>NC_142688.1:13626785-14899642 GCF_056320005.1 Nelumbo lutea | reverse complement strand
CCCGCAGGATGGATGCCCCCACCAGGCGAAGGCCTCCCGGCCCCAGAACCCCCCTAATAGCCAGGCCTCGTCCCCAGGCCGAAGAGAGAAAAATGTCATCCCCGCCTCGCAACCCGCAGGCGGGTCGGGAACCTCGCCCGCGAGGTCGGCACCCCGGTGCTCCAAGCCCGAGTTCCCGCTCACCGAAAACCGATTCGGCACCCTGGCGGCAGACTACCAGCATTCTGGGCCCATCGAGCTCGGTAACACAGAGGCCAGCAGCGCCAGTACAAGGCCCACTCAGCAACGAAGGCGCCGGAGAAGTCGCCGAACCACCACCCGTGCCTTGTCAGAACTTAGAGGCAAAGAGATGAGCTCGAACGAGGTAGGAGCTGCCCCGATTCTCTCGGTTCCTTCTCCCCTCGCATCAGAACTCCTGGCGGTCCCCTTACCCAAAGACTTCAAGCTCCCACCTCTGGACAAGTACAACGGGTCCTTCGACCCCAACGACCACGTTGACGCCTTTCAGTCCCAAATGCACCTTGCCAGGGCCAGCGAATCGTGCATGTGCGTGGCCTTCACCACCACCCTCCTGGGGGTAGCCCGCACCTAGTACAAGAACCTGGCCCCCGGATCGATTAAGTGTTGGGCCCAGTTCGTGCAAGTCTTCACCGCACACTTTGTCACCAGCCAACGGTGCCCTAAAACAGAGGAAAGCATCTTTGGAGTAGTCCAAAGAGAAGGAGAATCCATCTGGGGCTACATCAAGCGATTCAACGAAGCATGCTTGCAGATACCGCGGTTGGACCCCGCAGTGCAGTTCACGGCGGCAAAAAGAGGGGTGACGCACAAAGAATTCAAATGGCACATGGTGGCTAACCAGCCCGCAACCGTGGCCGAGTTCCTTAAGCTCGCGGATAAGTTCATGAGGACAGAGGAAGAAATCAACCAATGAACCGAAGGCGGGAACGAGAAAAGAAAGAGAGAAGGCGAGCTCTCCAACCCGGTGGACAGAAAAAACCCAACCCGGGAGCCGAAGCCAAACCAGTCGTTCCAGGCTCCCCTAGCAGTTCGAACGGACTACACCCCGTTAAACATGAGGCGGACGGAGATCTTAATGATGATCAAAGACGCCCCGTACGTGAAGTGGCCACCTCGCCTAAAGGGAAATCCGAACGAGAGAAATAAGAATTTGTATTGTAGTTTCCATAGAGACCATGGTCATAGTACCGAGCAGTATAATAACCTCCGGGATGAGATAGAGAGGCTCATCCATCGCGGATACTTGAGAAACTTTGTACAGCACAACAATAATAACAATAAGGCAGGTCGGAAGGGGAGCACGAAAAGGATGCCCCCGAGTCTAGCAATAGACCTGCCGAACCGTTGCAGCGGCAGCATCCGGAAGAGAGGCCAGTTCGGGGAACCATCTATGTAATCGTGGGAGGTTCGGTGGTAGCCCTCCCCAGAATTGACCGCCTAGTGGACGCGACCTCGGGGAACGAGTTGCTAAGCTTCCTAGACGCCTACTCGGGCTACAACCAAGTCCGGATGGACCCATCCGATGAGGAAAAAACCAGCTTCATAACCGAGTTCGGCCTGTATTGTTACAAGGTCATGCCCTTCGAACTAAAAAATGCCGGGGCGACTTTCCAAAGACTTGTAAATAGGCTATTTAGACCCCTGATTGGCACGAAGATAGAGTGCTACGTAGATGACATTGTCGTCAAGACTCAGTTTTCACAAGAATTAATACAAGACTTAGATTCTGTCTTCCAAATCCTGCGTCAGTTTAGCATGAAATTGAACTCCAACAAATGTGTCTTCGGCATCACCTCGGGCAAGTTCCTAGGGTACATTGTCAATCGGCGTGGTATTGAGATCAACCCGGACAAAATAAAAGCCATTCTAGATATGAGACCACCTCGGAAAGTGAAAGAGGTTCAGAGGCTAAACGGCCGCATAGCCGCTCTAAGCCTCTTCATGTCCAAATCAGCAGACCGCTGCCTACCCTTCTTCAAGGCAATCAAAGGCGAGGTCTTAGAACTGTACCTCTCGGCAAGCGACGAGGTGGTCAATTCGGTACTAATAAAAGAAATAGACCGGGTCTAGCGACCCATTTATTATGTTGGTAAAATTTTGCAGGGAGCAGAGGCAAGGTACCCGCAGATAGAAAAACTAGCATACGCCCTCGTGACAGTAGCTCGGAAACTCCGCCCATACTTCCAGGCTCACACCGTCATCATCCTGACTGACAAACCTCTGAAACAAGTTTTACTCAAACCCGAGGTTTTCGGTCAACTAACGAAATGGGCCATCGAACTCAACGAGTACGACCTCCAGTACAAACCAAGAACCGCTATTAAGGCCCAAGCTTTGACAGATTTTATCGTCGAGTGCACTTTCAACCACGAAGCCCCACAGGTCGAGCCCGAGGTCCCCAGTTCGAGCGAACCCGGAGATCCTGAGCCCAAAGAGTCTGAACCCCGTGAATTCGAAGCCAGTGTGGCATCTCTCCTGGTCAGGCGAAGCGCGAACTGGGTTGAGGAGCCCTGGATCCTTCACGTGGATTGTTCCTCGAACCGGCAAGGCAGCGGAGCTGGAATAGTCTTGTGCGGCCCGGGCGGCACAAAATTAGAATACGCACTACGCTTTGAGTTCGCAGCATCCAACAACAAGGTAGAGTACAAAGCACTGATCGCCGGGATGGACCTAGCGCGAAAGGTAAAGGCAAAACACTTGGTCATCTGCAGCGATTCTCAGCTCGTGGTCAACCAAGTTACAGGCGAGTATGAAGCACGCGAGCTCTCCATGATCGCATATTTAGCCAAAGTAAAAGAAGCCCTACTCAACTTCCAGTCACACTTCATCAGGCAAATCCCGAGGTCAGAGAACACTGAGGCCGACACCCTGTCCCGGTTAGCTAGTACAAGTCACAACAACATAAGAACTGTTTACATAGACGACTTACCTCGGCCTAGTATTCTCGGGGGGACAGAGGAGGTCGCTCCCGTCTTGGAGGCAGAGCCGAGCTAGATCGACCCACTCGCGAGCTTCTTGATAGACGGAACCCTCCCTGCAGAACGCAATGCGGCCAAGAGGGTGCAGCGCCAGGCAGCCAAATACGTCATAATAGACGAACGGTTATACCGACGGTCCTACACGCTCCCCTACTTGCGTTGCCTGCGACCTGCCGAAGCCGAGTTCGTACTCTGCGACACTCATGAAGGCCTGTGCGGCGGACACGGGGGGCAGAGCACTCGCCCAAAAAGCACTTCGACAAGGATACTACTGGCCAACGATGAAGGCAGAAGCTGTCGAGCTCGTCAGAAAATGCGACAAGTGTCAGAAGCACGCCAATATCCACCATCAACCTACCTCCGACCTCAAATACCTCGCCAGCCCATGGCCCTTTGCACAATGGGGCATCGACCTCCTGGGGCCATTCCCACCAGCAACAGGTGGAAGAAAATTCCTAGTTGTTGCATTAGATTACTTTACGAAATGGATAGAAGCCAAACCTCTAGCAACTGTTACGGCTCGAAACGTATAGAACTTCTTTTGGAAGAACATAGTATGTTGCTTCGGGTTACCTCGGGTACTAATCTCCGACAACGACAAGCAGTTCGAGGATATCAAGTTCCAAGAGTGGTGCCAGAACATGGGGATTCGGAAAAACTTCACGTCAGTCGCGCACCCGCAGGCAAACAGTCAGACGAAAGTAATGAACAGAGTCATATTGCGCGGACTGAAAGCACGTCTGGATCAAGCTAAGGGATTGTGGGCCGAAGAGCTACCAAGTGTCTTATGGGCTCACTGAACTACCGAAAAAACAGCCACGAGAGAAACCCCCTTCAACCTCATCTACGGCACTGAAGCAGTGATCCCAGCGGAAATTGAAGTGCCAACATTGCGATTAGAAACATACGATGATCGGATGAACGTAGACGAGTTACGTACCAACCTTGACCTATTGGACGAGGTAAGGGACCTCGCGCACATCCGAACAGCGGCATACCAGCAGCAGGTAGCTCGCTACTACAATAGCAGAGTAAAGCAATGAAGCTTCCGAGTCGGTGACCTGGTCCTTCGTAAGATTATGGTGCCCAAACCCAGCGTGGGCAAGCTTGGACCTAACTCGGAAGGGCCCTATTAAGTAAAAAGAGCGCTCGGGGAGCATACGAACTCGAAACCTTGGAAGGCAAACAAGTACCTCGAGCGTGGAACATCGTGAACGTAAGGCGATACTACCTATAAACCACCAAGCGAAGTGGACGAAGTCAGGTCCTATGTGCCACGATGCAAGCCAAGAGAAACCCCGGCGTAAACAAGCAAAGAAGTCGAGCATATTATCAGCTCGGAAAAAAACCAGTTTGCAGCAGAACAGATCGCGGAAGTATAATAACCCGGACAAAGTGTCCGACAAAAAATCAGTTCGGGGAAAAAGAACACGGGCAAAAAGACTATCTATTCCATTGCAAGAAACAGGAATACAGTGGCCATCAGAAAGAACTTACCAAAAAAAAAATTACATGCCCGGAGCCACCTCTTCGCCATCAGAAGACACTTCAACAACACCTGAAGGCCCTGCCTCTCCTTCAGAGTCCGGCTCACCATCGGCAGCATTGGCCATCTCCTAAGTTATACGCGAAGTGGATATGGCACTTACATCGAGGTCCGGGTACGTATTCCGGATCATCCACCTGCTCAACTTGAACCCCCTCCTGTAAGAATCCACCATCAGATCGTCAAAACACGGAGAGGCAATGTAGTCCTCAACTGCCTTCTTCTTGGCGTCTTCAATGCCTTCAGAAAAAATCTGGGTTCTCTCCCTGATGTCCTCCTGAAGATATTCGACTTGATGCCGCTAATCCAACTTCAAATCCGCCATATGCTTGACAACTACCCCCATGGCTTCGGCGTCACGCTGAGACCTTGCCTGCCTGGCCATCGTGATGCGAGCAGCTTCTTCAGCAGCGTAAGCAGTCGCCTCAGCAGCCCGGGTATTTGCCTCTGTAGCACGGAAAGCTTCTTCAGCAACATGAGCGGCAGCCTCAGCAGCTCGCGCCTGTCGCGAGCTCCTCTCCACTTGGACCGCCAAGGCATGAATTGAAGAATTCACCTACCAAAAGAAACAAGTGAGCAATAACAGCAGAAGCAACAGAAAATGAAAAAGGAAGATGGAATCTAACTTACCACCATGGCATGTGTTACGGCGCGGCAAACGACCTGATTCAAGGGAAGATCGGTCCATGTCGCGACCTCCTCTGGGAAAGTAGCGTCCCTACTCTTCTAAAGAGCGTAGTTCGGCGTCAACACGCTCCTGAACTCCCCTTGAGCTCCCGAGCCCGAGGGCCCAACCCGCGTATGAGCGGACCCGGAGTGAGCAGGAGCACTTGAGTATGCAGGAGCGCCCGTATGAGTGGTCTCAGCGTAAGGTGCCCTGGCAGTTTCGTGCATCGGTGGAGTCACTTCGGGCTCCCTGGGCAGATCCTACGGCGTATGGTCTGGAACTTGGGGCTCCTCATCCAGGAGCAGCTCGGTACGAGTTCGCTTGGTGACCCGCTTCCTCCTCTTCATACCTTGGAACAAACGCCCCCCACGAGTTCTCTCCGCGTCCATCATACCTTGGAACAAACGCCCTGCAGAAACGAGTTCGACATCAGAAAAAACGAAAAGAACAGAGCAAGCAAGAAAACCGCATAGCTAGAAACCTACCCGAACTCAGGCTGGTTGCAATAAGCTTGGCCTCCGTTAAGTAGTGGTGGCACTTTAAACCTTGTCGTGCCCATTGCCAGAGGCCCTTCACCATCTCTTTATCGAGAGTCACGCCTAAATCAGGAGCGGCCTCATCCCACCCGGTCTGAAAGGGCCATCCTTGTGCACTTCGGACGCCAAAGTAGTCCCGCTTCCACGCCGGGATTTTATTAGGAAGATCGTGCAGAAGCTTAAAACCCTGGCGATGATAAAGGTAATATGCCTGTCTCCCCCCAGGAAGAGAACCCACCTGCCTCTTGAGCATCAAGATAGAGGAGAATATCTCTAAGTCCAAGGGGAAGTTCTGCACGCAAAAAAGGGAAACTGTCCCCACCAGGTTCCGAATAGAGTTCGGATGAAGTTGGCCAATGGTGACACCGAAGTGGTTTATGACATCGACGAGAAGGGGATGGAAAGGAAGTCGCAACCCCGCAGCGAGCTGCTCTCGAAAAATCACGATCTCGTCAGGACCGTGTTCCCAATGAAAGCTACCCGAATGAATAAAATATGTATAGCCCCTAGGAAGGTTGTAAGACATAAGTATGGATTGAAGCCCCTCAGGCGTCATGGTCGAAGGAACAAACCTGTCAAGCAACCGTCCTCGGCGGGAGGTAGACGCCAAACTGCCCGAAGCGGCTCGGCCTACTGGTTCATAGTCCTCAAGCTCCACCTCAGGATCACTGAAGCAGTCGGGGGACACGGCTCGGTTGGTGGAACCTACATCGGCCCTACTCGAAGAATCGTCTGAGCTATCAAAGCTAGACATTGAGGAAAAATGGATTTAGGAAAGTACTCACCAGAAAGTTTGAAGAACAAGCCAAAGAACCGTGAAGGCTATATAACCAGCCTTGACGCGAGCTGGAAAAGACTTGGATGCGAGCTGAAAAGTTGGATGCGAGCTCAGTAGACAAACCGTAGAAGTGACAAACCGAATGGGGTCCCCCACTATTTATAGCTACAGTAACCAAGAATCGACCGTGCAGATCGAAGACGATCTGACGGCCCACGTTCTCACTGACCGCACGTCCCTTAAGGTCGAGACGTGATTGGCGCACGTCTTTCCGAAAAAAGCAAAACGTCAGCGCACGTCTTTTTGAAACCGACGTCGCTTCGACACGCGTCTTTCCAAAACTAATGCACTGCATGTCTCCCTAACAGTTGCCCGCGCATGTATAGCAGTGGCGCACCGTTTTGAAATGACCCGCTGTTACGTCCCAGCGGCGCGAATTTTTTAAAATTTAATACGCGCGTTGTCACAACCATCAGCATTCTTGAGTAAGCACGCTTCCAGCCTTCTCGGAAAACGAAAGAACCCTGGCAAAAGCAACTCGCGCAGTGAAGATTCGAAGGACGGGACAAATCCACCTGCTACCTCGCGAAACTCCCCGCACCATGGCAAGACACTCGGCGCAAGGAGTGGGGGGAAATTGATGAAGGAAGATTTGGCCCGACCTCACTATTACGTGACATGTGGCAAAAACAACAGCTCGACAAAAGGGGCCAAGCCTAGGCGGTAACAAGGGGACACCAGCGGACCGAACTCCCGACGGGGGGCCCGAACTCACCCTTTGTAACAGCTCGGGATATACCTCGCCGAACTGACTCACCCTTTGTAACAGCTCGGGATACACTTCACCAAACTGACCCACCTTGTAACAGCTCGGGATGTACCTCGCCGAACTGGCTAACTTTGTAACAGCTCGGGATACACTTCACCGAACTGACCCACTTTGTAACAGCTCGAGATATACCTCGCCAAACTGGCCAACTTTGTAACAGCTCGGGATACAGTTCGCTGAACTGACCCACCTTGTAACAGTTCGGGATACACCTCGTCAAACTGACCTGCCCTATAGATACCTCCAAGCTCAAGACTTCGCCTCGCTCAGCCCTTTGCATCACCTTCTGGGCACCAAACCAAACAAGTCGTACCATGCCTAACACTTAAGGAAGTCCGTGCCCGTGGGCGCCGCGCCTGACTGACTTGGGATCTGACGTTTGGCCCTACTGACACCGCCATCTCCAGTTAGAAAGATGGTTAGGCAGTGACGGTTCTGTCCTAGCAGAAAGGATGATGGCCGAATTGACAAGCACAAGGGTAATCATACCCGACCTGACAAGGGCCTCGGGACGAGTGCTCGAAGTGATTATAAGAGCCCTTGCCCCCAACAAACGAGGTATGCAAAAACTTTGCGCTATCTGGTATTACCTTGCTTTTGAAGGATTCTAACTTGAGATTCGAGCCTCTACACCGGATTCCCCCCCAGAGCTTCCCCATCTCCTCTGTTTCAGGTTCCCTGCTACCCCGTTCGGAAGCAAGGTCGTGGACAGCTAAGACCGGCCGGATCGCGCTCCATCAACCTCCATTTCAAAAAAAAAAAAGAGTTATATTATCTTAAGAAAAAAGCCCAACCCCTTCTTTTGGGTAAAGCCCAATTTAGAACGCATAGGGGTCTACTAGTAAGAGAAAGCCCACTCCTTTAGGCTATGTTTGGTTTGAAGGAAAATGTTTCTTGTAGTATCTTGTCAACGACCACATTCTTTTTAGAATGAAAAATCATTCCCCATCTTGCTCATTTCATTCTTTGTGGAAACTCTACATATAAAACTATTGTCAAAGATGTTTATTTTTATGAAAGCACTTTTACAAAAGCATTTTTATAAACTACTTTTACATGAAAACACTTACGAAAGCATTTTTATGAAAACACTTTTATTAAAGTACTTTTATATAAAAGAACTTTTATGGAAGTACTTTTACGACAGCACTTCTATAGAAGTACTTTTATAAAAAGCACTTTTACGAAAATACTTTTATGAATGCACTTTTATGGAAGTACTTTTACGAAGGCACTTTTATAAAAAGCACCTTGTACTTTTACAAAGCACTTTTACGAATGTACTTTTATAAAGCACTTTTATGAAAGTACTTTTATGAAAGCACTTTTACAAAATCACTTTTATGAAAGTACTTTTATAAAAGCACTTTTATGGAAGTAGTTTTACGAAATCATTTTTATAAAAGCACTTTTACAAAATTACTTTTATGAAACTACTTTTATGAAAGCACTTCTACGAAAGCACTTTTATGAAAGCACTTTTATGGAAGTACTTTTACAAAGCACTTTTATAAAATCATTTTTATGAAAATACTTTTATAAAAGCACTTTTGTGGTAGTACTTTTACAAAACATCTATGCCAATTGGTAAACATTGACTATTGGAGACCTAGGTTGGCGGTTTGTGAATACCGACAATTTTTTTTTTTAATAATAAAAATGAGCAACATAGGACACTTATCAATCTAAAAAGAATTCATTTTTAAGAAAAAAAGTGTTGGGTTCGTAACAATATTTTCTCATTCTGCCAATTTTTACCCATTCTTTTCCATTTTGAAATTTGATGTTAAGTAAGAATGAAAAAGAATGAGAATTGAACCAAACATGGCCTAAATCCTCCTCGATGATTACCACAATATGTGGTGATTCTGAACTTAGTTAATAAAATGTTTTATTTAATCACCCAAAAAAGATTTTGTTTCTAGGAGATCCGGATCCATTGGATGGAGCTACCAACAAAACAGAATAAACAGTGACTGGTGAGCGGATTCACATATGGATATTATCTTTGGATTTGACATTTTTTTTTTCTATTGGAGAAAAAAACACATTCCAGGATTCTTTTTTTTATTTTCTTTCTTTCTTTCTTTCTTTCTTTAGACTGCTTTTGGTTGCAGTAAGCAGTTAATCTTTGCTTACGTTTGTTTGTTTAATTATGATATGCATTCCTATCCGGAACAAGTTTTTTTGACATACTAAAACTTTTGTGCAAATTTTTTCATCTCAAAAAATGATGTAATATTTGCACCACCTTCACCTCCTACTTCTCTTATTTCTAATATTATTAAAGTGAGACTACTGATGAAGCAAAAATAAATAAATAAATAAATAAAGTGAAGACCAGAGCAACTTGCAACATATATACTTCAAACTTAAACAGACAATCCTCCACTTACCTCCATTCTATTTCATTTACAGTGGAGTTCGCCTCATCTTATTTATCACAAACAAATGAAATCAAATTTAAAGCAAAAATAAATTAGAATTTACAATCAGCCCTTTTGCACTCTCATATATCTAAACCAGTATAAATGAAATTCGTATCGCAACCACATACAACAGCCTTAATGACAAGCACCTAAGCATGTCTTTAGAAAATATATATATATAGTTTTGTAAATCAATCAATCAATGGGATATTAAGGTGGAATTTCACACTTGGCAAAGAGTAATGGTTCATCAGGTTCTAAGCCGACTTTTTTTATCAAAATATAGGGCACTTCACATCGATGATTCAAAAATATATGTATATACTAAAAAATGATTGCCCTGTGATCAATATTCTGATAAATTCTGTTTTGACACCCGTTATATATTAGATTAATTTCTTATCTGATATATAAATTTGTTATTTAGTTTAAGAGATTAAGTCAAAATTTATTTATTTCTTCAAAAAAAAGTGAAATTTTATTTGTAAACAATAATTCATTTTACATCCTACATCACTTAAAATGATTTTTTTAGAACGTTATCTAAATAAGCTCCTACTCAATTTCGAATACCTACAAATCAAATTTGAGTTTACCTTACCTGCATCCATTTTCAGCCCCACTCCAAATAAATTACCTGTGGTGCGCCCATATCGAACTTTTTTTTTTTTGGTCAAAACTCATAAATCATTTTTATGATGTTTCACATGGAGTCATGACATTGACTTAATTTTATAATAACACATTTGAGTCGACAGCTTCATCATATATATAAATCAATTCAACGCTTAAGCACAGAAAAACTGGGAATGAGTGGATTCCTTTTGAATGTTAAGTATCGTTCAATTATTTTTATCAAATATATATCAACAATCAGTGCGTACTGCACGTGAAATATATCAACAATCAGTAAAATCATTGTTCACACAGAAATACACCACCCACAGCCTGAGCAGAAAAAAGACTCGTTCGATCAAGTTCTATTAATATTCACCACCTTTAATTGATTGATAGCTTGTCATCATAGATATAATACAATGATGAAAGAGCTTTTACCATTCTAATTAATTTATATAATATAGCTTGAGAATCGCGGCTAGAATAGGTCTGCCTTGCTAGAATATAGCTAGCTAATGAGTCTAAGTAGTAGATTAATTACTAGCTAGAGAAACCTCATCATTATTTAATTGAAATCAATGATCAAGTACGGGTAAAGGTTTTATTCAACAGAGCATCACCAACTGATGAAGTAGGAAAAGGCTCATGACCGGAGCCAAATGCTCTGATGTGATCCTTGAGCGACCTCTTGTGTTTAAAATCAGAACCACAAACACAAAGCCAAAGCTTGCCACAATTCTTCTCATGGGTTCTCCAGTCACCTTTGACAGCCAAGGATTTGCCACACTTGCGACACATAAAGGGTTTCATCCCGTGCTTCCTCTTATAGTGGGTTTGCAACGTTCTGAAGTCTTTGAGGGGCTTTCCCTTTGGGTAACTTATGTTATTTTTGCATCCCTCTGCACAGCAGTAGCAAGGGATACTTAACATGCTGCCTCTGCCTCTGGGCTGATGAGCTCCCCTCAGTGACTCTGCTCCTTTACGATACTGCGACCCATGTCCCCACATGTGCATCTGTCACAACTAACATCCATGAATTCGAATGACACAGCTGATGATAAGAGGATCAAATCAAAGACAGGAAGATGAAATAATTAACAAGTTAACAATATAATTAACCAACCTGAAGGTTGTTGTAGCGGTTGAAGGTTTTTTTGCAGAGGTGACACGAAAAATAGGTGTAGCCCAAGAGTATCTGCGCAGGAGTCGGTATCCAATACTGAGTACCCACAGCATTTCTGTCTCCCACAATATCATTTGGTTTCGTATACGTGGAGCAATTCGAACTATTAGGCAGCCCAATGTGTAAGTGTAACGTTACGGTGACGCTACTTCCATTTTCATTGCCGGCCGTCTCATGATTTTCATCTACCACTAGTGTGGGTGTGGCCGGCCGAAGCAAGCAGCTGAGTAATGGTAGAGGCTCCACAGAGCTTTGGGTTGTATTATTTGTGTCCGGACAGTGAGCATAAGACTCAATGTCCTTAACAAAAGAATAAGCCACGGGATTTGAATCATCACAACAATCTACAGAAGACCCCATGTTTAATACTTTAATTCTGATCTCATGTATCTCTATCTACACTACACTTCACAGACTACGCTTGTCTCCAAATCTCGGCATATATGTGTTTGCGTGAATTAAAGATGGCAGTAAAGCAAGGCCGGTGTCACTGGGGAATATATGCGTTGGTTGAACAACAATGACCTTTGTTAAACGGTGTCTTTAATATATCCTGCTCGCTCTACCTTACTGCTTTTGGGAATTTCATTTAAGTGCTACCTGTGGTTTTCATGTTATGACAGAGGGGAATCCTTGGCGTACAAGTATTACACAAATTAACTGGAATTTGCATAGATAATTAAGCTCTACGTCGCTGCTAGGTGTGTCCATGAAAAACCGAATCAATCGGTTCGGTTTTGATTTGGAATTTCTGAAAAGTTGAGGGATTGGTTTGATTTTTTATTAATATATAAAAAAAAATCGGTAATTAATTCATTTATTATATAATATATGTCACATATTTTCTGTATATTATATAAGAATATATATTTATAAATATATTATATATTTTTTAAATATTTATAATATATTATATATTTATATAATGTATATCATAAATATAAAAAATTAAAAAACCGAATAATCGAATCCATCAAAAACCAAAACCAGCGGATTGGTTAACTGGTGATACCGATTCAATTTCAGTTTGAAGAAATGAAAAAAGCGATACCACCAGAACCAACCGAAACTTGGACAGTGGACACCCGTAGCAGCGGCAAGCCCATATATATAGATGAGTACCGATGCATCACTCATCAGATGTTATTGTTGTCGATGTCGTCCCACTCCCACCTTTTAAATTGTCTTTTATCTGCGGTAACGTAATCCAGCTGAAAAGTGGGCACTAACGACAACTTATTGGCCCATCTGGCTATCTCTATTTCATGTCTCGACCGACCTCGATCCTAGACTAGATCACGAAAATTTACGTCCACTGTCCAGTACTGCACATCTTGCTTTCCCTTTTTGATTAGTTAGGACTCTCACTAGGTCACACCTCATGAATTTGATGAGGAGCTAGCTTGATTATATTAATAAGTATGGGGGCCCGTTTACTACATTAAAATCTATCATATATAAAGAACGTCCTGTTTCCACAAACCTTTCTATTTTTCTCTAGTACTCATCCAATTTAAAGTATAAATTAATGGGCAAATTAAATATTAACCACTCAATTGATGTGTCTCTTCTTGGATATATGGGTCATAATGTAAGCCACCAACTGTATCCTTTGTCATGATATTAAACATCAATCTCATGGGATGGTCCAGGCTGTCCTTCATCTTAAATCCGTTTAATTGGCCTCTACATTACGTAATTGCAACGCCAATAAAATTAAATATATGCAGCCAGTTTTCAATCGGAACCCGGATCAAGCCTGCCTTCCCTCACTAGATCCAACAACAGAACCAATTAAATGTTCTAACCTCCTTGATCATAAAACCTAAACCACCACAGCCAATATTAATTACCAAATTCTACCACAAGTCTTCTTCGCCTGTTACCTTCCCCGCTCTTTTTTCACTTGCGACACAAAGATTGATATGATCCTAAGAGCATGCTCCATCTCATTGGATATATGCCCTACTACGTTACGTATTTACTTTTTCATTAGCTATTGTCATTTCCCAAGAAACTCAGACTATCCTGAAATCTAGGGTCGGGATAGACTGAATTGAAGCATTTCATATCTTGTCAAATTGTTGCCTTACGTACATATGATTCAAATCATCATCTCCCCTGATGATGAATACGAAGCGCCCACACCAGGCTAGCCTGACCAACTTTTTCGGGTTAACCTGATGAAGGACTATGCTTAGCTTACCCCTACACATTAATTATTTGACCCAACTTTTGTTCTGTGCAGTATCTTTATGAACTTTTCAAATGCACAATTACAAAAACAAATAATCTAAAGTTTCAGGAAACCCATAAACAATTCACCCAATTGCCAACCATGCTCACAAGGATGCAATCGAAAGGGGCGTATATTGACATTTGATGAGGTTTAATTTGCACATAGCCCTAGTCAGATGGCAGATGCAATGCACACATAACTTCTACCGAAATGGAAATAAGAAGTTGAATATGGGCGGGGTGGTATGAAATTGTCCTTATTGAGGGATGCACCATTCCTCTTTCTGTGCGTACATTTATGAAAGATGATTGATCATTGAAGAAGAATTAAAAAAAATAAAAAAAAAAAAAAACCCAAATGTGGGAGGAAAAATAATCAAGGCAGTTCAGGTTACTGTCCACTTTTGGCTGCTACAGCACTTAAACAATGCTCTCTCACATCCAAAGCTGAAGCTTCTTTCCACATTGGACAGAAGAAAAAAAACGAATGTGGTGGAGATGAAAATCAGAAGCTCGTCAAGATTATACAAATTGAACCCACTCGCTAAATCATGCTTGTATTCCCTTGAGTTCACTTAGGTGTTTGGACTCTCCAAGCTAGAGGCCTCAACTCCAGTCGCTGAAGAGGTTTGTGAAGCTTGTTGGGTAGTCTGTGTCTCTGATACAAAACAAAAACGATGTTGCATGTTGTTAGCATAAATGTGTAAAGAAATGTTGATAGCCATCTCTAGTACTTTCAAAATGGTTTGAGTCCACTTACTCTAACAAGTATTAAATCAACGGAATACCTTTTTCTGGTTGACCATTAAAAAGGAAAAGGACAACAGATGGATGACTTACATTACCCAATTCACGTTTTGTTTTCTATGATTAGCAAAAACATGCCCATAATATATTTTTCATTTTATTTCTCGCCAAGGCTAGGCATGGATCCTAAGCCCACCCTAAGGTTGAGCATTTCTTGGCCAATTAGGCTACACTCTCCCAACAAAAGAGAGATGATAAGTTCCCATGTGGGTACATAAATGAACAACTGATTAGGATTTACAGATCCCATTAAGGCCAATGTTCGGATAACTGTGTCAGAGATATCAGCCAGATTGGTGTTGGTGACTTGCCTTTTTCAAGGTTAGAGATACTAGACCCAGTGACCCACAATGTAAAGTCACATTTTAACTACAAGCCCTAAATTATGTAGAATAGATTTAGTTTATATCTTAGGGGATGTTCATTAATGTGAATGGTTTTGTTTTTCAAAACAAAAACAAACTTGTCACCATGAGCAAAAACAATATGATTTTGATGATATTGCAGTTCTTTTTTTTAAAAAAAAAAAAAAACAAGATCATACACATCAGTGGAACACCCCTTTACAGAGTGTGAGTGGAAGCTATTTTGCAGCCAAGGGTGATGGCCCTGACCCAGACCCAAATTCAGTCAGTGTGTATAGTTGGGGCCCGATAATGGAATCCATGAACCTAGATTAGATTAGATAGAAGCCGTAGATTTACACATCTAAAATATTTAATCAAGCGTCCAAGAAGATGAACTATAGCTTGAAGTACCATAATCCAAGCCTAACATGACACACAATGGCACAAACAAACCAAAAGAAGTCAATTTTGCACTATAGATCACCTAAAAAAATTCAATTTTGGAGCACAAACCAAAGTGCAACTGCACAGAATTATTATTATTGCTATTGGTTTCCTCTTTCTTTTAACTTTCTAGATTGTCACTTTTCGACTTGTTGACAATTTCACAAGTTAGGCATAGTAGTACGCAATATAAATTAAAGTGGACTAATTAGTCGAGTTAGCCAAGCCCAGCCTGAGTTTGAAGAGCTTACTGAGCCAAACCAGAATACATATTCTTCATTTAAAAAAAACTACTTACGTAGTGTGCAAATTTATGTACCGCACAGGTTCTAGATGGAGCGAAGCACATGTCTGAACCATAGGCTCCCCTTTCTGATGAACTGTCTAAATTGAACATCATCAACGTGGCAGAAACAGTGCAGGTCATCTAGACTCTAGAGAGAAAACTCAGTGACTTGATTCAACCCCGTCAACAATTTCTGGGTCATGCATAGCGGCAGGCCCTAATTCATACACTCACAGCTAGGGTCTCCTCATCATCAGTACGTAAGCACTAGATCCATGAAGACGACGTACCTACCCTTTGGCCCACCCAATTTCAAGGGTAGGGTTCCTTGGACTTGTGTAGTTACATTATTAATTCAATATACACTGTTGCCACCAAACAAATTTAACCTCAAAATCAAGTTCCTCTGAGTACTCTGAGTGAGTTAACAGGGAACTCGATCATCTGGGTTAATAGAATTTTGGGTCGAGTCATGCTGGACTGGATAATGAGTCCATGGTCTTCCGAGTCGAATCCGAGTTACTTGGGTTTTTTTTTTAATACAATGGATAATGTAAGTGGGCACAGACAGATGATGGATGGTGTAATTTTGATTAGTACCTAATAAATAAATAATGGATGCAGATAGATAGATAGGGATGAGGTCGCCATCTGGAATAAGGCAACCATCACTTATCATAGATTCGGTTCCGCACATTATTTTAGGGGTCTATTATTGATGATGATTTTAGGGTTGAGGAGAGCAAAAGAGTAGAACACTAATGGGCTTAAACAAGAGGACTGTCATGCACAACTTTTCTGTTTTTTAAGTCGTTGAGAGAAAGAAAAAAAAATTATATAGCAAGAAGAGTACGAGTGAGGTCATGATGACGTGTTGGTTTTTGGACGACACCAACACGAAACCACATGTTCAGTACACTTTCCTCCCTGCCTCTCTGGCATCACTGACTTTCCATCCCCACATTTGTGAATTTTGATGGCTCACAACTCAACCCCCCCCCCCAGATGGGAAAATTGGCTTTGCTCATCTCCCGTGGTCCGCCCTGCCCCTGTGCCTCCTCACACTGGCTCAGTGGCTGTACGTACCCCCGGCCGGAGTGTACCGGGCTGGACATGTGCAAGTGGAACTATACATTCTATATATATATATATAGAAAGAGAGAGAAAGAGAGAAGTTACTTACCGGAGGTTGATGATGATGATACGGGTAGGGTTGGCCTCGGCGGTAGCTGTAGCTGTGGTGGTGGTGGAGGCGGTGGAAAGTTGCCGGCAAAGGACCTATCTCCCTGCGTAGGATAATGGAGATAAGGGGGTCCCTGGATACGATGCGACTGGGACTGGGAGGGACCGGCAAAGGTTGGGCCCCTGGAAGCAGAAGGTTGCAGTGCGTAGCCGTAATAGAAGGAAGAACCAATTGTCGACGGCGACGTCCCGTAAACTTGTTGGTAATACTGCGTTTGTAAATGTGGGTTGTACATGCTCTGCCCAGCCCAGTATGCCCACCATTATTATTATTATTATTTTGTTTAATAAAATATAAGAAATTAACAGATAAAACAACAACTATAAATTACTACTAATGCCTAAATATAATAATTTAAATTAAAATTTTAAATGATGAAGCACTAACTTGGTGGTGGTATCCGTAATCCGACGTATAGGTAGCGTACCTGCAAATTAAACCGTTTAATTAATAACATAATGACACCGTTAGATTAGATAAATTGATTAAGCTTATGTTTGGCTTGGACTTTGGAACTAAAAGGACTGCTAACATGTTACCTACGGTACCGTGGAGTAGTAGTAGGGTAGGGTGGGACCTGACGCGGGTCCCACCACTGAACACTGAAACTGCGTACACAGCCACAGTGTACAGCAACAAATATGACAGCACAGGGAATGACTTTGACGGATTGTCCCAAAATAAGAGGTTAACTTATATGATGTGGACCACAAAAATCATATGATCACTGTGTTTTTGGGGCTCCGAGCAAATTCATGCCCACCCATCGTATCTGAATGGATCGATCGAGGCTCACCATGGAAAAGTGAAAGAAGCTTGGGCTGGCCTACAGCCTATAGGGCTTTGGTCAAAACTGTTGGATTGGAACTTTATTTTAACTTTTTTTACACCCCACTGGAACTGGGTGATTCTATTCTATGGATCAAATCCAGATCCAACAGCTTTTGCGGTCTGCGGCTATGATCCCGAATCCTGAATTCCAGATCGCGATCAGTAACAAATAGTCACTCTACTCACTTGCTATTCAAGGATTCCAACTACACGGTTGTCAGGCGGTCTTTATGTCACCACAGGTGACAGCACGCGACTCGTCATGAATTGGTGTTCAGTAACAAGCTGCAAGTTGACCGCCCTATTTAATAATTTAATTTATTTCAGAGAACCGAAAAAAGAACGCAAAGTTTGGCTCAATCTCTTCTCTCTCCTTGTAGACAGATTGATTAATTGCTCCTGGGGCAGAGAACTAACTATCCAATGAGGCCGGCTACCACGTCACCATGGCAATCTGGTGACTGTCTGATTGGAATACTTTTGACTGGTGGGTCCTAAGATAATGGTATATCTGGGGAAGTGTCACGTGAGTCCGGCAGACCTCGTGGCATCTAACGACTTTGGATTGGTTCTCTCAAAATTTACAACCTGGTTGCATTCACCCCCCACAAGCCACAACCACAAGACACAAGCTATCACCAGTCACCACGTTCATTACAGAGAAAAGAGTATACGGATGGATTCATGGACAAGTTTGCTTCGTTTGTAGCCTGGGTACAAGTAACTAACCCGTAAGTCGGATATATGACCGGAGGAGGAGGAGGAGCCTGTGGGGGGTTGCATTCACCCCCCACAGGCCACAACCACAAGACACAAGCTATCACCAGTCACCACGTTCATTACAGAGAAAAGAGTATACGGATGGATTCATGGACAAGTTTGCTTCGTTTGTAGCCTGGGTACAAATAACTAACCCGTAAGTCGGATATATGACCGGAGGAGGAGGAGGAGGAGGCGGTGGTGGTGGCATCTAACGACTTTGGATTGGTTCTCTCAAAATTTACAACCCGGTTGCATTCACCCCCCACAGGCCACAACCACAAGACACAAGCTATCACCAGTCACCACGTTCATTACAGAGAAAAGAGTATACGGATGGATTCATGGACAAGTTTGCTTCGTTTGTAGCCTGGGTACAAATAACTAACCCGTAAGTCGGATATATGACCGGAGGAGGAGGAGGAGGAGGAGGAGGTGGTGGTGGCGGCGGAGGAAGTGGAGGAACTAGTGGTCCTGCAGCTCTGTTGTAAGGTGGTGCACCCAAATGCCCTCCTCCAACTCCATGATAGGGGCTTCCTCCTTGATTTCTCCCTGCATAACAGAAGACGTACACAGCGTAAAAGTGAATATTATTCATTAAAGCGAATTTCAATAAATCATAACAACAATGAAAAATCTACCTCTCGGTGGGGAAATTCGAGGGCGACCTAAAGAAGCAATGTTACAATTGGCCCTTCTCCCATCGATCACAGGGTTCGGTTCAAGACAAGCCCTCCTTGCCGACTCTGGATCACGAAACGTCACCTGCTCCATCAATAAATCCTTTCTTTCATATTGTATATACGTTACTCAAATGATCAAATCGTCGACAATATTTAACACCAAAAGAAGAAAATCCATCGAAGATGGATAAAAAGAAGAACAAAACAACAGCGTCTTGTGTTTTACGAAAAGTAACCCAAGAGATCAAATGTAAAGAGGAAACAAAGGACTCACAAAGCCGTATCCTTTAGACCTGCCGGTATTCTTGTCGGTGATGATAACGGCTTCAAGTATCTCTCCAAACTGTTGGAAGTATCTACGCATCTCTTCGGTTGGCGTCTCCCAGGCTAACCCTCCAACGAACACCTTGGTGAAAGTGGTATCTCCGAATTGCGATCGATAGTGCTGATAAGCCATGATCACTAATGAATCATCAAAACAACCAATGGGTCTTTCTCTTCATGCATGAATTCTCTTTTCTGTTTCCCCCTCCCTCTCTCTCTCTCTCTCAATATATACCCCTCTCGGAGTTGACAAAGATTATTGATGTGTTGCTTCTTTTCTTCCACCTCTTTCTTTTCTTCTCCTCTTCTTCTTTGTTTGTCTCTCCCTCCATTCCTCTCTACATCAAAGAAGGCAACATTGAGAGACCAATAGGGACAGGGTTCTTCTATTCTAGCTGGTTGTAAAAGTGTTGTTCCTGACTTTCTGTGGTGGTCTTGATGCTGCCGGTGCTGGTAGAGAGGTTGTTTGTGCTGTTGATGCTGCAAGGTTCCAACCTTGAAACAAAAGGGGGATTTGAACTGTGAAATACAATTAAGAGGAGAGAAGGCTGAAAAAAAAAAAAAAAAAAAAAGAAGAAGAAAGGGAAAGGGGTGGTGGAGATTGTGAGCAAGGAAAAGGGGGTCCGACAGCTGCTAACGCTTATTTGCTGTCTCTGAGAAGGGGTGGTTTGGATGTCGAATGACAGCTGCGCGACTACGCACTCGCGTCTGTCCTCCCTGTCTCCGCATTAATATACCCCTCCACCACTATATTCATTGATTCGTTATTCCCTCCCTCCCTCTCTCTCTCTCCCTCTCTTTGTGTATTTCTTCCTGTTGTTTTTTATTTTGCCTAAGTTCATAACCACCATAACACCCAATGCTCTCTCCTATACCTATTTTATCTTTACAAGCATCAATCTGAGCTGTACAATAAAACGGACTTCATTCGAGGGTTAAAGAAGTGAGAAATCTCATTGGCAAGATTTCAGCTTTGGATTATATAGTTGAGGTTATTTGATTTGGACCCATGATTCATCTATGGCGAAAATTTCCTACATGAGGATTGGGGACACAAATCAAATGCGTCCAATTGAAAACAACATACAACTTATTGTATAGTGGGACCAGATTTACTTAAAGCAAGGTGATAGAGTTACCACACCACCTAGTCATCCTCCTATTATAAACCTTTTGTATCCCAAACCAGGGGTCCATACTTAGAGAGAGAGGACCTACACCGTCCAATCAAAGGGTTGCCTCTTTAGGGGGTGCAGAGTTTTGTGCGGGTTGGGTTCAGGCCGGCTCAGATTCTGCTCAGATAAGCGTCGTCCCGACTCCATAACCTGAATAAGATAGTCCACTAACTGAGAAATGTCAACCCAGATCCGGTAGAGTTGGTCCAACTGTTTAAGCCTTGTTTGGGCTGAAAAGGGTAAACCTGGCTGAAACCCATTTGTGAATAGGAAAAAGGTATGTAGACCAATTAACGATTACCATAAAATAACCAACCAGAAGGGGTCATCGGGATAGGTCAGTCGGGTCAAGATCAAGGAAATAGCCTACCTTTTTCTGTTTCCCGCACAGCTCCAAAAAAATGATCTCTGATAATTCCAACAAAACATGTGATCTGTTGCATTAGTTTGAATGGCCATGAAAATTTGAGATGATGTAATTGATCGTACATCATAGATGCAGGTGGATGAACTCCGGTGGGTATGGCCCATAAATGAGTTGGGTTTACTAGTTGAGCTATGTAGTTTATGGTGTAGAGAATCAGTGGAGATTATCAACCAAAACTGTAGTCTCTGTAGGTAGAGATGAGAAGCCAGTTTCATTATATTGTCCTATTTGGGGCACATAGTTAATCTAGTAAAAAATCCAGTAATCTCTTTCTTTGAAATGTGAAGCCACAGATAAGCATGGACTTTTTGGGGAATGCTTGTCAAACATTCTCACATGACATCACGTTGCCAAACTTGTAATCATAGGTTTGCCTCCACAAACCTTTAAACAATTGGTGAAGACAGTTGGGATTATCCAATCAAAATTGATTATGAATCATCCACCAAGTCATCAGGCCGGGATTGAAAATCATGTGCATTCGAGGCCGGATCGCTTGGTGATGATTTTAGCAAAAAACCAGGGTGTTCCAACTGTATACATATGCCGATTTATATTATATCCATGAAATGATTCCACAATGAATCATTTTATTAATTAGAGCTTCGTAGTTTTTTTTAATTAAAATTAAAATTGAAGTGGTGTCAGGTGTGTGTGTGTGTGACTGACTAAAGGTGACCAACTGACAATTAATTTGTCCATAACCTCACTCATCACCCCCCATTAGAAATCTAATGGATCAAACGCCCAAACTCTTTGGGGGTGGGGAGGATTTTGCAAGGATTCTCATCAGATCATCAATGAGTCCATGACCCAACTCGGGAGATGGGATATATATGCAGCAAATTTGCATCTTTGTTATTTCCAAGCTGTAAAGTCTCCTATCAATAAGGAGTCGTGCGGTGCTTTTTTTTTCCCCTTTTTCTGCTGCAACCTGCAAAGAAGCAAATGATTCAATGAGTATGAGACCAACCACAGTTGTAGGTTAAGATTGGAGTGCAGGTAACTGATGGGCCCAGCAAGGATGCCAATCCAAAGGCAAATGCAGAAGTGATCAAGTGAAGTGATGACTGATTATACAACAACACAAGGCATAACAATAATAATTGTAATAGTGGTGAAGGTGAAGGTGATCATGTAGATGAAACCCACATGTGTAAATACAAGCATACGCGTCATTATCTTCTTAGCTTTCTTTGTTGACAGACAGACAGCGTTAGGGACGATGAGACAGCTATGGGGGACGGGGACCCCCCTAGTTTTATGACCCCCCTGCCTTCTGCCCTATCTGGGACACCGTGAACTGGCTGGCAGTCCTCTCCACGTGGGGTCGTATCACTCTTTGCGGGCAATGAGCTGGATTTCACATATTTCTTTCCCACGTCCGATCTCTCTCTCTATATATCTATCTTCCTCTACACTATGACCCCATTCTCTATTTCCATCATCCACCGATCAATCAGCATCCCTCCCGATTAACCTTTACTTTTTGAAAAAAGTAGGGAAACAAACGATGCAGATTTCTGAATTTCAGCCCCCCCCTATTACTAGTCCTGTCTCCCTTATAAATCACATCCTGTTCATGAATTTAACATCAATTCACGGTCAAGATGCATTCTTCCTGTATTTTGGGACTAATAAATTTTGACTTGGGCTAATTTGCATTTCTCCCTTTCTTTTACTCAATAAAATTGAAACTTTCCTTGTTCATCATTTTGTTGAAAGGATTCTGTGCAGTAGATCGGGATGCATTCAAATTCAATCTCTCAATATAGAAAATAGAAACCGTTTCTTGATAATAAGTTGTGCTAGAGCCTTAGAGCCCATTTGGTTACATGGATTGATAAAGCCAACCCATAGTCGAACCCCCAAACCATTTGGTTACATGGATTGCAAAATAAGCTGTGTGCATTGTGCATTTTAGCGAATAGAAGATTGTTGTGTCCCCCGCTTGAGCGCTCACCAGAACACTCGATTCGATGGTCGACTCATTAGTAGGGGAGGCAAGGATGACAGGACGGACCGGCTTGGCCGGACCCGGACCCTTAACCCGATGGCAACCATGTGCATGCTGGCTTTCAAGAGCCAAGAGGGCCCCCTTTTTCTCTTGACGGGTTGGAGGTTCGGTGCCTCTCTCTCTGCCATTGGAGCCACAGCCATAGCCACAGCCACAGCTAGCCCACGGGACATTGGCATCATAACTCACTGAAACACGACATCCAAACACTACATACAGTTGTTTTCTCACTGGGCCCGCCCGTATTTGTAAATTCCTTCTTCCTGTTTGGGTGAATAATAATGTTAATCTTCTTACTAGAATACAATTAACGCTCATGTATGTCCCAGACCACAACTCCGGGTATTGGATGGCAGCTCTGGGTTCTAGTATGACACAGACGGTTCAGACCCGGACCTGCCAAATAATTTGTTCTTGTTTGGGTATTTAGAAATTTTTACACAATATCATTGAGATGGAGCTAGCAATAAAACTTGTTGTTACATGAATTCAAAAGTAAAAGAAGAAAGAAAAGTAGATTTACGTTTACCATCTCCCACCTTATATGCATGTTCTATACTAAGTATTGAGTTTTATGTTTATGGACCCTAATTGAACCCAATAATAATGATCGGTTTCGAAAATTTGTGAAACTGGACCCTACTCAGTCATAGGGGATGGATGTGCCAAGCATCCGTGTAAGTGGTAAGTGGTAGGGTCCAGATGTAGTAGGCATGTTAGGTAAGCACAATGAGTGAGTACGTAATAGTTGTGTGATACATGTCCAAATTAATGTCTTTTATTCAAACATTTTTGTTCCGTTAGACAGAAATTATTTATTTTGTTATTTTTGTCAAAATAATTAAAAATAAAAAAAATGAAAAATGAAAACATAAATGAGTCTCAATTCCCAACACATATAGATTTTCTTTTTTCATTATTTTTTTTAATTATTTTGACAAAAATAACAAAATAATAGATCATTTGTATCTAACAGAACAAAAACATTTGAATAAAAGGCACATTAACTGGGACATGTATCACACAGCTATTAGCTCATTTATTGTGCTTAACTAACGTGCATACTACATCCGGACCTTAAGTGGTATGGTACCTCTTGTGACTCGTTTGTCAAATAAAGTTATCTAAGGTCTCAGTTACATATTGACCTTTGTTGTTCCTGCAAAGTCAAGTCGCATTCCAGTATATATATAAATCAATGGATGTGTCCTATAACTAAACTACAGACCAATTGCAACCTTAACTTTGATTTGAGAATTTTGTATGAAAAGTCTAAATATGGACCCAGAACCAGAAGATTAATTGGACATAGTTTTGATGATTTTGTATATATGCAGATGGAAGATGATCGAACAGAAGCAGAACAACAAAATGAAAGGTAGAGAATAAGCACTTGGGCGTGGGGGCCCATAACCATAAGGATATGGTCGGTAGTGGAGGCAACCGGCCGGCCAGAGTACAAAGCGTAGAGGTAGAGGCTAGAGCAGTTTGCACAATTCATCATTCCGGACAGATCACTACTACTACTACTATTGCTTGGACCACTTTCATTGGTGACAAAGTCAAATGAAACCGTAAAGCATTAACCACTTGATTGAAATTGAACATCAAAAAGCTTACGTGGCAAGAAAAGTCCGAATATTGGCATTGGGTAGCTAATTGAAACAACTCACCCATCAATAAAGCGTCCGTCACCCAATCCAAAACACGGCCCATTAATATGGGTTGACAAAACTAAACTGGACCTAGGCCCCCAGTGACCTCTAGTCATGATTCGGATCCTTGGCACAACCAACTTCCATGGTGACTGCCCTGTAAGTTGCAGTGAATATGAAAATGTTTTTACTATTCATGAGAGAATGTGTGTTCCAACTTCCAACTTCCAACTTTAAATTCAAAAAAAAAACAAACAAAAAGGATGGCCCTAGAATTTAACAATTATAGGATATATTTTAAGTTGGTGCAGACTCTAGATGCTACGCCAGTCCAGTGTGGGTGGTAGTGCCAGTTGTGGGTGGTACGAATCCATGTGCCGGGGGGAATCAACCCAGTTGGGAGTTGGGAATTGGGAGTGATTCCATTTCATTACATGATTACATGTTGGAGGTTGCATAAGTAGATCCATGTACAAGAAACAAAAGGTCAGACGATAATCGCCAAGATTGATTGCTTCTGATCCCTGAATTGTGTCGTCTCCTCCACCAGCCTTGCAATTGGCCTACCATCACTGAATTACAAAGCCCAATCTACTTGATGAGTTGGTGTGGGCCAAGCTGGACTGGAGCCTGGAGCCCCCCTTGCTTGGAAATTGGAATGCTGCTGCACCACCACTACTCTATTGAATTATAATTCCTCGGACTTGTTCAATTAATACCCAACTGTTCTTACATGTTATTAATTTAACTATCTTCCATTGTTTCTCCATGATCAACCACAAGATGAAAATGATCAATGTGTGAAGGAGATACAAGGAAAGAGAACAACACCAATTCCAGTATAGGAGGGAACGTTGTAAGAGCTCCATCTCTATTGCTTTTTTTTTTTTTTTTTTTGACAAAACTAGTTGAGGTTGGTTTAGAGAATCTGAGTCTACAACCTAGCTATACCTTACCACTTATGTTATTTGTGGGATTGCTATTGGAGCGTAAATTTGTAATGAAACAACCTTTGCCTTTCTATTTATGTTTCATGCAAAGTCAAATTATTCCTAAACCCATAAAGCAGAACCAACCTGTTTTTCAAATCAATCTAAATTGGAGACCGTAGATTCTTGCAAAGACAACTCATTCCAAGCTAAGCATGAATTGAAAAGGCAAATAAAAAATAAAACAGACAGGAAAGAAAAGATACCAGAAGTATAAAGGAAACAGCCACTAAAATCTGTAGATGACTCGTTTGTTCTCAAGCACCAATTCTCAATAACAAGAGTACACATGGTGCTGACAAGTGGCAAGTTCATTTGATATAAACCCTCGACTGGGACTCTGGGAGTGCTTATTTTTAGTCACTTATTAAAAATTAAAAGGCGTTTATTTTAAGCCGGAACCGCACCAAGCAATAAGTACTTAAATGGGTTTGGGACATAAGCCCAGATAGAGATAGGTGCTTTTTTCAAGAAATAAACCCGTTTTAAATAATCTCAAACTTTAACTTTTTCTCAAACACTTTTTGAAGCCCTTCTTGGTCCGACACATTTTTCAAAGTACCTATACTACCCCATTTGAAAGAAGTATTTTTTTCAGCAAACATTTATGAATACATATTAGGATAATCACTTAACCAAATAAGCACTCCCAAATGACCACAAAGCAGACTGAATTCTGTATATATGCTTCTTTAAGATAGAGAAGCTATAGCTAATAAATCTTCATTTTCTTATTAGTCTTATAAATGACATGTATACTGATATCTATGTCTATACTACTACTAAAAGTGTAAAATGTAAATGAGAGTGTGGAATTTTTATCTTACTAAAATACCCCAATTTATGAATTTGGCCCCTCTATAATATTATAAAGATAGAAATGTAATTTGAAGAACCACTTTTCCCATTCAAATCTCAAGTCTTATATTTAAATTATTAACATTCATTGAATCTTATTCTCCTCATTCAATTCCTTCTCATTAATTCTTCTATTTAGGATATTAACTCCATTCTTTCATTTAATCCTGTAATAATTAATCATATTAAAAAAAATAAGTGTGACAAAGAATAATTATTTTTATTAATAATAAAAATAAAATATAAATTTAAAACCAACCCAAAAAATGGAATTGTTTTCTGGAAGTCAATAATTCAACTTTTTGGATTAAATGTGTCAAGATTGATGCCATAAGTATATAATAGTAAAAATTAAAAAGATGAAAACACACAAAAGTATAAAAATACAAAAAAAAATAATGACTTGTAAAAGAATATTTTGGAAACATCTCTAATAATGTATATTTATCATATTAAACAAAAATAATTGTGAAAAATAAAAATAATTTTACAAATATAAAAATATAAAAAAAACGTAAAAAAAATTGAAGCATATTCATATCGTCATCATCAAAAATTGACATTACATGTGCACACTGCAGCAAGTTTAGAGGTTCCTACAAAATAAAATTTCGTAGCATTCGCTTTAAGGTTAAATAATAGTTATTATTTTCTGTAACAACGAAAGCATCGAAGGGGTGGTGGCGCAGTTGGCTAGCGCGTAGGTCTCATAGCTTGAGTGATCCTGAGGTCGAGAGTTCGAGCCTCTCTCACCCCAGTTTATTTTATACTATTTTTTTTTCCTTAAACTTTGCCACCAACTACTACTGAGCTTCATTTTTTTAGAGAAAATCTATGATGCGAAAAAGATATGGTAGAACAGTTTTGATAATCAAAACCCACCCGTGAATTTTGATAAATAACACCTGATTGGCTACCAGGTTTATGATTCCAGTTGACTGGTCAAAAGTTTCTCAGATATGATATCTTTTCCGTATCATAGTTGAACCCTTTTTTTATTGGTAAAGCTGCCAGCAAGTCTACAATTAATGTGGTGTGTAGCCACATCCAAAAAACAAAAAGAGCACTGTGCAAATCACAGGACCCACCGTATCCAGAGGAGCAAATCAGATCGCAAACAGTTTCCAATATGTCCTAATTGTTCCCAGGAAAGGACGTCAGTCGACAGCCTTCCTCTGCCTTGTGAGGTTCTCATAATTCATTTTGTTTGATGATCACGATTCATAATTCATTATGTTCTTATAGCTTAGTCTCTATGTGCGGATGTCCCAAAGAATCCTAAGAAGGTTAGGTGAGGAAGTAGTGTTATCAATGGGTCGGATCTGATTTGGAGCAGGCTGTACGAATCTTGAACCAATTATTAATCAGTTCCATGAGCCCCATCAGAACAATCAGGGCTGATCCGATTATACTCGAGTCTATAATCACCTATGATAATAACAACTTAAAATTTTTGTTTTTCATAATGTAACTATAAAAAAAATGACCAAGTTAATAAAATAAGTATTTTTAATCAAAATTATCTTACATACAATCTATAAAATGTACTCTTTTAGACATAAAATATAACAAAAAACAAGAAAACGAGGCCTTTACATATTATTAACCATATTAATATATAATTGATACAAATCTTCAGTTTGAAACAACAAGAACCAATCTCTATCCAATTCTTAATTAGGAAAAAACCACAGAACCAGAACCAACGTAATCCGTTTGTTATGTTTGTTTCTTTTGGTTCGATAGATTCCACACTTTTAGTGGCAGAATCCCCTCTTTTTCCCTTGTCGCCTAGAAGTTAGAAGAATAGAAGCTACTGGGCAAGACATCACAGAAGTGACCCAAACAAGATGAAAGCCCTGTTCCTTGAGGCAATCATACAACCCAAGGGAGCCTTTACCGATATCTATCGTTTTGTTCCTTGAGGCTACAGAGTATACAAATATATGCAAAATATAAGGTTTACTCCTTTCAAACTGAATCTAAAACAAAAACTGCCAATATCAGCATCTACCTGGCCGGCATAAAGCTAGATATTATCAAACTTGACCTTGTATTTTAAAGAATGAAAGATTTTCAAATTGATAAATATTTGCTTGATTTTTATATTCTTTTCAACTAACAAGTCATCAGAAAAAGTGAAAGGAATTATAAAAGGTAGAACAAGTACAAAAGAGAACTATCACCTAGTCTCTTTTTTCTATCTTCCCTTAAAACACATCTATTTATAGGACAAAATCAAACACAAACGTTTTACCTACAACTGCATTCTTTACTGCTCCACGTAGCCTGACAAAGAAATTTATAAGTCAAGTTTTCCCACGGCATATTGCATGAACAATTTACTCATCCATGAGAGACAAAGAATAAGGAATCATAGGAGGAGAAGTGACTGATAAAGGGCAACATAAGGTATCCTCACTACTATCTCCTACTATTTGCGGTCTTAGCCTTGTTTAGGTTCGCAAGTTCTTCAATGAGTTTCCTTTCTTCACCACTCAACCGTTTTGGGATCTCAACCTGCACACGGACCAATTGGTCACCCCTCATGTTGCTTTTATTTAGAAATGGAACACCTTTCTTTGCCATCACTAGTGTCGTGTTTGGCTGGGTACCAGGTGGGATCTTTAAATCAACCATGCCATCTACCGTCGGAACCTTGATTGTTGTCCCTAATATTGCATCAATGTATGACACCTTACAGGTGTAGAGAATGTTTGTATCATCACGTTTCAGTACAGGGTCTGCGAGAACTTCAATCATGACAAACAGGTCTCCTGGGGCTCCACCTCTCCTCCCAGCATTACCTTCTGATCGAACCCTCAGCCGACTACCAGAATCAACACCAGCTGGAACTTTCAAACTAATCCGCTTTGTCCGCCTTACACGCCCATCCCCGCCACAGGTATTGCAAGGAGTGGACAACTCACCAGTCCCACCACAGGTTGAGCAGGTAGTTACCTGCTGGAAGATACCCAATGGAGTCCTAGCTGATGAGATAACCTGACCTTGGCCGCCACATGTACTACATTGCGTAGGCTTGGTCCCTGGTTTTGCACCTGAACCATTACAGGTGCCACAGTTCTCAAGACGGGTTATCTCAATCTCTTTTTCAACTCCAAAAACTGCTTCCTTGAAATTCAAGACAAGAGTGTATATCTCATCTTCACCATCCACTGCCCTATTTCTGGAACTCCTGCCTCCCATGCCCATTCCGCCCATACCACCCATGCCTTCAAATAATGATTCAAACAGATCAAATGGATTGCTGAAATCCTGTCATGGTAGAATACTCTCGCTGTGAGAAGATACAACTAAGGGTAAAAAAGTGAAATAGCCAAAATTGATGATTTTCCATGCATGTAAAAACTTACCCCCATGCCCATACCACCTTTAAGCCCAGCTTCTCCATATTTGTCATACAAGGATCGCTTCTCATCATCGGAGAGCACCTGCAGAACATGTCCTTGGGTTAACCACATTACACATCCATGCCTCCACTCGCCATCACTGAACCACAATCAAATTCATAAAGTAGACATACTGAAAACAGCCCCTTACCTCATAGGCATTGCTAATCTCCTTAAATTTCTGTTCAGCTCCAGGTTCTCTGCAGCATAAAGAAGACATGACATAAATAAATAAAAAGGAATGTTCACCAGCCTCATAGTTCGATCCTGTCTTTCAGTTAACAAGCACAGAATGACATTATCAACTTTGACTTTGTTGCTTTTGTTCATGGCTAGTGTCATGAAAAGATGCATACATGGAAGGATAGGTTGCCATGTCATCTTAATGGCAAATTAGGTATTAAACAACTTCAATTCTCATGGACACATGAACAAAAAGAATCTCTTGTACAGTTCAGGATAGACAGATCGATCTTTATGGACATAAATTAGATATTCAATAAGGTGATTGAGACCTTAGCAAGAAAAAAAATGTAATATTTATCAGACTCCATAATAATCTTATTATTTTATATGTAATAATACTCCAAACTTTACACAAACAGAAATGTTATAAGATACAAGACCACTAATAGGACTGTATATATTTTGAGAGAAATGCATGTGATCATAGCACATCTGCAAGGTAATTGAACGCAGAGTCTAATATAAAGTAATCAAAAAGAGATCAGAAACTTATTTCTTGTACATCTCCCTTCAATTCCCTTTTCAGATAATAATGTTTCTTTTTTTTTTGAAGAAGAAGGTAAAGTATTGTATTGCAAAATGAAACCAGGAACATAATAATGTTTCTATTATTAATCGAAAAAAGGGAAAAGGAAAAACTAAAATATATACACCATGTATAAATGTTTATGCAATGATACTTCTGTATATTTTCTTTTCATTTTATTTTCTAATTTGGAGTATACATCCCAAATAAAATACAAATACAAAACTGCAAAAAAATATTAGCAACTGAACTCAGATCTGACCAACCCACCAGTGGCAGAGCCAGGAATTTTTGTCAGCGGGTGCAACCAAAATTAAAGTAATAAAAAGGAAAAGGCATCAATATATAAATATTTATTATTAATCATTCACATGTGAAACATTACAATGACTTAACCTTTTAAAACCACAATAGGTCATTGTTTTAAAAGCGCAAGGGCCAATTTGCGCCTGAGGCGCAAGGCGAGGCACACACCTTTTTAAGAAAGGCACAAAATTACAAAAAGAAAGCTAAAAAATCAAAAAAAAAAGTCAAAAAATGCCAAAATTAAAAAAAAAGGAAATATATTAAAATATATTAAAAGTAATGTTAATAAAAATATAAACTTAAGTTTTAAAATAAATGATTTAAAAAACCTATTATCTAAAATTAAAACACATAAACATAACATGTAAAGTGTATTCAAATGAAAATTTAAAAATAAAAGCAAACATATAAAGCATTTTCAAGCATGTAAAACCCACAATCTCTTTTTTTCCTTAATTGCCTTGCTTCAAGTAGTTAATGTGATGTAAAACATATTGCATTCTTGATTCTATGAGTCGACTTTGTAGCACGCCCCTCGAGGCACAAAATTTTAAAAAGGCGCATGCCTGGGCTGAGGCGCAAGGCGCATCAGGTGCACGCCTAGGCGCACCAGGCGTGTGCCTTTTGAAAGAGGTGAGCCTAGGACCTGGGCAAGGCGCATACCCCAAAATGCGCCTCATCTGTGCGCCTGAGGCGTGCCTTTTAAATCATTGCAAGAGGTACCCCCATGCTTTTAATGAAGTTCGGAAGCTTTATTTTTATTGGGTCAAATCTTTATATATTTTGAATTAACCCCACAAACTTTATTTGAGTTGGATCAATTTTGAACAAAGAAATTAAACCTTACATAAATTGTGAATAACCTCTTAAGGATTTTAGAAGCCAAGTAGGTTCAATTGCTCACCCTCATGACAATTTAGCTCCACCTATGCAACCCACTCAGGCGTGAACTGTTTCTCAATTTAGCTTGGCAAGGTTTGGGCTGGTGAGGTTTACCTTAGAGTTTGGACCATGTATTAGGGTAGAACCAGGATTGGACCAAAACCTAACAAAGAAGGAAAGAAAATACATTGACCCAATTATGTATGTGTTTGAGCAATAACCAGAGGTGAGCACATCCAAAAGATAGATATTAGAGAGTTCCCAATTATAATAGATCTGCACTCCTGTATAACTAGAGAGTCCCAATCTCTTGCTATATACTATAGAAGCTATGCTTTTGCTTGAGGTTCTGCCATTTTAGTAATGAAATTATTTCCCAATCTGTTGAAAAAAATTTACAGTATGTCAACACCTAGCAAATAACTAATAAAATATAGCAATTACCATGCACACAAGTACATGCATGCAAAGGAAAGAATTAAAAGTTACAAGATACCAATGCAAGAACTTGATGAATATGGGAAAAATAGCATAAATGATGGCAAAAGAATTGTAATACGGTGGTTAATGACAAGAAAGAGCAAAGCTTACAAACAAAAAGGTCAAACAAGTTATTGAATTGTAAAAAGATGGTTAATGACAAATAAGTCAATAGAAATGCAGTCAAATGTTTTCCTTAGAAAACAATGTGATTACCACCTAATGCATACTGGACAAGATACCCAAACCTTTTCATTTTCTTCCTTTTTTATTTTATTTTGTTTATTTTGGTGAGGCAGTGGGGTTGAGATACCTTGTTCATATAACCTGAAGCAATATTTTTTATGGCTATACCATAAATAGAAACATCAAAATGGACAGCCAAGTAGAGATTGTCGATTTCTCTATAAAATAATTCACACATCACAAGATGAATGCACACAACTGTATAAGAAGATATATAAGCACTTTTGATCATGTTGCTGATCGAAAAAGTAAAAAAGGATACATGAGCACAACTGCACAACAGGCAATTGTAGCAATTCAACTTACTTGTTGACGTCTGGATGATAATTCCTAGCCAGCTTCCGATAAGCTTAACATCAAAAAGTAAATTACCAACAAGATCAAATGAGAAGAAGGTAAAATAGCAAGTAACTAACTCATGAATACAAAAAGGAAAAAATACCAGAAGAGTTTAAATCAGTTGATATTAAACCAAATATACTCAAACACAAAAAACAGGTTCAAGATAGATTTAGTAAAGGGAATATAGAGACTGCTGGGTGCTGACTCCAGTTGTATATGAGGGAAGTTAATCAATCCCGCAGTTGAGAAATTCATGTATTTCATTTCCTTTTAAGGTGATCACCATTGACCATCAACATGATGAGGTGATACAAATACAAAATCGTTATGCTATGTGAAGATCTTCAGAAAAAGTTGATGAATAACTTTTTCTTTTTTTTTCCCAGCAACGGTTTTTATTGAAAAGATAAAGCAATTTGTATTTAACTATTAATCATCAGAAATTTGTTACAATAACCCATGTACAATTAGAAGCTATAGAATGAAAGAGCACTTTCATTTGTTTTAGGAGCTCTTTTGCTTTTTCTTTTAGGTCTCATGATCTTGTCCCCACTCTGAGAGAAGCATTTCTTTCCTGGCCTTTCAGTTTTGGTAGGGAGTACAGATTATATCATTTGTCCATGGTCCCTTTTTTACTTTTCAGGGATGTTTAAGGAGAACATAAATGGAGGACTTTCAATAGTTTAGAAATGCATTCATAGAATCTCTGTGGATATAAACAAACTGGATTAAAAGATCCAAAGTTTTATGAGTAGAGAGAAGCATACTCACACTGTGAGGTGTTTTAGTTTTGAGTCTTTTCTATACATCTCTTCAGTCTCATATGCACATCATTAAAACTTTTTTAATACTCGTTAAAAAATAGATTCATTAAAGTAATAACTTAAAAAGCTTTCACCAATTTCTAAGGAATCCACCAAAGAATAATCACAGTCTTGCTCTAAGAAAAAATAAATTTTGGAAGGACTGAAGAAAAGCAAGGAAAGTTTGAAGAATTGTGCAGATTCTCAATTAGCTACAAATGGTGGTTATTAGGGGAGGCAATTGGGCGGGTTTGGATGGGTTGAGTTTGGGTTGAGCTTCAACCCAACCCATCTAACCCGTCAACCAATTAATAACCCATTTAGAGAAAAATAAATGGGTTGGGTTGAACCCAAACCTGCCTTGACCCAATCCAACCCATTAAATTTTAATTCATTAAAGCATGGAAAGATGCAAAAAGAAAATAGAAATTACAAGAAAAGTAAAACAAAGATTATAGAAAACACAAAAAATGAAAAAACAAGCTAACAAATTTACAAAAAGCATAACAAAATATAGAAAAAAAATACAAAAAGATAATAGAAATTGTGGGAAAATATAACACGAATTATAAAAAAACACAAAAAAAATGAAAACAAATAATAAAATTGCAAAAGAAAAGAAAAGCAAATTGTAGATAGCAAGAAATAAGGAAACAATGAAAGCTAGCACACAACGTATAGAGTTTAGTTATTAATTCTATCTTTGGGGATATTTCATCAAACACTTTCTGGGCTCAATTTTTGAGAGAAACAAGAGATAAGTTATGCCTGTCCACAGTCGTGAAGTCAGGGAGTTCCCACCAATCACAGACAATGAGCCACAGAATTATCTGAGCTCTGGCTCATTGGGCCTTTTACCCCCTCCAGTTTTTACTACAGATGAGGTCTTGATTGGTGGTGTTGCTATACAAGTCTCAAAATTATCCAAGCTTTAGCTCATCGATCCTATTACTCCTCCAATTCTCGGATGAAAACAGAGGTACTATAGCTGAATTCTTTATCTATGGTGGCAGTGCATCCATTGGCTCCCTCTTACAATGCAAGATATGGTAAGTTCATCTCTTCTTCATGTGAAATGGCTCAAAGTCACCGATCAAGACTTGAAAATGGGTAATGGAGAAGATCCCAATGGCACACATGATGGATGATATGCTGGTTGGGAAAAATGTGAGGGGTCTGCTGATAAAATTGTAGAGAGTGAGAGAGACAGAGAGAGAGAGAGGTATAGTGTGAGAATAATTCAGGGTTTGGAACCAGAGAGTCAAAATATCATCAAAGATAATGGGTTATCCGTTGGGAACCCATGACCCAACCCGCCCAAACCATTAAGTCACCCTTTATTGGGTTACCCAACCTGTAGTAACCCAGAAATAAATGGATACAACCCAACCCATCAATTAATGGTTGGGTTAGGTGGGTTAGTGGGTTGGGTTGAAAAATTGCCACCCCTAGTGGTTATTAGGTCCACATAAGTCCTAAAGATGTGCCAATTTGAATTGTGTTCCTCTCTGATGTGAAATCCCATAGATTTAAGGGGATTATCTGAGAAACCACCCACTGCTCTGGTTCAGGACCAATGTAATACACTTTTTTAATTATTAGATTGTGAACTTAACTCATGAAGATTGACAGCCTTCGAACAAGACATCTCCTAGAAATATAAAATCTTTATAAGAAAATTAATTTCTTGTAAACAATAAGGGTAATTAGATTTTTTGTCCTTTTGTTTAGTATTAACAAGATCCAAAAAAACATTTTTAATAATCAAAATTTGAAGATAGAATTGTCCATAACATCATAACAGAGCTTTGCCAAAAAAGAGATTATAATCACCCAGAACATCATAACAGGGTTAGATACAAAGCTTCACCAAGAAAGAGGCAAAGCCAACATACACAAGATATGATAAAAAGAAACAACAGCAATACTTGGATAGTTTTCAAGTGACCTAAACCCAATAGTGCACCAACAGAAAGAGAAAGGAAAAGGAGTTGAGCAGGACAGACCCTTATATCCCATGCTTGTCAAGCATACCAATTAAAGTTTTTCCCCCTTGTTGGGAGTGGCAATTTTTAACCCAACCCACCCATTTACTTGACGGGTTGTGTGATCAACCCATCACCCAACCCACCCATTTAAATGGGTTGGGTTGGGTTGGGTTGTGGATAACCATTGGGATTATAGACATAAGTATTAATTCCTTAGCCTTTTTTTTTATTTTCTTCATTAGAATTAAATAAATTATAATTAATGCATTAATTTTCTATTAATAATTTAGTTTTGTCTTGAATCAATACACTTCACCCAACATAAATCCAAATCAATTTGACCCAAGTCCAGACCAGTTCAACGCGGTCTGACCCGATCCAACATATACTGATCCAGGTTGACCCAAATCCAAAATAGGCCTTGGGTGGGATGGTTCAGTGCCGCTTGCTTTGTTCGTGTTGGGCTGTCCGGCCCAACCAATATTCACACACACCGACCCGACCCAATACAAGTCGATTTGGGTCGACCCGAATCCAAAATAGTTTTGGGCGGGATGATTCAGCCTCCACACACTTTTGCACGATCTGGACCGTCCATCCAACCAATATGCACACGGGCCGACCTGAATCCGGGCCGACCCGGTTTGGGCCATCCAGTCCGGTCTCGAACCCATGCGCAAACCTGACATGGTCCGGTCCAAGTCAATCCACCATTTGCTGAACCGGTCCAGCCGGATTGATCCAGATCTAAACGGTTCAACCACACTTGAACCTAAGTGGTTTAAGTTGGTCTGACCAGTTTGAACCTAAGTGGTTCGGTCAAACCCAGAATCCAAACATAGTCAAATGGATGTAAATAATAACTACAATAACCACCAAGCTACAACTAACTTATTTGTTAAGAGAAAGAGAGAGAGAGAGGGAGAGCTTGATTTTTAAGTCCATAAATATAAGATTAATGGGTTTGGGCGGGTTGGATTGGGCTAAAGCGGGTTTGGGTTGAACCCAACCCATTTAATTTTATATAACTGGGTCATTAATGGGTTGTCGGGTTAGATGGGTTGGATTGAAACTCGACCCAAACCAAACCCAACCCAACCCGCCCAATTGCCACCCCTACCCCAAGTCTAGGCCCAACCAAGTGACCAACCACAACAACACAACCTAGTCTGGTAGTCCAATACATTACATACCGCTAAGTTTTTTATTGTTTTCTCAAATCAACAATATATCACAACAATAATAATTAGGATTCTCCCTGACACGGGTTGAGAGCAACAAATCTTTCAGGATTTATTGGAATATATTCAATACTTGAGGGAGACGGATCTCTGGATTTTTTTATTGGTAACTGTTCACTTCTATTGATGATAAAAATGTTTAATTTACGAAGACATAGGATGTTGAGGCATCACATGGCCCCCAAGCACTGTCAGACACATAACCCCTATATACCCTTTGAAGTACTATGCACAAGGCTATAAGTTGATCAATCAGCAAAGTAATTGACCCCCATTCGCCTCTTGTTTGGCTAGAGTATCTGCAAAATTTTTTGCTTCTCTTCTTGTCCACTAAAAGTGAGTTCATAGTTCCTGCACCAGCTTTCTGGTTTCTCTAGACAGATACTGCCATGGGCCTGGATTGTAGTAAATAACTCACAACTGTGGACAAAATTGTAATAAAACCTGTACATAATGTGTTATTATTTGTTCTATTGTACTAATATGCTTCAGTTGTATGTTATCATATGTTTGTATATCCCAACTGGGGCATCCCCTTGTAATAAAATTAGCCCTTGGACATTGTACTAAAATTGTAATAAAACCTGTACATAATGTGTTATTACTTGTTCTATTGAACTAATATGCTTCAGTTGTATGTTATCATATGTTTGTATATAGCCCAACTGGGGCATTTTTGCAACTGTATATATCAAGCCCCCTTGTAATAAAATTAGCCCTTGGACATTGTACTAAAAGTGTTGTATAAATGACAAATGACAAATCCAAATGTAAGCACTTCTATTATCAAAATTGGCATATGGTGGAATCACATATCAAAATAGGTGAACTCAATAGAAAACCTGATTAATAAAGGGAACCTCAGTGCAGAGAGGTTGTGTGAAAACAAGTTCAATTTTACATCAGAAAGCTACAAAGCATAAAAAGATGGACGGAATACTAATCCACTTTTATGATCATGATAGCAATAAGGCTCTAAAAAAGATGGACTAGGCATACTTACCACTTTTTATTTCAGATTTACTGGCATTTTTTGACACCCCAAGGACAGAATAGTAGTCCTGTATGCAGAGAATGTTAATACTTAAGACTATAAGATGAACAGTCAATGAGCATTCCACTAAAAATAAAAATAAAAAAAGGAATAGAACAAGCAGATAATTGATAAAAGGAAAGCCAGAAATATACTTACAGTATCAGCTCTAACAATGAATCGTGCTCCCCTGCGACGATGCGCATTCTGAGAAGGCCCCGTATCAAACAATGCATGCAAGGATTCGTGTGAAAATAAACTTGAACTTGGTGATGCCAAATATTTTATCTTGCTTGAAACACTGCACACAATGATTGTATATCAAAACAACACTTATAAAATAAAAATGATTCTCAACAATATCAGAAACAAAAGAACAAAAGAAACACCAGGAATCATTTCATATGTTCAATAGGTGAGGAAGGTTCCTTTTAACACACACACATCCAAAAAAATGAAAGATGTGTCATCTTTCCAGAAAAAGTAGATAATGAAACTTGTTAAATCTGTTAATAGCTATGTAATATGCGCCGCAGGGGCACTTTGGTCTTTTTATTTTTTGTTTATTGTTACGTTGGGTTGCGCAAATCTACACACACACACACACACACACACACACGCACACACACACACACACAGAATATATATATATATACACTAAAACACAGCAGTCTAGAAATTTTCTCCATTTTTTGAATTTTTTATTTTTTTATTCCATGTCATTTTTTAAACAACCAACTAGATGCTCTCCTTCCCCATAAAAAATTACCTAAAATCTCTCTCTCCCACACGTTCCCAATAACCTAAATAATATCCTCTCCAAAACTACCTCCCCCACTTTCTCCTAAATTATCTCTAATTCCTATTTATCTCCTGAATTATCTCTAATTCCTATTTATCTCCTGAATTATCTCTAATTCCTATTTATCTCCTGAATTAACTCTAATTCCTATTTATCTCCTAAAGTATCTCTAATTTAGTAGAGTTTCTCTCCTAAATTATCTCTAATTCCTATTTATCCTCTCCCCTACTTTTAATCTATATCTATCTAAAGTTTGAATTAACAAATTAAAAAGTTATTTAAATATTCAAACGAAATTATATAATAACTTCTAAAATATTTATTAAAAACACAAAAGAAAATAATAAAATAATAATAATAATAATAATAATAATAATAATAGGTATAATATGCAAATTATTAGTAATTTTATATTTTCATAAAATTCATCACGAAATAATGTACTAACCATATAAATTATAGTTTTCCGGATTATTCAATTTAAATGTTATTTAAATAATATAAAATTAACATTTAAAAATCAAATATTATTTGCATATTGAAATAACTAAATATCTTAAATAAAAAATACGAAAAATAGCTAGATAATTATATAACAAAATATTTAATAATATGTAATAACTTTAAAATAAATAAAATTCAAATAACAAAAAATGTTAAATATTTTATATATTATTTAAATATTTAAGTAACTAAATATTTTAACTAACGAAATATTTAACATAACTAGATTTTAAATAGTTAAAATAATGAAATTGTGTAATAAATCTAAAAAATTTCCTAAAACTAGAAAATTAATTATAACATAATATTCAAATTAATAATAATTTAATATTTTACAAAATTAAAAACGAAATTATGTAATAATAGCATAAATTATAATTTTATAGATTATTAAATTCAATAAATAATAAATATTTTAAAAATTAAATAAATTAAATAATGATATTTTTAAATAACTAAATAATATTGTAGATAACTAATTTCACTTATATCAATTAATAATTCTAGAAAATAACTTTCAAAAAATAATATTTATTAATAATAATTTTAAAATCTTAATCTATATTTATTACATCTTTATATATATACTAAAAATAATTATTTATTGTACTTTCATTAATTACTTATTGTTTTATTATGATAAATATATTTTTAATAATTATGTATAAATCTATTTTTGTTTTGTTATTTAACGAAAAATTTTCAATAATTATTGGAGATTAAACTACTGTTATTTTACTTTTTAAATTTAATTTGTTGTACTTATTGTATTTATTGTATTTTTATTAGTTATTTATTGTATTTTCAATAATTATTGGAGATTAAACTATTGTTATTTATTAGAGATTAAACTATTAGTTTAGATAAAATTAGGAGTTTTCACAGGTTGGTTTGGTTCAATTGTAGGTTGTTTGGCCAACCAAATCAACTTAAGTCAGGATGGGGAGTTGGTCACCCGACACTGACTGCCCACTAGTGAAAACAAACCAACTCAGGTTGTATCAGTTTGGGTCAATTTTCGGTTTGGTGGGTCAGTTCAAAAGATTTGAACTTACAAATTTAAATTTAAATTTTAAAAATTACAGTGACATTATTAAAAAATAAATTTATGATATAAAATATTTTAGACTAAGAAATATAGTCGGGTTGTTCGATTTTGATCAATTTACAAATGGCCAAAGTGAAACTGATCCAACATGGTCGGATTGGGAAATTGTTGAACCAAAGCCAACCGGAAACACTAGGAAACTAACCAACTTGGGTCGAGTTGGTCGGTTTCACCAATTTGATGAACAACCCTAGCTGAAATTAATTATTGTTTCTTTTGTATCGTTAAAAAAATTATTAACAGTAGTATATAAAATATAAGGAAAAATCTTGATGCAGGAAAGATATGGTATCAGAAGAGTTTTGACCAATCAAAATCCACCCATGAATTTGATAAATAACACTTGATTAGCTACCACATTTGTGATACCAATTGATTGGTCAAAAATTTTCAAATATCATATCTTTCCCATATCATAGTTGAACCCAAAATATAAATAATTATTAATTATTTAAATGATACGTGATGACGAGGAGTCCGACTAGTTGGTACCTTGACGAGTCGCTCGTCAACGAGAATGGTATGGTGATCTCAACGAGCAAAGCAATACAAGATTGGAGGAAGGTCCTAAACTCAATGGTGCACAACTTGAAGCTGGAGTCCGAGGTTGCTCTGAAACCATTCACAGACAGGAAGGCAGTGTTGAGAATTGACGGTGAAAAAATCAAGGGATTTACATCTTTTGAATGTGAAGAAGGTTTGATTCAGATTCAAAACTGGAAACCGTTGTGTAATGAGATGGAACATGTCTGTGGAAGTTTCCTGTTCAAATTGGTAGGTCTTCCCTTCCATCTGTGGAATGAAGCAAATCTGGGAAATATTGTGAAGCTGCTGGGCGGAGAAATGGAGGAAGTCCATCTGCAAGATTTTCGTGCCACTGTGGTTAGGATGGTCAGGGTGAGACCGGAATCGCTCCCAAGAACAATAGAGGTTCTTGCTGAAGGTACACGATTAGTTTCAGAGGTGGAGGCAGAGCTGTGGGGTCGAAGACCCAAGGTAGAAGACGATACTGAAGTGGAGGGTTGGATTACTAGGGGCCTACAGCTGGAGGGTAAGACTGAAAATAGGAGGCAGCTTAGAAAGGAAGCTGAAAAGTCGGTGGGAGAGAACCAAAAGCCACGAAATCTATTAAAAGAAATAAATTCAAAATTTTTTGAATTAGCTGGTAATTCGAAGGGACAAGACACCTTCGCTGACATGGTTAAGAAAGGGAGATTTCTGCAGGTCGGGTCATCTGAACCGGTGGGTGGACCGATCGGTTCATCCAGAAGGAGGAATCCCTACCCACGTGATTGTTTAAGTGAGCACGTGGGTCGGGGGAGATGGTTGGGGACTATAGATGATAGACATCGTCTATCTTCTTCTTCTTCGAAAATTTTGGACGGGGGCACTGTAGGTGATCTCAGGCAGCCAGAGCAAAGCTCAAGTACTCTCCGGTGGGTGCCTCGCACAGTTCCTGAAAGACCCAGGGAGGGACGAACATCACAAGACAGACCAAACCCCAGGTGCGATCGAGATCATCTCGAGGAAAAGGATGGTTTTGACGAGGGCTAGGTGGACTGCGAAATGGAGGAACAAGACAGACCAAACACTGCCAGTCCAGTTTAGACAGTGTTTTGGGTGAGAAGTTTTCAGAGGAAGAAGTTGCTGCAACTTTTGATCTGGATACGTTGTTCTCACAAAGACCAGGTGCGGTAACATCTCATTGTGCTGAGGAAGAGCCGTACATTGTTGTCGTTGAACACATTTCGAACTCTGGGGGTGGAATCTCTAACTCACACTCAGAAGCTCCATCTCAAAATCTCCTTGTCGAACAGATTTTTTGTAAGGGATCCCTCGAGACTTCTCAAAAGCAATACAGGGACAAAATGGGGAGTCATAAACAGGTGGGTAAGAGATGTGATCTCTGTTTAACAGAGGTGACGAAAAGGCTAACTAATCAAAACCAAGCCTTGGAACCAGATGGAACCCACATTCCTTGTCAAGGCCAGACTGTTTTTGTATCCAACTCCAGCACTCCCGATCTTCCCCACCACAACCTAAGTAATCGTGTCCTTTCGTTTTATGATACTAACTGTTGCTTTTTGACTTCCGTGCCAGATACAGATCCCAACCCAGAGGCTGCAGCCCTTGAAGGGGGGATGAGATGAGAGAAAATAGAAGCGACAGTGAGGGTGAGGAGAGAGAAGTAGGGAACGAAGGAGAAACAAAAAAGGAAAAAAAAGAAAAGAAAAGAATCCTGGAAATCCTAGAGTGTCTGTTAAATGAAGCAGTGGTGGAAACCGTCAAAAGAAAGGACCAAAGGGAGTTAGAGTAGAGGGTTCTGAGGAGGAAGGAGATAGAAGGGGGGGGACAAAAACAGGGGAGGGAAGTAGTAGAAAGTTAAGAGATGTACAGAAACCGGGGTGCAAATTGAAAGATCCAAATGCTCTCAACGTATTTTTGAAAACAAAGAAAGAAGAAGCAAAATCTAAAAGGAAAAGAATGAGTGAGGCTGAAAGGCTGCTAAAGGAGGTGGGAGGAGATAGAAGTTTAAAGGTTAGAAAGAAGGAAGAGGAATAACTGAGGGCAGGAGGGTCTAAGGGGAAAGAAGATAGTTAGATGAGGATCTTAAGCTGGAATATCAGAGGTTTGGGAAGTGCTAGGAAGAGAACAGTAATAAAAGAGGCCATCAAGAAAACAGACCCAGATGTGGTACTCTCGCAGGAGACCAAGAGAACAGATTTTGACATTAGGTGGGCAAGGGGTGCCTGGAGAGGCAGGGGGATTAGTTGGACGGCTTTGCCTTCTTGGGGGTCTGCGGGGGGTGTTGTCACAATGTGGAAGAATGAAGCACTCATAGGTCAGGAAGAGTTAATAGGCCAATTTTCAATTTCCCAGAAGTTTAAACAAGTGGAGGATGGGTTTGAATGGGTGCTTACCAATGTAAATGATCCAAATGATTACAGAGAGAGAAGGAAGTTGTGAGAAGAACTGACCGATAAAATGAGACAATGGGAAGGGCCTTGGTGTCTTGGAGGTGACTTTAATGTTATAAGATTCCTAGAAGAGACAAATAGTTTGAGGCGGAGATCGACATTGAGTATGAGGAAATTCAATCAATTTGTGGATGTTTACGAGCTTAAAGAGATCCCACTATCACGCAGCTGTTTTACTTGGTCCAATCTCCAAGTGAACCCGATTTGCTCTAAGCTGGATAGATTTCTAGTCTCAAATGACTGGGAAGAACATTGGGGAAATCTAAACTCTAGAGCATATCAAAGGGTGACTTCTGACCATAGGCCTATTGTAATCTGTAGGGAGGAAGTGAGAAGTGCTGGTCTTGCTCCCTTTAGATTTGAAAACATGTGACTAGGACACCTGGGGTTCATAAAGAAAGTCAAAGAGTGGTGGCTAGAAAGCAATCCAACAATGAAATGGAGTGGAATGAAGTTTCAAAAGAAGCTTCAATATCTGAAAGGCAAAATCAAGGAGTAGAATCTGTTAGAGTTTGGGAGATTAGAGGAAATAAAGCAAATAGTGACTGCACAAATTGATGACCTGGATGGCAAGAAAGAAAGGGGTTGTCTTACAAAAGAAGATAAGGAACTAAGATGGAAATTGCATAAATAGTTAGAGGATTATCTTCTTCAAGAGGAAATAAGTTGGAGACAAAAATCAAGGTGTAAATGGCTAAAGGAGGGGGATAGGAATACCAAATTTTTTCATGCGGTGGCAAGTGGAAGAAGAAGAAAGAATTTTGTATCAAGTCTGGAGATTGAAGGGGTTACAATATCCACCCAAAGAGAAATAGCAGGGGCTTTTGCAAATCACTTTAGGTCTATCTTTAGAAAACCCCTAAATAGTAGGGTGTGGATTGAGGGTATGGAATGGCCAACTTTGCACATAGAGGATAGGAATTGGTTGGAAAGGAAATTTGAAGTGGAAGAGATAAGGGAGGTAGTGTTCTCTATGGATAGATCAAAGGCACCCAATCCATAAGGTTTTACGATGGCTTTTTATCAAGATTGTTGGGAGATATTAAAGGAAGATCTATGGACTATGTTTGATGAATTCCACTCTAGAGGGGTGACCAACCCAGGGCTGAACTCCACTTTTATTTCATTGGTTCCTAAGAAGAGGAATGCATGTCACCCAAAGGATTTCAGGCCGATCAGCCTAGTCAACAGCCTTTATAAGATTATCACCAAGGTGTTGTCCATCAAAATAAGGAAAGTGCTCCCAACAACTATAGCAAATAATCAAGGAGCCTTTGCGAAGGGGAGACAGATAACAGATCAGATTCTGATAGCAAATGAGAGCTTGGAGGAGTTTAAGAGATCAAAGAAAAAAGGGGTGATTTGTAAAATAGATTTGGAAAAGGCTTATAATTTGGTGGATTGGCCTTTCTTGATGGAGGTGATGACCAATTTTGGTTTTGGGGATAATTGGTGCAGATGGGTCTTGGGTTGTATCAGGAACTGTCATTACTCCATACTGGTAAATGGGACAGTGGTCGATTTCTTCTAAGCCTTGAGAGGGATTAGGCAAGGAGACCCCCTCTCTCCCTTTTTATTTACTTTGGTAGCTGAAATTCTGGGGAGACTAATTTATAGAGCAAATTCCGGGGGTTCAATCAGAGGTTGGAGAGTTGGGAGGAAGCTTGTGCCACTCACACATTTGCAATTTGTAGATGACACCATACTCTTTTGTGAAGCAAGGGACCCTAACAGGATTAGAAATTTGAAGCTCACTACACGACTTTTTGAGCAAATCTCAAACCGTAAGGTGAATTTGAGAAGAGTTGTATAGTTGGGGTAAATATGGGTGAGGGGGAGATCTCTGAGGTTGTAGACATTTTAGAATGTGCAATAGCAAACTGGCCCCTTAATTGCCTTGGTTTGCCATTGGGTGATAACCCTCAGAAAGGCAAGTTTTGGGTTCCGGTTGTGGAGAGGTTTGAAAAGAAATTAGCAACTTGGAAGAAAAACCATTTGTCTCTTGGAGGGAGAACCACTCTAATCAGGTCTACTTTAACTAACCTTCATGTTTACTTTTTGTCAATCTTCAAGATTTCGACAAAGGTGGCTAGTAGATTAGAAAAACTAATGAGAGACTTTCTCTAGGAGCCGGGGGCGGAGAACAAGGACCATAGGGTGGGGTGGGAGATGGTTTGTGGGAGTAAGAGGGATGGAGGTTTGGGTATCGGAAATTTAAGGAATAGGAACTTGGCTCTTATGGGGAAATGGCTTTGGAGGTTCTTATTGGAGGACAAACTTTGGGCGAAAATAGTGGAAAGTATTCATGGGGTTGCAGCAAATGAATGGGACTCTGGGATTCTAGCAAGGAGTACAAGAGCATCTCCTTGGAAAGCTATTCAAGCTATTCTACCTTTGTTCTCTCCATGGATCAGGTATGACTTGCACTCAGGCAATAGTGGAAAGTATTCATGGGGTTGCAGCAAATGAGGAAGGCCTCAAATGTTTGTTGGATCCCCCCACCCCATGACTTTGTTAAACTGAACTTTGATGGCAGCAGCTTGGGCAATCCAGGGCCATCCAGAATAGGAGTAATAATAGATGAACAAGGGAAGCTGTTAGCTATGTATTCTGGATCAGTTGGGGTGGGAGATTCTTTGAGAGTTGAGATACTTGCAGCTCTTGAAGGGGTACAAGGAATCAAAGATATGCATATTAACAAGTTGATCATAGAAGGATATTCTGAAGTGGTGGTAAACTGGCTGAAAGAGGATAATCTTAGACTTTGGAATTACAGTAATGAAAAGAGGAAATTCAAGTGGCTGACTAAGGACATGGAAATCCAATACAAATGGGTAAAAGAAGTGCAAACTCTTTGGCAGATGGTCTAGCTAGACAAGGGGTGAATAGACATTCTATTTTTTGGGCTGTCTAGTAATTTTTGTTCTTTTGATGCTTAATGGTTGTTCTTGGGAGCTAAGATTGTTTAGCCCCCTTACCCTGTAATATTCTCATATTTTTAATATTAATTCAATCCACAGTTATTGATCAAAAAAATAAAGCTATGTCCAAATTCCAAGAGGCTATGCAACAAGTAGAAACACATTCACAATGTCTATTAGAATAGGCATCTCCGAAGGGGGAAGGTTCCACTAGTGAAAATTTTGTACATTTCATCTTTCTATCCTACAGAATCACCATAACCACCCCCAGTCCCGAGATTGCTCGTGAAGTGTTTCTGAAGAGTGCTCAATGTGGAAGCTCTGTTGTTCACCCTCTTAATCCAAGAGCATACTGCGATGAAAGGAAGAGGAGGAAGACAAGTTCGATTCAGCAAGCAGGTAAGTTTATCTCTTTTGGTGACTTCGTTGTCAAGATCTCTTCATTTTCGTTGCAGACATGGAATGTGATGGAGGGGACTCAAGTGGCTGTTTGTTCAGAAGGCTCAAAAGATCAGAAGGAAAGGAGTGGTTTCTGGGGAAGTAGCAAAGGAGTTAGTGAGGTGGGAAGGGAAGGACAAGGAAGGATTGTTTGAAAGAACTGACTGTGGAGGGGATGACACTGAGAGTGCAAATACTGAATCTGGTGATGAGGTTGCAGGAGAGGTTGTGGATAAGAACGAAAAAACTAGCTCATCTCTAGGCTGCGAGGATTTTCAAAAGTTCGAAATCTCAGCTGGTAGGATCGGAGTACATCTAGGGCAGAGAAAAGCGGAGAACAAAGGTGTCGTAGGACTTATAGGAGTGAAAAAGCTAGAGAGCCAAGTAAATGTCGCCTTGTTCATGTGTCTAAGGTTTTCGTGAGGTTAAAAGACGGTTTGATTGGGGCAGGTCCTTCTAACAAATATAAGATAGTGTACAGAAGGAAGAGATTAAAAGGATGAGATGCAAAGAAAAAGGGTGATGAAAGGAGGAGGGAGGAGATTCAAGCTGTCGAAGGGGAGGTGAAGTCGACCCTGACAAAAGAAGGGCCAAAGGTTAAGCAGGTTCAAGGGAAAACAGACATCACCGGTGGAAAACAGAGGAAGAACTATAGACCCTAAGAAGCAAACGGAAAGGGGCAGGGTTCTCCTGTTTCAAGTTAATGAAAATAGATGGAGAGATATGTTCGACTAAGCCAGTGGGAGAAAGAAGATGCGCCACACAGTATATGCATTCCAGAAGAAGAAAATAGTAGTGGATGGAAGACCTTCCAACAAACCTTTAAGTGTTTACTACCTTGTAAGATCACCCAAAATTTTCCCACGTCTTCACCAGAGTCTTTTCCTACTCTGGAAAAACAAAGTAGAGTGATGGAGACAGGGAGATCAGCATTTATCTCTATCGAGCATAAGACTAAACCTTTGGAATTTGGAAAACAGCCTTTGTGTGCACAAAACAAGAAGATCAGAGTTGGAGGGAAGTAGAGCTAGGGCTATCTGCAAACCTGCATGCCCCCGCTCTGCTGCAACCAGTGTTTAAAAGCGCAAGGTGCAAAAAAGGCGCAGCGGTCAATTTGTGCCTAAGATGCAAGGCACAAGGCGAGGCGCATGCCTTTTTAAGCAAGGTGCAAAATTTTTTAAAGAAAAGGCTAAAAATTAAAAAAAAAGGCAAAAAAAATCAAAAAAGTGCAAAAAAATAAAAATATATATATATTAAACATAATATTAATAAAAATATAAACTTTAATTTTAAAATAAATGTTTTGAAAAACCTATTATCTAATATTAAAATACATAAATATAACATGTAAAGCATATCCAAATGAGAATTTAAAAATGAAATCAAATATGTAAAACATTTTCAAGCATATAAAACCCAAAATCTCTTTTTTTTTCTCAATTGCACTACTTCAAGTAGCTAATGTGATATGTAAAACATATTACATTCCCGATTCTACAAGCCACCTCTGTACCACGCCCCTCGAGGCAAGTCCAAATAAGTCCACGTTAGGTCTTAAATTCTTAGTTCTCACACAAAAAATAATGATTTTATAGTTTTAATTGCTTTTTAAGAAGACATTTTATTAGGGTGAATGAATGAACAACACTACCAAATAGGGGTGTGGCATGGGGATCCGGAGCCGCCGCCCTAGCCGCTAGACACAAAAAAAGCAAAAAAGCGTCAAAGTTTCAAAAGGCGCATACCTGGGCTGAGGCGCAAGGCGCACCAGGACCTGGGCAAGGCGCCTTCATTGAAATGCGCCTCACCTGTGTGCCTAGGCGCACCTTTTAAATCACTAGCTGCAACTAACCCCCTTCGATCCAAATAGAGCAATGGGTTTCACTCCTTCAAAAGAGGCAGTCTTGGCATGGACGAGGTTGGAGAAGATATTTGTGTTCAAAAAGTGGGTGTTGATCTCCCGTTGGTGACCATGGTGGATGTGATTCCAGACTTCCTAAGCTTTAACGGATGGCTAATCATCAAGGGTCTACCCTTCCATCTATGGAAAGAGGAGGTGTTTGCTTTAATAGGGAGCCTCTGTGTTGGGCTTGAAGAAGTGGATGAAAAAACAAAGCACTTCCAGGATATGTGTTTCGCAAGCTTTAACGGATGGCTAATCATCAAGGGTCTACCCTTCCATCTATGGAAAGAGGAGGTGTTTGCTTTAATAGGGAGCCTCTGTGCTGGGCTTGAAGAAGTGGATGAAAAAACAAAGCACTTCCAGGATATGTGTTTCGCAAGAATAAGGGTAAGAAGCAAAGGGATACACTCTGTACCACGTTCAATCCCTCTGCTCGAAAGGAACATCTGGTTCTTCTTGGAAGTCGAAGTGGAGAAGATGAATGAATCACACCTGCAAATCACCGAGCCGACTCGCCCAAACGGCTCTTAGCCACGTGGAAATTTAAGAGAGGCAGATGTGACAAGCTGTAGTGCAGAGGAGTTCGTGTAAGGTCCAAGTCTCCAAATGCAAGTTTTCAAAAAAAAAAACTTCTAAAGAAGGAAAGAGCTCGAAGAACAAATCTATGCATAGAAGAGATAATCGGCGTGAAAATTCTAATTACAGTAAAGAAGGAAAAGGGAAAGACTCTCAACCTCTAAGGAAGACTGGGCTAAAAGCGAAGGACCCATTGGTTCAGATTCGGGTAAGTCCAAAATCTTGAATTGACCCATTGAGCCGACCCAAACCGGTCACGGTTAAGAAAGTTGGACCAACTTAAGAACAAAGCCCTCAAGGATTATCCAGCTGAGAGAGCAGACGGTTCAGTCACCCCTGAAACACCCACCTTCGAGAGCCAAGAAATTCCTAACACTACCAATAGTCTCGAAGGAATAGGAAGAGAAGTAAATAAGCCTCCAACTCCTTGTTTGGATTCTTCTGCGCAAGAAGACAAGCTATCTGATTCAGAAATAGAGATAAGCTCTTATTTCTCAAAAGAAGTCTCTGATGTCCATGAGGTGGCTCTTAGAATGTCAAAGCTCTTATTCGAAGAGAGAGAAGTTTGGGAAAGAGTTGAGATTTTGCAGTCGATGCACCTAGTGAACCCAGATTATGGAGTTGGGTTCGAACGTTCTGCAAAAGGAACGAAGTTGCTCGCCACCAGCTTTCTTTGACCACAACCCAAGCTTTACCTTACCCTCCCCCTCTAGCATTGCTTTTGAATCTTTAATTTCTTCGCATGCTTCCCCTGGTTCTCACTTGCAAACCTCTAATGTCTGTGTTTCAGGTTCAAGTGCCTTGCTTTCTCAATCGATGAAAAAGTCCTCACACTCTGGGTCAGCGACAAGTGGTTCAAATAGCCAGAGCGCTGAAGAGCTTCAAGTGAGGGAAAAAGAAGTGAAAGATGAGATGTGGGATTACAGGAGTTGACCAGAAACTTGGGCATGACAGAAGTGAATGATGTAAGGGAATTTAGACAGGAAGGAGACACTAACAACAACAAAAGTAAGTGTGTTGCGACCAAGATAGGGACAGTGAAGAAGAATGGGACAAACAGGGGACTGAAAAGACTCCAATGGGATTTGACAAGTCAGAAGGTGAATTCACCCTCCGGTGCGGGAAATAGGGTTGGTAAGGGAAAAATGTGGTAGAGCTTCCAAGAAGATTCTAATCTGGAACTTAAGGGGTTTGGGAGGAGGAATGAAAAGAAGCTTAGTGAAAGAAACCCTTAAGAGGGAAAATTCGGATATCATCATCATACAGGAAACTAAAAAGGATTTGGTGGATGGGAAATTAATAAAAGTTGTATGAGGATTAAGAGGGAAGAATTGATCAAAAAACAAGGATTAAGAGGGAAGAAATGGGCAACCTTGCCAGCCATTGGGACAGCAGGAGTAACCAAGCAATCATCATCGCATGGAGAGAGGAGGTGGTTTCATGAACAGAAATAGATGCTGGAGAGTTCTCCATCTGTGTCTTGTTTACAAATGTATTAGATGGTTTCAACTGGATTCTGACTGGAGTGTACGGGCCCAACTCCCCTCGGGACAGAGCGAGATTTTGGGAAGTGCTTGATTCTCTCCACGAATTTGAAGACTTCCCGTGGTGTACCAAAGGAGACTTCAATGTCACAAGGTCCAGCCACGAAAGCACTAGTAGTAGGAGAATCATCAGAAGCATGAGAGAGTTCTGATTTCATAGCAAGACACAACATCCGTGATCTCCCCCTTCGCAATGGAAGGTTTACCTGGTTGAATATGTAGGAGAATCTGATCAGTTGTAGGCTTCATAGATTCCTGATGATTATAGACTGGGAGGAACACTTCCCCGACTTATTCCAAGAGATCAGACCTAGGTGTACATCAGATCATTGGTCGATTGTGTTAAAAACTGAAGTCTTAAAAAGAGGAAAGTACCCCTTTAGACTAGAGAAGGTTTGGAGACTACATAAAGATTTCAAATCCAATGTGGCCTCTTGGTGAGAGGAGTGTGAGGTGGACGGTTGGGCTGGGTTTTGTTTTCTTCAGAAGTTAAAGTACCTAAAGAAGAAGTTAAGATCATGGGGAAAGGATGAGTTCAAAGCATCTGCTAAAGAAAAAAAAAAAAAAAGTTAATTCAGGAATTGGATGAGTTAGAATGCAAGGAACAAGATGGGAATTTAGATGGCCAAGGGAGAAGAAGGGAGGAATTAAGGAAAGAGTGTGAAAAGGTAGTTAGGAGGAAAGAAGTAGACCGGAGGCAAAGATCTAGAGTAAAATGGTTGAAGGAGGGGGATAAAATTTCAAGATTTTTTCACAGATAAGCCACAGGAAGACGAAGAAAAAATTACATCTCAAAACTGAAGGTGGCACAAAGAGAAGTGGAGGAACAAGAGGAGATAGTGGAGCAGTTTCTGAATTTTTTTAAGGAGCTGTACACAAAGAGTTACAACAGATCCTTTTACTTGTCTAACTGGAAAGGAAATTGTTTGTTGGAGGGACAACAAGCTTGGCTAGAAAGGAAGTTTGAAGAACGGGAAGTTAAGGAAGCAGTTTTTGGTATGGATGGAGACAAATCTCCCGGTCCGGATGGTTTTCCTTTGTTCTTCTACCAATTGTGTTGGGATATAATCAAATCGAACTTAATGGAAATGTTCAAGGATTTCTTCAATTCAGCCATCATAAACAAAGTAGCAATTCAACATTCATCACCTTAATCCCAAAGAAAGGAGTTTTGGAAGTAAAGGACTTTAGGCCAATAAGTTTGGTGGGCAGCATTTATAAAATTGTGGCTAAAGTGCTGGCAGGCAGACTAAAGGAAGTGCTTAGAGATCTAATCTCCAATAGTCAATATGCTTTTGTAAAAGGAAGGCAGATCATTGATAGTATTTTAGTGGCCAACTAATGTGTTGAAGACAGAAGACAAAAAGGCAAGTCTGGAGTGGTTATAAAACTCGATTTGGAGAAAGCATATGAGTATATGACAATGTTGACTGGGACTGTCTACTAAATATGTTGGAGTTAAGAGGTTTTGGAAGAATATGGGTGCGTTGGATAAAAGAGTGCCTCAATTCTGCTCAGTTCCCGGTGCTGATAAATGGAGAACCAAAAGGTTATTTTCAGGCAAGTCGGGGTCTTAGGCAAGGCTGGCCCCTTTCTCTTTACTCTGGTTGTAGACCTTCTCAGTCACTTCATTGAGAAAAGAAAAAGCCTAAACCTGTTGAAAGGATTTAAAGTTGGAAGAGACTCAATTCACATGTCCCATTTGATTTTTGCTGATGACATCATTGTTTTTTTGGAGGCTGATCTGGATTCTATCATTAACTTGAAAAAGGTCCTTTTGTGTTGCGAGAAAGTTACAGGTCTCCAAGTAAATTTTTCCAAGAGCAGCATTGTGGGGATAAACATAAGTGTTTGGTAAACAGCTTCAAGGCGATCCTAGGTTGTAAAGTGGAGACTTTTCTGGTCTCATACTTGGGGTTACCTCTCGGAGGGAATCCAATAAGCCAAAGCTTCTGGAACAAGTAGTGGAAAAGTGTGAAAAAAGACCGGAAACTTGGAAGAAAGGCTTTCTTTCAAAAGGAGGAAGACTCACTTTAATAAAGGCATCCCTGGCTAACCTACCTAGTTACTATCTCTCAGTGTTCCAAATCCTGGCCGATATCAGAAATAAAATTAAAAAGCTGCAGCGTGAGTTCTTGTGGGATGGGGGTGGAGAGGAAAAAAAAAACACTTAGTCAGTTGGGAATTAGTCTGTAGACCAAAGGAAGCTGGAGGACTTGGAATAGGAATGGTCAAGGAAAAAAATGTAGCACTTCTGGGTTTAGTGGCTGTGGCGGTTTCCTCTAGAATCAAATGCCCTTTGGACCTCGGTCATAATCAGAAAATACGGAAAGAATGTCAACAGTTGGGACAGCAAGGTCACCTTGAATTGAACAAAAGCCTCTAACCCTTGGAAAGGTATTTGCTCCATTTATGATATCTTTATTTCCTTTATTAGATATAAAGTAGGGGATGGGGCCAAAATCAAATTCTTGACTGAGAAGTTACTTTACCCTCCTATATTTCAGACTCAATCCCTGCTTCAAACTTGAACCTAAACCTAAGAAAACACTTAAGGGATGTGGAGATTGAGGATCTTGCCGAACTCCTACATGCCTTAAGAAAGGTCTATGTTTCCCCTTCAAACCAAGAACAATGAATCTAGAAGCTCCATCCAGCCGGTAAGTTCACAACTAATTCCTTTTTCAGAGCCTCGGTATCGGGTGACACAAACTATGGGTTCCCTTATAGAAGAGTTTGGATTGCTCACGTACCCTCTAGAGTCTCTTTTTTTGTGTGGGAGGCTTGCTTGGGGAAAATAAGCACCTGTGATCTTTTACAGAAAAAGCTCAACGGAAGGCTGTACATTTCTCCCCATGTCAGTAATGGTGAGTCGGCAGACCATCTCTTCTTACATTGCTCAGTAATGACGAAGATATGGCTTCACTTAACCTAGTAGGGTACAGCTGGGTTTTCCCAGAACGCATAGAAGATTTCTTAATAAAATGGCAAGGAAGTGGACTAGGCAAACCGGGGAGAATATACTGGCATACGGTAGCTCAAGCAGTAATGTTGGGTGTTTGGGAAGAAAGAAGCAGTCGCATTTTTGATAATAAAGCTAGATCACTTGGAGACTTAATATCTGATATAATATATACTTGTGCAATCAGTGGGTGCATAATTCGGACACCGTATGCCAGTATATTCTCCCCCGTTTGCCTAGTCCACTTCCTTGCCATTGTCTTAAGAAATCTTCTATGTGTTCTGGGAAAACCCAGCTGTACCCTACTAGGTTAAGTAAAGCAGTAATGTTGGGTGTTTGGGAAGAAAAAAAGTCGCATTTTAAATAATAAAGCTAGATCACTTGGAGACTTAATCTCTGACATAATATATACTTGTGCAATCAGTGGGTGCAGAATTCGGACAGCTTCAAAGGAATATCCATGAATATGCTTCAGCAGAATGTAGTGGAAGTATTGTTCTCCTCTCCCAGTCCTTCAAGAGGGAAGAGCATCCCCCATCAAAGAGAGGAGAAGGAAGTGACTTTATATTTTGATGGAAGTGCTACAGGAAACCCGGGAATAGCAGGAATTGGTGGAGTATTTAAGAGGAGGGATGGCCAGCCACCCTTCATGTGTATTTAGTGGACCAATTGGAGTTGCAGATTCCACAACAGCAGAAATTTTAGCTGCTTTAGCAGGGCTCCATATCACGAGAGACCTAGGCTTCACTGATCTAACAATCAAAGGAGACTCCAGCAACACGATAAAGTGGTTAGGGGAGAAGGAAGGAGGTCCATGGAGACTGGCCCACTATATAAATGAGGCTATAGATCTGTTAAATTCCTTATCTGTAAACCTTTATTGGATTGCTAGGGAATTTAACTCTGTAGCTGATAGTTTGGCTAAAACTGGTAGACACAGGGATTTTTTGTACAGTGATAGAAATACGCCTTTATAACCTGTGTGTAGCCTGAATGTAAATCATCTCATGTACTCTATGTTTTCTCAATCAAGTTAACCTCTTTTCTCAAAAAAAAAGGTAGAAAATTGGGATGAGGAAGATGATGGGCTGAACAAGTCGGTCAATCCTAAAGACTAGCCAATGTTTGAAGGGCGGTTTTGTCTTTCTTTTGTAAGTTTTGCATCTTTGAAAGCCCTGTTGTATGAAAGGGGGGTCTCAGGTTTCCTATTGTTTGTTTTGTGTCTCTGTAAGCTTTTCTATATGAGGGAGGGGAGGGAGGTGGGGTTCTCAGTTTAGTCTTGTGTCTTTGGACACTTTGTTGTGGTTGGTAGCGGGTCCAGGTGTTATCTTAACACCCCTGTAGTGCTGTAATCTGCTTTTACTTTTCAATAAGTTTTTTCTTTTACTCTTTAAAAAATATAACCACCTCAATCCAAGAAAATTTTTCAGCTTTAGAAAAACATTCACAATATCTGTTAGAATAGACATCCACAGGGTATGGGTTCCAATTGTGGAATTTTTTTAGATTCCATCATATCTCCTATGAAAAACCATAAACACCCCCAGTCCAAGAAAATGTTTCAAGTTTCAACTTCACTTTGAGCCAATAACAGAACCCTGCCCCTTCTTCCTGGAGCTGTCACCTTGCACTCCAGTCACTACAGTTCCTTTGTGTTAATTACATAGAGAAAATAGTGAATACATGATAGGATGTATAAAAAATGCACAAAGTATTTTTAAAGCTTAAAGGGTGGCTGGGTAAAACATCTCATCTCTGATTGTAATTTCTCACCCTTTAATTTAATGAAAATTTCTGTTAAAGATAAAAAAAAAAAAAAGAACAAGTATGGACAGATAGTCCCATCCACAATAAAAATTATTCAGGCAAGGACCTATCAATATTAAAAACCAAAAATTATTCTAGCCCCAGTTTATCTAAGCCATCAGCCTTGGAATACAGCTCTCTGGGGATCCATCAGATCTGAACCAATAAAAAAACAGGTGCCCCTAGAACAACCACTTGTGGATGGCATTTGAAGTAACTTGGTAGAAGGAACCAACTTCTATGGTCTTTTCATCCTTTTGTGGTTATTTGGATCATATGGCTTGAAAGGAGCTTTCATATCTTCAATGGTTTAATTCTGAGCAAATCAACTGATCCTCTATCATAGTCATTAGCTCAAAAGCAATTCAGGGATGTCCCCCATACCTCATGTTTTGTTTTTGAGTATCTTCCAGATTGTATAAAGATATTCTACATAATCTAAATTTTCTAAAGAACCCCATTCAACATATGTTCTCATGCACATGCTCTTCATGCTTCTGATCTCAACAACACTAGCAACACTAATAATACTTCAACAACACAAAAAGAGGAGGATGAATGAACATCTGCAAACTCTTTTGGACTGAAAGCATCAAGCAGATCATGTCAATGGTTTTTCCATAGCACTATTTCTTCTCACCACCACCAATTGGCCTGATTAAAATGAACTTTGGTGGATGCTCATGAGGAAATATGGGACCTTCAGGCATAATCACATTTTCAAATATGGGACAAAGGTGGCGTTCAGTAAATCTGAAGTCTGAGGGGGGGACTCTGAAAAAGCTCTGAAAGCATTCAGTGAAAATTTTGCTTCTCTGCTTTTGCAAACATCTGAATATAGTGGAGTTGTTTGGTAATCTGAATGCTGTGATATCTGAAAATTGTGCAATTTATAAATTTACCCCTCAAGTTGTTATATAAATAAAAATAAATGAAAATTATTAAAATAATATGATAATATAGAAAACATTATAAAATATTGTGAATTGATACAAATAAAATATAAAACAAATAATAAATAAAGTCTAATAAATAATATTAAAAGAGTAATAAAAAGATTAATATTATAAAAAAATAGATAATAAATAATATCATTAATAATTAAAAATTTTAAGAAAGATAAAATTGTAAAAATTATTATAAATATAATAAAATGTAAAAAAACAAAAGATATTAATAAAATAATAATAATAACAATTAAAAATATATAAAAGATCATATAATATTATTAAAAAATATAAAATAAATTAAAATTGGTAAATCAATAAATGAAAATGATAACAAATTTTAAAATCAATAAAATAATTTAATAATAACCATCTTAATTTTTTTAGTTTTTATATAAAAGATTAGAATTCTAGAGAGAGTGTGAAAAAAGAAAATATATATATATATAAACTTAAAACGGGGTCGAATTTTTGGTCAACAACAGGCGGGAAGATGAAAAACAGGGGTTGGGAGACCAATCATTTTTTATTAATTTTTAGAAAGGGCACAATTAATATAAGAGAGAAATTTTTCTCTAAAAGAAACCTTTTGTTTCGTTTTAGAAAGGGCACAATAAGAACAGTAGCAGCCACTGCTCTTCCCCATCTTCCCATCCTTCCTTCCCCCTCTTTCTCGTTCTTTCTCTTTCCCCTTTTTGCATTCTTTGTATTTTCTTCTCCTTTTGCGTTCTTTCTCTTTCTCCTTCCTCCCCCCTCTAGTTTGTCGACTCTATTCACCACAATGAAGATGAAGGAAGAGGAGGAGGGAAAAAGTGATAGTGAGGACAGTTGGAAAAAACGCAGAATAGAGTTCTTCTTTTCTTTCCAAAAGCGCAAAACAAAGCAGCTGGTTTGTCCCCTATTTCGGTAGCAAAAAGCGCATCTAAGAGTGGAAAGACCAGAAGGGCAATGTTGGGTTTTTTATTTTTACAAATAGGACAATTGGAATCAAAGTTTTGTTCGCTACCTCCAAATGCGATCAGACGCAACTTAAATGCTGAACAATTCGGAGATATTTTCGTCATTTGAAGAATCGGTTTGGAGGTAGCACTGAACAATCTCCAACTGCTGAAAAATCAACATTTTCAGCGCTACCAAACACCACCTAAGATAAAAAAAATTGTTCTTGGAAGTTGGATCAACCAATGCAGGGAATTCATCATTTTCCCATTGAACAGAAATTCTATATCTAGAATAGCATCAGAGAGATGGTTGTGCATTAGAAATTATAGGCTTAATACTGAAGGTGATTTTAAGATTGTGATTAATCCGGTGCTTACCCGGGATGAAGGGCCTTCATCTCTCCACATATCATTAGAATATCAATCCTTGACAAACTGGCCTTTTCCATGTTCGCACCATACTGCAATCCTAAAATCTTGTTTACTATGAAATGTCTTTTAGATGTGTTTTCATTTATTCCTTCTTTGAATCAAATACTGAAAAAATGCATACCATCCTCTCATCCTTAACAAAAAAGCATAGTAGATACCTGCAGCCAAACTGGCCTAAAATCAAAGCATTATTATTTTATTATTAGTGAGTTAGTTGCTTAGAAGTGTCCTTACCAATATTGAGACACCAATGACTTGTTAATGTTGAAGGATCTTAACATAAATTGAGGTCGAACTCCCCACTGTGATACCCATGTACTTCCACAAGGTATGATCGCCATTGAAGATATTCTCTATATAGGAAACATATTTGTCAGAAAATTTACCAAATCAACCATTAACAGCACAAATAAATATACTAAGATACATTATTTTCTGTATCAGAATGATTTTATACTAAGAGACTCTTCAGTTCAACACGGCAGGTTTTTTTTATAAATAACAAATGCGACAAGCATTTAGACAAAGATAAATTTAGCATCAACTCACACAACCAAAAAAGTGTACATTGCTGGGCCTCCCAAGAGGCCACCCACAACTGACAACAGAGCAAAAATAAAAGACGACAAACAAAAAACAGCACTGATTACATATTTCACATTAGCGTCCAGTCCTGGGCATCCCCAATCTAAAGAAGATTTCCCAACCCCAGCCTTAGCCAAAGAATCACCCCAGCAAGTTGGCACTCCTAGGTACCCATTTGAGTGAGGCATTCAAATCAACACCTAGAGCTTGAGCCATTCTGACTAAAGGTCTGAATTTTCAAGGAATTTGGTCTTGCCTTGCCATCCAGCACAAAACCATTTGACAGTCACCCTCAACTTCTACATTCCTCAAGGACCTCAACTCCTACCTAACCAACAACTTCAAACCCTGAACCAAGGCCAAAAGCTCAGCTCTTGAAGAATTTCCTTGTCCCACCAGACCAGAAAAGCTTAGAATAATATTGCCCTCATGGTCTCTAACAACTCCTCCCACCCCCAAGGGCCCTGGGTTTCCAAGGCTGCAACCATCAAAATTGAGCTTGAGCACCTCTAGAACAAGAGGGGACCAATCTACCATCCTTTGTTGTCATGTATGCTGAAACTCTGTCACCACCTGCCATTCCCTAAGCAGATCATTGATAGAAACACCTTGAAAAGCCCCACATACCACAGCCCAATGAGCTACCCTTACTTTTGTAATCCATAGGTTTGCATTTTTCTTCAAAAATCCTCACATTTCTTTCACACCATAAATCCAATAGCACCGCCCTGCAAATGACAGGAATCATTCAAACTCCCAAATTAGACAAACCTCTGAAAATGATCTCTTATACTCTATTTTATACTTGGGGGTATTTATAGACCCAGATTTCACACTCTTCTACACACTTAATACTAAAGCTTTCTAGGCTCATGACTTACAGCTAAGAAACATCATAAGTTCATGAATGATGGCTTGGTACTACACATCAATTCACACAAACAAACAGAATCCCTGTTTAAATGTATTTTACTAATTGTTTTTATAACTTGCTATCCACTCATCCCATACTTCATATCTCACCATTTTTTCCATACATGGTTGTAATTTCATACTTCTTATCCTAATGTAATTTCACACAGTAAACCATCTGATGCTCAATAATGGGTTGCATCATAGGAAGTACAAGCCAAAAGAATACATGTATGACACAAGAGTTGTTACTGTTTGACATGAATCTTAACCAAAATACGCATGAAAACAAAAGTAATAGTGATTCAAATACACATTTGTAAGAATATTTAGCAAATAATACTTCATAAATCCTGAAGCAACATCTTCATATGGATTAAAGGCTATTGCCAAATATTGATCCCAGCTATTTTGGGTCTTAGGAGGGGTGGACCGGATACAGTCCTAACCTTTGGCCTTTTTTTTGCACAAAGTGGCCACTCTCAGCATCTTAATATGAGTAAACTCAAATATTCCTTGAGACATGTCCAAGCTTTAAAAGAGTGAGGAGGAAAACAAAGTGTGAACAAAATATGGATAACAAATTTCACATAACTAGTACCAATCAAAATCTAGTGAAAAACAACTATTCTTGGACAATGAGAGGATGGGATAAGCTAGATTGGATTTAAAATGGAGTAACAGTTTAGCATTCCATTAGCAAACTATGAAAAACAAAAATACTGGCACTATTAGAATTCCCACATGTTCTGCAAATGATGCTAAGGATTGAGGATGAAAAAGATTACCATAGCTTCAAAGAACATAATTCTTTAATAGTAAACAATGGAAAATAGTTCCCTACAAAGATCATTTAAAATTATTTCTCAAAAAAAAAACAAACGCACCTTTTTTCTAGCCACAATGAGGGAGATGACTTATCACTAGTCTATTTCATGCATCTGGTAGAAGACAATAAAATACCACCAGCCACAACATCCATATAACCTGAAATCTATGGCATGTTTCTCCCTAATGTTCAACAGTATTTTCTTCAAGCTAAAATAGAAATGGGGAAATTGAAAATTTCAAAAAAAAAGAATCCGTGCCTTTCCCTGTGCCAGAGATCTACAGGTCTGAAAATTAATTCAAAGGGGAACATAATAAGAAAACACATCCACACATCCATGTGAAGGTGATTAAAAAAACACTTCCACTTGTTCAATTGCCGCCTTAGCTTCCAGTATAAAGATTCATAAGCTGTGAAAATGCCTCCAATGGACAGTCCATGTAGGAAACTCTTCGCTGTGAGAACTCATCCTCCATGGGTCCATTACATTAAGTCGCAGGTGTACCAGCAAGATTTTCATTCCAATGTAGCATGGTTTCGTATCCAAGGCCTGCTGTGATGGATAAGTAGAAGTGTAGAACTGTCATGTAGATCATTGCCTTGAAAAAATAATACAAATTAATTTTAACCTAGAAGCTTTTTTCTCTGTCACACAGTTTTGCAAAACTACCTCGTTGTCTCTCAGTGCACTTTTCATGAATTTATCGCAGTTTAACAGTATTCTGTTCTCACGAGTTTCATGAAACCCTTACAAGTTCTGTGTTCTATCTCCGAGATTAAGACCACTTTCCAGGTGTTGAGGAAATTTTCGTTTATCGGCATTATATATTTTCTCCCATTACTTTACCCTTCAGGTCAAATCAAATCTAGCAGACTTTGGGACATAATAAACCTTTCCATCTGTAGTAAGATCCTAATTTATCAATGATTCAACATTTGAGGTAAGAAACATGATAATACTGGATATTATTCATCAAAAACAAATGAACACAAACAAATATTACATATGAAGTAGTAAATATGTAATATATAAAGAAGCCTGAAAAAAAAATCCAAGCGCACCGGTATTAACAAGTTTTTCCATAGTTTGCTAAAAAGATTGCGTTATTCCCTTCTGTTCTTTCTCGAATAACCATTATGGTCTGGTTGGAGAATCTAAAATGCCTAAAATTAGATTCCGCTTCCTCCAACAAGCAAACAAAAAAGTGCATACAGTCACGCACAAGAAAAAAAAAAAAAATCTTTCTGAACCAAACAGAGAAATGGTGAATAAGAAAAAGGTGGCTTTAATTCAATAATATAAATATTTTAAGAAAGAATACCATCTTGAAAGGATACAGGATTGATGAATTCAAACTCACTATTCTACGCTATCTCAGGGAAGAAATCTATAATTTGGAGAGAAGCACTATTAACATTTGAGCTCGGCCAATAAAAGACTAACCTGGTTGTTCTTCTTTTTCTGGCAGTGAGGGTTTGTTTGCTTGGGGTCTGTTGTTGATGCAAGGAGCTGCGACAGAAAAAGACGAGAAGATAGATGCTCTCGGCCTTCCTTGCCGAAGATGAGGCTCAAAAGAGGAAGAGCTGATACAGAACCAAACCTGATAAAGCGCTCGTACGTGCCTCTCACGGAGAGTTGTGATACTTCCCAAAGCTTCTCAACACCGAGAGTTTGGTATATCATTATCAATCAGGACGGTCCAATCTCGATCAGAGTCATCAGACCCAAGACAAAAGTATCGACCGGCTCACCCCACGTATTGATATTAGAACCATGTGAATCAACCAACGTAAACCATATTAGAGGTTTTTACTTAGTTCACATCTGTGACCCGGTGTCACGGGGGTAGTTATTCAGCGGAAGAAACTCGTGCGGTATCCAGGCTCGGACAAGCTTGATGTGTGCTTAAGGCTAGAAGTTGCCCGATGAGATGACTTCACCAAGGTCAGTAGCACTGGATCATGACATCAAGTCGGGCTCTCGACTAGCTCTAACCGGTTCATGGGAGGCGCCACTTACGTGCTAAGGGGGGAAGGCCATGATGTGAGGCGACTTGGCGCCGATGTGAAGGGTCTCCTGTATGTCGATGATGTAGGCACCTATGTGCCAATGATGATAGCAATCGCTTGGGTCGGAACACACCCGTGTGTTATAGGCAACGGGATATCTCATTCAGCTTGGGCAAGGGGCTAGTGTGGTGAAGGGTCATGCTTGAGTCAGGCCTACATGTCAAGCCTCACTTGAGTGTCAGTGGCGCAGTGCTAGTCCATGAACTGTCCCCATGAGCATGTGTGCGCTCATGAGGAACCCTGGTAGCCATGCTAGCCATTAACCAGGGTCATCCTGCAAGGGATGAAGGTCTAGGAGTGCCAAGGTTAGGCACCCAAGGAGGTCAACTACCCATCCTCAAAGAGTATGTTAATCTTTTAGACGTCTGCCTAAATATGACATCACTTTTCCCATAAATCTTACAGGCAAAAATGATGATGGTGTCCCTTAACATAAGCTTGCCAAGCGTAGGCAATGTTAAGCCTGTGTCAAATCGTGACACTGGGGCGCCCCACAATGCTTCACGACACATCCCCACCTTGTATCAGGAACATCTCCCATTATTAGACATCACTAGGAGATATTCCAATACAAGGTAGGGATGTGTTGTGGCCACAGATGTGAACTTGTTTTTGCTTTTTTGTTGGAAAATTCCATTTTAATACCTTGAACTTTGGGTAGTGTCAAGTTAGTACTCAAGCTTTCAAAAGTGTTAATGCCTTATCTAAACTTTCAAAAAGTGTTAGGTTGGTCCCTGCCATAAACCAATTGTCAATTATTTGTTTAAAATATCAAAACTATCATTCAAAAGAAAACATCGTTCATTGTCTTCTACTTTGATACTGAATAGGTTGAGGTGCTTGAGATTATAGGCTAATAAAGGCATTGTCTCCTACTTTAGATTTGAAACACATTATTGTCTAGTTATTTCTTTGCTTTCAATTATTGTTTCCCTCTATCACATTTCATGTTTTTTCTTTGAAGATAACCGGTTTAGTCTCAAGGTAGAGGACAATGAACTATATCTTCTTTTGAAGGGTAGTTTTGAAATTTTCAATAGATAATTGGTAGACGATTAACAACAGGGACCAACTTGACACTTTTTTAAAGTTTAGATACCATAGTGACACATTTGAAAGTTCGAGTACTAACTTGACACTACCCCCAAAGTTCAGGGTACTAAAGTGAAATTTTCCCTTGTTTTTTATCACGCGCCCTTAAGGGTGTATTTTTAGAGTTCAACTAGCAAGGGCCATGGGATGTACAAGTTTTATTAAGTGAAAATAAAACAAAAGAAACCCATAAGAATACATAATTTTTTATATTTTAATTTTCAAATAATTAATAATTATTTATCTTTTATATATATTTTTATAATACAAAAATAATAATATTTAATTTCAATCAAATTAATAGTCTCATCTCTAATAAATAATAATATTTAATATAGTGAAAATATATAATTATTAAAAATAAAGTTATAACAAAAATACGACAAATAATTACTCAATATATAATAAATAACTTATACAAGTATAATAAATACAATAAATAATGAAAATATATTAAATTAATCAATAAATAGTGCAATCCTCAATAATAGTTTAATATTTATTAAATATTAAGCAATAAATTATAACAAAAATACGTAACTACTAAAAATAAATTTATAACAAAAATACAATCAATCCAATAAGGACAATAAATTAAACAACGATAGTTTAATCTACAATAATTATTGAAAATGTATATATCACAAAAATACAATAAATATTAATTTTAGTATACATATATAATAGATATAGATAAAGGTTTTAAAACTATTATTAATGAATGTTCATTTTCTGAAAATTCTTTTATAAAAGTATTAATTGATATAAGTGAAATGGTGTTTTTATTAATAGTACAATAATAATTGTAATTATTATTCTACTCTTTAATGTATATTAAGAATATTTTTTGAAAATTATTACATATTTTTGTTATTTGGAAACTTCAATACCTCTAAATTATTTAATGTATTTTTATTAAATATAACAATAATATTTAAATTATTTACATTTTATATTCTTATTATCAAAATTAGTAAATCTATTATAATCATTTTTGTATTTTTACTAAATTCTAAAATGATTAAATACCTTCCTTATTTAATCTATTTATGCCTCGAAAATCGGGAAGCCATGGCTTTGAGGAATGCCAAATTTGGCATTTCCTGGAGCTGTAGCTCGTTGCTGCCAACAGGGCAGTGATGTGACATTTGATAATGGGTATCAGTGCTAAAAACGTTTCCTAGAGCAATGGTACCAAACATAAATAGTTGTTGTTGCTTTAAGAAACGTCCTACTTGGCAGCAACGATTCCAAACAAAAATAAAGGCACGGTGCTCTAAGCCACACATCAGCAGCACTGTTTTTTGAAGTATATGTTTTATGAGAAAACAGTATTGCAACTGCAACATCGATGGGAAACATATGCATAACCATAGAACCATGAAGTGTATGTTTGGTGTTGATGCTACAGTTGCAGCACCATTTTTTGCTGCTGATGTGTGGTTTGGAAGCACTGTTTTTTCTTATTTGGAATCATTGCTGCCAAGTAGTACATTTTTTTGGAGCAACAACAACTTTTCCTATTTGGTACCAATGCTCAAAGAAAAGTTGTTTGCACTTCTACCCATTATCCACTACCACATCATTGCCCTGTTGGCAGCAACAAGCTGTAGCTCTAGGAAACGCCAAATTTGGCATTGCTCCAAGCCATTCCTTCCCAATTTCCAAAGTGTGGCTTGAAGCACCTATTTTCGATAGAAAAACAATTCCAAACATAATGTTGTTTCATGGAGCACCATTTTTTTCTTACATAACACTGATGCGACACCGTTTTTTAGAGCAACAACATTGGTTCCATGATAGAATTATATAAGATAAATCAATATCTACAAGTGCCAAATCCTATCGTTTGCAAAATTGACAAGCTCTTACCTTACTGTTTACATATTGTCTTAAAGTACCTTTGAATTTTTTTGACAATTGTCTAAAACACCCCTTGCTGATAATTTTTTGTCATACTCCGTTCACATGTAACATCACGTTAATGGTAATTATTTTAAATTCCTAAAATACACTTATTGTTCAATGTTGTTGTTGGAAGTTGTAGCGGTGGCGGTGATTTTGGTATGTCGTCGCATGTGACGGCAACCATTGTAACTTTCGAACGACAAAAGTTTGGTGAGAATGAGATTGTCATCTAGAATATTTGAGCAGCTACTCGTGTATTGTTTGCATTTTTTCCTTCCAAGCATCTCGATATTTTATTGTTGCGGGACTTTGGCTTGGATTTTAACTCAGAAATCCACACTATGGCCTGTAAAGGCAAACCATTTTTTCAAGTTAGTAGCACAAGAGCATTGGTCTCTAGATGATGGAAGAAACCTAAAGATTTCCAAGATGTATTCATCGGGCAAGGTTTGTTAGATGGTTAGATCCAAACCACGAAGAGGTTCTTCCGGTAAAAAAAGAAGTATGCATAAACAATCTCGTAAAAGAACTGTAGTTTCATCTGGTGATTTTGATGAAGATGACAAATTCATGTTAGATGGGACTGAGGAGGAGCGGAAGTTTGTCAAATTGAGACAGCAAGTAGTTCTTATCGTTTGAAGGAAAGCGAGTTGAAGTGATTGCATAAAATAACTAGTAGAGGTGCAAGTGAAGACAAAGAAGAAGAAACATACGGTGATTATTGTGACAAGGAATTTATTCCATATGGAATTGATTTTGTAGATGAAGAGGAGATGGAAGTTTCCAGATCAAAACCCTAAAAGAGTTATTCTGGTAAGTAAAAAACTATATTCAAATAGTTGGGTAGAAGAACTAGGTTGCCATATGATTACAATGAGGATGAAGGCACTTGTGATGATGGTGACGATGAATTCAGGCCATATAGAATTGACTATGTAGATGACGAGGAAGAGTCGTTAGTAAGAGGAGTAAGGGGAGAAAAACGTACAACACAAACAAAAAGGTATTTGGAAGGAGTCAAAAAAGGAAAAGGAAGTCCAAGGTTTCGAAGAAGCAAATGAAATGGAGGAGGAGGTCCAAGGTATCGAGGAAGAAGGCAATAAGCTCTGATGATGAGTTCATAGTTGACAACGGGCCTGTGCGAAAGAGTAAGAGGAAGCATGGGAAAAGAAAGAAAATCGTTCTGCACTTAGATTCAGATTTTGTGAGCTTTAGATCTTTAGATTATGAGTACACAATCTCCGAGGAAGAGAGGGAGTAGGTCCGAGAAGCCAACAGTTTTTGTGGAATTTTGATAAAGTCCAGAAGAAACTCATCTCAAGTTGATGGAGATATAAACCATCAACAAGAAAAACTCAAGAAGGAAAGGGAAAAAGAGAAGGTTGAGGATTTACAGAATAATGTTAGGAAGTAAGTTTGTGGAAAAGAGAAGGTTCATAATCAAAATCAGAAAAAAAAGAAAGAAAAAGAAAAAGGTCAACGAAATTTCTAGACCCGATTCCTTTGGTAACTGATACTCGCATCAGAGATTCATTTTAGAAAACCACGAGATTTTTCAATCTAAAATTATATGCATGAGGGAGATGTCTCAAATATTGTTTTGGGTTTTGGAGGTTGCATTTGGAAAAAAAATTGAAATAAGGGGTTTTTCATCAAATTGGGTTTTATTTTAAAATTTTGATGAATAGTGAAGGGCAAATTTGATATTTCATTTTTTTTTAATTAATATTTATGGATGTATCAATTATCAAAAGTAAAAAGAATAATTTAAAAGATTTACCCATAAAATAATATATATATAAAGACAAATTTCTTAAACGCCAATTTGGTAATGAAGATATACAAAAAGTCATTTTTGCCATTACACTAAAAAGGGTGCCAAATAACTCGGCCCATTCTCTCGCTGTGAAATCCCCTACGACCCTACTCCGCTCGCTCACGGGCTCCGGCCCCGGTCCGATGTTAAACCCCAATTGCAATTGCGGGACCCGTACCCGGCACCGGCGTTCAGCCAGAAATGAGTTGAGAGTCTCCAAGGAGATGGCGTGACAGGTAGAGTCCACACTCCTCACATTCTTCGCCTCCGTCGCCACCTCTTCCTCCTCTCCATCATCTTCCGCCGGCGAAACTGGCGAAATGTGCCTCCGGGTCCTATGGGATGGCACTTGATGTGGTACCTCAACGACTGTCTCCACAAAGACCTCTACCACCTAGCTAAGACCCATCGTCCACTCTTCAGCCTCCGCATGGGCCAGAAGCCCTCCATCGTAAGATTTATTTGTCTTCCTTTCTTTCCATAGCCGTCGCTGCAACTCTCGGCAGCGGCGGTAGGTTTCTCTAATCCCCCTTCTTTCTCTTTGTCTGTATTTTTTTTTCTAATCGTTTTTCCACCCAAAAACGTCTCTCCGAAGTCGGCCATTACTGATAAATCTTATTTCCAGATCTTGAACCGAAGATCAGCCTTACATTCTCATTTATTTCTCCCCTTCCCCAAGAAATCTCTCTCTCATTACACTGTTCGTATTCAAACCCTCCGAACTCGAAACAACGATGATTGGTACTAGGTCGGGTTCAGCACTCTCGTCACCATCCGGAAGAAGAGGAGGAAGTTGGAGCAGTGGAAGTGACAGATGACATATCATTATAGAGGAAGTGCGATACAGACCGAGAGGGGGGTTGATTGGGAAAATCAGCACTCTCGTCACTATCTGCCGTCGGAGCTGAGCCTGAGAATATGTGAATGATGTGAGGCAATTGAACGAAAGAGGGGAGAGGAGGGCGACGAGAAGAGAGAAAGACGAATAAAGAGAGAGGAATGAAAGATAGAGGGTTGAGTTGGACGCCATAAAAAATATCTGTGACCCAGAAAACCGTAAATGGACAAGTTCCTATTGTTAGTATTTGTCAATTTCGAAGAAAAACATTTATTCCTTAGAGTGGGCTTTTAAGTGTGATAGGGCTGGATTGATCTCAATAAGTGATAAGAATTATTAGAGTCTTAGTCTCTGGATTGGGGTTATAAAAACCATACAGTGGTTTTGGATCCATCACTGCTAGCCTTAAGATCCAAAGTGACCATTAAACTCAAAAAGAGCTGATAAAGAGAGAAACACAACACAAACATTTAATAAAATGGTCGGAACACAGAACCAAATCCAAACGGATACGAACTTTTGGATCTGATTTCTTATTTTGCTTCACTGTTTGTCTATTGAATGAGTCTTAAAGCTTGCAATTGGTATAGCGGTTTGATCTAAGTTCCATTGAGTCTTAATTTTAGTGAAATTTCGTTCTGCATCTATTTGATACATCTGAACCGAGAATTGTTGAAAGCAATTAGTATGATAAGGCTGTTGTTAATTTAACACCGCTTCGTCTCCGTAGCGTCCATCATGTTTTGCAAACCTCTTAACTAATGGGTTGCTTGCTTTTTCTTTTCATTAGATTGTTTGGGATTTTGTTGATTACTCTTCCTTGTGATTTACAATCACTGTAAATATAATGATTAATGCCCATCAATTTTTGTTTTTTAACCATTTAATTAATTAATTAATTTTTTTATACTGTGATCAAAGGGTTTCTCTAGCCCAAAATACAAGGCTTAACCATGGGACCAAACCTTGAACTTATCGTTGTCTAGAATAGTGTATCAAAGGCTGTTGGTTGTCAATGATACCTATAGTATTGTAAGCATTCCATGCTTACTATTCCAATGGTTTTAAATTTGTACCCTTCCATCCCAGTGTTGTATATGGCCTTGAATTTGATTTTGTCAAGCAAGTTCAGCTAGACTTGACACCTCTTTTTTCCTTTATTGATTATCTGAATTCCTATGTGAATCCAGATTGGTTTAAGTCTGACAATTGTTTGTTGAATGTTTTTCTTTTTTGAATTTGATGATGTTTTGTTCTTTTATAGATTTCCATGAGTATTTAAACCCAAAATTTGAAATACTATATGCTCTATATTTTATTTATTTTATTGGTTTTGAATTTTATTGCCTTCTTAAGTTCGAAATGAATTATTCGATGCATTTGTTCATATTGTATTTCTATTTTATATGCTTAGAGGATATCATATACATTCATATGATATCCTCTATAATGATATGTCATCTTTCACTTCATAATGATTAGCCCAAGGCAACACTTAACATTATGATAAAAATATTGTATTTGTTCCTATTGTACTTCTATTTTATTGCCTTCTTGTTATGGTTAGCCCAAGGCAACACTTAACATTATGATAAAAATATAATGAGGCAAGAGAGAAAAGTATATGGTGTGCAAATGAACTTCTTAAGCTCAAATAAGTAAGAGGATATCATATACATTCATATATGGAACTTGCTTTGTTTGAGCAATGTTTATTCATTGAAAATGATGATGTTGCTATTTATCTCAATCCAAAGGAGGGGTAGATAAGACATAAACATCTAGGTGATATACCGTCTCCGTGTCAGTCATTAGATGTTCCCTGTTGTATGTGATTAGATGTGATGCACAATGTATGGACTTTAGATATAAATATACTCCCTTGACACCATGATTGCTTAGTTTTTTTTTTTCAAATAATTGTTTGATGGTTTAAAATTGTAGTTGATGTGAACACCTTTGCTGAACCTAATCAGCCTTACCTTGTTGAGCTTTTCACCAATAATAATTATAAGAGATGGAGAGGTCGATTGAAATCCTATTTAGGAATCCGAAAATAGACTTTTGTCTCACCCAACTTGAGCCATATGAGCCTATTCCTAATGCTTTTGAGGCACTTAGACCCAGACACATCACTTGGCACAAAAGCAAGTAAGCTAGTACCCTTGATAGTTCAGAACACTATATCTGAACCTCTTAGACCCAGGATTCTCATTTTGAATACTGCCAATGATACACTTGACAACACAGAGGCACAATTTTTTGGATCAACCAAAGCCCTCACAATGAGTTTGTTCACACAATTCTTCACTATTAGTTTTCAGCCTGGAATGAATGTTAGAGAGTTCATCCCTAAGATGTCAGGAATTGTTTACCAATTTAGAGACTTGAAAATTAAATTAAGTGATGAATTTTTTGTATATGTTGTTATGTCAAAGTTACCAAAATCCTTTGAGACCTTCGTGGTGAACTTTAATATCAGCGCAGGAAAATGGACTGTTAATGAGATGATAAATCAATGTGTTCTAGAATAAGAAAGGCAGAAAAAACAAAAAATAGAATCAACTCATTTCACTTCCTTGGGTCCTAAAAGGAAACCCCTCAAGAAAGGTCCAAAGGACAATGAGAGAAATAATAAATATAAGAAGGGTAAAAAGGTCTCACCCACCAAACAACCTGAACCGAACCCAACTACCATTGAGCCAGCCACTAGTGTGGATAAGGTGATATGTTACTATTGCAAAATGCCTAGACATTTTATAAGCGATTGTCAAAATTTGAAACAGAAGAGAAAGAGACAATGTATTTCTTATGTAATATCTGAAGTAATTTTTTAGACACCACATCTAATGTCTGGGTTGTTGACTCTGATTGTACGGTTCATGTTGCTAATTGTGTACAAGGGCTCCATAATCTAAGAATAATTGATGATAGAGAGGAGATACTAATATATACAAGAGATGCACATAAAGTGAAGACAATTGGCATAGGAACCTTTAGATTAGTCTTGGATATTGGATATGTTCTAGATTTATTGGATACTTTATTTGTACCTGCTATGAAGCACAATATTCTTTCGATTTCTATATTGGATACAGTTGGATATTCCTTTCATTTTGCTTATGGTACTTTGTCAATCTTACATGATGCAAACATTATTGGTTTAGGTGTTATTCATAATGGATTATATCTGTTAAATTTGAATAGGTCCAATGCATGTTTCCTTGCTATAAATGATGTTATATTAATAAATAAAAATGGTAAAAAAATGCAATGTGATAATTCTTCCCTATTATGCCATAGAAGGTTATGGCACATTTATAATGAGAGATTGAAATGACTTGTCAAAGATAATATATTGCCTGCACTAGATTTTAGTGACCTTAATGTTTGTATAGACAGTTTAAAAGAAAAATGACAAGCAAACCCTTTCATAAGGATACTAGGTCAAACTCTCTTTTATAACTTATTTACTCTGATGTATGTGGCCCTTTTAGGCATGTTGCACGAGGTGGACAAAAATATTTTGTGACTTTGATTGATGATTACTATAGATTTGGATACATATACTTGATGGAACACAAGTCTGATGCATTAGAAATGTTCAAAATTTATAAAGTTGAAGTTGAAAAGCAACTAGGAAATGAAATCAAAGCAATAAGATCTGACAGGGGAGGAGAATATGATAGTTTTGATGCATTTCTTCAAGATCATGGGATTGTCCATCAAACCACAATATCTGAGACTCCGCAACAAAATGGAGTTGCAGAAAGGACAAATAGGACATTGATGGACATGCTGCATAGTATGATTGCTATATCAACCCAACCCGAATCCTTCTGGGCAGAAGCACTCAAAATGATTGCTTACAGATTGAATCGAGTACCCACCAAAGCAACATTAAAAACTCCATTTGAACTTTGGACTGACAAGAAACCTAGCTTAAATAATCTTCATGTTTAGGGCTATGAAGCAGTGGCTAAGATTAATAAATTTGGTCTACCTAAAATTGCTAGCAGGGCAATTAAATGTGTGTTCATAGGGTACCTTGAAGGATCTAAGGGTTATCGATTAATTGAATCGTCTAACCTAAGCAGTACAATTTTTTAGTATAGAGATGTGGAATTTTTAGAAGAGACTTATACATCACAAGGGAGAGGGCAAGTAGAATTTGAAGAACTCTGAGAGTTCAAACATTCATCTATTGAATTTATTAATCCTCTTGCGACTGCTAGAGAAGAACCTCAACACTCCCAAAGAGTGAGAAGGCTTTCCATATCAGATGATTTTCTTGTATATTTATTTGGCTCATCTATTGATGATGTCACAGATCCAAGTAATTTTTTTAAAGCCCTAACTCATAAAAACTCAAATGATTTGATGTTGGCAATGCAAGAAGAAATGAGATCCATGGAACAAAATTCTAAATGGGAATTGGTTGACCTACCTGTAGGTGCAATGTCAATTGGTTGCAAATGGGTTTTTATGACTAAGCGAGGCTCAAGTGGTTAAATTGAGAAACATAAGCGAGACTCGAAGCCAATGGCTATACTCAAAATGAGGGTATTGATTATGATAAGACTTTTTCTCCTATCTTAAGAAATGACTCTCTTAGAATATTATTAGCTCTTATGGCATATTTTGATTATAAATTACATTAAATTGATGTAAAACACAGTCTTTTTAAATGGTGATTTATATGAAATTATTTACATGGACCAACCTGAGGGATTTGTAATCGAAAGACATGAAAAGCAAGTTTACAAGTTGAACAAATCATTGTATAGACTCAAGCAAACTTCTAAACAATGGTATTATAAATTTCATAGCATTATCACTGAATTCGGATTTAAGGAGAACACTGCCAATAATTGCATTTACACCAAGACTAGTGGGAGTAACATTATATTTTTAATACTATACGTAGATGATATCCTCTTGGCTTCTAATGATATAGCATTGTTACTTGATACTAAAACCTTATTGTCTAAGTCTTTTGACATGAAGGATCTTGGAGAAGTCTCATATCATAAGAAGGTATATAAAGAAAGTGCTATAGAGGTTTGGGCTGGCAAATTGCAAATATGGTGAATCTCCTGTTGTAAAAGGAGACAAACTACATAAGGGGCAATGTCCGCATGATGATTTACAATGCAAATAAATGACAAACATTCCATATGCCTCTGTTGTTGGTAGTATCATGTATATCATGAATTGCACCTGTCCGTATATTTGCTTTGCTATTGGTTTGCTTGGTGGATTTCAACATAATCCTAGAGTGGATCATTGGAAGGATGCTAAAAAGGTTTTAAGATACTTGTAAAGAACTAATACTTCATGTTAGTTTTCAGCCAAGTAGACCAATTGGAGATTATGAGATATGCTGACTCAGATTTTAAAAGTGATCTTGATACTCAAGTATCCACTTCAGGGTAAATTTTCGCTCTTGCCAGTGGTGCTATTTCTTGGAAAAGTCATAAGTAAGAATCTACATCTCTCTCTACAATTGAAACTAGATATGTCTCATGTTGTGAAGCTACAAGGCATGCTTCTTGGCTTAAGACTTTCATCATTTATTTGATTGTGGTGGATTCTATTCATAGAACTTTTCAGATTTATTGTGATAACACTACTGCCATACATTTAACTAAAGAAGCACGTCATCATGCAAGACCAAAACACATAAAGGTCCAATATCATTATGTTAGAGGAAATGTTGCTGAAAATGAATTAATAGTCTCTTACATGCCCACTGAAGACATGCTAGCTGACCATTTGACTAAGGATTTACCTATCAAACCCTTCCAACGTCATGTATCCAATATGGGTGTAATAGATGGTAGAAAATCATTTTGATTAGTGGGAGTATCATGTTCATATTGTTTTGTTTTGACATTGATATCATTTAATATTCATTAATGATGATGACTCATTTGATATTTTATAATTTGTTCAGAAATATATATGTGCACATTTGATTTCCCACATGGGAGTTTAACTATCCATGTAGATTTGATGGTTTGGGCATTCATAGTGACTGGACATCACCTATTAAGCTCTCTACAGATGAAATGCTTGCTGAAAGTGGCATTTTTTATCACATGGTTTGACATCCAAGTGACATGTGTTTGATCAACTAATTGATAATGAAGTTTAGTGATCATATTTGGAGAAACCCTTGATGGCTTCCCAAACCACCATTCCCATGTTTTTTTTTTTTTGCCTGTAGAAGGTATGCTTATAGATGCTTTTGTAAGAATGGTAGGATCCATCTAATGGACGTCGAAAGGGGTTGCGGAATGGGTGGGCGAATTTCAAAAATTTTCCTACCTTTTTTCAACTCGGAATCACATTTCCAAATTTATAATACAATATTCTAGAATCCTACTTGAACCAAATCTGGACCAAAAGCAAAATGGAGGAATATACCTGATCCGGAGAAGCAGTATCTCCCAAAGTTGGTGTTCACGCCCAAAGAATAAACCAAGATCCGCTCCTGCTGAAGATGACACAGCTGTGGATGGAACGAAACCAGCAGGGTGCGTCCTACATACTGGATCCTTCGCAAGAATCCTCTGAAAACTCTGAACACTGAATCTTTTTTAGTCTTTCCTGGAAGACTGATGTCAATAACTAATTTCTTGACTTCCTATTGTTGCAAAGATTCAATATTGCAAGAGGGAATGGCGGTGGCTAGAGTAGAACTCCAGGGACGAAGAGGGCTGGACTGTTTCTCTTTTCTCTGGAGTCTGTGTGTGATCAAATCTCAATTCGCAGGAGGTATACCTTGCATACCAACCCTGGTTCGAAATCTAATATGTCTCTTAGGATTTCTCCTATTTCTTCTTGATCTTCTTGATTAAGAAACCTCATAATTGGGAGTTATCCCAATCCAAATCAGTATTTGGATAGGGGATAATCTTAATCCTATCTACAGATTAAGTTAGCTTACTCCCGATCTTATCAGGCGGTTACCAGATTGAAATCTAATTTGAATTTGGTCTCCTAGAGTGGATAAGGTTAAAGGCTCAATCATTTTACTAACATTAATCTCAGATTCGCCCCATGAATAGGTGATCATATCAACCCAATTCGAAATGGGCTTTTGGCCCATTAAGTGCTCAGTGTTTAACTAGTTTCCAATCTGCTGCCCAGTTCGGCTTCTTTGTATGGCGTGGGACCCAAGCATTGATCTACACACCAGCCACATGGGTTTGGCCCAGCCTTTATTATCAGGCCCATCCGAATTCACTGAAAAACTCAGTAAACCCCTAAGCCCATCATATGGACCCTATGGGCCTAACATTTACATTAAGTGGTCCCTGGGCCAAGCCATCTTATAAAAACCTAGGGACTGTGGGCAGGTGTAAAATTAACCCACCAGGTACTATCCTAAATGGTCTTACACTTAACCTCTCAGCCCATAATGATAAAGCACTGCCCGACAATAGAGGACCTCTCCCTCGACAGCAAGGAACAGTGCCGCACTCTTTACTCACATGGATCCCGGGAATTAAAACCATTTGCAAACATTTTGAAACCATACATATATATTAATTTTGCAAAAACAAAATTTCAACGATTGAAATCAACTGCCGACAGTTTGATTTCCATCAGAGAGAGTGCCTTTCCCGATCATTACCCTTGTCCGACAAAGGGGCTGATCCTGTCACTATGATCACCCACTCAGATGAATTCTCGGACTGTCTCAACATACCCAGGTTTTTATCCCTGCTAAGGATCTCACTGATTGGCATATCAAAGACAACTCGATCCGACACGTAGTGAAGTATCATAATCGAGTCTAGGGGTCAGGTGTAACTTTTCAGTTTTGCCCATCTGTCTCCAAGGTCCAAGGCAATACTGGAAATCTGGTCCGGTTCAAGGATTCGAGTAATCCCATACTTCATGTGCCTTAGGTCTTACCCTGGTGGCCGAGACAGGCCATCCCAACATTTGGTGGCACACCAGTATCAGCCTTGGCAAGATAAATCTCCTCAGACTTATCCAATGACTGTGAACATTTAAAACTAACACGAGTCTCTATAAGTGTCCAGTTTTAGGGTCTTACAAAGAATTATACCAAACAACATGAATCAAACATGCACTTTAATTTATTTTCACTAAATAACAAAAGTACATCAAATCAAATTGAAGCTAAGGGCATACAAAACTGTCTAACAGCTCCCACTTGCACTTAGGTCCAATCTGGTACAAGCCGAAGTCCCATACTTTCCACGTGTTTCTCAAACACCTTCTATGTCAGTGGCTTAGTCAATGGGTCTGCCATATTATCTGCTGATGCTACATTTTGAATTAGGACGTCCCCTCTACCAATGATCTTCCACAGTACATGGTACTTCCTCTCGATGTGCTTTGAATTCGAGTGAGCCCGAGGCTCTTTAGCCTGGGCGATTGCTCCATTGTTGTCACACAACAACGGGATGGGTGATGTGCTGGACGGAATCACTCCCAATTTGTGTATGAATTTATTCATCCACACGGCTTCCTTGGCAGCTTCACTTGCGGCAATGTATTCGGCCTCAGTTGTGGAGTCTGTTGTTGACCCCTGTTTGCTGCTTTTCCAGCAAATAGCACATGATCCTATCGTGAAAACATATCTAGATGTAGACTTTCTATCATCTGGATACTTGAAATCGGCATCGGTATACCCTAGAACTTGTAGTGAACCACCATCGAATACCAGACAAAACTCTTTTGTCCTTCGAAGGTATTTAAGTATTTTCTTCATAGCAGTCCAATGCTCCTGGCCTGGGTTGGTCTGAAATTTGCTTACCACACTCATCGCCTGAGCAATGTCCGAGCGAGTGCACATCATGGCATACATGATGTTGTCTACGATTGAGGCATAGGGAACGTCTCTCATGCCCTCAATCTCCTCAGAAGTCTTAGGAGACATCTTCTTGGAGAGAGTGACTCCATGTCTGAAAGGAATATTTCTTTTCTTGGAGTTCTCCATGCTGTACCTTTCGACAATTTTGTCAATGTAAGCAGCCTGGGATAATCCAATTATCCGCTTCGATCTATCTCTATAGAGTCGAAGACCCAGTATGTAGGAGTTTATCCAAGATCTTTCATGGAGAACTGTTGTGATAGCCATACCTTGACCGAAGTCAGCATTCCTACATCATTCCCAATGAGTAGGATATCATCCACGTACAATACCAAAAAGGTGATCTTATCCCCACTGGACTTTCTGTAAACACAGGGCTCATCGGGTTCTGCTCAAAGTCAAACGTTTTGACGGTAGAATCAAAACGGATGTTCCAACTCCTCGAAGCCTGCTTAAGTCCGTATATGGATCTATTGAATTTACATACCATGTGTTCCTGACCAGCAATAATGAAGCCTTGCGGCTGCTGCATGTAGATATCTTCACTAAGATCTCCATTCAGGAACGTAGCTTTGACATCCATTTGCCAAATCTCGTAGTTATGGTACGCTGCTACAACTAGCAGGATCCTAATGGATTTAAGCATGGCCACGGGCGAAAAGGTTTCCTCATAATCGATGACTTCTTTTTGAGTATACCCTTTTGCCACCAAGCAAGCTTTGTAGGTCTCAATCCTGCCATCGGGGCCCTTTTCCTCTTGTAGATCCATTTGCAACCAAGCTTTTACCCCGGAGGGCGGATCTACTAGAGTCCAGACTCCATTGGTCTCCATCGAGTCCATCTCAGCTCTCATGGCCTCCACCAATTTATGGGAATCTATGTCTAGCATAGTTTTCGCGTAAGTCACGGGATCCTCTTCACTAGTCAATGCTTCCATCAGGTAACTATCCTAGTCATAACCATATCGGATTGGTCCCTCATCAAGAACTATTTCCTGACGGTGAGTGTCTAGGATGTATTCGGATTCTAAGAATTGAGCGTTTCGACTGCAGAACACTTTCTACTCACTTAGGTCATAGAATAGATAACCCATTGAATCCTTTGGGTAGCCTATAAATAAGCAACGACTGGTTTTGGATTCCAACTTGTTCACACTTGTTCTTTTAATGTGTGCAGGACAACCCCAAATCTTCAAGTGTCTCACCTTGGCTTTCTTCTGGTCCATAGTTCATATGGAGTTTTCGGAACTGATTTGGTTGGAACCCGATTCAGCACGTAGATAGTAGTCTCTAATGCATATCCCCAAAAGGATGTGGATAATTCTGAGCGTACGAGAAGTGACCGGACCATGTCCAACAAGGTCATATTCCTCCTCTCTGAAACACCATTGAGTTGAGGTGTAGCAGGAGGAGCTAGTTGTGACACTATCCCATTGTCCTTTCAGTAGTCCCTGAATTCGTCAGAGAGATACTCGCCACATCGATTTAGTCAAAGGGTCTTAACTTCTCTCCTTAACTGTTTCTCGACTTCCTGTCTGAACTCTTTGAACTTTTTAAAGGATTTAGGTTTGTGTCTCATTAGATACACATAACCATATCGTGAAAAATCATCTGTAAAGATGATGAAATACACGTGTTGATTCCGTGTCCTAACACTCAGGGGAACTTTTGAAACTGATTTTTTTTTTGTTTCATTGTTCGTCGATTGAATGAGTTTTAAAGCTTGCACCAATCACGTTTTGAAAAGTTGATGAAGAGAGCTAACGAGCTCAAAAGGTGAAAACCCAATGCTCGTCCGTTCACATTTGAAAAGAAAAGTCTTATTGTGCCTCACAATCTCATAAAATCACTATTTCCCCTCATATTATTTCAATATTTCATCTTAAAGCTGTCATCGGTAGATTGCCAATCAGCAAGTGTGGCAGATATGCCTATACATCTGCATCTGTGCCAATTCACAAAATTCCACAAATACTAGTTCATTTCTTACACGTGTGAAGAACTCCCATAGAGGATAGAGCCGAGACATCATATGTTGGGTTTGATGAAGGAGACCAGATTTGCTCCTCACACCTGAGGCGCCTCACAGGCACATCCTATCATGCATTGGGAACATGCGTACTTATTTGTTATTATTTACAAGAGATGTTCCCAATGCACGGTGGATGTGCGTGTGAGGTGCCCATTTGTGAGGAGCAAATCCCTTCACTTGATGAAGGGGTTGGCTCTATTTCTCAGGGAAACAAATACTGGTTTTGATGTTCGGTCTATGTATTGAATAACGAGTGAGCATTCGACTTATTCGATTAAAATTAAGGTTATTAAAATTGACTTGGACAATGAACCGGTCAGGGGTCCTTTTTTGGGCCGAACCGTTAGTTTTTTCTAACAAAAAAAGGGATCAAAACCATTGAACAGTTCAAATGGTTCAACTGCCTAGGTCAACGATTTGTTGACCATATCATTTTTTTTAGCAAAAATCCGGTTATGGGGAAAACGAACCGGTCACCTAATCGGTTTTTGGTTTTTTTGGTATGACCGCCCAATCCGATCAGATTTTGAAAAACACAGTTAAGCCGAATTGAATAAACCAAGATTTATAAAACATAAAACCAATTTATTAAAAAACCCAAACCGAATTTTCTAGTTCGGTTTTCAATTTTTTGGTTAAAACCAATTTTTATTAATATTATACTACTACATATTATATATTTATGTATATTATAATATATGTATATGTTAATGTATTTTTATACATTTTAATATTTTATATAATATATATTATGTACATATTATAATATATTATGTTTTACATATTAATAATATATATTATATTATGTATATATTAAATTTTAGTAATTTCATTTTTTTGGTTAAGTGAATTTCCAATCTTGAAATTTGAAACCAAAACCAAGATTTTTCAAACCGAATTAATCAAACCAAACAAACCAAAACCGAAAATTTTGGTTCAGTTTTTTTGTTTTAACCAAACAATGCTTACCCCTAGTATCGATTATTGGCTTTGTTTTTCATGGCCACGAGAAACATAGCGTGTCTTGGTGCATTGAGTTTTCTATGACAAAAGGGGAGGGAGAGGGAATGAAGGAGAAGAAAGGAGGAAGAAGAAAATAAAGGAGAGAGAGAGAGAGAGAGAGAGAGAGAGAGAGAGAGAGAGAGAGAGAGAGAGAGAGAGACCAAAGTTGGAGGTGGTTGCTGCCATCTGGAGGAAAGGGATGGGGTATTATTGGGTTATAGAAGAAAAAAATTATACGTTACATGGTGTCACATGTATACAAATTTTGACGAAATATTGAAGGATGCTAATGGTAGGGGTAAAGCTAGTGAATTGTTAGAAATAGCAGGGATACTTTAAGACAATACTAAAATAATAGGGGTAGAGTTAGTCAATTTCCTATACATTAGGGGTAGTTTAAGAAATTTGCCCATATAATAATAACTAGTTTTATAATGATCAAATTGTTATGCATTAAATAAAAAATATTTTGTATATGTATAAATTTTTTTATAAAACATTTGGCTCACAGTCAATCATGAAGTTGTGAGCTTTTCACTCAAATTGAATTTTAGCTCAACTCTCTAGCTCAAATTGAACTTGAGCTTATTGGCGATCCAATCTCGAATAGCTAGATATTTGAATTCACCTTTGAGGGTGATAAAAAAAAATGAAATTTTTATCTACTTACTTTTTAATCAAGTATTTAATAGAAGTTATGTTAGTCTAATCATTATGAGTGATTAATAGTATAGTAGGATAACTTCTATTTATGTGAGGGTATGTAAGTTTTAGATAACAACAATGGGGAGATATAGGGGTTTTGAAAATTCAAGGTAAGTTTAGAGAGAAATAAACTATTATAGAAAGTATTACAGTGTTTGTAACCCTAGCTCTTATTAGTGTTTTGATGGTAAAATTCATGGCTAGTTGTAGCAAGGGCTTGGCTGAATCTCCCATTCACCCGGTTTAGGGGTTGATAAGATATTGAAAGAACTAATTGGACAGTAATGTGTTCATATGTATAGTAGAGAAATCGGAATTTCTATGTAGGAGTGAAACATGATGTTTGGTGGTTCTAAATCATTATATTAAAGGACATGAATCTTTCATTTTCTCACCCCTTCAAGAATTTGTAGTAGATAAGTCATGGATTTGAATCTCCACCTTCATTGTTTACCAAGAAAAAAAAAAAAAGAAATGAATCTCCACCTTCATCATCAACAACACAATGCCAGGAAGTTGCAACAACAACTACTAAGCACTGGTTTGATGTGGACCATGTGCTCAATATTCTTGTAACAATTCCAAAAGAGAACAACATAATTAAGCACCTATTTATGACTTTATTCATCTACAGTTAAAAAAAGGCTGATAGATGAATGTTGTTGAGTAGTTTTGGAGTTAAGAAAATTTATATAAATCATGTGACATAAAATGTAAATGATTTGTTACAATGTTCTACCAACAAGGGGGTTTTATCAATTATAAAAAAACTCAAGGGTACTTTAAGAGAATCTTCAAATAGTAGGGTATGTTTTAGTCAATTGTCAGATTTAATTATTTTACCCTTAAGAACTCTTCAACATTATATTCATCTCTTATTTATATCTAACCAAACTAATTTTATGTGTGTGTATGTATGCATTATATGTATGTAGAGACACATAATTTATTTCTTTTTATTACATGCATATTTTCTAATATGAATCTTATGCTTTTTATTAATTTCCATGTTTATAACATTCTCTATTTACATTAAATAATGTACATACTGAAATTATTTGTGTTTAAATTATTATTTTTTATTTCATGTCAAATGTTTATATTTATCTTCATATATATATTTGTTTTAATATTAACCCTACATTTTTTATTTTTATTTATATTTTACTTTGTTTCGTGCTTCTAACATTATTCACACATACATACTATTAATAGTGTGCATGTGCTTTACATGTGGCAATTATAAGTGATGATAATAATAGTAATAATGCATCAAATATTTTATATAAAATTAATATATTTATTTTTATATCTTTGTTTATTATTATTATTTGAATGTGGATTGTAAAATCCAAATCCAATTACATAAACACCTCATATTGGGTTGTTTTTATCTTCTTAATGTATATTTTTGTGTTCATCTATAAAAAAGAATGTAAGATTTAAAGATAGGGAATTGAAATGGGTGAAAAGTAGTGGCTCGTATTACATCTTAAACCTCACAATTAAATGTGGATTAAATTAAAAAGAAATTGTATTTTAGTCAAAATAAAATTCCACAATATTATTCATATTTTTAATAGTAGTATAAATATAGAATTATAGGTGTGTTCAATTTATTCTATATATGTGTGTGTATATATATATATATTATTTATATGTGTATAAGAATAATTCTATTATATACACTTATTCTTTTTAATATGATAGATATATAATATTATACATGTGTCCAAATGTTTTTTTTAATAAAATTAGTGTATTTTTAATTTACATGATATTCATTTTTATTAATTAATTATGACATTAAAAGTTACACATTTGGCCCAAAAATTGAACTGTTGATCTCCACTAAACAAGAAAATAATTTCATTTTTTGAGTAGTTTTGGATTATGTGTTTCATTTTCATCATTAATAAACAATAATTATTGTTTATTACACTTATTTTTTATCTTTATTAATAAAAATATCATAAATGTGTAATTTTTTCTACATTTTTGTAGTTTTATTTTTTGTATAGGTTAACCAATTTGATTCAGATGGTTGATTTGCTTAGTCATCACTTTGATAAAGAATGGTTTTATTTTTTAGTAAGTTTTAAAGTATATGATTTTATATTGTTATAGTGTTGGATATAGACCTAATTAGTAGCATTTATTAGTTAAAAAATAACTTAAATATATGATTTAATAAGAGGAAGTGAGAGTTAATACCTTAAATATAAGACTTCATGAGAGAAGATTAAATGAAATGGAAAGCACTAATTAAAATTATATTTTCAACCCCGTTATTAGAGATTGACTAAATATACAAATATGGGCAATTTAGTCAATAAAGGCTCTACACCCTCATTCATACTTTTTTTATAATAGTGTCTATGTATATATTTATGTATGTATGTATGTATGCGTTCTTTACAATTGTTTATTTTGTAGTTAATTTATATATTTATTTTTATTAAATTAAAATCTCTTTAGTATGGTGTTTTTTAAATTTATTTTACATTTATAACCATTTATACTTAAACAGAATAACATTTTTTACTTTATTTTAATATATTTTTCAATATAATCCAATTTATTTATTCTATCTATGCTATTAAAAATTAGATACTTGCACTAGCTTTTGTGCAAGTTATAATGTTATATAAGTGAAATCTTTATGACCAAAGATACATTTACAGACTTTGGTTTTTGCCCTTAGGTCAAGAAATAGTTTACCAAAAAAAGAAGAAATAAGTGATATATTTCTTTCTTTCTCTAGGCAAAAAGGTTTGTGTCAAGTGGTAACTTTTCTACCTTCAGTCATATTATGTCAAATTTCAAGCAAGAGAATGTTAAGTGTTTAGTTGTCTTCTAAAATCTAAATATCTATCTATTAATCAACACGCTATTGAGCTTTTTTTTTTTTTTTTTTTGTGAAAATAGGATGAGCTGCACAATACGAGGGGTAGCTCGATCCCACAAATCATCGTAGCAAAAATAAACTAATACCATTGAGAGATTATGTGTATGTTTGGTTCCGTGAGGGTTTCATGGGAGGTTTTTTTTTTTAATAGATAAATGTTTATTTGAAAAGCGCTACTTTAAATGTTTTTTGCCTTTTCTATTTTGTTGGATGTTTTATGGGCATATAAATGGTGAAAACAAAAAGTGGTTTCATATGCAATGAACACCAATGCCTATGTGGCACTGATGTGACTACATTTTTTCAATAAACGCCCACAAAACCAAACATATATTAACATTACAAATTGAAAAATGATCATTCGAATGAGATAGAAACCCCTTATCATCCAATATGTAGCTTAATTGGCTTCCTTGAATACATGAAAGTACTCCACTTTGCAATTCTGCTACTTGCGAACCTTCTTGCATTCTTCCATAATTGTCCTTGGTTTCCATGGGGTATCAGTCTTCATATCGAGGAAATGAATGAATATAAGAGAGTATCCTTCAATTAAAATTGAATGGTTCCTATTGTTCAAAGCAAGTTATGGGCTTCCTAAGCAACCCAATCTTCCAACAACCTCTATACAAGCAATTGCACAAGACCCTTCAAGATGCATCAAAGTTAACTTCGATTTCATCTTGTATTGGGCATAAAATATTATTCCATCTATTCCTACAATTCTTATCTATATCTAGATTGAGGCTATATTGACCATCTAGAAACATATTGAGAGCCAGATCAAGAATAATACATGGGTTTTCACTTTTATTATTGAAAATTTTATCATTTCAAAATTTCCATAAAAATGAGTGAATTAAGGCGCTTTTCTCCTTAATTTGACTATTGTTTTTTGCACTCTTATCCAAAATTTCCCACCAAGTTTTAATATTGTTACTATCATCAATCGGTCCAGGTCCTAAAAATGTGATCCACATACTCCACATCCCCTCAAAAAGATTGCAAGCAATATCAATTTGGAAGCCTCTGTCCCACCTTTTTTTTTGTGAGGATCCTATAGTTAAGGAGAAAGAGTAATTTTTTTTTTTCCACAGGGATCAGACTCATAAGCCTCCAAACATTATTGACCAAAGAACCCAACTTCACTTTTTTGTTGGTTTTCGTAAAAACAAAGCATTTGAATCACTTATAACTTTTATTTATATAAAAAGTATCACCTATAATTCTTATTGTGTGCATTTTGCTACAAACTTGCAATTTTTCGTTATTGGGAGTCATCTTACATGGTTGGATATACATAAATTACACGTTAGGAAGACTATTTGGGGTTTTTGACTTGTGTGGAATAAGAGAATAATTTAAGCAAAGATGAGTTGAGGAGGTGCTAAAGGGAATGGATTTGTTGACATGAAAGGGTTTTATGAAGATGATACCATTGATCATGGATCCCATTTAAAAAGTGAAGTTTATATTATAGAACTCAAAGCAAAAGTATATTTGGGCTTTTAAAAGTTAAAATTGATAATACATTATTAATTTATATATTTAGTTTTACTTGTACACATGCATTCTTTACTTTCACATTGCATATTACTCGTAACCTTGTATTAATAAATGATAAATGAAAAAGAGTTAATACTAGGGTTATGTCTATTAGAGCAAGACTTCCTGTTCATCAATCCTTAGTAGCCCCATTAGATGACTTTCATGTCCTTGGGGCAAGAAATCTTGCAATGTTGCATCAATTTAGGACCGTGGACCCGGATGTCACAATATTTCATATGGGACTATTATTTTTGGGTTTGAGGTAATAAGAAATAGGTGCCCTAAACTTTCAATTGCAACACCTATACCCTAAATTCTCAAAAAATAGCCACTTAAGTGTATCTATTAGTATTCCATCAATTAAACATTACATAATGAAAAAATATCCCTGTTATATATTTATGAGATCATTATCGTGCATAAACAACAAATAATATATTCAATTTTTATGACGATGGCATTATTTGGTGATGATTTTGCTTGTATAATAATATAAAAAATATACACAAGGGAGTGTAATGTTTAACTGACAAAATATAAAGGGATAATAGCATATAAAAGCAACTTTTAGGGTTTAATATTAATAAAAGTAATATTTTAAAAAACTTTAAAAATATGTTAACTTTTTAAAAATAATATCAATAAAGAGTAAAATACTATTCATCTTCTTTTTGCCATTTGTTCACAAGTGTCGCCGCTCGTCGCCGTTTGCTGCTGCCTGCCACCGCCATCCGCTGCCGCCTTGCTCCGCCTTTGCCTTTGGCAACATTGTCAGAGGTGGCGACATTGGGCAGAGAAATGACCATCAGTTCTACTGCCGCTGCCACCCTTGTCTTTGGTCACATCCGACAATGTTGTCGGAGGCGGAAGCGATGAGAGACGGTAGTGGCGGGTGGTGGTGGGTGGCCGTGCTAGTGAACAAATAGCAGAAGATGATCAACACTGTATTTACTATTTATTGATATTATTTTTAAAAAGTTAATTTATTTTTATTTTCTTTAAATATTATTTTTATTGATATTAAACTTCAAAAATTGCCCTTATATGCTATTACCCCACCTAAAAGTTCTGATTACCCTTTGATATATATGTGGCTTGTGATGCACTTGTACTAGGGATAACTTTGACCATCAAGCATTCCAGTAATCCACCGTCGTTTTAATTTTTAGATTATCCGGCGATACGGCTATTGGCTTGACTTACCTGATCCCCCGCAGCGTCGCGTCGTACGAAATATGGAATAAGGGATAACGTCTGATACGAATGATTAGCGGTATTGACGAAAATGCCCTTAAACAACATTTTCCATTATTGCTGACAGGGGATATTTATCGGTGGTATTATGGTCACCGTAAGAAGCCGAGCTCATCCCCCTTCTTTTTCGTCCAAATTCAACAGCAACGGGAGGAAAACCCAGAGATACCTAATCAAGGCAAATCAGATCATGTAACTCAAACCAGCTACACCGCAATCTATTATCAAAACCCTAGTTATTGCATCATTCCTTCTCTTTCCATCTGATTGATCAAAGAGGGAGAGAAAAAAGAAAAAAAAAAAGAAGAGAAAAAGGATAACGGAAAAAAAGAAGGAAAAGATCGTGGCCAACCGCCAAGAAACGACGGTCCTACGGCCTCAACCCTGGGATGGAGAACGAGCCGCTAGAGTACCCACTTGATCATCACAGCAACAATGCATCTGCTGAAGAGCCGTTGCCGGAAAACAACCTCCCAGGCTCCTCCAAATTGCCGGAAAACCATGTTACTGACGCATACAGTGCACCGGAATACCACCTTCCAGATCCGCAAATCTCATCAGAAAACCATCTTCCTGCCCCGCGAACCTCATCAGAAGACCATCTTCCCGCCCCACAAATGACATCAGAAAAGCATCTTCCCACCCCGCAAATCTCATCGGAGTACCGCCTTCCTGCCCCGCAAATCACATCAGAAAACCATCTTCCTACCCCGCAAATTCCACCAGAAGCCAACCTAACGGATTCTCTGTTAGAAAAATGCAACAAAGATGCTTCGGAACCTCTTTCTGAAAATCATGCGGAGGCACCCCAAAAACATTCGCCGGTGGAAGAGGGTGAAAATGCTCCTCCTGCGAAGAAACGTCGCCGCAGAAAGAAGCAGTTCCCAGAGATGATTCCCTCAGCTGCCGCCGTAAACGGCCTCCGTGTCCTCCGTCCTCATGCCAAGTCAAACGTATATAGTGAGAAGCTGATGGACGAGATCATTCAGATGCAGATCAACGACTACCCTTCCGCCTCCAAGAGTCGGCGCCGTAAAATTGCCGACCTTGCCAAGGAAGTTGACATCGAAGCCTTGATTGCTATCTCCGTCGGTTTCCCGGTGGATTCTCTTACCGAAGAGGAGATCGAGTGCAACGTCGTATCAACTCTCGGCGGAGTGGAGCAGGCCAACTACATCGTCGTTCGAAACCATATCCTTGCCCGGTGGCGGTCGAATGTCTCTGTTTGGATGACCAGAGACCATGCGCTCGAGTCCATTCGGTCGGAACATCGAGGGCTTGTTAATTCGGCCTACTCTTTTCTCCTTGAGCATGGCTACATTAATTTCGGACTCGCTCCAGCTATCAAAGAAGCCACCTTTAGACCTCCTGAAGGAGCCGAGAAGGCGAACGTTATTATTGTTGGCGCAGGTTTGGCTGGACTTGCAGCGGCCCGTCATCTCCTCTCATTAGGTTTTAAAGTCGTGGTCTTGGAAGGTAGGAACCGACCAGGCGGACGCGTTCGGACTAGAAAGATGGAGGGTGATGGTGTAGTAGCTGCAGCGGACCTCGGGGGAAGCGTTCTCACTGGAATCAACGGGAATCCTCTAGGCGTCCTGGCCAGGCAGTTGGGATTTCCTCTTCACAAGGTACGCGATATATGCCCCCTCTATCTCCCAGATGGGAGGGCAGTAAATTCCGAAATGGATAAGAGGGTGGAGGTTTCTTTCAATCGGCTTTTAGATAAGGTATGCAAGCTTCGGCAAACAATGCTGGAGGATGTTCAATCTGTAGATGTTTCTTTAGGGACTGCACTTGAAGCTTTCAGGCATGTCTATAAGGTCGCTGAGGATCCACAAGAACGAATGCTCTTGGATTGGCATCTTGCAAACCTGGAATATGCAAATGCTTCGTTGTTATCTGACCTTTCAATGGCGTTCTGGGACCAAGATGATCCATATGAGATGGGCGGAGACCACTGCTTCATTCCTGGAGGAAATGGAAGGTTCATCCGTGCGCTTGCTGAGGATCTTCCTATCTTTTATGAACGAAATGTGGAAAGCATACGGTATGGAGTTGATGGGGTTATGGTATATGCAGGTGGGCAGGTGTTCCGAGGGGACATGGTTCTGTGTACAGTGCCACTTGGTGTATTGAAGAGAGGGTCTATTGAGTTCGTCCCTGAGCTTCCACAGCCAAAGAAAGAAGCAATTCAAAGGTTAGGTTTTGGATTGCTAAATAAGGTTGCAATGTTGTTCCCTTACGATTTTTGGGGTGGTGGAATTGATACGTTCGGACATTTATCAGAAGACTCCAGTATGCGGGGTGAGTTCTTTCTGTTCTATAGCTATTCGTCTGTTGCTGGGGGTCCACTTCTGATAGCTTTGGTGGCCGGGGAATCTGCAATAAAGTTTGAAACAAGATATCCTGTGGATGCTGTAGGAAGAGTTATGGATATATTGAAAAGAATTTTCACTCCAAAAGGGATTGTTGTTCCAAATCCAGTTCAGGTTGTTTGTACACGATGGGGAAAAGATCGGTTCACCTATGGCTCTTATTCTTATGTTGCAGTTGGGTCTTCTGGGGATGATTACGATGTTCTTGCTGAGAGTGTAGGAGATGGTAAGGTCTTCTTTGCTGGTGAGGCAACTAACCGACGGTATCCTGCAACAATGCATGGAGCTTTTCTTAGTGGGTTGAGAGAGGCTGCTAACATATTAAGAGTAGCCAACAGAAGGTCATTGGCTCCACTGGAGGCTAATGCAAAGTCTTTGACCCCACTAGAGAAAACCAATAGTGATATACAGAATGGTCAGGAACTGGATGAGCTGTTTGAAACTCCAGATCTGTCATTTGGAAGCTTTTCAGTTCTGTTTGATCCAAGATCAGTTGATATTGACTCAACTTCACTGTTGCGAGTGGGGTTTGGAGGGGAGAAGCTGGAATCTGGATCTCTATTCCTTTATGGCTTGATTTCAAGAAAGCAGGCCATGGAGTTGAGTAAAGTTGATGGAGATGGAAATAGGGTGAGGGTGCTGAATCACAACTATGGGGTAAGGCTGGTTGGAAGAAGTGCTTTAGGTAGTGTCGGAGAATCTCTTATTTCCTACATAAAATCAGCTAGAATTAGTTGCAAAGGGGGTGAGATAATGGAAGACAAATAGGACATTTCTTTACCAGTTTCATGCAGTGGGTACTAATAGCTAACTTGTAGTTTTACGATTTTGAAGAGTTTCCCAAACTCAAATTGATCAGATGGAGGGAGCTTTTAATTATTGGACCATCATACTCATTTAATTCTCTGATGATATGATTCTTGTTTTCAACAGGAGCAGCTTTATTGTGTAGATTACTGACACATTTTAGCAACTGAATTCTTCAGACCCAATTTCAACATGTAATTGGTTTGATCTCATGATTTATAGAATTTATAGTTGAAAAAGCCTCAAGGTATGCCTAAGTTTTAATGGCAGCTTCTGAGAATGACTTTGTACTTCTTTTGTTATTGTTAGTCATCTTTCATCATTGCTGTTGTTAGCATGACAAATTGATCTTCTTACTACTCTGTGCATATTGTTTCTTTCCAGGGCCACTGACTTTGCTATCTTGCTATGTTTATATTTATAAATATAGAAGAAAGTTTTCTTATATAGTTGAAGATGACTGCTAGTTAGTAATTTTTTTATAACAAAGGAAAATTCATTTAAAAAAAATACAAGGATTTGTGACAGGAAATCACCATGGAAATAACCTTCCTAAAAATTCCAATTTCACATGCTTACCTCTAAAAACAGAAAAGGGGGCCTAAACCCACTGGTGTATTGACCCACGTTTGCAATTTCATTGGCACTAGTTGTGTATTTTTTTCCAATCCCATGAATAATTTTCTGGAAAAGTCATCAACCCCAAAGAAGAACAAACCAAACTCCTTACTAATTTGAACTTGTTTGCAATCACATTTTCTAAATCCACCATCTTCTGAACCTGAACTGTTTCATCAAAAGGGATAAAATCTTCACATCTTCTAATTCCACTTCTACCTCAGGTTTACTCCCAAAGCATCATTATTGTCCATCTTAGAACCTTCTTAGAACTCAATAGATGGATAAGTTCTGTACTTGTCATTCTGGAGAATCCCTTCCGCAGCCAAATTGTGGTATTATTTTGATCTTGTCAGGCCCACTACAAACACAACCCCTGATTCGGATTATTATTGGCTAGCTAACTGACCCTTCTCTGAGTATTTTTGAGAATGAAAATATTCTTCACAAGGCATTATCCTTGGTTTCTGTACTAAACCCCTTTTTCTTTATTGACCTGAAGATCTGCTAATGTGACCATTGATTTACTTACCAGATGGGCTGAGGAGAAATTCTTTTGTATTGAGTTACTTTGGTAGCATGGGGCTTGTACTTTGTATATGTTGTCTAGTTGCCCTTCGTTTCTGGAATCTTTGGTTGGATTCTCCATTGCGAAGCTTTTTTGTTTGCATCTCTCTTCTATCTCATTAATATCTATCTATCCATCCATCTATCTTTTGAGTTGCTTGCAAGGATTAAAATATCAATACGATTCCACATTGGTGCATCCAGATATGCATGTAAACACTGAAACAAAAGTGCTTTAACATATTTAAAAGTTTGAAGGTCTCTTTCCCAATCCTCTAAAAAAAAAAGTAAAAAAAAAAGGACAGTATTGCTCATATCAATACATGCCAATGCGCACCGTTGGCTTTGGGTATCGGATGTGCTGATATTTTTGTAAGAGAAGACCAGCTCTACATACACTCTATGCAACTTATGTAGAATTTCTGTCTAGAATTTAGGTTTTGAGGTTTATTTTCAGACTCTTTGAAATGGCTTTACGCCATCACCAGTATTGCTACTACTCTGTATGTGTTGAGAAGAAACTTTACTGTACAAGATTGCGTGATTCAAATGTACTTTTAGTTCCTTGTGAGACTATTTTTGCATACCTAATAAGCAATATGATATTGGTTTCTAATGTAGGAGTTGGGTAGATAGGTGGCAAGTCAATGGGTAGCCTTGCTTCAAAATTCAACAAAGTATGCACTGAATTTAGGGGAAAATCCAAGGAATAATTGCTGATTTTCTTCTAGGAGCAGAGAACTACTAGAAAACAACAAATAGAAAAGAAGAAATCATGTGCGTCTCCAGAACTGATTTCAAGAGGAGGAAAAAGAACAAGTATAGAGAAGAATAAAGATATTCTTATATGCAAGGTTTTTAAAACCGGCCTGGACAACAAACCGGTCAGGGGTCTGGTTCCCTGACCAAATCAACGTTTTTGGCAAAAATCCGGTTTTGGGGAAAAACGGAACCGGTCGCCTCCGGTTCCGTTTTTCCAGTCCAACCATCTGGTCCGGTCCGGTTTTGAAAACATGCTTATATGAGCTGTTTGTTGGCTGGATTGTATCTTGTGCTCCAAGCCTAGGAGCAAGCCTTGTACTATTTTTGTTGATGCTTCTGTTTTGAGAATGCTGGGCTTCTTAATGAATTTATGTTGACTATCAAAAGAAAAGAATAAAAATTAATTTATTCAATTCTGCTGTTCTGGATAGATATACAAGTAAACATAGACTCCTCAAAGCTTAGAAGTTTGCCAAACTGCTAAAACTGCAGCTGACTCCTAATTAGAATCGTACGAACTCCTAAAAATAGAAGTTCTGAAAATAAAAATACAGCAAATTAGTGGTTAAGTGAAACTAATAATTTCCTAAACAGAAAAAGGGAAATACTAATTACATATCTTCTAAAAAGTATAGGACACCCCTTGGAGATACAAAACAGTTGGTTTAAAAAAACGCAGGAGCTATAAATTTAGAAATTGCTTTCAGCTTCTAAATCTGGGTGCAGCCATTTGATTCCTTCTTCCATCATATGTTTTAGTAACTTTGAGATGCCCAAATCTCTCCAGAAGTTGATGTGCTGCATCTTCTATTGCTTTAAATGGCTGAACTACATTGGTTTCTGGTGTATCAAAGAAGTTAATTGTACCTTGGCAAGTAGGTGTCGTAGTATGGAAAGAAGGTGATGCCATTGAAAAAGAGTGACTGATGCTAAAAATGAAAATAATGGGGTGAACCATGTTATTGATCCTAGTTATGTTGTTGGATTATTGTTATATTCTTTATGACTGTAAGAGGCATAGAATTTGAACTAAAACTGTTCTTAGACGTAATTCTTTGGTGATGCTTGTCGTTCTGCTGTACTTTGGATGATCTTCATGTCCTTGCGTAAAGCATGAATTCTCTCTTGGCAATTTTCTGTATGCTTGAGATTCGAGAAATCTTATATATATACCTAAAAGGAAATAGGGTTACAGAGGGACACTCTGTGCTCAATGTTTGGAATCTAGGATTAGGGATTCTGGGGTGCGGTTTTATGTGGGTTTGGTTGAACTGGCATTGCAGTATTTTATCCGCTTCATCTTTTAATTGGTGTTTCTTCTAACCCCTTGTCTGGTCTTACCATCTAAACCCCTTGTCTCTGTCTTCTCACGAAAGTAAAACCAAAGGCCTATGTATTTCTTTCTCTTCCCCACTCACTTTTTTTTTTTTTTGATCAATAACAATTTCATTAATTCACCAAAGAGGTTACATAAGGAAGACAAACACACTTATCTTCCAAGTACAAACACACTTATCTTCCCCACTCACTTTCATCACCACCACCTCTCTCTCTCTTCCACTTTCTTGCTCAATCTCTTTTTCTTCTTGAGAATTCTAAACTTTTTACGGATTAGATAATCTAGGTTGAGAGGCCTAACTTTTGAAGGAAAAGGGTTTGAGAATGTTGAAGAGAGGGTAAGATCACCCTCATCTGAATGCTGGCAATGCGTTTGAGAGAATGGGAGGCTGAGAGAGAGGGTGCGATCTACCTCATCTGAACGTCAACAATGGTTTTTGGGGTGGAAGGAGGCAGTCTCTTTTCAACTTCAAAGTTGTTCAAGTACATGAGGTAGAGAAAGGCATAACTGGATACATAAATATAGGATTTGGCTTGGTTTCTACTTCAACCACATGTGATGAAACTCTTAACCTGTTTCCCAGGGGGAAAACTTTGGCGTTTATAGAAGTAAAATGAGAGGCATCAATGGGTCTCGTTTGTATCATTTTAATATAAATATTTCTTTTATCTTTACATCATAATTATTTCTGGTTATTAAATTAACAACAATTTCCGGTTATCATATTGAATATTGGATTTTCCCATGGACTGCATGGGCCCCACTAATATTATATTATTGGGAGATTGAGCAGTCATTTAGCTTCTTTTGAGAGTTGGTATATATGTCAGGGAGGACCGGAGGAGGATGACAGGCAGGTGTACAAATTGGAAGAAGGGAAGAATACTCAGCCAAATTTTTTTTTTTCTATACCGATCTTTCTTCTCTTTTATTTCTATGTTCCTAGATGGGTTGGTTGGATTAATATGGTCCCATATGGGATGAACTTCTTTTGGTTGCTGGTTGATGGGGTTGAGACTTACTAATAATTGTAACTACCTCTTGCTCCACTGCTCTTGAAAAATGTGCATTTTAATTTTTCCTTTGAGTTGATAGTAGGTTGGACCTCCCATTTAATTGTCTGGACTTAATGAGCCCTTGGATCTTTGATGCTTTTGGCTCTAGGGATGAATTTTATGGAAGATGTTTTATCTGCTTTCTCTCAAATCCTTTTGAAAGAAGGGATTAGTTGCATCTTTGAAGAGACCTACTTCTTGGTTGAAAATTTGGCATAGTCACTATTGTTTTGTTATTTTTTGTTGTCTGTGTTGAAAGAATCTTGACAATATTTTTTTTGTTCTTATCTTGACTCAAAAGAGTTATGCTTATATTTGGTATATTGATCTTCACTCTAAATAGCTTGTAATTTCAAGAAAGTATTCCTTTTCTTGAGGACTGAGGCTTGAGTATGGGTGTTGATGGTTTTTCGAGTTTGTTGTATATGTGCTGATCTTTGAATTGTCTAGCAGAGAACATGTGCTAGTAAGAGTTGTACATTCTGTATATTTTTGTTTGGCAAACATCTCATTGTATTATGTATGGTTCATGCAGTGGGAGGAGAGTTAAATTCTGAGGAGACTTGTGGTGAGGGAAGTCCTCTCTATGAAAGATTCATTCGACTTAAAAACTTTCTCAATTTAAGAATTCACCTATTTTTCATTTTGAATATCTAACCTGTTTTGTTCATATCCCGGTAATTTGTTGTTTTGGGAGGTTTGCAAGATTTGGAAAGCCTTGATTGGTGGTAGGTAGTGTTTACAATCAAGGGGCTGAGGACATAAAAGATTATAGGCAAATCAGTTTGATTGGTAGTGTATACAAAATTATTGAAAAGATGCTTGCAAAGAGGATGAAGCCAGTTATGGGGGGCATCATTTCAGAATGCCAAGGGGTATTTATGGAAGGAAGGCTAATGCTTTATGGGGTCTTAGTAGCAAATGAGCTGATTGACTCGAGGTTGAGAAACGGAAGGGATGGTTTACTATGCAAGGTGGGTTTGGAAAAAACATATGATGATGTGAATTGGAGCTTCCTGGACTATGTGTTTAGGAGGATGAATTTTGGTTCTAAATGGAGAAATTGGATGAAGGTACGTGTTAATACTCTTTCCTTTTTGGTATAGAAAATATGGGGATGTAGAGTGAGAAAGTTGCCCTTGAAATATCTGGGAATGCCATTGGGTGCAAGATGCAACTCCAAAACAATTTGGGAGCCAATTGTAGAAAGACTTGAGAAAGGATTGGCTTCTTGAAAATCCCAAGGCTATTCCTATGGAGGCAAAATTACCTTTGCGAAAAGTGTGTTATCTTCTCTCCCCATGTACCTTCTCTCTCTGTATCCAATTCTGGCAGGATTGACAGCTATTATTGAAAAGAAAATGAGGGACTTTCTTTGGAGAGGCTGGAAAGAGGAGAAGAAATACCATTTAGTGAACTGGAAGAAAATTTGCAGGCCCAAATTCCAAGGGGGGCTAGGTGTTAAAAGGGTGAAGAATGTTAATGTTACCATGCTAGGGAAATGGTTTTGGAGGTTTGGGAGAATTAAGGAGGGCTGTGGAAAAGAGTGGTACAGACCAAACATGTAGAAAGAATTTTGGTGGGACCTAGGAGCTCCAAATCATCCCTATGGGTGCTCAGTTTTGAAAGGAATTGAAAAGGCATATGATAATTTGTAAAAGGAGTGAAATTCAAGATTGGAAATGGGGAGTGGGTCAAATTTTGGAAGGATGTTTGGTGTGGAGAGAGGCCCCTGTCTAAAAGATTTTTTGAGAAATTTCAGAAATTACAACAGAACCCCATGGGGAAATCAGAACCCCCCCCGGAAGAAGATTATTACTCAAATAAATTCCTTGCCCTCAACAAAAGCCCCTAAGCCTGAGGTATGGAGCCCTTTCGCAGCTGCAACCCAAGAAACCAGCTTACCAAAGGTGAAAGAAATTAAAACATCCAAATCTTTGGAGATTCCCTGCCTTATTTGAAGTGGCAGAGGACAAAGAAGTCAAAGTTGACTGTAATGTGGTTTGGGCACCACAGTTCAGGAGGAACTTAAATGATTTGGGAAGTGGTTGAAATCTTTAGAGCTATTTACAGATTACACAGTGGATGACATGTTAAGGAAGTGGGGTGAGATTGCAAACTGTACACAGGCCAGATCAGTATTGAGTGTGCCCTGGACCCCATCACCTGCTGGATAAATAAAGCTAAACTTTTGTGGGAGTAGTAGGGGGAATCCCGGACAGTCAGGGATTGGGGGTGTATTCAGGGATGAGAATGGGGTCATTTCTGCCTTGTTCTCAGGCCTAATTGGAATGGGTGAGTCCCTTAAAGCTGAGATCTATGCAGTTGTGGAAGGAATCCAAAAAGTAAAGGACATGAATATCAGAAAGCTGATATTGAAGGGGACTCGGAGGTGGTGATAGGGTGGCTGAATAAAGATAGCAGTGGCTTATGGAATTACAGCAATGAGAGGAGAAAATTTAAGTGGCTGGTGCGGGAGATGGAAGAAAAGATGATTTGGGTTAAAAAATCAGTTAATTCTTTAGCTGATGGACTAGCCAAACAAGGAGTAGAAAGGGATTCAATGTTTTGGGCTAAATTGTAATTTTATTGTTTCTTCATTTCCTTTTCTTTTCTTTTGAAGGCTTAAGTTGTATTTGGAAGATAAGAGTGTTTGTCTTCCTCTTTGTAATTATTTAATGATGATTTAATGAATTTGTTATTGATAAAAAAAAAGTGGATGAGGTGCTGGAAATGCTACAGATTTTGTTTAACACAGGTGGAGATTGCCTGGCCTGACAGAAGAGTTTGGAAATGGGAGAAGACTGCAAGATTCACAGTCAGAGGGACAACCAGTCCCAGTTCATATAATCTGGCCTAAAAATGTGCTGTAAAAAATCTCTTTCTTTATATGGACTGCTTACCTTAACAGAATACTCACAAGGGACAACCTCTTATGGAAAGGCATATTACTAGATTAAGCTAACTGTGCACTACTATGTGAAGGATAGTCGAAAGCAGCGAGTCATCTCTTGTTGCACTGTTGTTTCTTTTATGGGATTTGGAATAGAATTTTATGTTTATTTGAAGTGCAAAGTTGCCGCCCAGGATCAATAGAGGGTAAGAGGTTGGAGGGTGAAAGGGCTGAGTAAAAGAGGAAAACGGATCTGGAATATAACCCCCTGGTGGTCTTTTGGTGTCTGGCAAGAGAGGAACGGACAGGTCTTCAAAAACAAGAATAGCTCTGCTGATTCTATTTATCAGAAAATTTTGTGAAGTATTCTCTCATGGTTGGCTGGTTATAGGCTGTTGTGTAGGTTTTGAATCTTTTTTTTTGTACTTGACAATCTTTTTGTAAAGCAGGGTGGGGAGTCAAGGTCAGAGGGGCAGTTTTATTTGGTCCCTGAGTACATCATCTTTCTGTACACTTTTTGTTCATATTAATACAGTTATACTTTACCTTTTCTCAAATTTTTTTCCTTGTGTATTTCTATATGATGTTCTTGACCATTTTAATGGGATGGTTATTTTTGCCCTTTTGACTTTATCTTGTTCTTCCCTTTTGGAGGCCCTAATCCTCCACTTTGGATATCCCAGCTAAAGCAATCTGGCTTGATCCTACACCTCCAAAAAATTGGATCCTTTTGCTGGGAAGTAATGCACAAAAGTCAACACTTGTGAAATGCTTTGGCACTTAAAGGAAAATTATCCTTTATCCCCTTACATTTGTTTTATTAATGAGACAAACTGTCATCCTTTTGTTAAATGTTCTTATGTTTTGGGGATCTGGAGATATTTCCTAGCCCTCATTTATGCGTTCTGCTGAATAGCAGGTCCTAACCCTAGATTCTGCAGCCAATTTTTCCCCTAGGGAAAAGGGGGAGATTATGTGGATACATGCAAGATAAGCTAGTCTTTGGTCAACATGGGAGAGTTTTCTCCAACAAGAAACAACTCTTTGATGTAGTGGTTGGTTATATCTCCATTACGGTGGCATACTAACTGCATACCAGAGGAGAGTTTAGAGCTTCTCCTTTGACGACATGATTTTTTTAATCAGCTTTTTGATGAAATGATTTGAGGATGGTCTCATATTGCTAGTTCCATTTCTATGAAATAATATGGTTCCCCCTGTCAAGTCGCATAAAACAGAATAACAAATCAAGAAAAAAATAAGAAGAAATAGAGAAAACACCAAGATTTCACATGGTTCGCCTCAGTAGCCTACATCCACGGGAAGAGAGGGAAAAATATCCACTATGAGAACAAGAGTTACATGGCTGATCTCTCTATAATCTCACAACAAAATATCCACTCTCAACCCTAGTCTCATAACCCAATGGCTTAAATAAGCAAAAGGGCAAATTATATCAGAATTTTACATAGACCCCTCTCTTCCTCCCATCAATACATAGAAGTCTCCAAAATTTATCAGCATTACAAATATACCTTATAACCTCCAAAAACCCAAATACAACCAAATACAATATATCTCTCTACACCCTCTCTCAAACTCAAGATGGGGAAATCTACTTGAGTTTTCAAATAAGGATGTTAAAGCAACCTCCATGAAAATAGGTTTACTGTTGAAGCAACAACAATAAAACTTGAGATGTTGAAGGGGCCTCTTTGAAACCAAAGTTAGATGTTAGAAAAGCCAAGTGAACTTGTGTCTGAAAGACAGAGTAGAGCCACTTCGTGATCTAGTAATCACCAAACTAAAGTTGGCCAATGGAAATTCAACACATATCATTGTCAAAGAAACAAAATTTGCCATCAACAGGCCAATCACAATCTCCGAACTGAAAAACCAACCATGTCAAACAACTAGATCATCAGAAATGCCAATAGAATTACCAAAACAGAGTTGGTGAGCAGAAAGCCAACCGTGCTGAACTCCATAAACTAAAGCAAGGATTCAGAGTTGATCAATGGAAAGCCAACTATGAACTCTATAAACCAAATTGAGGAATCAGAGTTGGCCAATCGTAAAGCCAACTAGATAAAGTGAATCAAAATCCCATGTTCCTAAAGGAGATCAAAACTCCAAGGATTTCTTCAACAATAACTTGGAACTGATGAGCATAATAAAGGATCGTTGCTGAAGCATTTTGTCGGACATCTTCAATGCAAAACATTTATGAGGTAAACAAACCAGATACTGACCAATGATAATAGATCCATCATTCACCAAAATAGTCTACATATCAAACCAAGCCACAAATAAGATCAGATCAGAAATTATCATAACAATGGATAACCATTGTAGAAATTTTGCACCATCAAGACATTTTCTCAAACATCAAATAGTCACCTTGACCTTCAGTATCACATTCTGATATTGATAATCATAAGCAAACCAGAGAAGTTGCAAAGCTTCTATAATACTTCTTCAAAACATTAGAACTCCCAAAGAAAACACAAATCTTGGCTAAATGACCAACAACCAACCTTTCAGACAATAAATCAAACTGCTGATATGCAGTATAGAAACCGGAATTTGCCTGAAGATATGAACTAGTTCAGATGCTAGAGAGCATAACCCACAAGACAAGGAGGGAAAATATAAATCCTTCCATAGAGGAATCCTTCTAGAGAGCCAACAAAAGAGAAATAAAAAAAGCTTTAACAGCATTAAAAATAAGGACCGGAAGATGCCTTAATATACCAACCATATCAAATTTCCTTGCCCAAATGACCTGAACTCTAAAAGCTAAAGTCTAGGTTCCACCAGACATGATAGAACCGAAAGAAAATCCAAATCTGATGTTACTTTTTCCTGGTTTCCGAAAGAAGCAACGGGAAGCAATATCACCCCTTTGGGGTCTGGTAAAATTCTAGAAAAATGATGAAAAATACTCACAAATATTCTTCATTGAATGGTAAAAGTCCCTAACAAATTGCTTCATAGCTTCAAGCACCACGTGCCTCGCGTGAACAGTTACTCGATTGCTAGTCTTCCTTAGTTTACCAAACTAATTCCCACACTAAACCTGCTCTAATATAATGTCAACTAACATAAAATAGAATAACAAATCAAGAAGAAAAAAAAGAAGAAGAAATAGAGAAAACAGTAAGATTTAATGTGGTTCGGCTCGGTAGTCTACATCCACGGGAAGAGGGAAAATATCCACTATGAGAACAGGAGATACTTGGCTGACCTTTCTACAGTCTCATAGCAAAATATCCATTCTCACTCAACCCTAACCTCATAAACCAATGGCTTAAATAAGCAGAGGGCAAATTATATCAGAATTTTGCATAGGCCCCCCTTCCTCCCATCATAAATACACACAAGTCCCCAAATTTTATCAACATTACAAATATACCCCTATAACCTCCAAAAGCTCAAATACAACCAATTAGAATATATCTTTCTACACCCCCCACAAGGAGTTATGGAACTTAGCTTTGATTGCCGCTCCTTGGCCTAATGCATCATAAAGGTCCTTTGGGCTTACACTTGTCCTATTGCATCTGGAGATTTGATAGGATTGAAGGTTAAGGCCTTGCTTGAGAGCCTCAGATTGAGGAGTTAGATGGGGTTAGAGTGTTATTCACAGGTTTCTATTGGCGGGTTAAGGCAGAAATGGGCCTTGAGTTTTTTTGGCTTTTTGTTAAGAGACAATATTTATAGCATATAGAGTAAACTTTTCATTCAGATGGCAACATTAGGTCTGTACTCTTTTAGCAACTGGAGGAGGTAGAAGAAGTGTCGTTTGTGGATTGTCTGCCCTAGGGTAGATTTCTGTTTTTCTCACTTTTTATAATAATGTTCATGGCTTGTGTCCTTGGTAGGAATTGATATGCAGATCCTAACAGTCCAGCAACCACAAAAGTTTGTAACTTCTGGGAAGAAGTCTTCTTGACTTCTTTAATTGGTCCCATCTAAGTTTCCCCTTTGGTTTTTGAGAGTTGTGGTTGCCCTAGATCTGTTGTCTCTTTGTTATGACAACCATATAATAGGAGAATCTGAGTTCAAATCAGCCCCCCACAAGATAGTTTCCCACAACATCCCACAGCAAATCTCCGCCGTGTATTGGGAACATCTCCCGATGATAATACTAGAAATGATGAGGCATCATCGGGAGATATTATCAATACACGGTGGGGATGTGCTGTGGGACGTTGTAGGAAACTATCTTGTGGGGGGCTGATTTCAACTCGGAGAATCTTGAATATTTTCTTCTGTTGGCTCAACCTTGTTAGCCATGTATCCTAGGTTTATTTAGATCAACATCAGTTAACTAGTAATTATTATTATTATTATTATTTTGTTTGAGTCCCTGCATATGTTAGGGAGGTTCGCATGACTTTAAGAGTTATAATTTTCTGAGTGATCTTTACTTCTTTGTAAGTCTGATTTTATAAATAGATTATTTTAATGAAAAATCTATTGAAAATTATCCAGCATATTTTCTTTCTTGTTTTCTTTGTGCTATGTATTCATTGAGCAGATATTGAGTCAATCCTGATCAACAAGTTCTTGAATCTCTGGTTTCCCACATTTGAATTCTTTTCTTAACTCTGATGGTTCTTGTAGGCTCTTGATTTTAAGGTTCTAAGGTTCTTTTCTAAATCTAATATTGGGTATTGTTTTCTTGAGACTATTTTCACTACATATTCAACTGTATTCGGGGTTAGCTAGACAAATCCTGTCTCACCATTGTGCTCCATCAAGAGCTGTGTTTTCTGTCAACTTTAGCATTTTTTTTCCTGTCATATTATCAAGAACCATGCTCACTGTTGTTTTTCTGAATACTAGTAAGCGTGCACATGCTTTGCATGTGGCAATTTCAGACAAGACGACATTGATGATAGTAATAATATGTTTCCAAATTTCCAATAATTTTTCTATATTTATCTGTACAAAAATAATTCTTATTTATCACTTAATTTTATTTAATATGATGTGAGAGATGTGCCCAAACGATTTCTACAAAAGTTATTAATTTTTTGTATATTTTTTGTGTTTTTATCTTTTTTTTTTTTAATTTTTATTATTCACTTATGACATCAAGGGTTAACATATTTGACCTGAAACATTGAATTATTGACCTACCACCAAAGGTGAGAACAACTTCACTTTGGGGTTGCTTTTAAACAACCATGGGTTTTATATAGCTAAAAGAATTGATATAGATCTAACCGACAGAATTTTTTGAAGCAAACAAAAAATGATAGAATTTACTAGTGAGAAAAAATAACTTAAATATAGGATTTAATGAGAGAGAATGGGAATACCTTCAATAAAAAACTTAATGAGAAGCAATTGAATGAGATAAAAAGTGGTTCAAGTTACATTTTCTGCCCTCACAATTTGGGAGGGGCCAAATTAAAAGATAAGGACATTTTAGTCCTAATGAAAGATGATGGTTTATACCATAAATATGAGACTTAATGAGATAGAATTAAGTGAGGTGAAAAGTAGTAGTTCAAATTACATTTTTTCCCTCACAAATAGAGAGGGATTGAATTCAAAAAATGGTGGTATTTTAATCAAACAAAAGTTCCACACTCTCATTTATGCTTTTAATAGTAGTATAGATAGTCATTATATTGTGCTTTACGTAGTATTTTTTTTTCCTTCTCTTGATCCATTTTAACCTTAATTTTGGTGTCAAATGGTCTTTCCTTTGATTTGTTTTTGTTCTTTTTAATGAATCATTCAGTGTCTCTTCCTTTTCTTCTTCTCTGACAAATGGTTTGAGTTTTATTTCCTCTCAACTTTTTTGCTATTTTCTTCCAAAAAAATCACCTTTCATTCCTACATGATACTAAACTCCTCGAGTTTCATTATTCATGAATAGAGGTTTTCCTTAGCTAGGGGTGGCAATAGGGCAGATGAGAAGTTGATGACCCTGTTCCACCTTTATGGAGCTGGTTTGTATTGTCCTGATTGGGCTAAGGATGGGCTTGGGTTGTAGAAATTTTGAAACCTGCACAGGCTTAAATCTCTCTCTCTCTCTCTCTCTCTCTCTCTCTCTCTCTCTCTCTCTCTCACTCACTCACTCACACACACACACACAGACACAAACACATTCTTTTACCTTGCACGGTCCTATTCAGAGGGCACACTAGGTTGTGTTGGTGCTTGAATTGATTCCTGCCTGTGTCATGTGTTAGCTCTTTTTTTTCTTTGATCAGAAACTGTTTGCATTGTTAATTAAGATAAGAACTGTGTCACGTCTGACTATTACCATACCTTCTCATATTTCCCAATTCTTCTTTGAGCATAGATGTTGAATTCATGTTTTCTTCAGACAAGGTTTAGTTAGTTCCGTCTAGAGAGATGATGATGGTGGGCAGTGGAATATTCATCGTCAATCATTGCCATTATCATCATCCAAGCCTTATTCCAACTATATGAGGTCGGCTACATGGATCCTATTTCGCCATTCTGTTCTATTTAATGCCATATCCATTGTTAAATTATGGGCACTTATGTCATTTCTAATTACTTTGAATCTAGATCTTTTTGGTCTACCCCTAGCTCTTCTAGCCCCTTCAACTTGCAACAGATCACTTCTTCTTATGGGTGCTGTTGGTGGTCTTCTATGCATGTGATCAAACCATCTTAGTCTACTTTATCTCACTTCATCACCTATTGGAGAAGATTGGTGAAGATCGAAGCAAAGAACTTGTTGTTTGAAGAGCTAAGATGTTACAGGGAGATGTCCTTGAAGATTAGGGAGGCAAAGATGATGATGGTGCTGTTAGTAGGTATTGAAGTATTGAAATGGTTGTGAGCTTTCTGGAAGAGGCAAGGTATTCCAGTGGGGAGAAAGGTTTAAAAAGTAAGATGATGGAGGAAGGAAGAAGGCATGTTCAAGAAACAAGGAAAAATGTAAAGGGAAGATCCATAACACTTCAAGTTCTCGGAAGGAACAAAGGGCTGAGATTGGAAGGCAATTTGCCATGTTTTGTAGGATTTCTTAGCACACATGGATGAAGAATGACAAAAGCCAAAAGGTGATAAAATAAACGTTAGAGAAGCTTCCGTGCCAGATTTCTTGACAACAACGTACCTTCAAATTGGTGTTATGTTGGGAAGGAGGATTGGGTCAACAAGCTGGTGGTTGAAGAAAAGGAATCTCCAAGTGATTGGAGGAAGGTAGTTGACGCTTTAATAAAGGGTTTGAAGTTAAAGGGTGCTATTATAATCACTCCAATTGAGAAATGAAAAGTTTTGCTTAATTTAGTGGCAGAAGTTGCTTTGATTTCAATCTAAGGTGGGGGCTTTTATGATTTCCAGGTGCTGTCCTTAATCCAATTCAAAGCATTTTGATTTGGAAGATGGCATAGTGGTGAGAGTTGTAGGTCTGCCATTTCACCTCTGGAAGCAGAAGTGCTTATAGTCAAATTGCGTTGCTCTGTAATGGCCGCTTGGATGGTGTTTTTAAGGTGGATCTTTGCTTTGTTGCTGAGTGAGGTAAAGCCAGCTGATATTCCAAAGAGATTGTGATATCGGTAGATGGTATCATACATGCTTTGTTGGCAACCTCCATTGAAGTCGTTCTGGGATGAGCAAAAGGGTTGAGGTAGGAAGAACAAACATCATTCTTTGAAAGAGGGGTTGGGGTGACATGTGGCAGGTCCTCTTTCCAAGTGATGACCAATAGCAATTGTGAAGTAGGAAGATGAAAAGTCAAGAGGGAAAGGTTGGTTCAGAGGGCAGAGAAGCAAGTTTAAATGGGGAAGGGATGTCAAATACTGAAGGATCACACCACTTTTTAAATGGTCATGTGAAAGGAACTATGAGCAATGCAACTGTTGGTGGGTTGCCTTCTTTTGGATGGATTTGAAGCCAATAGAGGATGGGCCTGCAACTAGGAACCTTAATGTTGGAAGAAAGAGTGGGTCGAGTAAGGTTGGGCCTTTTGAATTTGAGTCACATGAAAGAGTCATGTGGGGGAGGGGGGAGATGGTTTGGGTGCATTGATAGACCCAACTTTGTGTCTATTATTGTTCTTCCCTAATCACTACGGGAGGGGGATACAGAGACTAAAGGGCTTCAGGAAAAAAATTTGAAGGTTTTGTTGAGGTTCAAGTTATTGAGTGGATGACAAGAAGCATTACAGCAACAGTTCTATGAGAAAAAAGCAGGAAAGAGGGTGATAAATGGGAATGGGTGGTGACAAAGTTCGTTTGAGAAAGTAATTCAATTTTTTGGAACTATGGACAGAACATTGATGTGTCAAAGGATGGGTCGAATCTAGAGAACAAAGCACCTGGGATTTTGGAAACAACATTGAATACAGAAATATTACAGTAGTTTTTGGGCAAGAAAAGAGTACAGGAACTTTGTTAACTTTGGAAGAGGTTAATGAGGGTTGCCTCCAGTCAGGATGTGGTGAAAGTGTCAGGTTTGTTTCGGTCCAATCTCATGTTGAAAACAGGTTGGTGTTGAACTTCCAAGATGCTGCTAGGTGTATTACTAGGAGGGAGATAGTTGTGGAGTTAGAGGTCAATTCTTGTAAGGGTGAGGCAGCAGAGCCAAGGGTGGATAAAATTGATGAGGCTGCTAGAAGTTTGCAAGTTAGAAAAGAGGATGGGGAAAAAGAAAACTTTTTTACTGATTTAAATTCGAGAGGGATAGAAGCTTCGGAAGAAAGGGACAGTGCAAGAATAGAAGATGGGGGTAGCATTTTTGTTACAACAGATAAAGAAAAGAGGGAGTGTGAAAACCTTGAGAAGGTGTTGGGGCATGGGGGAATGTCCGGGGAGATAATATTTTCAGAAGTAGTAGTTGGAAAACCAGGGAAAGATTTGGGTAGAATGAGTCCAGAAGTAGAAAAGGAATTCTTGGTAAAAGAGGACATTAATATCAAAGTTCCAATGATTCCAAAAATATTCAAGGGGTCTAACATTTTAAGGTCTTTATTAAGTCTTTTCCAGGCTGAAAGATGGCCTCATTGGAGCTGGTCCAAGTAGTAAGTTCAAGATGTATAAAAGAAAAAGAATGAAAGACAAGGCCTGTTTGGACAGAGTGGAGGTTGGAAAGGCACTTTCAAGTCAGAATCAAGAAAGTTTGAAGTTAGGCTCTAATCCTGAAGTCCATAAAGAAGGTGTTGGGGTAAGAGAGGAGGCCTCGCCAGGGGAGAGGATGGTTTAGAGGAAGAATCTGAGGAGCGAGGAGGGGAAAGAGGAAAATGTGGAGGTGGTTCTTAGTTGAGTTAGAAAAATAGAAAAAAAAGATGGACTTGGGAAAGATAGTGGAAACTGAAGTCCAAGTGAGTAATTTGTTGGGGATTTCTGTTTTAGGAGGGGAAGATTTTGCAAGAAAAATGTTTTGGGATTTGACTTTTTCTATTTGAGCCAACTATCTTCCCTGCAATATGGTAAGCCTTATTGGAGCTGGTCCAAGTAGTAAGTTCACAGCAATTTGAGCTGTGACTTTCTTCTCCTGGCCTGTGGATTTAGTTGACTGCTTTGAGACCATATACTGTAGATGCATCCATTTTCTAATGCAAGAATTGTATTACAATCCAGAATTTCAAGGTTGACATTTTTGGCGAGTGAAGTGTAGCTCCATGTAAAGATCTTTTAACTTGGATTGTTCTTATCAACAATGAGTTTGGATCATGTTTAGATGTTTTAGGATGAGTATTTACTGATCTGTCATAGACAAGAGTGGTCAAAACATGAAACTACCTCTCCTTGCAAGCTTAAAATTCAGAAAATCCTGGACACACATGCTTGAATTGTTGCATGCTGGGTTGTTTTATAATAATTTTATGTTAAATTTGCAATTTTCTTGCATAACCACAAGAAGCAAATTTCCTGAATTTTCTCCCTTGCTTCTAGAAGTTATTTGGCATTAGGGACTGAACAATTCTCTTCATTTGTATGAGATGTGCATGTACTATAGGTTATGCATTTAATTATATGACTCGGCAATTTCTTTAGAATGGTAATGTTCATTCATTTTCAGTACCTTGTTGATTGATTCTCCTTGCACCTTGCTTCTGTTTTTGCAATTCGTTTTGAAAGTCGGGCAGGAATCATTGGTTTTCTAGTTTCTGTTCAACATATAATATTGGAGAAGTTGGACACTTGTGCTTCATTGGCATGCAAATCCCTGTTGGCGGGGAGTAGGCTTTCTATAACTTGATCCAGATTTCATTAATGATCAGTCAACTTTTTGCTGAAATCAGGGGTTTGTAGTGGGTTTGGAATTTTCTTCCACTTATTTTTAGTTTTTAAGGTGGTAGCTTCACTTGCGTGTCTGATAATGCTTGTTGGCTTGCAGAAGAAAATTTCACCATTCTTAGATACGCGTATAATTATTACCTTGCACTTTTTTAATTTCTTGGAAACGTTTCTGGCACTGCTTTCAAAAGGTTCTGTCGTTCTGACGTTCTGTTCTTCCTGCCAGCTGAGCCAGCAGAACGCGTCCCACAGCCCACCCCTCCCATGAATTGGGAACATCTTCGAGACCGGATCTCTTCTCACAGAGCGTGCCTCACCGATCTGACAGCATGTCCTGTGTGCACATCGGGAATATTTCCCGTAATTGAATTTATTATTTACAGATGTTTCCAATACAGGGTGGGATGTGGTCGTGAGGTTAGAGTGATGTGTGCCCTGTGAGCTGATCTGGACTCAACATCATCTTCCCTATGACAAGGTTGGGAGATGTTCCCAACACACAAGGGGAAGGGGATGGGCTTTGGGGCGCTTGGTGGAGAGCCCATCTGAATTGACACTTGTTTTTTGGGGAAAATTCCTCTTTAGTATCCTGAACTTTGGGGTAGTGTTGAGTTAAACTTTTAAATGTGTCATTGTAGTATCTAAACTTTTAAAAAGTGTCAATTTGTTGTTATTAATTGGCCTTCGTTATTTGATTGTAATGATGTGTAACTTAAAATTTCAAAAAATGTCAAAACTATCATTTAAAAGAAGACATTAAGGCGTTGGAGATTCTGAACTGACCGGTTCATTGTCTTCTCCCTTCAAAATGTCATTCAAAATGCAGCCCCACCCATCATCAAATATTTCGATATGCTGTACCTTCTTCACCAAACGATTGGTTTCGAAGAATTACAGTTTATTCCTCCGTATTGTGCTCAATATGATGGGCTGCATGGGTTCTAAAATAACTCTTGAAAAGCTACAGAGCATGAATCAGATGCAATATTGAAGTATATTGCAATTCAGTTCTCATTAAAAAAGAAAGAATATGATGATGGAAACCAGGCCAAGTTGCAAGCTCATCCCCCGAGGTCATGAGCCGAGCCAACGCGTCGAATTAGGGATGATACATCATACATCCGCGTCAGAGGAACTACAAATATCAGAAGCAAAGACGGAGAAACAGACGATGACGGGTGTTGCAAAGAGGATGAGATTCAGGGGCACCATCCATAGCCGAGTGTTGGATTCATGGTACTCAGCTAACAATGTATCTGCTCTGAATTTCTCCCTCCATTTCCTGATCCGTCTTCTTCCAAGAATGGACAGAACCCACCAAACTCTAACTGTCTAACATGCTTACTCGGTCTTTTCCTAATATTGCCAGCCAGCTTTTTGCCCTCCCATAGCTGAAACGACTGTAACGGCAACTAGCAGAGACCAGATCGAGTACTAACTTGACATTTACTGTTGTGTCACTAGCAACGACAGTAATGCTATCCATATGTTTCTTTGGGTGCATTCGTCGATTGGACAGTGCCGTCGTTCAAGCATTTTGCATCTTTAACTGCAGAACAGCAGCTTTCACTAGCCATTACAATGGCCGGAGAGCCGTCGGAAAACGAAACTGCCTCTGCTATCATGTCGTTCGCTAGGGTTTCATCACGTTCTCTGATATTAGAGTTTCGGAACTCCTCTTTACCGGTGATCTAAGAGCGAGAATTGTTTGATTGACCTGAGAGAGATTTTGGGAGAAACTTTTGATTTGTTTTCGTTTCCGGCGGTGTTGGACGATGATTCTGAGCATGGCTGCAGGAAAAAAGGAATCTGCAGAGAATTTGGAGAGGCATTCGGAACTCCTCATTATATTTGCTGCCTAGGTATCTACAATGGCTGTTGGAATATATTGTATTTCGCCTGAAATTGTAACAAGGGACCATACATGCACCGTGTCTTATTTTTCAGGCAATTGCCATGATGCGAGAAAGTCTCTACCAAGTAGAACCTTTTGTGGAATTCGATAAATACCAGTTGATTGATTACGACTGTTATAATACCAATAACCAATCCGTTTGTTATCAAATTTTTTGGGTAAAATACCTTGTTAACTTTTTATTCATTTGACAAATATATCCTTACAAAATGCTGGACAAATTTGTCTTTTAGATAATTACCCCCTTTCTGGATATGTTTATTATTTTAGAGTAACATTTAAATGTATTCTATTATTTTTTCAAGATTAATGAAAAATAATCTTTGGATAAATCATTAGAATCCAGAAATTACCAATATTATATCGAGGTACTTCGTTCCATTGTTCAATGGTTTCAGCAGGAGACGACAGAACGCGCTTTCGCTTTGATAGGCAGCGAGGTTGGTTGGGACTGGTGTGGAGTTCAGCTTCAGTCGGTACAAACTCGTGCTCACACTATTTGAACAGTCTCTTGCAATCTTTGCATGGAAATATCTCCTTAAGAAATAAATCATGGAGATATTCCTAATGCAAGGCTGTAAAGACTGTTCGAACCTGTGTTGCACTGATTGAAGCTGAGCTCATTGATGAGTGGGTCACTGAGATGAGGGGAATAAGATTCTAATTGGGTATTCCTAAGGGGGGCGTGTGTGTCCTTTGATAACCTTGATGGTGGCGATGCCTGGTTTAACATACTTACTCAAGGTTCAAAGTATTGAAAGAACATTGAATTTTTTAATATTTTTTAATTTTTTTTTCAAAAATTGGTTTTTTAAATATTTTTTAGGAGGAAGTTGTCAATACTTGAATTGGATAAAAATAGCCCTTTTAATAATAGATTTTTATGGTTAAAATGACCATTATCTTATTTACATGAAAAATTAAAGAATATGGGTAAACGCACTTACCCGGGTAAGTGTTTCCTAGGACAAACTTACCCAGGTAATTGCATTTACTCAGGTAAGGACAAACACTAGATGAGGTATTGGTCTACCCTATTTTTTCCTGTCTTAGAACTGCAACAGGAAAAGAATCTGGCCACCTTGTTGTTTCTATAAACACATCAGATTTTTGTTTTATTTTATTTTATTTTTTTGTTTAAGTCTGTGTTGCATGTGTGTGGGTGTGCCGGTGTAGGTCCTGTGGGGAGTGGGAGTAGACATGAAGGTTTTAGAGCGGGCGATAAGATTAATTAAGGGAACATGTTGGAAGTTGGAGTTTTGTAATTGTCCTAAAAGTCTGAAATTTTAATTTGTCGATCATTGGATGATCTAAAGATTCCAGACCCTCATCCGGGGATTTGGGGTTTAGGGAAGGCTCAACCAATCCCTCCCCTCCCCCCAAAGGGTTGTGTAGGACTGTAGGTAGCCCAAATGAAACTACAGGGTGTTTGCTAATAGAAGAGAGTTTAAGCAAAAAGATAATAATGCCCAGTTTGTTTGTTTTTTTTTAATTATTTATATATTTGCATAAATGCATTTACCTGGGTAAGTGTTTCTCAGGAAAGACTAAGTAAGTGCATTTACCCATGTTTCTTTATTTTGCAGGTAAATAAGACAATAGCCATTTTAGTCATAAAAATTCATTATAGAAAAGGACATTTTTGTCCCATTCAAATGTTAGTGACTTTCCTCCAGGTGGGAAAGTTATTCATCTACCCCCCAACGGGGTAAGTGATACCCAAAAAAATAAATTTTCTTTGGCCCCCACAAAAATTTAAAAAAAAAACATGAATTTCTTGATTAATAGAAATCAAAATCTGATTGAGAAAATTTCCCCATCTCAAAATCCAAAAAAATAATGTCCCCTATGTAATATTGAAATAGATGTTTTATCAAAATGCCCTTTATAATTAATTGGTAATTTTGGAGCTGGGTCTGCTAACATGCTCATGGCATGGCCGCACATTCATGGGGACATGCTCCAGATGTGCGGCCGAATGTTATCAGCATGTTAGCATACTTTTTTGATGGGATCAGAGTAAATGTATTTTATTTACAAGTGCAAGAGCATGTGCTAACATGGTATATAAGTTGACCCTTATATAGTTAAATTTAATAGAATAATACAAACAAGTTTTTTTTTTGGGGGGGGGGGGGAGGGTGGTGAAAAGGCAAATATATTGGATGAGACAGAGGTTCTGGTCCTTCTGGACGCATAAACACTGAAAAACACAAACAACCCACACAGAGGCAACACCAGAGAAAACTAAACAACCTAACAGAAGTACAGAACGAAGAAAAGAAGAAAAACAAATATTAGACACCCCAACACGTTCGACCTAACAAAGAAAATTAACTTGGTTCTTCTGTATATATACGAATCCTGAACTGTTGGAGCAAAATCCGATACTAGCAGCAGCAGGTGGGGGGGAGAGGATCCCGAGAGTTCCCCGGATTCCATTCCACAAAGCCTCTCACAGTAATAGCATGGGCAACCCTGTTACCGTTCCAACTAAACAGAGGTAAAATGAACTTTTGAAAAGATTTATATGTCACATGACCACTTTCTGTCATTAGTGAAGAGGACATTAATTAACTTGATTTTGGGTGGAGCAGAAATTCTGAGATCACTCACTCTTGTGTGGATTGTATCCTAAAAAAGTTACATATTTTCCATGGAAGGATATTATTGTTGCTTTTACAGCTAGCATCAGTTAGATGCAAAGGCTTACATATAGGATGGATATAAATGTGATGAAGAAAATAAATGATATATAATAAATTGACCTACCCAGAAAGTTGTGTATGGACGGACAGTCTGGATTTGATTTGCCCATTTTGGTAACATCATCCCTTCAACTTCAAACTCCAAATTGGCACTGCACAAGCACAATCCGCAGGATCTTGCATAAGAAACAAACAGTTTGCAAGTATCAGTAAATGAAAATAAATGAGCTTTAATTTCCTTTGTAAAGAAGCTGCAAATATATAATTATGGCTACAAGAAATGTGGATCCTGATCTGGAGCAGATACTGTAACCGTTTGATCATTGCCCATAAAAGATATGGGCTCAACATGTACTTGCACAGTGTGAAGCTTAGCTGGTGGTCTTTGTGATTTTCCCATTTCTTCGTTTCTATTATCGATCCTTTGATATACGATGCTGTATTCATTCATTCATTATTATTATTATTATTTATTTTTTTTGTTTTCATGGTTTTCGGATCGGGGTCACAGTTTCGTTTCGTCAGTCTATATTTATATTTGTTCTTTTATTGCAGTAGTAAAGGTATGGTGAATAATGAATGGATACCCCATGAATTGAAGTTTTTTTCTATCCAACAGAAAAATCCATAAATCTTGCACTCCATACTTGCCTCACTTGATTCCTCATTCCTTGATGCGGTTTTAATTATTATAGAGTGGTGCTGGAGGTGGGGTCTGATTTATTACCATTTACCAGGTCTCGGGGCACTGTCGGCACATCGACTCACAGCATGGGAGGGACTACAGGAGGACCAATATTATTCACACTCACACTCACACTCACATGCATGAATGATTAACGATTATATGATGAGAATAAAATTGTGGCTACTGACTAGTGAGGGGAGTGAGGAAGTGAAGAGTGAGGCACAGGAAGGTGGTGGTCTGCTTCCCAGTCACCACGGAAAGCAACTTCCAACGGAACACACCAACTTGTCTTCGCCTTTGGCGTTGGGTTGAAGTTGAGGTCTCATCGTCATCTCTCTCTCTCTCTCTCGTAGTCGTAGTCATGATCGGTCAGGTCATTAGTCATGTTGATATTGATATCGTCGTCATACATAGGGCATGTGATGGGCCCCTCATTTCAACCCATTTTATACCAAAATTGCACATCACGCAATCGAAAGATACATATGGTTTGTATCTCCAAACTCCAAAGACGTCGCCTCGCCTCTTAATTTTGAGTTTTCACTCAGTAGCATATTACATACAGTTAGTTATAACACCACATATGGTCATCATGTGCCACTAGATGCGACGCCCAACCCAACCCAACTGGTAACCGTGCTTAATTATTGTGTGGAACTGGGGTCCTCCCATCCGATGGGCGATCCGCTTTTGCGGCCAATTCGGATGGCTCGAACACATCTCATGTACCCGGACAGGAACAGGATGGATGGACAGTGTTTCTAAATTCTAATTCAAAGTTCATGTGGGCTGGGCCTGGGGTATTCTTCAAAGTTCAAATTCAATACTACAGCTCACTATCTCTGTGACTGTCTCAGCTCGGCCGTTACATGTTTTTGACTCGGACTCATCACTCATCCACATGCTGCCGGTGCCCGGTGGTTGTGTCGCTGTAATCAAAACTCAAAAGCAATCCCGCGGTTCATCATTCTCTGCAAATCCAAACACGTAAAATCACAACGCAATCAGCAGCAATCAGGGAGTACTGGGGATATTATTTTATAGATTATACAAGCCAAGGTGCATTCCAGCTTGGTTGCCTCAGGAAAAGGATCGTAAATTATTATTATTATAAACAAAAAGTGGAAACAGAAACGCGTCGAGACCATTTATAATACCACTTTGATATTTGGAATAAGTTGGATCCATCATCATCCATTGGTTTTGGTTCACTGTGAGGCCCACTACCATACTTTCTACTTGAAAGAGACAAAGCTTTCATTTTTCATTCATTTGTTGTTTTTGCGTGAGGAGGATAGGTGCGTTATCACGCCATGCGTACGTTATATTCTTCGTCATTTTTTCTTTTTCAGGAATTACTATACTACCTTAGATACACTCTGGACTGGAGTGGACTCTTATTAAGGAGATGTAGTAGATGCTTTGCAGTTTGCATAGAGATAGCAGGCCCATTCCATTATTAAGGAGATTCATTTCATTAGTCAATATGAAGTCCCTTAATATGGCAATCATAATCGTCTCTCACTGTTTGTTTTGGTGTGGTGAGTCTGGTGACCGGTGGTGGTACTTTCACGTGCTCTGTTTTAATTTCAGTGCTACACGTGGCAGCTTACATAACTCCCACGTGGTGTTGTTGGTCTCTCCGTCTATTTGGACGGTTCCAATATTTTAACTTCGAATTGCTATTTGTCTCGTGATATGGAAGAAACATGGTTTGCTTTGTCAGGCAAGTAGGCTGATGAAGACAACAGCCTTGCATTATACAGTGTCAGTCATTAAAATCCTTCAATACTAAGAAGTTGCCATGTCATCACTACAAAGCTTTCAAGCCTTCACGTAGACTAGTAGCCTAGGCAAACAGCTCCTGAGTTCTGAGTTCCTATCCATTTCTTTTGAGAGAGAGAGAGAGATGAAGGTTGAGAACATTGTCGTCTGGCAAGTGGGTCATTGTAGGAATAATAAGTTCAGCAAGGAGAAAAAGGAAGGGATTTTTTGTTACATTGTCTTCAACTTGTTGGTTGAGAGAGGGGCCAATTTATAGCTACAAATTGGTACTGTAAATCCCAATATAATCAATTGGGCCTTTTTTTGGGATAATTGTACAACCAATTCAAAGTGCAGGGTTTCAATTGAGTTTACGGTGATACAAAGATCTGAATAAAAATTAATCAATATACAGTCATACACAGATGCTACTTCCTTCTTTCTCTCTCTCTTACCAACTACCTTATCCAAATTTTCACAACACTACACTACACTCTACTTTTGTTTTGTAGCTTAGTCATTGGATGGGGTTCCCACCACACCAGGACTCCCAATTCCCGAAAATTTGACGTAGACACAACCACCCCACTTCACATGTGGGCTTCTCCATAGACGCTATTTTGTCCTCTGACACAGTGACACCTGCCCAATTTGCATTGGATGGTTAGGAGGGTTCCAATCAAGTCAAACCTTTACTCAACAAATCCACTCTGTAAATAAAGCCCATTATGTGTACGGTCCAAATCCAAATACCCAACTACGGGAATGGGAGAAGCAAGAACTAATGACAGCTTTGCAATCTAACATAATAACCAACAAACTAATCGATAATTAATAGGTTTTACTTGTACAGTATGACACTATAACTAGTAGTGCTGCTATCAACGATCAAATTACAGAAAACATACCAGCGTAAAAAAAGTAATGGCTTATAATTTCATATAATTAAACAGGATCCAGAATTCTTGATTGAGCCGTTGACAAAAGCCAAAAGCTAGACCAGACTGATGTTATCATTATGTGCCCGTCTGGGAAGTTTTTCGTCTTACATTGTAGGCTCCACCTGAACAGTGTGTAGAAATTTGGCACCGGGCAAGCCCAGATTAGATGTCCTACAGCCTTAACGTCGAAGCTTCTTTTAGTGGCTTTTTCAAAGGATCAAACATCAAAGCAGCTCAACCAACAGCTTCAATCCCGTTTCGTGCGAGACCGGATCTGCTCCTCACACTTAGCGTCTCACATGCACATCCTACCATGTATTGGAAACATCTTCTATCGTTATCAATATTATCCATAGTAGATGTTTTCATGCATGGAGGAAGTGCACGTGAGGCACCCGTTTGTGAGGAGCAGATCCCGTCTCTTTATAGGCGTTCAAATCATTTGCATCCTGCACGGATTCGTAGATTTACGCCTCCATGTTAACATTTCGAACTTCGAAATTCAGAATTTACATCCCTGTTGCCCTACAAACCCCTCAACATATTGTAACATGACGGGATTTGCTCCTCACATGCACATCCACCGTATATTGGGAATATGATAGAATGTGTGTGAGACACCTGTGAGGCGTCACATGTGAGGAGTATATTCGGTCTTTATGGTAACCGTATATTGAGAACATCTCCCCTATCTTTCATAGTGTCATTGGAAAATGCTCTCATACATGATTGAAATGTACTGTACGAGCATTTGTGGGCCTTGCACTGACTGAATTCGGTTTCCCCTCTGTGGAGACGCAGATGTAAATTCCGAAATTCACCGTCAGTCTGTCGCCACCAATTATACCGAATCCAATCCAATAGAAATATGGCAAATCTCGGACCGGACGTTTCCGCATATCGATGGTCCACCGACACAGAAATGCGGGCGCAGTGGACCCCACAACTCCCTATCTTACATGTGAACTCACATACACCGATATATAATTTTATTTCATATTTCCCTGCCTTTCGCCGATTTTACATCTGCCACCATAGAAGGCGCCCCTAAAACGCCCCATATATACATCTCATCGTACATTAAGAATATCTTTCGTATTCTTTTTTCGCTTCAACAGGGGTAACTCATCCCCTTTCTCTTAACCCCCTAACCCCGGTGCCAGCGAAATTTGATCTCAGGTCTCTAGTCCGTCGAATTGGGTGATGCTCCTAATGCACGGTGAATGTGCATGTGAGGCGCCCATTTGTGAATGACGAGCAGATCCCGTCACCATCCACACACGTGACACCTATTCTTATTCGTGAGAACGGCATAAAAATACAAGTATCTCCCTCCCGTGCTTCAGCTCTACTCTCCTCACCCCTCACTTCCTCAGTCCTCGCGTTCTCCTGCTCTCTAGTCTCTACTTCTACTGTCACTACGAGACGTTGTCGCAAAGGGGGAACGCGAAGCGGGGATGAGTCGATGACTGAATAAAGGGGTAAAAGATTTATAAATTTTTTGTCTTTGGATCTTTGTCGATTACTTGTGTCAGTGTTCTCCTAATTAAATTTGATTAAAAAACTGTAGAAGGTAAAAACGAGGGTGAAGACAAAGGGGAGAAAATTGATTCCGTCCTTGGAATGAAGGATTAGTTGATTACCTTCGGTAATTACATTTCAAAATCTGTGTTCAATTATATGTTTATCTTCACGCTTCACAACTGAAAAGTGATTTTTTTTTCGCAATCAACCAGCAATCGATTTTTAGCTTTTTTAACTTTGAAAGCTTTTCGTCGATTCTCACCGCCATTAATCTGTATAACGACTTGATTTGTGTTAGTGCTTTAATTTAGGGTTTAGGTCGAACTGTCGAAGTAAATGTCGGGTTCAAGTTAGCAAAAAAGTGATCTTCATCTTCGCTCAAGCCCGTCCGGTGAATTTCGGCTTCCGTGCCAGATCTAGCTAGCTAGGGCTTCTGTCAAGGATTCGGATTTGGCGATTAATTTATTAAAGGTAGATCTGCTATTAATGTAGGTAGAAATCTCCATTGAGAGAGCTAATCCCGAGTCGTTGAAACTTGAAATATTCTATTGGAAAAGAGTTGATGGTAAGAAATCTTAACTGCTCGGAAATAGGGTAAAATTTATCATCGTGGGAACACCGTTTGTTAATTGGCGTCTCTTATCGGATGGTTATTTATCAAAGCAACCGAGAATTACTGTTGGGATAGATTTCTACAGCTCGGCTCGGGATGGGATGGTCAATGGTGGAGTGTCTATTAGGAAACTCGAACTCCTGAGTCTTGAGGGGTGAAGTGATTTTCGCACATTCCAGTCATTCATTTATTATCGGGTGGCATGAAAGTATGGTAATCACGAGCGCGATCTTCTCTTTTCCGTCCATCCGTCAATAAAAGAAAGCAAGCAGGAGTGCGATAGGAGAAGTTTTTAAGAGAACAAACCGGAGTCGCATAGTCTCAATACAGTCGTCAAGTGATGGCGTAAGATTGCATGAAAACCGCAACTTAAGAGGCAGGAATTCAGGCTCTTTCTCCCTTTCTCGCTCGAGAAGGTAGGTTTGGTTGTGTTTGAAATCTAAGCAAGGCTCTTACTAGGTCTGCTGTCGGTTGGTTGGTTTAGGATACCCACGCCGTTCCCTTAATGTTTATTGCTTCTTTTCAAAAACGATTTTTTTTGTGCGCGTTTTGCACTTTTTAATAGTCAAAAGTCCGGCTTTCTGTTAGTCGGTTGATCTGGATGAGTTCCTCCTACCGTACTGGTTTTCATTTTTTAGTTTCTCAGTCCTAGGTACTCAGTACTCACAGCTCAGCTGAGCTTTAACTGAACTGAACTCACCCATTCGCGGACCTGTTCATTGGGGTGGTGGTAATCCCCTGGGACCTATTAAATGGTCTGTAATCCGTGTGTGCTTTCTTACTTCTTGGTTTTCTGAATCTGGGCTTCTTCGTTCTCTTCCCATTCCTTTGTTGTGGTTGACGAGCGGTGACGCTTAGTAAGTCTCTTAATTTTCCGGTAGAAGTATGATTTTCCAATTCCGATGTAATTTTTTAGTTGGTTTTTGATCTAGTTAGCAAATTCTGCTTATAGATCTTGTCCCGGAGGCTCCTTTTTCATTCTTCCCTGTTGAGCGTGAAGAAATTGTTCTTGATTCGATTTTATTTTGTTTGTGGTTCTTATTTTCAGGCGTCGAGAATGTCGCGACCACTTCAGCGTAGTAGTATATCAGGTGGTGGACGGATCGTGGAGAGCAGCCGTGACTCCTGGGACTCTCAGATGAAATCCAGAAGTCCCAGAACAGAGAAGGAGGACGTGAATAGAAATCGCTCTTCTCCTGATCACACTTCTCTATCACTTCGTTTCCTTGTAAATTTGTTTTTTCCGGACAACTCTTCCTTCAAATCAGGTCTTACCGATAATGGTTTTGGATCTGACCCCTTCAACATGGGAAGTTCAAGAAGTCGGCAGAACCTAACATTGCTTTTCCTCAGAATCAGTTTAGTTTTGATTGTGATTCTTGCTCTTTCTGGATCTCTTTGGTGGACAATCTCCATCTCGACGTCCTCGAGAGGCTATATCTTCAGGGGTTATAGGCGGCTACAGGAGCAACTCATTTCGGACCTTTCAGACATTGGGGAGCTCTCTCTGGGTGCTGCAAGGTTGAAAGAGCTAGATTACTGTTCCGAGGAGTCTGAGAACCATGTGCCGTGCTTCAACATTTCTCAGAATCTTGAATTGGGTTACTCTGATGGCAATGAGTATGACCGTCAATGTGGACATGGATCGAGGCAGAGTTGCCTAGTTTTTCCTCCCAGAAACTATAGAGTTCCTCTAAGGTGGCCTACTGGAAGAGATGTCATCTGGATTGCGAATGTGAAAATTACTGCCCAAGAGGTCCTTTCTTCTGGCAGCTTGACCAAGAGGTATGGGAATTTTCTTCCTCAAGCAATTTTGTTTCAACCAGTCCTCTATACCCTGTGATTTATACGACCTATCTGTATGGTTGCAGGATGATGATGTTGGAGGAAGATCAGATATCCTTTCGTTCAGACTCTCTTATGTTTGACGGGGTTGAAGATTACTCTCATCAAATAGCTGAAATGATTGGGCTGAGAAATGAATCTAATTTCATTCAGGCTGGGGTAAGTGAAACCTTGTTTTTTGTTAGAGACTACCGTTTTCTTAATCATTGTCATTGCCTTCTGTCAGTTCTGCAGCCTTACGTTTGATTCTTGTAACTGCTATTCATTAATCTTCCATTATTTGATTCTTTTGGAGCATCAAAATTGAATGGAATTTACTAATTAAACTTTGCCATGCCGACTGTCTCTTTGGGATAAATTTAAGACTTTTCTTCCTTAATAGATTTTGCTGTTCCTATCCTTGGGCATTGTCTTCAAGTTCAGTATAACACAACGTTGTTTAGGGGTAAGAAAATAGTGGGCTCAATGTGTGGCATGGTTACAACTCTATTGTGACTGAAAGGTTCTCTGTTTAAGCTTACAGGCCTTTAGATTGGTGCAGAAGGAGAACCAGGTTAAGAAAGAAGGATTCCCATCACAAATTGATAATGACTTAGCACATCTTGGTACAAAGATTAAATGAGACCAACCCGGTGCTGGTCTTGGCTATCTGGGATATTGGGAAGGGTGAACCGGATATGGACTAATGGACTTAGCCTGTGTTTTTTTCCCTGGGGGCGGGGAGCACAGAGTGGTTGTGAGACAAAAGAAAAAAAAAAAAAAGAATGTCTAAGGGAAGTTGGATTTAGGAAACCATGAAATTCCATATGAAATAGCCTCAATGTTTTCTTTACTACAGGATCTTGTTATCTTTTAACTTTAAACAGTTTCATTAGTTATAAATTTTGTGGTAACTCAATTCAATTTAACTTAAAAACTTGTAATTATTTAAATTTATGAATCCAATGAGTTCCTTTATTAAAAGCATGTAGGTTTCCCCATCAGCTCATCTTCATTATTTAAATTAGATTCAATTCAGTTATCAAGAAGATCATCATCCTCACCATCAACCCCTTCCATATTAATAGCACCCTTGTTTGTTTTGGTGAGTGAATCAGATTCCTCCATAACCTTTCCATCCTGCAATATAACATATTTAGATCTTGTAGAGCCATTATTCTTCTGAATCCATCTTATCCGAACACTTTCCTGATTAGAGGTTTAATGGTGGCGTGACCAACATTTATAAAGCGGGTCCTGGATCTTTCTTTAACCATACCGACCCTGAAATCTTTAGCCTGGGCCCAATGTCCTTTTTGTACATTCTTCAGGCATGGCAGATTGTCACAAAATTCTAAATTCTTTTCTTGTGTAATCCTATCTGAGTTGAAGTCTATTTGAATTTGAATCTGGTCTTATCATTGGCTTGATCACCATATTGCCTTGTCCAAAATGTCATTTTGGGCTTGACTAGATTCAGCCATTTTTTTAACCGAAGGACATATACATGATAATGATACATATTTAATCTTCCTCAGCAATTGATGATCCTTGATTTCAGAAATAAGACTAGTTATAAGTTCCTTTTCAGTAATAGAAGGGAATCAATATTAATTTCCACATAAACCTTTTCAGGTTAGAACTGTCTTGGATATTGGATGTGGCTATGGCAGCTTTGGAGCCCATCTCTTTTCAAAGCAACTATTGACCATGTGCATTGCAAACTATGAAGCTTCAGGGAGTCAAGTGCAACTAACTCTAGAAAGAGGTCTTCCTGCTATGATTGGTTCTTTTACTTTAAAGCAGTTGCCATATCCTTCTCTTTCCTTTGACATGGTGCATTGTGCAAGATGTGGCATTGACTGGGATCAGAAAGGTATTATTAAGCATTATCTATGCTTATGGCAGCACAAAGCCACAAACACTAAGCATATGCTTGTACTTGTATAAGTATTCTTTTGCACATTATGGCTGTTACTTTGTTTCTACATGATAATTTGATTATAATGACAGTATGAATAACAAATAAATCATTGATGTAATAGTTTACTACTCTGGACTTACCCAAAAAGAAAAGGAAGAACAAAAAACATTTCATTTAGTTTATCAATATAATGGGCTTACCCCAGTGAAGTATTCCATTAAACTGCTATTGTCATATTTCTTTCTCCTCTAAGCCAATAGCTGAATTATGGTAATGTGCTTTAATCATTCAAGTTGAAGAACTTGCTGAGATAGGAGATTCAATATGTACCCTCTATCACCATACAAGAAACAATGGCTAAAACAATTGAAGATGCTTGACTGCCTGTGCTACCTTGCCTTTCTTTTATATATATATATATTGATATACCTGGAGCTTATTTCTCCTCTTCAGATGATTAAATCTGTAGCAAAGTCATATTGGTAGATGAGTGTACTCGTCCAACATTCTACTAGGTAATTGTAAACTCTCAGATGTGGGAGAGTCATAACTTATAACATGTTGTGCTTGCTATTTGTATTGGTGGAGCTCTGGTATTATGAAATTGATCTTAGGTCATTGATTATGTTGAAGGAAATTAGTCTCCACATTTTGTATTTTGTTCAGATGTGATTATATTGATAGTGGAATTTTGGGCTAATTCAGACTCATAATAGTAATCATCGTAGTAAATTAACATATAATATGTGGTAGAAACGAAAAGAGAACGCATATATTATGTAAAAAACTGAAGGAGGGTGCTGAATCTAGTATTTAAAGAACTAATGCTTTGATAAACAAGATAAAACATCACTTTTAGATACAACAATCCAATAGGCTCCATCTCCTCAAAATTTTCTTTCACACCCTATAAATTTTGAGTAGTTGTTGCAGTATTCATGGACATGGGCACAGGAATCAGAACCCAACATATGTCCAGGAGTCTGACTTGGCATGACAAAGAAACAAGGACTCATGGAAACGTCTGTATTCAAGTATATAAACTATTAAATGTTGAACTTCAACATTACAAACCCATAGAAAAAGGTCTAATAGATCATCTTTGTTACTTAATAACGTGTTATAGGAAAAATGACATTCATTTTTTATATTACCTGTTTGTTTATGTTGAATAAGCAAGGAGAAAAAGAAAAAATATCACATAGAAGTGACCTTGAAGAGTTCCATGAAATGTCAGAGCCCTATGCATGTCTGACATTGAAATTTAATCGATTTAGGAGAGTTCATCCAACAATGGTTGGCTCTAAATATGAAAAATGTAGAAATAGCGATTTCTGCTGTATGTTACTGATCTAAAAATTTAAGCTGGTGTCACCTTAATTGAGGCCTGAGCAGTATGATTAGTAACATACAAGCAAATATTTTCGCCATGTGTTAGTAGATTATTTTTATTACTCTGCCTAACCATGATGAAGAATCTTGGAAATATGTTATTTTTGCATACTAATGCTCCAGTATGGCAAATAAACTTTCTTTCTCCATTAATATCGAAGGAATGAAGCTCCACACTGAAACATATCCAGAAAGTATAGTCAATTGGAACTGACTTAGATGGGCTCTTTAATAGATCCTTCATACTACACCTCAAGAGTGAAACTAACCAAACTTGCTATCAACAGTCAAGATCCTAAACCTCACTTTGGCATGCACTGTTCTTTTAAATTTTAGTGGCACTGGTTCTAACATTGTGGATCTTTTTCTATCAAAATATACAGAATAGTATAAATCCCTTTAAGTGCCTTCAGAAAGAAAAACAATTTTATCTACTGGACTACACAGGAGGTCTTTCTGAGGTGCATTTTGCCTGGTCATTTTAGTTTTTTATTTTTTTTGGACTGTGTATGCAGTTTCTGTTGTCATTTGTTATATTAGCACTTTATAATTCTATCATCTGTTCCTTGTTCCAAATCATTGTGATATTCCTGGTGCTATCTTGTCCTTATTGTGAATTCTTTTTGTCAAGTTTAATGAGTAAAGGGAAAAGTTACAATATGACACCATGTCTTATGCTGTATTTTGGGGAGGGAAAAAGAAGGCCATGTCATCCACTGTAACACTTGAAAAAGCTCCCAGTTAGAGGACACAATTTATTCCACAGGGAAAGTAAGTTTCCCGGTACAACTGCCTTTAGAGAACCTGTCTTTTGCTAGCCCATCAGCAGTCAAACTGGATAATCTAAGAATTCCCTTGATCTTGTCTTTTATTTTAAAATTAACTATCATGAAATCACTGGCCTTTGTTTGAAGCACATCCCCTTTCTTCTAGGCAAGATTGTACCGACCATCTCCATCTTTGTTTTTTTATCAACAACTTTTTTGATAAATAAAGAATTTATTAACGGAATAAACCACTGTTACAGAATACACTTGGAGAGGTACGAGCCGCAACCTCTCCAACCCATCAAGAACTAATTGAGTTGTTTTTTTATCAACAACTCAATTAAAGAATTTCATTCATGGAAAAAAAAACCTTTCTATCCAGAGAAAATAGTGAGACAATATGAAACAACACCAATATATTAAGAAGCATATGACAAACTAAAATATCATAAGCTTTCATTCTTTTTAACCTATCAAACAAGATCAATTTTGGTCCTTGGAGTTGAGTAAGCGACTTTGCTTTTAGTGAAGTCAAATCCCATCTCCAACAGGTGTTGAGAAACTAAACAGTATGGTTTACTCATGTTTCTGATCAAATCTCTAATGCTTGACAGTCCTGTGTTTCTGGAAGAACGCATGTGAAGTTTGAGTTTTATTATCCCCCTTTTTAGGAGCAATTCAATGATTGGAAATATGACATCTTTGAGGAGCATAAAAAACACGGTTCCCTCATGATTTCTGATCAGGTTCCCATTGCCATACAGTTCAGTATTTCAGAAGGAACAATAGCAAAGTTGAATTTTATTATCCTGCTTTTAGGAACAATTCAATCGTTGGATATAGGGCATCCTTGAGGAGCATAAATAACAGCAAAATAATTCCTACCCCTGACGATAGCATCCATTGAAGTACCCTTGAATCCTCCAAAGTGGATATACAGTGGGCTACTTAAACAGCAGTAATATCATGCACAATGCTCACCTCTTGACTTTTGTTATTGAAAATAGAGAATGTGAACTTTAATGATGGTAATCCTACCACCAATAGAGCTGTAATTCTTCTTCCTTGTAGCCAGTTTCTTAGAGAATTTCCCCACTATTAAGTCATAAATGAGATTGACCTAAGGTTCCCTAAGGGTAAGCTAAGACATTTTTAGGGCAACAAAGCAGCTTTAAAACCTATGGCAGAAACTGCTTCCTTCTCAGCACTCAAACTGATTCTTGAAACACTACACCATAATAAATTCTCCTTTAGAACAGACAACATTTCAAAAATCTCAAATACAGCTTTGAAGTTCAGGAAATGTCCTGCCCCCTTGAACTCACAAAAGATGATGGTATCATCAGAAAACTGAATGACCTCTACCACCAAAATGAAGAGGGGAAAGTGGATCTTCCTATTTTAACCCCCTCAGGACCTTGGAAATACCATTTTGGGAACCATGTATGAGGACAAAATAGTGATTAGAGGACACAATCCATCACCCACCTAATCCATTTGGGCCAAAATCCGTTGGGGAGAGAATCCATTCCCCACTTAATATGATCATAGGTCTTTTCAAGGTCTAGCTCGCACATCATTTCTGTCCTTGTGCCATTACATAGGATATCATTTTTCCACTTAGGTCTTTATTCTATTCATTTACTGTGTTTAGATTGGAGATACATTATTCATGGTGGGATGCCAAACCCATAGGTTCTCAACTGAGTTAAACACAAACAAAATACAAAAAGGTTGAATAATTTTTTCTTCTAACCAGTAGGTATTCTGGATGATAATGGTACCTTGGACCTCATGTTACTGAAAGTTTTCGCTTCAGCTTGAATGGTCCCATAGAGACAAAAAAAAAATGTTCCTTTCAATAATATCTGTTGGGCATTTATGTGCTTCAGTTTTCTGCTGAACTTCAAATGAGCATATTAAGGTATGCAGAGTTTTTCATATGGTTGCAGCTCCACAGATAACCAATGATTGACTTACATGTTGTTTACCTTTTCTCCAACATATTCGTTTTGCTTTTATGTTTTGGTTAAAAAATTTGGCAATTCGATATAACATTTTCCTTCTCTAATTGTGTGATGCAGATGGTATTTTCTTGGTTGAGGTTGATAGAGTTCTGAAACCAGGTGGATACTTTGTTTGGACTTCACCTATAACTAATGCTCAATCCCTTCGTAACAAACAGGATCAAAAGAAATGGACAATTGTTCACAATTTTGCAGAAAACCTCTGCTGGGACATGTTGTCGCAACAAGAGGAAACTGTTGTTTGGAAGAAGACAAGCAAAAAAGATTGTTATGCTTCTCGGTGAGGCATTTAATAATTCCTTCAAACATATTATTTTATTAATCGGAATGTAATTTATTTAGTTGCTTAAAAATTCATTTATGATCAAGGTGAGGACCTTGAATCTAGTTACCTACTGCTTGATGGATTTCTAGGAAGTCAGGTTCCGGACCTCCTATCTGCAGTAAAGGTCAAGATGTTGAAACTCCATATTATCGACCTCTCCAGCTTTGCATCGGAGGAACTCACAGTCGCCGATGGGTTCCTATTGAAAGAAGAACAACCTGGCCATCTAGGTCTAAGTTGAACTCAAGTGAACTTGAAATTCATGGTAATTTCATTGTACATTAGCTTGTTGAGCAGTTCCTTTGGAACAATAGATGATCGTAAGCAATGAATCCCTTCACATTTCCTCTGCTTTGATATTCATTAATGGTTTTCATGTTTCTCAGGTGTACATCCAGAAGAGATCGCTGAGGATGCTATAAACTGGAACTCAGCAGTTCATAATTACTGGTCCCTTCTCTCACCCTTGATTTTCTCAGACCATCCTAAGAGACCTGGTGGTGAGGATCCTTCTCCGCCTTTTAATATGCTGAGAAATGTACTGGACATGAATGCTCAGTTTGGTGGTTTAAATTCTGCGTTACTAGAGTCTGGGAAAACTGTTTGGGTAATGAATGTAGTCCCTACAAGCGGACCAAACTACCTTCCTCTGATCCTTGATAGGGGATTTGTTGGTGTCTTACATGACTGGTATGTGAATTCTTTTTTTTTTTTTAATGTTCTTCTTACTATAAATTCCAATTTCTTATTTGGTCCTTTCTGGTTGTCCTTCCAACTTAACATTTAGGAGTTATGGCCAACTGTGATTTGAATTAAACTGGCTCCATGTAACGTTACAACAAGATATGGGTGTCAAGAGTGGTCTAAACTTTCTCTTCTTCTTTGATGGTGGAGACTGAATGCTAACATTCAAGTTTTATCTTGCTTCCTAGCAGAAGTTATCTGACTGATGAACTATCTATTATCTCTTGCTGTGACAAACTTCCATCATAACCTCATCCCATTTCTACACTATGCAGTGTCAAAATTTCTGTCTAGAAGGTTTGACCTTGTTAGCTACTGATAAAGAACACATATGAATGTGAATCTTATTATCTTCAGTGGACCGTGGTTCCATATCATTTAAAGTTTCAAAGTATTGTATTGCTAAGATTTTTTTTTTCTTTTTTTTTTTTTTTTGGTAAATGAGTGTGTATTGCTAAGAATTTTACAAAGGCAATTTTAAGAGACATACCATGGTATGTGTGGAAAACATTGACAAACAACAGAAGAATTGAGATACACATAGATATGCTGGGGAAACTGGCATAAATCTCACAAATACGTTAACAACACTAATTCTAAGATCCACATGGATATAGATAGGTAATAAAAAATTAAAAACATAACAAACACATAATAGATATTTTATATGAAGCCATGAATGGATGTAAGTATACCAGGCATATAGAGATTACATGATAACTTCAATAATGCTTCATTTTACTAAAAGTTCGTTTGAGTTGCAGTCATACATTACATCAATGTGTGTTGCCGTGAGTTGATGTGTATTGTCGGGTACATGATCGATCCAGACTGTTCACTAAATGGGCCTTCTCATAGATGAATCCCAGATGTCAGTATGAGAGATCTTAACATTCTGATATAGAAACTGGACATAAATAGGAATAACAAGATTACTTTAGAATGGGAAGCTGCACATAGTGAGTGTTTAGAAAGTATCCTATTTTGATCAAGTTCTTGGGCTCTTATGCACAGATTATATGGGACAACTGATAAGTCCACAATTCAGTTCATTGAGAACAAAAGGCCTTCAGCCACAATAAAATTTCTCCTACATTATGTGCTTTTTTTGGAGATCCTTGTAAAAATGCTTTCGTTATGATTTTCTTTTAAACTTAATGATATCTTTATTCCAGGTGTGAAGCATTTCCAACATACCCTAGAACTTATGATATGGTGCATGCTGAAGGGCTTCTATCACTTCAAACTAGTAAACAGCATAGGTGCACCATGCTTGATTTATTTGCTGAGATAGACAGGCTTCTTCGTCCAGAGGTATCCTTCCTCATTTATGCCTCTAGTATTCTATATTTGATAATCATCTCTTTCTTTTTGGAGGCAATGTTCTACTCTGAAGATTAGTAATTAGATGTGTGCGAACTATTCCATACCTTTCTTCATAATATCCTCTCTATATAACTAAGAGCAATGTTGCAGAGCCTTTGCAAACAAACTCATCTGCATAAGAGCTTTCAACCTCTAATTTGGTCAGCTTTGGGATTCGGCTTTGCAAAACTGACAAAGGCAGAGTATATTGGTTTCATTACACTTTATGCCTGGAAAATATCAGTGGTCCTCAGTTAAATCATGAATACTTAATGTTCTATCATGATGTAATTTCACCATTTGATTTTATCTTATATGCGATCTATCTTTTTCATCCATGATCCATGGTACAGTACCATGGAGCAAGTGATTTGTTTTGAAAATTTGCAACATGCTGCAATGATTATTGTTCTGTTTGCTTTAGAGTTGGAACATGAACATGTATATTAAAGCATTCTCATATATACCAAAGAACTAAAAATAAAAAAGAAAGAAAAGAATAATAAAAACTCGTGTGTACCTGTAAGTTTTCAGTTGCATGTCTCTGAGCTTTTTTTTTTTTTGAAAGAGCATGTCTCTGAGCATGAGATGCTTGAAATGCTTATATAGAAAAGTACAGGAAAAGGAAAAAAAGTAGCACATCTCATCAGTAAAAAATGACATCAGATTGGTTTTCTGGTTTTTTTACTGGCACAGTAGGGTTCTGTCACTATGTACTTTTATTATATGGTTCATAGTTAATATCTTATTTTCAGAAACAATTTGAGATACTTCTCATGGATTCAAAATATAAGAAATCTGACTATCTTTGAATCACAAGCATGTCTTTGGATTGTTGGAATTGAGGTTGGGAATTGGAATAATAGGTTGGTATTTTTGGGTGTTTGGATGTGCCCAAATCATATGAATCAGAATATCCATGTAATCCCAGTTCATTCATTTATGAGAATTCAAACCGCCACTCCCTTTTTTTAATCCCCCTATCCATAGGAATTGGGTAATTGACCAACCAAACAATGACGCAGATCCTGGTGTCTCAAAAGATTGACTTGTAACATCATGTAATATCATAAATATAAATATCATAGTGATGGTGATAGTGATTAAAAATAACTATAAGATAAATTATTAAAATATCAATAAGGCAATATTAATACTTAAAATTTAAACAATGATGATGATGATAATGACGATAAATAACTCAGTATATATGTATATCAATATCCAATAAGAATTAACTATTTTTAGGTTATATATAACGGTTTAGTTCCATTTTATGACCTAACAATTTTTAATAATGAGAAAGTAGTCAAATATCTTTTTTTTTTTATCTTTAAACAATCTAAAAGAAGAGAATATAAAAAACCAAAAGTAAGTCATATGAAGTTATTTGGCTTTTTACATAATAACAATAACAGTAATAAATGGTAAAGAAGGGCAACATTAAATAAGAACCATAAAGAAATATAAAGAAAAAAAATTGTATAGAGCACTTAAAAATCATTGTCTAACAAAAAATAATTCATTTATGCTTATTATAGAAATCATTTTTGCTATCATCCAAACCTTATCCCAACTATATGGGGTTGGCTACGTGAATCTTGTTTTGCCATTCCGTTCTGTTATAAAGCCAATTATACTTTTTATAGAAAACATATCATAAAAATATGACAGTTTTGAAAACGCATTTCCTTGCTAAAATGAACAAAATGTGATTTGTGAAAAAATTATATTTATTAAGGCTATGTTTGGTTTGAAGGAAAAGGTAGGGAAAGACAGGGAAACCTATACAAGGTTTGTAAAGGTTTCCTTACCTTTCCCTACCTTTTCCTTCAAACCAAACATGGTCTAAAGGAATGATGAACCATTATTTAGTTAGAGTAGTTTAAGAGACATTTTGAATTATTCTTGGCCAATTTGATGGATTTCCAGTGTGTGTGTGTGTGTGTGTGTGCTAAGTAGATAAATTCCCATGTATTGCCCAACCAATGAACTTTTTAAGTCATGTATGTTCAAATACACATTGCTAATTCATATACATCTATCCAAAAAAAAAAAAAAAAATCAATGTACATTAGAGTTTCCATGTGAAATCCAAATTTAGGGGTGCAACTTGGACGGGCTGTAAAATGCTAACCCGGGCTAATCTGAGTTGCACCCCAATCCAAAATCACACAACACAAACACACCAAAAGGAAACTGTGAAATCATGCATATGGTTTATTAATAAGTTGTAGGACGTTACTGTCTTCTGGTTGCTCTCTCAGTTGGGAGATCCATATCGCAAGCAGCCAACCTGATCAGTTGATCATAGCTTTGGTTTATCTGGCATTGAAGGGTGTATTAGTATAATTTGTGTCGTGCTGGTGGCATGCCAATATACAATCACTTGTGTATTACATCAACCGTTATTAGTAAAAAGAATCAAGGATCTAACAATTAAGTGAACTTCTACTATTTAAAATGATCATGTTTTTTGGTTATTCCTATGTGCTTGAAATGCCTAACAATGTGCGGCTCATGCAGGGATGGGTGATACTTCACGACACAGCCTCTCTTATTGAATCAGGAAGAGCCCTTGCAACACGATTAAAATGGGATGCACGGGTGGTAGAACTGGAGATTAATAGTGATGAGAAACTTCTTGTCTGCCAAAAACCTTTCTTTAAGAGACAACAAAAGTAAATACGAATTTTTTACAAGCAAAGCCTTCAGAGATTCATGTCATAAGATAAACTATTTTTCTGGATGTTAGTTAATCATCATTAAGGTACAACCATGGACGGAAGAGTTGAGAATGATTTTTGAACAGAGGTAAACCAACAAGCAGAGAAGGGAGAGGCAACAATGAGACTGGTGGTGGCGACCTACCACAAACTTCTATGGAACCGCAAGGCGTCCATAGGACCATGTAATTAGGGGGAGATCAGGAGAGGGGGTACAATGATAGAGTTTTAACTCCTCTGTTATAGCCCGTTATAACAATACAACCCCGATGAATGATATATATAGATTGTTAAGAAGATGTCAGAATAAACAAGCATTGCTTTACTGTAGTATATATTAAAGGCTGTCCAATGCATTTATGTAAGGAATTCTTTTATTCTATTTTTTTCTTGTTCATCTTTTTTTCTTTAGCACAGCTCTTATAAATTGTTAGTAAGTTGGCGGCATAAAAAAGTGATGCTCGCTGTATTATCTTGAACTCTGGCCAATGCAATTACATATTTACATTAAGAAATTCTCTTTTTTTTTTTTACCATATTGTAAAACTCCATTGATGTTTGGGGCTTCATTTTTAGTGCTTTACACTATTCATGATGTTTCAGCCAAACTCTCTATACGTTTATCTATATCTATACTTATCTAAAAGGCAAGCTTTTTAAAATCGGACCAGACAGGAAACCGTTCTGGGTCTGGTTCCCGGGTTGAACGGTCTGACCATCCGGTCTGAATGTACAGCCCACTCTGATAGAAAAAATAAAAAATTTAAAAAACAAAAAAAAACAGCCAAAAACCGTTTTAGGGTCGAACGGTTTGACGGTCTGACTGTTCAGTTCAGCAATTTGCCTGACCAAATCAACGATTTTTTGCTAAAATGCGATTTTAGGGTTAAATGGAACCGGTAAGGTGACTGATTCCTGGTTTTTCCGGTCCAACCATTTGGTTAGGCCCGGTTTTGAAAACTTTGTTAAAAAGTATTAACATGTCTTTGAATTTCTGGACCTTTTGAGACCAAAATATCTCTGTTTGTTAATTCTAAGGTCAAATTGTAAGGAGGCATAATGATTAATATAAGAAATAGGGGTACAAGTTGGGCAGGTTGAGCCGGGTTTACGGTCAACCTGGGCCCGACACTAAAATTTGGGCTTAAGGCCCAAGCCCAAACTGAGTCCGAGGTCAAGCCCGGTCTTTTCAACCCAAGCCTAGCCTGTTGATGCACTCGGGTATATGTATGCAAAATTTACATATATCTATACGTATATGTGTATGAATATGTATAGTTAGACTGGGCTCTGTCTACTTAAGGGCTAAGCCCAGGCTCAGCCCAAAATATCGACTTGATCTCAAGTTGGAAAGAACTTGGATTTAGGCAATTAGAAAGTGGTTGGATTGATTTTTGACAATTTATGATTATTTCTTTATTATTACTTTCTCATTTGTTTGTATGTGTGTTATCTACTATCGTTCGTGTCTTTTTTTTTTGTATTGTCTAATATGCACTTTTCACTATTTCATCAAAAAATATAAAGTGGGTTGTGTCGTACCGGCATGACATGATTTTGCGGGTTGTCTATGCTTTGTAGGCCATGCCATGCTGACACATGGTCTTGGGTGGGTCATGCCCTATCGGCTTGAAACTCTTCAAAGGTTAGGCCTACAACTCAAGTCTTGGGTTGGGTTGGGTTGATGCTCGAGTTAGGGTTAGGGTTGAAATTTATTATCTCAACTTTACTTTGGATTGGGTTAGGATTGACCCCTCAGGCAACCCGACCCAACTCTATACTATATATCATGCATAAATATATGTTATATGTGTGATATATCATACATTAATTTGTTTAGATGCATGATACTTGTATAGCCCCCACCACATACTATCATTTATTTCTTTTAAGATAATCACTTCACTTAACCCTAATTGAAAATACTAAAACCTTAATAACATATTTTCTGTTTTTAAATATTTTATTCTTTTTCTCCTCTCTATTATTTGCCACCCATAGCTTGCTGCCCATAAAAGATCTATTATAAGTCATGATTCATAATAAACTATAGTAATTTCAAACACTTTTTTTTTCTAAATTTTGTACTTAAAAAACCAAGAAAAACATCAACAAACAAATACTAATAAAACATAGGATTGATATATGTAGTGAAAGTTAAGTTAAGATTTGAGATTAAGAAGTTTGTATGAGATTTTAAGGGATGGGAAGAAGGTTGGGTTGGGCCCAACTTGAGCCCAACCCAACCCAAAGTTGACCTTGGGTTGGGTTGGATTGGATTGGGTTGAAGGAATTTAGTTAAGGTTAGGGTTGGGTAGGTTGGGGGTTTAGAACTTAGGGTTGGGCTAGGGTTTGCCTCAACCCAACCTAACCTGGCACGACTTGTAGCCCTAAGCCCAAGTAGGCTCAACCATAGGCTAGGGTGTGAGAGGCATGAATTTTTATTAAAAATTTGAAAAATAATGAAAAGTTAAATAAAGTAACAAAATAGACAAGAAATTGAAAAAAAAAATCTTAAAATTTTATTCTATATAAATTTTGATGTATACAATTGTTTATATATGAAATAATAAAATGAAATTAAAAAATTACAATATATTTTGAATATAATAGTACAATAAAATTATATATATATATATATATATATATATGTATAATTCATATCTTTAAAACATTAATGAATCAAAGCATATCTTCAAACTCATAACTTTCCTACTTTGCTTTTGTCTATTTTTTACATTTGATCTTTCAATGTTTCTTAATTTATCAAATTCTTACCGAAAGTATGTCAATTAGTATCTCTTTCCCAATGACAAACTTTACAATGTCTTTTTGCAATAAGTATTGGGTTGCATGGTAAAGATGACTTCATTTATTTGGGTGAAACTTATCCATCTCCTAAGTGGATATTTAAAGGGTACATTAGAAATATTGACCATTGGAGAGAGAAAAAGTTTTAAGAATGTTTTTATCATAGGACAATGATGAATTTTATTATGACATTATATTATTATAATTTAAATTTAAACAATAAATACTGTAATATCTTCTTATTTTTCATATATGTTGCCATTTTTTTAATTTAATTATTAAAATATAAGAAATCACAATGAAACCCTCTTAGGTCTTAATTTTCCCTGATAAAATTCATTATTACTCTTTTCAATAAGATCAACTAACAAGTTCTTTTCTTTTATTTATTTATTTTTTTGTTACAGGTCTTACAGAATCCTCATATGGAACATGCTTTAAAAAGCAATTACATCAGCTGATCAGCATGCTATTGCACCAAATTGTTGTAGTGGTCCTTGGTGAGGATTGCACCAATGATGAAACTGATCTGATGATCATGCATACACCTCCAGCTACGAGCCGGTATGGATCACGTAAATGCGACCAGTTGATCAGTTGGTGGGCTCTAGTCACAGCAGGCGCTGATATCCGGTTTAACTTTAACCTAACAATAGGATGAGAGAAAATTTTCTGTGAAAATGAAGATCAAAGAATGGGAAGAAAATATAAAAGAGGTATGTATTTACACTGTACAAATTTGTATTTGTACTCCTTCCAAACTGAGCCTTAAAAAAGAAATGAAAGATTGAAAATCAAATTTCACTCTAGATCCCATGTTGCTAACATTTTGCGGATTTCATGCATGCATAGGACCTGCTTCACAAAATGAGAATGAATCCATGTTGAAGAATACCGATGATTTCTCTGATTCTTGAGAATCGCTGAAATCAGAATCACTGTGGGAGTAAATGTGAGAATCGCGCACAGGAATATGTTCAAAATTTCAAATTAGGAAACGCCCCATTAGTCTTCTTCTGGATCTACCACAACTTATTTCATTGTTCAGCTACATTACCAATTAAGTTGGGTACTTGGATTTTCTTCCAACACTACTCTGGTTGGAGCAATTTCGTATTTTCGTGGTGCTACTTTTGATTCCGTTAAATGGTGCCAGAATGGAGGTTGCTAGGGGTGATCCCTCGTAGGGAGTCACCCCTGTCCCTTTTTTCTCTCTCTCTGTTTTAAGGGAGTCTCTCTTTCGAGATCTTTCGAGGTTCTTTCCTTTTCTGTCTTGTTTAGTTTTTCTTGTCGATCTGTTCGTTTTTTCTCTGTTTAGTTTCTCTTTTTGATTTGTCCGTTTGCTCTCTGTTTAGTTTCTCTTTTAGATCTCTCGAGATCTCACTTTTTCGTTTGATGTCTGCTTGTTCTCTTTTCGATCTGTTTCGTATGTCAAAGAGAGGCTCTCTCTCGGCTCTCCGTTCGATCTGTTCGTTCATCCTCTCGAGGTTCGATCTATTCGTTTGTTCTCTGTTCAATCTGTTCGTTTGTTCGATCTATTCTCTGTTCTCTGTTAGTTTGTTCTCCATTTTGTTCTCCCCTATTTCCCATCTGTTAGTCCGTTTGATCTTTTTGCAGGCCTTTTGATTGGGAGTTTCTTCTCTAGAATCATTTCTGTGTTAACCACCGGTGGAAGTTGCCACTTGCACTGCCGTCTCCAGTGTTTTGGAAGACAGTTATAGTTCTTCGGCATCCGGGATGGCAGTTACAGTTTTCCGGCATTGTAGATGGATGTTTCAGTTCTTCGCCATTTTTGGAAAGCTCCCTTGTCAGTTATGCTCGCCAGTTATGGTGGTCTGGAGATTAACTTATCCACTTCTGTTGATGATTTTAAGTCACATTGCTTTGATTGCATAAGTTCTTTCGATTTTATTACATCCATCTCTTTATTTTGTTCTTCTTGAGATTTGTATTTGAACTTTAATTGGCCTTGTTGGCATATCTTTGTATCAATCTCTTGAATGAATGAAATATTTTAAACTTTCAAAAAAAACGGTGTCAGATATATGGGAAAACTTTCGCTGCCCATTATGGGTAGGATTTCCTACCCACACGTTGTCAGGCTAACGGTGGCCCATCATAAAGTAACTTTCATATATCAAGTTAGTCCCTATTGGGATAGACTTTTATAAAGTACTAGTGGAGATGGCACAGGCTTTGTTAAAACAACTTGAAACAAAAGGAGTTGGGGGCCGATGCATCCTGAGAAAACTTAATCTGAGCCCGATCCAATTCAACCAAAGATTTTCCATAAATTGAGTTTGAGTTTTCAACTTTAAGTTGGGCTTAGGCCAAAAAACTCAAGCCTAACCTCAACTCAGGTAGGGCTTGAGTAGTTCGAGCCCGATTTGACCAATTTGAGCCCGCCCAACATTTTGTGATATAAATATCTACATATTATCAATATATTCTACTTAGAAATTGGGCTACAAAGTTCAAGGTGTCCAACCCCAAGTTCAGCTCAAGATGTTAGGTTAAAGTTCGGATTAGGCTTAAGTTGGTAAGAGAAAATTATTGGCAAATTTTAATAATTATTGATAATTTACTAATATATAAAAAAAATAGAATGAAAAGAATTATTGATAATTTACTAACCTAGGCCCGAATTTACCAACTTAGGCCCAACCCGAACTTAACCTAACATCTTGGGATGGAATTGGGATTGGGTGTATTGAGCTTTGTAGCCCAATTTCTAGTTAGAACATATTGATACAATTGGGTTTGGTCAAGTTTAAACTACCCAAGGCCTCAACCCAAACCCAATCTAAGTTAAGTTAGCCTTAAATTGTTTGGCCTAAACCTAGCTTGAAGTTTGAAAACTCAAGCTCAACTTGTGCAAAAGCTTGGGTTGAACTTGGTCGGGCTCAAGTTAGGACCACCCAATCCAAGGTACACCCCTAACTTCTATTGCCTCATATTCTTTTAACAAAACTCGTGCATTGTAGAGTCCCCCTAATAATTAATAGCACTAAGTTTAATTTGTAGTTACTAATAGTAATATTAACTACTAGGAATAGTAATATTTTATGGTATTTTTTAATTATTCACAAAATAGTTAATAATTATTTTAAATTTTATAATTAATATTTTAAAAAATATAAATAAATTTATAATTATAGTTAATAATTCTCAATTATGAATTAATAAATTTTATAATTCTTAATCTATAAAACTATTGCTATATATATAGATAGATTACTATTGTTAACAATAATAATAGTTAAATTAATAATTAATCTAATTATTCATAAAACAACTATTAATTTCTAAATTTTGATATTAATAAAACAATTAATTATTATTGGTAATTAATTAATTTGTTAGTAATATATCACTAATTAATTAATCATGAATTACTAATATATCACTAGTATTAATTACTAAATATGGTAATATATTTGGTATTAAATTTTGAAAATTTCTAATAAATCATGGATATAAATAATAGATTTGAAGTACATTTTGGTATTTTTTTAATTAATCATAAAGAAGAATTAATTAATTTTTAATAATTGGTAAACTATTAAAAATAGTAATATTGTTTGGGAAATTTTAATTAATCACAAAATAAATTAATTTATTTTGAATGTGTTATAATAAAATAAAATGAAAATTTTAATTATAAACAATAGGTAATATATCACTCAAAGTAAATGGGTTGTAAATGAAAACCAACCCAATAAACCACATCACATTAGTTAAATGGAGTATAGAGAGAGAGAGAGAGAGAGAGAGAGAGAGAGAAACACGTGTCTTAGTTTGAAGTAGGGACTAGTTAAGAGTATAAAAACTAAAAAGAGTTTGTTATGAGCAATATTTTAGGAATGAGTAGAGGTTTCTTAGGAATTAGGACTTTAGGAGAATTTTAAGAACAATAAATTAGGATTGTGGAGAGGTTTTTATTAAGGAGAGTAGTTAGGTAAAATATAATGAGATAGCTAATTAGGAAATGAAGATAAAGGGTGCTGAGTTGGCTTAATATGAGTGGTGGGAAGGGAAGAGGAAAGGGAGTCAAGGAGAATGCAAGATGGGGGTAATGGAGTGAGGAGAGGCATAGTGACGTGGACCATCTTGCTATATATATATAAGTGGGGACTCGTGTGATGCATGAGAAAATATGAAAGATTTAATAATTTTATTTACTATTAATTAATATTAAATTAATAATCAAAATTTGTTGTTAATTAACTAGAAGTATTCAAAGTTATTGTTAATATCTAAAATTTTAATAATTATATTTTTCATTTAATGTTGATTTATAGAAAATAATTATTGTTAATTTAATATGAATAAATATTTTTTTTAATAAATTTAATTTTATTAATAGTTGTTATTATTTTTAAATGAAAATTTGATTAACTTTAAATAAATAAAAATAATTATAAAAGCTAGTATTTTTAATAATTTCACAAATAATTAACAATTATATAGGAATGGCAACATGGTGGGTTCAGGACGGGGCATCCCATCCTTGTCCCTGCCCCATAGTCAAGACACTCTAACCCATCCCCCCCATCCCAGTGTTAGGTGGATTCAAGGCAAGGCAACCACTCCTCAATGTTGAGCGAGTTTAGGGGCAATGCACCCCACTCCTCATCAAGGATGGGGAATCCTCGAATTCCCCCACCCCGTCCCAAGTATTTGGCGGGTTCAAGTAGAGGTGTAAATTGGGTTATGTTGGACTGACATGACATGTCGTACTAGCCCACAAGTAGGGGTGTAAATGGTATTCAAAAATCTGATTTCGAATTCAAGCTCGGTATAATCGAATTGGATTTGGATAATTCAAATATCTAATCGGTCAAATTCGGATATCCTATTCATACCGAATAGCTAATTGGGTTGAAATTCAGATATGACATGATTCGATTCGATAAATATTCAAATCCGATTGATTATTTAATTCTTATATATAATATATAAAATTTTAAATGTTTTATATAATTTATATGCTTTATATAAATAAAATATTTATTTTATATGTTTATTAATTACCTAAAATAATTAATTAGTTAAACTTGAATCGAATCAAATATTCGAATATTTAATCAGATTTGAATATTAATTTTCAATATCCGTCAGATATCGAAATTTCTAATCATATTCGAATTCAGATATTGCCTAATCCGATTCGAATTTAATCTATTTACACCCCTACCCACGGGGCGTCCCATGCCGTGCCTTCCTCCCTTGGGCCAAGGTAGGCCGCGGACCGGTCCAAGCTATGAAAGGTCAATTTAAAAAACAATGAAAAAGATGTTTAAATTTTTATTTGATATGATTTTTGATGTATACAATAATTGTTTATATATACAATTAGACCTATTTAGGGGCTAGGTAGCCCGATGGCCCATCGTGACCCATTATTTTTTAGGCTTGGATAAAATTTCAAGCCCATGGGCTCGAGCTCAGGTTTTCTCAAATAAGCTAGAGCTTGGTCTAATACTATTATATATATATATAAAGAAGTACTTATATATATATTAATAAATATCAATTTACTATTAGGAAATATAAATTAACTTATTAAATTATTACTAAGTTAATATAATATTAGTTTATAAAAGTATACTGAAGATAAGACATTTTGTGTATAGATTGGGTTTTGGGCTCAGGCTCGAGCTTCAGGTTTTATATAAGGGTTGGGCTTAGGCTTATGATTTAGGCCAGTTGATTGGGCCGAGCTCAGGCTCGGGCTTGCATATTTTCTGTTGATAAAGAGACCCATGTTAATTATTTATATATATATTAATATAAAATTATAATCTAGTATAAAAAGAATATAACACACACACATATATATATATATATATATATATATATATTAATATAAAATGTGTTATTTAAATATTATATAATAATATTAACCATATATGCATATAACTTCCAAGTTGAGCTTATTAGGGGTTGTTTAGTTTGAGCCTTATTTGCTTAAACCATCATTGAACACCAAAAGTTTTATACCTAATTAGACTTCAAATTTGATTATCCCTGATAATGTTTGGGCATGGTGCATATCTTAGCTATACCTAACTCAAAAGGAAATAGTTGCTTGAGCTTACAAATTTATAGATCTAAATTGGTTAGATTAAGTTATAAACAATTTGTTATTTGTTATCATTAATTATTAAAATATTGAATTATTAAATTATGGTATTTATTTAAAATAAAACAATTTATGGAAATTATCATATTTTAAAAAATATTGCTAATTTCTTCTCTAAAATTAATATTTAAATTTTTAGTAATTAAATGTAATTTTCTACTATTTATAGATTAAACTATAATTACTATTAATTATAGTTTAAAAATAATTATTGCTAATTATATTACTATTAATAATTAAAATACATTATTTTTTCATTATTATTCTGTATTTTTTGCAATAAAATACAATTATTTTAAATTTTAAATTATTTTTAGTATTTTAATTAAGCTTTAGGTTATTCAGAATTTTTTTTATTTTTAATTAATTATTGGTGTTTTTTTATTATTTAGTAATTTTTACAAATGAGTATTTTTTTAATAATTTTCAGTATTTTCAGCATTTATTATTGCATATTAGTCACTACAAAATTAATTTGCATTTTCTTTCACTAAAATAAATTAAATAACTAAATAAATATCATAGTTAATAAAAAACACAGCTCATAATTTTTGGTATTTTTAATAATAAAATACTATTAATTGTACTTTTTAATTATTTTTAGTAAATACCCTTATTAATATAAAATATTGTTAATTTTCATTTTTTAAATTATTTTTAGTATTTTAGTTATGTTTTGTTTTTTCAAAAATTTCCAGATTTTTTATTAATTGTTGGGAATTTTTCATTCTTATTCAACAATTTTTATATATGAGTAATTTTTGCAGTAAAATATTGTTAATAAAATAGGTTTTGCATTTTAAATTTTCTTTAATTATTATCATTCATAATGAGTTCATTATGCACAGTAAAGATTTCAACTCATGAAAATTATTAATTAATTAAAAATGCATTAATACAAAGTTATCTAATAATATTATTAAAATTATCAATTAATATTTTTATATTTAAATTTCTTATTTTCAATTAATTGTTGGTATTTTTTCATTATTATTCAACAATTTTTGCAATAAAATTCTGTTAATAAAATGTGTTATCACTTTTAATGAGTTCATTATGCACAATAAAGGTCTCAACTCACAAGTTAACTAATAATATTATTAAAAGTATATGTTAATATTTTTATATTTAATTTTTGTATTTCTATTAGCGTTTACTTATTAAGTGGAATTAAAATACATTTTTAATATTTACTACATTTTATTAATATTTATTTTTAGTAAAATTCAGTTGATTTTTAAATTAATATTTTTTTGATTGTTTAACCTCAACCTATTATTATTAGTTGATAACCTCAACCTAGTTTTATGTATATTGGTGATTACTATTTTCTTTCTCACGGGCAGTCGCAGAGAAACCACAAAACTCACCAATGTTCTCGGAAAAATTCATTCGATGGTTTTATGCCTTTTATTGCTAATAGCAGATCCAAACTTATTAGTTATTATCCTCTCATCTTGATGCATTTGGTGTTTGTATTTCTTTAACCTCTCCTATGTAGAAAACCAGAGTTCCTGAAATGCATCTCTCTCTCTCTCTCTCTCTCTCTCTCTCTCTCTCTCTCTCTCTCTTTGAGTTTATTTTGAATACCTTGAATGGATTCCATTCTAGAGATCATGGTTTCTTAGCTGAGGATTCAAAGTACATGGATTCCTTCCCAGAAATAGCATTGAACCCATTATCCAACCTCTGCTTTACTGCCAAGAAGAAAATATTTTGTTTTTATTTGCTATGAAATTAAATGTCATTTAGCTCTTGTTTACAATCTTGAATATGTGATTTGTAATTTAAAATTTCATTTGATCAATGTTGATGAAGGAAGATTTGGCCCGACCTCTCTATTATGTGACACGTGGCAGAAACAATAGCTCGGCAAAAGGGGCCAAGCCTAGGCGGGATGATGAACCTACAATTTATCTATATTTTATGAGGTTTTTGCATGAAATTTTATGCTGGTTTAATTAGATTTTGCCCTATTTTAGCTTGATTGCAAGAAAGATTTCAAGGGGAGCCAAATCAACAAAAAGAAGGCAAAAGCAAGAAAAGAAAGCCCAAAATTTATCAAGTTCAGCCCGGCCCAGCCATGAGAACAGGGGAGTTTTCATTCGGCCCAAGAAGTGCAAGCTAAAGGCAAAAGCAAGAAAAGAAAGCCCAAAATTTATCAAGTTCAGCCCGGCCCAGCCATGAGAACAGGGGAGTTTTCATTCGGCCCAAGAAGTGCAAGCTAACTCTATGGAAAACCTAAGGGAAGAAGCCTAGCAAGAAGGAAATTTTGGCCCAGCCCATTTTTAGCCCAAATAACAGCCTAGAGTGTAGCCCACATGAGCTCAAAAGCAAGATAAGTTGTAGCCCAAATAGCAGCCCAAAGGGAGCTAGGGGCGGCAACTCATAGAAGTTTCTTGAAGAGAAGGAGGGAGCACTCTAGAAGGTTCATGAGGGGTGTAATACACCCAATTCTAGAGACTTCAAGAAGGGGCAAGAGCCCCCTTGAAAAACTATATAAGGATGCCTCTAGGAAGGGGGAGAGGTGTTCAATTGCTTGAGAGGAAGGCTCTCCCACTCTTAGAGGTTCGGCCACTTTGAGAGAAGAGAAGAGAAGAAGGCTAGGCGCAAGGAAGAAGAAGAAGAATGGCTGAAGGAAGTTCAAGACAAGCAAATTAGAAGAGAAGGTGAGTTCGAATTGAGGGTTTGTGATTCAAAGATCTTTTGTAATAAATCATTTGTAGTTTCATTCTCTTTTGATTTGAATTCAGTTTCTTTGTTATATTTTCTTTCTTCTTTCTCCTTGTTTCCATTCTTCCTTGATGTATTTCAGCTTGTAAAATTTCAGTTCAGCAATCTAATTCTTTTTGATTCATTCAAATGGTCATGAATTGTACTTGAAGTTTCTTGAATAAGGGTGTTATTGTAGATTAATTCGGCCAACTAACCTTCAAAACTCAGATCTGAATTCTCAGATCTGAGATTGCAAGATCTGAATTGCTTGAAAGAGAATTCAGATCTACAATTTTTAGATTGGCCGAATGGATCTAAAGCTTGGAATTCCTAGAGTGCTTGAGAGAGACACTAGGAATTCAGATCTACTATTCAAGAACTGAATTGAGTGCAAGGTTAGAAATAACTTGCACAATTCAGTTGGTGATCAATTCAGATTTGAATTGATGCCTTAGAAATGTTTGAAGAAATGCATGCATGGGGATTAGATTCTTGTTAGAGATAGAAGAACCGTCACTCATGCATAGGATGAACATGCGCTTGAGAGAGGCTGTTCATGACCTTGGGGTTTCACCAACCCAAAGCTCAATCATGATTTATTCGAATGATCCAAATTGATAGATTGCTGAATTCTGAGATTGACATTTACTACTTACTCTTCTGACCTGATTTGAAGGCAATTGGGCCAATGATTTAGATAGATTTTAATTTAGGATTTTTTAGCTTTCATTAAAGTTTTGATTTATTTGTTGATCAGATAAGAAGTGCTTGATTTAGTATTGGTAATTGTTTCCTAAATCCTCGTGGGAACGATACTTCACTCACTACTTTATTACTTGAACGGCTAGTGCACTTGCTAGTGTCACAATGAGCTACACATCAAGTTTTTGGCGCCGCTGCCGGGGATTTATAGAAGCAATATTAGGAAACATTGAGCATTCTTAATCTGATCTCATTCAGCATTGCATTCATAGTTGGGTTAATTTGCTAACTTTTTCATTTCAGCTTGGACTGCAACTACTGTACTACTGTAGTTATGTTTCTTCTTTCTTAAGTAGATTACTTTCTTTTTTCTGGTTTCAGTTTCATTTTAATTCATTTCCTTTAAATCTTGGTGTTGTTACATTCAAAAAAAAAAAATTCACAAAAGCATGAGTGTTGCAGATCTGAGTTGCATTCGGCACTCAGATCAGCAGAATTCAGATCTGCAGCATTCAGTCGAAAAGAATTGCTTGTGTTTCAGCCTTTTATTTCTTTTTCCATTACAAAATATATATATATATATATATAAAATAAAAAAATTGGAGATCTTTTGAACAACAAGAGGAGCAATTGAGAATTCGGATCAGAATTCAGATTTGAGTTTAGATCTGAGTTCTGCTATTGCAGATCTGCAATAGTTCAGATCTGAGTTCCTCTGAACTCAGACCTGAACTGATGCAATTTTGAGGGGAATTGGGTGTCATCACCACCCCAATTCACCCTAGGGCACTTCTGCTATTCTCCAAAAACAATTTGGTAGAAATAACTGAAGGTAAGGCAATTGAGATTTCAGATCCGAACTCAGACTTGAGTTCAGACCTGAACTCTGCTATAGCAGAACTGCAATACTCAGAAAAAAAAAATCTGTTCTTAGCCCTTTATTATTCTTTTCTTTCATTACAAAAAGAAAAAAATATATATATTTAGATAGTGAAAAAAAGAGAGAGAGAGAGAACCATATAACCGAAAGAATGGAAACCAAGGATTTGGATCAGAACTCAGATTTGAGTTCTGTTGTAGCAGATTTGCAACAGTTCAGATCTGAGTTCCCTTGAACTCGGACCTGAACTGATATAAATTCAAAGGGTAATTGGGGGTTATCTTCACCCCAATACACCCTACAAAAAATCTGCTATCTCCCAAAAACAATTGGATAGTCATGGTTGAAGAAATTCGGATCTGCAATCACCTAGATCTGAACTAGGGTTGTGAACAGAGCAGGATACAGGGCATACTTTGCTGTATTAAATAAGTTGTACTCCGATCTATCTGAGCTGATTTGGTTGAAGAAAAGTATATTTAATCTGAGAATTTTTTATGCCTCAAGAGATTTCATGCAAAAGTGGCACTTCCACACCATTTTTCTATTAGAGTTCAGACCTATAGCAGGGCTACTATAGCAGACCTGCTACAGCAAGACTGAACCAGGGCAGGTTTTGAACAGGTTTGTATTACAATTAACATTACTAAATTGGCATTGTGAATTGTCCTGGGCTGATCTTTGAATTTTTTTTTCAAGTTAGATAGCTCTGATTTCAGCTGTGCATGAATAGAAAGTCTAGCAGATCTGAATGGGTGTGTGCAGCTATGTGTACTACATTCCAATAAGTGTATACTCCATCAAGGGCTACATTGATGGAGCCATGTTTCTTCTCTTGATACTTGATTGTTCCATCCTTAGTTTCAGTTTTAATGTAGCTTATGCAAATCAAATTTCTCTTCTTCTTTTGGTTCTAAAAAAGAATATATATATATATATATATATATATATATATATATAATAAATCTCAAAATGAGTTCACATCTGAATTGCATTCATCAATCAGACCTGCGAATCGTGCATGTGCGTGGCCTTTACCACCACCCTCAGGGGGGTAGCCCGCACTTGGTACAGGAACCTGGCCCCCGGATCGATAAAGTGCTGGGCCCAGTTCGTGCAGGTCTTCACTGCACACTTCGTCACCAGCCAACGGTGCCCCAGAACAGAGGAAAGCATCTTCGGAGTAGTCCAAAGAGAAGGATAATCCATTCGGGGCTACATCAAGCGATTCAACGAAGCATGCCTGCAGATACCGCGGTTGGACCCCGTAGTGCAGCTCGCGGCGGCCAAAAGAGGGGTGACGCACAAAGAATTCAAATGGCACATGGTGGCCAACTAGCCCGCGACCGTGGCCGAATTCCTCGAACTCGCGGATAAGTTCATGAGGACAGAGGAAGAAATCAACCAACGAACCGAAAGCGGGAACGAGAAAAGAAAGAGAGAAGGCGAGCTCTCCAACCCGGTGAATAGAAAAAACCCGACCCGGGAGCCGAAGACGAACCAGTCCTTCCGGGCCCCCCTAGCAGTTCGGACGGACTACACGCCATTAAACATGAGGCGGATAGAGATCTTAATGACGATCAAAGACGCTCCGTACGTTAAGTGGCCACCTCGCCTAAAGGGAAATCCGAACGAGAGAAACAAGAATTTGTATTGTAGTTTCCATAGAGACCATGGTCATAGCACCGAACAGTGTAATAACCTACGGGACGAGATAGAGGGACTCATCCGTCGCGGATACTTGAGAAACTTTGTACAGCACAACAATAACAATAAAGCAGGTCGGCAAGGGGAGCACGAAAAGGATGCCCCCGAGTCTAGCAACAGACCTGCCGAATCATTGTAGAAACAGCCTCCGAAAGAGAGGCCAGTTCGGGGAACCATCCATGTAATAGTGGGAGGTTCGGTGGTAGCGGGGTGTACCTTGGCAGCAGCCCGGACTTCAGTTCACGAAGCGGCCCTCGAAGAACGGAACCCCCCAAAGAGACCAAAGACCGAAGAACCAATCTTTTTCACGGAGGACGACGCGCGAGGAGTCCACTACCCCCATGATGACGCGCTTGTCATTAAGCTAAGGATCAGCGACTTCGAGGTCAGGCGCGTACTCGTAGATTCGGGCAACTCAGCGGACATCCTCTTCAAATCAGCATTTGACCAGCTGCAGTTACAGAGGAGCGAGCTGAAGCCCGCGAACACTCCCCTGGTAGGTTTCAGCGGAGAGGAAGTCAGGCCCCTCGAAAAAGTAACTGTCCCTGTGGAAGTCGGCACATGGCCTTGTGCGGTCAGACTCAACCATGATTTCCTGGTAGTCGCGACCCCCTCCCCATACAATGCCATAAAAGGGCGGCCGATCACGCATATCCTACGGGCGGCGGTCTCCACTTACTATTTGGCCATGAAGTTCCCTACGGACTTCGGTATAGGGGTAGCGCAGGGCGACCGGCTTGAGTCCCGCAAGTGCTACGTTGCCGCCCTGAAGGAAAAAACCAAGGCGGCCGACGTCCTCGAACTGGAGCGGCCTGCGGAGCAAGATGAGGAGCGAGCTTCGCCCACGGAGGAAACAGTCGCAATCCCGACTTCAGCTACGGACCCAGCTCGCACACTAAGCATCGGAGCTTCCATCGAAGACCCCCTACGAGCCGAACTGGTGAGTTTTTTACTTCAAAATTTAGATATTTTTGCCTGGTCCGCGGCCGACATGCCCGACATTAGCCCCAGACTGATAACTCACAAACTTAAAACTGACCCTGTAGTCAGACCCGTTAGACAGAAGAAACGCAACTTAGCCCCAGAACGCTGGAGAGCGGTCGACGAGGAGGCCGAGAAGCTCCTCGCAGCAAACTTCATAAGGGAAGTCCATTACCCGAGCTGGGTGGCCAACCCAGTGTTGGTAAAAAAGGCAAGCGGCAAGTGACGCATGTGCGTCGACAATACCGACCTGAACTGAGCTTGCCCGAAAGATTGCTTCCCCCACCCCAGAATTGACCGCCTAGTGGATGCAACCTCGGGAAACGAGTTGCTAAGCTTCCTGGACGCCTACTCGGGCTACAACCAAGTTAGGATGGACCCATTCGATGAGGAAAAAACCAGCTTCATAACTGAGTTCGGCCTGTATTGTTACAAAGTCATGCCCTTCGTACTAAAAAATGTCGGAGCGACTTTCCAAAGACTTGTAAATAGGCTATTTCGGCCCCTGATTGGTACAAAGATAGAGTCCTATGTAGACGACATGGTCGTCAAGACTCAGTTTTCACAAGAATTAATACAAGACTTAGATTCTGTTTTTCAAATCCTGCGTCAGTTTAGCATGAATTTGAACCCCAACAAGTGTGTCTTCGGTGTCACCTCGGGCAAGTTCCTAGGGTACATTGTCAATCGGCGCGGTATTGGGGCCAACCCGGACAAAGTAAAAGTCATTCTAGATATGAAACTACCTCGAAAAGTAAAAGAGGTTCAGAGGCTAAACGGCCGCATAGCCGCTCTAATCCGCTTCCTGTCTAAGTCAGCAGACCGCTGCCTACCCTTCTTCAAGGTTGTCAAAGGCAAAGGGTTCGAGTGGACCCATGACTGCCAGTTCGCGTTCGACGAACTAAAAGTTTACCTCGCTAGTGTGCCAACCTTAGCTCAGCCCGAGGTGGGCGAGGTCTTAGAACTGTACCTCTCGGCGAGCGACGAGGCGGTCAGTTCGGTATTGATAAAAGAAACAGACCGGGTCCAACGACCCATCTATTATGTTAGTAAAATTTTGCAGGGAGCAGAGGCAAGGTACCCGGAGATAGAAAAACTAGCATATGCCCTAGTAATAGCAGCTCGGAAACTCCGCCCATACTTCCATGCTCACACCGTCATCGTCCTAACTGACAAACCTCTTAGACAAGTTTTAATCAAACCCGAGGTCTCCGGTCGACTGACGAAATGGGCCATCGAACTCAGTGAGTACGACCTCCAGTAAAAACCGAGAACCGCTATCAAGGCCCAAGCTTTGGCAGATTTTATCGCCGAGTGCACTTTCAGCCACGAAGCCCCACAGGTCGAGCCCGAGGTCCCCAGTTCGGGCGAACCCGAAGCCCCTGAGCCCATAGAGTCTGAACCCCGTGAAGTAGCAGCCAGTGTGGCATCTCTCCTGGTCAGGCGAAGCACGAACTGGGATGAGGAGCCCTGGATCCTTCGCGTGGACGGCTCCTCGAACCCGCAAGGCAGCGGAGCTGGAATAGTCTTGTGCGGCCCGGGCGGCACAAAATTAGAATACGCACTACACTTTGAGTTCACGGCATCCAACAACGAGGCAGAGTACGAAGCGTTGATCGCCAGGCTGGACCTAGCGCGAAAGGTAAAGGCAAAACACTTAGTCATCTACAGCGATTCTCAACTCGTGGTAAACCAAGTTACCGACGAATACGAAGCACGCGATCTCTCCATGATCGCATTTTTGGCCAAAGTAAAAGAAGCCCTGCTCAACTTCCCGTCACACATCATCAGGCAAATCCTGAGGTCAGAAAACACTGAGGTCGACGCCCTATCCCGGTTAGCCAGTACGAGTCACAACAATATGAGAACTGTGTACATAGAGGACTTACCTCGGCCTAGTATTCTCGGAGGGATAGAGGAGGTCGCTCCCGTCTTAGAAGCATAGCCGAGCTGGATCGATCCACTCGCGAGCTTCCTGATAGACGGAACCCTCCCTGCAGAACGCAATGCGGCCAAGAGGGTGCAGCGCCAGGCGGCCAAATACGTCATAATAGACGAACGGTTATACCAACGGTCGTACACGCTCCCCTATTTGCGTTGCCTGCGACCTACCGAAGCCGAGTTCGTACTCCGCGACACTCATGAAGGCCTGTGCGGTGGATACTTGGGGGGCAGAGCACTCGCCCAAAAGGCTCTTCGACAAGGATACTACTGGCCAACGATGAAGGCAGAAGCTGTCGAGCTCGTCAGAAAATGCAACAAGTGTCAGAAGCACGCTAACATCCACCATCAACCCGCCTCCAACCTCAAATACCTCGCCATCCCGTGGCCCTTTGCACAATGGGGCATCGACCTCCTAGGGCCATTTCCACCAGCAACAGGCAGAAGAAAATTCTTAGTTGTGGCAGTAGATTACTTTACGAAGTGGATAAAAGCCGAACCTCTGGAAACTGTTATGGCTCGAAACATACAGAACTTCTTTTGGAAGAACATAGTATGTCGGTTCGGGTTACCTCGGGTACTAATCTCCGACAACGGCAAACAGTTCGAGGATATCAAGTTCCAAGAGTGGTGCCAGAACATGGGGATTCGGCAAAATTTCACGTCAGTCGCGCACCCGTAGGCAAACGGTCAGACGGAAGTAATGAACAGAGCCATCTTGCGCGGACTGAAAGCACGTTTGGATCGAGCTAAGGGATTATGGGCCGAAGAGCTACCAAGTGTCTTATGGGCTCACCGAACTACCGAAAAAGCAGCCACGGGAGAAACCCCCTTCAACCTCACCTACGACACTGAAGTAGTGATCCCGGTCGAAATCGAAATACCAACGTTGCGATTAGAAACATATGACGATCAGACGAACGGAGACGAGCTACGTACCAACCTCGACCTACTGGACGAGGTAAGGGACCTCGCGCACATCCGAACAGCAGCATACCAGCAGCAGGTAGCTCGCTACTACAATAGCAGAGTTAAGCAACGAAGCTTCCGAGTCGGCGACCTGGTCCTTCGTAAGATTATGGTGCCCGAACCCGGCATGGGCAAGCTTGGACCTAATTGGGAAGGGCCCTATAAAGTAAAAAGAGTGCTCGGGGGCACATACGAACTCGAAACTTTGGAAGGCAAACGAGTACCTCAAACGTGGAACATCGTGAACTTGAGGCGATACTACCTATAAACCACCAAGCAAAGTGGACGAAATCAGGCCCTATGTGCCATAAGGCAAGCCAAGAGGAACTTCGGCGTAGACAAACAAAGAGCACATTATCAGCTCGGCAAAAAATCAGTTCGCGGCATAAAAGATCGCGGAAATTTAATAACCCGACAAAGAAACAGTTCGGGGAAGATGAGCAAGGGGAAAAAGACACTCCATTGCAAGAAACAATACATTGGGAAAAAAAATTTATATGCCCGGAGCCACTTCTTCGCCATCGGAAGGCACTTCAACAACACCCGAAGGCCCTGCCTCTCCTTCAGAGTCCGGCTCGCCATCGGCAGCATTGGCCATCTCCTGAGTTATACGCGAAGTGGTTATGGCACTTACATCGAGGTCGGGGTACGTATTCCGGATCATCCATCGGCTCAACTTGAACCACCTCCTGTAAGAATCCACCATCAGATCGTCAAACCGCGGAGAGGCAATGTAATCTTCAACTGCCTTCTTCTTGGCGTCTTCAATGCCTTGGGAAAAAAATCTGTGTTCTCTCCCTGATGTCCTCCTGAAGATATTCGACTTGATGCTGCAAATCCAACTTCAAGTCCGCCATATGCTTGACAACTACCCCTATGGCCTCGGCGTCACGCTGAGACCTCGCCTGTCTGGCCATCACGACGCGAGCAGCCTCTTCAGCAGCCCAGGTATTTGCCTCTACAGCACGAAAGGCTTCTTCCGCAGCATGAGCGGCAGCCTCAGCAGCTCGCGCCTGTCGCGAGCTCCTCTCCACTTGGGCCGCCAAGGCATGAATCGAAGAATTCACCTACCAAAAGAAACAAGTGAGCAAATGACAGCAGAAGCAACATAATAAAAAAGGAAGACAGAATCTAACTTACCACCATGGCATGTGTTACGGTGCAGCAAGCGACCTGATTCAAGGGAAGATTGGTCCACGCCGCGACCTCCTCAGGGAAAGTAGCGTCCCTACTCTTTTGAAGAGCGTAGTTCGACGTCAACACGCTCCTAAACTCCTCTTGAGCTCCCGAGCCTGAGGGCCCAACCCGCGTATGAGCAGACCCGGAGTGAGCAGGAGCACTTGAGTACGCAGAAGCGCCCGTATGAGTGGTTTCAGTGTAAGGCTCCCCGGCAATCTCGTGCACCGGTGGAGTCACTTCGGGCTCACTGGGTAGATCCTCTGGCGTATGGTCTGGGGCTTGGGGCTCCTCATCCAGGGGAAGCTCGGTACGAGTTCGCTTGGTGACCCACTTCCTCCTCTTCATACCTTGGAACAAACGCCCCCCACGTGTTCTCTCCGCGTCCATCACACCTACAGAAACGAGTTCGACATCAGAAAAGATGAAAGAACACAGCAAGCAAGAAACCGCATAGCTAGAAACCTACCCGAACTCAGGCCGACTGCAATAAGCTTGGCCTCCGTTAAGTAGTGGTGGCACTTTAAGCCTTGCCGTGTCCATTGCCGGAGACCCTTCACCGTCTCTTTATCAAGAGTTACGCCCAAATCGGGAGCGACCTCACCCCACCCGGTCTGAAAGGGCCATCCTTGTGCACTCCGCACGCCGAAGTAGTCCCGCTTCCAAGCCGGGACTTTATTAGGAAGGTCGTGCAGAAGCTTAAAACCCTGGCGAGGAGAAAGGTAATACGCTCGTCTCTCCCCAGGAAGAGAACCCGCCTGTCTCTTGAGCATCAAGATAGAGGATAATATCTCTAAGTCTAAGGGGAAGTTCTGCTCGCAAAAAAGGGAAACTGTCCCCACCAGGTTCCGAATAGAGTTCGGATGAAGCTGGCCAATGGTGACACCGAAGTGGTTTATGACTTCGACGAGAAGGGGATGGAAAGGAAGTCGCAACCCTGCAGCGAGCTGCTCTCGAAAAATCACGATCTCGTCAGGACCGTGTTCCCAAGGAAAGCTACCCGAAGGAATAAAATATGTGTACCCCCCAGGAAGATTGTAAGACAGAAGTATGGATTGAAGCCCCTCAAGCGTCATGGTCAAAGGGCCAAACCGGTCTAGCATCCGACCTCGGCGGGAGGTAGACGCCAAACTGCCCGAAGCGACTCGACCTACTGGTTCGTAGTCCTGAAACTCCACCTCAGGATCACTGAGGCAGTCTGGGGACACGGCTCAGTTGGTGGAACCTACGTCGGCCCTACTCGAAGAATCGTCTGAGCTATCAAAGCTAGACATTGGGGAAAAGACGAATTCAAGAAAGTACTCACCGGAAAGTTTGAAGAAAAACCAAAGAACCGTGAAGACTGTATAACTAGCCTTGACGCGAGCTGGAAAAGACTTGGACGCGAGCTGAAAGGTTGGACGCGAACTCAGTAGACAAACCGCAGAAGTGACAAAACAACCGGGGTCCCCCACTATTTATATCTACAGTAACCAAGAATCGATCGTGCAGACCGAAGACGACCCGACGGCCCACGTTCTTACCGACCGCACAACCCTTAAGGTCGAGACGTGATTGGCGCACGTCTTTCCGAAAAAAGCGAAACGTTAGCGCACGTCTTTTTGAAACCAACGTCGCTTTGACACGCGTTTTTCCGAAATTGACGCGCCGCACGTCTCCCTGACAGTCGCCTGCGCACGTACAGCAGTGGTGCGCCTTTTTGAAATGACCCGCTGTCACGTCCCAGCGGTGCGAATTGGTTTGAAATTTAAAACGCGTAGTCACAACCACCAGCGTTCTTGAGTAAGCACGTTTCCAGCCTTCTCGGAAACCGTAAGAACCCTAGCAAAAGCGTCTCGTGTAGTGAAGGTTCGAAGGACGGGACAAATCCACTTGCTACCTCGCGAAAACTCCCCGCACCATGGCAAGACCCCCGGCGCAAGGAGTGGGGGGCAATTGATGAAGGAAGATTTGGCCCGACCTCTCTATTATGTGACACGTGGCAGAAACAACAGCTCGGCAAAAGGGGCCAAGCCTAGGCGGGAACAAGGGGACACACTTCGCCGAACTGACCCTTGTAACAGCTCGGGATACACTTCGCCGAACTGACCCACTTTGTAACAGCTCGGGATACACTTCGCCGAACTGACCCACTGTAACAGCTCGGGATACACTTCGCCGAACTGACCCACCTTGTAACAGCTCGGGATACACTTCGCCGAACTGACCCACCTTGTAACAGTTCGGGATACACCGCCGAACTGACATGCCCTATAGATACCTCCAAGCTCAAGACCACCTCGCTCAGCACTTCGCATCACCTTCTGGGCACCAAAACCAAAAAAGTCGTACCATGCCTGACACTAGGGAAGTCCGTGCCCAAGGGCGCCACGCCTGACTGACTTGGGATCTGACGTTTGGCGGCAGTACTCTAAACGGCCACTTGCTACCGCCATTGACACCGCCATCTCCAGTTAGACGGTTAGGCAGTGACGGTTCTGTCTCAGCAGAAAGGACGACGACCGAATTGACAAGCAGAAGGGTAATCATATCCGACCTGACAAGGGCCTCGGGACGAGTACACGAAGTGACTATAAGAGCCCCTTGCACCCCGACAACAGAGGTATGAAAACTTTGCGCTATCTAGTGTTACCTTGCTTTTGAAGGATTCTAACTTGAGCTTCGGAGCCTCTACACCGAATTTCCCTACTACCCCGTTCGGAAGCAAGGCAACGAACAGCTAAGACCGGCCGGATCGCGCTCCATCAAATGTGATGGAACACTGATTATAACAAATATTTTTTATTCCTTCTTTCAAACCGTGAAAAACGTTCTCATCATCTTTTCGGATCAAAATTAAATTGATTTGAAAATTTCAATTACAAAAACTAGAAACTATGCAACTTCAAATGAGAAATTCTTTAAATGGGAAAGTAGACGTGTGAAAAAAGGTAGGCGGTGAGTGTTAAAAACTTAAAATTTCAGAGTACTTTATATTGAAAAAGAAAAAACAAAAAATTTGCATAACTTTACGTACGAAAATTACTTCAAAACGGCCCACCGTTAGCCTGGCAACGTGGCAACAGACTATGCGTTGTGGGCAGAAAATTCCTGCCCACAGTGGCAGCCAAAGTTTTTCCTAGATACATTGAGCCGAATCGAATATTTGGTTAATCGAGCTAGGCTCGTTGAAATAGTCTTAGGATTGAGCTTGGCTTGGTTTAAAGCTCATAAATTTGAGTTTAGCTCATTTCAAGCTCGATTATAAACTAAGTTTTTATTTAAAAAATAAAAATAAAAATGATACATATAAAAATATTTTTTATTTTATATACAACAAAATAAGAATTATAAAAAATTATTTATTATTATATATAAAAAATAAAAAAATATACATATAAAAATTGTTTTTATTTTACAAACAAAAAATAAAAATTATTTACTATTATTATATATAATAAAAATTCTTTATTATATATTTATATATGTATGTATGTATGTAAGTTTGTATATAATAAAAAAATATTTATTTATTATATTAGGCTCGTGAGCCTCACGAGTCAAGCTTCACTAGGCTCGAGCTCGGCTCGATTAGCAAATGAACTATATATTAGGCTCGAGTTCAGCTTGAAGCTTAGTTTAAATCAAGTCGTTTTGAATTTTTCATGAGCCAGGCTCAAATAGCTCGTGAGAAGCTTGGTTCATGTCCACCCCTATTTATTTGGATGGTCCATTTGCTTAAGCTGTGTTTGGTTGCAATGCAAATAAATTTGCACTGATACAAAATCATAACAGTATAAAAGATTTGAGTATAAGTTTTGACCTATTTTTGTTTCAAAATTTAGCTTATTTTGTTTGATTATAGTATAAATGAAGTAGATTAAGACATGAAGTAGAATAAAATAAAATCCAAAATTGTACTAGTGCAAATAAAATTGCACTTCTATGCATTTGTACTAGTGCAAATAAAACTGCACTGCAACCAAACACAGCCTTATTATCATTGAGTTTTCATTCCAGTGTGAACGATAGTGAAACAAATATAATATTGTATATAAGCATGTGAGTCTTTAATCAACAATCCAACCTTAGCTCACTTGGTAGAGAGGACTGTAGTGGGAAGAGCCCTCAGCCATTCTTAGGTCGCTGGTTCGAATCCGTCAGGTCGGATTCTTTTATTTTTTATTTTAAATTTTATTAATTCTCACATGAATCCATGAATTTGTGCGCTCTACCGGTCCAAAGTTTCTTTGAAACGTGTCGAAATCTTAGTACAGGCGATGTAGATAGATCCTCGGCTCCTCGCTTGATGAGAGAGAGAGAGAGAGAGAGAGAGAGAGAGAGAGGGGGGAGCACATATATAAAAACGGTCCACTGAACTGATCTCTGCGCGCTGGGAAAGGCCCCGTAATCTAAAAGCAATGGTTTGGCGCCTATTCTCGATCAAGAACCGATTTCTGACTCTACTAACCCTAATCCCCTCCATCTCTGCTACATCACATTCGAATCCGCTTCAAAACCCTAGTCTTAACTCTCTGCAAAAGCTGTTCACACCCTACCTTCACCACTCCTGCTCGTCTTTCTCCACCTCGTTCATCAGTACAAAAACGAAGAAGAAGAAGAAACGAAAGAAGAAAGAGAGCGCGAGAACGAAACTTGTCCAACACGAATCCAACCGTGTTCAACATTTCGAAGAAATCGTCCAGCGCGACGCTTTCTTTCGTTTCCTCACTAAAAGTAAAGAGTTTCTCTCCAAGCAGCCCGAACATGTCCTCCGCCTCGATGACGCTGGTAAGCTCTACCGTGAATTAGGGTTCCCAAGGGGTCGAAAGGTTGTTCGATCGATAGAACGTCATCCACTTATCTTTCAGACTTATCGTCATACCGACGGTAAGATGTGGTTTGGTTTCACTGAATTAATGGAGGACTTGCTCGAAGAGGAGAGGTCTATCATGAACGAAATGGAGAAAGATAGAGTTACTAAAGTCCGTAAGCTGCTCATGATGTCGGCACAGAAACGAATTCCGCTTAGTAAGATTTACCATTGTCGGCTTTTATTCGGCATCCCGGAAGATTTTAGAGACCGCGTTTGTAAGTATCCAGAATTTTTCAGGATAGTAATTGGGAACGATGGCAAGCGGATACTCGAGCTTCTGAATTGGGATCCCTCATTGGCTGTGAGTGCACTCGAGCGGCAGTTTGTGGTGGATGAGGATCGCGTGAAAAAGGCATTTAAATTTCCAGTGAGCCATGGAAAATCGTTGGACCTGGATGAGGATGATGCTAGGAAATTGAACTTGCTTAACACACTTCCGCTTGTGTCACCCTATTCGGATGGTTCGAAATTGAGCCTTTGGACATTGGAAGCTGAGAAGTACAGGGTTGGGATTTTGCATGAATTTTTGAGCTTGACATTGGAGAAGAGGGCTTCTATACATCATATTGTTGAGTTCAAGGAGGAGCTAAGTCTTACAAAACACACTTATCAGATGCTTCTGAAGCAGCCCAACGCATTTTATCTGGCTGGTACTGAGATGAACTGGGCTGTATTCTTGAGAGATGGCTACAACGAAAGTGGGGTTTTGATTGAAAAAGACCCACAGGTTGTCTTCAATGAGAGGCTTTATAGATATGCTCTCATGAAAGAAATGGAATCATAATATCAAGATGGATTTGCTATTTGTTAGAGATTGACTGCTGGAAGATATGATATAGCTAATTGATTTGTGTAAGTCAGAGTACATTTAGTGAAATTTGTTCGGACACATATAGTTTTGTAACAAAACGGTTTTGAGCTTTAGCAATGAAAATACACTAAAGCAGTATGTGGGGTCAAGATGAAGATTGGGTGGGTCGGAACCAGCATTCCTGTTTACATGGTTCAGGTATTCTGCCACAATTGCTGACTTCTCCATCCTGTTATTATTGGGAAAATTGTCTCCACTTATTTTCTGCTCCAATAGGAACTTGCAGTCATGCTTTTTTTTTTTTTATTGCTCGAGTCATTAATTTATTTGAAGGTTCGTTCCTTTTCAGGAATTATTTTTCAATTCCAAGTTATCTTTTCCTCTTTCAAATTAGATCCAATGGGGCTGGCAACTTCTGCAGTTGGATGAACTACATAAATATTTTGGAGCCCCTAAGCTGTGTATATTTATTACTAGATTTTTAACATGCTATTCTAGACCTTACAGAATTGAATTTTTCTTCGCTGGGAGAGAAGTGCTGTGATGGGCTCATCTGGTAGCTGTTTCTATTTCTATCTTCCTGGAATAGACTTAAGGCTGAAAATCCCCTTGATTGCTATGGCATTGGAATTATAAGACTATGATTCCATGCATTAATTAATGACTCAATGCAGCACATAGAATGGGTATTGTAATCCACCTAAGATTTAAATTTTATTGTTGGAGAGGACCTACTTTTTCTGCTACAATTGCAGAAAGAAAAATTTATTAAAAGAACATATATTCTGATTGTTTTTCAGAACATATGTTACTTGAACAGTATCTGTTATATGGTCTTGTACCTCTGTATTATTGAGTTCTAAGGAGACAGGAACCTAAATCTGGTGTATGTATTAGGACTGTGCAATCAGAGTGATTAACAGCTGAGATTTCATGATCTGGGTCTCCCCAGCAGTAGAGGATCATTCTCACTCATCCTTGATCTGATGTTTGAGATGGTCATACTGATACAGTTGTCTGACAGACTTCCAAAACTTTCCACTGAGCATAAAAAAGAAAGAAAGAAATTTAATTAGATTACTGCAGTAAATTGGTTGTCTAAACACGAAACTGCCAAGTGGTTGATTACTTATTTCAAATTGGGGCTCCCTCAAGTTTATCATTCATTTTTCCCAGGATAAATTTTGAGGAACATAAACTCTTTTGTTTTGACCAAAGTTAATTAGTTTGGTGAAAATGGGCAGAATATTATATAAAATATATATTTTTAAAATTTTTGTGACATAGGAGTCATTATATGATCATCATTGTCATTTGTTTTATCTTATCTAAGTTGGGTTGACAGCAGAATCCTATTTCTCCATGTTTCTCCAAGGCCACAAATGCTATTACAAAATGGTATAAAATATCTTTCTTGACCACTTTTTGAGTGTCTTTTAGCTTTCCCCTTGTCCTTTTAGAACCTTCAGCCTGCACCAAGCCAGAATTTCAAAGACTTGAGGTACAATGATTTGTGACACTTTGCAGTGAGGACAAAGAAAATACCCTGGATTCAAGCTGAGTGAGGAGAAACAGAAGATACACTATACACTAGATGCATGATCTGTATGTACATTAACATGAAATATCAGTGTGTACATTGTTGTGAACTGTTTGTATCTTTTCTTGCAAACGTCTTGGGAGAACTTTCAAAGCAGAAATTTTCCTTATAGACAAAGTACATGAACTTCCAATATAGGTCTGTAATCCAGAGTCAATTTTCCAAGGCTTTCAGCTACAAGATATGTATGCATCTCGAACATTCTTATGCACTTGTCAAGATCCACAAATGCAGGAACATTAGGCTTTTAACAACTCTGTTGTTGATCTGGGAGTTGGACAATGATGAAGGATGTTTTTAATATGTGTTTATATGTTGTTGCGGAAGTAAATATTTTATTAAAGAGAACAGATGAAACATTAATGAATAGAACCCCAAAAAGTCAAGCTTCTGCATTCTGCAGTTTTTGGGCCTCAGAGATTGATTTGATAGGTATCATCCAATATCCATCTCATCTGGCCCATGTGGAAATAGGTATATTTCTTAACTTCTGTTCTTATTTTCTTCATTATCATGATCATGTTCATCTAAGCCTCATCCTAACTATATGTGTGCAATCATTCCAGTACTAATTCATTGGTTCCCATCAGAACTCTGAAGTTAAGTTGGTGACCTCCTTGGAAGTCCTTTTATTGCACCCCTCTTTTTTTTTTTTTTCTTTTGAAGGGCTACACAACCAAAAAATGTTTTTCCCAAGAATTTACTTGAAACAAGGAGACCAAGAGACATGAAAGGAAAAAAATAAAGAAACCAAAGGCTTGATAAAATTTCTCCACCATAAGAGAAATCACTTGTCACAATTAGATTCCATTGACAAACCTTAAATTTGCAATTTAAGGAACCTTCTAAAATAAACCTTTGCAAGAAGCTCTAAATTTGATCAATTGTAAGTTTATGCTCATGAAGGGATGGCAGCATCTCCAATTTACTCTCTTTATTTGCCAAAATGGTCATTTTATCATTACCAGTTCCCGGGACCTGAAATGAGATGGGACCGATCTACAAATTAAGCCTTTTATCCTTTGTCCGCTTCTGTGTATCAATTTCCAGATTAAGCCTTACATATCCAGTTCCAGGGACTCAAAAAAAGGATTTTTTAATGAGTAATCAAAACATTTTATTAACTAAGCTTTATGAGTATCTAAGAAAATAAACAAGCAAATCCAAATGAAACAAGCCCCAGTAATCTTTGTCAAATTCTTAACAAGGATCACACGGAAGGACTTCATAGAGAATTGCCATCCTGTCCTAGTTATCAGAAAAAAAAGTTACCATCCTTTTCCTTAATGGCTGTTAACAACTTATACAATCCCTTTGTTTCAGCAAGATCAGAATTCTTTCCAACTTTTGAAGGAGAAAAGGCAATCAGTAATTTTCCTACTCATAAGAGCCACCTAGAGAAAGTTTCTTAATAACAATGGTGCTATTCTTGGTGTAGAACTCAATAGTCAGATTATCCAGTTAGAAGACAACTGAATAAAGATATAATGTCAAGTATCTTTTGAAGCTTGCAAAACTAGACATTTGGTTTAGTTGGACAAATATGAAACACCAAGGATGGGCTATTTTTTTGTTACATTCCTGTCATGGGCACTGAACAGAATGGAGAACAGGATTCATGTAGTCAACTCCATGTAAATGGGACAAGGCTTAGATGGTAATGATGATTCCTGTTATGGGCTATGTTGTCAACCCATTTGAGGAAATTTGTAGTTCATCATTTTTTATGGTATTAATACATAACAGCTTCGAAAGATTAAAGAAAGAAATTTCATTTATTTGCAGAAATTGTGACTTGACGTGCATTTTGTGTAGTCTTTATCTGTTACTTTCTTTAGGTCATGATCTCGTGGTAGATTCTGAATTGATTGCAAAGTGGAGGCTCTTGTTTAACTTCCTTTGAAAGTCTGTCTAGTTCTATAGTCTTGCAGCTCATCATTCTGTTAACAAGAAGCTACTCCAACAGAATAAGATCCATTTCTATGATCTATAAATGCTTGTACCGAAATGTAATTCTTTCTCCTTTATATTCTGAATTTACTTATGCAATCCTGGACGTGCATACTCTATTCCTGATCAAGGATGGGCAGTTTGAAGTTTTGTTTCATCATGGGCCAAATGCTTTTTTGCCATTAGATGCTTGATTGTATTTCATGGACATCTCAAAATAATCCATATACTGATTTAGTCTATTAATCCATGCATAATTTGATGTTCTGGTATTACCCAAGGTTTAAAGTATCGGAAACGCAAGGTGTATCGGAAAAACCCAAAATTTTTAGCACGTGTCATCTATAAGAAGACCAGCTCCATAACCAATGAATAAAGTCCATGCCAAGATTCTTTCTCTCTCTTGCTCACTCTCTCTTTCTCTCTTCAAACCATTGTTTCAAGGTCAAGAATGTAATTAAGAAATAGGATTGAAGCTATGTTTGGTGATTAAGTGGTTGTTAAAATAAGCATTTGTTGGAGTGGGGATGTTTGATGAGTTACTTTCCCCACATGTGCTTATGTTAGCATAAATGACAATTTTAGCCTTCATTCCACTCGTACATATGAACAATGCTTTTCACATATTATATTATACATTTCAATGAAAAATCACTGCACCACCTGGTGAGTCATTACCTATTTCTGTTGGTTTCTTGCAAGTCATTCATTATGAGCACATATGGTCAAACGTGAGTCCACCGTTCCAATAATGAAACTCCACAATAAAATGACCACTGTAGTTTCCTAAGAAACCAAACCATAAGAGATATCTGATCACAGTAAAACTCTGATACCCATTTTGGGCAGCATTTAAGACAGGTAGACAACCTTCAAGCAATTTATTGTGTTTATTTAAATCTCTGGTTATTTTCTTGTTTATCTAATGATAGCTAGATCTCGGTTACCTCTGTAACTCTTTTACAGATCATAAAAGGAATATCTAATCAGTAATTAGAAAGGGCAGCCCAGTGCAAGGCTCCCCGCTCCCGCCAATGCATGGTCTGGGGAGAGAGACAAATGTATACTGCCTTACCCCCTATCATACAGAAAAGTAGGGATGAGCAAGAAAAACAGAAAAACTGAACCAAAAATTTCGGTTAACATAACTGATATATATATATATATATATATATATATATATATATATATATATATATAATATTATATCTATTTTATATAATACTATGAAAATTGAAAATCCAAAAAACCTATGAACCAAACCGGTGGTGGTTTACCGAAGTTTGGTTACCGGTACCACCGGTTCAATTTGAAAAAATAGCCCACAGTTCTGTTAACCAAACTGTGAGCACCCCTGCTGTTTTCAAGATTTGAACCTTGGTCAGGTCGCAATGGAGCAACCCAATCATTGCACCAAGCCCGCCCTCAATTTCTAATCAGTAATTCTTGGCTTTAAGTTATCATGCCTTGCAATGGTTTTCTGAAAGACTGATTGTCTTAGCAACCGTGTGGAGAATGCCATAGAGAATTAGAGCCTGGAAAGGCACCAGTCACCATGTGTCACTCAAGGAAGAGGTATGTGGAATGAACTTCACAAGCAAAACCTTGTAATGATAAATTTAATTGAAGCCAGATCTCGGTGTTCCTCTGGAATATATTGAGTTATGGAATTTGAATTTACTTGTCCTGTTGACGTTTCTTGTAACAGTTTTCTATCTATGCTCTGCATATTCGCCAGGAACTGGGAAAAAAGGGCCAGTGAAAAAGTAAAAACACAAGGAAGCCTTTTTTCTGAATGAGCTATCAACACTTTCAAGTTTCAACTTTAAGAAAGAAATCTACTGTTCAAAAGACAGTTTGTATGTGATGATCCAATCAAAAGCCTGACTGAATAACTCATGTGAGCCCTAATTTGTTCATCAATCATCAATTAAATAAGCTAATATAGTTCCTAGTTTCGAAGGATTCATTCCAATGTACATAAGACTCTTTAACTCGTCAAGTTCATTCTCATTTGAAAATGCTCGCTCTAAAGTCTGAAGTAACTCTTGTGCAGAAGAAACTCTCTTAGTCCAAGGAGAGTTGCTATAGCGCCAAGTTTGGTAGGTCAAAACTCAAAAGTGAACCCTGCACTATCCCGAGTCATGCATGACAATGATTCCATCTGAAGCCGATTGACTGGCATCTCATCAATAAATTTGCTCAGATTCCTCACATTCGAAATCGTTTGACTACATCTCATAACATTTGAGGCAAAAATGCGATAAGTACTATTTTCGACGAACTAATCATCCAATAAGGAAACAAAAAGAAAAAAAAATCACTCCATTTATAATTCATGGTTTCAGGCTTCCTAACTCCTAAGAAGAGGGGAAATTCCTAACGAGAAGAAGCAATCAACAATGACCTCCTGGTGGTTGAGTTGTGGTGACTTCTGCTTTTTGTGCCGTGCCTACTTTTCTGATTGCCACCACCTATGTTGCTCTTATGCCCAGTGGAAGAAGATCTACCTTGGTTCACCCGCTTCGGTGCCTTCCTTCGAGCCCGTCCATTGTTTCCAAGTGCAGCTTTTGAGACACCGTCCATGGCTGCCTCCCGGCCCCTATGTGGCTTGATGGGCTGCTTGTTGAGATAAGTTAGTTGTGGAAGGAGTCCAGAGACTGCTTTCCGCAGCTGGTCTTCGCCAATGTTGCTCTCAATCGGATTCCCCAACAGATTTAGAGCCAGAAGGGTGTGGTAATTTGCCACTAGCTGGCCAAGTGCTTTGGTCGTCGTGATTTTATTGAAGCTTAGGTCCAGGACTGTTAGCTTCGTTAGCCTGTGCAGCCCCTCAACATCACTAATCTTGTTTCCCGCCAGATAGAGCTCTTTGATGAGTGAGCAATTGGACAACCCTAACAAGGAACGGTCAAGCAACACGTATCAGTTATGGTATCCTTTATGCAATCGTAGAGAACCAACAGAATAGATGAGGTTCACAAGCAAATTTTACCATGGCCTATTCGGGAGATCCTGTTGTAACTGAGATCAACTGCCCTTAATCGATTCAGCTCTCTGAGTCCCTCAATAGCAACAATTTTGTTTCTGGACAAGTTGAGGGTATGAAGGCCCTTGGGCAGCGACCCTGGAGCAATGTGGACTGTAAGCAGAGGCCAAAACAAAACCTAACATGTTAGTTTCTATAATCACTGGTTAAGAGCAACCACGATTCATTTCTAACAAAAGCTTTGGACGTGTTGTCTTACCTATGAAGTTGCCTGATAAGTTGACAGTTCTGAGACTGGAGAATCCTGAAATGGTGGGTAAGACCTTCAAGCCCATGCCAACAGTATGGGCTACAGTGGAGGAAGAATTTAGCGATTGGATAATATTGTTGGCATACAGAATTTCTTCTGAAATACCATAATTAAGGTTCTCAAGGCGCTGACTCATGTGAGTTGTGCTTCTTGCTGGTAAGTTTCCATGTTCAGGAGAAGGTGGAAAGACAATACATTCATCACCAGTGTCTTCACCTGTAACTGGGAAAGAAGTTTGGATCTCAAGACTGTTCACCCAATCATCAACTCTTGTCAAAGAGGATGATTCTGTACAGAATGCAACCCATTGGTTCTGCAGCGACGAACCAGAAACACCCTCATGAAATGAACCCCGGTTCTTGTTGTTGCTAGCAGTGTTGTTGATGCTGCCATTATTCCTGAATTGTTTGGTGATTGATTCTGGAGATTCTGTCTTGCCTGACTCTGTGATAACTCTGTGAAGGTTTCTGTGGCTCCAGAGGAACAACTTCCACCATAGCCTCCTACTCCTTGAAGACAGAACTCGACTTGAAGAATGTTTCTTCAATATCACTCTGTCGGCACAGCAAGGAGTGATAACTGATACTGGACTGCCCTGAATTTCTGGAACGATCTCCTTTTCCTTCTCTGTTAAATTGTTCAAGTCATCAAAAGGCTGACACCTCAAAGGAGACGACTGATCAGCTGTCCTCAGAATGTCCCTCCTTTCAAGGTTGGAACAGGAGCGCTTAAGCTCGGGGGAAGCCCAGAACTTTGTATTCGTAATGCCTGGATCACTAACATGACCATTTTGTATTGTCTCGGTCCCCGTTTCAGCATCTTTCTCTGATTTGCTCTCAGACTGATTAATCATCTCGTTATCGACTGAATAGGAAGAGTCCATCTCTCGATTCATTGGTAGGTCCATGTGCTCTCTTCTTTTGGACGCTTGAGCTTGGAGATGAAAATCAGAGAAGTAATCCTTCTTGATAGACGGGGTATCATCGTCCTCATCTTCCCCTTCATACGCCGCTTCAGTTGCTTCAGCTTCAACAGGATTTTCCTCACTAACCACCTTCACTTCGAAGGTGGATTTTTTCTGGATTCCAAACGGTACCGAGACACTGAAAGACGTCAAATTCAATTCGTTCACATCACAATTTTTTACGGGATGTTCCAGCTTTACTTGGACAGTTTCAAGTCCGTCATTGTAATGGATAAGGTCTGAATTTCCCTCCTTTCCCTGATGGCAGACAAGAAAAACAGTCTGTTACAGTCGAATTAAGGAAAACATACACACACACACACAGAATTCAGAATTCAGAAATGCTTTCTCACCATGTATTTCTTCTTCTTTCCACCGCCCAATACATAGAAACAGTTGAACATTGTCATATTGATAGTGGGGATTTACTTAAAGGGAAAAGAAGAGAAGAAGATTTCTACAGAGAGATTACAAGAGAAACAGAAAAAATTTTCGCCTTTTTCCTCTGTTGATATTCAAATGTTTGAAGGCTGAAAAGGAAACTCATGTAGGCTAGCAAAAGAGCAGCAGCAATGACATTAGGGAAATGATAGTTTCAAAGGTTAGCCATAATCAACTGGGAGGCGCCAAACTAGAGAGCGAGAAAAATTGGAAATCAAAGGTGAAGCGACGAAGGCAACGAGGAGAAGTCCTCCCAGTAGAGAACCCAGTTCCCTTAAGGTCCGAGAAGATATGATTGGAATGTCGGCCAGAGTGATAAAAGACAACAGCTTCTCCACGGAAGCTCTCTTGAGTCTGTTCTCAAGAAGAAATCTCTCCTGCATCCATGAACAACTAAAGCTTATTAACATATATAGCAGCATAAAAAGCCATAAATTACACGCATGCTCACAAACAGACACCCATACAGAGATAATGGAGGTTTCAGAATTCCAACGTCAGATGGGTGTAAACAAAGCAACAAAGAAAGAACTAGGACAAAGAAAAAAGAAATGATGTAGTGAGAAAATCAAAAGGAAAAGAATACAGACGTTAGAAGCAAAAGAAGGAAGTGGGTATTCGTTGTTCGAGAGGCACCTTGGGTCGAAGTTCTGCAGAAGGTAATTAGAAGGGAGAAAGAAAAAGAAAATAGAAGAATCTGATTTATTATCTCGTAAGAAGTTAAATGGTTGACAAAGAAGGCCGTAGGAGATCTGTTCGGTTCGGTGGTCACCGCTCACCGCTGAAAACATGAAATATATATTTTGACGGTTAAATCTTCCGCGTATCAAAAATAAAATATGAAAAAAAGCGAAAAACTTTATTTCAAGTTTCTCAAAATCAACTCAAAATGGATTTTTCGCGTTTTTTCGACGTCCCATATTTTGACGGTTAAATCTTCCGCGTATCAAAAATAAAAAAGACCGATTTAAAGACCGCGCATAAAGACGCGCCGAACGAGCCCTTAACGTGTTTTATTGGATTGGCAGTGGTAAGATCGCAATTCGTGCCAGTTGCGCATGGAAACAATAATATTTGAAACTTGAAAGGACAGTGACTCACACTCGGCAATACCAACACATACGTACTAACAGTACAAACATGTTACGCTGATCAGATATTGGACTGGAAATCACGTGGAGCTGCTGTTTCAGATTCTGAGCATATGGCTTATATGGGGCTGGGGTGTCAGTACGCACTCCGGCGCGTGTCAGCCAAAATCCAAAGTTGTCCACTGCACTCACTTTTCAACCCATATGTAAATGTTATGTACGGTCTCGTATATCGTCTCCAAAGCGCCGGCTTAGCCATACACGTCTCTCTATATTCTATCCGTTTCTTTCCGTTTACCATTATCATTACTTGCACTTTTGCCGATTGACACCGGTTAGAATTTTTTTTTTTCTTTTTGTTTCATGGGATTGTACAATGGGAGTAGCCCCAACCCCCCAATGCTAGTGACAGCGGAATTTGATCCCAGGTTTATATTCCAACGAGTCGAAAGAAGCTATCAACCGAGTTTTCGCGATTAGAACTTATTTGATAGGAAAACATTCTTGTTCGCGGCTTTATCTCTGTTGTAGACATTTATAGGCGTTACTTAAATTTGTGTAATTGCAGAGATTTATTAAGTCGTTTTTTCTTCCCATGTTTTCTAGAATGCTTTTCTTCACATGTTCGTAGTTATCTCTTTTCATCTCACCATTTGTTTGATTGATAAGCATTTATGAATGAACATGCCTTTATAAGTGTCAAAAAAAAGGTATCGGCTGGTCGGTCACTATCTGCCATCTCAACTTGTGTCAAGCACATGATAAGATGGAGATATTATTTACAATGAAAGATTCTAGCCTAAGGATTGCCCGTGTGGCCCATGGAATTCAGAGCAATGCGGCGCTACTTTACACAATTGAACACTACACCATAAAGTGTATGACTTCGGTGCTTGTTTCTGGATCTCAAGTATTAACCGAAAGAGAACAAATGAAAATTACAGGGAAGGTGATTTTCCTTTGATAATTGTTGTAGAATAAAAGACTCCATTTAACAGATTAACCTTTTAGGTTAAAGTGTTTTTTGAGATGGTACAAGACATTGAATGGTTTAAAGCAAGGTTTTTAAAATTGACCCGGAGAACGAACCGGTTAGGGTCTAGTTTTAAAGTCAAATGGTTCGATCATTCGAACTGAACAATTGGCCCATTTTGATAAAAAAAAAAAGGTTAAAACTATTTGAATGAATAACTGCCTGGGTCAACAATTTATTAACCAAAATCAATGGTTTTTGGAGAAAATTCGGTTTGGGGGAAAATCGGAACCGGTCCCCGATTTTTCCAGTCTAGTCTGGTTTTGAAAACCATGGTTTTAAACTTCAATCTTCATCACTCTCATTATAATTAATTAAATCCAATGAAATTATGTTGGCCTATATGAAATTCATAGCATATGGAGTCGCCACTCATTTTTTAGAGGAAATGGGCCTTTATTTTTAGATTGAAAAATCAATTTACTTGCTTTATAGTGAATCCGTTTTCGCCAAGAAAGGCACCTAATTGAGAGATTTTGGATCCTAATGATTGGGAGAGGGAAGATGTTACGCACCCCTCTCTCCAAGCTACTGTAGCAGCCCAATATGGGAGTTGTCTAGGCTCTATTTCACACAAAAAACAACAAAAATAGTTGTTGGAATTTTTGAAATCTAGAGAAATATGTTCTCAACTTCTCCTAAGACCGATTTTAAGGTAATGTTATCAGGTCATAGGTATTGACTTTCCTAAGACCCTCACCTCTTTACCTCTATTATCAGCCTAGAAGAAGTCAATAACAATGTTTAGAAAATCGGATTGAACCGGTCGATTGAACCAATTGAATTGTGACCTGGGGCCTTGATTGGTTCGATCATACCCTAATAACCAGACTTGCTCAAAACCCGTTGAAAACTAGCTAACCATCTGGTTGAACCGAAAAACCAATGAATCGGTCTTGGTTTCATAAAACCGCCCAAGTCCATACATAAGCGAAATTTTAAAATGTTGTTAACAAGACTTAAACTCAAGACCTCTTATTTTCACAAATTACTTAATTACCACTAATCTACCTCTTTACTTATGCTAATTAATGATTATTTATAATACATATTAGATTATTATGCACTCATTTTAAAGAAAATGTAAGTTAAAAGGCTTGAACCCAAGTCATTCATTTTAAAAATTAAGAAAGTTACCATCTATCCACCATATTTACGTACATTAAAAGTTGTAAAATATATTATATATAGTATTTATATGACCCGTACAACTTCAAGCAACAAAGAAAGCACAAACTTGAGCTACAGATAGGGTGAGAGGCTTACCTCTCATATGTAACCTTGACAGCAATATTCCAACAATCAAATTGGTCAAAAGAGTAGTTGAATGGGCTTAATAGAGGTTTGATATGGATGAATGCTAGGGGATTTCTAGAAAATTTCATATTTGAAATATAGATGGTGGTTTTGAAGTTTAAGGTTCAGATACCTGGGGTTTTTCAAGATGGAAGTTTTGTAGATGTTGGGAGTGCTTCTAAGATCTCTCTTCATCCACATGCAAAGTTTTCTTGAAAGCCCCCTTAGGTTTTCTTCATTTTTCAAAGCTTGAGTGGGGTTTGTACTAGTGAAAGGGAGAAGAAGAGGTCTGAAACTCGTTCAGCTACGGTGCTTGGGATTCAACAAAGATTTTTTACATAAATAGGCAAAGATTTTTCAAAGAAAATGGTGTCTAGTCAAGCCTTCTTCTTTGGTGGAAGGTTTTCTTCGATTTAGGGGTAATTTTCATGGGTTTTGTGCGACCAATGGGAGCTTGGGGCGTGTTCGTCATGACAGTCTCGTATTTGGGGCTGTCAGTGGCAGAAAATGTAAATTTGGTGTACTTTTAAAAGTGGTTTTGTCTTTTCTTAATTTTAAGTGGGGTAATCTTTGGGTTTTCAGGTTTTTTGGGTTTATTAGGCTCAAGTTCACTGTTCCAAGTGTTTGAACAAGTCAAGAATGGATTTGACATCAGCCATCACACTTTTGAGGTTTCAGATTGGGACAAATGAGGTGGCGATTCAATTTAACGCATCAAAATGATATTTTCCTGTTTTAATGGTTAAACGGGTGAATCAAGTGGCGAAATAAGACATGTTGGGGTTTTTTTGGGTATTTAAACATAGTGGCAAAGTCTAATTGGCCAAATGGGGTCGGGATGATGGAGATCTATGGTTGACAAGTTCGAATCAATGAAATTTGTTGAAATATAACATTTGTTTGATAAAGGATCAAAAGTGGGAATTTTGAGAAGAAACATGGTGGGTAGGCATTTTTGGGCGTCCTGAATCTGATGTAAGTGATGGATCTTTGATGAGAGGTGTAGATTCATAGAGTTGGTTTGGGTCAAGATTGATAGATTTGGTTTTCATAAATGGTTTATTAGTTAACAAGACGGTCTGAAATGGAATCTCACTTTTTTAACGGTCAAATGGAGGAGTTTGGTCTTGAAATCTTACGTGTTGGGGTCTTTTGGGTTTGCAAATATAGTGGTGAGGTTGGCTTTACCAAATGAAGTTGGGATGATGGATGATAAGGTCTACTCAATGAGATTTGCTAAAATAGGATATAGGTTTGATGGCGGGTCAAGCGAGAGAATTTTGTAATGAAATTTGGTGGGTAGGCACAGATTAAGGTGAGTAGTCAAGTGGATGATTCTGATCTAAGAAAGAAATGTGTAATCTAGGTTTTCTATTCTACTTGTGAATGGTTGTTTGGAAGAAATCTTGACACTTTTGAGATGGATTGTTATAGACTTGTAATGAGATTGTATCCTAGTGATGAATGGTTTTGTTGGATAAGGGCCATTAGAAAGGAAGTTGGCATGATGAATGATTGATATATGACTAATTTATAGTTTCCTTAGTTTGTATGCTATATTTGATTAGACATCGATGTTGATCTTGACGTTTTCATTTGTCCAATGGATTGTGTCAAAAGAGGAAATTTTGGCTTTGTAAAGCCTCAATTTGATGTGGTTGTGATTCCAAGTTTTAGGGTCTAAAAGGAGGGTACGAAGAGGTAGGGTGAAGGGACCGAGCAAAAGTTGGGTGCTGACACCATAGAATGAGGTGAAATGCACTGTGACCCATGTGAATATTTATATGATTTTGTCGAGTCCAGATCTACTACTAATTATACCAGTTGTCTCAACACATCAAGAAGTTTGTTCAACATGTGTCACACGTTTAGGATGGGTGGTGCAAAATTGTGACATTAGCATCGATCATATCAAGATTCTATCTAGTCTAATTAAGATCTAGAGGATTTTTTGCAACTTTAATATCACCCAAACACCTGTCCTTTGTATTGTCAATTAGTCCTGCTTATCATGTTGTCAAACACCAAAATTTTTAGCACATATTGATGGTGCGCAATCTGGCCGGTCCTAACTGTCAATGATCTTGCCTCTGGCTGGAGCAGAAGGTACTTGAAATGGGGAAGAGAGCGAGTATCTCCAGGGAGGGACCCGATGAGAGTGCTCCGAAGCTCAAGTTAGTTTCTTCTCAAAGGCAAGATAATAAACCAGATGGCGCAAAGTTCACATACCTCATTCTCGGGTGTCATCACCATTGCTGGGGCATACAACCGCAACTGCTCTCTTTGTCGGAGCCATCTCTGTGACTGGAGGTGGCGGTGGAAGGTGGCTATTGAAGTGCGGTTGTCAAGCGTCAGATCCTATGTCAATCAGGTGCACCGCCTCAGGATACGAACTCCTTTGGTGTCAGGTACGGTTGTTTAGTTGGGCGGCCTGGAGCCGAAATGCTGGAGTGGTGTGCGAGGTAAAGTCTTGAGTTCGGGTAGAGGTGTGGCCCGAACTGCCCTGAGGCGGGCCCGTTCGGGTTTTTGCCCCTTGCGCTCCTCGTAAGGCTCAGGGTCAAAGGGGGAGTTCAGGCTCCTTTTGGGGATCTCGGACTATTGGTTCCTCCTCTCAGAGCTCGTGCCTTGAGTGTACTGTAGTGTCGAGCTGTTGCTTCTGCCACGTGTTGGGTGGTCAAGAGGTCGGGTCAACTCTTCCTTCATCAATTGCCCCCCACTCCTCGCGCTAAGGGGCTTGCCCTAGCGCAAGGAGTTTGCAAGGTGGCAGGTGGATTTGGCCCGTACTTCGAACCAGTTTACTGATAGTGTGAAGTGTGCGTTCGTTAGAAGATCTTCGGGTTTCTTGAGAGCCAAAAAAGTTAGGGGATGCGCCAGTCCGTCTTTTAACGCTGGGAGACATGACAACGCGCGTTTATTTCAAAATTTAAAAACACGCGGCTGAGAGACGTGACAACGAGCATTATTTCAAATTTGAAAAATGCGTCGCTGCTGCCTTTAATGGGGGGAGACGTGCGCCGACACTGCTTCAGTTTCAAAGGACGTGCGACCAGTCACGTCTCAGTCTTAGGAGGCGTGCGGTCAGCTTGATCGTGGGCCATTGGATTTGCCTCGATTAGAACCGTCAGTTTTCGGTCACCGTGGGTATAAATGGTGGGGGACCCCCAGTCACTCTCCATTGCCATTCTCCTGCGTTTGCTTCTTGAGCTCGCGTCCAAGTCTTTTAGCTCGCGTCAACCTTCCGTAGTCCGTTTGCATTTTTTCGGGTGAGTCGGTGCTTTCTTCCTGGTATTCTTTTCTTCCCGATGTCTAGCTCAGATAGCTCAGACAGTTCTTCGAGGGGGTCAGATGCAGGTTCTACAAACCGAGCTACAACCCCCGACAACCTTAGTGAACCCGAGGTAGAGCTCGAGGATGAGTTCAAACCCGTAGGCCGATTCACCTCAGGTAGTTTGGCATCCTCCTCCCGTCGAGGTCGGACGTTGGACAAGTTTGGGCCCTCAACCATGATGCCTGAGGGGCTTTACTCCCTTATCACCCAGTTTAACCTACCTAGGGAGTATACCTACTTTATACCCTCGGGTGACTTCTCTTGGGAACACGGTCCTGACGAGATCATGATATTTCGGGAGCAGCTCGCTGCTGGGTTGCGCCTACCTTTCCACCCCCTCATCGTCGAGGTTATGAACCACTTCGGCGTTACCGTTGGTCAGTTCCACCAGAATTCTATCCAAAATTTGGTTGGGACTATCTCCCTCTTCTGCAAACAGATTTTGCCTTTCGACCTTGAGATCTTTTCCTCCATTCTAATGCTTAAGAAGCAAGTGGGTCCCCTTCCCGGGCGTAGCGGGCGTACTACCTATCTCCTCGCCCATGTTTCAAGCTTTTACACGATCTTCCCAACAAGGTCCCGGCATGGAAACGAGACCACTTCGGGGTGCGAAGTGCAATTGGGTGGCTGTTCCAAACCGGGTGGGGGATGGCTACCCCCGATGCCGGTGTTACGTTAGATAGGGAGACAGCGAAGGGCCTTCAGGAATGGGCCCGACTTGGGCTAAAATGCCACCATTATCTGACGAAGGCCAAGCTCATCCAGGCCGGCCTATGTTCGGGTAGGTTCCTTGCTCAGAGGCTTGCCTTTTGTTTTGCTTTCCGTTCTTTTGTTTTTCTGATGCCGACCTCTTTGTGTAGGTGTGATGGACGCAGAGAAGACTCATGGTGGGAACCCGTTTCATGCCATGAAGAGGAGGAAGCGAGTTTCCAAATGGACTCGTGCCAAACTGCCCCAAGATGCGGAGCCCGAGGTGCCAGGTTACCCGCCAGCGGATCCGCCCAGGGAGCCCAATATGGCCCCTCAAGTACAATAAGCAACAGGGGCCCCTTACACTGAGGCTGCTTATGCGGGGGCTCCTTATATTGAGACCGCTTATACGGGGCTCCTTACACAAAGATTGCTTATATGCGAGTTGGGCCTTCAGGCTCAGGAGGCTAAGGCGAGTTCAGGAGCATGTTGTCGTCGAACCACGCTTTCAAAAAAGTAGGGAGGCCATTTACCCCGACGAGGTCATGGTTTGGACCGAGCTTCCTTTGAACCATATAGTCGGGCGTGCTGCCTCTCATGCCATGGTGGTAAGTCAACGACTTCTTGTTGGGCTCCTTGTCATTACCTTTCTCGTTGTTGCTCATTCTCGTTCTTTTTCCTTTTGGTAGGTGAACTCCTCCATCCATGCCTTAGCGGCCCAAGCGGAGAGGGGCTCGAGGCAGGCACGAGCTGTTGAAGAAGCTTTCCGCGCTGTCGAAGCAGCTTCTCGTGCTGCACAGGCCAGGTTGGCGAGGTCTCAGAGAGACACCGAGGCCATGAGAGTGGTGGTGAAGCATATGGCGGACCTGAGGCTAGACTTGTAGAATCAGGTTGAATACTTTCAAGAGGATATTAGGGAGAAGACAGTAATCTTTTCTCAGGGCATCGAGGATGCCAAGAAGAAGGCTGTTGAAGACTATATCGCCTCGCCACGCTTTGGCGACCTGATGGTGGGCTCGTACAGAAGGGGTTTTAAACTGATCCGGTGGATGATCAGGAATACATACCCCGAGCTCGACATCAGCGCCATAACTACTTCACGTATTACTCAGGAGATGGCCAACGCAGTTGATGGTGAAACGGATTTCGAGGATGAGGCAGGACCCTCGGGTATCGTCGACGTGCCTTCCGAGGGTGAGGACTGAGATTGTCGGACTGTTTGGGATGTAAACATAGTATTATTATTATTATTTTTTGAAATGTAAACAGAGTGTTTTGTAATGAAACATTCTTTTGACTAAGTTGTTGTCACCCTCTTTTTCCCGAACTGACTATATTGACGAACTGACCATATGCTTTTGATAATGAGATGCCGAGGTCCTTGTTAGCTCGTTATCGTTTTGCCTTTGTGTGTCCATGAATAGGTGACTAAGTCTTATGGTGTCGAGGTCCTTGTTAGCTCGTCATTCTAATTTATAGGTAGTATCGTCCTAAGTTAACGACGTTCCATGCTCGAGGTAATTGTTTGCCTTCTAATGTTTCGAGCTCGTATGCTCCCCCGAGCGCCCTCTTTACTGGGTAGGTCCCTTCCCAATTCGGTTCAAGTTTGCCCACGCCGGGCTCGGGTGCCATGATCTTACGGAGAATCAGGTTACCGACATGGAAGTTCCATTTTTTTTCTCTGGCATTGTAGTACCAAGCTACTCTTTGCAGGTAAGCTATAGTTCGGATGTACGCAAGGTTGGTACGTAGCTCGTCTCCGTTTGTTTGATCATCGTATGCTTCTAGTTGTAGTGTAGGTATTTCGATCTCTGCTGGGATTATCGCTTTAGTGTCGTAGGTGAGGTTAAATGGGGTCTCTCCCGTGATAGTTTTTTCCGTAGTTCGGTGGGCCCATAGAACACTTGGTAGCTCGTCCGCCCACAACCCTTTAGCTCGGTCTAGTTGTGCTTTCAGTCCGCAGAGGTCATCACTTCTGTTTGACCATTTGCCTGTGGGTGCACGACCGATGTGAAGTTCTGCCGAATCCCCATATCTTGGCACCATTCCTGAAACTTGATGTCCTCAAACTGCTTGCCATTGTCGAAGATCAGTACTCGAGGTAACTCCAAGCGACATACTATGTTCTTCCAAAAGAAGTTTTGTATGTTTCAAGCTGTAATTGTTGCGAGAGGTTCAGCTTCTACCCACTTTGTGAAGTAATCTACCGCCACCACTAGGAACTTCCTTCCACCTGTTGCTGGCGGGAATGGCCCTAGGAGGTCAATGCCCCATTGTGCAAAGGGCCATGGACTGGTGAGGTACTTGAGGTCAGCGGCAGGCTGATGGTGGATATTGGCATGCTTCTGAGACTTGTCGCATTTTCTGACGAGCTCGATGGCCTCTGCCTTCATCGTTGGTCAATAGTACCCTTGCCGAAGTGCCTTCTGGGCGAGGGCCCTGCCTCCCAAGTGTCCGCCGCACAGACCTTCATATGTGTCGCGGAGTATGAGCTCAGCTTCGGTAGGTCGCAAGCAACGCAGGTAGGGGAGCGTGTAGGACCGTCGGTACAACCGTTCGTCTATTATGACATATTTGGCTGCCTGGCGCTGCACCCTTCTGGCTGCATTGCAGTCCGCAGGGAGGTTCCCATCTAGCAAGAAGCTTACGAGTGAGTCGATCCAACTTGGCTCTACTTCAAGGACAGGAGCGACCTCCTCTGCCCCACCAAGAATGCTAAGCCGAGGTAAGTCCTCTATGTACACAGTTCTCATGTTGTGACTGGTGCTGGCTAACCAGGACAGGGCATCGGCCTCAGTGTTCTCTGACCTTGGGATTTCATTGATGAAGTGTGACTGGAAGTTGAGCAGAGCCTCCTTTACCTTTGCCAAGTAGGCGATCATAGTTAGCTCGCGTGCTTCGTATTTGCCCGTAACCTGGTTGACCACAAGCTTGGAATCGCTGCAGATAACTATGTGTTTCGCTCTTACCTTTTGCGCTAGGGCCAGCCCGGCTATCAATGCCTCATACTCTGCCTCGTTGATGGATGCTGTGAACTCAAAGCGTAGCGCGTATTCCAATTTTGTGCCACCCGGGACGCGCAGGACTATTCCGGCCCGGCTGCCCAGTTGGTTCGAGGAGCCATCTATGTGAAGGATCTAGGGCTCATCATCCCAGTTCGCGTTTGGCCTAGCTAGGAGAGATGCCACCCTGGCTGCTATTTCATGGGGTTCGAACTCTATTGGCCTGGGAGCCCCGGGCTCACCCAAACTGAGGATCTCGGTCTCAACCGGCCTAGGGACTTGGAGGCTGAACGTGCACTCGGCGATGAAATCTGCCAAGGCTTGGGCCTTAATAGCAGTTCGTGGCTTATACTGGAGGTCATACTCGCTGAGCTCGATGGCCCACTTCGTCAGCCGACCGGAAACCTCGGGCTTGAGTAAGACTTGCCTCAGAGGTTTGTCAGTCAAGACGATGCCAGTGTGAGCCTAGAAATATGGGCGGAGTTTCCGAGCTGCAATTATCGGTGCGTATGCTAGCTTTTCTATCTGCGGGTATCTCGTCTCTGCTCCCTGCAAAATTTTACTAACATAATAGATGGGTCGTTAGATCCGATATACTTCTTTTCTTAGTACCGAACTGACCACCTCGTCGCTTGCCGAGAGGTACAATTCCAAGACCTCGCCCTCCTCGGGCCTGGTTAAGACCAGCACACTAGAGAGGTAGTTCTTAAGCTCGTCGAACATGAGCTAGCAGTCTCGGGTCCATTCGAACCCTTTGCCTTTAATTGCTTTAAAGAAAGACAGGCAGCAGTCTGCCGAATTTGACATGAAGCGGCTCAGAGCGGCTATGCGGCCATTTAGCCTCTGAACCTCTTTTACTTTTCGGTGTAGTCGATGCACATGCACCACTTGCCGTTTGCTTTTTTTACCAGCACTGCGTTGGCTACCCAGCTCGGGTAGTGAACTTCCCTTATGAAGTCTGTTGTAAAGAGATTTTTGACCTCCTCGTCGACCGCCCTCTAGCGTTCTGGGGCTAAGTTGCGTTTCTTTTGTCTAATGGGTCTGACTATAGGATTAGTATTAAGTTTGTGAGTTATAAGGCTGGGGTTAATACCGGGCATATCGGCCATGGACCATGCAAAAATATCTAAATTTTGAAGTAAGAAACTTACCAGTTCGGATCGTAGAGGTTCCTGGACGGAAGCACCGATCTGTAGCGTCCGAGTTGAGTCCGCAACTGAAGTTGGGATTGTGATCGTTTCTTCTGTAAACTATAAAGCTATAACTTCAATTTCTAAAAAGTGAGGACTTAGCTTTGGTAAGATGAGAACTTAGCTTTTGTAGGATGAGAACTTAGCTTTTGTAGGATGAGAACTTAGATTTTTGTAGTGTGTTCCCACAGATGACGCCAATTGATGGTGTGCAATCTAGCCAGTCCTAGCTGTCAATGATCTTACCTCTGGCTGGAGCAGTAGGTACCTGAAATGGGGAAGAGAGTGAGTATCTCCGGGGAGGGACCCGGTGAGAGTGCTCCGAAGCTCAAGTTAGTATCTTCTCAAAGGCAAGATAATAAACCAGATGGCACAAAGTTCACATACCTCCTTCTTGGGGGGAAGAGAGCCTTTTATAACCACTTCACGCACTCACTCCCAAGCTCATGTCAGGTCGGGCATCATTACCTCTACACTTCTACCTGTTCGGGTGTCATCATCATTGCTGGGGAAGACAACCGCCACTGCTCTCTTTGTCAGAGCCGTCTCTGTGACTGGAGGTGGCTGTGGCAGGTGGCCGTTGAAGTGCGGCTGTCAAGCGTCAGATCCTAAGTCAGTCAGGTGTGTTGCCTCAGGATACGGACTCCTTTGGTGTCAGATACGGTTATTCAATTCGGCGGCCTAGAGCCGAAGTGCTGGAGTGGTGTGCGAGGTGAAGTCTTGAGTTCAGGTAGAGGTGTGGCCAGAACTGCCTTGGGGCGGGCAGTTTGGGTTTTTGCCCCTTGCACTCCTCGTAAGGCTCAGGGTCAGAGGGGGAGTTTGGGCTCCTTTTAGGGAGCTCGGACTACTGGTTCCTCCTCTCGGAGCTCGTGCCTCGAACGTACTGTCATGTCGAGTTGTTGCTTCTACCACGTGTTGGGTGGTCAAGAGGTCGGGCCAAATCTTTCTTCATCACATATGTCATTTACAAGAAGACTAGCTCCATAACCAATGAATGAAGTCCATACCAAGATTCTCTCTCTCTCTCTCTTGCTCGCTCTCCCTCTTTCTTTCTCTTCAAAACATCGTATCAAGGTCAAGAATGTAATTAAGAAATAGGATTGAGGCTATGTTTGGTGAGTTACTTTCCCCATACGTGCTTATGTTAGCATAAATGACAATTTTAGCCTTTATTCGATTCATACATATATACAACGCTTTTCACATATTTCAATGAGAAATAACCACATCACCACCTCGTGACACATGACAGTCCATGTGGACCATAATAATAATAATAATAATAATAATAATAATAACAAATATTAAATAGTACTACCAAAAAGTACTTTTAAGAAGTTTCCACAAAATGCTTCCAGAAAGTACTTTCAATGAGCAATTTTCACAAAATACTTCTAATAAGTACTTTCAAGAAGCGGTTTTCACAAAATACTTCTAGGAAGTACTTTTAAGGAGCAATTTTCACAAAATACTTCTACGAAGTAATTTCAAGGAACAATTTTCAAGAAATATTTCTAGGAAGTACTTTCAAGGAGCAGTTTTCATGAAATACTTTTTGGAAGTATTTTCAAGGAATAGTTTGCACGAAATACTTCTAGGAAGTATTTTCAAGGAATAATTTTCATGAAATACTTCCAAGAAATACTTTTAAGGAGCAGTTTTCATAAAATACTTCCAGAAAGTATTTTCGAGGAACAATTTTCACAAAATACTTTCAGAAAGTACTTTTAATGATTAGTTTCCATAAAATGCTTCTAGAAAGTACTTCCAAGGAGCAGTTTTCCTGAAATACTTCCAGAAAGTACTTTCATTGAACAATTTCACAAAATACTTATAAGAAGTACTTTCAAGGAGTATTTTTCACAAGATAATTCCAAAAAGTACTTTTAATGAGCAGTTTTCACGATATACATGAGAATTTAAAAAAATAAAATAGGATAAAATTTTTTACACATATTAATAATAAGGCAATAAATGAAATTTTGGATTGTTCAAAAAAATATAAAAATATCACCAATATGCAATGAGAATTTTAAAAAAATAAAATAGGATGCATATTAATAATAAAGTAATTAATGAAAATTCTGATTACTCAAAAAATATAAAAAAAATCACCAATATGCAATGAGAATTTAAAAAATAAAATAGGATAAAATTTATTATACATATTAACAATAAAGAAATAAATGAAAATTTGGATTATTCAAATAAAGTAAAAAATCATCACCATTAAATTCAACAAATAAAAAATGCAAACATTTAATTAATTTGTAATCAAAATAACATATAAAAACATCACAAATATTCACATAACAATAAAGAAAAAATGTAATCACAAATTAAGAAAAAATTGCAAACATTTAACTAATTATTCATCACAATAAAATATAAAAAACATCACAAATATTCATATAAAAAATCAAGAATGCAATTACTAATCAAGAAAAAATGCAGACATTTAACTAATTATTAATCACAACAAAATAAAAAAACATCACAAATATTCATATAAAAATCAAGATAAACGCAATCAAAAAGCAAGAAAAAATGCAAACATTTAACTAATTATTCATACAAAAAATCAAGAAAAAAATTCTATAACCACATATTTCAGCATTTTTTTGCATGATCTTCAACAAAAAATCCTACTTATACATAGGATAGACAATGCACGAAAAACCCAACATAAATATTTTGGATTTCTCATCTATGAAAATCTGAAAAAATTGATTCAGCCAAATATTCATAAAAAAACAAAACAAAATACAACATCAAACATGGAGGGGTTTGTCTGGGTGAACTAACCTTTGTTTGCTGGCATCTGGACGATGGGCTGTCACCGTTAATCATGCCTAAAACAGATCTGAGAACACAAAAAGAGAAGGAGTTTTAGGCATTAAAAAATTCCACAAAACTAGCTCAAGTCAAAATAAAAATGCATAAAATCGTGGACAATAGTAAAACAACCTAATCGCAGACCATTTTCCTTGCACCGTCGGTCATCGCCAGTTCCTAAGGTGTTTCGTGTGCTGCCCCTACATCTCTTGTGTTCGAATGGAAGGAAGAAGGAAGAAAACCCTTGTGGGGGTACAATGGGGATTAAAAAAATATAGGGACTGAGTCGTCCTATTTTATTCGAATATGCACTTCTCTAATAAGTGTTGAATAAAAGCATTTCCCTAGTCACTTTTTGTTTAAGTGTTTCTTTTAAAAAAAAAAAAGTATTTACTACTAATTTTTTTATCAAATATACACAAGTATTTAATTACCACTTAATGTATGGTCTCATCACCTGCCATCCTTTTGGGAGCCCATTGTTTTGGCCGGTTGTAATTGACAAGTTTTGGAGTTAGAGTTCTACAAATAAAACAAAACTCGGTATAAGTACTTGTTATATTTGTGAGAGATGAGTAATTTAGGGTATTATTTGGTTAGTAGTTGAAATTAAAATCGGAATCAGAATCGAAATCTTTTGGAATCAAAATCGGAATAATCTATTTTCATAATCTGTTTAGTTCAAACTAGAATGGAGTTGAGAATTGGAACCAACAGGAATGAGATTTCATTCCCAAGGAAGAGAATGCCATTCTGGCAGGAATGAGAATGGAATTTTGATTCCTCTCAACCAAACAGTTGGAATTGAAATACATCATTCCAATTCCAATTCTAGACTCCTATTCCTGCAAATCAAATTGGGCCTTAATTTTCTGCAGTGGAATATCTGGTTAATTAAGATTCGGGACTTCTGAAAACTGAAATTACTATATAGTTTGTAGATAAATTGTCTCATGTGGACCGGCAAAGAGGGTTTTCATTCATTTTCTCTTTCTAAATCTTTCAATTATTTCATCACCAGAGACAGTGAGGATTGTCTCATGTGGAGTGACGCATTCTGGGGTCGGATTTAGAACACAGTCAATTAAGAGCTGGATGAGTTCACTCGAACATGCATTGGCAATCTGGTATGAATTTCTTCTCTGATTCCAGTGAACCTTATCTGGGACCATCCTTAGTTCTCAGTCCATGAAGCAGCCCAGTTGATACCTGATGACAATCGTGAACCTAACGCCAGCATTTGTCTATTTGGCCCACTGCAAAGGTGAGAACCATGTGCATACTTGTCCATGATGAAAACGATTGCTCGTTCACTCCGGCCATGCATTGTCTTATCTTTGTATAGAGCAAAATTAATCGATCTCTGGTTTGTTGTTTCCCTTTTCCGTTTTCCTTAATTTATGTATACAAGTATTAAATAGAATAATTTAGAAAATGTTTGGGAATGAGTCGAGATCTACAGTGTAGTCCCTCCTCACAACAAGTCTCAGCCGCACATGAGAAACATCTCACGTACTTATTTGTTATTATTCATCATGGGAGATGTTTCGATACCTGGTGCGATTTGCTGTGAGGTGTGTTTGTGAGAGGAGCAAATCCCAATTCCCATCCAGTATGTCCTTATAAAAACAAGAAGAATAAAAGAAAAAGAAAAACAAAGAAGAAGACGACCAATCCAGCTAATAGGATCCACACACTAGCCACTGCCACGGGTGACTTTGCAGAGTTGGATCTCCTCTCCTAAATCTCTTCCAACCAGTTTCAATATTACCTGTGTCCGCACATCACATGCATGGTGGGTTCTAGTTTTTGTAGTAGATCCCCAAGATGCATGTGCCGACACAGAATAAACATGGAATGTATTGGAAGGGACTTTTGTCGGAGGAAATTTGGTCTTGGCCTTTGCATTCAACTACAATGATGTTACTGTTCAAAAATATTAAAATAGTTTAAACAGTTTACACATATGGCTTCAACGTGTGCAAGACTGCAAATATGCTGAAATATTAGGGTGAAACTCTAAAAATAAAACTCCATTGCCTTTTTTTCCTATTCACTTTTTCTACTTGCTATAAGAAAAATTAATTTTTTGTGATGTATTAATTTTTTGTGCTAAGTACCTTGTTATTTGGTCTGTTTTCAAGTAGTCGATGACTCAGGGGCCAAAGTGAACTTTTGCTGGATGAGGACTTGGGTGCCAAGCTGACCAGGCCGAGTTGAGGGCAGATTAGGTGTCGAGTTAACTAGGCCGAATTGGGTAGGTTAGGTGCTGAACTGACTAGGCCGAGCTAGGTAGGTTAGGTGACGAGATGACTGGGCCGAGCTAGGTAGGTCAGGTAACGAGCTGACCAGAGTGTCAAGCTGCCTATTAGGTGACGAGCTGACCAGAGGGCCGACTGCCTATTAGGTGACGAGCTGATCAGTGGGCCGAGCTGCCTGGTGGTGAGCTGCATTGATTATTGAGCTTCGTTGTTCTTTAGAGACCTGCAAGGAATCAATGTCAGAGAACCCGGGGTGGCTAACCCGGCGAGGTTGCTTCGATGCTTAAGTCAATACTCTCATAGCAGATTGCGAGCTAAAAATCACAAAGTATGAGAGCTAGAATATGCTTACTTGCCCCCTCATGTCATTGGGGTTGGTGCCTTTATATAGACATTGTTTGGTGTGGGCTTCACGCACCATATTCAAGATTTATGAGAAGTCGTCTAAGTGGTCTGAGATTCTCTGAGGTAACCGCCATGCACGTTGACCACCCTACGGACCGTTCGACACGTGGGCCAACTTCCAAGGATCGTGGGAGTGTTTGGATAAGCATGTCGAATTTTTCGGCGAGCACGTCTTGCAAGTCGCCAGGTCGGCGCATGTGTTAGGTCGCCAGATCGACGCTTGTGCTAGGTCGCCAAGTCGGCGCTTGTGCTAGGCTGCCAGGTCGTGCTTGGGCTAGGCCGCCAGGTCGCGCCCGTGCCAGGCTACCAACTCGCGCCAAGGCCAAGCCGCCAAGTGAGACACCATCAACTTGGCTAAGGCAAGTTATTGCCTAAGTGGTTTCGGGTGTCACCTAGTTGTTTCGAGGTGCCATGTGTCACAATATCATTGGAGGGCCAAATTCGCCCTCATCATTTGCCCCCCACTCCCGAGCTGAAAGTAACTCAGTGAAGGGAGTAGATTGCTCCTTTTGGCCTAAAATGACTAATTCGATGAGCTCATAAGCGTTGATTCAATTCCTTGTTAGACAGTTTTGTATGCCCTTAGCTTTAGTCCAATTTAATGTACTTTTGTTATTTAGTGTAAATAAATAAAATGCATGTTTGATTCATGTTGTTTGGTATAATTCTGTGTAAGACCCTAAAACTGGACACTTATAGAGACTCGTGTTAGTTTTAAATGTTCACAGTCGTTAGATAAGTCTAGGGAGATTTATCCTGCCAAGGCTGATACTAGTGTGCCACCAAGTGTTGGGATGGCCTGTCTCGGCCACCAGGGTAAGACCCAAGGCACATGCAGTATGAGATTACTCGAATCCTTGAACCAGACCAGATTTCCAGTAGTGCCCTGGACCTTGGAGACAGATGGGAAAAACTAGAAAGTTACACCTGACCCCTAGACTCGATTATGACACATCACTAGGTGTCGGATTGGGCTGTCTTTGAGTGGTATCAGAGCCACATGTTCGAATCTTGAACCAATAGAAAATCATATATGAACTTGCACAGATGGACAAAAGATGTTCTGCCAGGATTTGCGCAGATTTTTTCAAGAAATCGATTCTTGTTAAAGGCGATTGATCTGAAATTAATTTTTGTTAAATCCAAAATTTATTTAGAACTGTTCTTTATTTATTTTGATTTAATGGACTATTCAAACCTGGAGATCGCAGTGCATATTTGGCACAGATGGCCTGCACACCCTTTTTCTTTATTTTATTTAATTCGGTCTATAAATAATTTTTTTTCTAGACTGAATGTATAGGATTTGATCAAGAATGTAATTAATTAATAGAAATAGGATTTCTGTTTCTTTTATTTTCTTGATTAAAGAAGAATGAAGAAGAAGGCGGCACTGGAGATTTGCAGATGGAGAAATTGCTTTATGCGATATGTAGTTTGTGAAACTGCAACCTTAGTGATTAACCTCTATTTTGTAGGTGGTACGAATAGTCCATATTTTATTTATGATTGTTGAAAATCAAAATTATTAATTTCAGATCATTCATGAATTAATTCTTGATTTGAAAATCAGTTTTGGACCATTTCGGACTAGATTGGACCAAAACTGTTTGGACCGAATCTAGGGTTTGAAAGGGACTATTTTTCAATCCATTTTTCTCACACTTGTTGTTCCAAATCTGATGTTCAATTGCAGGATTTAATTCGGCCCACCTATAAAGCCCAGTTTTAAATGGTTAAAACTACAAAAGCCCACTGTTGTGAGAAAAGTTGTATGGGCCGAACTGCTAACTACGATTCAGCCCATATACCTAGTCGACATTAATTGTTAATGTTATGGATTTTAAATGGGCTAATCAATGGGCTTTACAGTAGTTAATTGATTGGATCAATTATTCCTTTACATGTGATGTTTGGATGTTTGATGTGCTGTGTCCATGGGCCATAAGCACTTGGCCCCTGAAGACTCGTTAGTGGCTCTTGTGCACACCATGGCTGAGTGCACATCATTGCCATGGTGTCCCCAAAGGTCATTGGATGACCCTTCTTTGCTTGGTGGGCCCCACAACCCTGAAAAAGGGATGCGTACGGAACCCCTAGCCGATTAAGGCCCACCAGAAATCTAACTTCATGAAAGTCGGTGGGAGCCACTTTGGTTTGACCTAAAATTAGAATTAGGGCATAATTTTGTTCCCTCCAGCAAATATGAGTGCATATGATAGGGAGATCCATGTGATGGACTCTCTAAAGGCCTTCCGTCATTAGCACGATGATGGGTCATTCAGTAATGAGAAAACACACCATAAAATTGGGCTATCCATTTGCTGTTGGATTTGTCAGAGTGTTTCATAAGATGATAGGGGCGTCATAGACCGATGTGGGTGGGGCTTCACTAGAAAATGGGAATTCTCTCACGGTACCTTGGCGTAACCTGAATATGATGGGTGAGCACTCATTGGACAGAAAGGTTTACCTGAAAACGGCTCTGAACCTTGTCTGACAGAGGCCAAAAGGGAAATTCATTCGATGAGTGGATATGATCCGTCACAGAAAGGTGGTGGGGTTATGCAGCTGAAACAGTTGGCTTCACGCACCCCATGTGATTTCCCACATTTCCAGAGACATTTCGTCATCTCCGTCATTGAGAAATCTTATCAGAAAATGGAAAAGGTTGTGGAGTAACGTCCAGCTGAAATAGCTGAAACCATATCTATGTAGGTAACATGAATCAAACTAAGGTTGTGGACTAACGTCTTTGCTGTTTTATCAGAAAATGGCAAACGGTCAATTCGCAAAGCTTCTAGACGATAACAAGCTTAAGGGCCCAAACTATGCCGACTGGTACAGAAATCTTATGCTGGTCCTAACTTCCGAAAAGTTAGATAAGGTGGTGAAAAATCCTACCCTAGAGCGTCCAGGTGATAGGGCTTCTAAGGCACGTAGGAGGGACTACCAAGATTGGGAGGATAAGAACTCCCTAGCCCGCTGCTTTGTCATTGCCTCACTGGACAACTCAATACTGAGGCAGTTCGATCAGATCGAACTAACCAAGGACATATACTGTCATTGTACTTAAAGATTGTCTTTATGTACAGAACTTGAGAAGAAATTTAATTTCTGTTTCTAAACCGTGTGCTGATGGATATACTATTTATTTTAGTAATATGATTACTGTTAAACGGAATAACAAATTCATCGCATGCGGGGAACTGGAGAACGATCTCTATGTTCTACATCCTTCTCTGAAAACTAACTTAACCGAAACTACGTCGGTCAAAAATCCCAAGAAAAGGAATCGTGATACAGTAAATCCCACGTGCCTCTGGCATTACCGACTTTGCCATATCGGTGTTGACCGAATCACAAGGCTGGTAAATGATGGTCCTTTGGATTTTCTAACTGTAGAAAATGTTCCTACTTGTGAGCCTTGCCTTCAAGGTAAGATGACTAAGTGGCCATTTGATGATAAGCCTGAAAGATCTGCAGGCACACTTGACCTAATACATACTGATGTATGTGGTCCCCTGAGTGTTAGGACACGAAATCAACACGTGTATTTCATCACTTTTACAAATTATTTTTCACGATATGGTTACGTGTACCTAATGAGACACAAGTCTGAATCCTTTGAAAAGTTCAAAGAGTTCAGACAAGAAGTCGAGAAACAGTTAGGGAGAGAAATTAAGGCCTTTCGATCGGATCGAGGTGGCGAGTATCTCTTTGACGAATTCAGGGACTACTTGAAGGACAACGGGATAGTGTCACAATTAGCTCATTCTGCCACACCTCAACTCAACGGTGTTTCAGAGATAAGGAATAGGACATTGTTGGACATGGTCCGGTTGCTTCTCGTACGTTAAGAATTACCCACATCCTTTTGGGGATATGCATTAGAGACTGCTATCTACGTACTGAATCGGGTTTCAACCAAATCGGTTCCGAAGACTCCATATAAACTATGGACCGAAAGGAAGCCAAGTGTAAGACACTTGAAAATTTGGGGTTGTCCTGCACATGTTAAAAGAACAAGTGCGGACAAGTTGGAATCCAAAACCAGTCGTTGCCTATTTATAGGCTACCCAAAAGATTCAATGGGTTATCTATTCTATGACCCAAGTGAGCAGAAAGTGTTCTATAGTCGAAACACCCAATTCTTAGAAATCGAATACATCCGAGACACCCATCATCAAGAAATAGTTCTTGATGATGAGAGCTCAGGAGTAGTGGAAGATGTCCCACAAGTTCCAGGTAGTGACCAACCTAGAAGATCCACTCGGGTATCCAGGCCACCAGTCCGATATGGTTATGACCAGGATAGTTACCTGGTGGAAGCCCTGACTAGTGAGGAGGATCTCATAACTTACGCGGAAGCTATGTTAGACATAGATTCCCAAAAGTGGGTGGAAGCCATGTAAGCTGAGATGGACTCGATGGAGACCAATGGGGTCTGGACTCTAGTAGATCCGCCCTTCGGGGTTAAAGCAATTGGTTGCAAATGAATCTACAAGAGGAAGAAGGGCCCTGATGGCAGGATTGAGACCTACAAAGTTCATTTGGTGGCGAAAGGGTATACTCAGAAAGAAGGTATCGATTATGAGGAAACCTTTTCGCCCGTGGCCATGCTTAAATCCATTAGGATCCTGCTAGCTGTAGCAGCATACCATGACTACGAGATTTGGCAGATGGATGTCAAAACTGTATTCCTGAATGGATATCTTAGTGAAGATATTTACATGTAGCAGCCGCAAGGCTTCATAGCTGTTGGTCAGGAACACATGGTATGTAAACTTAATAGATGCATATATGGACTTAAGCAGGCTTCTAGAAGTTGGAACATCCATTTTGATTCTGCCGTCAAAACATTTGACTTTGAGCAGAATCCGGATGAACCCTGTGTTTACAGGAAGTCCAGTGGGGATAAGATCACCTTTTTGGTGTTGTACGTGGACGATATACTACTCATTGGGAATGATGTAGGAATGTTGGCTTCGGTCAAGGTATGACTATCATAGCAGTTCTCCATGAAAGATCTTGGAGAAGCTTCATACATATTGGGTCTTTGACTCTATAGAGATAGATCAAAGTGGATAATTGGATTATCGCAGGCTGCTTACACTGACAAAATTGTCAAAAGATACAGCATGGAGAACTCCAAGAAAGGAAACGTTCCTTTCAGGCATGGAGTCACTCTCTCCAAGAAGATGTCTCCCGAGACTTCTGAGGAGATTGAGGGCATGAGAGAGGCTCCCTATGTCTCAGCCGTAGGGAGCATCATGTATGCCATGTTGTGCATTCGCCCGGGCATTGCTCAGGCGGTGAGTGTGGTAAGCAGATTCCAGGCCAACCCAAGGCAGGAGCATTGGATTGCTGTGAAGAACATACTCAAATACCTTCGAAGGACAAAAGAGTTTTGTCTAGTATTCGATGGTAATTCACTACAAGTTTTAGGGTATACTAATGCCGATTTCCAGTCGGATCCAGATGATAGAAAGTCTACATCTGGGTATGTTTTCACGATAGGATTGTGTGCTGTGTGCTGGAAAAGCAACAAACAGAGGTCCATTGCAGATTCCACAACCAAGGCCGAGTACATTGCCGCAAGTGAAGCTGCCGAGGAAGCCGTGTGGATGAAGAAATTCATACACGAATTGAGAGTGATTCCGTCCAGCACATCACCCATCCCGCTGTTGTGTGACAACAATTGAGCGATCGCCCAGGCTAAAGAGCTTCGGGCCCACTCGAAGTCAAAGCACATCGAGAGGAAGTACCACGTACTACGAGAGATCGTTGGTAGAGGGGACATCCTAATTCAGAAGGTAGCATCAACGGATAATGTGGCAGACCTATTGACTAAGCCACTGACACAGAAGGTGTTTGAGAAACACGTGGAAAGTATGGGACTCCAGCTTGTACCAGATTGGACCTAAGTGCAAGTGCGAGCTGTTAGACAGTTTTGTATGCCCTTAGGTTCAATCCGACTTGATGTTCTTTTGTTATTTAGTGTAAATAAATAAAATGCATGTTTGATTCATGTTGTTTGGTATAATTCTGTGTAAGACCCTAAAATTGGACACTTATAGAGACTCATGTAAGTTTAAAATGTTCACAGTCGTTAGATAAGTCTAGGGAGATTTATCCTGCCAAGGCTAATACTGGTGTGCCACCAAGTGTTGGGATGGCCTATCTCGGCCATTAGGGTAAGACCCAAGGCACATGCAGTATGGGATTACTCAAATCTTTGAACCGGGCCAGATTTCCAGTATTGCCTTGGACCTTGGAGACAGATGGGCAAAACTGGAAAGTTACACCTGACCCCTAGACTCGATTATGACACTTCACTAGGTGTTGGATCGGACTTTCTTTGATATGCCAATCAGTGAGATCTTTAGCGGGGATCAAAACCTGGGTATGTTGGGACAGTTTGAGAATTTATCTGAGTGGGTGATCATAGTGACAGGATCTGCCCCTTTGTTGGGCAAAGGTAATGATCGGGAATGCACTATCTTTAATGGAAACCAAATTGTCGGCAGTTGATTTCAATTGTTGGAATTTTGTTTTGCAAAATTAATATATATATATATATATATATATATATATTGTATGGTTTCAAAATCTTTGCAAATGGTTTTAATTCCCGGGATCCATGTGAGTGGAGAGTGCGACACTATTTCATGCAGCCGAGGGAGAGGTCCTCTCTTGTCGGGCAATGCTTGATCATTAAGGGCTGAGAGGTTAAGTGTAAGACGATTTAGGATAGTACCTGATGGGATAATCTTGCACCTGCCCACAGTCCCTGGGTTTTTATAAGATGGCTTGGCCCGGGGACCACTTAATGTAAGTGTTGGGCCCATAGGGTCCATGTGATGGGCTCAGGGGTTCACAGAGCTTTTCAGTGAATTCTGCTGGGCCTTGTAATAAAGGCTGGGCCGAACCCAAGTGGCTGGTGTGTAGATCAATGCTTGGGTCCCACGCCATATAAAGAAGCCCAACTGGGCAACAGAATGGAAACTAGTTAAGCACTGAACACTTAATGGGCCAAAAACCCATTTCGAGCTGGGTTGATATGATCACCCATCTATGGGGTGGATCTGAGATTAATGTTAGCAAAAGGATTGGGCCTTTAACTTTATCCACTCTGGGAGACCAAATTAAAATCAGATTTGAATCTGGTAACCTCCTGATAAGTTCAGGAGTAAGCTAACTTAATATGGAGATAGGATTAAGATAATCCCCTATTCAAATACTGATTTGGATTGGGATAACTCCTAATTTAGGAGGTTTCTTAATCAAGAAGAAAGGAGGAGAAACCCTAAGAGAAAAAAAAGATTTTCGAACCAAGGGTTTAAGCAAGAAAGCATCATGCGAACTGAAATTAGATCTCATACACACTCTAGAGAGAAGAGAAGTAATTCAACCATCTTCGTCCTAGGAGTTCTCCTCCAGCCGCTGCCATTCCTTCTTGCAAGATTTTATCTTTGTAGAAGAAAGAAATCAAGAAATCAATTCTTGACATCAGTCTTGCAGAAAAGACTGTAAAAGATTTGGTGCTCAGAGTTTCTAGAGGGTTCTTGAGAAGGATCCAGTGTGTAGGAGGCACTATGCTGGTTCCGTTCCACCTACAACTGTGTCATCTTCAGCAGGAGCAGATCTTGATGTCCTCTTTGGGCATGAACACCAACTTTGGTAGATATTGTTTCTCCGGATCAGGTATAATCCCCATTTTTCTTTTGGTTTAGATCTGATTCGATTATGGTTCAAGTAGGATCTTTGAATATTGTATTCTAAATTTAGGGAATACGATTCCCAGTTAGGAGAAGGCAAGAAAATTTTTGAAATTCGCCCACCCATTCCGCAATCTTTTTGGTGTCCATAAGATGGATCCTACCAATCTTTCAATCCTTAGGCTCTGGGAGCGAGTTGCAGTCCACTCTCCTTACCCTTGATTTTGCCCATGCTGAAGAGGCGACTGGGTCTTATGTGCCCATGCCGAAGAGGCGACTAGGACTTGTATGCCCATGCTGAGGAGGCGACTGAGACTTATGTGGTGCTGAGGTCTTTTATCAGCTCGGTACCTTAGGCCCTTAGGCTTTCGGAGCGACTCGTAGTCCACTCTCCTTGATCTTTGATTTTGCCCATGCCGAAGAGGCGACTGGGTCTTATGTGGTGCCGAAGTCTTTGCCAGTTCATGCCTGGGTCAGGTCGCCGGGTCGGCGCTTGTGCCAGGCCACTAGGTCGCGCCTTAGAGCTACGGTTGAATTGCATCAGCCTTGTTAGAGGGAACCTCGCTAAGAAGAGCTCCCGTGGTTCCATGCAGTCTGTTGGCCACCTACTCCCGCGGAAGCTACGAGAGCTCATCTTTGTAGAGGGTACTTCGCTAAGAGGACTGATGAGGCTTTATCCGAGTTGAAATAAAGTTGGTAGAGCTGCTTAGTCTGTTGGCCATCAACTTCCTGCATAGTCTTTGAGTTCATAAAAAAATGGAAACTAGAAAGTGAGAGCTTTAGTTTCTAAAATGTGAGAACTTAGCTTTCTGGAAGAAGAGGACTCTGCCCTTTGGAGGATGAGAACTTAGCTTTTTGTAACGTTTCCCATAGGCGACGCCAATTGATGAATCAATTTTTGGTGATGTATCAATTTTTTTGTGCTAAGTACCTCGTCATTTGGTTTGCTTCCAAGTGGCCGATGACTCAGGGGCCGAAGTGAACTTTTGCTGGATGAGGACTTGGGTGCCAAGATGACTAGGCCGAGCTGGGGGCAGATTAGGTGCTGAGTTAACTGGGTCAAGCTGGGCAGGTTTGGTGCTGAACTGACTGGGCCGAGCTAGGCAGGTTAGTGACGTGCTGACTAGGCCAAGCTAGGCAGGTCAGGTAACGAGCTGACCAGAGGGTCGAGCTGCCTATTAGGTGGCGAGCTGACCAGTGGGTCGAGCTGCCTGGTGTCAAGCTGGATTGATTGTTGAGCTTCGTCGTTCTTTAGAGACCTGCAAGGAATCAATGTCAGAGGACCCGGGGTGGCTACCCACCGAGGTCGCTCCGATGCTTAAGTCAATACTCTCATAACAAACTACAAGCTAAAAATCATAAAGTATGAGAGCTAGAATATGCTTATTTGCCCCTCATGTCATTGGGGTTGGTGCCTTTATATAGACATTGTTTGGCGTGGGTTTCACGCACCATATCTGAGATTTCTTAGAAGTTGTCTAAGTGGTCCAAGATTCCCTGAGGTAACCGCCATGCACGTTGACCGCCCTTTGAATCATTCGGCACGTGGGCCAAATTCCAAGGATCGTGGGAGTGTTTGGATAAGCATGCCGAATTCGTCGACGAGCACGTCTTGCAAGTCACCAGGTCAACGCTTGTGCCAGGTCACCAGGTCGGCGCCCTGTGCCAGGTTGCCTGGTTGCGCATGGGCAAAGCTACCAGCTCACACGAGGGCAGCTCGCGCCTGTGCCAGGCTGCCAGCTCGCGCCTATACCAGGCTACCAGCTCGCGCCTGTGCCAGGCTGCCAGCTCGCACCAGGGCCAAGCCATCAGGTGAGACACCATTAAATTCGCTAAGGCAAATTATTGTTTAAATGATTCCGAATATCACCTAATTATTTCGAAGTATCATGTGTCACAATTGGAGGGCCAAATCCGCACTCATCACTATCATACCCAAAAACTCTTCCAATATCATCCCTTTCCGCCATCGTAGTTTTATCCGAAACCGAAATTCAGATGCACACGAGCACATCACACTGTTTTGAAAGAAAAATAATAAAATATGGATATGAATATTGATTCGCTAACTGCTAAGCCAATTCGTATAAAACCGTCCGGCTCTACAACTCAGAGCGACGTTGGGTGTGCTCCGTTGGCATCAATCGATAATCTAAATATCTAATATCGTCATTCGCCGGTCTAATCGAACGGTGTGAAGTGAAGCATAAGGCTTGGAGTGAAAAAATACTTGAAATTTCAAACATTTCCGTCGTCTTCATCCCAGATCCTCTACTCGTTTCGTTTCGCTCCTAATAAAGAAAAGGAAAAAATCCTCCACCTCCTCGGATCATCCTCCTCCCGCTTCATGGCGAGTGTCACAGTCGATTCCTCTACTAAACGCCTGCAACTCGAATCCATCCCGCTTGTCGATCTTCGCTTCTTATCTCAGTCGGATCTCAACTCGTTATCTCTTTGTGCCAACGATGCATTCGACCTTCGCCGCTGCGACGATGTCGTAATCCCTAAAATCGACCGTTCTGTTTTCAACGAGAGCGCCGGAAGTCGAAAGCAGACGTACTCTCGTCTCCGCCTTGCCCCTAGCAAACCTGAAGACACAAGCATTGGTCGTCGCAGGCGATGTGCTGGCCTTCTTCCCGTTCCCAAGCCTCCGCAGAACCCCGTCGATGACCCCGAACGGAATGAGAACAAACGGATTATTTCTGTTCTGCGAGAGTTGTTCGCCAGGGACAACCCCATAACTGACTTAATCCCTCTTGTCGATGACGACGGAGAGCCGCTCCCCGAGTCCTTGAAGGTGGAAAATGGAGTTCCTATGCAACAATTTCCTGTTTCTGTTTCCGAAGGCGAAAGGAAGAGGAAGAGGGGGAGGAAACCAAAGCACGAATCCAAGTACAAGATACCGGGAGATGGCAATGGTATGACCAACACTATTGTTGTTTACGATAGTGGATCCAATGCAGATAGCCGGTCTATGGAGATTGTGAATCGAAATGGTGTTGTAGTTGATGCCGCTGCGTTGGCTAAAGTTGATGATCCATTCGGTCTCGAGTTGAGGAGGAGAACTGCTGGTTTGCAGACGGAAGCGGAATTGTTAGGGTTTTTGAGAAGGTTGAATGGGCAGTGGGGTAGCAGGAGGAAGAAAAGGAAGATCGTTGATGCCAGTGATTTTGGAGATGAGTTGCCCAGAGGTTGGAAACTTCTACTCAGCCTGAAGAGGAAAGAAGGCCGCGTCTGGTTAAATTGCCGGAGATACATAAGGTCCTATTACTGCTAATCCTATCCTTCTTCCTTTTTACCTTTGCCTTTTCTTTATTTTACATTTCTTGCTATGTTTACTAGTATCTCGTGCACCTGTAGTCCTACTTGTTTTAACTTATGATTAAAGGGTAATCTAGTTACATTTTGGTTTTGAATGATTAATAATCTACTTGTGGTGCACAATCCTGTGCCTGCGTATACTTATTCATGTAACTTTCCTAAAATTCGCATGCATTAATTTGCAATAAATTCATGATATCTGTGAATTCAGGAGTTCAGGGGTGTAAGCCATGTTTTTGACAAAGAATTTATTAATGATATTAATCCAATACGAGGGACTGCAAAGCCCTTGAATGATTTAAATAAAACAAATCTAGAATTTGTAGGATTATATGTGTTGAGTTGAGTTGTCTCATTCAAATTAAGTAATTTCTTTATTTTTTATTTTTTGATGATTAGATTAAGTAATGGTTTTTGACATTCAGTCTTCAACTCAACTGTTGGCTCATAAATATTATTTAAATCTTTTGATGCTTTTCTCTACACGGTTAAGACACATGATAGATTTTTCTGTTATTTAACTTAATTATCTTTGTTTTTGTGATTTTATTTATTTATTCGTTTATCATTTCACGGTGAAAACAGATATTGTTGATCAACCAAACATTTATCATTATCTTTGTGCTTTCCCATCTCTCTTTTATTCATTTATCATAGTCTTTGATGTTTTTCCCTCTCTAACAGGTGTATGTATTTGCTAGTAATTAGTAAATCTGATTGTCACTTATCAAAAAAAAGTTGACAGTCTTCCAGAATTCAATTTTAATTGGGACTGGGGAAATTGGGACATGATGACATGAGTGATAGGAAAGAAAATTAGTAATAACTTTGCCTTTGTGAAAATAGAGGCTTTAGTAGTCGCTTTCTCCCCATTTAGCTTCCTTGTTGTCATGTGTTAAATTAACCAAACATATAGCCTTAATATACATTCGTACCTCTGGTCATCTAGGCAGCTCCTAGTCATCGTCTAGGCATTGACTTGCCTTGACATCTCAAAATTCCTAGGTATTGCATTGTTGCCTTCATTTCATTAGTTTATGCATTTGATTGTCTTCCCGTATCTTAAAATTTCCATTTGAAGATAACTCAACTGAAAATTAGTGTATAATCTGTGCATTCAATCTTAATTAGTTCATCCATATGCATACCAATACTGATATTTTAAAATTTGTTTGCAACTCTGTACCTTGCCTGTTGAAAAGTGGAATTGGGGGGGAGGGGTGAACACATCATAAAAAAAATATTAACCATAAACATTCTTTAAGATACTTGAGCAATCACATGAGGTTTTATGGCATGTAGTCAGCTAATTTGTACATCTTTATCAGCCACAAGTTATTTATTAGCCATTTAAAAATAAAGCTTCTTGTATTTTTGATTGCCCAATATGTTAATTTCTGATCCTTTGAGATCACTTTTATTAGGTCAATAGACCGGTAGTGTGTCTAAAATGCCCATATCCTATTCATAGATAGGAATTTCCTACTATAGTCTTATTCTATAGCTCTAGTTATATTGGTATTTTGTTGTCATTTCTGCATTCTACTTTATGGGTTGTTTGGTCCTTTACTTACATATCCTTGATCACTAATTTGTTGTGATCCAGCCCTAATGGCCAACAATTTGTGTCCTGCAAAGAAGTCTCCTCGTATCTACTCTCTATTTTTGGACCTCAAAATGCAAGCGAGCTCATCTGTGGCCACAGTCATGAAAATTCTCACATGGCACACAAATTAACCTCTGGAAGTGTAAATCCTATGTTTATAAAATTTATTTGGTGCATTATATATTTATTCCATTAGATTTATGGGTTATACAACAGAATGCAGGTCTTACCCATAAGGATGGCAACACAAGGGAAAACATCATTTCCTATTCAGCATCATCTGTTGCTGCTGATGACCATGACAAGCAAGTCACTTTATTGAGGGCTGAGAATCTTTCAGAGGTCCAAGTACGTGACCTTTTAGAATGTCAAAAATGCAGTATGACTTTCAATGAAAAGGATACATATTTGCAGCACTTACTGTCATTTCACCAGAGGGGTGCAAAGAGGTGCAGGCCGGGTTCATCAATTGCTGATGGGGTGATAATTAAAGATGGAAAGTATGAATGCCAATTCTGCCATAAAATTTTCCAAGAAAGGCATCGGTACAATGGTCATGTTGGTGTCCACATGAGGAACTATGTCAGGAGCCTTGAGGCATCACCAGGTGAGATAACTTTACAGAAGAGCATTGATTTTCCATCCTTGGGAGCAATTTCTTCAGCTGTCTCTAAGATGGGTGCATTGGTTGAAATTGACAAGGTTTCTATTCTGGAAACTCCAACTGCTAAGCCTAATAAAGAACTGAATGTTGGCTCTGTTCATAGTAAACTGGGCACCACTTCAATTCTCGGAACTCCTGCTGGATCCAAACTTGAACCAGGTATAAGTTCCTTGCATGATAAACAAGTTGTGAATACTAACAGCATTAATAAGACTCTGGTCAGTGAATCTTGCAATAAGCTGGACGGTGATCTGAGAATGACTGGTTATAAATTAGGGATGATCAACAATGCTGGCAACATATCTGTTGAACTTAAGTCTTGTTTGGATTCTGGAACTGTGTTGCCAACTAATGAGGAAAATGATACTGAAATTTGTGGAAAAGATGGGTTTGCAAGCACCATTGTTGAAATTAACAAGCCTGCCATTGAGAAAGAAATGGCTTCTGGAAGCTCTTCATGTACTCTATCTGCTAATTGTCAAGCTCGCAGGATTGAAAATAATTCTGGGACTCCATTGTCTAGTAATGGGGAAAATGATAGTCTTTTAACTTCTTGTGGAAAAGATGGTTTTGCAGACACTGCTGTTGAAATCAAATCTTCCATTGAGCAAGAGAAGTGTTCTGAAAGCTATTTGCCTACTCCATGTATGAACAAGCAACCTTGCAGCCTTAAAAGTATTATGAGTGAGGCTCTCATAAGTGCTGCTGAGGAACCCAAACTTGACAAAATGGAAAAATTTGGAAGTAATGATATGGCAGGTGGCCTTGATGCTGGCCTGGCTGGATCGGGTAAAGTTGTTGTAACAGTGGCTAGGAGGGGAACTGTTGAAGAAAATGCTATGCAGAGTGGGGTAATAGAACATTTACTGCAGTTATCTGATTGTTTTCCAACCATTGCTGAGATGGGAAACGAGCATGCTGGCAGCCAGGCTGGACCAGGTAAAGAAGATGTTACAGAAGCTACTGGGGATGCTCATGAAGAAAATGCAATGCAGAATGGTATGTCAGAATCTTCTCCAATGTTAAAGCAGTTACCTAATTGCTTTCCCACCCTTGATGGGATGGAAATTGAACATGATGACGATAAGACTGGACTAAGTAAAGATGTAACAGAAGTAACTAGGAACAGTAATGAAGACAATGCTATGCAGAGTGAGATGATAGAACATTCACTGCAGTTGTCTAACTGTTTTCCAACCATTGTTGAGATGGGAAATGGGCATGCTGGCAGCCAGGCTGAACCAGGTAAGGACGTTGCCAAAGAAGCTACTGGGGATACTCGTGAAGAAAATGCAATGCAGAATGGGATGATGGAACCTTCTCTGTTGTTAAAGCAGTTATCTAATTGCTTTCCCACCCTTGATGGGATGGAAATTGAAAATGATGGCAATAAGACTGTACTGGGTAAAGATGTAACAGAAGCAACTGAGAATACTGATGAAGAAAATACAATGCAGAGCGGGGGGACAGAACCTTCACTGCTATCAATACGGTCATCTGATTGCTTCCCCGTCATTGATGAGATAGGAAGTGAGCTTGGTGGCAGTCAGGATGGATCTAGTAAATATGTTGCAAAAGAGACTATTGATGGCATTGATGAAGAAAATTCAATGCAAAGCAGGATGATACAACCTTCGCTGCCATTAATGCAGTCATCTGATTGTTTTCCCACCTTTGAGGGGATGGGAAGTGAGCTTTGTGGCACTCGGGCTGGACAAGATAAAAATGTTGTAAAAGAGGCTACTGTGGTCAATGGCAAAGAGAACACAAGTCAAATTGGGGGGTTAGAACCTTTGCTGCCATTAATGCAATCATCTGATAATGCAATACAGAGTGGGATGAAGAAACCTTCACTGCCATTAATGCAATCATCTGATAATGCAATACAGAGTGGGATGAAGAAACCTTCACTGCCATTAATGCAATCATCTGATAATGCAATACAGAGTGGGATGAGGGAGCCTTCACTGCCATTAATGCAATCATCTGATTGCTTTTCCACCTCTGATATGATCTCAGATAAGGTATGGGGTATTGCATGGAATGGGCACCTTTTATAAGTATACAAGTTGTTAGTGAAAACCATGAGTTTGTCATGATATTTGAGAATGTGGTTGGGATTTATCTGGATTGTTTTGTTATCTTTTTGTTCTCCTATGTTTCCTATTTACTATTTAATGTTTGTGGGTTTTTGTCAGAGAAATGGGGGTGGGGAACTGTAGCCTCAAAAGAAAATGCAAGAGTAAAGATTGATGTATCTGCCTGTCATGCTACTGAAAATCTGAAAAGGTGGCTTGAAGTTGACCTTTTTATTGTGGATCCTCAAAAGATATGATAAATATTATGAAGTTTTTCAAGGAAAATCTGGTAACATGTATAGACAGAGGACCGGGTCAAATTTGTAATTATTAATTACCAAAGAAAAGTATTTATTATTTTTGCACTTACTTTTCGTAAGTAACTTCAGATTCTATTAAGTATGACTAAAATGTATGCATACGAGTCAGGCATTCCTTGGAGAGGTTCATCCGTTCATATCTATTACCTCTCCAACTATGCATCAAATTTCAATTGAGCCCAATTCAATCAATCCCTCTCAACCCCCTATTTGGCTAGTGTATGTGTGTCAGCCAACCTATTTGTTGATCTTTGCACCCATTGTACTTTTATGTGCATGTTCCTTGCTTGCCATTTAATCTTCTTTAGTTCATCTTTGTATGCCAATACTTCTTTCTCACTATTCATTAGCCAACATACCACCACCTTGGAGTCACCTTCAATAATTTGCTTGTCCAAATTCCTGTATCTTGCTCGTTGTACTCCTTGGTGTATAGCATGGAGTTCAACCCTTGTGGAAACCCCAAAGCCCACTTGGGCCAAAAAACGTAGCTACAATATGACTATCTTTATCCTTAAATACTCCTCCCACTCTAGAGGGACCTGGATTTCCAAAGCTAATCCCATCAAAATTTAACTTAATAAAGCTATCCTCCAGTGGTGTCCTAGCCTTTGTAAAGTTTGCACTATCTTCTTTTTTGAGGAGGTTGTAGCCTCTTCCCCCCATTTTCTCCAAATATCATTATGTTAAAAAGGTGAGAAAATTTCCAATGATCTTACATAGTGTATCACCTTAACCATGATACATTTCCTTACAGATTCCTTGCTTCTTTCCTTCTCCATGAAAAGTTCTTGCATTTCTTTCTTCCTATACTATCCAAATAACTGTTGTTCTTGGTGCACCTTCACATGATTCTTCCTCTTTTCTTTGGCCATGTAAAAGTTCTAAGTCAAACAACCTTGCCATATTCATGGGTGGAGCCTACTTGCACACAAATAAAGAGAAAATTTGTTCCCAAATACAAGTAACAAATGAATAGGAGATTAAAAACAAATTTTACCATTGCCTTTGGAAAGAGTGAATCAACTTGTGAGTAAGCACCCACCCATAGGTTGGGGAGCCCAAACACACCCATCAGGCTTAGAGGGGTCTAAGCAAACCTTCTCAAAAATTTGAAATGAATTTCAAAATAGGTTCCATTTTATAATGTGAGATGTGAGATTGAAAACAAAGAAGGAAAAAGGCCCCTAGGAGTAGAATCACTAGACCTAGCAAAAAGTTGACCCAACCCAACCCAAAAAAGTAGGGTTAGAGTCTCATATTTAGCTACATGAATGTGAGAATGATCCGACCCGACCTGAAAAAACTAGGTTGGGTTGGGTCATGGGTTAAACCGCCAACCCAATTGTCAGGTCTAATTGGGACTATTTATGTATTGTTAGAAGTTTCCACTCTTTAATCTTTACTATTTAGTCTTTACACTTTATCGTTTACTCTTTGAATTGTTGAATGTTCCAAATATTTTATTTTATTTGTAGAATTTTAAGATTAGTTCCTTTAATTTTGGCATTTTTTCTATTTTTTCTTTATTTTTAAATTTCCAATTATTTTTAAGGATAAGCCAAATTAACTCGTGGGTCAACCCTAACCCAAACAGTTAGGGTTAGGGTCTAGCATTTCCTGACCCAACCCAAAATCAACATGAAGTGTCTCGACCCAACCCAAACCCGACCCAGCCAACCCAATTGTCAGGTCTAAGAATTGCCTACCCATAGGTCTTCCCAAAATAGGTTTTTGTTTCCAGAGCAGAAAACATACATGATAGAGTTAAGAATTCCTGGAATAATACCATGCATATCTTTCCAAGGGGAGGCTAGGACGGAAGTAACTTTTACACTTCCTAAGGATGTGATTCTGGGTGAGCAGTAGCTAGCCGCCGCCCCCCCCCCCCTCATAAAGATATGAAGTGTACTGGTGGTGTCTTCTGAACAAAGTTTTCTTTTTGGATTTTATTTCCATTCTATTGTAGCAAATTCTTTGAATGAGGAAATTCAAAAAAAAAAAAAAGTGAGACCTTCAAGTGAAGTAGTTTGTCTGCTTTACAATTTATTTTTTGATAATTGTGTGTTTTACAAATTTAACTTACCTGAACATAATACGAGCTTCTCCAATTTCTTATTTCATACAGGGAAGGGATGGATTCTGCAGTGTCAGCCAGAAGCTTGACAATGTCTCAGGTTTTGAGGAGCTGAGATTTGAGGAAATAGAGCCCCAAAAATTCACTTATATTAATGAGCAAGAATCAAGTTCTCTGCCGGAAGAATCAATGAACCTGACATATGATGCAGAGATTGATGTCCCCATTCAATTTGAGTGGGAAGCTGTCTTACCAAATGTTGCTAGTAATCAGCTTACAGCCTTGTGTGTATGGTGCAGATTAGAGTTCAACCATGGGGCAGTCACCTCTGAAACACAATCAGATTCAGTTGGTTTTATTTGTCCAACTTGCAAGGCCAAGATTGCAGGCCAGATCAATGTGCTGGATAATGAGTCATCTGTAAATCCTGACCGGCTATGAAGAGGGTCATTCTTTTAATATTTCTTTCAATGTCTTCTCAGATGTGAGGTAATTTCTGTGCCTCCATGGTAATTTCATCATTCAATGAAAGTTCTGCAGATTGAATCTTGACATCCATTTGATGTTTTTATCAATTTGCAGTTTACCTCTATTACTAAGGGTTGTAGTAATACAGGATTTAGAAACTAATGGAACTATTTGAGTTCAAGTTTTTTATAGGCTTAAAATTTATAGAGAGAAAACAACTTAACCCACTGATCAACGTTTTACAATTACATGTTTTCTTTTTTTTTTTTTTTTTTCTCTTTTTCAATACTGGCACATATTACAGCAGGATGAATGGCTTCCGTTTTGAAGCCATTATCCCGTATCAAAGCCTATCAAAAAGTATTGATACGATACATATCTGTGTATCAATGTGTATTGGTGATTATCGGTCCATATCGATAGAATCACAGCCAAACGGAAAAAATGCAACTGCAGACTAAACCTCGTTTACTTTGTCCGAGAGTTGTGGGAATTGTTTACAGAAATACAGCCCAGTATCTGACGGGATCTCCTGAAAGCAAAAACTTGTGTGGCTGGATGCTGTGCTCTCAGGAGATCCGAGCTCCCAGGTTCTACCACTTTTTAGAAAAAAAAAAAAAACTTGGAATTGATTTTTTTTTTTTTAATTTTATATCAAAGTGGGGTTGGGTGCTAGAATCCACCAACAAGGTAAATGTATCTTTTCATGGATTTACTCGTGTTTTTAGTGGATTTACATGTTTTGGTGCTTGAATTGCATGGAATCGCTCATCTCTTGTTCAAGCTAATTTGTTTTTGCTCGTACAAATTGATCTATACATAGTGCTATCAAGATGTGAAAACGAAAAAATTGCTAGAATTAATTTGTCATGCTTTTGGTAGGAACTGAACAATGGATCTATGAATGATTTGTCATATCTATAGATCCATAACAACACATATCAAAAGATTGGAGTCATCTTTATTTTTAGTCAAATTATGGCCACATTGTCTATTTGTCTTGGGCCTTGTGTCACACAAGTTGTGTTACTTATGGCTGTATTTGGTTTGATGGAAAAGATAGGAAAACCTATACAAACCAAACATAGCCTATGTGTTTGCATCTTAATCTTAATTATTATCATTTTTATCTTAAATTTGGTGTTATTTTTATTCATAAATCACCGACTATTGTATCCCGGTACTTTTTTTTTGTGATATTGATGCTTTGGAGATCGGATTTCGTCTTCACAGAATTGGTCCTCGCAACACTCCGGATTCGCTACCTTGAACCCCGCTGATAATTCCCTTCATAAAAAGGATTTGGCTATTTGGGGAAGCTGTGTTACTTGATGTCATATAAATCTGAAAATTTGAAAAAGGCAAAATGCATGTGGTTTCTCCTTTTCTGTTCAAGGAAACATATTTATTTTCAAAACATAATCACAAATTTGAATTTATTATTTTATGCATATTTTTGCTGAGGCTTAGTTTGGAAGTGCACTGTACATATTTGTATTTGTACTCCTTCCAAACTGAGCCTAAACAACAATAATTTAATTGAAAATTGGATCATTAAGCTTAAAAAGGGTAAATTTTTAAAAACTCCCTTGAATTTTTTGGCCATTTTTGAAACCTCCTCAGAAGTTTGATAGTTGCAATCACCTCTTCTGAACCTTTTAACACAGTTGCAGTTGCAAGTAGGCCTCTTCTGTTAGAATCTCTAACAAGAGGCATGGAAATGTTCAAAATATCCATGTAGTTAATTTTTACTAAAATGTTTATTTTCTAAATTTTATCTTCATATCAATTGTTACCCAAATTCTTCCAATCTTTTTTTTTTCTGAAATTGATTTATTTTTCAAATGTGTTCATCTTAATTGCTCAAATAGTAAAGTTACAGCCGTAAACTCTCTTATATTCCACTACGATACCAAAAGGATATGATATCCAAAAAACTTTTGATCAATCAATTGGAATCATGAATGTGGTAGCCAATCAGGTTTTATCAAAATTCATGGGTGGGTTTTGATTGGTTAGAATTCTTTCGATACCATGTCTTTTCCTCATCATAGATTTTCCCTTTTTTATGATCAAAAGTTTCATTTTTTTTTGGTAAAAACTAGCCTCAGTAGTAATTGTCTAGGTATTTTGGACATTTTCATGCCTCCTGTTATTTTTCTGAGTAAAATCCTCGTGTTATTAGAGGATTCTAATAGATGGGCTCTACTTTCAAGTTTCAACTGTCAGAAAGTTTAGAAGAAGTAATTGCAATTACCAAACTTAAAGGGAGATTTCAACAATGGCCAGAAACTTTAGAGAGGTTTTAGTGGATCATGGGTTCAGATTTTCATTCAGTAGTATGGCAATGGCAACATAACACACCTATCTTGATTAAATTGGGCCCTATTCATTTTTAGAGAAGCTATTTACCTGGGTAAATGTACTTACCCAGGTAAGTGTTCCCCAAGAAACATTTACTTGGGTAAGTGTACTATCAATGTTCTTTTATTTTCTAGGTAAATAATACAATGACCATTTTAGCCATAAAAAGTCATTATTAAAAGAGAGTTTTGCTACATCTAAGCATTGGTAATCTTCCCTCCAGGTGGGAAAGATACTTACCCGCCTCAAACATGGGTATCACTTACTTAGGTAAAATGCATGAAATTTTAAAATGGCACATATCGGGGCTGAGGAGTAAGCTAGTGTGCCTTTTGAAAGGGTTGCACTTAGGACCTAGGTGGGGTGCCTAGGCGCTAAGGTTCAAAGTATTGTTACATATCGGCCCATATTGGTTGATATGTATCCTTCCGGGACCCTCCCGATATGCCTAGACAATGGGTGTATCGGGGGTTTGACCGGTTCAGGGGATGGAGGGGTCCTAGACCGGTTCCCCTAAACCAGTTTTGAAAAAAAAAAGTAAAAAACAAGTATCAAAACGCCCGATACGCCCCTACCAGCGTATTGGGCGTATCGATATTTTGAACATTGCTAGGCGCATTAATATTTTCTTGAGCCTAGCCTGCACTAATATTTGATGCCCTCGAGTTGGGCCCAAGCACGAGTTAGTCAATCAGCCTATACTAGAATTTCATATGCACACATATACATATGCATGCATGTATGGTTTATTAAAAAATAGGTAAATTGCTGAAACCTCTCTTGAAGTTTTTAACCATTGCTGAAACGTCCCTTGAAGTTTGGTAATTGCAATCACCTTCCATGAACTTTCTAACATAGTTGCAAGTAGACCCCCTTATAATCTATTAACAAAAGACACAAAAATGACCAAATTACCCATGTAATTACTATTGAGGCTGATTTATATAGAAAAAACTTGATCTTTTGAGCTTAGGCCTAGCTTGAAGACAAAAAATCCAAGCCCAAACCATGTAAAATTGTGGGCTGAGTTGGTTTGGGCTTGGATTGGGCCCGCGTATGTTGTACCCCTACTTGCAACACTATTTGCAATGCTACAACCACTTGGGCCCAATGAATAAAAATACTTTTATATTAGCATGTTGTTTGATGCCATCATGGGATAAATAGATAATATTAGAGACGTGCCTAATTTTACATGGCCTGGGCTTGACTTTAGTTACCCAAAGGATAGGCTTGGGCCCAACCTGAAAAAATAAAAAAGACCAAACTTTTGAACCCAGGCCTAGGCCCAAGTCGAGGATTGAAAATCGAAATTAGCTTGTCTAAAATTACAAGTTATGTTGATTTGAGCTCGAGTTAAGCCCACCTAATTTGCCTCCCTATGGACCATTGACCATTAATTAGATGTAAAAACAATATTCTTTTTAAGTTAGTTTAGTTTTTAATTCTATTTACATTATTAATGAAGTATTAAATTCATAAATAGGGTGTTTTAGTAAAAAAGTCCACAAAGTCCTTAAATATAAGATTTAATGAAAGAAAATGAAACTTGATATGTTAAATATAGGAGTTAATGATGAGGAGTATAATGAATTTAATAAGAGTAGTAGTTCAAATTATGTTTTTTGCCCTCATAAATATAGGGAGACCAAGTTCAAAATAAAGGATATTTTAGTAAAAAAATATAGAATCTATACCTCATTCACACTTTTACACACACACACACACACACATCAATAGCCCTCATTTCTCCTTAATACACATGCCTCTTCACTAAAGTCCCACTCCAACTCCCTCTCTCTCATGTTCCCAATCACTTAGCCAACCCCCCTCCTAAAATTTCTCCTAAACTATCTCTCCCACCTAAAATTCCTCCTAAAACACATCTTAATCTATCTTACATGCCCAATAAACAATCTAAAAATCAAAAAGGTTAAATTAATTAGCTAAATTAATTTGTGAAATATTATTGATATTTTCAATAATTATTGATATTATTGAATATTATTCATCAGATATCAACACCTAAATTATAAATTTCTGTAGTTTTGGTACTTTGGAAATTTTAATTACTAAAAGTTAGATGCTGAAAATTACTAATTTTGGTAGTTTAATTTCAGATTTTTTAAATTAATTATTTAAACTAATAATTACTAATAAATGAATAATTAAATAAAATATCAATAAATACAATTTTAATGATTAAAAACTATTGATAATTTTTATTAAAATAAATACAATTTTTTTTTTTACATTTTCAATAATTTTTAGCAATAATTAGTTATTGATATTTTTTAGTAATTTTGGTCAATTTATTAGTGCTTAGTGATATTATTAGATAATAATAATAATCATTAGTAATTTTTTAGTGGAAAATTAATTTCAATAAACATAAACTTATTTTTTGATTTTTTAGTAATTTTGGTATTTACTACAATTTTTGGGCAATGATTAGTGATTTTGAAATTTTAATTACTAAAAGTTACTTGATGAGGGGTGATTTGGTACAACCTAGTAAGTAAAGGTCACGTGGATGCGATCTACCTGAAGGATGATAACTTAGCAAAAGGAGCATAGTCAACAGTTTTCAAAGCTCGGGTGTTCGGTCAACTTGGCACAAAACCACCTTGGCATAAAGTCACCTTGGCGTAAAGGCACTTCGGCACCTGATCCAGTTCGGGGCCCAAGAACTGAAGTGACACGTAATAAATTCCAAAAGCTTCCCAACGAACTCTGAACTTTGTGGGATCACGTCGTACGATGGCAAGCCTTATCCTCTCTCCATCCAGATTGGGCGGTAACGATAAGGATCATAAGCTGGCACAATACCCTCTGGATAAAACGGAAGTGGACCTCATCTTTCCAGGCCGAAGATCTTGGAACTATTCCGTGAGGTTCACGACAACTCTGTATATAAAGGCAACAACCCCTCTGGTGCCTAGGTACGCATAATATCATTTGCACACTAGCACTCTAGCTCATTTTCAACTTGTAGTCTATTGCAAGAATACTAACTTAATCATCGGAGCAACCTCGTCAGGTTAGCCACCCCGAGTTCTCTGAGCTCACTGTTTTGCAGAACAACCAGCTCGTCATACAACGAAGCTCCAGGTCATCCTCCAGAAGGGAGCATCCAGTTCGTGCTCCATCATTACTAATTTTGGTAATTTAATTTAGTGAAAGTTAAATTATAAAACTTTCAATTATTCAAATAAATAATTGGAAAGTTTTAATAATTTTCATAATTATTGGAACTATATTTATGGGTTTGGAGGATGACCTGATGGGTAGGAATGACAATGGGTGGGTTCAGGGCAAGGATCATACTCCCCGCCCTCGACCTTGAATTTTAAATTAATCCCTATTGGGAAAAATTTAGTCTGGATACTCAGTCCTCGATGGAGACAGGTTCCCCGATGGGGACCTAAATCCCCAAAATTTTTAATTAAAATTTTATTTTTTGAAAGGTATTTATTTAAAATAAAAGAAAATTTAAAATATAAATAATATTTTAAATATATTTTGATATATATATATATATATATATATATATATAATATAAATAACATAAATAATATTATACATTTAATATAATATATAATTGTGGACTTCACTCCTCGTCCCCGTTCCCGTTCCCATCCTTGATTGAGTATTACTATTAATCTCATATCCACCCTGTCCCCGCTATAACAATCTCCATCCCCATCTTCACTTGGTCGAGAAGGCCAAATACTCGGTGGGGATGGGAAAAATTGCATCCCTACCCCCCATAGAACAATAAATTTTAAGTCCTATAAGTCCTAACATTATAATACTTTTCCTATACATCGCATGCGGGGCCATTAGTTTATGTATGTTAGATTAATGGGGCAGAACTTGCTAGAATCCAATGAGAATGTATTTCACTATCCAATTTTCTTGGTAGGTCACCTAACAGCCAACAGCTATGCCTTGTTGTATGTCCTAACATTTAATGGCATTAATAAGAAATCAATTTGTTTTTTTTTTATCATTGTAGTTATGCAATGAAAGCTCTCAAAATCAATTGACAAAAAAAAAAGTGGACTGGTGTTAGGAGCTGGCCACTTGGTTAGTATATAAGCTGTTTGTCAATACTTAATACATATTATGTGGTTTAAACCATTGGCAGTGGACTGGCTAGCTAATATTGATTATGGTTCAGTGTATAGAGAGTGTTTGGTTTGAAATAGGTCTTTATTTATTTATTTATTTATTTTGTGTTTTAGTGATTGTTGGAGGAGGGCTACACGTGTTGTGCAGCCTTTTTTTTTTTTTTCTATTTATAAAAAACAAGTATATTCTTCCAAGTCGTCTGCATTATTTTGACATTCCATTCGTTGCCCTTGCAAGGAAGGAAAACTGAAGATTCTAAAAACAATGAAAAACATAGTGAAAAATCCATTTTCATTTTTCAACCCTCCCAAGGAATTTACATCAGCGCCCCCACAATGCCCTACAGTACATCACGACCTTGTATTAAAAATATTTTCCAATGCTTAAGATCGGGTAAAATTATATATGGGTTGGTTTGGTTCGGTTTGCCAATCGAATTGTTATTATCGGTTTGATTAATGAACAACTACACATCGCTCGGTTTAATTGGTTAATCAAATAAAGGAGATGGATGTGTGTTTCTTCCCAAGAAATTGTTTTGACCGTTTGTAACGATGATGATACAGTACTATGGATCCTATGAAAAGAATACAAATTTTGGTTTAATATTGTTTTGGATTTTACCTTATTCAACGTTACGTCTTATTTTACTTCATTTATATGCAATCAAATAAAATACAATAAAATTTAAAATAAAGTGCCATTGAATCATTGTCTCTTTTTACTTATGCATATGTTATTAAGTTTTCATATAATTATGAGAGTGCCATCAATATGTAATTACAATATTGCCACAATTGTTATTATTCTCTATATATTTTATATTTATTACCTCTCTTTCTCTCTCTAGGGCTGTTAATGGTTCGGGTTGGACTTGATGGATCCAAACCAATTGGGTCAATTCGGATTCTGTTCCTAATATATTGTTGTTATTCTTATTGGGTTGAAGCCTGTTCCACCTAGTCACGAATTATAAATGTATTATTTATATTGTATTTTTGTAAATTTGTTATATTAATTATTTTTTATAAAAAGGATGTATATATGATGAAAATAATTAAAAAGATACTTGTAGTTGTTGTTTTTCATTATTTAAATTGTTATATTGTAATTATATTTTAATAATTTATTAATTTTAATAAAATTAAATCAGATTGGATTAGATTCAAAAATCCGACTTCCTCATCGGATTCAAAATTAGACCCATGTTTTATCATATTCAATCGGATCTTCGGATTAGATCTATAATTAATAGTGCTGGATTCGGATTCGGATATACTTTCCTTATTTGAATCCGATCCAATCCATTTACATCCCTAGTCAATGGGTTGGGTTGAACCTGATGGGCCCAAACCAATTTGGTCAGTTCGGTTTTCAGTTCATGATATATTGTCCCAATTCTTATCGTGTTGGAGTCGGTTCCACTTAGTCACAAATTAATTTGGAGTCGGGTCTAAAATTATATACATTGAATTGGGAATTTTATGTGTTTAATGTGAGCTTGGGATGAGCTACAGTATTGTGCCAAATCTTGGGCTAAAAATTTATAGGGCCAGGCTCAGACCAAGTGTAAAGACAAAACTTAGGACCAAGTTAGGCCTTTTTCATCTACACATCTTTAACATCTCAATTGAAATCTATGGAATGAAAGCAAACTAATATTTTAAAACATTTCCTTTTCTCTCACTCTCTCACTTTAAGAATTCAACCACTCCCTCCCATCCCTCCCCCAATTCTCCCAACCCCTCTAATAGTATACACTTGTTAAAATGTCTTAATTAAATGTATTTTTAAGATTTTATTAATTATTTTAAAATTATTATTTATAATTGTAAAATTATTTGTTTTAAAATTTGAGTAGTAAAAATGTAATTTAAGTATTTAACTATATGAACTGAAATAATAATTAATTGAATTACCATAATTAACTAATTAAATTAAATTAACTAATTAAATAACACTAAATTAATTTGCTTCATTTATTCAAATAGTTAACATCAAATTTGTGTATATGAACAAAATTATTAAATGTGTTGTATTCGTAGGGGGCACTCCGCTAGTCATAAATTTGCGTTGCAACCACATAGCCTAAATAATTTATTTAATTGAGATTTGGAACTCCATCGCTTTTTTAATTGTGATTTTTTTGGATTTTCGTTTTGATGGGAGATGTAAGATGTGTTAGTTGAGGTGACAATAAGTAGTTCTCGGTTTACATAAAATTATATCCACAACTGAACCAATTTGTCGGTTTTTAGTATTTATCAAATCGAAACCAACCAGCTCTTTTCTAAACCATTATTTTGAGTCGAGTTGATTCGATTTGATCGGTTCATAAAAATTATATGAACAGCCCCCCGATATATTTCCAATACAAGGTCGGGATGTATTGCGGCTTGTGAGGCATTATGGGGCGCCCCATTATGTAAACTCCATGGTAATATGGAGTTGGTGCCAATTACGTCCCAACCAACGACCAACCATTACAGCCGTACATGAGGAACATCTCTCAGAGTAGAGATGTAGAGATGCTTCCAATGTAAGGGGCAGTAGCATATTGGGATAGGGTTGGTAGTGCTCTCATTTTTTTCTATTGGTAGCATATCCCTACCTTCGTCCTCCTGAATATAAGCAACATGTACCTAAGAGAATGAGGCTCAAACCTTTTAGGCAATGTTTGGTTTGAAGGAAAAGGTATAGAAAGGAAGGGAAAAACAGGAAAATTTATAGGGAGAAGTACAAATTAGCGTAGCTCAGAATTTATTAGGCCCAAAGTACAGGGCAATGTATCTTGACCGTTAAATTCATGGGTTATTTTTTTTTTAATCTTTTCCTTCCTTTTCCTTCAAATCAAACACAGCCAAACTTTAAAAATTCGCATGGTGACATTCATCTAACAGCCAAGTAGACATGTTTATGGGCCAGGCTGGACTTTTACTCTTCATGAATGAAAATTTGTTAGGCCCGAGCCCGAGCCTGAGCCCGGTTTGACCAATGGGCCTACAACTTGGGCCCGAGCCCAACCTTGATAAAAAGTCGGACGCCTGAGCCCAAGTTCGTGATGATTGTAAGCTGTGATTTTAACGGTGATCTGTTCGTGTCAGAGAGAGAGAGAGAGAGAGGAGGAACGATGGATGTTCGCCGCCTTGTCGGTTGTGTGGCTGCCTTAGAGTGTGAGAACTGAGGACTGAGGAGGATGTGAAGTCTGAAGAGAAGAGAGGTTCAACTAGAAAGAGGTGAAAGAGAAAAGGGGTTCAACTAGGGCTTTCTAACTTTAATCTATAGGTCGGGCCGGGCTATTTTGACAAATCCTGAGCCCGGCTCGAATTTATTGCAGGCCGGGTTTTTAGCCCGGGGTTAACCCCGCGGGCTCTTTTGCGTGTTCAAACCCGTCCGGGGGCCGGGCCGGCCCGTCGGACCACCCGGCCCATGAACAGGTCTACAGCCAAGTATGGTAGCCCGTACAGTATTAAAGAGAAGGCTACCGTACGCCCCACCGTTCCAACTTATCGTCAATCAGCCACAGGGAGGCAGGATGCAGGATCACAGCCTCTGAAGTCTGGAACCGAATCCACCGTTTCAGCCATTTTCTTCTTCTTCTGGTTCTGGTGCAGATGCAGCCTCTCTCTCTATTCTCTCCCACCAAAATTTCCCTCCCAGGTGCCGTATGTATATCTACAGTAAAATTAGCCAGCAGCATGCAGCCATGATCCTCCCTCATCTCCCTCGTCCTCATCAACCCTCATAATAATGAACACCCCCGGCTTTAACGCTAAAATGCGCTGTCCTCTCTATCTCCCCTCTCCTCTTACCCTTCTTCGCTTTTCACTTCCTTTTCTCCATCCTCCTCTTCTTCTAACATTCCTTTAGAGTTTCTTTCGCTCTCCTCCCTCAATTCCCCAATTTGTTGGTGCCTCCACAATCCATGGCGACGAGGGTTTGGCATACAGGGTTCGTCCTTTTACTGCTATTCGGGAGGCTAACCTGCTCTGAGCCCGTTAGAGTTTCGTCGTCTGAGGTCTGTCCCGTGCCGTCCGTGGCGGATTCGATCTTGCGCTCTCCAGATTTATGTGAACATTCCAATTGGCTGTCGAATGGCGATTCTGATGGAGATCTAGTCGGTGTTACGGAGGTATTTACGAAATTTATTTTCTTTTTTTATGTTCTTAGTAGTCATTTCCAGAATTGCTCGTGGTTTACAAGGTCTTTTGGTCATGGAAATATTTCATTCTGAAAAGAAATGCAAAACTTCTGCGGTTGATTGAAACTTTACAATTCCCTGATTTTTCTCTTTTTGCTGTCGTTGGTTGTGATTTTTCTGGTTCTGAAAGTTAGGATTTGGAACAGAAAGCAAAATTCGGTTTTCTTGCTTATAAATCCCTTTTCTGGCTGAGAACTGGACCAACATTTCTTGAATGCGATGATTTGGAAAATGGTATCTGTGATATGTGGGTAACTAAAGATATGGTTATATTAGGGCCATTGTTGAATCCGGCCAGGATACCTGGATTTTGCAAACAATTTCATCTTAGAGAGCGATAGGAATGATTTAATCTCATCTACTATTAATTATAAACAAACTATTTGGAAAATACTGAAGCTGAATGATTCACATAAAAAAATACTGTTACATGTATTGAAGGGTGCCTAGTTGCCTTGGCGCCTGCCTAGGTGATGCCTTGACAACCATGGTTTTACTGTAGTTTTACATGTATAGAAGACCACCTGCAGCACCTGTTAGGAAAAGTGATCCGTTGCAAGTTGAAGGGGGGCTAGAAGAGCTAGGAGGCACATGGAAAAGGACTTGGGTGGAACTAATAAGAAATGTTTTAAGTGCCTATAATTTAATTTAAGGATGGATGTGGCACTGAGCAGAATAGAATGGTGAAACATGACTTATATAACCGACCCCATATAGTTGGGACAAGGCCTAGATGATGTATTAATCTTGAAAGTGTTAGATTTTCTCCTTTGTACTAAACCTCCATTCACCAATTACCATGCTACACCTATTCCTATTGTAAACTATAAAAGGGGCAGAAATATTACTGAAATATTTCAGAATGAAAGATTCTATTGACCTTGTGCATTGAAATAAACAAAGCTTCAGAGGATAGGGGACTTGGGCCTAACCTTGTTTGAAGGCAAGGAAAATGGCAAACTATGAGTATTTAGGACAAGAACAGTTTATGTATATGACAGCCAAATCCAAGGAATTCATTGTGATGAGGAGGCAATTTATATGGGAGGGACAAACTATCTCCACATTTTCTTTTATTCTTTTTTCTTGAATAATGTCAAGTTCCATAAAAAAATGGTGGCGGAGTTCCATAAAAAAAAAGAGTATTTAGGATAAGAACAGTTTAGGACATTAACAGTTTATGTATAGGATGGTGGTGGAGTTCATTTTGATGAGGAGGCAATTTATATGGGAGGGACAGACTATCTCCACATTTTCTTTTATTCTTTTTTCTTGAATAATGTCAAGTTCCATAAAAAAATGATTGGTCATTTACATAAAGAATGACCATATAGTCTTTCTCAAGGAATTGTTTTGCAGATCCACAAAAAAAGGGAATTGTTTCAAAATTTCATCATTTACTTTCATGATTTAGGTCACCATCATCATCTAAGCCTTGCCTTAACCATATGGGGTTGGCTACATGAATCTGGATTTGCCATTCTATTCTGTTTAATGTCATATCCATTTTTGATCATTTCTCACTGCACTTGGGTTAAGGCATAGCATGTACATGGAATGCCCTAGCATGAGCACAGAAAAGACAATTTAGGATCCATGACCGTAAGAGTTTGGCAAAAGGTTTTATACTGGCTGCCAACCTGACACAACCCTTGTCCTTTATCTAAGTTTGGGACCACTGGTGTAAGACAAAGCTCACATTGGCAGTGTTACTTTCTTGATTTAGCTATGGTATACTAATTTATCATATTTATCTGTAGGGTCTGCTATATGATTGTTTTAGTCAGAAGTCTGAAACTGAATGACCTGGGAATCTTCTATGTCTTAGTTAGAGTTCTAGAGGATTCGACATCATCATCCAAGCCTTATCTCAACTATATGGGGTTGGCTACATGAATCCTGTTTCACCATTCTGTCCAATTTAATGCCACGTGCATTGTTAAATTATTAGTGCTTAAATCATTTCTTACTTTTTTGACCCATGTCCTTTTTGGTCTAGCCCTACCTCTTCTAGCCCCTTCAACTTGCAATTGGTCAATTCTTCTTATGGGTGCTAGCAAATGTCTTCTATGCACATGATCAAACCATCTTAGTCTTCCTTCTCTCATTTTGTCACCTATTGGAGCTACTCCTAGGTTTCAATGAATGGCTTCATTTCTATCCCTATCCTTTCTAATTTTCCCACTCATCCATCTTAGCATACATGTTTCTGCCTTACTGATTTTTTGGACATGTTGTTTGTTGACTGCCCAACACTTTGCTCCATACAACATATCTGGCTTTACAACTGTTTAGAGTTTTCCTTTAAGTGGCATTCACCATAGTTGTCAAGGCATCGCCTAGGTGCTTGCCTAGGTGTCAACCAAGCAACTAGGTGCCCTTGTCTGGGCAATTGCCTAAACACCTTGTTTATAGCAATTCGGCACCTATCTAGGTGGCTAGATGCCTATCTAGGCAATAGGGCACCCGCCTAGGCAATTAGAATGACAAGGTGGGTGTCTTATTAAAATACTATTGGTATTGTTGCATCTTATTAATATGTATGTTACTACATTCTATTATATACTATATGCACCATTTATACTTTGTTTTGATTTTTGAAGTTTTGCCATTGAAATTTAAAAGATCCAAAGCTTTTGAGAAGAGAAAAAAAAAAGAAAGAGAGAGAGAGAGAGAGAGAGAGAGAGAGAGAGAGAGAGAGAGAGAGAGAGAGAGAGAGAGAGAGAGAAATTATAAATAACTTTTTTTTTTTCTCCTACTCTCTCCCTCTCTCTTATATAAAATAAACAGCAGCTCCGCCCCTGTACTTTTTCTCTTTTACTTACCCTCTATCTTAAATTTTATCATATGAAACTATGACCTTCTTTAGTTGCTAATTTGATATGAATTGCTTAAATATTTATTATGTTAATATCATTTTTGAAACTATTGAAATAATATTGTCCTAAACATGTTGATTTTCCATGTTTTTAGAGGAAATTTAATATTACTAATAGAGAAAATTGCTACTTTTCCAATTAATATGCATGCTGAATTGTATATAAAACTAGAAAACTTAGTTTTCTATTTATGAAAATTTTATTGCCAAGGCAACTAGGTGACTAGGCGCCTGACTACTGCCTAGAATTGCCTAAGCACCTTAACAACTATGGTATTCACCCATCACATAAGATCCCAGATGCACCCCTCTCTTTTGCTCAATTTACTCTAATTCTATGTGTGGCATCATCCTCAATCTCTCCCTTGTTACCGGAAAAGGTCACATTTGAGTATCTCTTGCTCACCAATTCAAGATTATACCCTTATTAGCATTCCTATTATAATTAAAATTACATATCATATATTTTGTTTTAGTCCTATTTATCGTAAAAACTATTATATTAAGGTTTTTGTCCATAAACCTAATTTTGCACTTAATTCTTCATTAGTTTCATCAATTAAAGCAATGCCATCAACAAACAACATAGGTTTTCCTCCTGAATATGTTTAGTGAATTTCATTACAAAATCTCTCGCTACTTATCCAAAATATATAGGAAAAATCTATGATGCTGGAAAGACATGATATGGGAAAGGCTTTGACCAATCAGAACCTCCTGTGAATGCTGATGATAACTCACCTGATTAGTTATCACTTTCGTGATTCTGGTTGATTGGTTATAAGGTTTTTTAGTATCATGTCTTTCTGGCATTAGTCATCATGGTTGGACCCCTATATATAAAATTCAAGATCAAATGTTGGAATGCTAATTAGCTATTACTTGGTTAAATTTCTCATACATGGTGGGTTTAGAACTCATGTAGAATGGGGGAGCGAGCACAATCCAGTCTCCAGAACGTCCCCCATTTAGTTGATTTGGATCGACACTTCGTGCCTCCAAATGGGAGAAATAGGTTGATTTTTTTTTGGTAATTTTGGAAGATTCTAGCATTCCAGTGTGCTACCTTTTCCCTTTATCTATAAAGGGAACTTGTCCCAATTCAGTGTGCTACCTTTTCCCTATGCAGGCACTTTCTGAGATATTCAATTATAATTATAACATACATAATGCCCAAAATTTAAAAATTTAAACCTTGCAACCAAAAAATCTTCCAAAATAATGAGCAGGTTAGTGGAATTATTTGTAAAATTATAATTTATCAAAAAAGTTATTTGTAAAATTGTAGTTATAGAGTGCACTGCATTTTGTTAAATTCCTCTTATTATGTTTCTTGCATGTTTACATGTCTGGTTGTGTTCATCTACAAGGAAAGGTGATGAGAACTCCTCATTTTGGGAATATTTAGGAATATGTCTTAATTTATCTGCCACATTAACTTGGCAGTTTTCTAACTGTAATGTTCATTTTCTCTTGTGAAGGGGGATGAGGTTTCATTACAGAGAGCGCTGAATCTGGTTCACAAGAACAGTAATGAATATGTATCTTTGTTCTTCTATGCATCTTGGTGCCCATTTTCTAGAGCTTGCAGACCTACCTTCACAATTCTGTCTTCCATGTATCCTTCCATTCCCCATTTTGCTGTTGAAGAATCTTCAATCAGGCCTAGGTTTGTCAGAAAGAGTCTCTCTCTCTCTCTCTCTCTCTCTCTCTCTCTCTCTCTCTCTATCATCTATGGATTTTAGTGTTTTACTTGCAGAAATATTCATATTGATCATTAAAAATATCGTTGCAGCATACTCTCAAGGTATGGAGTTCATGGATTCCCGACCCTCTTCCTCCTGAATTCCACCATGCGGGTGCGGTATCATGGTTCCCGGACTATCAATTCTCTTGTTGCTTTCTACATTGATGTTACAGGTTAGACCAACCCTTGGCTCTTTTTGTTTACTGGTTTTCGTGATGTGATATCTATGTATGCATATAGTTTGCTCTTATATTTTTAAATTCATCAACAAGGTTAGCAAATATAAAAAAAGTTGCAGTTATTTTAAAAGTCACTCTCTTTACATGAACCAGTTATTGCAAATAAGCTTTGTATTCTAGAGATTGATATAGTAATTTATTTCATCTAGTTCTTTGAAATTTAATGATCAGACGTAAGTGATTATAATTATTCATTTAGAGTAGAGCCTCTGTCTGTGATATTACTTTTACTGTACACTAGTCTTGGGCCACTTCCATTTATTTTCATTAATAGGTTATCTGGGGCCACTATGTTGACTTCTCATCTTGTGGAAAAGTGACCAAGACATCCACAGGTGCTTTTGTCAATGACTTAGGTTAAGATTCTTAAGGATATTCACTGCTTTGCATTGCATGTACTGTTCTCTATTTGATCTTATATGTATGATTTGATCAGTACCTGTAGGTGATCTTGTTGAGAAATTGTTACAACTAAAACTTTTTTCTCAAGGTTTTTTTTTTTTTTTTCTCTTTTTGCATGCGCTTGGATCTAGGCATTAAGCCGGCATCACTGGATAGAATGTCCTTGGAGAAAATGGGAAACCCATCAAATCTTGCACATCTGGAGGACTCTGAAAAGGAAAACTGCCCATTCTCATGGGCAAGATCCCCGGAAAATTTGCTTAGGCAGGAGACATATTTGGCATTGGCTACCACATTTGTACTTCTGAGGTTGCTTCACTTCTTTCTCCCAACACTGCTGGCATGTGTTCGGTGTGCTTGGAGAAGGCACATTCAAAATGCAAGCTTGGTGAGCTTATGGAAGTATCCCTTGACGTGCCTCAATCAAGCAATTCAAGTATTCAATGTGCTGAAGGTGCCTTGTAAGAGGAGCAATTTGCAGGAAGGAGCAATGAGTGCCAGGGCATGGGCATCCAAGTCATTGGCCTCTGTTTCCATTGGTGATGCAAGCTCTAGCAGGACATATTCGGGAAATGAAAGGTGTTGAGCGTGCCTTACTTGTCCATGGCATAGTTGACATTCCTACTTTTGTATTTCTCTGCTCGTCTGCAGTGGTTGTGAAGCTCATCTGGTTTGAAGATGAAGATCAAGGGGCTTGAATTGGGGTTGGGTGTTCAGCCGTACATCTTTGTTGAAGATGAAGGTTCTTCCATTTGACCATTGTAGTGACCTTTCCTCACATCTGTTTATATCATGATATCATGAAAATTATGCTTATGAATAGGTTGGTCTAGATTGTTTTTATGCTTTACATCATCCGTCCTCTTAGCTTAGCTACCCAATTAGCCGATAGCCAATTACCAAATCATATGAATATCTGAGCCTTGTCCCAACCATATGGGGTTGGCATGAATCCTGTTCTGCTATTTCGTTCAATTCGATGCTATATCCATTGTGAGACCTACTATATGCAATTGCTAGGCTAGTTAAAATTTATTCTGAACCAACGGAATAAGTGCAAAAGTTACATACTTTTGTCGAATTAGATCACCATGTTAGTCATTTGAAAGCAAATGCAATCATGGCATAACAAACCAGCAGAACTCTCAAAGTTCTTGTAATTATCTGATTGAACCTCCTTTTGTTTTAAAGACCTTATTGGCAGGGGTCCATGCAATTTCTCTTCTTCTTTGCCTACTAATGTTCTGCTATTTTTAATTTTTTAGTGAAACATTGTTGACTTTTGCCTCCTATGAGGAGGCACCGTCTTACGCTAGAAGAAACTTAACATAATTCGACTTTGATACCGGAAAAACTTGCAACCAATGAAAAGGTATGGTAATCAAACTTCACGGTGGATTTTTGATTGCTCAAAGATCTTCCGGTGTAATGTTTGTCTGGTAACAGAGATTTTTCCTCAACACAAATGACAGAACTCAAATGTGAAAAGTGCAAATTGTGAATTCATGTTTCTAGCTTTCTGCAGCTTACTTGTGATATGTCTTCCCGCTTTCTCAGAAACAGTCTTCTAAAGTTCTAATTCTGTTTGCAATCTCATAGAAGATAGAACCAAGTATTGCCTTATGGGCCATTAAATTTATCCAAATTGATTATCTAACAAAGCTCGGAAAGGCTGAGATAGAAATTACAGCCCATGAAATGAATTTCTTGCAAACTGAAATTACTTCCACTTTTAGGAAAGAAAACTCTCTAACCTTTACTGGATGAGTCTCCAGTGCTTGATTGATAGTTCCAACTTCCAAGAACCGAATTGCTATCAAGAAAAAATCAGTTTCACATAACCCAAGCGCCTCGAGTAATGCCACATATTTTCTTCAATGCTTTTAGAGTTCCCAGAATCCAGAGTCCAGACAACCACAAAACAGCAAATAGGCTTTGACTGCATACATATCTGCGATGATAATTCAGTGTTGGGTGATCCAGACAGGATATTCTAGTCAAACGCATTGTTACAGTGATGGAATTGCTCAGATTATCAGATTGTTCTAAATATATAATTAAACTGAGATAACAGGTAATAGGAGGTGAAAATTTTCCAGTGAAGTGGTTTTCATATTCCACTAGCAACAAGTGGAAGACCAAGGAAGGCATGGCCTGAAGTTGTAAGGAATGATCTCACAATTTACAATCTAATGGAAAAGCTGGCTTATGATACTGTAAAGTGGCACAGGAAGATTTGTATGGCCGACCCAAAAGGAGTTGGTACATATATTTTCTTTACCTTCCAAAAAAAACAATCAAAAGGAGTGAGATTTTGAGAGGAGAATGATGATGACGTGTGTAAAGGTAGAGTAGTTGAAACATACACACAAACACATCCATGAGAGAGGAATACTTTACTCCCTCGGAAAACTATGCATCATAAGTTCATATTGTAAGAATGCCATCTCTGAGAAAGCATTGTACAGGTTCTTTTTTTTAACTTTAATTTTTAGTTGGGCCACACCTGTGACGCTAATGAAAAGGATCTTGTTTTTCTTTTTGATGGGCGCCAGTGGAAAAGATCAGGGAAGCCGAGCCAAACCTGATCATCCAAAGGGCATCTTCTTTTCCTACAACTCAACCCTAGCTGGTTGCCGACCATAACCAAAACCAGTGACTCAAGCTTAGTTATTATCAGACTAGTGCAGTAACACTCGAGATCGGCTTCAGTCAGTGCACGTCCTATATGGGGCCAGTTGGGCCTACAGAAAACCCGATGGTCTATGTCCACTGCATGTGCATGGAATATATTCAGGTTGGTCCCACCATTTGCCAATTAATCCCAAATGAATAAGTGATCAACATCCACAGCGAGAGAGAGAGAGAGAGAGAGAGAGAGAGAGAGAGGCATGGAAGAAGGTCATCGTGTTTTTCCCACAAACACAATCCATCTTCTTCTTCATCTTCTGTATCTGCTGATCATCATCACACTACTACTCTTCAGCTCCCGGCCGGGCGTTTTAGCCTTACAGCCTTCCTGCCAGAACAAATGTGGTTCCCTTCCGGTGAATTACCCTCTTGGGACAGGCTATGGCTGCGGCTCCCCTCGGTTTTACCCCCACATATCCTGCTCACCAGGCGGAGACCAGCTCCTCTTCACAACCCACACAGGATCTTACCCAATCACATCCATATCCTACGCCACCTCCACCATAATCATCACCCCACCTCGAATGTCCACCTGCTCCTCCATGCATTCCTCCCCAAACTTGGGCCTCGACTGGCCCAGCCCCTTCCAGCTCGGCCCCTCCGTCTTTATCCTCTTGTCCTGTCCACCTCCAACTTCATCCCTCACCGTCAAAGGCATACCCATCTGCGACTCCACCAACGCTCACCTCTGTGCCTCCATGCACACCTGCCCCGCTTTGCTCTCTCTGGGTTTGTCTCTCTTCTCACCTACCAACACTTGCTGCGTCTACTCACCCGCCAATCTTAACACCAAGGGTGACCTCGACCTCCATGCCTTGAAATGCGCCACCTATGCGTCGGTCGTGTCGCTGGGGGACTTCCCGACGGACCCCAGCCGGTGGGAATACGGGGTGGCATTGACGTATAGTAACCAAGTGGCCTTCGATAATAACAACTACGCCACCAGCTGTGAGGCCTGCCAGAACACCGATGGGGTTTGCGGGTATGCCCCTCCGCGTAATAACTTCGTCTGTGTGTGTAAGAACGGCGTTAACACCACCACTGACTGCTACAACCAGCTGCAACTTTGGAACTCGGCGTCACTCCTCAAATTAAACAGTACGTTTTTCATTTTTAATTATCATCGTTTAATATATTGCACTAAATATTATTGGTTAATTTAGTTCCGTATGAGATTTTTTTTTAAATAAAATTTTCAGGTATGACTTGGGTGATGAGTTGGTTAATTCCCTTGAGCTTGCTTGCAGTGGCGTGAAAGTTACAGAAAGCATCTGTTCCCTTCTTTTTCTTTTCCTAATTTGCCTTTTTCTTTTTTTTTTTCATTTTAACAAACCAAAAAAAAAGTTGTAGTTATTTGATGTGGAAAGATGAGTAAGAGTGTAAGAAAGATCCAACTTTAGAAAAGAGTGCAAATTTCTAAAAGAAAGCTTCTTGAATGGATGCCTATATAATTCACTTAACAAGCAAAAAGGCGAATGAAGTGCGCATTTAGGTGAATCCAACTGAGTATGCATTTTTCTTTTTCTGGTAGTCGAGTCGAGCGGGTATAGAGATTAAATTAGTTTGGGAGATCGAAGTTGAGAGAGGGGGGTATGACCGTATGAACCATGAATGTAGCCCTAAGCCCATGGACTCCGTATAATTGGAACAAAGGCTTAGATGACGATGACCTCGATCTAATGAGAAAAGCTTAGAATTTTGAAATACAGTTGATTTTGATATTAATTGTATGGGTCATTTTATAGATATAGTTCGATTAAGAATGAATTTAAGTAGAGATCTTTCCCAATGTGATCAATTATGTTGCGGAAACACTCAAGAAAATAGATTTCAATAGCACCCAAACAAAAGTAAAAGTAGAGATAAAGAGAAACAAGTGCAAGGAATAGATAGATTTACATAGTTCGGTTTACAGCCTATGCCCATGGGTGAAGGAGGAACAGAAATCTACTATGAAGTTGGTAATGGAGAAGAAATACAGAATTGAGAGATGTGTCCTCATAGAAAAAAACTTAAGCCCTAAATACACCCAATGTCTTACTCTTTCTCTCACAAGACTAAGACTTTGTGTACAAGAGAGAAACCCCCCGAAATACATAACCTTTTGTATTCGATTCAGACCTATAAGATGAGTATGGATTCGGTATGCTTCCACCACAAATCGTTATAAAATTTTGCCTTCGGATTTTTCTCAAATTAATTCGGAGCAGATTCATGAAATGGGTCGCCACAAAGAATTCAAGGCACAAACATAACAAATTATTGTATGGATCCTCAAAAAAGCTCAAAATTGTGAGTGCATATGGTAGCTGTTGAATGTAATTAAATTTGAAACAGATGCAAATTTTGAACCTGATTAAGTTTTGTATATGTTTATTTGTAGTGTATCTATGATGTGTAAGAATACTGATACAATTAAATTTTTTTTTTTGGTCTCATTTGCATTCACCTGTAGCACAAAATTTGCAACAAAAAAACTTATGTGCACCACCTTCCACCTCCTTCCTCTTTTAATTAGTGGAGGTCACATATATAATCTTTTTTCCTACCCCACTCTCAAATAAATAATTCTCTCTCAGACTCCCACTTCCACTCTCTTTTATATGAAGTGGTAGCCACTTCATTTTACTTCCTTCTTTACTTTTCATAAATAATAAACAAATAAGATAAAATCAAGGAAAAATTTATGGTGGAGAGGTATAATAAAGGAAGAGCCCTCAAACCCTTTGACCAATTAATCAAACCCCCACCTGAATGGTTACCGCCTTTTCGATGCAGGTTGATTAGTTATAAGGTTTCTTCAGTAACATATCTTTCTCGTGTCATAGTGGAACCCTAAAATCAAATTGGAAGCATAAAAAGTAAACCAGAATTTACATTAGTGAGGAGAATTGATATTTTACAAGTTTGGGACTAAAAGGATTTGAGGGTGGGCAAAAACAATAAAGGATATGTGTGAAAATAGCAAGAATTGATTTATGACATTAAACAAAAGGGAAATTTTCTTAAAGTATCTTATGTTTAGAAAATTGATTAATTCTATCCTTATTATTTACATATTATTTTAAAGTATTTTTATGTTTTCTGACAATTGTATAAAATTTTCTTGTCCTTAACTTTCCATCACACTCCATTTATATGTGACATCACATGATTGATATATTTTTCAAAATTCCTAAAATACCTTTTTATGGTTATAATGTCAAATATCAGAAATTCAGTCCAATGTTGGTGGATCACACAGGTTGAACACCAATGGATCCCCAATGGTTGAAGATTGAAGAATGGAGAGGATCAAACCATTTTCTCTCTCACAGCTACGGTTCGAGAAAGAGAGAGACTGATAACGTCCACCAATACCACTGATTGGCTTAAAATTCTACTTCAGCACTGCCGCTTAGAATAAGGGGAGTGTGTCATAGAACACAGAATACAGATTGGTTGGAGGAAATCCATGTTAGAAGTGAGAACACCCAGCCATAGTCCAAGCCCATAACCAAAGGCAAAGGTGCACCAAGACGAGACTGAAGATGCACCCCCTCGTGGTTGATGAGACAATTGCCCACCCATACACACCGTCCTCTCTGATCATTATCTATAGAGGGGCGCATCCTAATTTCCATTCTCTCTTATTGTTCATTTAAACTGAAAAACAAAAAAGTCAAAATTAAGTTCATCTTTCCATCTGTGCAATAGAGCAAGATAGCAAAGGATAGGAGGAGGAGTCCCTTTCCTGCTCTGTGCAAGGTTATAGGATAAGAAGGGTGAGGGTGCAGAGGCAGAAAAATGTTTGTACTATGATCATTGTGGATGGGCCAGTGGTGTGTACTTGTGCCATTTCCTCATCTTCCTTCAATTTTTAGATGGGTTTTATTTTTGAAAATTTGAGGAATAATAAAGGTTAAATTAGATATTTCATTTTTTTTTTTTGTTAGTGTTGAACATCAATGTCAATTGTCATAAAATTTAACTATATATATAAATAGTAAGGGTGGAGTTTCCTAAACGATAAGGGTACTTTAAAAATAAAATTTCCCATTAAATGGCCAAAGGGATTCATGTATGCGATAAGGCTTAGATGATGAAGTCTGAAGATGGCATTTACGCCAGTGCAAATTTTCACCGGCACGAGTCCGGATTTAATAGGAAGAAGTAAAACACACAATCATTCATAACTGTTGGTCATCTGTATCCAGTTTACTACAGCTTGGTTTTACGTATCATAGATATACATCTGCTGCGATCACCATCGCTTTGATTCTTGCCACAGCTAGCCCAATGAAACACGGATACGATCGATCCCCAAATCCAAAACTCCGGGTGTTATGCTTTCTTAATCATTGGACCTCTCTTCTATATATTAGCGGTGCAAACATATAATATTCTGCGGCAGATCGCAGATGCAATGCCAACTCCTCCATGTACGTATAGCCCAATTAAATTAGGCTTCAAACGCTGTAGAGAATCTGAACGCTACAAATCTAATCGACTGCTCAACTAGCTAGCTAGAACCAAAGAAGGCTATCTAGGCCAAATGGTCATCGTCGTAGAAATAAACAAGTAAAAAGAAACTAAGAATCTGGTTCTCCACTTCCGTCCAGCTGCCTCATACAACAAAAGAATAAAGAGGAACCCAGCGAGATATAGACTACTTAATTACCGAACGTTGCCCGCAATCAGCAGAAAAAAATCTAGTTAGTTTAGCTCTAAATCCAACTTCATCGATCCTAGCTTCTCTTTTTGTTTCATATATACACAAAGAATATAATTAAACACAAACAACAACAGGCATACAGAGAGCGTAAATCAGTCAGCTCGATACAAGAAGAAGAAAAGAAAATGGCATGTAGAAGAGAGAGGTGCAGTGGGTGTGGAATGGAACTAGCCGTGCCACTGGGGGTGCTAAACATCCGTTGTGCAGTGTGCCGAACAGTGACTCGGGTTCGACCCAGCAATTCACTCTCTCAATCGCAGGATCCAGTCCGCCAGGCGGCCAACTGGGTCAGGGGCTTCCTAAGCAATATCAACTCCATAGCTGCTGCTGCTTCATTCAATAGCTACAGCGGGCCATCAGTGCCTAGTTTTAGTTATTATCCACATCCTTCTAGACCCCTCACGCACCTTCCGGTGCATGGGAGGAAGAGGGCGCTTCTCTGTGGTGTGAGCTATAGGTATCGGAGATACGAACTCAAGGGCACCATTAATGATGTTAAGTGCATGAGGTATTTTCTCACTGAGAAACTCGGTTTCCCAAACGACTCCATCCTTGTCCTCACAGGTACCACTTATTCATATCCTTATTATATATATATCAATTAGTTCTTTTTTTTTCTGTTTTGTTTTGTTTCCTACCTTATAATAGTTTTAATTAATTACTATAAATTAATATGCCATCACTTCTGAGTTGGGTCAATGAATCACACTTGCGAAGAACATAGAGATGCCAACAAACTGATGAGCCAACTGAGCTAGCTTTCTTTCCTACATACGTCTCTTCATGCCTATTTAGCCGAGGTTTTTATAGTTAGCTCGGCTGAGTTTGATCGATCAGGCTAATTGGTATATATTTTGAAATTAGCTTCTCATCAGTGGTAACATTTAACCTACAGTTTAGCTTCAACGCCCAAATTTGTCGAAAGTGAAGAGAAATTCACACCTGCCACAGGATAGATGACTCATCTAAAAAAACTATTGACGAATTACAGAGAAATAATCCTACAGTTGTAATGGATGATGGCTGCTACCATCTGGCAAAGAGGTTGACCTGATAGCTAGGAATTTTAAAAGGGGAATCATTGCCTAGCTAGTAGCTTAAGGGTGCTCAAACATATCTGGCTTGCCACCTCTTCTTCATCCAACAATCCCTAGCTACTATTTGACAGAGAAAAAATAATGGACATAATTATTTTAAGCAGCTTTTAAAATTCCATTGGGCTAATCTTGCTGTAAATGGCAAGAGTGCAAGTACTGGAGGAGGGTTGAAACTGATTCCCGGCCTCCACCCCAAGAAAAAAATTAAGATATGTATAATTAATTTAATCCTCTAAGGAGAATAAAAAAAAAAAGAAAAAATAGTGAACATCGATCAGAGTCAAAGTAGATGGAATAATAGATAAAGTAATGCTAAGAAAGTCCTGAGAGGGCCCTTTTTTTAATTGCTACTTCCCAATCCCCAGCATCTAATCCATCCAACGCATGCCTCAAGTGTCCCTAAGCATGTTTCAATGGTTAAGGAACTAGCAACTGACCAAAATTTGCAATTAGTCGTGGGACCAGGAAAGTTCTCATCCTTCTTCTCTTTACATATATAGGGTTGAGAACTTCTCATATTCTCTCTCTCTCTCTCTCTCTCTCTCTCTCTTCTATACAGAGGTAGAAATTACTATATATTAATTACAAATTTATTTTATTAGACCAAAGGCATGCAAGTAGAATGAAAACAAAATATATAGCAGCAATTTCCATGGCATTTCCTAAACTTTTCTTTCTTTTTTAGGCTTATCATAGTCTTATCCATTATATATATATATATATATAGAGAGAGAGAGAGAGAGAGAGAGCATTCTTGTAGTTTATATTCCTATTTTATTTATAAGAATTGAAATAAATTACCAGAAATTAGATACAACAAATTATTTCCTATGTATATCATGGAAATTCTAGCTACTACTTCTTAAACCACTATAAGTTAATATACACTGTAACAGAGATGGCACTAGTGTCAACTAATGCCATTAGCATCACCTACCTCATGCCATCTATGAGGTAGCTATAGGTAATTCTAAAGCAATGTAACTGAAATTGTCGCTTGAATTTGCTCTTCTAGACTTGAAGTTGAAAATCTTGTACTTCTGCATCATCCCTTCACTTTCCATGGGAACTTCATTAAGTTTGCTTTCCTCCCATAAGGCATATTAAATAAAATCTTACTGTGATAAATATTTTATATAAAGAATTAATGAGCTATATATCTATGATCAATTGTTTGGTAGATGACCCAAAAAAGTATCATTTTATAATACACTAATAGGCATGCATCTCAAGTTTTATTAACAAGGAATTAGGGGAAAAAAACAGGTTTCACTCACAAGAAAATGTAATATTAATGTTTTTATTGAAGGTTGGATATGTAAACTATTGATCTAGACTAGCTAGTAAGATCAGCATTTGATCAGATTTATAAATTAATTAAGATAAAAAAAATAAAGTAATTAAACGCATCCCAATTAGTTTTGGTAGGAAATTAAGTTGAAGAGACTGTAATATAATCTTGGATTTCTGATTTGGTGTAACAATAAAACCAAAATGCAGAAGATGAGAATGACCCGTTAAGGATTCCAACTAAACAAAATATCAGAATGGCATTGCAATGGCTCATTCAAGGTTGCCGGTCAGAGGACTCTTTGGTGTTCCACTACTCAGGCCATGGCTCACAACAACCAAATTTAAATGGAGAAGAGGTCGATGGGTATGATGAGACCCTTTGCCCCCTTGATTATGAGACAGAAGGGATGATACTTGACGATGAGATCAATGTTACCATCGTTAGGCCTCTCCCAAAAGGGGCCACACTTCATGCCATAGTTGATGCTTGCCATAGCGGAACGGTTCTTGATTTATCATTCGTATGCAGAATGAACCGGTCAGTCACTAGCTAGTTAGTGTCCTTTTTTCTATTCACTCATTCAAGCTAGGCACTAAGTAGATTGATTAGAATGAGATGATCTAATAACTTTATTATTATTATTATTATTATTATTATTTTCTCCTCACTCTCTTGTTTTGTAATATTATATATATTACACAGGGAAGGGCAATATATTTGGGAGAATCAAACCCCTCCTTCAGGCACTTACAAAGGTACAGCTGGTGGGCTAGCCCTTTGTTTTAGCGCTTGTGATGATCATCAAACCTCTGCTGATACCTCAGTACGTAGTAATTCTATCTCTCTGATCTCTCTCTACTTAGATGCATATAGGGGAGCTTTTTACGAGTTGTTCGAGATTGGCTTCGTTTCAACCGAGTTTGAACTTGAATTTGAGCCCAATTCATTGACTCGATTATTAAATGAGTCGAGCTCGGCTCATGAGACTCACAAACCGTTTTGATAAATATATATATATATATTTGATATTTAATATATATTATAATAATAATATATAATAAAATTATAGAAAATAATATATATATAATAAAAATAATATAATTATTAATTTATTATAAATAAAAATATTTATATATATATATAATTTTTTTATTTTTATAAAATATATATTTTTTAAATCAAGTTCAAACTAAGCCAAACTCGAGTTTATGAATTTTTTACTCAAACTAAGCTCGAACTCGAGCCTTATGGAATAGTCTGAGCTCGAACTTGATATTATTTGGCTCGAATCCACCCCTAATTATAACATTACTAATTATTTATTAAATGATCGATATTGTCCTGATCATCTTTCGTGCTGCAGGCACTTGCGGGCAACACAATGACGGGTGCCTTGACATATTGCTTCATCCATGCTGTGGAAAGTGAACCGGGTTTGAGTTATGGTCGCCTACTCAACCTGATGCGCTGTTTGATTCGAGAGTCTAGGACTACTGGGTTTTCCCTAACCAATGGCCCCATTGCATCTCTTATTCGCAAAGTATTTCGTGCTGGTTTACGACAGGTATGATTTAAACTGGACTTAACTAAGGCTGCAATTGACTAGGTTGGATCCGTCCAGGCATCCACATTCAAATCCGATCATCTTAATTAAAACTTCAAATCTAATTATATTGGAGTTGGATTGGATTGGGATTTAACAAAATCCGCTTTTTTGTCATTATAATGAACAAAATTTTAAAAATTATTTTTTTAAAAGCATATATAATAAATTTATATAAATATAAAATGTTTAATTTATTAATTATAAATTTTATATAATTATGTAAAATATCTACTTATATACATTGTTATATTATATACATGTACGTATTATACATATAAAAATTTTAATCAGACCGAATGCATATAGTTATATCATATTTTACTTAATTTTTAATGCAATCAAACAAAGTAAGGTAAAATTTGAAATAAAAAATAAATCTAAATTTGCACCCAAATCATTTCCACTACGATCATGACAAAACACAACTCCAAGTAGGGGTGTCAATTGCACTAGATTTGGTCCAATTTGATCCAATCCATTACAAATGGACCAGGTCCAATCCAATCTAATGAATATTTTGGACCGGTCCAATTCAATGCTTGGATTGTCCAATCTGTTCAAATTTGTTTTAATTTAGATTGGTTCTAACCCAAACCTAGTGCATTGACACCTGCGTTCTTATCTTCTATCAATGAGGGATCAGATATTGGCTCAATCCAACCAGGCCAATCCGATATAAATTCATTACCAGCAGACCAGGTCCAATCTAATCTGATAAATACTTTGGACCATTAAGTCTAAACTGGTCCAATTCAATATGCCTTGTTGGTCCATTCAATTCGTACAAATTGATTTTGATTTGGATGGGTCCAATCCAAAACTGGTCCATTGACACCCTTAACTCCAAGAGTTTGTCAATCTGTTCTTTCCGTGAGATTGGATCTTTAATTTGGCTGTACAAAGTTTTGGTCATAATTAATTATCATGTTATTTGATGTATTTTGAGGCATTTTTTAGCATTTCCTTGCAGGTGCATTTCTTTTTTAACTTTTTTTCTTTTTTTTTTTTTCTCATGAGTTGTGCAGGAAGCTCAGTTGTCATCTTCAGAGATATTTGACATTTATAGGAAGCAATTTTTCTTATAGTTGCATAAGTGGATGGAGAAATATTTCTCATTAATTAGTAATTAAGTTAATTTTGTTAAACAAGGCTGTATTTTGTCTCGTTTTATCATAAAAAAAAAAAACCCTTCTTCCTCTTTTTCCTCTTCTTCTTTTTCTTCTCCTTGTGTTGTTTCTAACTTGCTGTTAATCTGTTGCTGAAAATTTAGCTGTTTCAAGGTTCTACACGCACGATACCAAAAAAATTGTTATGCGTATTGATTGCTTGATGCTTATACTTTTTTTTTTTTTTTCTGACTTGATTATTGAAACACAGACTACTGATGATGCCTTCTACGATCTAAAACATTCAAAACCCCCAAACTCCTATTATTTCATGTCTCAGTGATCTTCGGAGCCAATACGATATGCTCGAAATATATCATTCCGATAATTTAATCATTAGGCTGTGTTTGGTTGCAGTATAATCTTATTTGCACTAGTACAAATACATGAGAGTGCAACTGGAAAAAAATGCAAATTTTAGCTTAATTTTGTTTTAGGTTTTAGTTCATTCTGTTTCAAAGTCTTATTACTGCAATCAAATAAAGTAAATTAAAATTTAAAACAAAGATAAATCAGAATTTGCATCTAAATAATTTGTTCTATCATAATTTTGCAACAGTGCAAATTCATTTACTGCAACTAATGGCGATGTATATTGACTGAAAGTGATGCAAAGCGAATAAAAGGAATTCAAAGAGGTGATTTCATTTTTGAGTTCTTAAATATTAATTGAAGTTGCAGTTAGCGACATTTGATTTAACAAACAGCGGAAAACCTTTTGGACATAACATACGATCGAGCTACCATTGAAATCAATGATCCAATAGCTGAGGTTGACAGATTGTCACTTTGGAGTCCTTGTGAATATGGAGGCGTGATCGATGAAACACTTGTAAATGTAGACTCTCTATAGGTATTAAAAAAAACAAGAAAAAAAATGCAGGCTGTTCACCAGTATTCACTGGGTTTTGAACAAATTTGATTATTAGAGTGTAATCAAAGCGGTCAGGGTCCTAGGTCAACCGGTCAATCTGGTCCGATTTTCTAAACACTGCTTCTTTTTTTTTTTTTTTTTCATCAAATTTGATTGAGCAAACAAAGTGTGGATAAACATTGTAGGGATTGTGTCCTATTGGCAAAAGGGAAACAACAAACAGAAGATACAGATTGAAGGAGATTCAAAATGTATGGGGGTAACCTGTCCCCCAATACCCATAACTCCCAAACCTCCGGTGAAGGCGGGAGTCAATCTAAATCTCCATTGCAATTAATCAGCCAAAGACCTTTAGAATTGGCTACTTCTTATAAAATGCTTGATATGTATGTTGAAATTTCTAGCCCATCTTGAATTGCAAAATTGTAAGCTTGGACCTAGGTTTTCTATCAAAACACTGCCCGAATAATATATATATATATATATACTTGCCTTAGATTTAAGGCCATAAAAGTTAAAAACAAAAGTTGAATCAAAGTATTTTTATAGCATTACTTGTCCAAATATTTTAATATTTAAATCTAATAAATAAAAGAGTTCAAAGCCTAAATATCTTTTCATCTTTTTACTTTTGAAAAAAATTATACTACCTGAAAGAAAGATATGATATTAAAAGAGTTTTGATTAATCAAAAGTTCTCCTTGAACTCATTAATTTTAAACACTCCTCTTATAATTTAATGTGCTAAGATCTGCTCATATTTGTCGTATGGGTAGTGGCTTTGTGGATAGCTGATCCGGTCTGTATTTTACTGCGGGTTTAAATATACAAAAATATTCTTAATTAATTTTTGAATTTTGGATAGAGCAAAAACATTTTTGGAATTTTAAATTTGTGTTGAAAAAAAAAATAGAAACTTTCCATGTAGCTTCCGTGGGACCCGGATACTCCGGTAGTCGTTCTGTGTAGAAACGGGGACAGTGAAGGAGGAAAAACCGAAAAAGCCAGGGTTGGTTGTTGGCCAGTCTGTTTCTTACAGAGATTCACAGAAATTCCAATCATTCCAGAAGAGCCGGCCACACCTCACCCCCCAATCTGCCCAGACCCCAGAATAGAATCCAAGGGACAATTTCTGCTTGAACCATAATCTACGGCTTACATTCTTTCATAAGACGATCAAACGGATCAGACATTCCAAAGTTCTCTCCATCTCAATACATATTTAACGGCAGCTTCAGTCATTTGCATGTACAAGTCAATAGTGTACTTGGATTGGAAGCAGTTTGCAGAGAGAGAGAGAGAGGCGCGAAAATGGAGAGGGAGAGAGAAAGGCATGTCTACATGGCGAGGCTTGCAGAACAAGCCGAGAGATATGATGGTATATCTTTAACCCTTCTTCTTCTTCTTCTTCTTCTTCTTCATCATCATCATCTTCTGTAATGGTAGCATGGGCGTTGGATTTCTTTATTATTGTTTCTTAAATATCCCCAGTTTTTGTTGTTTATACTTGTATAGTTTTTTATTCTTCTTTTTTTTTTTTTTTAATATGGAGGTAATGGAATACAGAATTACACATATGAAGTTTCTTGCTATTTGTTCGCTGACTGTATTTTTTTTTTTTAGTTTAAAAGAATAAGATATACGATTTATTTATTTAGTTTAAAACTATCAACTGGGCTAGTTCTAGTTTGGGGTTATTGTTTGACAGATTGAGAATAATATTGCTAACATGTGTTTTTGTTTTATTCTCTTTTTTATGAAGATAATTTAATAATAATAATAATAGTGATGACGTCTAAGTTGCTCTCCGCCTCTCTATCTTTCTCATGTTTTCATTTTTTTTTACTAATTTAAGAATAACGCTCATGAGTTTGGTTCTATTATATTTGTTGCTGTAAGTATGGCGTGGGTATGCTCTGTTTTAAGTTTTTAGTTTTATTTGATTGGTTTTGCTCCGCTCTGTTGAACCACGATAACGGGTGCCTTTTATTTTAATTTAACATTGGTTTTTCTGGCAGTGGCAGGGAGCTGAATTAATATCATTTGCTTTTTAATTTTCCAGTATGATTTTTTTTTATCAATAACACTTTCATTAATTCATCAATAGAAGATTTACAAAAGGAAGACAAACACGCTTATCTTCCAAGAGCAACAAAGAACCTCAAGAAGAGGAAAAAAAAGAAAAAGAAAAGAAAGAAAGAAAACACACTACATTTACAGCTTGGCCCAAAAAAGTGAGTCCCTTTCTACCCCTTGTTTAGCTAAACCGTCAGTTGGGGAATTAGCCGATCTTTTAACCCAACGTATCTTAACTTCCATCTCCCGCACCAGCCACTTGAATTTCCTCATCTCATTATTGTATTTCCATAAACCAATGTGATTTTTAAGCAGCCACCCTATCACCACCTCTGAATCCCCTTCAATTAAGAGTTTCCTGATGTCCAACTCTTTAGCTTTTTGGACTCCTTCCATAACTACAAAGATCTCAGCTCTAAGGGAGTCACCCACTCCAATTGGGCCTGAGAACATGGCAGAAATGACCCCATTTTCATCCCTAAAAACACCCCCAATCCCTGATTGTCCCGGATTTCCCCTGCTATACCCATCAAAGTTTAGTTTCACGAAACCACTAGATGGAGGGGTCCAAGCCACACACATTACTGACTTAGTTTGTGTGTAACTTGCAATTTCACCCCACTTCCTCAACAAGTCATCCACTGTGTAATCTATGAAAAGCTCCAAAGATTTCAGCCACTGTACCGCCCTAATTTGAATGATAGCCCTCAGATCTGCTGCTCCTCTCTGAGCTTCTGAGAATATCCTGGAGTTTCTTTCCTCTCAAAGTGTCCAACACACTGCAGCCCTTAGTCCTCTCCACATTGTCCTTCCCCTTTTTATCTGCCACTTGAAAAAAGAAGGGGAAAAAAGGCCTTGCAAGTCTGATGGGGGGTTCCAATTGCAACCAAAAAGGGACAAAGCCCATTCCCAAATTAATCTTGCAAAATGGCAAGACACCAGTAGGTGAAAACCAGTCTTCCCATCCGCTTTACAAAGGACACACCACTGAGGTGACAAACAAGTATTGAGTCTCTTCTTTTGGAGTAAATCACCAGTGTTGATTCTTTCCAGATAGGCTTTCCAACAAAAACTACCAACCCTATGAGGTATTTCTCGCACCAAACCTCATCAACAGGAAAAGCAAGGAAGGTAGGACTGGTGGACTGACTTAAGACTTTGAAGAAAGAAGCACAAGAAAAAATGCCATTGGGAAGGTGTCCAAATTCTAGAATCCGCCCTAGTGGGGTCTAAGACAACGTTATCAAGAATTGCAATAAGGCTCAAAATAGTGTCAAGTCTGAGTCTCTCAAATCCTTTCTTAGACCCAAGTTCCACCCAATCCCAGAAATGGAAGAGGACGGGGTGGTAAAAGACGAGATTGACTCATTTTTCAAATCAGAAAGAGCAAACAAAAAAGGAAACTGATCCTTTAGAGGGGCACTCCCCACCCAGGTTTGTTCCCAAAATTTTATGGAGTTATCGAAATTCAAATCATACATGATATTAGGGCAGAAAACTGGTAGCAGGGCATGAATGGCTTTCCAAGGAGAATTGCTTGTGGTCCTAGCTCTGATTCCAGCGCCCCATCCATTATGCTCCAACCCATGAATACTTGCCACTATTCTAGCCCAAAGCTTCTCCTTCTCCAAGGGGAGTCTCCACAACCACTTTCCCAACAAAGTCATATTCCTTCTCCTAATATTTTCAAGCCCCAAACCACCACTAGTCTTACTCCTACAAACTATCTCCCAGCTCACTCTATGATCCCTCTTTTTCTCTCCCGGTTCCCACAGGAAATCTCTCATTAACTTCTCCAATCTATTAGCAACCTTTACTGGGATTTTAAACACCGATAGGAAAAAGATAGGTAAATTAGCAAGCGTGGCCTTAATAAGAGTAATTTTCCCACCAAGAGAGAGGTAGTTCTTTTTCCATGACACCAGTCTTTTTTCGAACCTTTCCACCAATTTTTTTCCCATATGATCGTCTAAGGCATTACTATTAAGTATATTTTTTTGAGAAAAAAGTTAACTGATTATATTAGAAAAGAAGGCAGGTACATGAGGAAATATACATGATACAGCTGAACCAACAAGAGTAAATTACAGGGGCAGATTTCTTTCACTGTACATGACTTCCCTAAGGGTACCTGATTTAACTAAACCATCAGCAATAGTATTTAATTCTCTGGGAATCCAGATTAAGTTTACAGTCATGGTGTTCAGAGTATCTCTGGCTTCAGCCAAGTAATGATTTAGTCTCCAAGGGCCTCCCTCTTTCTCCCCTAACAATCTTATTGTATTTGCTGAGTCTCCTTTAATGGTTAGAGCAGACCAGCCCTTCTCTTTAGCAATTTGAAGAACTGTGAGTGCAACCATGATTTCTGCTTTTGAAGAATCAGCCACTCTGATTGGGCCACTACATGCCCACATGATGCTCTCCTCACTCTAAAAACTCCACCAATTCCAGCAACTCCGGAGTTTCCCAAAGCACTGCCATCAAAGTTTAAAGTTATCTCTGATAACAGTCTTGCGGGAATAGTGTTTGCCCTGTTAGAATGTCTTGGTGAAGAGAAGAGGATTTCCCCCAAATTTCTTTGTAAATCATTCAGATATAAGCCTGTGAATTCTGCTGAAATGGAGACCCAAAGATTGCCCTGAAAAGTAATGTGAGAGAGTAAATCTTCAATGGATCCGGTTTTGTTTTCAAAGAGGCGGTTGTTTCTTTCTTCCCAAATACACCATAACACTGCTTGGGCAATTGTACACCAGTAAATTTTCCTAATACTAAGTATATCTGTTTATGTGTTTGAATATGCCAGGCTTTTTTTGCTTAATCTATAGGAAATTTTGAATTCTTCAACCTTGGCCACTTGGGGAAAAGATGAAATAAAATCAAACATAAGAAAAATAAAATAAATCGATTAATTTTGAATTCTTCAACCTTGGCCACTTGGGGAAAAGATGAAATAAAATCAAACATAAGAAAAATAAAATAAATCGATTACAGATGTTTGTATACTTACTCCATGTTATCCGAGCAGATAGTATGGTTGAACTCACTATATAAATAACTTCTATTGTGATAACTCTATATTTGATCTTAAAGAAGCTAGACATAAACAGCTTATAAATTGATCATCTAGCTGATGAATAAGCACCTTAGTTTGACTTCCTCCACCTTGGTGAATATTCCATTCTCGAAATTTGCTTATGTCTAAACAAATTCTTGGGGTACAAAGTACAAACATTACATGGCCTTGCCCTAAAAAAACACCCCGTTACATGGTCTTAGTGAATCTACAACTCTTAAAAGTTATATATATATACAGCACAATGGGAGCCCACAGAGACATGTAGAGGCCCACAAAACGAAAGATGGACACAAAACAAGGACCAAAATCACTTGGCCCACAAAACCTAACAAAACAATGTTAGTTCTCTATATAGTTACCTAAAGAGCCTCCTTTGATTTATTAATGATCAAGGAAAACCAGGATAAATAATGATTTAGTTCTGGTCAATATGATGCTACTTCATAGGATTTAGCACCACAAATGCTGGCACTATTGCTACAGGTACAACCTCTAGCCCATCATGGCACCCTTTTCATCATTCTGTCAAATTTGTCTATGTTGTCAATCTGAATCAACAATTAACAGTCATTGTATAGGGCCTATGAAAGATGGTTATAAGCTCAAAATGAAAACAGGGGCCAGCATGAGCTTACTGCCAATTGCCAGATTAGGATATCCATATTAGTTTCTTCTTGGGCCTCCTCTGCTCGCTTCATTTTTAGAACTAACCTGTTTGAGTTTAGATCTACATTCAGTTTTGGGGGAATCCACTGGGACCAGCAATCAGTTTTTAGAGAAAGGAATACCTGGATCTGAAAGATCTGAGAAGAACATCATGTGTGATTACTCCTCATTTTAGATTTTGAAGTTTAACTGAACAGCTTAGGAACACAGGTTGAATAATTCCTTTAAAAATTAAAACCAATTTTCTGATAGATTGTTGACTTCTATATGAGGCAGGAATTTTACCATAGATGCAAATATCACAGAGATCAGCTAGAGAAGGCAGATGATGAATAAATCCCAACTCCCAAGTTAGAGTTGGTGACAAAGCACCAAAATTTCATTAGTGGACTATGTTCCACTACTATATATAGTGTCGAGCAAAATAAACGACCTTTAGAAGCTGGTGGCAAAGCAGGAATATTTCATCTGAACACCATTTAAGCTATATAAGCATGAAGGGAATGGAATTAGCTATTTATGTGAGTATTGCCTACTGAACACTAGACCCCATGGATCAAGACCACTCTGATTCAAGTGAGGATTTTGTCAGAAAAGAACTTTGAAATTGGGTCATCCATTGAAGATCTCAACATTCTTGTACAATTTCATATGTGCATGCATGTTTTGTGCTTATACCATTATATATTTGATCACTAATATATCAGAATTTTATTAGATAATCAAGAGAGAATAAGAGAACAAGGTGTAAAGGAAGAGGAGCTAACCTGGATGACTAGTCCTGCCAATAGGACATCCACACTCCACAATATGAACAAGCCTATCAGACTAACCTGGAGGGAGAGACTGTTTCTCTCTCTCAGCACGTGTGCATTTCTCCACTATTCCATTATTCTGTATGGTGGGACAACAAAAGGATAACCAATGAGAAGCCACTGGAGTTGCTTCATCGGTGAAATTTTCTTCCACTATTATACTAAGTTGTTGATTTGGCAAAAGTGTCAATCTTATATTCTTATATAAATCATGTTACTCACCAAAACACCATTTATAAATGACATAATTCATGTTTTGTAAACATGCATGGCAACAAAAAGTAGTAAATGCTTAATTTCTTTTCTGTTATTATAATTAGCACACATGAAAAGAAAGTGCAGGGATATATGCCACATCTGTGGTTTTGAAGAATTACAATCTTGTTATGGTCCTTATGGTTTCACTGTTTGCAAGAGTGCAATTGGAAAATTTTCATTATCAGTTTTCCATGTCTTATCTTTTTTTCTCATAACTTTATATGTAACAAATGATGATGGTCAGCTTTTTTTTTTTCTCATTTGTGTCTAGAACGGGAATTCCTGATCTTCCTCAATTTTTAATTTTATTCTTGAATAGAATGACTAGAATAACAAATATGATAGGGATCTATCATTTGGTTCTGTGTACTTCCTGATTGTATTTAATAGGGACTCTGTAATTATTTTTGATGCCAATGCCTTCTCTCTCTTTATCCCTTTCATTGCAGAGATGGTTGAATCAATGAAGCAGGTTGCTAGGTTGGATGTGGAACTGACAGTAGAGGAGAGGAATCTGGTTTCTGTTGGGTATAAGAATGTGATTGGGGCAAGGAGGGCATCATGGAGGATATTGTCTTCCATTGAACAGAAGGAGGAGTCTAGGGGGAATGAGCAGAATGTGAAGAGGATAAGGGATTACAGGCACAAGGTTGAAGATGAGCTTTCAAGGATCTCTAATGACATCTTGACCATCATTGATGACCATCTCCTCCGATCCTCCTTTGCAGGAGAATCGATTGTCTTCTACGATAAGATGTAAGATTTTTTACTTTTTATTTTTCTTTCGAGATTTTGGCTTAGTATTGCATCATTGGCATATACAATAGGTTATACATGATGAAACAACTTGAAATGAGGATTAGTTGGTTTTGTGACAGAATGGGGAATAGTAAAATAATAAAGCATCATACATCAGTGTTGTGCATGTAATACATTGAGACAAGACTTCCTTTTGTTCAGGTCCTACCTACCAATGAGAATTTTGGGGTAAAAAATGATTGCCCTAATTTAAAGCATACAACATTTCAGTCCAGATATATTTTCAGTGAAACTATTCTGTACCTTTTTTGATGGTCTGTGATGATGCTTCACATGGGTGAGATAGTCTTATGTGGATATCACCCAGACCCAGCGGGTCTAATACTATTCCTTTGATAGGAACTTGTAAGGATGAATTTTCCTTTCAGAGATTTTCTTATTTTGAACTTTACTTGGTTTTCACATTTTGTTCCTATATTGATATGATCTATCAACTTTTTCATTGCCAGGAAGGGAGACTACTACCGGTACCTAGCTGAATTTAAAACTGGGGTTGATCGTAAGGAGGCTGCAGATCAGTCACTCAAGGCTTACCAGGTCTGGTCAGCTTGTCACTGTTTTGCGGGCTTTATCTCCAACACATTCATATTAATTTCTTTGGTAATTCTGTTCCTTGCAATGATGCAGGCTGCCACTAATATTGCTGCAACAGATCTGCCACCAACTCATCCAATTAGGCTTGGCCTGGCCTTGAACTTCTCTGTCTTTTACTATGAGATATTGAATTCCTCTGAGAGGTACATTGCCTTCCATCTAATTTTATTGTTCTTGTCTTCTTGATGTTTGGTTCTTATTCAGTTGTGCAATGTCTTGGCTTTGCATTTGATTTCTTTTACTTTTCAGCATTCTCATTCTCTAATTTTCTTTGCTAACAAATATTTCATTAGTTCACAAGATCGTCCTTCAAAGTCCAATCATGGAACTCATCATATTTTTTTTTATGCTTTAAAGTTTCCAATTTTTTATATATATTGACACTGCTTCTATTGTAATACAGGGCATGCTATCTGGCAAAACAAGCATTTGATGAGGCAATTGCAGAACTTGATAACCTCAGTGAGGAATCCTACAAGGATAGCACCCTTATAATGCAGCTCCTTAGGGATAACCTCACATTATGGACTTCAGACTTGCCAGAGGAAGGAGGTGAATGAATAGAATTACTCATCTTTTGTTTCATTTTGTGTTGAATCAGCTATATCCACAGTTCTAGGAACAAGAGCAACTGTAAGGTTTTGAGTTCTTTTACCTCTGTGCTTTTTTCATATTTGAAAGGGTATTTTACTTCAGTATTTTAATAATGGTTTTGATTGTACATTGAGATGACAATTCTAGGATAGAGACATAGAGAAGAAGTCAAGGAGGAAAAGAATCTCCTGTAAGCATAATCGACTAGAAGTGTTACTTAGGTGAAATGACTGAATAGTGACAGTAGTAGTATTCATAACACCCCTTGCAGCCAAAGCTATTTGCTCCCCATTAGAAGTATTCATTGCACTCATGCTTTCCTCAGATTGTATCAAAACGTACACTTCATTGATAGAAGGAAGGTGCCTACTATGCAAGATCTGGACTTTGATAGGTTCATACACTGGATTCATCCCAAGTAAAAAATGCAAACACACTCTATTGAGAGATTAGGGGCTTATAGGCTTTAGCATCCTTATCACTCTCCCATTCAATGCTCTGATAGTGGTCAAGTTCCTTCCAAATGGAAGAGAGAGGAGAATGGTAAGCAGATGGACTACGTTCTCCCTGCTTGCATGTAGAGGACTCTACTTGCAACTGATAGATCCTAGCATAGTGCCTCTATTCAGAGTATGTGGGCTTCTCCTGTTCCCAAATATCACGGGCTGTATCTGCCCACATAAAGAAATTCTCCTGATTCCATTTGTCATGTTACACAGTGACAGTCTTTGGTTTTTTTTTCTGTTTCATTGATGTAATTAATTTTGCCCCTAGCCATGATGTACAACATTTCCTTGGACCATGCAAATAATTTCTTCTAACAAGAGGTGTAATAGTCATGGGGAAATTCATATTATCTAAGCACTATTCAATCTTCCTTGTCCAGAATTTGCACCCAAAGCAAAACTGTCATCAGAAACCATTGTAACAGGACCCTAAGGCCTAAGCAACCCCACCACTTCAGTTCAAAGTAGATTTCTCAGAGGAATAATGCTGTACCCCTAAACAGCACCTTCCGGTCCTTCCCAAGGAGTCGAAGTACTAGATTCTCAAGGGAAACAATCACACACCTTCCAATAACTGATCTGGACAAGCACAACACTACCAAATCAAGCCCCATGATTGCTTCACAGTACCAGTCCACAACTGTCACTACACAAACAGGTCATACCAGACCTACTGAGGACACCTTCCTCATTACAACAGGATCATATGATCCACAAAAGGGTTTCTAATCTCCTTCATAGCATTCGATCACCTAGTTTCTGGATTTTCTTGACACACAACCAAGAGAAAGAACAGAGCAAAGACTCCTACAAGTGTCTCAGATCAAACTAATTTCTTTCACTTGTTTTTTGGTCCAAAAGAGCAAGGGAAAAGGGAGAAATAGAGTATCAATCTGTTCTCAAGCCGTCAAAACATGTTCTGACACCATATTAACGATGACAGCAATAAAGAAGAAATAGAGAAGAGGGAGAGAAGAGGGAAGAGAAGAGGGAGAAGAGAGAATGAGGGCCAAAAAGATAGGCTTGTGGCATCTCCATTAGTATTTATAGTAGGGCGACAGTACAATAAAAAGAACAAAAAGACACTAATGCCCCTGCAGGCTGCAGCATATGTAGTGATAAATACCCAAGTCTGAACTTACAGGGAATCTTATCCTGTTTTCTCATCCACTGAATTATAGTTTGACAGTAGCCTTCAATCTCCACATCTTTCATTTCTTTCAACTTCATCAATTACAGACCTTGGATCAACGTTTTCATTCAGCCCTTAGTGAGTTCCGAACCTCAATAAGACCCAAACAACTGAGTAGAATGTTCCCATTTATGATCCCTAACTACACGCCCAATTCCTGAGGCTCCTGGGTTCCTGAGACTGCAACCATCAAAGTTGAGTTTGATATCATCTGGATTAATAAATGCATCTGTCATGTTTATGCTGGTGGTTGATGATTTACCCAAAATGTAGTTTTTAAAGACTTGTGATCTGGATCGGAAATCATCTGATTCCTAGTTGGATTGACTGCCGACCAAGTTATAAGAGATGCGACTTGGGCTTGAAATCACCAAAAATCAGTGAATATCTTGGGTTGGATAGAACATTCTGAATCTCCATATCATCATCATCATCATTGTCATCCAAAGCCTTGTCCCAATTATATGGGTTTGGCTACATGAATCCTTTCTGTCCTATTTACTACCATATCCATTGTTAAATTGCAGGCCCTTAAATCATTTCTCACTACAACCCATGTCCTTTTTGTAGGAATGGCAACGGGGCAGGTATGGGGCGGGGCACACACTCCCCTTCCCCGCACCCGTCCCTGCCCCATCCCTGGTATCGGGGTGAAGATTCAACCCCCATCCCCGGCCCCATCAGGGATGGGGAATCCCCGACATGTACGCACCCTGCAACCAGTTTTACTGCACTTTTACTGTATTCATCACTCTCTCACTCACTCTCCTCTCTCTCTCTCTCTCTCTCTCTTTCTCTCTCCCTCTCTCTCTCTACCTCTGTGAAGTCTGAGTCGGGGATGGGGAATCCCCGACATGTACGCACCCCGCAACCAGTTTTACTGCACTTTTACTGTATTCATCACTCTCTCATCTCTCTCTCTCTCTCTCTCTCTCCCTCTCTCTCTCTACCTCTGTGAAGTCTGAAGACCCTAAACTGCACTTCTCTCAGTCTTCTTTGTTTGTCCGTCGACTCCATCCTTCCTCGGCCTTTGGTGATATTACTGAATGGTCGAATAGATGAATAGATTCAACACAGACACAGACTTCCATTCTCTCCCCTAAGAGAAGAGAAAGACCACGAAAGACAAACATAAAAAGAGAAAAAAGAAACCCAATTGAACCCTCAGCATATAAACACTTGTTTCTGAAACAATGACCAAACAAGCAACTACTCCATCCCTGCAAAGAGGAGTTCTACACTTCTTAATAGATTCACATTTAGAGGGAAACTTTTCAACAGAAGAAGCAACAGAAGTCATGAAGGAAAACTACCAGTGAGAGCTGTTTTCAAAATAAAAACTGCTTTGTTCTGTGCTAGGGTGGTCGGCGCCCAGCAGTCAGCGGTTCTACGGTGGCAGCGGCGCCCGGCGTTTGGCAGATGAACGATACTTCTCAGTTTCTCAGTTTGCAATCGAAGACTGAAGTCACTGAACTGAAAACAATGGTCGCTTGCAGACTGAGCCACAACTCTGTGCTACAGCGATCGGTGGTCGGTGGTTGTGCGACTGCGAACTGCAGTTCTGCGGCTTCTGCCTTCTGCGAGCGAAGAAGTTGAACAGTGAAACACAAACACTGAAACTGAACGTACCCTAATAGTTTAATACACTATATATATTATATATATAAGTGTATAGTTGTAAATTACTACGGTGGCGGCGTCGCCCGGTGGTCGGTGGTTGTGCGACTGCGAACTGCGGTTCTGCGGCTTCTGCCTTCTGCGAGCGAAGAAGTTGAACAGTGAAACACAAACACTGAAACTGAACGTACCCTAATAGTTTAATACACTATATATATATATATATATTATATATAAGGGTATAGTTGTAAATTACAACCGGGGTCAGGGTGGGTTTGGGGATTTATAGGCAGACCCCATCCCCGCCCTGTCTCCGGTCCGGGGCAAAAAAAATTCCCCGAACCCGACCTGCATGCATTTGTGACTGGGGAAAATCCACCCCGTTCGGGGCGGGTTGGATCGGGGACCCGGTTTGTGGGTAAAATTGCCATCCCTACCTTTTTGGTCTGCCCTCAGTGATTCTAGCTCCTTCATTTCGTAGTACTGCCGGTAGTCTTCTCTGTGTATACCCAAACCATTTTGGCCTACTTTTCCTTGTTTTCATATATGGGGATTCCCAATCTCATGTATAGTATTAGAAAGAGTTAAAAGGTACTGAGAAAATGAAAGAAAAATAAAACAAAGCAGAAGTGAAAAATGACCCTCTTTAGTCAATGGAGAGAGAGAGAGAGAGAGAGAGGATAACAAAAATAACCTAAAAGAAATTGAAGGGGAATTGAAAAATAAAGCTTTAATTTGCATCCAACTTTTGTCAGAGGTCCTCTCTCAACTGTTTACTTGGATTATAATTTATAGAGACATGCATAATACACTAATCTGCTTCGAATCATCTGGAGAGGTCCCCAGACACTATAATGAACAGAATTGAACAAATTATAAATGTAATCAGAAGTTACACAAGAGGAAATTCTTTTCCAGTTTCATAGAACCATTACAGTACACACTGGAGATCCTTGGGTGGAAGTAAGACAGTGCTGTGCCTGAGAAAATTATGCTTTAATGATAACTTACCTGTGAATCTAGTACTATCCATGTTGACAGGAAAAGTTTTAAAACAAGAAAAAAGCGTAGAAAAAGGTCACTTGAACAGTTGAACCTGGTGAATTATTTTTAAGATATTTTCTGCAAATTTATTACAACTGCCTTACAAATATTAGGCTACCAGAAATTGTTTCTCTATCTACTGGTTCTTTCAAATAGAAAGCTGGTGTTGTGAGAATTGTTCCTTTCCAACTATTTAATTTCCTTTCTGTAGTTACTACCTTTCAAGTTCATATGATGAATTTGTGACTGTTCTGCCACTTCTATGTCTCACCCATTCAGTGACTAATATGCCTTTGTTATGCAAATGCTGCTGTCAATTTGAATTTGCAGGGGAGCAGTCCAAAAGTGTTGAACCTGAAGCAGCAGAGGTAAGGAATCGTCTGTGATGAGGGTTGGTTGATAATTCTACTTCATTTTCTTTAATGTTTGGGTTTTCACGATACTTTTGGGACCTTAACTGGGTATTTTGCGATCTTACACCTTGACTTCTTTTAGACTTTTACTATGAAGAACAGCTAGCTAACCTTAGAAACAAATTTGACATGGTATTGGTAAAAGCCGCCAATTAAGGAATGGGGAAAAAATGGTCCTTGCCAAGATTTTGATGCATTGTGCAAATGCAGAGGATTGGCCCACCACTTGATATTTCCAACCTAGGGCTAGAATGATCACATTGGACTGTTAAAAGATATTCTTGTGCAATTGGTCAGGCCAAAGTCCATAGATTTGATTCTTTACAGTAAATAACTTTTTCATTGTTGGTACATGCATTTGGCCATCCCCATCGAATGGTCAGTGCAACAGTCCACACCATGTACGACATTTATTGAGTGTACAGCTGGTCTATCCATGTGGCCTTCTGCCACTGGTTTCCTTCTATACTTCTATACTCTCTTTTTTCCTATAGATTTTCCCTTTATATATTTTTTTCTTAATTATATATATATGTGCATGAATTTTGCAGAAATAGTCGCATGATAGGTGCGAGTGATCCTTGTTTGACTGATTTCATCGGGGAAGTACCCATTGTAGCACCGAGACTAGTGGTGGTTGTTGGCTTGTATTTACTGATATAGCATTGATGCTAGCGTGCATTACTTTTTGTTAAACACTGGATATTTATATACAGTTTACTTTATTTTGATTTATCTAAAGAGGTTATTATATAAGGGGGAGGTTGGAATCTTATAATTAAATTTTGTTTTTGTGTTTGGGTGATTCATTTCATTAAGATCAAAAAAGGGGGAGGGATGTACAAAGCCTTGTCAAAAAAAAAAAAAAAAAGGCAAAGCCCAAAGTATGATCACTATACAAAATCCCTTCCCAGCCCAGATTTAGCTAGGTTATTAGCCACATGGTTTAATTCTCTAGAAATTCATTTGAAGCTGCATTGTAAGTAAGAGGCCAGCTCCCTGATTTCTAACAGCAAATGAGACAGTTTTCACAGGTCCAAAGTCTGTCCTGAAGCCCAGCTTATAACATTCATCGAATCTCCTTTGACTGCAAGGAAACAGAACTGATGAGATTTGGCAATTCTGAGGCTTTTTAGGAGGGCCCTAGCCTCTGCTTCAGATGCATCAGCCACCTTTGAAGGGCTACTAAAGGCCCAAGTCACATCTCCATTCACTCTTTGGATCAAACCTCTTATTTCAGCATTTGGGCTGTTCTCTGCAGACCTCTTAAAGCTGCCATCAAAATTCAGAATGAGCTCACAATCTTGAGGGTGTTTGCAATCGTGGGCATTTATTTAATAAACCCTTCCACATAGGTGCCACTTTAGCATTTAGCCCATCATGTTGATCTATAGGCATAGAGACTTGCAAAAGCAGGCCTTGATTTATGTGCATGCCTATCATTCGGGGAAGTTTCATTTTAATTCTTTCCCCAATAAGTATGCATTTATTCACTGTTTTGCTGATGTGGTGTCTAATGGCGCTTAGTAGTGCCCAATTGTCGATAAACAGTTTCATTATTGTTTTTTTTTTGTTTTGCAAATAAATCAAATACAAACTTTGAGTGAATAAAAGGAAGCTATACCAAACACATTCCTTGTGTTGGGTGTTGGGGTGATTTTCAAGAGAGGCTGCGGGTGAAAAGGAGAGGTTGACAGAAGGGCTGTCCAACCTCTCTGTATGTCATTCCGATTGATACCCTCAAACACTTTACTATTCACCATCCAGCTGTGATTTTTCATTAACGCCATTTCAAATTTGTTAGCAATTAGACCCATTGCTTCTCATTTTTAACCATCTCTACTGTCTCCTCCCACGCATCTTCCCTCCCAATTCATTTTTCTTTATTTCTTGACATTGGTTCGTTTGTTCCATGCCATTTAGCCCACCCATCATTGCGGGCAAAGTTAATCATGTTAGAGGAATTGTGGACAAATTGGTACGTGTGGATGAAAAAAGGGGGTGAACTTCATCTCCTCTTAAGAGTGTCCTCGTAGGAGTCTAGAGCCTGTATTTGCATGGATGGTGCACTCCCATTGGGGATCCAACATTGAACCCTGCTCTGCTCATAAATAACCAGCAGGTCCTGACTCTCCTCAAATGAAGGGATGCTTAGCGACCAACCGATCCCATGAACAAATGTATGGAATGTGTTTAAGATATGGAATTTATAGATCTATAATAACAGTAAGAGCTCAAGACAATTATTTTCTAATATCTGGTTGTGTTAGGAATCTTCTCTCCTCTTGTAAGATCAATCCTATTCTAAAATTGTAATAACCTCGTTTTGCAATGGACATTTTTCAAGCATGCCCATTAATTGATCAGAGATCTACGACATAATAAGCTCTACACAGCAATTTGTTCATATCGTGGAAATGATAATCAACATCATCAGAGATATCGAGAGCCATGTGAAGGTGACCCAACATCAGTTGAGCCGGAGAGCTTGGTAAAACTCAGGTCATGACCAAGTAGTTCCTGAGCCGTGTGTCGCATGGTGAGTCGAGATTGTGGATCAGCATTCAAGCATGCCAGAGCTAACATCATGATGGATGCAAGTGCTTTTGAAACCTGTGGAATTGTGGGAGGTGAGAGACGTGGATCCATCACATGCTTCAGCACTATATCTTCATCACTTGATGATAAAGAAGAAATGAGTTCTCCTGGGTGCTTTCCCATTATCACTTCCAGCACCAGAACTCCAAAGCTATACACATCACATTTCTCAGTTACGACCATCGTGTAAGCAAGCTCTGTGGCAAGAAAAAAGATATATATAAGCATTCAGATATCAACAAAAGAAGCTCTGTTGTTGAACCCAAAAGTTCTGATGATCAAAGCAAAATGTGTCGATTCATATATAATGCTGGGTGTTAATAAACAATTAATGTCTCTACCTGGGGCAATGTATCCGTATGTTCCTGCAACTGTGGTCCAATTGGAGGAGTCGGGCTTCAAAAACTTCGCAGTGCCAAAATCAGAAACACAAGCCTCAAGCTGTGTGTTCAAAAGAACATTTTTGCTTGAAATGTCTCGATGAACTATCGGTGGCTTGCAGTCATGATGCATGTAAGATAAAGCCTGGGCAACACCTGCAACAATTTTAATCCTCTTAATCCAATCTAGCTTCTTTGCGCTATTGTCACTGCTTAGGATATTTGATAAGCTTCCATTTTCCATGTACTCATAAACCAGAAATGTGTGGTCTAAGTGACAACAAAACCCATAAAGCTTCACAATGTTTCGATGTCGTGTTTCTGTCAACACCTGCATTTCATTCCTGAAACTTTTCACATTTTCAAGCTCCGACTCTTCAGAAGAAAGTTTCTTTATGGCCAGTACATGGTCATTAGAGAGCTGTGCTTTATACACTTTTCCTGATCTTCCAATCCCTATACAATACTTGTTGTCGAAGCCCTCTGTGGCTCGAATGATGTCTTCGTACATTATCCTCCCATCGTAATTCCATACAGAAAATATATGTCCATTTCCTGCAGCAAATGCTCCTGTCTTCTCACTTTTTGAAATTTTCTGGCAAAAACCAGACCCGATGAATAGAACTAGAAAAAACAGTGCCACGGAGCAGGAGGCAACAATAACAATTACGAATTTGAAGTTGGTTCTTCTGTCACCTTCTTCTGTAGAAGATAGGTTGCATGCTTGCAAGCCACAGGATTCACAACATAAACCTCTGTTGTTAGCAAATGCTGCTGGTGGAGATTGTTGAAAGGCTCTACTGTTTGGCAGAGGACCCTCCAAATCATTGTAGGATAAGTCGATCGACGTCAAGCTGGCCATCTCACTCAATGAAAAGGGAATGACACCTGTGAGCATATTGTGGGAGAGATTCAAGTTCATTAACTTGGTCAGCTTTTTGAACTGTGATGGTATCTCTCCAGTAAGCGAATTTTCACTGAGATCCAGTATCTCCTGCAGCTCTACAAGATTCCCTATCGTATATGGGATGGCTCCATTAAAAAGGTTCTTGCTCAAGCTCAAATGCTGCAATCTGGAGCAGTCTCCTATTTGCTCTGGGATTGGTCCACTTAACATGTTCATCGACATGTCCAAAAAATTTAGATTGGATAGTTCTCCAGTTTCAAATGGTATCTGGCCAGAAAGATGGTTATCTTTCAAGCTTAGCCTAATCAGAGAAGACAGTCGTACCACTTGCTTCGGTATCTCTCCAACAAGTTGGTTTGAGGAGAGGTCAAGTACTCCCAGTTTAGTTAACTGGCCAAACTCAACCGGTATAGTACCCTGAATATTGTTTCCGGCAAGTTTTACTGCAGTCAGGTTCCGGCACCTTCCCCAACTCGGTGAGAGCTCCCCATTCAACTTATTGTTGCTCAGATCAATATAATCAAGGTTTGGATACACTCCTAGGTCGCGGTCTATACTTCCTGTGAGTTGGTTTCCTTCGAGCCGGAATCTATACAAGGTTGGGCAGTTTCTCAAGCCCTCTGGTATGGGGCCTGTGAAATTGTTGCCTGCTGCAGTGAAATTCACAAGCAAACCATTTTTGCAGAGTTGTTGTGGTAAGTGGCCAGAGAAGTTGTCGTAATTCATGTGGAAAACAGTCAACAAGGAAAGGTTTCCTATTTCTTGAGGTACTACCCCAGATAATCGATTTCTGCAAAGGCGCAAATCAGTTAAACTTCTCCAAGTGCCTATGGTGGGAGGGATTGATCCAGAGAGATGATTCAGATCAAGGAACAAGTGGGTTAGCTTGGTCAAATTGCCCAAAGACGGAGGGATAGTGCCTATAAGGTTGTTCCCTCGTAAAAGCAGTTTCTCCAAGTTCTCGACATCTCCTATTTCTGATGGGATTGAACCAGATATCTGATTACTCATGAGGACTAGCTCTCTGAGACTTGTGAGGAGGGTAATCTCCCTGGGTATTCTCCCAGTGAGATTATTGTATTGGAGATCAAGGTTGGTTAGTCTTGTCCAGTTAGAGAACAGATGTGGGTGTAGCTCACCGGTTAGGGCGTTATTGGAAAGGTAGAGCTCGGAGAGGTTACTGAGATTGGCCAGCGACAGAGGAAGAACACCAGAAAGCTGATTGACAGAGAGATCAAGGTAGGTGAGTCTGGTAAGTTTACCAATGTGGGTTGGGATGGTACCGCTGAGTTGGTTCTCACTGAGATCAAGACGGAGAAGATTTGGAAAGGAAGAGAAATCAAAGTTGTCAAGCTTACCTTGTAAAGCTGCCTTGGATAGGTTTATCTCAGTTACATTTCCGGCCTTGTTGCAAGCTATTCCAGTCCAGTTGCATGGATTTGGAGATGTGGTAGCATTGGGTCGTGTTGCAGTGGTCGTCCATGATTGTAGCACTGTTTGGCTCTGAAGACTGGCTTTCCATCTAAGGAGAGCATCGGCTTCTGAGCTTGGTGGTTCTTGAGCACTGCATGAACGTAACAGAAACCAGGCAAAAACTAACAATACAAGGGAAACATATTTATCAGAGTCGGCCATGATTTTGCTTTTGCTGCTTCTGCTATTGTCATTAGCATTTGAAGATAATATATATACCCTTATTTAATTTGTTAAACGTGTGACATTGGATGGTGTTTGGTTGGTGCCTGGTGGAAATTGTAATTCTATTATGTGTGGTGGAAAGTGGAAATATGGACAATCAATCCCTTCTTTTCCCATTGTTGTCTTTTTTTCTTTTTTGTGACAAATTTCTGGGCAACCAAACAAGGCCCACAAAAGGAGAAGGAAAGTAACACAGGCGGCAGGCACACCCAGGAACCAGTAAGTTTCTAAATAGCAAATTCCTGAAAATTTTTGAACACTAATCCCTATAAGATTGGAGCTTGGAAGGAGAGAAGGGAGACGTGTAAAATAGTTGGTAACGCATTCGCAATGGCCAATGGGAGGTCAAGCACGTCATCTTTTCAGTCTTTATTCAATTCAATAACAATATATCTCTTTCAAGTTGTCCTTGTTTTTTGAATCCGTCAAAAGTGATCAGGAAAGGATTCTTATTCTTACCTGTTCACAGTGATCCTAAATTATTACAATAATACCCGGAAGATGCAGACATAATAGAGACAACCGAGAGGAGAGGAGAGGAGAGCCAGCTGCGCTCAGGGACATTAATTAGATCCGTAGATGATCGATGAATGGGGACAATCCAAACGCATAAGTCGTAACACGTTTAATTAGATACGAGCGTGGCTAGTCTCATATATATACAGCGTTAACTTACCCCACTAGGCCACAAGCAGTTTCTAATATAAATCCATATCAACCCAGTACGATTTGGACTATACAATAATTAAACATCCGTTAGTATCAGGGGTGGATGAATTAGTCCGTCAAGCTGATTTGGATGTTTCATTCAAAGCTCAAAGGGGATCGTTGTTGCATCTCTTAGTCCCTTACCTCACCTCACCTCACCTGTCTTCACCTTCTCTTTGTCCGATTGGTATTTACTAATTATTATTGTTCTACTTGTCATTTACATGTCTTCCCGCGTGTTTGACCCCAACTCCGATTTCATCCTCACAAAAATCATGCATTCGAAACATTTTTGTTCTTGTATGTTTTTAAAGATATTCACAATCCCTCTGAATGGGTCCTTTGTTGAATTACTTAGAATATAATTCGGATTTAATCCTTACATTGTATGTTATTATTTATGAGATATATTTCTAAATTCATGATATAATGTGAGGAGTGCAGATCCCAATTCAAATTGCTATCAGCTCATTATATTATTATTATTATTTTTTTTTCATTTTGCTCCACCGCAATTCAACCCCATGTGATTGGATATCTAATAAATTACTTTTCTTGCATGAAGGGGAAAGGCACCTTGACTCTAGGGGGTTGAAGTTGAAACCAAAAATATTGAACGGAAAGAATCCTTCCATTTCCTTCCATTTTTTAAGAGCTAACTGATGTGTTTGACTATTCCAGTGAATTAAATTTTTTAAATCATCCTTATGATTTAGGAAATTGACTAATTCTATCCTTATTGTTTATCTATTGTCTTAAATTATCTTTAAGTTTTATGATAATTAATATTACCATAAAATACTAACAGTAAAAAACAAAATATCCCTTGAATATTCTTCAAATTTTCAAAATAAAACCCAACTGCTTTGTGACTAGACTAAACAGTGATTCTGTTTGCAACAAAGATTTGATTCAGGTTATATGCGTTTTTTTTTTTTTTTCATTCTCAATGACAAAACCCAGATTAAAAAAAAATCGATTTTGACCTATTATTCCACAACTTTTTATTGTTTTTGTAATGTCTGGAGAGGGTTTTTCTTCCATGGAAGAACAATGAGGGAAGAAGGATTGTAATGGTGGAAGCCAGTCAAGCCACGTACTTATCTGAAAGAAAAAAGGAGAACAAGATTAATAGGTAACGAACAACAACTAGAGGAAAGGAGAGGAGAGGAAAACTGGAGCTGCTCCAGGGTTGCTCTTTGATTGCATGGCTGACTGAAGCTAGGAAAATGAGTGGACGCCTTACTACTGCAACAGCGGCTGCACGTTGCACAAGTCTATAGGCGATTTCTCCAAAGGGTTTCCTTGGAACGGCACGATATCATGCCTTTACCAATCCTCCTCGACCTCAGTCAAATCTGATTTTCAAGGATACTGATTCATTAGATGTCTTGCCCACCCTATCAAAGATTAAACGGATACAATTAAATAACATCATAGAAACAAAGACAAAGACTAAGATTGAGACTGAGATAGAGTCAGATACGGGGATGGAGAGGGAGTTGGAGTCGGATATAAAGACTGAGATGGAGTAAAACAATAAAAGGGTATTTTTGAAATTTTAAAATATATACCAATCATATGATGTCACAAGTGAATAAAGTGTGACGAAAAATTAATGAGATTTTAAACAATTGTCATAAAATTTAAAGGTTATTTAAGGTAATATGTAAATAGTAAGGGTAGAGTTGGCCAATTTCTTAAACTATAGGTGTATTTTAAGAAATTTACCATTTTTTTATTTTATAGTTTCATATTTTTTAAATATATTATTTAACATTTAAAAATATCACATTTTTTATTGTGGGTTCCAATCTCTTGGTGAGATGTACAATGTCAGATCATGTTGCAATATGTTTTGTTGGCAGTAGATCCGGATTCCACCAATCAAGTGTTCTAAGAAAGATAATGTTGTTTGTTAATTGGACGAAATTGCAAAAAAAGCAATAAAGGACGACCTTGGCCGGCTTGACGAAGGAGGCTCTGTGTTTGCATATGAGAATTCAATAGAAATTTTTGCCACTTGCCATTACTTGTGTTTTGTTTTTTTTTTTCTTTTCTTTTATTTATTTATTTATTTTTTTTTTGTAGGGTCGGGGACGGGCAGGGGGACGCTTGACTAGTTTATAAAACATATACCATACATATAGATTTCTATAAGTGGACGAGACCTTAGGCGTCTGGTCTGGGCCAAGGTAAGTCCAAGCATAACCCAAACTCTTAGGCTATATTTGATTTGAAGGAAAAAGTAAGGAAAGAAAAGGAAAATTAAAGAAACCTTTACAAACTTAAATTTCCTTTTTTTTTCCCCTATTTTTTCCTTCAAACCAAACATAGCATAGGGCCACTTTAAGCCCAGGCTCAACCCTATCTGACCTTGGGCTTGAGTCTGGACCAATGCTCTTTTCTAGATGTACCACAATGGTCAAAACTCGGCCAATCAAAGTCGCATTTGGATAAGATTCATCTTTTGTTAAAGTAGAAAAACACAAACCCTCAATTTTTAGGCAGTTGTGCTTTGAGTCAGGCACATTAAACCAAATCCTTGCCCAATCCATATTGGAAAGGAATTATTGATATATATGCAGAATGTGGGCTTTGGAAGGTGTGGATCACCCAAGCCCTGTATGATAAATTCCCATTGGTTCCCCACACAGCGCACCCCACGTGTCGCACAGCAAATTTTAGTGTGTTTTGAAAACATTTCCGGTACTTGCCATGGGGAGATGTTCCCGGTGTACGGTTGGAATATGCTGTGGATGCATATCGGGTGTCCTCTGCGGGGAAGCCAATTTGAACTCTCAAACAATCCAAGTTGCCCCCATTTAGCATACATATCAATTAAAGCATAGAAAGTTATCAGTTAGACTAAAGGTGTCGATGGACCGGTTTTGGATTGGACCCTGTCCAGTCCAAAATCAATTTAAATGGATTAGACGGACCAACAAGATATATTGGATTGGACCAATCTGGTCCAAAATATTTATTAGATTGGATTGGTACTGGTCCATCCATAACAAATTTATATTAGATTGGGTTGGATTAAGCCAATATCTGGTCCATTGATATAAGATAATAATATATGTATCAATGGGCCGGGTTTGGGTTGAAATCAATTTAAATCAAAATGAATTTGAACAGATTGGATGGTCCAGACATTGACTTGGATCAGTTCAAATTGGTCCAAAACATTCATTGGATTGGATTGGACCTGGTCTATTTATAATGAACTCACATTGGACTGGATCGGATTGTCACTGAATTGAATTTCAAGGGTGCAATTTGAGCAGGTTCGAACTGGAATTTTATCAAAATTTGAATGGGGCCAACCTAAAGCCCAAATCGAACAATGCAACATGCTAATTTAGACCAACCCGAGATTTCACGTTTTCACTGTTGAATAAAATTGGCCTTTGGGTGTTATTTGTATGAAAAATGTCATCTTAGAACAACTGATGAAAAAAGCTCTATCCGATGATCGTTTGGGTTGGGATAATGTGTTTTGGGCTGTCTAAATAACTTTATGGTAATTGTTTATGCCAGTTTACTCAAAGGCTTAGTTTGGAAAGAGTACAAATACAAATATGTAGAATGCAAAACCTCATATTTTGTATGTACTTATATCATACATATTTGTATTTGTACTACTTTCAAAGCTCAGTTTGTGAGAAGTACAAATGCAAATATGTACAGTACAAATATATACAAAATATATAGTTTTGCACTCTATATATTTATATTTGTACTCCTTTCAAATTGAGCAAAGTCTCAGGTTGGAAGGAATACAAATACAAATATACAGTACAAATACATATAAAATAATACAGAATACAAAGTTTTACGTTCTACACATTTGTATTTATACTTCTCCTAAATTGAGTCTAAGACTCAGTTTGAAAAAAATACAAATACAAATATGTACAATGCAAATACATACAAAATAATGCAAAATATAAGATTTTACACTCTACAAATTTGTATTTATACCGTAAGGCTGAGTTTGGAAAGAGTACAACTACAAATATATAGTACAATGTATTGTACATATTTGTATTTATACTCCTTTCACGCATTGCCTAAATTACAAATACAATAATAATGTTACGGCCAATTGAAAAATGCTTTCTTCAAGAATCGATAACATTAATAGTCACATCACCCATAATCAAAACCTGAAAGTTAAAACTAGGACGAAATTATGTTAGAGAAAAGTGATTCTGAGCCAAATGCTAGATCTACACCTTACCAAAGGTTGAGATCAGTTATATCTTTCATCTCAATTAGAGGAAGTGCAATACATGTATACTCGTCTCAGGCTTTGGATTGACCCAAGATTGATTCGAATCCAGCTTGAACTCAATATCAAGGCTATATTTTGGTCTAAGTCCAATCCTAGTTTCAACAGGTGGGGTTGACTGAACTGGGCCTTAAGCTGGGCTGGGCCAGTCAGGCCAATGCCCTACTCGACCTTACCCGTAATTAGCATTTCTCTGGTCAGGTGCATTACACTCCCGTGGAACCTATGGAAGGCGCGATATATGATCTATTCATGCGAGTTGTTGCGTTGGATCCATTTTTTGTAAGCCGATCCCCCAACCTTATTAATCAGCTGGTTGGCACATTGCAATTCATGCCCGCATTTCTAATGTGGATTGCTTGGCTCCGAAGGACTGAGACATGAAAGTATACACCCCAGGTGATTGAAGAGTCTGGTGGGAATTTACATGGGAACAGACCCACTGCTGGACTTCTCAATTTATAACTTTGATGGTGTCAATTGCCTCTCATGCAACGCAAGGTGCCAACTGGCTAGTTGGTAAGGGTTAAAAAAAAAGAAGGTCCTTTTCATGCTGGCACTGTAGTGTGATTAGAGTCTATAATGGTGATGGGAATTATAATGGTCCATTCCAATTCAAATTATTGATTTGGTTGGAATGGGATTTTGATTCCCATTCTAGGCAGAATGGGATTCTCCTACATGGGGGAATGGCCATTCCAGGCTCCCACATTGGGAATGGGATTCTCATTTCAAAGTCTGTTAAAAAGTAAAGAACTCTTGATCCAAGGGCAGGTGGGTCGAGGAATTGCCAAGCATCCTCTGGGCCTAGAGTGACGTTCCCTCTTTTTGGTGTTTTTTGTTGTTGTATGCAACTCGATATGCCGAGCTTATAATTGTACTGCCTTTTCGTTAATGGAGATTCTCTTTGTTGAGCAGTTTTCTCGTTGTGCACTATTCACTCTCCCTTTTTTTGTTACCTTGGAGTTCGGCGGACCATGTCGTCGGCCAAGTTTTAAGGGATCTTTGTTAGGAGTGACCCACTTCGAGTCTTGCTTGGTCGGAGTGTTTATGAGTCCTTGTCGTAGTTGGGGGAGCTTGGTGGCATTCGGCTTGATGGAGCCTACGCTCCTTAGGGGGGTGGCCGTGGTGCTCGACCAGCTCTGTCCTGGCTTTGGGTTGGGCTATTCCGTAGAGTTCAGATGCCACCCTCTTCTATAGTCAACAAGGGTGTCGTTCTTGTCGTGGCCTGTGGGGCCTATTTGGCTTTGGGCCTCGGCCGTTTTAGGTTGACCAGGTCTATTAGTCATGCTAGATTGGCTCAACATGGCTGGTATGTGTGAGCTAGTGTGTGCGGTGACGTGTTTCGAAGTCCCTAGCTATTAGAGTTCGGCTGGGCAAGTGTGTGCAATGCATACTAGTCTACTAAACACAAAAATGGGGACTTTATTTCTTGAACTTGGTGTATAGTTGGTGCTTGTCTTTAATTATTGGTAGTACATCTGTAGATTCCTAGTGTTCTAGCTCCTCAACACTGGCTTCTTGCCGAGATCTTCTAGTTTATAGGTGCTCGGGCCGAGGACTCTAGTCACTCTATATGGTCCCTCCGAGTTGGGTCCGAGCTTTCCTTCCCCTAGCTCATGCACTATGACTTTATGGAGGATGAGGTCTCCTATCTTGAATTCCCTTGTCTGAACTTTGGAGTTATAGTACTTGGCCATCCTTTGTTGTTGTGCTACCGTCCTAATGTGTGCTTGATTGCGGGTTTTTTCTACTAGGTCGAGCTCTGCACGGAGATCCTCAATGTTAGTTTCATCATTGTAGAGCTCGGTCTGAAGAGTAGGGACCTGATCTCCACAGGGATCATCATCTTGGCTCTGAATGATAGGTTGAATGAGATTTCTCTGGTAGGTGTGTGCAGTGTAGTTCTGTAGGCCTAGAGGATGCTTGGTAGTTCCTTGACCCACCTGCCCTTGGCCTTGTTGAGTCTAGTCTTTAGACCATGGAGCAAGGTTAGGTTGGTCACCTCGGTTTGTCCATTGCTATGCGATCGATGAATGGCCGTGGTCCGGTGATCTATCTTGAGTTCTGCACAGAAGGCTTCAAATTTCCTATCGATGAACTAGGAGCCCTTATCGGTGATGGGGATTCAAGGAATGCCGAAACGGAAGATGATATTTCTCCATACAAAGCCTTGGGTGCTCTGTGTAGTGATGCGCATCAAGGGCTCAACCTCTACCCATTTTGTGAAGTAATCCACTACGACGAGGATATACTTCTTCTATCCAGTTATGGTGGGCGGTGGGGAATGCTCTAAGGATGTCCATTCCCTATTGGGCAAAAGGCCACGAACTAGGAATGGAAGTGAGGGGAGTCGCTGGCTGATGGTGGAGATTTGAGTGCCACTGGCAGCAGTCACATCTTCAGACGAGCTGGGTTGCATCTTGCTTCATGATGGACCAGAAGTAGCCCTGCCGGAGTGCCTTGTACGCCAGGGTTCGTGCGTCGGGGTGGTCTCTGCAAATACCCTTGTGTATCTCCCTGAGGACTTAGTCATCCTCTGTTGGAGGGAGACACCTCAGGTAGGGGAGAGTGTGTGACCAGCGGTAGATCTAGCCCCCAATGAGAAACTATCGGGCCGACCTATGGGCGAGCCTTCTCTCTTCAGTTCAATCTACTGAGAGGGTGTGTCCTAGAGGTACTACATGATGGGATCCATCCACAATAGCTCTTGTTGGACTAGGAGAATTATCAGGGCTGCTTCTGAAATGTTGGGTTGTGCTAGTGTCCATTCTGACTATGGTGCTAAGTTTGGTAGAAGGTGAGCTGGCAAGCTTTGATAGTGCGTCGGCCTAGTTGTTCTCGACTCTAAGGATTTGCTATATGGTGAAGCGCTTGAGTTGTCTGATGAGTCGTTGCACTTTCTACAGGTAACTTGCCATGGTGATCTCTCTTGCTTTGAACTGACCAATGACCTGATTGACCACCAATTGGGAGTCGTTGAAGGCTTCGACATGCCTCACTCTGATGTCTAGGGTGAGTTGAAGTCTAGCTATCAGGGATTCATACTCCACTTCATTGTTAGACATCTTGAACTCGAACCTTAGGGCATGCTTCAGGGTGGTGTCGTTTGGGCCGAGGAGGATGAACCCAATGTCACTGCCTTGCCGGTTGAACGACTCATCTACATGGAGAGTCTAGGCTAGTGGGACCTTGGCTGGATTTTGTGCTGATAATATGCACTCGGTCAGGAAGTCAGCTAGGGCTTGGGCTTTGATGGCGAGCCGAGGTGCGTAGTTAATGTCGAACTCGCTCAATTCTACGGTCCATTTAATTAGGCATCCAGATGTTTCCGGCCTATGCAGGACGTACTTGAGGTTGGTTGGTGAGTACTTGGATGCTATGTGCTTGAAAGTATGGCCTGGTCTTCCTCATCGAGGTGACGAGGGCCAGGGCTACCTTCTCTTGAGTATTGTGTCTCTATGCCCATGAGGACCTTACTGGTGTAGTAGGTCGGCCTTTGGATCTGGCCTTCCTCCTTTACTAGGACCAAGCTGACCACTTTGTCACTGGTGGACAGGTAGAGCAGGAGTTGATCTCCTAGGCTTGGTTTCGTGAATAGGGGTGGCGAGCTTAGGTAGCGCTTCAATTCTTGGAAGGACCATTCGCACTCCTCGATCCACTAGAAGTCCTTTACCTTTTTTAGTGCTTTGAAGAACATCAGGCACCGGTCCACATATTTTGACATGAATCTGCTCAATGCAACTACCCATCCAGAGAGGTGTTGTACTTCTTTGTATGTTCGTGGTGACTGCGGTCTAGGATGGCTTGGATCTTTTCTAGATTTGCCTCAGTTCCCCTCTATGTGACCATAAAGCCTAGGAACTTGCTGGAGCCAATGCCAAAGGCACATTTCATCGGGTTTAGCTTCATCTAGTATTTCCTGAGGGTGCCAAAGACTTCCTTTAGATTGGCCAAGTGTTGTTCGGATTTCTTGCTCTTCACTAGCATGTCATCCACATAGGCTTCCACGTTTCGACCGAGTTGTTCCTTGAAGATGTGATTCACCAGCCTCTGATAAGTGGCGTTAGCATTCTTTAGGCCAAATGGCATCACCTTGTAGTAGTATAGTCATTGGTCAGTGATAAAGGTGGTATTCTCATGGTCATTTGGATGCATCTGGATCCAATTATAATCTGAGAAGGTGTCTATGAAACTTAGGAGTTTGTGCCCTACCATTGTGTTGACGAGTTGGTCGATCATCGATAGGGGGAAACTGTCTTTCAGGCAGGCCTTGTTCAGGTCAATGAAATTTATGCAAATCCTCCACTTTCTATTGGCCTTTTTTACCATCACCACATTCATCAGCTAATAAGGGTATGTCACTTCTTGGATGAAGCCGGTGTCGAGCAGTTTTTGTACTTCTTCACTGATCACTTGCCACATTTTTTAGGAAAAATTCCTCTTCTTCTGCCTCACAAGTCGGTAGTGCGGGTCGGTATTTAATCGGTGGGTGATGACCTTGGGGTTGATCCCCAGCATGTCTGCTACTAACCAGACGAACACATCAACGTTGTCTCTAAGGAGTGCACAATGGCATCTAAAAGGTGGCCTTTTAAGAGAGGTCCTACTTGGACCATCTTATCGGGGTTATTGTCAAAGAGGGTTACCTGGATGAGGTCTTCCATGGACTAGCCGCGCTATGTTCACAGCTCATCTCTCAGGTCCATGTTTTTTTGTGGTAGCACTTCAGTGGTGGTGGTCTCCCTCCGCAGGCCGTCAAGTAACATTGCCTCGTAGTTCTTTGGTTTCTATGGGCTATGCCTACTCCGTATGGTATTGGGAACTTCATGGCCAATGTTGAGGTATTTAAAGGCTTCTTCAAAGAGGATGTCGACCGAGCTCTCTATGTCCACCAGTATGCATCGGACCTCAAAGTTAGCGATCTCAACGGTTATCACAAGGGCATTGTCTACGGTGTCTAAACTCCCCCGAGATCATCGTTGGTGAATGTGATGGGAGCATCCTGTTATGTCTCTTTGGTTCCCTATCTTTTACCTGATGCAATCTAGCAATGGCCTTGCAGGCCAAGCTGCTCTTTCCAGAGGCCATCCTGCCTGAGATGACAATGATAACTCTGGCTGGGGGTGCTCGGGTTGGTAGTGCGTCAATGCGGCGCTCTTCTCCCTTTGGCTTGTGCTCTTTGATGTCTATGAACCTGTCAAGATATCCATACCGGACTAGGTCCTCCAAGTGGTGGCGTAGATTGTGGCAACTTCCAGTCCCGTGGTCATGATCTCGATGAAAATCACAATACTTGTCTCGATTCCTTTTATTGTTCTGGGACTTCATCTTTTTGGGCCACCTGACGAAGCTACGGTCGTGGACCTGCATCAATATTTCGGCCCATTGCGCGTTCAAGGGAGTAAAGTTTCTATACATCGGTGATGGGATCCTCAGCCTAGGATCAGGTCGGCGGTCTTGTCTCTTGCTGTCTTTGTCTGATTTGCGCTCATCATGGTCCTTCCACTTTCAATCATTTTGGTTCTCTTCGCTCCTTCGTAGCGCTTGGGCTTCCTCGGTGCTCATGTACTTCTATGCATGTTTCATGATCACGGTCAGGTTGGGCGGTGGGTTCTTTTGCAGTGAGAAGCTGAACATTGAGGAGCACAACTTGCTCATGATGGTTGTCACAGCTACTAACTGGTCTAGAGTTAGGTTTGCTAACGTCTTCTAGTTCTTTTGGTTGGATGTAAACTACACCAGGAACTATCTCCAACTGCTCCCCAAGAGGACATGGACCACGGTAGAAGGGAGGTGTACCATGTCCTAGCGACAAAGGCCTTGCACATGAGACCCTCGGAGGAGCCATGTAGCATCATGATCGCCTTGAACACCTCAATGTGATCATTGGGGTCTAAGGCTCCATTGTATTTCTCAAATTGTGGGGTCGCCAACCAGCTGGGGAAAGCTCGTCAACAATCTCCTAGACGAAGATGGGTTCCTTTGCGGACTGGTTGTGGTGTTGCTCTGATGGTTGGGTTGTCGGAGGAGTTGTGCTTCTATCTGCTTTGTTGTGTTCTAGTTCATCTAGTTGCTCTCTTAGTTCTCTGACTTCAGGGTCTTTGTCGGCTGGGATCACATTCGCAGATTTTCCCCTTTCGGGATTGTAGGCCAATCTCGGACAGAGCTAGATTCGGCTATCGAGTTCGACGACTGGTGCAAACTTGGGCCAAGCCATTCTTTCGCCGGTACTCGAGCGGAGTGATGGGATCTACTATGGGCATCGAGCGCACAAGGTCGGGATGGGGAGTCAAACTTTTTGGATGGTTGCAACTGTTCGTGGTTGGATTGGTCTCTGTGCCTATTAGCATGGCGCCTTTAGGGGTCCTCAGTGCGAGGATCAGATATAGTAGGTGCCTGCATGGTAGGGCGAGTGGCTTAGGGGGCGTGTGGCAGTTGCTCTAGTGTCTCCATCATGGTTAGGATAAGATCTACCTTCTGCTCCATGATTTGGAACTATGTGGGGTCAATTGCTACTTGATGTTGGGGCTCTTGAGGTGGGGAGCTGTGGAGTGAGCAGGATCCCTGAAATGGGGAATGAGCTCCAAAGCGGTTAGATGTGTTATTAGGCATGGTTTCTTTTAGTGCACGGAAAGGTCAGAGGCCCAAGGAGTTGTTCCCCAGGAATGTGCTCTAACGTTCAAGTCAATAGGATTGAGAAGGATGTGGTCGGGCTAAGCAAGTTGAAATAGCGCTTGTCCGACTGAAGAGATAGTGCAAAGAGGTAATCAAAGAGTGACGCTAAAAAAGTCCTTTACCTTGAGAGGAGAATACTTATTTATAGTAGAGCGTACATGTTGTAGATGGATAGGGATATCAGGGTTGTCGAGATGAGGGCGTCCACCGATGTCTTTGGGAAGTTTCCTCTTCCCTGACAAATTTTGCTTCATTGTCCATACAGGACGCTCATTCTTAGTCATACTTTTCCATTACATGTGGCATCAACGTGGCCTAAAAAGAAGAGCAACCGTAAAATTGCCACGTGGCATCATTGGCCAACTCGACCATCACCCGAACACTATACTTGTTGATCACAAGACTTACATTTCAAGATTCCCCCACTGGTGTTTGAAGTTCAATCCAAAAAGTGGTAATAAAATGGTTCACCTTGTTGTGAGACATTCCCTTTCTATTCATCAAACATGCATTACATGTAAAATGATTCTTTTAAACCCCAATCATGCCCCATGAATGATCCCTTAGTTGTTCAGTCTTCACGTCTAAATAGATCACCATCAACATCAACTTAAGTCGAATGCTCCTCTCTGTCTCTCTCCTTTTTTTTTTTTTGTCATCATCTATAATAATCTATAAGGTTTTCTGTTAAGGTCAAGGGTGCAATTGTTGTTTTATTTTTTGTCAATAGGCCCAGCCTGAAAGACTGAACTGTAAAATCTTCAATTCAAATAACACTTTGTTTTTCGTTTTTTTTTAATTCGAATAACACTTCTAGATAAGGTTTATTAGGCAACTTAGCTGCATGTGTATGGCAATTTTTTATGATGTCGGAAGGATATGATAATAGAACCAATGAGAACACCCCCTCCCCCGGTTTATCACTTTCATGAAATTAAAATCTATGATGCAAAAAGACATAACATTGAAAAAAAGGGTTTAACCAATCAAAACCCCCTATAAATTTTGATGAAAATCTATCCTAATTAATTATCACTTTTAGCGATATTCAATTTATTTGGTTATAATTTTTTTTTTTCGATTTCATGTCTTTCCGGTATCATAGTCATATTTTTGGGTATCATATTCGATCTCATCAAATGCTTTGAAGGAAAACAATTACATATTTCGCTGAAAGCACAACGGATGGTGCTTTATCCCATATACGTTGAATTTCAGTTGTCGTTTGAGATGGATTAGGAGTGACTTCTATTCCAGTTTTGTGATGACCACGACCATAGACTTATCGGCTACATTATTTGTCATATTTAATATCACTTTTGTTTGTCTGTGCTCAAAAATAAAAAATCGCAGATGAATATTGCCAAAAATACAACATCAAATGGGTCCCTCTTGTTGGATGCATGTATTAATACACTTTAATTTTTCCAGAAAATATTGCCAATCTTCATAAATTATTGTTTCCTTCTTGACCTTACATTATAAAAATATCTTCTTGTTCTGCTTTTTTTTTATTTATTTATATTCATTGATTTTGCACTGAAAAAGTTGTGAATAAGATTTATATTTATTGATTTTAAGCCATTCTTAACCCTTCAATGATTGGATCCTTTTAATTTGACCCATTTACTCTTGATTTATTTTTTATACCAACAGGAGCCATGGGTTGTTGAACCTCAAATAAAAGCCGTGATAGCATTTGAGGAGAAAAAAAAGAAAAAGATGGAAAATTGAGGAAGAAAGACGAGTTTCAATTTCATTATATATAAAATATACTCTTTTTATGATGTCTTACGAAATTAGGTAGTCTTTTTTTATTTCTTAGAGCAAGGCAAAAGCACTTTCCAACAACCAAGATAATTGCTTCAGATTCCACAAATACAAAAATGATCACGAACTGTAGCGACTTGCTGATCCCTTTTATTTCCCCCCGCCCAAGATCCTATATGCCTTTATCAAATCCCCTCTTTTGCTCTCCCAAAAAATAAACTAAAATAAAAAATATGAAAAGCAAAAGAGAAAAATGTCAAATTGCATTTAAAAAAATATATATACAAAGCAAAATGTAAGAACTGACAAATCAGTTTGACATTTTCTCAACCGCCCTGCTTATTGTGTGTCTTTGTTAATTTCATCTTGTCCTTTGTTTAAGTTTTAACCACTTTTTATTCCAAGGTTTATAAATTTACAAATCGGAGGATACATCTGCTGCAACCGTGGTCTCCTTTGTAACGACTTCACATCTGAAGCACGTCCCTCTCGATTTATGACACCTTTTCATGAACAGCTCACCAATAGAAATAAATTTGAATACATCACGTCATTCGTGATCTACTTTTAAGTTTTAACTCCCTCTTCTTAAATTATCCGTACGTGTTTTATGAAAGGGTTGTAAGGAAATGTTGGCACCACAGTCGCAGCAAATGTAGAAAATATAAAATGGTCCTCCCTAACCCTAGTGACAGCGATTCTCTCTTATCAGCAGAGTGACAGAGGGGAAGATATCATGCTAAGCAAACATTATACAAGCATCTCAAAATTTCAATACAAACTACATGTACCAATCTATTCATCTACAGTTCTACTCATAATATCTATGCCAATCATCATGTCAACTAAGTCGGAGTCCCATACCTGATCGGAGGTCTAGTGTGGAATCTTCCACATTATTAAAGTACGGTTGCATAATTAAATTAAAAGATTCATTGGTGGAATCATTTAGGGCTATAAATGGATCGAATTATATTTGGTAGAGGATATATCCGATTCGATTTGAATTGTAGTAAAAACAATCTTAATGAGATATCTGAATCCAATTCTTATCGGATCGAATTCAGATTTGATCCAACTTATTTGCACCCTTATAATCTTTTTATCCACGATGGTGCATTCACTCGTTGATCATTGATTGTAGAGGTCTCTTAAATCGCCTATATTCATTCTCAATTTCTCACATTGGACAACAAGCAAACATGGCTACACACAGAGTGTAGCCCAAATGGCTGTTCATTGTAACACGACCAAAACTTGGTTGTCTTGTCTTGACTTTTTACGAGATTTTGTATCCTCTGAGATTATTTGTTAAGATTAATTAAAAACCAAATTTTATTTTTAAAAATAATTAAATTAGATATACACTTAACATTCAATCTTGTTTGAACTATATATACACAGGTACATGGATAAATTTATATTTTATATTGTATAAATTTATTTTTTATAAGTTAAAATGTGATTAACTCTATTTTTTTTTAATCATTAAAACTTAGATCAAATCTAAATCCAACCTGAGACACTTAGATTTAGGGGTGCAAGTCGGGTAGGCTCGAATTAACAGCTTACACTGTTTCGGATTTCGTTTTCGAATTGGGCCTATTGAAATTTTGACAAAGTCCCAACCCTTAACCTAGAAAAATTGCACTCCTACTTAAGTTATATTTGATTTGAAAGAAAAGGTAGGAAAAGGAAAGAAAATACAGGAAAACCCATATTTCTTTTCAAACCAAGCACAAGCTTAGGGACTGTAAAGAAGAAAAAAAAAAAAACTGTTTGACTAGACTCGACATGAAGATTTGAATTTAAATAATTAAAGTAGCTCCGCGTGTTAGTGGTGGGGTCCCTCATAGATGACCACTAATGGGGGCTATTAACCTATATCCCATACCTAATATGTTGTTTAATGTTTATACACCTAACACCCCTGGATTCTTTTATCTCTAATCAATAATGCCCACCGCATGTTATGTTAATACCAAATTGTAAACCTATTCACACTTGTCAGAGAGAGAATAGGCTGGAAATGGAGTGAATTCGAATCGAATTAGTCGAATTAGTTTATATTTGAATTTGAATTTAATTACAAAAAAGTTAATTCGAATTTGATTAAATGTGTTAGATATTCAAAATTATTAATCGAATTCAAAATCGATTAAAATATTGAATATTTAATTTGATTCCAATTCGATCAATTACTTTCACTTTCCTTAAAAACCCTAACGTAGCTAAATGCATTGAGAGAAGAGGAAGAAGCACCATGCGACATTAATTTTGTTAATTTCATGCTTTGTATCTTTTAAAAATAAAACTAACAAGAAATATGAAGCATCTACAACAATACACTGGACAAGAGAACCATATACGACAAGACATCATTGCAATCTTTTTGGAAAAATTTTCACTTTTTGGCAGAAATTAATATATATTATATTACATTTATTATTAATGTATGTTAAATTTATATAATAATTGAATTCGAATTTTAATTGAATTGGATCAACATGAATTCGAATTCAATAAACTAATTGGTATGATATACAAATTCAAATTTAATTGTTAAGTTTATCGAACCATTCGAATTCGACTCAATTACATTGGGTATCGAATTCAAAATTGGATAGTCGGATACCATTTACACCCTAGAGAGAGAGATGATAAATTGCTAAAACTTCCCCTAAAGTTTAATATCATTGCTGAAACCTTCCCTAAAGTTTGGTAATTGCAATCACCTCTCCTGAACTTTTTGATGCAATTGCAAGTAGACCCCATTGATTCTAACAAGAGGCACAAAGATGTCCAAAATAACCATGTTATTACTTTTGACCAAAATGTTTATTTTTCATATTTTCTCTTCATATCAATCACTATCCAAGCCCTTTCAATCTCTTTTCCGAAATTAAGTTATTTTTCAAAATTTTCCTTCATAATCATAAATTGTTCAAAATTAAAACTATAATTTTAAATTCTCTTTTATATTTTTTTTTTGTCATTCATAAAATTTATATTGTTTTTAGTGTAGAAACCAGACTCAATAATAATTGTATGGGTATTTAAGACATCTTTAGACAGGGTATGTACTTATATAAAATTCAGGGAAAATGACAAACTTAGAAGGAGGTTTCAATGAGTAATACGACTAATTGTAACAGTTGAACCAAATGACCCAGACAAGATAGACCAAATTTCATCTGAAACATTGTTTATTGATAGTTGATGGATGGCTAGCTGATATCATTGGATTGGTTGTGTCGGTTTGCTGTTGGCACTGGATTAGCCAGGATGAGTCTATTCTTGTTATCTTTCGTTCGTTTCAAGTCCAACACAATATATTAAAACAAGAGTGTGGGTGAGGATCAGGGGGACGTTTGAAGGGTTTGTTGGTTTTGTCTTTTGAACTTTCGATGAAGAAGTAGTCGGATACAAGTTTTTTAATGGCTGAAACACCCCTACATGCCATAATACCATCCAGTTACTAAGGTCTAAGGAACTCATGAACTCACCTCCTGCTTAAATGACCCCATCGCTAAAAGACAAGCTGACAACCCAATCAATATAATACTACTGCAAATTCCGCTACAATCAAATGGCCTTTAGTTGTTAGATGTCGACGAGAGTCTAGATCACCTGCTAATAAAACACGCACCAACCCTCTATTAATATGATCTCACACCACATCTCATGGCAGGTCTCACTTTATCTTAATCGAAAAAATACGTGCTGCCGAGAAAAAGGCATCATGTGGAAACAACTTTGACCAATAAACGCCTCTATGAGAAACCCCCTATAAAGCCTTTACTGCCGGGGTGTGGGGTGGAAAGATTCACATAAACTCTGAAACCCTAAAACCTCTATAAGAGTTTTGATAATACCATCTGGTCCCCACACAGGGCATTTCACAGACCCATCCCACTGTGTATTGAGAATATCTTTTCTAAATAATAATATACAAGTATGAGAAATATTCCCAATGCATGATAGGATGTGTGTGTGAGGTGTTAAGTGTGAGAAGTAAATCCGGTCTCAACTGAATTACTAACACCTGCCAAAGATTTCACTTCTCATCTTTCAAGGAGATCGGCTTCAGTCAGTGCAAGGCCCATTCCAACAGCCTATACAGCCTTGCATTGGGAAAATTTCCATACTTCTGTGTTTTATTTAATGGGAAGATATTTCCAATGCAAGGCTATAATTGCTGTTTAAACGGGTTCTGCACTGAATGAATCCGGTTTTCTCTTTCAAGACCCTTATCTCCTCTCAAAAAAAAAAAAAAAGTTTAACACGTTCCAACATGTCGGTATCTGCACATCTCATACATGATGGGTTCAAGTTTTATGATGAGATATGCATATAGGATCATGTTAGGATGGTTTTTGTTGGAAGGAGATCCCAACTCGATTTATTAAAGTTATTTAGCAAAAAAATAAAATAAAACTATCTTTGGGAGAGTTTTTCTTTTGGATTTTGAAAGGATGGAAAGTTGGTCTATGGAATTTTGATTCCTATTGACCAAAAAACTAATGTTCTTTTTCCATATTGATGGGAAATCAGAGAAAGTTTATTTTTCTAGGTATCATGTCCATCTCCTAGGTGGATAAATAAGTTTTTTACCTTTAAGGGGAAAATTGCTAACACATGAATAGAACAAAAAAATGCTCTTTTTAAGATAGATTTTTATGATTAAAATGATTATTGCAATATTTTAAGTGAAAAATAAAAAAACTTGTGTTAAATTATTAATCTTCAGCTTCATATTTTGTCCGCTTGAAAGAGAGTTTGGATCAACTGCGAAAAAAAATCCCTCCCAGCACATTCCGATATTCAAATCTTTTTTGAATGAACTGTCTGTTCAAATCACATGAATTGTGTTTCTTTTTATTGGGACGGGATTTATTGATGATGTGCGGATTTGTACGTTGAGTGGAGGAGTGGTATCTACCGTGTTCATGTAACTAATGCGCAGAAACTTCAATTCTTTTGATTGGGAAAGACCATATCAGCATTATTTTACCAGTTTTTTTCTGGGAAATCAACAATTTCTCACGCTAGAAATTCAAGATCGGTGATTATTGAATAAATTAAAATGAGTTTTTTTGGCATTCGATGATATGCACGATTAATAACTTTCCCTGCTCTTTTTTTTTCCAAATTACTGGTTGTGGGATTTGAACAAAGCAGCTAATCAGCTAACGCATCAACCAGTCAGCCTTCGATTGGTTAGACGAGTTATTGATTTTTAGGAATGAATTCTTCTTACCACACAACCCGAAAATCCAATGACCATCATACCATGGGCATGGCACACTGAGTGAGTGGACCTGGAAAATTTGTCTGCTCTGATCTCGGATCACCAAACCATTTCACCAGGGTGGGTGGTGAGATGGATCCAGGACCCGACTATCCCTACCGGCTCATTTCGGGACAATAGGAATGGAACATCTGAACCTATTGATCTGAAGAATTTGTCTATTGACGGTTGAGGCTGAGGCTTATGGACTATTGATGGAGGTCCATTACAAGAAAGCCCATCTCATCTTTAGGGGCAGCAGTTCTAGGTTAAGTATAAGACAAGAAGTTAAGATAATTCAAGAATTCAAGATAATCTAAGATAATTTAAGAATTATAAAAAATTCAAGATAATCAAAAATCGTAGAGATCAAGATAATCCAAAACTTCTAAGATTCATGGATTAAATCCAAGAAGATTCAACGGTGGAAGATCAAGCCCAAGAATTCCAAGAGAATTCGATCCTATCAAGACCAAGATCAAGAAGAGTTCGATCTACCTATGCGTTTGAGATGTTTAGATCAACTATAATTTTTCTTTCATAATTATTTTATAATTTCTTAATGTATTATAAATACTGTTATTCATAGTTTCTATTTTCCATATTTTTTTTGAATTCTCTTTTTTTAGTTTTTGCCACATTTTCTCTTCTATAAAAATCATGTTATTCGTTAACCTCATGTTTGCATAACCAGCTCCAATTTCCCTTGCTTCCACGCTGATTTTCTTGGGGAGAAAAGCATTTAAGCTTGCTTTGACTCTTCTTCGGGTTCTGGTCCCCGCGAATTCGTACCGGCGCCCCACACGCGCCCAACAGCACATCTATTGATAATATCTCACGGTGACAACTGAGGGAGATATTACCAACGCACGCTGAGATGCACATGCAGGGCGACAGTGGGGCACGGTTATGAGGCGCAGATGTAAATTTTCTATTGGATGTTTGAGAGGAATTGCTGAGCTGTACGGTTTGGAGGTGGATTCAGTGGAAAGGGCACCAAATGCCTCAACCGTGAAAACGTGGATCGCCATTAGCCTGCTTTCTCGACTGTAATAAATAATAGCTGAAGCTTGACCAGTTTGTCTGCGAACAAATAAAAAAGCTGAAAAAGCTTGAAATCTTAAATTATTATTAAATTATATTATCCAGCGAAAATAGGAAAATAAAATGGAAAAACAGAAAAGTGCATATGAATATGATACACCCTAACATACGAACACGATTAGCACTTTTGCGGTAAGTGCTTTTAGAGTAATCATCTGGGAGGTTTTCCCTATAGCTCTATTTCGCTCTCTGTAACTTTGCTTCATAGAGGTATAAATTGTCCAGAGATTCCAACTCTTTGCACTGTAAAAAGCTTTCCAACTTTCGCAGGATAATCCGATCTGACTCGGAAGGTAGCGTCTTATTTTTCCCTTTTTCTTTTTCTGCCTACTTTTTCGTAATTCTTCTTCTCTCTGTTCGCTCTTCTAGTTTCTTTTGCCACTCTTCCTGTTTTTCATTTGATTCTGATCTTGGTCTTTTGAACATTGGAATTGGTACGGTTCTTCAGTTTAATTTTTGGCTTGATTTGCTATATTAGATTTCTGTAAGATTACTGTGTTTTATGCAGGTGTTAGATGTTCTCATATCTTTTCATTCATAGAACTATGCTGAGAAAAAGATGAATTTATTTTGTTAGTTCTCTTGTTTGGGTAGTTTTTGCTGTCTCTGCTCGACGGGGAGCTATGGAATTACTTAGCACAAATGCCTTTACTTATGTACTCCAGTAGTATCGTCGGTTATGGGAGGTTGGGGAATAGATTCATTTTGTTGTTTTTTTTCCTCCTTTCCTTCTTTATTTTTTGTTTTCCTTCTCCAACATTGGTGGTGGTGGAGGTAATCAAAAACCAAAACTTACTGTCAAACTTTAAACTTCAGTACATGAATCTAGAAAAGATATGTATAGAGGAACGAATGGAAACTGACATGAATGCAATTGAAGCCACAAAGGCTTAATATTACAGAATTAGTGAAGTCAAAATATACCATAAAAAAAAACACTAAATGTTACCAAGACGGGTCCATTCAGTAATCACACATACATAATTTGAGGAGGTTCAGTCACTCAACCTTTAGGCTACGAGATGTTTCACAAACTGCTGTGGTATTAAGAAAAAAGAGCAATAGATGCTAGATTCCATTTATTGGTTCTTCCCCTTGCCGCTAAAAAAGTGAACTTGGAGGCATGCCAGTGGAGTTTTGAAATGTGATTCTATATTAAGTTTCTATCTAGTTCCATTTTGATCTTCTGGTTGAATTTTAAGAAGCAATTAAATAGGAAGGTATCTGCACTCGAGGCACTATTTCTTTCCTTCCTATTTTTTCCTCTGTTTTACCCCCATTCTTTCATTCTCTTTCCCATCTTCCCCTTTCTCCTCTTTCCCTTCCTTTTATTCTATGTCTCTTGTTATCTTTATATTTGGTACCAAAGTTTGTGGAACTTAGTTCCCTATACATAATATTTTTATGGACCTTGAAACTGGAAATTTTAGCAATTCTTTCAGAAGTAAAAACTGTGATGCTAAATGAAGGTCTTGATAGGTGTTTTAAAGTTCTTTCTTCTCATGGATATCTTGTATTTACATGTCCCTGATGTGTGAGGTTCACAGCTCTTTGCAGAGGTGACTCTCGTTCAAGAATATATTAGAACTCAACTAGTCCATTGCATCAACTTCTGGGAATGATGTCAGTGAAGATGGAATTGGCTTTTGTAGTTGTGTTGTTGGCTTCTCTGTATTCTTTTGTGGCATCTGATTCACAAGGTAAAAGATTACATTTTTTATTGTAAAGAAGAGAAAGTGGTTGTAAATAAAAGAAGGGTAAAATTGAAACCATATTTAAAATTAGATGTGATACTTTTTCTATTTTATATATACATATTTATCTCTCTTAATGTGGAAAAGTAAGAAAGAATGGTTAATTCTGATTTCTGAGAGATTGACAGTTAAGTAGGTATGTTTAGATAAGATTTCTTTCATTTGTTTTATGTATTTTCTTCTTCCATCTTCTTATCCTGAGAATAGTAGACTCCCTTATAGTTACTCAACTCAGCCTTAATCAAAATCTTTGTTGTAAGTGACACAAACCCTGTCCCACCATTTTGCTCTATCATGAGGCACACTTTCTCTCAAATTATAAGTCCTTAAATCATTTTTTTACCACTTCAGGCAACATTTTTCTTTGGCCTTCCCCTTTCTCTTTTGGAGCATTCTACTTGCAGCAATTCACTCATTCCTGTGGGTGCAGTCATTGGTTGTCTATGCACACCCCTTGTAATTAATACGTTACAAATAAATTACTCCTATGATCTAATATTTTGGAGAAACCAACTTTGTTTCACAGTTTATAATTAATATTCTCAAACATCTACTAACTAGTATTTTTTATAAAATGTTTCTGTGTATTATTATATATTAGAATATATTTTCTATATAAGTTTATCTATATATAATTTATATTATTAATATAACATTATATGCTTATATATGCATTGGAATATTACAATAAATACAAATAAATTCCTCGTGAAAGACCATTATAGTTGATCTTTATGTAAAAGACTATTTTGTAATCTATTCTCTAAATAGAGGTCATAAAAGATGAAAAAGTAAAAGATACAATCCATTTTTCCTATAACTTTGTCTTCATTCTTAAAAATTAGGAAAGAGTAAGAAAGTTCTTTCTATTTCTCATACTCCAATCATTTCAATGAATTCCTATTCAAAGTTCAAGTTTAGTCTTTCTTTTCCTATCTGTGACATTTGTTGTATTGTCCATTTGGACTAGATTTTAGTCTTTTTAAGGATTGAAAAAGTCCATTTTAATTTAGTCTTACACATGCATACCTAAAACATAAGTTGTAAATGGAAGCATTATGTTTGTTAAAAAAAGTAGAAAAACAATTTTCTTTTATATATGTTACTAATTACTGATAACCTTTAATAACTAATAAAATGCCTTGCCACCATGGTTAGTACTTATTAGTTACTAGAGGGCCTACTGTATCTTCATTTCTTGATGGTATGTTGATTATCTAGTAGTACTAGTAGCTCAATTGGATGATGACTGCTCCTAACTTTCGTTTCAGGAGATGCACTTTATGCATTGAGAACTTCATTAAATGCTACTCCAGATCAACTCATTGACTGGAACCAGAACCAAGTTAATCCATGCACTTGGTCCAATGTTAACTGTGACTCTAATAATAATGTCATTTCTGTGTAAGTTATGTCTGATGTTTTGTGTAAGTGAGTTGCTTCATCTATCTTTCCCATTTGTTTTGATTGTTAACTGGCATGTCATCTCATTTTGTTATATTTTACAAGGTTCATGTATCTAACAAAACATTTTATTGAGTGGCTATTTTTAATATGAAGGTTTTTGGCTTGATTTATTCTGATTTGTTGTATTTATATTTGTTTGCAGAACATTACCATCCATGGGATTTTCTGGATACCTGTCACCTAAAATTGGAGTTCTGAAAACTCTTGGTAGCCTGTATGTATGGAGTATGACAGTACTGGACATGGATTATTGACTACACTTAGTTTTCCCTAATTCATTATTTTCTTGTATATATATATATATATATATTTGGTGAGTAATTGATGAAGTTAATCCATCAGATAAATTCTAAATTTATAATAGGAAGAGAGTGCAAAACCCTTATCCCAAGAGTTGGGGAAAGAAAAGAGCTAATACTTGCATTTCTTAAGACAATTAAGACTATTTATACATGGCATGTCATCTTCAAGCAATCTAATCTATTTATTTATTTATTTATTTATATTTTTATTATTCATTTAAGCCATTATGAATTGCTTTAATAAATTGCTCTGCTTACTGTAGTATTTGTTTTATTTAATTGACACATTGGGCTGTAAATACCTCCCATCCCTCATCCACCCAGAAGAAGAAAAAGAAAAAAGAAAACAGAGACAAGATAGAAAGAATTCAAGTAAATTCAATTCAGTTCAGTAAAGCCTAATGTCAACCATATAGGGTTGGCTCTGTTCCTCTCTGTCAAGGGCCATATCCATTTTGTGAGCCTTCACATCATATCATTTCATTCATTTATTATTTTTTTTATTGGTAAAAATTTGGATGATTTCTCGATTTCTGCATGTCATCTTTGTGCAGGGGCCATCCTAATCGCCTAATCTTCTCTGTATCATTTCAACTCAAATAACTTCTGCTACTTTAATTCATTTTCTTTTTTGGCATGCCATTATCTCTTCTACACCTCTCAGCTTGCACCAGATCACATCTTAAAAGAAATAAAAGGGAAAGAAAGGAAATGATTTAGTGATGTAACATGCACACATTTTTTACAATATAATATGTTCAAACGTATCATTTTACTTATTTAAGAACTGTTTATTGGGTAAGTGTTGTGTCCAACTCCAATAGATTAGGCATATATGGGCATTCAGTCATCATTAGATAACAATTCATCATCTCACGATAGAAAATTCTATTAAATCTTCTAATTAAGAAAATATTTCCATGAAGAAGGGGTGCAAAAGAAAGCATTCCATATGATCTCTATTCTCTGGATCTTGGGATTCTGAGAAACTAATACTGCTTACTGCAGCAGTATAAGTGGGGTGGGGGATGGTAGGAAACAAGTGGGTGGAAGCAAGAGTTTTATTGCTTTACAGAAGATGCAAAAAAGTACCAGAGATACTAAGGCTGTATTTGGGATGCTTTCAAAACATCAATTCTGATGAATTTTGTGAGAATCACTTTTTTGATAGGTGATACTAAAAATCGCTTTTCAAGTTTTCTGGGCCCAAAATTCATTCTAATAATGAATCCTTTCAACTTTGAAGCCAAAAAAAAATTGCTTAAAAAAGAATCATTTTTAGCTCAAAACTCATTCTTTGAACAGTGACTCTTTGCAGCAATTTAACCAACATAGCCTAAATGCATCTTAATTCCATAAAAGATACTTAGAACAACAGGACCAGGGATAACAGAAAACCTTAACTTTTGAGACAAACAAAAATGAATGTTAAAAATACGAGACCCCTATATGGTTTGTGTGGTTTCTCTTTACACTGAATACAATGACCATTTTACTTAAGTATACATTAGAAGATGCTATAAGACAAAAGTGTGCAAATACAGTTAGAATATCTATAGTTGTTGCCATCGAATTTTATTTGTGAGATTGATGACTCAATAGTAGATAATTTAATATGTCAGGAGCATATCATTGTCAAGGCAGAAATATTCCAATTTTGTACATTGAAATGGTCGTTATGAGTCCTCCTTTAGAAATACCAGAAGTTTAAAATACTTCCCATCCTGCGTCTTAGATTCCACAGTCATCAAAGATTTAGATTACTTTTGGAAAACGGAGGATTATGGAAAAGAGAATAATCTCTGTACTTGTGTCATGCTAACATGTAGGATATTTACTTTGCTTCTCTTTAATCTTTTGGAAAAGAGATTATTCTTCATCTCTTGATAATTAAAATTGAAAAATGAAGATTCACTGGCCAATTACTCAAAACATGGAAATCAAGTTTCAGTGCACTAAGAGGAGTGCCAATTCCTTGGCAGATTCACTGGCCAAACAAGGGGTGGGAAGAGTCAATATATTCTGGGCAATATTGTAAATTTAAATGTACATTTAGGGAGGGTTAAGAGATTTTAGCCCTCCTCTTCTCTTAATATATATTAATGAAAGTTTCTGTTAAATATATAAAAAAATTAAATTAAATTGAAAAACGATAACTCAAAGTCTCCATGGTACTGGATTTGAACCTGCAAAGTGGCAATATGGTCACTTTAGGTTTGTGTTTGATAGTGTTTTTAGTTGTATCTTAAACGTTGGATAAATTTTCATATTTATTGGCATGTGTTTGGGAAAGACTTTTCAGTTCTTGTATTCCCTCTACTTTTTAATGATTAGTTATGGTTTCATTAATTGGTAGCTATTATATGCACTTGTTGTGCAGGACATTACGAGGTAATGGCATAACTGGTGAGATACCAAAGGAGCTCGGAAATTTGTCTAGTTTGACAAACTTGGATTTGGAAGACAACCATTTAACTGGAGAAATACCATCTTCTCTTGGAAATCTTAAAAAGCTTCAGTTCTTGTAAGTAGTGCTCTTGCATCAGTTGAATTTCATTAAACTATTTAATTTGTTTGAATCTCTTGTATTCTTCTCACTTAAAATTGTGATTCGCTTTATGTGAGCAGGATTTTGAGTCAAAATAATCTCAGTGGAAGCATTCCTGAGTCACTTACAACTCTTCCAAAATTGATCAATCTGTATGTTCTCAAAATTTCATAACAAACTTTTGATAAATACGAATTATCGGATGAATGCCTGAAAATGAGTTAGATTTCTGTAAATTTTATATGCTATCAGTGATATCTTAGTGCATGGTCTTTTAGTTGACCATCTCCCTTAAACAAGTATTTGACAATACTCAATTAAACAACTTTGACAGTCAGCTGGCTTCCAATGATCTCAGTGGTCAAATACCCGAGGCTTTATTTGAAGTTCAACAGTACAAGTATGGACTACATATTCTGATATACCTCATTTTGTGATGGTCTTTATGCATATTTAGTTATTGGTATTCATGAATATTTAAATTAACTTGATTGGTATCTTAATACAGTTTTTTTTCTAATTGTCTCTTAATACAGCTTTACGGGTAACAACTTAAACTGTGGCATAAACTCTCCATACCTTTGTGTGTCTGATAATAGTGATTCAGGTAACTAAATGCTATTGTGATAGAACTTGGATCTAACCGTTTTGGGGGAATGCATTCTTATGGGCATCCAATTGTTTTCATCCTTTGGTAGGTATATTGCCTATATCTTTCTTTCTTTCTTTCTTTGCAGGTACTTCCAAGAAATCAAAATTTGGAATTATATTTGGAGTTATTGGATCAGTATTTGGGTTCCTCCTTTGTGGAGGCTTGCTACTTCTTCTGTTGAAGGGAAAGCATAGAGGCTACAGGCGTGAACTTTTTGTAGATGTTGCAGGTTGCTATTTCTTCTTAATTAATGAGCCAAAATGACCAGTTAAGGTTGATCATATTGGCAAATTTATAGTGCTTTTTTTATCCTTTCATGCCTTGTTGCCATTTATATTTTAACGCATATATCAAATATAATATTTGGTCAGGATTATATTTATCTACATAGGTCATGTACACGTGTTGATTAGATATTCTGTATTTCCAGTCATTGCTTATTTGCAAGTTAGGAGAAAGGAGAAGATTTAAAGATCATGCCATATTTTCATGTCAAGAAATTTGCCATGACATTTGCAACTCTTTGTTTGATAGGTAACTGTAAGTTTCATTGAAGTGTAAAAGCAAAATGTTATACAATAGATTCAGAAATGATCCTCCTAATAAATTGTGAATCCCACAAAAGTCAAAAGCTGTACACAAGAATACTTAAACTACAGCACATCTCAACCCCCCAAAAGAGTACTAAAAGCATCAAAGAGAAAAGATCAATACCTCACGATTTCATCCCGTTGGTTCTTTATATCCATCCTATGCATGTCCCTGATTTCTTTAAAGATCAAGGCTTGGTTCACAATGAGAGAGCAAATATCCATGCATATGCTTGGAAGTGATCTTTACTTGGATTTGAAAATTTAAAAAGAGCATTCTATTCATAACATTTATAATTTTGAAAATTGGAACTGAAATGGAAGAAACATGGATTCCTATGCAGTATTCTTTTCCTGGATTATACAATGAGTATTAAACATGTTTTAGTTGACTATGTTAACACTGAAAATGTTCTTTTGAGGAGGTTATCTTGAAAATATGGGTTGACTAAATGAATCCTTTAGCTATTTCCACTCTATCAAGTTGAGTCGTAACCTCAATTCATTTCTTACTACCTTAAGTTGTGTCCTCAGATCACTAAATATGTTTGGTCATCGATTAGGTCCAGCACTGGATAATAGGCTTTGAGGAGGTTCTCCTGACTATATGGATCAGCCTCATGGTTCCTGTTTCAATATTCTTCTTAGATCCTCTTTTAAATTTTGCCCTGAAGTCATTTTCCTCTGCCTTGACCTCATGCCCTTTTAACCTTTCTCTAGATCTTCTATACCCATAAACTTGCATCAAATCACTCCTTACTGAGGGATATGTGGTCTTCTATCGGTATTGCATGGATGCCCCACGTTTGGAGGGGACTTTCAAGTCAACATATGTTGATAATCAACTCATGTCTGATTCTCCAAAATACATGTCAGACTCAAGCATAGTGTAAACTGGTGGATTTACCAAAATGCCCACCATTCTGATTCTCCAAATCATGAATCCTCACTTTAAATGCCTCTACTAGTATTAGTTTAATCATTTAAATTGTCTTATAGGGCACTCTAGTATTTGTGTTTTTTCCCATCTACCCATAACTTAGGGTCCATATTTCATTGTTTATTGAATCTTTTCCAATTAACGTCAAAATTAAGAAAGCAATGAAAAATAACTACTGTGGTAATGTAGCAAATAGGCAAGGGCTGTGAGTTCAATTTGTCAGTTGCAAAAGTAATTTAATTATTTAAGTTCTGCTTATGTAGTTCTATGATTTTTTAAAGCAGTATTAAAAATCATAACATGCAATATATATATTAAAATATTATTTATGTGAGCCATACACATGAATCCTACTTTTTTGTGTTAATAAAGTGGGATTCCCAGATATGTGTCAGATTCTGACTCCTGTATCCAAGTCCATGTGCATGCTTAAACCTAGACTACTTCCTTTCATTTCATTGATCTTATCATATTCATCACTACTATGCTCTTTTTATGGATGTTTTGTTTCTCCATTGCTTGATACTCTGCTACATACAACATTCTGGCCTTACAGCCATCTAACAAATTTCTGTTTCAATTTTATTGATATTCTTTGATTAAATGATACTGCAGATGTACCTCTCAGTTTCATTCATCTCATACCTAAAAAGATATTATTAAACCTTTTTCTGTGCTAATGCCATAAAAAAGGATCAGCTCTTTATTTATGAGTTGAAAACATTATATTGACAGGCAGTTTTGACAGAGACCTTCAGAATCTTTCCCATTTAGTGTGTTGCTAAAAGCCTAAAACTTTAGATAAATTAAAGTAATCCATGAAATTTCTGATCTGTCATAGCATTTATAGATGTAGGGAAATTGTTTAATGAGTTAATTATGTGGTAATATCAGGTGAAGACGATAGAAGAATTGCATTAGGTCAGTTGAAAAGGTTTGCATGGAGAGAACTACAACTTGCTACCGACAACTTTAGCGAGAAAAATATTCTTGGACAGGGAGGTTTTGGAAAGGTATATAAAGGATTGCTTGCGAATGGAACAAAGATTGCTGTCAAACGATTGACTGATTATGAAAGTCCTGGAGGAGAAGCAGCTTTTCTACGTGAAGTTGAGATGATAAGTGTAGCTGTTCACAGGAATCTTCTAAGGCTAATTGGCTTCTGTACAACTCCAACAGAAAGGCTTTTGGTCTATCCTTTTATGCAGAACTTAAGTGTTGCTTATCGTCTACGAGGTATTAGTTCTTTCTATTGGTGAACATGCACTATTATTTGATAGATAATATTTTATGCGGTATCATTTGATTTCAATGTCTTGCTTTTGGCAAATGGACCTTGTGCTCTAGTTCTAGGCACAGAAAAGTTGTTTCCAGGCTAAATCTGGTGCAGCTAGCAAAGTAATATCCTATTTTCCTTTTTCCAATAAAATAGTTCTCTTGGGTTTAGAATTCATGATAAATCCAAATAATTGAATCATGTTACAACTTCACTTGGCTGTCAATGGACTCTGAAAGTCCAAAACCTGATCTGATATCTGATCCAATTAAAATCTAAGTCTGATTAATATATGGAATATAATTATGTATAGATGTAGGTATTATATACAACTATATAAAGTTTATAATTAATAACATTAATACTTTGTATTATATAAATTTATTATATAAGTTAAAATGTAATTATTATTTTTTAAACTTCTTAAACTTTTTTTCATTCTAAGCACAATATCCGAAGTCCAACATATCAGATTTTGGATCTGATTCGAATCTAACATTTTGATAATCGGATCAGATTTGGACATAGCTAGATCTGATCTGAATCCGACCTAATTATAGCCCTACACTTCACTAAATTGACCATTACAAGATAAAAGCTTGTTTTCCTTTTTAGATATTTATATTGTTAACTAGAGTTTTGTGGTACTCTAGTTAGATTCCCAACAATCAGTTGGATATCAGGCTGGACTGGGTCAGTGGCTTCCCTTAAGCATATGAGTGGTTTTTCTTGGTCAATGCTCAAGCATGTTTAGAATTGTAATCCTCTAGCTCAATCTGGGGACCAGCAAAGGCTGGAATTCAAAAACAAGTTGGTTGACCTGTGCCATGCTTCCCTATCCTCACAAATTGTGCTCCTCCCCAGGATGGCGTTTAGTTCAGATAGTCAGTGTTATGTAGGCCGTGGTGGATTATCCTACAACCAAGGATCAAAATTTCGTCACGTATCGGAGCCTTCCTGAGTAGACCGGCCTTAAACCGGCCCCTCTGAACCAGTTTCGAAAAAAAAAAACAGTACCGATACAGGCCAATACGCCCTACCACATATTGCCCTGTATCGATATTTTGAACCTTGCCTGCAACTATGTGTTCCTAGGGGTTCAGTAAAGAATGGTAGTTTTAGTATCAAAGGAAATGGAAGAATTTAGGGAAGTTATACATAAACAACATATCAGTGAAGTGGTACCTCTGACTTTTGCTACACCATGTCAGGGCAGTGATACATCTGACTTCCAGAATGAACTCCTTGTTCAGTTGGATCTGGAGACTGAGTAATTTGGATGACAACTTGGCTAGTTGTGGGGTTGAAAGGAGGGTGTTATATCATGCCCAGAGCCCAGTTATTTGCGATTAGTCCCTTTGTTTATGGATCGATTGGTGTATTTTATTTATCTTTATATTGTTGGAACCTATTGTAGCAGGACATGCTGTGGGCCTTGTTCTTCACAGCTGACTTGTTTCTCTCTATTTGGTCTTATTTCTCCTTTCAAAGTTTATTGTTACTGATAAAAATATCATTTTAAACTAGAAGAAAAAAATGCTTGTATCTTTAAGGTTGCTGGGGCTTGTGAGAAGTTCAAATTTATCATATTTTTCTAAGGGAAAAATGCATTAGTTTTTCATTGTATTTCCTAATTTTGTTTTACATCATAATTATCTCATGGTAACTCTTGGTTTACATGTTTTGCCCAGTTGTGAATCGTTACACTTGTATACTTTTTACTTTTGATTAATACAGTTTTGCTTTACCTATTCAAAAAAATGTTTTGCTCATTTACTTGTTTTTGATTAACAACAGCAAACTACCTTCCTCCCCTAATAAATAAATAAGAAAAACTTATACTTACTAATCCTTAAATCTAGAGGAAGAGGCTTGGGTGGGGGGAATTGATGTAGGGTAAGCTTGTGATGAACACACCTTTTGCAAATAGGAGTAAAAGCTATTTTTTCTTGATCAGTGGAATCAAGAAAATAAAAGGAAAGCCAAAATATGTAGTTAGACTGTTAAAAGGCACACCTCTAACATTCGTTGGGCGTTTAGTGTACCAATTGGCACTGCCAATCTACCAATGCAGAAATTATGGCTGCACTCAACTGTTATTTACATTGCTAGAGACGGGTATTTTGAATCTAACCACTAAACTCTTGAAAATACAATCAAGTAGTTAGGAGATGAGGGTGACCCTTGGAGACTAGCTCATTATTTAATTTTTTTTTTGTATATGATAATCTTTTTGTAAAACAGGCAGCCAGGCAGGGTATTTCTTTTTGGCAGTGGGTATTTTTTGTATATTCCTATCGTACAGCCTCTAGTTGTACATGGATAATTATTTTAGTTTAATGGAATTCTATACTTTTGCTTTTCTCAAAAAAATAAAAAATAAAAATGTTATAATCTCCTTGCAATTTTAAGAAACAAACATAAAAAATTGACTACTTCTAATTGCAACCACAACACATTGCTGGCCACACTCATCCAGCCGCACGTTGAGAATATCGGTGGCCACAACACAACTGATGTTCCATATGTGCAGCTGGGTGAATGTGGCCAGCAATGTGTTGTGGTGAGCAGATCCGGACTCATCACTTAGCTTTTATCATACTATCTTGGGTTGTTATTTATATGTAATAGACAACATCTAGTTACACTTGCACCATAGTTAAGCCATGAAAAGTTTTCACCAATCTAGTCACACATGGAATGTTAGTCCTAAGACCAGTCTCTCTGCCTTAGGATTAAAGTGCAAATAATTAGGGGTGGCATTTTTGGGCTGTTAAGAGAGTATCCTTCCATGGGAATAGGGTATTGGGTATGGGAAGAGTTCAGTAAGTATCAACGTAGACAACGAGGATGACATAGAAGAAACCTCAGAGATCATTTAGCACAAGTGATCATCATGATGTAAGTAGAAATAGCCCCGAAGATAACTCAAGAAATGGTACAAGTCAACATAAATGAAATGGCAAAACCTGGGCCTCTGCAGGTTGCATCAAGTCCAAACACTTCCAGTGTAATTTTTGAACTGGTACTCTCAATGAGTAGAAATTAGTGACTCAGTTGTCTTACGTAGGGCACTTACCCACAGGTCTTATTTTCAGAATAATTTTGTGTTCAAAATAGATATAACTAAATCTTGCCTGCGAGGATAACTTTTTAAGTTGAAGGAATCTATTGCTTCATTATTGCTAATTGATGTTTTACTTTCATTTCCCCAAAATATCTGGGGATGTTTGACCTCCTGGATTGTATAGAATTTTCTAAAGTTTGTCTTGCATGGCCTTGGGCAGAAAGCTTCTACAAGACGTTGGACTATTTTTCCCCTCTGTTGCTTTTGAACTGTCATGTTCTACTTGTGTCCGTTTACTCATCTTTCTGACGGATGTTTTTCTGAAACAGAGATTAAACCTGGGGAGTCTGTGTTGGATTGGCCTACTAGAAAGCAAGTGGCTTTAGGCACAGCTCGTGGACTTGAGTACCTTCATGAACATTGCAATCCAAAGATAATTCATCGTGATGTTAAGGCTGCTAATGTATTATTAGATAAAGATTTTGAAGCAGTTGTTGGTGATTTTGGCCTGGCAAAGTTGGTTGATGTAAGAAAGACAAATGTGACAACACAAGTCCGTGGAACTATGGGCCACATAGCACCTGAATACCTATCCACCGGAAGGTCATCAGAGAGGACTGATGTTTTTGGGTATGGAATTATGCTTCTAGAACTTGTGACCGGACAGCGTGCAATTGATTTTTCACGACTCGAAGAAGAAGATGATGTATTATTGCTTGACCATGTAAGATTGCGCAACCTTGTTTAGTTACTATTTGACTACTTTATCTTGGCAAATACCTTTTCTCTTAACAAAAAAGGGCCTAGTACGAGTATGAACACTGAAGCAGATGGGTGCACATACCCAAATTGGTTTCTTGTCCGCTTTCTGTCATTCTATGTGATTATGAGCGCCATCAATGATAAATTCTTTTCGTAGTTACCAATTTAGCCGTTGGATCAACTGAGTCCTTTATCGTTGCTTAGTCATGTTGTGTTACTGTTGGTGTAGGTGAAGAAGCTAGAACGGGAGAAACGATTAGATGCTATTGTAGATCGCAACCTAAATAGAAACTATAACAGCCAAGAGGTGGAGATGATGATCCAAGTTGCATTGCTTTGCACCCAATCATCACCCGAGGACCGTCCAACAATGTCAGAGGTGGTACGGATGCTAGAAGGAGAAGGGCTTGCTGAGAGGTGGGAAGAGTGGCAGCAGGTTGAGGTTACTCGTAGACAAGAGTATGAGAGACTACAAAGAAGATTCGATTGGGGAGATGATTCAATGTATAACCAAGATGCAATTGAACTGTCGGGTGGAAGATAATAGGGATTGGACGGAACTATTGTTTTTGTTGTTTGGTTCAATTTATCATTTGGTAGGTTGGCCTTAAGGTTAATTGAGATCTAACTTGCATTGCAATGATATATTTCAGAAGTTGCAATTAGTTTCATTTCTGGGCACATAGTTTCTTGTTTCATCTTTTCCCTTTTCTCCAGCGTCTCAGATAATGATATATACCGAAGGGACAGCCAGCATGCATCCTGTATCATGAAAGTTCTCCGAAATGTTAATGTGGGATGTATATTTTAAACGAGCTTGCATCAACTGCAACCACCTTCTCAGCGTCATCCTGCCTGCAACATCCAAGAAAACACGGGCAGATCTCCATGTCAAAATCAAAACATCAGGTGATGACTTTTGGTTGTGTTGCATGAGTGTGCGTGTTTTATCGGATCGTCTCAGGATTGATTACACAGTGATGGCAGCTGATGCGAACTTGTTTCCAAAGGTAGTTTTCTTTTTTTTTCTTTTTTTTTTTACTTTGAGAATTGCTACTCCATGAGCAGTATGATTTTTTTTATTGTTCTACCATCATCGTTGATGACTTGTCCTGCTATTTAAAACCGTCAATTGGCGTTGATAGAAGGTTGCTAAAACAAAATGAAATCCATACTGGTAAGATAGTCTCAATTCATCTAGCAACCTATCGTGAACAATTCATCTGGCAGTTTGTGTATCATTTTAACAACATTCTCAAGTTTCAAGACGCTACAGAACTTTGTTCATGAAGTCTGTCTCTGTGAGCTTTGGATATTTTGTCTTCCGTTTGGAACTTGCAACTGAATCTGTGGCTTTAATCTTCAGAAATACCTGATTCAATGTTCAGCCACGCAATAGAGCGGAGAAGAAGAAAAGGCATGCAAAATTGCAAATTTGTTATTTTGTTTCTTGGTAATGCAGTTTCGTTCTCTTATCATTAATTTGAGAATAGGGGTGTGCCCAAATCAGCCCCTTGATTTCTAAGCAAGTTATGTGAAGAAAAAGCGACGACCCAATACCCCTCAACTCTCAAGTTTCAACCTAAAGAGAAATCAAAAGTGGTTTCTAACTTTCTATTATTGCCGAAACTCAACAGGATTAGCTACCTCAGTCCTGATATGGCTGATGCAAGCTGAATTTTGTTACTAATTAGGAGTCTATAAAAAGTGAAAAAAAAATGTCAAAGAGATGATATATTGCTCAGACGCTATTCGAAATTAATATGGAATCAAGCGAATTGAAGGCTGTTTGTTGATTATTTTCCTAATCCATTAATGCTTTTTAAGGCACCAGAACTTGGACATGTTTTCTTTGTCTCAAAGCCAAAGAAAAACAGTAGCGCTATTGGAAGCAACAGCTTTCGCCCAAGCTTGCATCCTTGCCTTGATTTGGTGCTGGGCGGCAGTGCTCCCCTTATGATCTACATCTTTTGTGTCTTTATCCTTGTTTGATCCTTGTTCTTGGAGAAGATACAGTGGCGCTGATGACTCCAAGTCGTTGCGTTCCCACTCTTCAAGGTCGATCCTGCACTTTGTATAGTCGACACCCGCCATTGCCAGAGCTTCAATAGACATGATCCCAAGACGCCCGGGGCGTTGCTTCATTGAAACATTCAAAGCAAAGAAAACAAAATAAATGTTTGAAGTTTGAACCAAACGAGATGACTGCACCAGGTATTTATACAAGTCCTCAAATCTCTCTTTTTTCATGGCGTCAAGAGAGACACGGGCGTATGACTTGCAAATTGCAAAGTTCATATCGTTATATTCGTGATTCCACTGGCTTTTACAGTTTTACTCCCACTGTCTAACAGTTTTACTCTCTCTCTCTCTCTCTCTAAGATCGATCTGTGGCCCACCCAAGCAGTGTCTGCTGTGCGCCGTCCTTAACTATTATTTGGGTGGTTGAAGGTGGGGGTGGAAAAAGAGAGATGACGTACCTTGCTTTAGCCAATCACCACATGGCACGAGCTTTAATAGAGCACAGTACAAGCAAATTGCATTCATGTTGTAAAACCCGTGAGAAATTCAGCCTTAGTTAGGACTTAGGACACTAGGACAATAAAGAAAAAAAACAGAAAGGGGTTTTAAATTTTAATTGTTCAGTCCACCCCTAGAAATCTAGAGCTTTGTGTTTCCAAACCTCACTGCTCGCTCCCTAGTCCCTACCAGCCTACCAACTTACCTCCTTCTGAGAGTGTTTGCTCACTACAAGCTTAATTACTTGTTGATCAATCTCCTACCAACGCCCTTGCTCTCCAGCAGGTGAGCACCAATCACCGTACGAGGTTCTGTTTCAACAACCGCCATCATACTCACATCTATGGGTTTTTTTGTTTTGGATGTCTCTGTTACGTTGTTACTTATGCACAGGTATGTTCCAGTTCCAGCAACAACGGCGCTTCGTTGTTGGATATCCACATCCTTTACTTATGCCCAGAAAGGAAAGGAATCAAGGATGTCGTGTACTAGGCCCATTGTTCCCTCAACCATCGTCTATATAATATCACGTCTTTCTGTCTTTCTTCTCCCATAAGATCAATACTCTGATCTTCAAGTTATAATACCCTATATACATGGTGATTATCCCAAATGATGTATTGCCAATGCTACTCCGGATCTGCTTGCTACCCACAATTCATTCCCACATCACAGCCATGTAAAATTAAGATGACCCCATGAAGAGAACAGGCTCTTTTGCATTGTGTGGTTTCAAAAAAATTGGTATGGTTCTGAAACCATACCACCCGATTAAAGAGATCCAAGATCATTCAGGTGGCACTAATTTATACGTAATTATGTAGTCATGGCGAACCTGTAAAGCAGCTTAACTTTTAATTAAGCACTATACCACATATACTACTATTATTGCACAAGTACAAAAATAAGGAAGCTGCTGGAGTTTACGTCCTTTACATGCCATGAAAATAAAATAACAAAAGCTGGCATCTGATGCGAGATGCATCTTTCCTATATATGAGTATGACTAAGGAGGTTCAGTAATTAGAATCAAAGAGAATATGCAGCTTCAAATAATTAAGAGCAAGTTAGAGAAATAGGTCCAAAGTTGAAATCAGTAAAAGCCATTAATTCACAGGAGCACAGTCAGAGACTTCCAGGAGAAAGACTTTAAGAAGTAAGTAATAATGGAGACCCAAGATAGAGCACTTCTAGGAGAAATCCATTCAACAGCTTGTCATCTCATCAATGGTGCCGCTGGTGTTGACGACTTAATAACTCGCATCCCCTTTTTAATGGCGTCCGATCGAATTGTCATAACGAGCCTTGTTATTGCCTCTATCATCCTCGCGCGCTGCCAATATATTGCATGGACCTCAGGTGTCTACCGGTCACCTTCTTTCGATTCTCCACGGTTCTGCTCAAACGTCCTAGGTTTGGATGATGATGACACCCTTCGCCATTGTTATTCTCTGAGTAGCAAGTTTCTTCGCGTATCAAGCTAATGGATGACTTGCTATGTGGATTCAGTAAGGAACAGTTGATGCGAAGGTCATATAATTCATTCATCTTCTTCTCTTCTTCAGCCAACAGATGTGGTGGAGGTAGTTCCAATTCTCTGTGTTCCCATTCTTTGAGATCGATACCGCATTCAGCGTAATCCACCCCCGCCATCGCGAGAGCCTCTAACGAAACTGACATGATCTCAGTACCAATCATTATTATTATTTATTATTAATATTCTTCTTGCTATGATTCTTAATATATTAGTAATTTAAACTGAATAATTGTTGTAAAAATAGTAAAGAGTGCAGAATGAAATATCGGTAATCGCTTTCCAAACCAAAGTTACAGTGTTGTGATGTTGTTGCAGAAACTCGAAACAGAGAATTGCAGGGAGAACGAGGACTGAGTCGTGCCACTTGGTCACTCTCCTTAAAACTACATTTCTCCTTATGATGCATCCGGATGATCATAAATCAATCACCAAGATAAAACAACCCACAAGCCACTGATAGGCATGCACTCGCTTACCAGATCTCCGTGAACAACAGGAAAGATGATGCTCATATTATAGAGAAGAAAAAGAAGAAGACTCTCGAAATGTATGTGAAAACTGGATCGACCAGCATCCATTTTATAGATTGGTTTCAGACCCGAATGGACACGGATGTATCCTTTTAGACAGGAGCCTCATCAAAACAGTGCACCTATTCGAAGAGGCATAAGAAGGAAGAAGAGACACGAAAAAAGAAAACGATTTATTTTAAAATTAAATTCGAAATTGAAGAGACACATTTTAAATTAAAAAATATAATTCAATTAAAACAAAATGATTTAGTGCATCACGTGCCCGCACCCACAACCGTGTGTGAAAAGCACCCCCAACCCCCCATCCATTGAATATAAAATAAATTTGAAATTGAAGAAACATATTTTAAATTGAAAAGATGTAATTCAATTAAAACAAAATGATTTAGTGCATCACGCGTCCGCAACCGTGTGTGAAAAGCACCCCCAACCCCCATCCATTGAATATCTATAGTGCTCTCCTCCTATGGTCCCTACCCATAGAGAGCAAACTACAAATATACTCAACTTCCCCTCCTTTCCCAAGCAATATGGGATAAGGAGTTTTCCCATGCACTCAAGGGTGGGAAGAGAAAAGACAATAGACAAGAGAGGGATGAGAGAGATTTTTGAAATTTTGAATCACCCTCCAACAATCCCCCACAAGATTCAAAATTACAAGATCAAACAATCTGAGCATCGTAGTGAAAAAAGTATTTATGGTGATGTCTTTTGGACTTCAATCAACATTTAAGTATGATAGGCTATGTTACACAGTATGGGTGGAATCAGACTCTTTCAACCATTCCTTTTTGTCATAACTAGCTAACCGGCCAACCAATTCAACTCACCAGTTCTTTAGTGGTTCTTTTGTTTTGAAACACTTCAGCTTTGTTCCCCTCTTAGAATCATAAGTGTTTTAGAGAGTCAGCCTTAGATCTCTCTTAGAAGTGGCCACACTTCACACTCAAGTTAGTTATTAGCGTGCATTGCACACACAATTCTTAACTGATTAAGAGCCTCATGCTCAATCTCCTCAAACTGTAGTGAGCGCTATCTTACATCGGCATCTGAAATGATACACAAATTGATAGTACTTTTCCAAGTCACTTAGTGACTCGTTTTTACCCATTCAACCTAATTCCAATGATCTTTTTTCACATAGGTTGGGTGTCCATCACTAGTGCCTTAGTAACGGGTTTCAGCCCCATTCCTACTGATGCCTCATAAACCACCTTAGAAGTCTGTGGTTTGGTTAACGAATTTACAAGGTTCTTTTCAGACCTTACGAAATCCAGAGCGATTGTATCTTCATTGAGGTATTGTCTTACCAAGTTATGCCTTAAGCGGATGTGCCTTTTTTTACCATTGTACGTCTGGTTCTTGGCTCTGGCTATTGCTGCTTGGCAATCACAATGGAGAGATATGGACGGAATCTGCCAACAAGTTCCTTAGCCACTCTACCTCGGACCCTGCCAATTTTAGTGCAATGAACTCGACCTTCATTGTTGAACTTGTATTGCATGACTACTTTATCGATTTCCATGATATTTCTCTTCTACCTAGAGTAAATACATACCCAGTGGTGAAAGTACTATCCTTTGAATCTGAAATCCAATTTGTATCAGCAAAACCTTCTAAAATATGAGAAAAACCTAAATAGTGTAAACCAAACTTTATGGTTCCTTTTAAATATTTTAATAATCTTACTAGAGCTTCCCAATGTTCATTTCCGGGATTATGAGTATGCTGATTTAATTTTTCCACAGCTATAACTATGTCTGGTTTTGTACAGTTTATTAAGTAAGATAATGATCCAATTATACTTGCATACTCCTTTTGTGAAACAGGTTCTCCTACATGTTTCCTTAAGTGAATACTACAATCAATAGGTGTTTTAATTGGTTTACAATCATAGTGTCCAAATTTCTTAAGAATATTCTCTACATAATGTGATTGGGACAGAATAAACTTCACTTGTTGTTTATGGATTTTAATCCCCAATATTACATCAACCTCATCTAAGTCTTTGGTATCAAATTTGGACATTAGAAATTATTTTGTTTCTTTTACTACCTCTAGACTAATTCCCATTATTAGCATATCATCAACTTATAGACAGATCATGACTCCCTTATTATTTTCAAATTTGCTAAAAACACATCTATCAGAATCATTTCTGCTATATCCATTAGTTACTAACACATTATCAAATTTTTCATGCCATTGTTTGGGATCTTGTTTCAAGCCATACAAAGACTTAATTAATTTACATATTTTATTTTCTCGTCCTAACATTATAAAGCCTTCAAGTTGCTTAATATATATTTCTTCTTCTAATTCCCCATTTAAGAAAGTTATTTTCACATACATTTGATGAACTACTATTTTGTAGATGAATGCTATAGCAAATAAAACTCTAATTGTTGTTAACCTTGCAACCAGGGAGTAGGTGTCAAAGAAGTCTACATCTTTCTTTTGTCTAAACCCCTTAGCAACTAATCTGGCCTTAAATTTATCTATTGCACCATCTGGGTTTAGTTTTTTCTTGAAAATCTACTTGTAACCCACTACCTTAGTTCCAGGTGGAAGATCTACAAGTTCCCAAGTGTGATTAGTGACTAAAGAGTCTATTTCACTTTTTATGACTTCTTTCCAAAATACAACATCAGGTGAAGTTATGGCTTCCTAATAGGTTACTAGGTCCTTGTCTACTAGAAATTGTGAACATTCTATCACCCAAATTTATTTCTCTTCTTTGTCTTTTACTTCTCCTTAAGTCTGGTTTTTGCCTAAGTGAAGTATTGACTCCTTGAGCACTCAATTGTTCTTGGTTTCTGGTTTGGTTTTAGGAAGGTTCCCTATTTATTGTTTCTTTTCTCCAAAGAAAGATGTGCTCAAAGAACTCTACATCTCGGGACTCTATTGTTGTGTTGTTTTCTACAACATTTTCAATTGTTTTAATTACAAGAAACCGATAAGTCACACTATTTTGTGCATATCCAATGAATACACAGTCACAAGTTTTCGGTCCTAATTTTTTTCTTTTAGGTTTAGGCATTCTAACATTTGCTAGGTAGCTCCAAACTTTTAGATAATTCAAATTAGGTTTTCTGTTATGCCAGAGTTCAAAAGGTATTTGCCCTTTCTTCTTGGGTGGTATTCTATTATATAGGTGGCAAGCCATTAGGATTGCTTCCCCACACAAATTCAGAGGTGCACCTGAACTAATTAGCATTACATTCATCATCTCTTTTAGTGTTCTGTTAAGTCTTTCTGCAACTCCATTAGATTCAGGTTGATAGGGGGCTGTGATTTCATGTATAATTCCGTTTTCTTCAAAGAATTTCCTAATGGGTTTTCAATCATATTCGATCCCTCTATCTATTCCAAGTCTTTTTATTTTCTTTCCTAACTGGTTTTCTTCTTCAGTTTTGTAGTTTATGAAAGCTTGATCAACCCCATCTTTTAATCTAAGTAGAACTACTTTTGCATATCTAGAAAATTCACCTGTAAATGTTATATAGTATCTTTCTCCTCCTCTAGTTTCATGACATTTAAGGTCTTCTAGATCACTATGTATAAATTGTAACAATTCAATTTCTCTTTGTACACTTTTATGAGGTTTCTTAGTAAATTTTGCTTATATACATATTTGGAATTTTTCATTTATAAAATTAATAGGAATATTCAAAACTCCTAATTTACATAATCATTTTAAATAAGGAGCATTACGATGTCCTAGTGTAGCATGCCAAATATCAAAGGATTTAACAATATAAACAAAAGAATAAGCATTTTTATTCATAACAATATCATAAATGTTCAGTACAAACAATCCTCCAACATTGTATTCTTTTCCAATAAAAACATTATTCTTAGTTAGCATGGCATTGTCTGCTTCAAAAGTGAGCTTCAGTCCCACTTTGCTGAGGAGTGCTCCCGATACCAAGTTCCATCGGATCTTCGGCACATGCAACACATCATTTAGCATTAGAATTTTTTCTAAAGTCAATTTCAGGAGCACATTTCCTTTGCCGATGATCTTTGAAGTTTGTAAGTTTCCCATGAAGACTTGCTCTCCTTCAGTCTGAGTTGTATACTCATAGAAGGAACTGCAGTCCCCACAGATGTGCTTGGTAGCACTAGTGTCCAGTACCCACTCCTTCAGCTTGTCAATTAAGTTTACCTCAGTTACCATGGTTGCGATAACATCCTCAGTCAAATTGACTTTCGGTTTCCCATAGTCCTTCTTTCGGTATCGGCAGTCCTTCTTGTAAGGCCCAGGTTTGCCACATACACAACAATTTCCTTTCTTTTACTGCTTCTTGAACTTTTGATCATTTTTCACATTCAAATTCTTTTTAGATTTTGTAGTCTTTTCCTCAACCAAATTGGTTTTAGAAAGTTGATCCCCATCTTTCTTTTTGTTCTTTTCTTCTATCTTAATTCGGACCATTACTTGGTCCAAAGTATGTGTCTTTCCTCTTATGCTTCATACTAGTCTTGAAATCATTTCATGTATGTGGCAATTTCACTATGAGAGAACCGGCAATGAATTCATCTAGCAATATCAGGCCTTCTTTTGCTAGTTCCCCCACAAGAACCTGGAACGCATCTATTTGAGCAGACACATCCATGTCTTCTTTCATGGTGAAGTGTAGGAAGTTGGTGATGTAACCGTTTTCGGCCACGTGCCAATGTTTTGTGATGTAAAAATTTTTTGGCTAAGTACCTTGTCATTTGACCTGGTGGTGACGTGCCTTAGTGATGAGCTACTTGGTGGCGAACTGCCTAGTGGCGATCTGCCTGGTGGAGAACTACCTGGGGGCGAACTACCTGGTGGCAAACTGCCTGGTGGCGAACTCCCTGGTGGCGAACTGCCTGGTGGTGAACTGCCTGGTGGCAAACTGCCTGGTGGTGAACTGCCTGGTGGCAAACTGCCTAGTGGAGAATTGCCTGGGGGCGAACTGTCTGGTGGCGAACTGCTTGGTGGCAAACTGCCTGGTGGCGAACTGCCTGGTGGAGAGCTACCTGGTGGTGAACTGCCTAGTGGAGAGCTACCTGGTGGAGAACTCCCCACCAGGCGGCCTGTGACTTAGAGAATGGTGGAGCCCCCTGGTGCAGCGCAACCCGACTGCTCTCAGCATGAGGTGGTCTTCTTTCCTTTGTAGTCAGTGGGAGCTGAGGGACCTGCGAGAACTCCATCTTTTCCTCATCTTTGTAGGTGACGGGAGCTGAGGGACCTACGAGAACTCCATCTTTTCCTCCTCTTTGTAGGCGGCGGGAGCTGAAGGACCTACGAGAACTCCATTTTTTCCTCCTCTTTGTATGCGATGGGAGCTGAGGTACCTGCGAGAACTGAATCAGAGGACCCGGGGGTATTTTTCCAGCGGGGCTCTCCGACGCTTAAGTTAGCACTCTGATTGTAGAGAGCTTTGAAGATAATATTGGAGAAACGAGAGAGCTAGAGAGCTGGGATTACCTCCACATTTTCCCCCTCCCCACCAAAGGGGGGTGAGGTCTTTATATACCAAAGTCCTCGCAGGTTAGGTGGGTGAAAAGCCTCCAAACGGTAAGACTCGTCACATCCCATCAGAACCGGGGTACGCTGGTGAACTCCTCGAGGTTGTCAGGCTGGCGCCTGGGCCAGGTTGTTAGGGCGGCGCTTGTGTCAGTCGGCGGGTCGGTGTCTGGGCCAGGTTGTCAGGTTGGCGCCCGTGTCAGTCGGCAGGTCAGTGTCTGGGCCAGGTCGTCAGGCAGGAGATCTTCCTACGATACGCCAAACTACTCCTGTACCGAGCTTCTCTACAAGTGACGAACTGCCTAGGGTGAGCTGCCTGTGGCGAGCTGCTTATGGCTAGCTGCCCATGGCGAGTTGCATAGGGCGAGCTGTTTGTGGCAAGCCCTGGCACTTGTCTGTGGCGAGTTGCCTATGGCGAGCTGCCTATGGCGAGCTGTTGCCTATGCATGTGGCAAGTTGCCTATGGTGAGCTGCCTGTGGCGAGCTGCTGCCTATGCCTGTGGCGGGCTGCCTATGGCGAGCTATTAACTATGGCGAGCTGCCTGTGGCAGGCTACCTATGGCGAGCTGCCTATGGCGAGCTACCTATGGCGAGTTGCCTGGGGCGAGCTGCCTATGGTGAACTGCCTATGGCGAGCTACCTATGGCGAGCTGCCTATGGCGAGCTGCCTGTGGTGGGCTACCTATGGCGAGCTGCCTATGGCAAGCTGCCTGTGATGGGCTACCTATGGCGAGCTGCCTGTGGCAAGCTGCCTATGGCAAGCTAGGCCATACTTAGTTGGCATGGGGTGCCACGTGTTACAATTCCACTGGAGGGCCAAATCTGCCTCATCAGTTGGCAATTACATATTTCTTATTTCTGTCATTTTTAAGAGCATACTTATTGTCCAACGCATTCCAGATTTCATAGGCATAATTGTAGGAAGAGTAAACATTATATAATTCATTGGATAAGCAGTTGAGGATATGGTTGGTGCAGAGGTGGCCGGCTGTAGTCCAGTGTTCTGCAACAACAAAACGGGTTGATTCCTCCATGTTTAGTGGATTCGGTTCGGTCAAGGCAAAGGCTACCCCTAATTGCTCTAAGGCAAACAGCAGGTGCTGTCTCCAACACTTGTAGTTGGTTCCATTGAAGGGTTCAATCTTAAAAAAATTGGGAACTGTTAATAGTATCCGGTTCCTTATGAAGGGATTAGCAGAGATAGGTTCCATAAATGCGGTTTTAAGAATGTTGTAAAAATAATAAAATGGGCAGAATGAAATTTATCGGTAATCGCTTTCCAAACCGAAGTTGCAATGCTGTAATATTGTTGTAGAAACTCGGAATTAAAAACTGTAGGGAGAAGACAGAGAAGAAGACTGTTGACGTGTGTCAAAACTACAAATATACTCAATTTTCCCTACTTTCCCAAACAATGTAGGAGAATGAATATTCCCATGCACTCAAGGGTGGGAAGAGAAAATACAAAAGACAAGAGAGAGAGGAGAGGGATTCTTCAAAATTTGAATCTCCCTCCATCGATAATGACTTTAGTATCGTAAAAGTAAAAATCTGTCCTATCATTTTTTTTTTTTTTTTTTTTTAACTTTCAATGTAGAGGCTTCAAATAGAAACCACTCTGAAAACTAGCTAGATAGGGAAGAAAGAAGGAAATTAAAGTAGACATATTTGTATCAATCAATATACCCGTGATCATGGAGAGGGTAACTTTCTCTCTTTTCTTAACTGTGTGACTATGTAATTATCAGTCAAAGTGCAGACGTACAAGCTGATGTAATAGTAATGGTGATGATAATGAGGAATGTAAAGACAAATAGTGCGACTAGAAATACAGATTAAAGCCGAGAACTAAAAAAGAATATATGAAAAAGAATTAGTAGAACCCTTCGTGGTATCTCTTGCTTGGAGAGCTTCAACAACCTGCAGCTGCTGCAGTGACAGAGAAACTTAAAATAAAAAAAGAAACCCTGCTTCCGGCAATGCCATATATTTCAATTCCTCCTGTTTAAAGTTAAGAGAGAAATAAATACCTTTTCAGTAGGAATCCTTTACCCTATTCCGTATCCCAGCAGAAACCAGAATCCTACCCATAACCAAACTCTATTAAATCTTTAATTATTTAAACATTTTTAAAAAGTAGTGTCTGAAGAACAAAATCATCAGGTATTTCAATTCATAAGTTAATTAATTACCCACATTACATCTAGTGATTTCTTTTGCTATTCTTCTTTTTTAAAAAAAAAAAAACTGTGTTTGACCAATGAAAGTTCGTTTGAACTTTGAACTTCCATTTGTATAACCATAAGGTTGACCAACTGATCAACCCAACATTATACGGCTAGTCGTACGTACCTGCACGAGGGTTAAAGCCTTAAAGGGGGTAAAGTCAAATCAAATGGTCACCTCAACTGACTTCAACTTAACTCTTTCATGTTTTAATTGTTGAATAAAGCGTTTATCTTGTGATTCTCAGAATCAGAGTTTGTTTAGAAATTAAATTCTCGTGTGCATCTTGGAAACAACTCTTCTAGTTCTATTCTATCTGCGACAACCCCAGAGCGCGAGGATAGAGAAAACCATTAGTCAATAAAAAGCCATATGATTCAGTTAACTAAAGCCGCATTAATTCTTCTTTTAATTTGCACCCGTGATCTTCAATTCCTGATAAAACCTTCCTATCGTACGATTCGTAACGTGAGAAAGCTATAAATTAAAATTCTGGCATGGAGAATGAGTAGATTAATAGAGAGAACAAAATATGTCGATAGAAGCTTTAGCCATGGCGGGTGCTGATTATGTAAAGTGCGGCATCGACTTGGATGAGTTGGATAGCAGAGAGGTGGATCAGATACCGCGATACCTGCTGGTTAACGAAGAAACAGAGGAAGAATTCGATAAAAGTAGTAGAATGGATGATGTTAGGAAGCTGGATAATGATGAAGAGGTGAGGTCCCAATTGATAGCTTGGGCTAAAGATGTTGCTTCCACGATATCGATTAAATGTGCAAAGCAGCACACATGACTTGTTGCCATACTGATCGTTCACCAAGCGAAGAAATAGCTAGAGTGAAGGTTTCTTTGCCACCATTAACTACAGTATAGCTGTTTCTGGTTCCGCCAATCCAGCTCTATGTAGAATTTCCAAGGCGTGTCTACTCTTGTGTTTGCTTATTCATTCATTAATTCATTTTTCTCATGTATATGTATGTATATTTCAGAAGGGCTTACAAAAGAATTCATTTATGGCTTGTTTAACAAATCGACGGTACTTACAAAACAATTAATTGGGTTTTTATAAGCGTACGTTTATAAATCCATTCAGTGTGTAGCGGATTCTCTCTCTGGTATCATCATCATCATGACATCATGCTTGCATCTTTTTATTATATAGCTTGTTTCATCATTTAGCACTTTCAGTTTAGGATTTGATGAAGGAAGATTTGGCCCAACCTCACAGTTATGCGACGCGTGGCAGGAACAACAGCTCAGAAAAAGGGCCAAGCCTAAGGCATGAATAAGGGGACACCAGCGGACCGAACTCCCTACGGGGGCCCGAACTCACCATTGGCCCAAAACCAGAGTAATCCGAACTGGCCAACCTTGTAACAGCTCGGGATATACCTCGCTGAACTGGCTGACCTTGTAACAACTCGGGATATACCTCACCGAACTGGCCAACCATGTAACAGCTCGGGATATACCTCGCCGAACTGGCAACCTTGTAACAGTTCGGGATACACCTTGCCGAACTGACATGCCCTATAGATACCTCCAAACTCAAGACTTTGCCTCGCTCACCACTCCACATCACCTTCTGGGCACCAAAACCAAACAAGTCGTACCATGCCTGACACTAAGGAAGTCCGTCCCGAGGGAGTCGCACCTGACTGAGTTGGGATCTGACGCTTGGCGGCCGCACTCTAAACGGCCACCTACCACCGCCACTGACACCGCCATCTCCAGTTAGAGAGACGGTTAGGCAGTGACGGTTCTGTCCCAACAGAAAGGACGACGATCGAATTGACAAGTGCAAGGGTAATCATACCCGACCTGACAAGGGCCTCAGAGCAAGTGCGCGAAGTGATTATAAGAGCCCATTACCCCCCAACAAAGAAGGTATGCAAACTTTGCGCTATCTGGTGTTATCTTGCTTTTGAAGGATTCTAACTTGAGCTTCGGAGCCGCTACACCGGGTTCCCCCCCGAAGCTTCCTCATCTCCTTCGTTTCAAGTTCCTTGCTACCCCGTTCAGAAGCAAGGTCATTGACAGCTAAGACCGGCCGGATCGCGCTTCATCAATTGGCGCCGTCTGTGGGAAACGCTTCAAAAAGCCTCCCTCCAAACTTCCATAACCCCTTTTCTTCAAAAAACCCAACACTCATGGCCTCCTCCAGCAACGCCGGACGTGGCACGGAGACAAACACCATCGGGAAACAACTTCAAGTCCCCGTGGTGTGCGTTGGACAGTTCACAATCCCCCTTTCGGTGGATGGGATCCCCAGCTTGAACACGCCACAAGCAATGGCGCCCGTAAACCTTCCTACCACAAGCATCCCCTTTCCTCCCCCTATTGAAACAACGTTTACTGAACCAACTGTTGTCCCCGTGGCAGTCAGCCAAAACCGGTTGGACGACCTAATGCAGTGCATGCGCAATGCAAGCCCAAATGCAACAGTTCCAGCAGCACCAGCTTCACCAGCACCAAGTACTACACAACATCTCCCAGTATCACTATCAACAGCAGTTCCCCCAACTGCCGCTGAACCAACCACTACTTCCACCTCGCCACCCCGCTCCGAGGCCGGTCAAGGCCTCCCCGCAGGATGGACGCCCCCACCAGGCGAAGGCCTCCTGGCCCCAGAACCCGCCTAACAGCCAGGCCTCGTCCCCAGGCCGAAGAGAGAAAATATCATTCCCGCCTCGCAACTCGCGGGCAAGTCGGGAACCTCGCCCGCGAGGTCGGCACCCCGACGCTCCAAGCCCGAGTTCCCGCTCACGAAAAACCGATTCGGCGCCCTGGCGGCAGACTACCAGCATTCTGGGCCCATCGAGCTCGGTAACACGGAGGCCAACAGCGCCAGCACAAGGCCCACTCAATAACGAAGGTGCCGGCGAAGTCACCAAACCGCCACCCGTGTCTTGTCAGAGCTCAGAGGCGAAGAGACGAGCTCAAATGAGGTAGGAGTTGCCCCGATTCTCTCGGTTCCTTCCCCCCTCGCATCAGAACTCCTGGTGGTCCCCTTACCCAAAAATTTCAAGCTCTCACCTCTGGACAAGTACGACGGGTCCTTCGACCCCAACGACCACGTTGACGCTTTCCAGTCTCAAATGCACCTCTCCAGGGCCAGCGAATCGTGCATGTGCGTGGCCTTCACCACCACCCTCAGGGGAGTAGCCCGCACTTGGTACAGGAACCTAGCCCCCGGGTCGATAAAGTGTTGGGCCCAGTTCGTGCAGGTCTTTATCGCACACTTTGTCACCAGCCAACGGTGCCCCATAACAGAGGAAAGCATCTTCGGAGTAGTCCAAAGGGAAGGAGAATCCATCCGGGGCTACATCAAGCGATTCAACGAAGCATGCTTGCAGCTACCGCGGTTGGACCCCGCAGTGCAGCTCGCGGCAGCCAAAAGAGGGGTAACGCACAAAGAATTCAAATGGCACATGGTGGCTAACCAGCCCACAACCGTGGCCGAATTCCTCAAGCTCGCGGACAAGTTCATGAGGATAAAGGAAGAAATCAACCAACGAACCGAAGGCGGGAACGAGAAAAGAAAGAGGGAAGGCGAGCTCTCCAACCCGGTCGATAGAGAAAACCCAGCCCAGGAGCTGAAGCCAAACCAGTCGTTCCGAGCTCCCCTAGCAGTTCGGATGGATTACACGCCGTTAAACACAAGGCGGACCGAGATCTTAATGACGATCAAAGACGCCCCGTACGTGAAGTGGTCACCTCACCTAAAAGGAAATCCGAACGAGAGAAATAAGAATTTGTATTGTAGTTTCCATAGAGACCATGGTCATAGTACCAAGCAGTGTAATAACCTCCGGGACGAAATAGAGGGGCTCATCCATCGCGGATACTTGAGAAACTTTGTACAGCACAACAATAATAACAATAAGGCAGGTCGGCAAGGGGAGCATGAAAAGGATGCCCCCGAGTCTAGCAACAGACATGCCGAACCGTTGCAGCGGCAGCCTTCGAAAGAGAGGCCAGTTCGGGGAACCATCCATGTAATTGTGGGAGGTAGCAGGGTGTACCTCGGCAACAGCCCGGACTTCAGTTCACGAAGCGGCCCTCGAAGAACGGAACCCCCCAAAAAGACCAAAGACCGAAGAACCAATCTTCTTCACGGAGGACGACGCGCGAGGGGTCCGCTACCCCCACGATGACGCGCTTGTCATTAAACTAAGGATCAACGACTTTGAGGTCGGACGCGTACTCGTAGATTCAGGCAGCTCAACGGACATCCTCTTTAAATCAGCATTTGACCAGCTACAGTTACAAAGGAGCGAGCTGAAGCCCGCGAACACTCCCTTGGTGGGTTTCAGCGGAGAGGAAGTCAGGCCCCTCGGAAAAATAATAGCACCTGTGGAAGTCGGCACATGGCCTTGTGCGGTTAGACTCAACCATGATTTCCTGGTGGTCGCGACCCCCTCCCCATACAATGCCATAATAGGGCGGCCGATCACGCATATCCTACGGGCGGTGGTCTGCACCTACTATTTGGCCATGAAGTTCCCTACGGACTTCGGTGTGGAGGTAGTGCGGGGCGACCAGCTCGAGTCCCGCAAGTGTTATGTTGCCGCCCTGAAGGGAAAAACCAAGGCGGCCGATAACCTCAAGCTGGAGTGGCCTGCGGAGCAAGGTGAGGAACGAGCTTCGCCCACGGAGGAAACGGTTGCAATCCCGACTTCGGCTACGGACCCAGCTCGCACACTTCAGATCGGAGCTTCCATCGAGGAACCCCTACAAACCGAACTGGTGAGCTTTTTACTTCAAAATTTAGATATTTTCGCCTGATCCGCGGCTGACATGCCCAGCATTAGCCCCGGCCTGATAACTCACAAACTTAATACTGACCCTGTAGTCAGACTCGTTAGACAGAAGAAACACAACTTAGCCCTAGAACGCTGGAGGGCGGTCGACGAGGAGGTCGAGAAGCTCCTCGCAGCAAACTTTATAAGGGAAGTCCATTACCCGAGCTGGGTAGCCAACCCGGTGTTGGTAAAAAAGGCAAACGGAAAGTGGCGCATGTGCGTCAACTACACCGACCTGAACCGAGCTTGCCCGAAAGATTGCTTCCCCCTCCCCAGAATTGCCCGCCTAGTGGACGCGACCTCGGGAAATGAGTTGCTAAGATTCCTGGATGCCTACTCGGGCTACAACCAAACCCAGATGGACCCATCCTATGAGGAAAAAACCAGCTTCATAACCGAGTTCGGCCTATATTGCTACAAGGTCATGCCCTTCGGATTAAAAAATGCTGGGGCGACTTTCCAAAGACTTGTAAATAGGCTGTTTCGGCCCCTGATTGGCACGAAGATAGAATGCTATGTAGACGACATGGTCGTCAAGACTCAGTTTTCACAAGAATTAATACAAGACTTAGATTTTGTCTTCCAAATCCTGCGTCAGTTTAGCATGAAATTGAACCCCAAGAAATGTGTCTTCGGCGTCACCTCGGGCAAATTCCTAGGGTACATTGTCAATCGACGCGGTATCGAGGCCAACCCGGACAAGATAAAAGTCATTCTAGATATGAGACCACCTCGGAAAGTAAAAGAAGTTCAGAGGCTAAACGGCCGCATAGCTGCTCTAAGCCGCTTCATGTCCAAATCAGCAGATCGCTGCCTACCTTTCTTCAATGCAATCAAAGGCAAAGGGTTCGAGAGGACCCAGGACTGCCAGCTCCCGTTTGGCGAGCTAAAAGGTTACCTCGCTAGTGTGCCAACCTTAGCCCAGCCCGAGGAGGGTGAGGTCTTAGAACTGTACCTCTCGGCAAGCGACGAGGTGGTCAGTTCGGTACTAATAAAAGAAACAGACCGGGTTCAGCGACCCATCTATTATGTTAGTAAAATTTTGCAGGGAGCAGAGACAAGGTACCCGCAGATAGAAAAGCTAGCCTACGCACTAGTGACAGCAGCTCGGAAACTCCACCCATACTTCCAGGCTCACCCCGTCATCGTCCTGACTGACAAACCTCTGAGACAAGTTTTACTCAAACCCGAGGTTTCCGGTCGACTGACGAAATGGGCCATCGAACTCAGCGAGTACAACCTCCAGTACAAGCCAAAAACCGCTATTAAGGCCCAAGCTTTGGCAGATTTTATCGCCGAGTGCACCTTCTGCCACGAAGCCCCAGAGGTCGAGCCCGAGGTCCCCAGTTCGGGAAAACCCGGAGCTCCCGAGCCAATAGAGTCTGAACCCCGTGAAGTAGCAGCCAGTGTGGCATCTGTCCTGGTTAGGCGAAACGCGAACTGCGATGAGGAGCCGTGGATCCTTCACGTGGATGGTTCCTCAAACCGGCAAGGCAGCGGAGCTGGAATAGTCTTATGCGGCCCGGGTGACACAAAATTAGAATATGCACTACGCTTTGAGTTCGCGGCATCCAACAATGAGGCAGAGTACAAAGCACTGATAGCTGGGCTGGACCTAGTGCAAAAGGTAAAGGCAAAACACTTGGTCATCTGCAGCGATTCCCAGCTCGTGGTCAACCAAGTTACAGGCGAGTATGAAGCATGCGAGCTCTCCATGATCGCATATTTGGCCAAAGTAAAAGAAGCCCTGCTCAACTTCCAGTCACACTTCATCAAGCAAATCCCGAGGTCAGAGAACACTGAGGCCGATGCTCTGTCCCGGTTAGCCAGCACAAATCACAACAACATGAGAACTGTTTACATAGAGGACTTACCTCGGCCTAGTATTCTCGGGGGGACAGAGGAGGTCGCTCCCGTCTTGGAAGCAGAGCCGAGATGGATCGACCCACTCGCGAGCTTCTTGATAGACGGAACCCTCCCTGCAGAACGCAATGCGGCCAAGAGGGTGCAGCGCCAGGCAGCCAAATACGTCATAATAGATGAACGGTTATACCGACGGTCGTACACGCTCCCCTACTTGCGTTGCCTGCGACCTGCCAAAGCCGAGTCCGTACTCCAAGACACTCATGAAGGCCTGTGCGGCGGACACTTGGGGGGCAGAGCACTCGCCCAAAAAGCACTTCGACAAGGATACTACTGGCCAACGATGAAGGCAGAAGCTGTCGAGCTCGTCAGAAAATGCGACAAGTGTCAGAAGCACGTCAATATCCACCATCAACCTGCCTCCGACCTCAAATACCTCACCAGCCCATGGCCCTTTGCACAATTGGGCATCAACCTCCTGGAGCCATTCCCACCAGCAACAGGTGGAAGAAAATTCCTAGTTGTTGTAGTAGATTACTTTACGAAGTGGATAGAAGCTGAACCTCTGGCAACTGTTACGGCCCAAAACATACAGAACTTCTTTTGGAAGAACATAGTATGTCGCTTCTGGTTACCTTGGGTACTAATCTCCGACAACGGCAAGCAGTTCGAGGATATCAAGTTCCAAGAGTGGTGCCAGAACATGGGGATTCGACAAAACTTCACATCAGTCGCGCACCCATAGGCAAATGGTCAGACGAAAGTAATGAACAGAGCCATCCTGCGCGGACTGAAAGCACGTCTGGATCGAGCTAAGGGATTGTGGGCCGAAGAGCTACCAAGTGTCTTATGGGCTCACCGAACTACAGAAAAAACCGCCACGGGAGAAACCCCCTTCAACCTCACCTACGACACTGAAGTAGTGATACCGGCGGAAATCGAAGTACCAACATTGCGACTAGAAACATACGACGATCGGACGAACAGAGACGAGTTACGTACCAACCTTGACCTATTGGATGAGGTAAGGGACCTCGCGCACATCCGAACAGCGGCATACCAGCAGCAGGTAGCTCGCTACTACAATACCAGAGTAAAGCAACGAAGCTTCCGATTCGGCGACCTGGTCCTTCGTAAGATTATGGTGCCCGAACCCGGCGTGGACAAACTTGGACTAAACTGGGAAGGGCCCTATAAAGTAAAAAGAGCGCTTGGGGGGGCATACGAACTCGAAACCTTGGAAGGCAAACAAGTACCTCGAGCGTGGAACATCGTGAACTTAAGGCGATACTACCTATAAACCGCCAAGCGAAGTGGGCGAAATCAGGTCCTATGTGCCATGATGCAGAGCCAAGAGGAACCTCGACGTAAACAAGCAAAGAAAAGTCGAGCATATTATCAGCTCGGCAAAAAATCAGTTCGCTGCAAAAAGCCTTCATGGCAAAACAGGTAGCGGAAAGTATAATAACCCGGACAAGTGGCATATTCAGTTCGACAAAGAATCAGTTCGAGGAAAAGGAACACTTGGGCAAAAATATTATCTATTCCGTTGCAAGAAACAGGAGTACATTGGCCATCAGAAGGGACTTACAAAAAAAAAAAGGTTGTTACATGCCCGGAGCTACTTCTTCGCCATCAGAAGGCACTTCAACAACACCCGAAGGCCCAGCCTCTCCTTCAAAGTCCGGCTCGCCATCGGCAGCATTGGCCATCTCCTGAGTTATACGCGAAGTGGATATGGCACTAACATCGAGGTCGGGGTATGTATTCCGGATCATCCACCTGCTAAGTTTGAACCCCCTCCTGTAAGAATCCACCATCAGATCGTCAAAACGCGGAGAGGCAATGTAGTCTTCAACGGCCTTCTTCTTGGCGTCTTCAATGCCTTGGGAAAAAATATGTGCTCTCCCTAATGTCCTCCTGAAGATATTCGACTTGATGCTGCAAATCCAACTTCAAGTCTGCCATATGCTTGACAACTACCCCCATGGCCTCGGCGTCACGCTGAGACCTTGTCTGTCTGGCCAACGTGATGCGAGCAGCCTCTTCGGCAGCATAAGCGGCCGCCTCAGCAGCCCGGGTATTCGCCTCTACAGCACGGAAATCTTCTTTAGCAGCGTGAGCGGCAGCCTCAACAGCTCGTGCCTGTCGCGAGCTCCTCTCCACTTGGGCCGCTAAGGCATGAATTGAAGAATTCACCTACCAAAAGAAACAAGGGAGCAATAACGGCAAAAGCGACAGAAAATGAAAAAGGCAAACGGAATCTAACTTACCACCATAGCATGTGTTACGGCGCGGCAGGCAACCTGATTCAAAGGAAGATCGGTCCACGCCGCGACCTCCTCAGGGAAAGTAGCCTCCCTACTCTTCTGAAGAGCGTAGTTCGGCGTCAACACTCCTGAACTCCCCTTGAGCTCCCGAACTCGAGGGCCCAGCCCGCGTATGAGCGGACCCAGAGTGAGCAGGAGCACATGAGTATGCAGGAGCGCCCGTATGAGTGGTCTCAGCGTAAGGCGCCACGACAGTTTCATGCATCGGTGGTCACCTCGGGCTCCCTGGGCAGATCCTCCGGCGTGTGGTCTGGAACTTGGGGCTCCTTATCTAGGGGCAGCTCGGTACGAGTTCGCTTGGCGACCTGCTTCCTCCTCTTCATACCTTGGAATAGACGCCCCCCACGAGTTCTCTCTGCATCCATCACACCTGCAGAAACGAGTTCGACATCAGAAAAAATGAAAGCACAAAGCAAGCAAGAAACCGCATAGCTAGAAACCTACCCGAACTCAGGCCGGCCGCAATAAGCTTGGCCTCCGTTAAGTAGTGATGGCACTTTAAACCTTGTCGTGCCCATTGCCAGAGGCCCTTCACCGTCTCTTTATCGAGAGTAACACCTGAATCAGGAGCGGCCTCACCCCACCCGGTCTGAAAGGGCCATCCTTGTGCACTTCGCACACCGAAGTAGTCTTGCTTCCACGCCGGGACCTTATTAGGAAGATCGTGCAGAAGCTTAAAACCCTGGCGAGGAGAAAGGTAATACGCCCGTCTTCCCCTAGGAAGAGAACCCGCCTGTCTCTTGAGCATCAAGATGGAGGAGAATATCTCTAAGTCCAAGGGGAAATTCTGCTCGCAAAAAAGGGAAATTGTCCCCACCAGGTTCTGAATAGAGTTTGGATGAAGTTGGCCAATGGTGACACCGAAGTGGTTTATGACTTCGACGAGAAGGGGGTGGAAAGGAAGTCGCAACCCCGCAGCGAGCTGCTCTCGAAAAATCACGATCTCATCAGGATCGTGTTCCCAAGGAAAGCTACCCGAAGGAATAAAATATGTATACCCCCCGGGAAGGTTGTAAGACATAAGTATGGATTGAAGCCCCTCAGGCGTCATGGTCGAGGGACCAAACCTGTCTAGCATCCGACCTCGGCGGGAGGTACACGCCAAATTGCCCGAAGCGGCTCGGCCTACTGGTTCATAGTCCTCGAGTTCCACCTCAGGATCACTGAGGCAGTCGGGGGACACGGCTCAGTTGGTAGAACCTACATCGGCCCTACTTGAAGAGTTGTCTGAGCTATCAAAGCTAGACATCGAGGAAAAGGTGGATTCAGGAAGGTAGTCACCGGAAGAAAGTTTTGAAGGCTCCGAAGACGGGAACAAGCCAAAGAACCTTGAAGGCTATGTAACCAGCCTTGATGCGAGCTGGAAAAAACTTGGACGCGAGCTCAGCAGACAAACCGCAGAAGTGACAAATCGACTGGGGTCCCCCACTATTTATAGCTATAGTAACCAAGAATTGACCGTGCAGATCAAAGACGATCCGACGGCCCACGTTTTCGCTGACCGCATGTCCCATAAGGTCGAGATGTGATTGGCGCACGTCTTTCCAAAAAGAGCGAATCGTCAGCGCACGCCTTCTTGAAACCGATGTCGCGCCGACACGCGTCTTTCCGAAACTGACTGCGCCGCACGTCTCCCTGACAGCCGCCCGCGCACGTACAACAGTGGCACGCCTTTTTGAATGACCCGCTGTCACGTCCAGCGGCGCGAATTTTTGAAATTTGAAACGCGCGCTGTCACAACCATTAGCATTTATGAGTAGGCACGTTTCTAGCCTTCTCGGAAACTGAAGAACCCTGGCAAAAGCAACTTGCGCAGTCAAGATTCGAAGGACGGGACTAATCCACCTACTACCTCGCGAAACTCCCCGCACCAGGGCAAGACCCTTGGCGCGAGGAGTGGGGGGCAATTGATGAAGGAAGATTTGGCCCGACCTCACAATTATGCGACGCGTGACAAGAACAACAGCTCGGCAAAAGGGCCAAGCCTAAGGCGTGAACAAGGGGACACCAGCGGACCGAACTCCCTATGGGGGCCCGAACTCACCCTTGGCCCAAAACCAAAGTAATCCGAACTGGCCAACCTTGTAACAGCTCGGGATATACCTCGTCGAACTGGCCGACCTTGTAACAGCTCGGGATATACCTCGCCGAACTGGCCAACCTTGTAACAGCTCGGGATATACCTCGCTGAACTGGCTAACCTTGTAACAGCTCAGAATATACCTCGCCGAACTGGCCAACCTTGTAACAGTTTGGGATACACCTCGCCGAACTGACATGCCCTATAGATACCTCCGAACTCAAGACTTCGCCTCGCTCACCACTCCGCATCACCTTCTGGGCACCAAAACCAAACAAGTCGTACCATGCCTGACATTGAGGAAGTCCGTGCCCGAGGGCGCCGCACCTGATTGACTTGGGATCTAACGCTTGGCGGCCACACTCTAAACGGCCACCTGCCACTGCCACTGACACCGCCATCTCCAGTTAGAGAGACGGTTAGGCAGTGACGGTTTTGTCCCAACAGAAAGGACGACGGTCGAATTAACAAGCGCAAGGGTAATCATACCCGACCTAACAAGGGCCTCGAAGCGAGTGCGCGAAGTGATTATAAGAGCCCCTGCCCCCCAACAAAGAAGATATGCAAACTTTGCGCTATCTGGTGTTATCTTGCTTTTGAAGGATTCTAACTTGAGCTTCGAAGCCGCTACACCGGGTTCCCCCCGGTGCTTCCTCATCTCTTTCGTTTCAGGTTCCCTGCTACCCCGTTCAGAAGCAAGGTCGTTGACAGCTAAGACCGGCCGGATCGCGCTTCATCAAGATTTATGATCATAAGATGAGATTGCGAAGGTTTTAATGCCTGACAAAAACCTCCTTCTCCGTCATATCTTCTAGGCTGGTTAGCTGGTATGATGACCAATTAAGCTCAAATTTAGAGTCTCAACTCAACTATCCTCAGATTCAGGCTTGTCTTGCGAAACGATCGAGTTCCAACTCAGGTGCAGGCTAGGTTCATTGACACTCGACAGATGCCCCGATGAAGCTAACAGCCATCTAGAATTAATTACTTGAATTCGATTGGTCAGAAATGACAACTCCGTTCAACCCTAGCTAAAACATATAGTTAGATCGTATTTTTCAACTTCTTTTACTACAAGCGATTTCATAATTTCAAGTAGGCTTAATTAGCAGCTGGAATAGAACGTCTTATTCTTCTTTAATAATTAAAAGCAAACCAAATGTTATTGATCTCAATTTGCTACCTTATGTGGAAAATGAAAATAAAAGTTTTTTTCCTCTGTAATCTATGTCAAAAATAAAAAATGAAAATAATAAGCCACAGAGTCCAGAATAAAAGTTTTTTTCCTCTGTAATCTATAAAAAAACGAAAAAAAAATGTTTCCAAAGCACATGCATCAAGAAAGAAAAGCATCAAAAGACCTCTGAAACAGATATTACTGGTGGAAGAAGAGGCAACTGGATAGAGAAATACAAGGGGGAAAAGAGGGGTTTTTTGTTTTGATTAATGGAGGCAAATCTAGTACAACATTTGCGGCCATTAAAAGATCAAATGGATTGTCAGAAGTGGGAGGTTGTTCTGGTTTTCGGGATTTTATCCTTGAGAAGATGCAGAAGACTGACAAGGTGTTATTTAAATGTTTCATTTTAAAAATTTAAAGAAGCAATATGGGTTAAATAGTCCTTTCATCTTTCGTTAAGGGACGCTAACGGAAATACTAAATTATAAAAATGTAAAAAATAAAAAATTATATGTTATTAAGTGCATAACTTAAATGAGTTATAGGTTATGTTATGGAGATGTATATTATACTTTCTTAAAGTTATATAATTTTCTAGAAAAAGGTATATTTTCTCTATTTTAGTATATATTTGTTGATTGTAATGCTTTTCTTCACATGACCTATTGAAATGTGCATTTTCATGTATTTATACATTATTCATAATTCAGTTTTAGATTTAATATTATTAATGTATTTATATAATTTGTACGCATTTCCCTCAACATATCCAAGTGTTTCCCTATTTTTCATTTGTATGCATGTGTTTTCAAATATCCATACCATACCTGATATCAATACTTGAATCCTCGGTCTAAACCAATCAACCAATCAATAGGTCACCACTATGGGTTTAACTAGGTCATCAACCAAGTAACCCATCCATGTGAATGCATGAATGGGGACCCACTTCATTAGTGAAATAGTCACCTGTCCAATTCACGTTCATACCCATGGGCTGGGTTCAAGTCGGGCTTTGCACATCAGATAAGGGCTAGCATAGGCCAAGGCCCAAACCAACAAGCTCCAGGCCTAGTCGTAAACCAGTCTTTTATATGTATAATATTACATATAATGTACACTATAAGTGTCAATTATAATGTTTATATATAAAAATATTATATAACATAAAATAATATATATGTATGCATACATTATGTATAAAATACATGTTTATAAGGTATATTATAAGTGTCATATTATAATGAGCAACCTTCCTCTTCTGGGTTAGGTTGGAATTTGGGTTTGAGAAGGGTTGTGAGAGGTACAGACTTGGGTTGTATCTCGAGCCTCCTAGGTATCCTTGATAATGTTTTCTTGGACCCTACTAAGTTGGATTCTATAATTTGGACCCTCACCCCTATTGGATCATTTTCTTGTGCCTCTTTTTTCAAAGTCGTAAGTCAACCCCCTAGTCCTGTTGGCCCTCCCTTCCTGGTTAAGGAGGTTTGGTGCAAACCAATTCCCCCTAGAATTGACAGTTTTTGTTGGGAAACTTTTCTAGAAAGAATCAACACCGGTGATATGCTCCAAAAGAAAAGACCCAAGACATGTTTATCCCCTTATTGGTGTGTTCTTTGTAAAGTAGAGGGGGAGACTAGTTTTTCACTTATTGGTGACTTGCCAGTTTGCTAAGTCCATTTGAGGGTGGGCACTATCCCTTTTTGAGTATAGATGAAATCCTCCATCAAATTTGCAAAGCCTTTTTTCCCCTTCTTTCTTCAAATGCCAAAGGAAAAGGAGAAGGACCATGTGGAGATATTTAAGGGCTGCAGTATGTTGGGCCTTATGGGAGGAAAGGAATTCCATAATCTTTTCTGAAGTAGAAAAAAGCAATGAAGAACCGAGAGAATTGATACATATAAGGGCAGTACAGTGGCTGAAATCCCCAGAGTAGTTTACAGACTTCACAATGGTTGATTTGTTGAGGAAGTGAAGTGAGATTGCTAACTGCACCTAAACAAAAGCAATCTTGCGTGTGTCTTAGACTCCCCCACTAGCCGGCTTCTTAAAACTAAAGTTTGGTGGGAGTACTCGAAGGAATCATAGACAATCGGGATTGGAGGTGTGTTTAGGGATGAAATGGGCTTGTCTTAGCCATGTTATTCGGCCCAATTGGAGTGTATGACTCTTTCAGGGCTGAAATCGTTGCAGTTTTGGAAGAAGTTCAAAGAGCCAAGGAAATGAATATAAGAAAACTCATCATTGAAGGGGATTCAGAGGTGGTGGTAGGGTGGCTGAATAAAGAAAACAGTAGATTCTGGATGTACAATAAGGAGAAGAGGAAATTTAGGTGGCTGGATCAAGAGATGGAAGTTAAGATTAGCTAAGTGAAAAGATCAGCTAACTCTTTTGCGGACAAGTTAGCTAAACAAGGAGTCGAAAGGGAGTCGATGTTTTCAGGACAAGTGTAATTTTTTCCTTTTTGTTCTTGGGAGTGCTAAGCTCCAATTGGAAGATAAGAAAGTGTATCTTCTTCTCTGTAATTACTTTTGTGATTAAATATTGAAATGTTGTTATTGATCAAAAATAAAATAAAATACATGCACACATTATGTATAAAATACATGCAACTCGGGCCTGGTCCAACCCGAGGTTAAACCCAATTTTATCAACCCAAAAATAACCCAGGCTTAACCCAACAAAACTCAAGTTGGGGTCAAGCTCACGTTAGGTTGGATCAAGTTAGTTAGGCCGAGCTTGGGTCAGGCTTGGGCTTTCCCCAGGCCTCAACCCAAGTTTTCTGGCCCATACCCAAATAGATCTTTTCATAGGTCGGATCGGACCAGGTTGGGGCCAAGCTTTGCCTCTTTATCAATAGAAAATCTCCAAGCCCGAGCCCAAGCCCAAACTGACCTTCGGGCCTAGATCTTGAGCCCAAGCCCAATCTACACATAAAATTCCCTCTTTTTTGTGTAATTTAATAAACTAATATTATATTAATTTAATAATAATTTAATAAATTAATACATTAATTCATATTTCCTGAATAATAAATTAATATTTGACTTTATAAATAAATACATATTATATATAAATAATATATATCTCTATTACATGTAATAGTATAGGGTCGAGATCAGGATCGGGCCTGAGCCAAGTTTATTGAAAAATGCCCGAGCCCGAACCCTTGAGTCTAAAATTTTATCCAAACCTAAAAAATATCAGGTCAGGCTGGGCCAGGCCATCAGACTACCCAGCCCATGAACTGGTATAGGCCCAACCCATGTAATAACTCAGGTTGGATCAAGTTGGGCTCAGGTTGAACCCATCCAAGTTGTACCCCTACTTGGTACTTCAGGCCTAGGGCCAAACACAAATCCTTGGTTGTATGGAAAATGGATTATACCAACGTGTCATAGCACTTCATTCTATATTTGTATGGGAAATGGATTATACCAACGTTCATAGCACTTCATTCTATAGGGTATAGAAACACCTAGGTCTACATTTCATGGGAGCTGAGTTGTGTGGTGACAGTTCATTCTCGTATCATATGGAAGGAACAGTGCTCCCACAGGATAGCATTTGCCACTAGAACCCTAATTAAATTGTCAAGTACAAGATTCCCGGTCCCTTAATGGTTGAAATCTTCATGAAAGAGCCGGTAGAGATAAAGCTGAATGGCGGACATGAGAGAACTGTATTTCGATGGAAGAAATGATGGTGATTTAGTCATGAACGAACAAAACTGAGTTCGCTGGCTTATTGACCACATTAATCATAAAGAAAATTACAGTATAATGCTCGGTTTCAGCACTGATTACAATGAGCTGACATTTGATCAATGTCTCTCGCCCTCAAAATGTCAAAATTAGGGTTTTCTATAATACAAAAGTAGGAAAAAGGAGAGCGATAGTTCATCACTCGTTGATTTTTCCAGCAAAAATCGTACTCAACGTAATATCTTGGATCGACTTATCTCTGTATATGGAAATATACTGAAGTGAGACGGTTCCGGCAACATCAGCTTGCAAGTTTCCTTAATCTTTTCTCTGCAAGATTTGCAACCTTGTTATGTGGTTCAAGAACCAAGGCATGCTTGAAATCTGCACCAGGTCAACAGTGAAATAAAAAGTTTTCAGTTCAGAAAAACAAAGCAGATTTTTCAGATAAGAAATGGTCCAACCACCACGTTGATTGACGGTCAAAAAATTATAACAGCAAAACAAGGAGCAAGTCCCACTCAAATTCGTAAAACGTGGAAAGCAGTGTAAACATCACGGATGGATATAGTTTCTTACAAGGCAAACCAACTACCATGAAGATTCAAACTGCCATAACAGACATTTTTGGGTGAAATTAATAATCTAATACTGAAACATGCTTAGGTACTTGAAAACTTGACGTTAAAAGACATCCATAAAAAATGTTAAAAGACAATAATAATATAAGATCAGATCAAACTTCACACCTTCAGCAGCTTCTTTATAACGAAAAAGCAACTCTCTTGCTGTTCCTCGTCTTAGATACGCTTTCACATTCTGAAGATTAAAAACAACTAGATAATTCAGTATCACTGCATGTGATTTTGCTGCATGCAAAAATGATCAATAAATGACATTTTACAAGATTAGCAATCTTGTGGTGCTTGATTTCTGGAATGACGGCTAAACTAAATAAAATGCTAAAATATAATATCAATTTTGTATTTGTGAGAAAAGAGAAAACTATGCTCTTCATATATAACATGTCAGACAATGAAGTATACCTAGATAACTGTAAAGGGTGTGCTGGATTGTGTCGGAAACTTCAATTTTTCATGTAAATTCGGTGTCCAACTATGTCCTTGAAAAATTTCGGTAAAATAGTTTGAAAATATAATCTTATCGCATTTGTGTTATATTATTTGTATTGAGAGAGAGGATCCCCCACGTACATACAGAATGGTCATTGACACAAGTATTTGGAACAAGTATCTATCTGCTTACAAGCATATCCCCATTTACATATATTCCATTTAACCAACAAAATCATTAAGCCATAAAAATCTGCCTTCACTGATTACAAAAAGGATGATATATGAGACCTAAATATTCCTAGTTTCCTACTAAGGCTAACTGACCAAAATCAAGTGCCTCTCCACCTTTCCTATCACACCTCCATTGGTGCTACATGATAATTTTACCTTTGGTAAACAGTAACTTGAACATGTAAACAACGAGAGAGAGAGAAGTACAGGATTAGTCAGGTATAACTAAAATTCAAAATCAAAAACCTTAGACAATATCCATAAATTCCAGTAAAACATGGTAGACTTTATTTAATGAAAATTAGAATAAAAATTTCATGACCAAAAGTTTTGCATTTTCTATACATAATGTATGCAAAAGTATATTTATATGTACAAGGCTTCAAAATATATATATTTATATGCACATGACGCTGATAAAATAAATATTTATATGCACAGGAATATCGACTCAACTCAACTGAAAAGAAACTTTGATGCGACCATATGGGACCAACTACATGAATTTTTTCTCCCATTCCACTCTATTCAGTGCATATCCATTGTGGAGTTACGGGCCCTCGAAATCATCTCACCACTTCAATCTATGTATTTTTCCACTCACCCCTAGCTCTTCTAGACCCCTTAACTTGGATCGGGTCATTGTTCTTATTGATCACAACTAGCCTATGCATATGGTCAGACCATCTTAATCTACTTTTCCTCATTTTATCACCTAATGGGGCCATTCATGGTCATAAATTCCCAAGAACATACTCATTTCTGATCCTATCTTTTCTAATCCTCCCCCAACCCCACCTGTTTGTTACTGGGTCATTTAAATGATTTTTGCTTAAGACCAATACCCTATCTAGCTAAATAGCTCTAACAAAAGCTACCTCAGAAAAGTAAAGTGCACCTTGAATTGAAACCAACAAATACTGTGTTGCCAGAGTATAATTTTTTAAATTCACCAAAAAAAAAAGAGTATAATTTTTGAATTCTGTGTATCATCTCTTAACAAGGGACCATTGCTTGGTTGAAAAGTGTGGAACACAGGTTCAAAGTCTGAGAGCCACTTTGTGCCCAAGCGGCGAAGCCCAAAAAAAAATGCCAAAGGTCAGGTTCAAGCCTGACAGCATGATCATTTTTAATTCTTAAATTAGCCCCTTTGCTTCCCTTGAGAGTCTAAATTGCATATGCATCACATCCCCAAAAACAAATTTTAATTCTTAAATTTTGATTTCAACATCTATGATAATGGCAAGAAATTTATGTGAATTGTTAATTCTTAGGTTTTTGTTATCAACTTTGCAGGCAATATATTGATAGATTAAGGCCATTATCCTATGTTGTTCCTAGCTATCTGAGGTCTTGAGAGGGGTAGACCGAATAACGTCCTAACCTTTGGCATTTTTTGCACAAAGTGCCCACTCTCAGACTCAAGCCGACGCTCTCATACTTGCCAGCCTGAGATTTTATCATTACACCAAGCAATGGTCCCTATATTGATAGCTGATAATACTATTAAAATTATGGATGATGATACTTCAATTCTATGGTTAAATGTGATGGTTTTATTATTAGAAATTGAAAAAAAAAAAATGAAAGTTCCTAGTTTCACATACTTTTTCTTATTTATGGGATATTTACTATATTGTTTAATATTTTATTATTTTTAATTATTTATTAATTAAAATTTCCATGCTTAGGAGGCTTATACCTCCTTTACACTTCATGCCTTAGAATGGTGGTGTGCTTTACATCACACTCTGGATTTTAAATCATTTGAGGTATATATGTAACAGAACAGAATTTTTTTCAGAAAAGTTTCAAGTATGATTGTATTTCTGAAACGGGGGGGAGAAGCTCCCAAAAGAGTAACAATCTCAATAACCAATAGCAATGAGACTAAAGAATAGAAAAAGAAAGACGCAATCTCAATAAAGTAATAAAAGTTAAATGTCCTTTCTATTAACCTTCTTATCAAGTAATATTGCTTGACTGCAGTCTGCTTCAGCCTGCTGAAAGCTGCAAAAATTAAGAATTGAAATTAGTTGTTAAAGGGAATTCCTCGATACCATGCAACATTGTTTTTTGGCTAACTTGATACCAAGCAACATAGATTCCTAATAATCGACCCGGAAATGAAACTGTTTTTTCCATCTGAATGGTGGGTCAGCGGAAATGATTAAAGTATCAGTGTCAGGTATTGTATTGGACAACTTGGAAGTCAAATGCAAAAAATCAGAAAAAAAAAAAGACAATTTATATGTAACCTGTTCTGGGTCAAATAGTTCAGCTGGTTGGGCCACCAGGTCATTGCTGCATCTACGGTTTTTTACAAGCAAGTAGTTTGGTGGTGAAATGGACCTGGAATCCTCAATGGATGATTGGTCAACTGGTCCAACTAGCAAATTTGACCACAGGTTGAAAAGCACATAAAAACCAATGTTTTAAAAACTAATTGTAACTGCATTTCCTCTGAGTAGTGAGGGTAAGCAGTTCAACAATTTAAGTAAAACAAGTGAACCTATGATGTAATAAATTAAAAATAAAAATAAAAATATAGAAAAAGTAAACACAATTTCATAAAATTTGTAGAAAAATAGGGCATGTCTATGTAATGAATGAGAATTATCATCATCTGAAATTGCAATGTGCAACTTACTAGTCACCAAAATGTGACATACCATCCTAATTCCAAATAAGCTGCTGCTCGGTTGCAGTAAAAGGTTGCATTTGTGCCATTTAACTTGATGGCTTCACTATAGTAGCTAACAGCTTTATTCCACTGTCTTCCCTTAAATGCAGCATTTCCCTGCAAAACAACAAGAAAATAGTGAACAGAAAGCATATCAGAGGAAAATAAAATTCCTGTGCAAATGAGGTACCAGTGCCAGATGTTCTGATACTTGTCCAATGGACAAATATTTTCATTGTCAACAAGATATAGTAACATGTCAATTAAATTCTTAACCGAACTTGCAAACACACAATTTATGAGTTTGTAAGCATGCAAATTTTGCAGTATTTAATTCAAACATTCTCCTGAAACTATGGAAGAGAATTGGGATTGCAGAAGGAAATTGGACTAGTGGAGAGAGATCCCTCTGGCACAAAAAAACAAATTGAGCTGCATGAAAAAAGGTGTTAAGGGGTCCGGAAGCAGAGCCCCCGGCCCAAACTTTCTTTCCTCCCCTTCCCTTTCCTTTTCTTTCTTTTCTCATTTTTCTTCTCCTTCTTTCCTTACCTTTTCCTTTCCTTTGCTTCCTTTTTTTCTGCCATTTTATGAGGTGCACATGAAGTGTACACCTCTAGCACGCCTCATGGACCTGCAGAGGGATCAGCGCCTCTGGCATATGCCTAAAGACGTTTTGGGGGCGCCTATCCTGGAGGCTCCCATACCTTTTAAAACACAGTTTTTGTATATGATTTACATATAACTTTTAGCGTATAAAAAGAATGAGATGTTTAATGCCAAGATAATGGAAGCTCTTATTGTTGGATAAATAGTCACTTCAACATTGTACATACAACCAACCTTTTCTTTCAAGAGTTCTGAAGTATCAATGTTGCCATCAATATCTTGCATTGGCAATGAATTTGAGGTGATGCTGGCTTGTTCTTGAAGAGAGGAATATATATCCAAAATGGTATCAAGAAGAAACTTATCTGCCCCATGAGATGCTATAAATGAAATGGATATAGGACTACCATCATGCTTTCCTAATGGGACAGTAACCTGCAGTCAGAAACAAGGCTGTGACATCTATATAATTCCACTAACATAAAAACCATGGAAAAATAGAAGTTACTAAAATCCTTTTTCCAGAAGATTGATTATATTAGAATACCTGACAACACCCAGACATGCTCGCAATGCTCAATAATGCAAATGCCTGATTGTGGAACTCAGTGAACAGATTTTTGCTGGAATTAAGCTTTAGCATAGAATCTGGAATTGTTGGAAGTACTAATATTCCATCATCCTAAAACAGGGTAAGAAACAAACATGAAACATAGGATCTCACAAAAAATACATTACTATCAAATGTTTTTGTTAGAGTCAGCTGTACCGGGGTAGTTTGGCCATTTTATTTTATATTAAGAGTGTGGTGTAATGTCTTTTATATTCTGTTTTAAGTGTTATGTCCCATACTTAATTAGGGGCATAACGGTCTTTGTGACTTTTATTAGAAACACATAATAATAACTGGCCAACTAGAGAAAGTAATCTTTTCTCTCTAGTTCGAAGCAGTTTTTCTCTCCTACTACTTCTTCTCTTCTTTCTCATTTCTTTCTCTCTTCTCTCTCTCTTCTCTGCTATTCTAGAGCTGAAACCAGTACAGATCAGATTTGTAACAGTTATCAAATCAATAAAATCTTAAAAAGATAGTAAGCTACATAGAAAAAAAAAACAAACAAACTAGAACAATAGAATTTATAGCAATTGTGCAACAATTAGGTAAGCCATGTATTGCATATCAGACCTCCCATTAATCTAGTCAAATCCAAATGGCAAGATGAAATACGCTAACAGCTTATCTATAACCTCTTTTCATCAGATTCCTTCCAAAAAATCCGATACAGACGCTGAAAAAGGAAAACAAACCATGGAAGGAAGCAGAAATCAAGTTTCTCACTTTCTCCCAATTCCTCCATTTGTCCCAACTATATGGGGTCGCTACATGAATCCTGTTTTTCCATTACACTCTGTTCAGCTCCATATCCATTGCTAAATTCTGGACACTTAAATCATTTCTTATTTTTTCCACCCAAGTCCTTTTCAGTCTACCCCTAGCTCTTCTAGCCCCTTCAGATTGTAACAGATCCCTTTTTCTAACAGGTGATATAGATGGTCTTCCATGCACATGACCAAACCATCACAATATGCTTTCTCTCATTTTATCACCTTTTGGAGCTACTCCTAGGTTCCTTTGTATGACATCACTTCTAACCCTGTCCTATCAACAACCTTAATATGCTATGGAATATCACTGCAAGCATAACACTTAAACAAATATGCAACCTCTTCTCTCTCAGAAAAACATAGAAATAAACAAATAACAACAATATACAAATGTTTTCAAAAACCAAATTGAACCTAGATGACCCAGAAAAGAACTCAATTCTGATACAACGAAACCTAGCACAGTCTCATATGGTTGAGGTTGAACCTCCTTGTTAAACCAGCAAAAAAACAAACTAGGCCCCTTCCTGGTTAAATGACTGATACAATTTTCAAGAAAATTTTGAAAACCACCAAAAGTATAGATAAGCATGAGCAAACTGCAACAGATATGCCTAGTCTACAAGAAAGAGGCTCAAAGATAAGATGTTGAATACCTTTAAGAGATTATGAAGAGCAGCACGCAATTCAATCCTGACTTTATAGAAAGTTTTAATGTTTTCATTGCTAGTGTTAATTGCTGCAAGAACACGACCAGAGATATCAGGTCCTAACTTGGGCTTGACTGTTTTAATCCACTCTTCATGATTTGTCTTGAACTCATATCTGAAAAGGTTATATGTATAACCGGTGTTGGTTAGTATGAAATTGGCAATCACATAAAAGGCATTAAGACCACCAACTCAAAGGTCTCTAACTGATACCCAATAAGAAATGGGGGAGAAAAAAGTGGCAATTTGCAAGTACTATGAAACAGTATACATGGGAAAAACAGGGGATATCAACTTAAATTAAGACTTTGTAGCAGGAAAAAAAAAAAAAAAAAACTGAAATTAGGATGTCAGTTAAGGGTGAATAGAATAGAAGATAGAACAACTAGGGAAAAAAATGTGGTCCTCGCTTACTTCTAGAATGTAGGATTTATTTGAGTTATGATTAGAATTAATGAACTCTGTTTTAAAGAGAACAATAAAGTGCTAAAAATCCATGAAAAAAAGAGGGTATAACTGGGGGAGAAGGGTTGGCATTAAGAAATCTAAAGGGCTGAAGAGCAGTTGTTTAAGTCAACTGATGGGGAATTTTGGGTTGCTTGAAGTTTCTCTTAAGGTCTCCTAGATTTCTAAATAAGGCAGCAGCACTGGTTAAGGAATATGAATGTTCAGGCATGTGAAATAAAAAAAAATAAGGAAAGAATTAACAAAGAATGGTGAGAAATCTAAACAAAATATTTGAAACCCTAAAATGTAACAAGTTGATCAAATAGGAAGGGCAAAACAGAGAAAGTAAGCGAAGTACTGTTACTATTATAACAGTGCAACTACATTTATATCATCATCATCACCACCACCACAACCACAGCACCACCACCAGAATCATCTAAGCCTTGTCCCAATTATATGGGATTAGCAGCATGAATCTCGTTTTGCCATTCTTTTCTTTTTTTTTTTTTTTTTGAGAAAAGTTAAAACAATGTATCTATAAAATATATAAAAGTGTGGATGCAGTGAAATTTTTCTCGGACTAAAACTACCCTCTATTTCTTTGTTTGAGAAAGGGCATAAAAGTCATTTTATTTTAGTTTAATGCTAGCTTTAATGACTATTAAAATGGCCATATTTGTGTATTTAATCCATTTCTAATTGTAAGGGTTGAAAATGTAACTTCAATTATTACTTTCCACCTCATTTAATCCCCTCTCATTAAGTCATATTAAATCCCATTTTCTCTTATTAAATCCTATATTCTTAAGTTATTTTTCACTAATAAATGCTACTAACTAGATCTATGTCAGAATTTTTAACAATATAAACTTGTATATTTTAAAACTTACTCAAAAACAAAAAGCATTCTTTATCCAACTGGTGGCTGAGCAATTCAACCATCCAAATCAAATTGGTCAACCTATGAAGTCATAGTTAGGCAATAAAATCTTTCAAATAAAAATAAATATAGAAATTTACAACAAAATGTAAAAAACATTTATGATATTTTTATTAATCAAAAATTAGAAAAATGAGTGTAATAAACAAGAATTATTTTTATTCAAAATGAAAATGAAATACATAATTTAGAATAGACCAAAAATGAAATATAAAAATTAATAATAAAAAGTTCAACTTTTGGGTCAAATGTGTTAACCTTTAATGTCATAAATAAATAATAAAAATAAAAATAAATAAAAAATACATAAATTTTGCAAAAAAAAAAGCATTTGAGCACATGTATTTATCATCTTAAACAAAAAGTAATTGTGACATATTAGAATTATTTTTACACAAAAATACAAAAAAAAAATTATAGAAGAAATTGAATGCATCTATAATTCTATATTTACACTACTATTAAAAATATAATAAGATTGTGAAACTTTCTTTTGACTAAAATCAAGGTTTTAAAAACCGACCCAGAAACGGAACCGCTTTGGCTTCCAGTTTCCGGGCCAAGGGTTCAACCGTCCAATTTGAGTGGGTCAAACTGGTAAGATGTAAAATATAATGTAACTTTTTATTTTGAGTGTTAGATTAAGAATAGGTTAAAGTCCACTGTATATATACATTATTATGAGAGGGGAGTGTGAGACTTTGAGAAGGAAACGGCTGCTTAAAGCTGAGAAGTTAAAAAAAAAAAGGAAAGAGAAGAAGAAGGAAGCATCGCTAGAGGTGGTTGTCACCATGTTCACCGGTCGTTGTTGCATAACCATTTTGCCTTGAGAAGTAGAAGAAGCCATCGGCGACTATCTCCATGTTCATCATCACCACCGCTACAGCATTGTTTGCCCTCTTCTTACATCTCTCTCATCTTTCTAAATCTATCTTAAATCCCAAATCATTTGCTTCATTGGTGACTTGGTGTACCTTATATTTTAATACAAGGTCGGTGTTTAATCTCTCATCTCTTGCATTGATTTTTCAATTTCTTCATTGGAGTTGTAATTTTTTTGCTATTACAACTTAAAAAGATCACATAAATGAGAAAACTCAAAATCAAAATGGAAAAACTAAAAACCCTAACTAATTTTGGCCATCAGGAATAATTGAACATGAATATGAGATATGAAAGTTTTTTTTCATTTTTTTATTTTCTAAATTATATTTTAAAATAAATAAAAAATTTGGAATTAGTTTGAAAGCAACCCAAAACTACTAATCGGGTTGAACATTTTAACGATTAAACCATTCAAGTCGATAATTCTCTGACCATTTCAATAGTTTTTTTTGTAAAATAGCGGTTCAGGGCTAAAATGGTTCGACCGTTCGGTCTAGTTCGGTTTTTAAAGTAGTGACTAAAATATTCATTTTTTAATTTAGTTCCTATTTATTTGTAAGGTTCAAATTGCAAATTGAACTACTACTTTTCACCTCATTCCTTCAATTTAAATCTTACATTTTTTTATAAATGAATAAAAGAAAAAAGGTACACCAAAAAGATAAAACACTACAAAAATAAGAGTCTAGCCAAGCAAATCGGCGTGTCAATGTTACTTGAAACTTCACAATTCAATCTAATTATCATGTATTTCGATGAGGTGTTTATGTAATCAGATTCGAATTTTGCAATCTACACCTGATTAATAATAAAAAACAAAAAATAAGAAATACATAAAGTTTATAGAAAATTTTGGATATATTATTACTATAATTATCATCATCTAGAATTACCACATGTGCACACTTACTAGTTAGACAAAAAGTATGAACCAAATCTGCACAAGGAGTTATGCAGCAGTGTTTTAAAAGTGCAAGGTGCAAAAAAGGTGCATGGGTCAATTTGAGCCTGAGGCACAAGGTGCAAGGCAAGGCACGCACCTTCTTGAAGCAAGGCACAACAATAAAAAATGCTAAAAATAAAAAATAAAAGTCAAAAAATTCAAAAAATGCAAAAAAAATATTAAACATAATATTAATAAAAAATATAAAGCTAAATTTTAAAATAAATTTTTAAAAAAATAAAAAACCTATTATCTAAAATTAAAATACATAAACATAACATGTAAAGCATATTCGATTTGGTAATGTTGTTCATTCATTCGTCCTAATAAAATATCTTCTTAAATAGCAATTAAAATTACAAAATCATTATTTTTTGTGTGAGAACTGAGAATTTAAGACCCTAACGTGGACTTGTTTGGGCTTGCCTTGAGGGGCATAGCATGGGAGACAGCGGCAGAGCCCCCAATCCAGCCGATAAGTTCAAAAAAAGCAAAAAGGCATCAAATTTTCAAAAGACGCACACCTGGGCTGAGGCGCAAGGCACACCAAGCACACGCCTTTTGAAAGGGCTGCACCTATAACCTAGGTGAGGTGCATACCTTAGGCACACCTGCTGTGCAGTGCCCAGTCAAAAGCTGTACATCAAATAGATACAAAAAGAGCTCCAGCAGTACAAAAGGAGAGATAAAGTCTAATCCTGAACAGATTATGGGATCCTACCCCAAAAACCTTTATATAAATTTTCCTCTGAAACATACACATTTTCAAACGTTCTTTTGTTTCTTTCTGTCCATATTGTCCAGATCACTAAAGCTGGACCTGCTCTCCAAATGACCTTGCCTTCTTTCAAGAGACCTTCAGATATCAACTCTGAAGCACTGCTAGCACATTTTCTAGGAAACAAACTGCGCTTCAAACAGCCCCAAAAACTTTGTCCAAAGAAACAACTCTGCAATGGATCAGTAAATGTTCTAACTTCTAAGTCATCGGATGCTTCCCCACACATAATGCACTTGCTAGGCAGCACACTCATCCCTCTTCTGGCCAAAACCTCCGCTGTCAAACATTTGCCCAACACTGCCACCCATAATAAAAAAGCAACTTTTGGAGGGGCTGCGGGTTTCCATACTACAGCCTCTGAGAAATCCACCACCTCCACCTCCACCTCCACCTTCGTGAGTTTATTATAGAAAGATCTCACTGTGAAAAATCCTTCTTTATCCCACTTTCAAATTCTCTGTCTCTACCTGTGGAGCCAGGAGTTATACCAAATAGCTGCTGCATCAACTCCATCCACTGCCCAACCTCCCAATCATTTAAATTCCTTCTGAACACTGGACACCAAACTGCAGTATCTCCTACCCAATCAAATGCCTCTGCAACCATGCAGTCTTTGTTTTGATTTTTGAGCAATCTCATAAAGGTTGGGCAATCATATTTTTCCATTCTTTTCTGTTCAAACTACATTTATATGCTACTGAAAAAAAATTGTAGTTTCCAATCCAAAAAACAGTCCTGATATAAAACAAATATATATTGCCCCACCACCAGATTTAAAGTACCCCTAAATGACAAATACTTTTTCCACTGGTACAGTGCCCAAAAATCCATGAAACCAATCAAAATTACCTCTGTAGCAACAGCATCACAGTAGACAAAGCTTTCAAAGTAGATGTTCCATGATGCAAGTTTGAAGATGGTTCATGAAATCCTTTTAGACTTGGTACATTTGAAGCAATATACTGACCAATATTCATGTGTTTGGGTGGCTGATCTGCAGAATTAATGAGACAAAGATCAAATGATGATTTCAAACAACATGGGCACATGAGCACATCAAAGACTTTTAGAGGAAGCCAAGCAAACTACAAGCATGACTTATTGATCAAGAAAAAAACTACAAGCATTACTATTAGGGTCATAAAATAAATACTTCTCTAAATGCTATCATGTCAGAAACAACATTATATGCATGCATACTCACACCCAGATAGGTTCTCAGTTGATCTGTTAACAACATAGACTGACTTTTGTTTAGGAACCTTTGAAAGTTGGAAGCAGTCATCAGCGAAGATAAAGCATCTGGTCCTTCTAAGCTCCACTGGAGATACCTGGAGTAGTATACGCCCAACATGGTGCAAAATAGATGGATCCCGGGCTAACCACCCTGAGGTTTTCCAAATTATGGAATGAGAAAAAAACTCAGAAACATAATGAGAATACTTTAGAGGAAACAAATAGCTGGAAAAAAAAAAAAAAAACTATATCCAAAGAGTTGGCATGGAGCTTAAGTCTTTCAATATTTCAGCATGCTTAAAGTATCCTTAGACTGTATCAACATTATATATCACTGAGACCAAATAAACATTTCATTAATAATTCTACCATGGATTTTCGTCTCAACTGCCATTCACTTTCCTTAACCCTTTACAATTTCCTTAATTATATATTACATTATATAAAAAGGGGATTTGAACGCCTTTGTCATCAATTATTACACTTTATCTTCCAATTATGACCTTCAATTTCTAACATATTATCCTTTCTACCTGCACTATATGTTCTTTCCTTCCCTCACTTTCTTGAGAGTTGTAGGCTATACAGGTCAAACCCAGACCTTATAACTTGCCTTCTTTCCCCATTATACCCTCTACCATTGCCAATTCATTCCACGTTTTGGTCATTCTGCTTTTATCCTACTTCTATTTCTGCCCATATCTCTCATCTCCATTCATTTCTTCTCTCTCTTCCACAATGATAGATGATGGCTTGGCGTGCTGTCTATTTGGCTTGACTAAATCAATAGAGGTGTATAGAATACCATTCCATTTAGAGTATCTGATATTTTCTGTTTATTTAAGCTTAATCTTAAGGAATGCATGTTCATATCATTACCTTTGGTAAGTACCTTCTAAAATTTTCAGTTATTTATTGTCACCATATAGATCACCTTTGCAAAACCCACACAGTGAGTTCTGGGATTTCTCATTCTGATGATCTGATCATCAAGCTTTAAAGATCAGCCCTACAAGATCCAGTTGAGAACAGAGGATGTCCAAGGGATTCACTCCACCACCATGAGCAAGAGAGTTCAAGCTTTAAATTGTCAAGAAGAATTGTAAGACACTTCTTAGCAGCTAGAAAAGAATAATTGAAATTACACCAACATAATACAAATTATATTTTTTTTGGAAAATGGTAATGTAATTTATTCAGCACATTGAAGAGAGATACAACAAGACCCAGACCACTAAATGGATCAAACAGCAGCTAGAAAACTTAAAACTTTCCACAAATGTTGAAATGGTACAGAAGAGTTCAAGCTTTAAATTGTCAAGAGTTCCAGCCCCCAACGGCATAAAGAACAAATGTGCCATACCAACAGTGTCTAGACTTTGCGAGTTTGACAGAACTCCAACAGTTGATACAACACCATGAGAAGGTCGGAATCCAATGATACCACAACACGATGCTGGGATTCGTACACATCCAGTCGTATCAGTACCTACATTATAGGAAGGGCTTCACATGATCAAAAAGAATAGCAAAAGCAAAACCACATGATCTATGCATAATCTAGCGAGAATGGGTCAATGAAGGCCTTAGCTGGACAACAAACATGGCAAACAAAGTAAAAGATTGTTGCATGGGTAAGTAAGTATAAATTGTTAATTCAACTATAAAAAAAGAAGACAAGGATATCACTTTACAATCAGAAGAAGGAATAATCAAAGAAAGAAAAAAAAAAAAAAAAAAAACTAATGTTCAATTGATAGTTGGATAATCAATAACCAACAACTTAGTTATTAGCAATTCTTACTTAAAATGAATGAAAACAGTAAGCATATTCTGAAGCTACCACCAAATCAATGCAAAAGAAGAAGCAAACAGACTATGGAGGTTTGCCTCACTTAAGCGTGTAGCTTCTTTGTACGCACTATATAATATTTTTTATTTTTTTCTCAGATTATAATAATAAAATCAAATTTTTTGGGAAAAAAACTAATATATTCATTTTTTGAAAAAGTAATAAAATAGGCATTATTGAACCAAATTATTCATTCTATGGGTTTATATACTAGTTTCTTTTTATTGTTTTTATTTGCTAGGGTTTAATCAACAAACGTGTTCATGTATGTTGTCTTCAACTTCAAAACCTGAATGGATAAGCAAGGAAGAACTTAAAATTTTATACAATCAAGACATTCTTCTTCTTTCTCTTCCACCCTTTCTTTTCTTGTTTTCCTAGGACAAAAACAGAGATTCAGCCCCTATAATTTTTATGTTTTCTTTTCTTTTTCTTCTTGTGAAGATGTTCACTTTCTATATCTTGATATGAAGTTAATGCTTATTTCATGAAGATTATTCGTAAGTACAAGTTAAAGATGATTGTTGGTTGCAAACCTAGACGAAGATTATTCACCTAGGTGATGTTTAAGTGGGTTGCCTTGGCACCTAGGCTACACAGCATCCCCGTGTCAGCACCTTGAAAACTATGCAAAACAACAAAACCAAGAAAGGAAGAAAAAAAGGCATATTTGAAACTTCCCTGCATGTTGGTACAAAACTAACAACATGGTTACTCAGCTACCTGATAACCCAGCAATCTTTAAACTTCAATATGATGAACTTTTTCCCCTAGAAGGCTAGAACATGAATTCACAGACTATCTAGGGAACAAACTCTCAACAAACATGTCAACATTTTCAATAGGCCAACCCAACATTGGTAAACCAAATTAAAAAGGAGTATACACTTATCAGCCTAAGTTTATATGTGATTAAAACTTTTAACAAAAAACCTATATTGCAGGTATTTTATTAATTTATTATTATCTACAAAAAGTATGCATTAACAGAAACATAAATAAGGGAGGCATTGCAGTAGAACTGAGGAAGGTGTGTTTAAACTTTGCCCTGTGCCAAAACTTCTACATAAGGTGCACTGTTTCCATTCACAGCTTTAATTGTGCAGTTTCACTATTTGCAAGAAATTATGCCACCTTGTTAGTTTCTCAAAAAATAGAAGTTGATGTTGCATGTATGATGCATATCTTTAAGGCCAATATAAACCTTAGCATCATTTTTTTGTTTTTATATAAACACTACAATGCTGCGTAAACAACACAAATGCTGAGTTTCTGCGTTCAAAACATATGCAAGATCAATCACTCGGCCCTGCATTCCTTACCAAGAGCAAAGTCCACCAGTCCAGCTGCAACAGCCACAGCTGAACCACTTGACGATCCTCCAGGAACATGAGATGGCATTTCTGGATTATTCGGTGTTCCATGATGTAAGTTTTCTCCAGTAATCCTGCAAAAGAAAATACAAATGGGACGTACGGTGATCTTCAATTGTTCCTTAGGCTCAGTTTGGAAGGAGTACAAATATGTAAGGTTTTGTACAAATACAAATATGTACAGTACAAATACATACAAAATAATATAAAATGTAAGGTTTTGCACTCTACAAATTTGTATTTGTGCTCTTTCCAAACAGAGCCTTAATAAAAAGAACGCAGTAGCAATCGTACACTGTTATAAACTAAACCCGAAACAATCTGACACGACCAATGAGTCTATGAATCAAATTCAGAGACATAATTTTCCTTCAATGAGATGCAATTCCTCGTGGAACAATGAGTGGGAACTATAACGAATAAACCATTTCTCATTTGTTTCGTTTCCTTTATTTAATTAAACCCAGAAAGAAAACTTGCATGCGCATCCCATTAAAATCAAACAAGGACGATAAAACCCAAACAAATAAATAAGGCAGCATAAGCATCAGAATGCATACCCAAAAGCCAATTCATCCATGACTGTCTTGCCAATACAAGTAGCCCCATTTTTCAAAAGGGACGACACGGCAACCGCAGTCCGACCAGCCGGCTCGTGCGTTCTCTTCCAATCCGGATTCCCGAATCCAGTCACATACTCCTTGACATCAAAACTACAAAGTCCCAACGACAGCACGATCAAACGCAAAATTTTGCCAAGAAAAAAGACAGAGAAACCCGAATAAAGACAAACCTTTACGATAACAAGAGGATACGAACATGTCACTAATGGCGAAATTGAGGCCGGAGAGAAGCTGGCGAGCTGCGGGAGGAGGGAGTTGGGGGGCCGGAAGGAGCTCGAAGCGTTCGATGAATGCACCAAGATCTTCCCTGGCTTCGGTTTTCCTTCTTCTTCTCCTTCTGGTCTCAGCGAGAATTATAACCCCGGCGACGCCGATGCCGATAATGATCCAAGCTTTTGTGGTAGAGACATTAATCTTCCCCAGTTTCATCGCCGGCAAACTTGATCAATATTTTACTGTTTCTACTTTTAGCGAAAATTATTGCAGAGTGGTAGGGCTTTTGTAGGGTTTTAGTTAGGGTTTGCTTCGAACTAGATCGTCATGGCAGTAATAAGAAGTGAAGAAGATTCGTTAACTTGCTCACCTTATAGTTTTGCGATGGAGGGGTTTTAGTTTTTACTTTTTAGATGTCTGTAGTCTGAACCGAGGGGTAGATGGTTGGAAACCTGCGGGGGAAGGAGGAACGCTAGACAGGCGCTGGCCGGGCCGCGAAAACTGATACTGGTTTTGGTCTAGACACATATATTTTAGGGCGTCGACTTTTATGAAATTACGGAATGCCCCTGCAGTTGGATGATTGTGTGTCGCCAATACCGTTGGGTTTTGTGAGGAATATGACGTCGCGTAGGATGAAAGGTGGAGAATACTTTCCATTTGCATTTGCAGCCTTTACAACAAAACACGACATGTAAAACAAATGGGCTTTCTGCGTTGCGTTGATTAAGCTCCTTTGCCTGAGCCCCGGATCACCTACCAACAAAACAGATTCCAATTCTGTACCAACTTCATCTTCACACTGCATATCTCATACATGCAGGTTCCACTGGTTCCAATTGAGATAATGTTGGTAGAGGGTTGGAATGCAAAAAATTTCAATTTGTTGTGGAGAGGCTATAGTTTCACAAATACTATGTTTGGTTTGAAGGAAAAGGTAGGGAAAGAAAGGAAAATGTAAGGAAACCAATGCAATATTTGTAAGGCTTCGTTTGGTTTGTGGGAAGATTTGAGTGGAATGGGATGAGAAAGTGTAAAAATTTACCTTTCCATTGTTTGATTTTATATATGAAAAAATAATAGAAAAAACATTGTAACGGGTTGGTTTGTTGCCAAAGTTGAGAAAGAAAAATCTCCATTAATTGTAGTGGTGAGAGTTGAGAGTTGAAGAACAAAGCTCCATGAGTTGCAGCGGTGAGAGATGCCAAGAGTTGAATAAGAGCTCAACGAGTTGCAGTGGTGAGAGCTGAGAAAGTAGATCTGGTGAAGATGGGAAGAATAGAAGTGCCCCTCGTAGATCGTCGCAAATCTGGTGAAGACGGGAAGAAGGTGAGGGAGAAGAGAGAAGAGAGAAGAGGAAGATGGAGGGAGATCGTCACAGATCGTCGTTGCCCCTCACACCGGTTCCTTGCCAGGTGAAGAAGAAGGCCAGTAATAGTGGTTTCTCAAATTTTTTCACTGGGGTCGCATGGTTTTGGTGCAACCCCAAATCCACGATTTTGGGATCTGACATCCCACATTTTTCTCATCCCATCCTTCTATTTCCCTCAAAACAAATGAGAGAACTCATCCCCATCCCACAAACCAAACAGAGCCTTAATGTTCCCATACATTTCCCTTCCTTTCCCTACTTTTTCCTTCAAACCAAACATAGCATTCTCAGTTTAGAAGGAGTACAAATACAAATATGTAGAGCACAAAACCTTATTTTGCATGTATTTGAATGTACATATTTGAATTGGTATTCCCTTCAAACTAAGCCTAAGAAGTAAAAAGTTGATTTTCCCGCTTATGTAAATCTTTTTTTTTTTTTGTATTTAGTGACACTCCTAAATCTCCCATAGGGGCTGTTTGGAAAACATACCACTATACTAAAGAACCCCTCCCCAAAGTTGGTGGTAACAGGAATTGAATTCTCTCTCTACTAAAACAAACCAGCTAATGTACCCATAGATGCCAATGTTAACCTATTTTAGGCTCATGTAAACATGGCTTCATGGCTTTCTATTGGACCACGACACATTGCTAACTACATTCATCTAGCCACATGTTGAGAATATTGTTGACCATAATACAACCAATGTTCCATATGTATGGTTGGATGAACGTGGCCATCAATGTGTTGTGGTTAGTAGATCTGAACTCATTTGAGAGGGCTTTCGAGCTTTGGCTTCTAGTTTTAGTAACTCTGATGCATTTCAAAAATTTATAGTACATTACATCAAAATTTCAACCAATCACGTTAAATATGTTATATAGTCAATTTACTTTTTCTCGATTCAAATTGTACAAGGCATATTTATCATTAAGGCTCAATTTGGATGGAGTACAAATGCCAATTTGTAGAGTGCAAAACCTTGTATTTTGTATTATTTTGTATGTATTTGCATTGTACATATTTGCATTTGTACTCCTTCCAAACCGAGCCTAAAGACTTTAACAATGTAAAAGAAATTAGTATGATGTGTCACTTTATGATAGCAATGGCAATTTTCCCCATCCTTGTCAGGGTACTCAACATAGAGGATGGGGAATGAAGTCCTTGCCCTACACCAACCCTAATTATATATATATACACATATACTATATTTATAAATATATTATATATTATATATCATTTATTATTTTATAATATAATATACTATGTATTTACTTATACAATACATGTTATAAATATAAAATTTTGAAAAACCAAAGAACCAAACTAGTAAAAATCAGAAGTCGATCAACCAATTAACTAATGATACCAGTTTAATTTTGATTGAAGAAATGTAAAAACTAGTAGGACCAATTCAATTTTAGAAAAATACTTATGATCAAATTAACCAAATTGTAAGCACCCTTATATATTTCATCCTTAATGAATTTTGAAAGCTACTAATAATATTCCCACTGACCTTTATAGCTAAAGATCCATAAATGTTGATGTTGTCTGATCCAATGTGTCTCAAACTAAGATCGTAGTCAGATAATCCTACCAAATGGTGAAACCGAGGTGGAAGGATGAAGCCATACACCAAGATCTGAAATCAAAAAAGAAAATCAAAGGGCTGACCACCTAAAGAGATATTCCCCGTATAGGCACTCCGATGCTCAAGTCAGTGAAACGAAGGGTATGAGGTCGAACCGAGTAGGCAAGAATATCATTGGTCTGAGCAAAAGAGGCAAAGTAGAAGTCTAAAGATCCAAAAGTCTCTTATCCTGAGTGGTGGTTACCTATTTATAGTCGGAAATCCATGTCATATTCGGATGAGGCTTCCTGGATTGTCAGGATGAGGTTGCCTGCTGAGATCTTTGGGATGAGTCATCTCCCTCGACGGAGTTACCTTCCTCGTCTGTATGGGACTCTCCTTCCTAGTCGCACTTATCTATTCCGCGTGGTACCAACGTGGCTGGGGAGATAAAATGGCCGCAAAGGCTACCACGTGACGTTTGGGGCTAGGTCAACCATAACGCAAACAAATGTCAAGATATATGCAAACCAATTTTCGAGTGAACGAGGAAATACTTTACCATCCCAACATGAGATGTAAAGAAACTAACATAGATGAATATAGGAATTAAGGCTCCTATTAAGGTCTCCACTATCAAGCAAGGTTAAAAAAAATTGACACATATCGGCCCGCATTGGTCGATACGTATTGTATTGGGAGCACCCCGATATGCCCCTACAGAGAGTGTATCAGGATTTTGACCGATTCAGGGGGTAGAGAAACCTTAAACCTGCCCCCTTAACCAGATTTGAAAAAAAGGTTAAAAAAAGTAACAATACTGCACGATATGCCCCATATCGGACGTATCAATATGTAGAACCTTGCTGTCAAGTATCTGTATATGTATATCTATGGGCATTATAATGATATAATCCACTAGTCATCCCAATTATGTCTTTCAGTTTGATACACGGGCCCAAGTGGTGTATCATATATGGTGATTGGCCAAGTATTAGGACTATGGTTGAAGACAATTCAAACTCATATATGGTGTATTTCTGAATTGTTTATACTTGCAACAATTTGTCTCATAATTGTTAAAATTCCCTTTCAAGACTCCGAATCTTCTCCTCACACGATGGAATGTGACAGTGAGGAGAAAATCCCAATTCTGCCTTCAAACCATTATAAACTCAGACTCCCCTTAAATTGATACCTTACTAACTTGGAAGCTATACAAACCATTTAAGGGAAATGAAAAGATGAGAACCTTTGTTTTTCCTCCACCGCTGAAGTGGTGATAAAAAGTTTTGATGACTTGGGTGCGTTTCATTAACGAGTTATACACTTATAAATCTGAAACTTCTTCAACAGAAAATCCTTACACAGGAAAGATTGTTACCAAGGTCCAATTATCCTCTCCTACAGGAATTTTTAACATAGAAATTAGATAATAAGAATGAAGGCAGATTCTTATTATAGGCTAGATGTCAAACATCAGATTTGGTGTACTAGGGTCATCAGTCATGCCTTAACGCTCACGAGCGGGTGCTGGAGTGGAGTGTGGAGCGGGAGGGTACAAGTTGTTCAAGTGTCAAAACTCAAAATTGCGAAAAAAAAAGAGCATAGAATGGGTAGCCAGCCAGCCAACTCTCTGAACGGGCCCTCCCCTTATGGCCTTAAAAGCTTAAAGCTAACGAGTCGATGCAGACATCAATTGAAGAAAAGATAGAGTTGGCGGTTGGCCTTAAGCCGATAAGCCTTGCTTGGGAGGAGATGTCCGTCTCCATCCACCCACCGCCCAGTTTCTCGATATGGCGCATACAGACAGACGTGCACCTTCTTCCATCATCAAGAACAAAACCATACTTTCCATTCATTCATTATCACAAATAAATGAAAATCCCTGTTTGTCCACTACACGTCCCCATGGATTTCATCGTGCAAATAGAAATTAAAATAGAGAAAAGAAATGAAAAAGATAACAACCAATTGTGTACATCCCATTGCTAGCATATATGCTCAAGAAATCAAACAATATCAAAGCCCACAACCTAGGAAAGGAACAGAAAAAAGAAGAAAAAAAAATTTACAGCGGCTAGTGGGGGGAGGTAAACTGTGTTTTTACTCCGTACTCGTGAGTCGTGCTGGTGCTGGGTTTCACGACGACCAGTACCACCCTACTGGGGCAGAAGTCCCTTAATTGGTTTTGCCCATAGATTGGCATCCCAAAAAGGGGCCTACTAAAATATGTATAGCAGCTGCTGAGTATTAAATATCTCCTTTATGCTTCATCCCTTAAACCGAACAACAACGCAGGATATATCGTCTTTACTATCTCTATTTAATGCTTCAGTTGTTAGTTGCTTAGCTGCTTTATGAGGGTCTTTGATCTTCCTTGCAATATCAACTGCCTCTTGATTACCCATTACCTGCATAAATGACCAGATGGTGCATAAATGCATAGAGGTTTTCCACATGGAAACATAAATACAATGGAAAAAAGGTGCTTGTATCCACTACCCACAAGACACCTGCAGCCACAAATCAGGAACATCTATCTCCTTACCATACTTCGTCATATATGGGAAGATGTTCCCTATGTACAGATGTAGTGTCTTGTTGGTAGCAGATCCTAGTCCAGAAATTGTTTACAATAAAATGCCAAACCTTCCATAGACCATCACTTGCAAGGATGAGAAGTTCAGTATTAAAATCAATGTCTGCATTTTGAATGTCGGGATCTGAACGCAAGTGTGATTTTAAACTCTTGTCTCCAAAAGCACGAGAAACTGCCAACTGGCCATTTACTCTTGGGACATCCCCTGATTGAAAATGCCATAGATGTGTGAGGTTCACGGCTGCTATAAAATTATGAGCCATCAAGCCTATTGTATATGGTTTAAAAACCAATAACTTATTCATACAATTTATTAGGTTAATATCAATGTAATTGTGTTTCCATTTGGAGTGGATAAGCTGAAACTGAACATGAACTCCTTGAAATTAATGCATTTCACAATAATGACAAAGAGAAAACAATCAAAACAGGCTGTAGAACTATTTACTTCGTCTTTGGGGCCACAGAGAGAATGAATTAGTAACACCTTCAATGGGCATAATTTAGACTAATTAAAATGGAGTTTTTTTTTTTTTTTTGAATCTAAGATACCTTCCTCCCAGTGTATTTTATTGGTAATAAATAAAAAAAGAAAATTTCATTAATAGAAAAAGAGAGATTATATCCAGATCGGTGATAAGCAATCACCCAGAAAAGATGAAAAACAAAACTCATAGCAACTTCTCTTTGAAACTAACATCAAGTTCAGCTATTTGAAACTTATTCCCAAGCACAACTTCTCTTTGTTTCTTATTTTTCCTTAAATATTCTTCTTTTCCTTAAGGTGTATTTGGAAAAGGGGGTTGTGGAAGGATGGTAACATGATGATTCTTTATGTTTGTTCCAGTCCCAATGGCAATGGGAACTCCAATAGAATGACAGGTTTAGCCCTACTGGAGAGCATCAAAGAGATCTAAATATATTCCTAAAAGTATAATCAGCTTAGGGTTTAGAGCACTTGGTTTGAGAGATTCAGCATGTCACAGCTACATTGAATTTCTCATCCAAGTGGACTCAGAAGGTTGGGTAAAGTTTGGCTGCCTCTCTTGTGAAACAAGGGCTGTTTAGGGATATAATGTATTGGGGGTGATTGAATTCCTCTAGTGTGTTTTTTGTTGTGTCCTCTACTACTGTCTCAATTCCCGTACCAAGGTAGTAGGCCTAAAGTCCCTTCATCAAATCCTTATGACCAGCCCTATATTGAAAGATCACAATACAATCATTATTATCAACAAAATCAACTTTTAGGAAACATCTGCTGATAAGTTATACATCTACCATAAAATCATCTGAAATTCTAAATTCAACTAATAAAACTTTATCCTAACCATTTTCAGTTATTTATAGATATCCTATTTCACCATTTCAATCTATCAATGGCCATATCCTTATAAACTATCTCCAGATAGAGGGAGGTCATGTCTGGGTGGAAAAGTAAGGATAAAAAAAATAAATTACAATGTATATATATAACCATATACAAATATCATGTACTTAAAATGCTAATAAACTATTGAACTTCAAATTAAATCACTGAAGGATTCAATGACAACTTACAACTGATTTCCAGGAAAAAAATGAACTATAAACTATTATGGTGCACAATTATTCATTTCCCCCCATTAAAACAAGATTTTAAAAGGCTAAAGGCATAGTTGAGGCGTAATGACCCAAAAATAGAAGTTTATAAGCAATACGTTCTAGACTTTTAGCATTCAACAAAAATAATAACTAATCAACTAACAATCATAACCTTTTACTTTTCAAGTTTCGAACTCTGAATTTCTTAAATTATTCAAATGACTAATCATAATAATTTATATTATAAAAATTCTGCATCACTTGTTTTCATTAATGAGATCATATGATGAATCATCATGTAATTTGATAACAGATTTCTGGTCAACCAACCATTTAAAAAGAAAGGAAATGACTTAGTTGATTTGATCCATGCAAAAAAAAAAAAATCAATAAAAAGAAAATAAATCCACTAGGAAGAGACATGAGAAGAATAACAATCACGGGATGTTAGATTTCTGGTCACCCAAAAGTGTAGAATAATAAGAAAAAAAACACTTGATTTAACCAAGAAAGAAAAGAGAATTATGAAGATTCTTCTTGGCCCTTGTTGCATTTAACTCTCCTGAAACACTAAGAGAAACTAAGAACTTGATTCAGCAGCCACAAAAAAAAAAAAAAAAAAAAAAAAAAACATAAGAACTTCATTTTCCCTATTGGTATTTCAGCTAACTCCACATCAGTACTTCAATATGCAAATTTCTATGCTCATGCCAAAAACCATCTAAGGTGCTGTTTCAGTAGCATTCTAAGAATCTAGATTATATCCAGAATTGGACTCCAGTGAGAATCCGAGGCTTTTGGTTTGGATTCTATATGCAGCTTTTACAATCGATTTATGATCCAGCCTGATTCTAGAATCAGTCATCAACCTGATTCTGAGACTTTAGTGCCTAGTCTTTGTTGTTGACAATCTGTGGGGGGAAAGGGGCTTTCCTTTTTCTGCTCTGATGTAGATTTCTCAATGACAATCAGGGCCCAGTCTTTGTTTTTGAGCAACAGTAGGATTCAGTGTTTGTTCCTGTTAGGTTGTTGGTGGCTGTGGTTTTTTATGGGTGTCCATTATTTGAATGAATTGACTTTTCTAATGTTAAAATTGCTCCCAGTAATTTTTTTATCCTTCACTTCTGTCCATTTATTGAATATTAATTGCATTCCCTCCTCCCATAGCCTTTATATTTCACATAATACCTACTCATCAGGTACAGGAGATAGCAATTAGAACTGACCTATGGAAATAACATAAAGCAATTGCTTTATAACCTAAACAGTGCACTTAGCTGTTTTCAACAGTTATTTCCAACATAAAACAATTGCTTCAAAATTTAGAAGTTTATTCCCATCCATTCGAGAATATCTCATTTGAAATCTGTAGGCTGTGTTAGCTTTGAAGGAAAAAGTAGGGAAACCTTTACAAACCTTGTATAGGTTTCCCTACTTTCCCTTCCTTTCCCTACCTTTTCCTCCAAACCAAACATACCCTTAGGGTCCATCAAACCAGAGAAGAAACAAGGAATCATACAAAATCCAACTCCAATAATCCCTAAAGCAAAATTTATCAAAGTTATTCTTGAACCAAACCTCTGAAGACTCATTTGAACTCAGTCTAATCACCTCTTTTGAAACCTTACATTCAGAATACTCTTCCATTTATTGGAATATCATTGGTCCAGATGAAAACTCATCTAAGAAACTTGAGCTTGATTCTGATATAGGCAACATATGCAGTTTGCCTTATCTTGGACCTTTTTTTTTCTCATTGTTTCCTCGTAAAATTGTTGCCATTGTTTTTATTCTTTAGTCTGTTGACTCTACAATCCAAGATCTCAAAACCTTAGGTGTAACCTAAAATTCAGAAGAGAACTCCAAATTATATTTTTTACCTATCTACTTTAGATAGGATGACATTTTGTGGATTAGAACATATCATTTTTCCTCACAGATCAAGCAAAGAAACTCAGTTATTTAGATGGCCTGTCTGATGATGCTTATGACACTTATATTTCAGGAAGGCCTACAAATAAGACCAGGTTGATTAGAGGAGATAAAGCAAGCATGGATAAATCTCTAACACAATCAAATAATAAAAACGCACTTCTGACTGGTCTGATATTGAACTCGATCACACAGTAATTCAAGAGATGTTTGTCATATCTCAATCTGCAAGTAAAATCTTCCAAAATTCATAATGATAGTACTTTTTGTTGATTTCAGATAAAAAAGGACCATCCTATAAATGCTGTGTGTACCCCTTTGTAAGCTGCCAGAGTCCCATCCATCTGTATAGTGGCTTTCTCAACTTGGTTGCTTTAATTAATTGAGGGATCTTCTCATTTAAAAAAATAATAATAAAGAACTCATCAACAAGGAAGAGACTTATTTATAACAAGTTATGAGATTTTTTGTTAACAATGGGCTGCACAACACAGGAGGTAGACCTCCCCCATGAATCATAGAAATAGATTATTTCCTCAAATTTCCTCAATTGTTTTATTGGATTTTAGTTATTCTCAAGCTTCCTCAATTCTACATTCAACTAAGCCCTTAGTGTTTCCTCCTTTCCCTGCTGGTATACCATGACTATATTAAGATGAATCAAACAATGAAGCAAAACAAAATTAGCCCTATTAGCAGAAATATTGAACTATTGATTATGCATTTTCCTTTATTAGCTGAGAGGAAAGAAAAGAAAAAAAAAAAAACAAAACAAGGAAAAGGAAATATAATAAAGTAAAAGAACCTAGAAATTTGGGAATATATTATATATAGGAATAGCTAAGAGGAACAGTAAGAATGATCGACATCAAAATGTATCATTTTCGATGAAGGTTTCAAATGGAATGATCTGTATGCAATGTAGTTAAGTGCACTATAGGTTAGCACTAAAGGTAGTTTTGATCATTTGGTCAGACAGCTGAATTCTAATTTTAGGTTAAGCAGGAAATTGACAACTTATTTTTTAACCATATGAAAGTTTTTCTTATTCCACTCCACATGCATTAGAAAATTGAACAAAGGACCCATAAGTTAAACAATGATAATAAAAAAAGAAAATAAATAAAATAAAATAAAAGGAAACAATATAATTGAAAAAAAAGAAGAAGAAATGAATCCATTAAGAACTTGAATTCACCAACAGTTAATTGCAAAAGGGTTTTGCAGTAAATTTTTAGTTTTCAAAATTCTAAGAACCACCCTTCTGTGAGGATTCATGGGGTGTCTTAATCTCCTCACTTTGATTTAGTCTGATACAGGTACATATAAACAAACATACACATGAGTTTCAATTTTTAAAATTTAATACATTTCTTGGAAAATGACTGATTTTCTATGGCCTGCAAGAGGAGGCCTTGGGACTCAAACACTTGTATATCACCAAGTTAGACTTAAGTTAAAGATTACTAATTCAATAGGGGGGTTGTGCATGATGACACTAAAAAAACTGTCATAAAACACCATGAAAAATGAGTAATAATGGATTACATGAGAAATTTTCTTGAACACTTTCAAGTATTGATAAAGTTGGGGCCTAGGAGTTCTCATTAGCAGATTTTTGTGCATACCAAATGGCTCATTAACTGGGTAAACATGCTTAATGATGGCCAAATGATGTGTATTGGTGAAAGTGAGAAAGAATTTTCACAAACATACTGTAGCTTTGGTTGCAAGAATGTGTCCTTAGAGATTCAGTTGTGGCATTAAATCCAAAGAGAACAAAGAGCCATATCCCACTTCTTTCTAGACAACTAGATAAAATACAGATTATTGTTTTTACCTTATTTACAAATAAAATTGCACAAATACAAATAGAAGAAATAGACCAAAGAATTCAAAGTTGTCTTTGTAACCTGGCATATTGGAGACAAATCCCCCTCTGTTCTCTATGCTGCCTCGCTCAGTATTAGGTTCATGATCAGTAGTCATCTGTATTGCCTGTCCCCCTCTTGAAAGAACCGCCCGTGAATCTCCAACGTTGGCTATCCATAACTTTTGACCATTTATAAGTATTGCAGTAACAGCAGTTGATCCACCTCGTCCCAAATCGGGACTGTGGGATAGAATTGCTTGGTCAGTCCTTTCATAGGCTTTTGAAATGGATCTATTGGGATCAGTCCAAAATTCTTCCTAAAATGATGAAAATATGAAATTAGATTGCACCCTTTCAGGTTAATCTCATAAATAAATAGCCCAAGCATCAAATATGCAATCTCATCACATAAACAACTCACCTCCTTTAAAATATTGGCAAACAAATGCTTCTGTAAATATGCAGGAACACTATCTCCCAAATGGCCATCATAAATAGCAAATAATCCCAGCTCACGTCCTTTGACCTGGACAAACTTAGCAACGTGATAATCCTCCATGGGATGATTCGCTTTACCTTTCACTAGGCTAAATCCATACTTCGTTGGACCTTGGTGGCTTCGCCCCTTACCAGAGCTACATGAGGAACGTACTCCTACAAACTAAAGAGATAATACTAACATCAAACTCATGAGAACTAGAAAATGCGCATAGAGAAGCTAAAGTATTACTTAAAGACAATAGAAGGAAAGATAAGAGGAACAATTTCTAGAACTCTTCATATGACGAAGAGACAAACAAATCCAAGTAGAAACCAATCCTCCAAACCCTAGAAAAAAAAAACGAAAATAAACCATAGTAAAGGTAATAAAAAATTCCCGCTAATAACAGCCTTGGGTTCAGTTTGAAGTGTTACTCAACTAAGAACTATGCTAAGTTACTAATTGCAAAAACCAGACAAATTTTAATAACAGTATCCAACAAGGTTAGGGCCATTACCCCAATTTTCCAGGGTCTTGGAAGGGGTATTCTGGACACAGACCAGACGTTTGGAGTTCTCTGTTTCACAAAGTGACTGCTCAGACTTGAACTTGTGTTCTCACGCTGGCCAGCCATAGATTTTACCATTGCACCAAGCAATGGCCCCTAACAGTATCCAATAAGGCTGAGAGCCAAATATTGAACAAAAATCCCAACCAAACTAACTGAAGAAGAAGCAGGAACAGTATGAAATAATTGCACTAAAACCCAAAATGATAGGGGTGCAAAAGAAACTATACCTAGCAGAGAAGTATTTTGCAACAAAAGAAAATGGACAACCCATGACAATTTCTGAACGAATATCTCCGCTCAAGAGCAGTGGAAAATAACCATATAACTCAATTTAACCCTAACTGAATGTCAGAAGACACAAACTGAAAAAAGTAAAAAGTAAACAGAGAAGCCATCTGAAGCTACTGATTTTCCAATCAGTACAAAACCGCAAAATATAAAGCCACTTCAAATTTAAACAGATTCGTGCTTCTTCGGAGACTAATCAAACTACCATGCTAGATAATTTACTACAAAAGCATCGAAAAAAAATCCACAAAAGACGATAAAAAAAGGGGAATTCTACTAACCTCAGAATAGGGAGAATTAAAGCAGCATAACCTATCCATATAAATCTGCACCGTCTCTACTTCTTCCACTAAATTTTCAACATCTACCTGTTCTGATAACCTAAAATCGAAACTCCAGATTTAACCCACTTAAGAGATCCACGATTTCTCCCGGAATTTCACAAACTGCATCATCAGAACCAGAAACACGATCGTGAAACAACAACCCACAAGTAAAAACAAGTCTAAACTCCATACTTACCACCAAAACTAAAAAAAAAAAAGCAAACAAACAAATAAATAAAGGGCAAAAGTGAGTTGGGTATCTCATAATTCCTCTTACCGATCCACCACCAATCTCCTTGTTCGAGAATCGAAGGCGAAAGTAAGGTCAGAGGGGACCTGGGATGTCGATGCTGTTGAATTTCTCCTTGTTCTCGGTTCGCACTAGTAATATGAACAATAACTGAAAATAAAATAAAAAAGAAAAGGGAGAAAGCGAGAAGAACATGTAAAAACTTTTACTCTGAGAATACGAATACAAAAGAAATAATAAACAAATCTAAGTGAGAGGGGAATCGCCGATGCTGGCGTTTGTTTTTCCGACTTTGAAACCGTTTTGTTTGTGGTCTTTGCCAGTGCAAAAGAAAAGGCTGCTACGAGGCAGACTTCCTTCCTGTTGACTTTGCTGTCTGTACTATCTATCACCTCTTTCTCTCTCCTCTCTCTCTCTCTCTTCCCCTTTAATTCTTTGGCTATTTTATACTGTACCCTCGCTGTTCCAACTCCAACTGCAAGGAGAAGGGCAGAAGGGAGGTCGGATCTGCTACTCACAAAGCGCGCTTCACACCAACCTCACAAATCATTGCAGCCGTGCGTTGATAACATTTCCCGTACATAATGTCATCATTTATGGGAAGAGATTCCCAACTCACGACTACGATGCACTGTAAGGATGGTGTGAGGCGCGATTAGTATAGAGCAGATCAGAACTCGCAGGGAGGTGCCTCAACCTGCCCTTGATTTCTTTCCTTAATTAATGAAAAAGCCCCTGCTTACCAACTTAAATACTATTCCTAGCCCCGAATTCCTTTTATTAGTCCAAACTACCCTTGGATTTTTCCTCCGTTTTGTTTTGTCATTTTTTAATTCTTACCCAGTTGACTTTTGGTTGACTAATTGACCCACCAGTTTTGTGAAACCACACGAGAAATGGTCCAGCGTTCATACTTTCTGTTTGGGTTTTGTCCTTTTTATTCTCTTTTCTGCCTCCTCATTTGATTCTTGATTGTGGTTTTGTACTTTTTCTTAAGCCACATAGCTTTTTAACTTTTGTTTTGTTGTTTTTTTGCGCTCTTTTACCTCTTTGTGTTGATTTAACCACTTCACTGGAGTTTTTGTTCCTTTCTGTGTTAAACCCAAGTCACATTTGCTTCCCCCATAGGCCACAGGGGGTAGGGGGTAAAAAAAACAATTTCACGCTACAATACTCAGCTGTAATTTTGCAATTTTTATGGCAAAAACATTGCTTTCCCACCCGCTTTTTTCGAGTCCAGATCTCCCATCCATGAGAACTCTGTCCACATTAATCATAGTTATATAGGAAAAACATCTCATCCTCTATATAGTATTATATTTTCAATTCACAAAAGATAGTATTTTGTGGGTAGGCGAGAACAAAATTCCCATGGGTAGGAGATCCAGAGTCCTTTCTTTTACGTTTGAACCAACAAACTCAACAGAATTGAAAATATGAAACTAGCTTATCTGAATAGTTGTATTATTGTTGCTGCTAAAGCTTGTGATTCATTTTTCTTTCTTCAGTATAAAACGTGTGATTCTTTTCTTTTTAGTTATTTTCCACTGTCAACTCACAAAGAATATGATTCTGTTAGTTCATAACTATTTTCTTCCAACGGGTCACAAGAAATACCAGGGATCCCTTGGTCTGATGGGAAATGCCTCACTACTGACACTCGCATTCTTTTGTGAAGGAATAAAAAAGAAAACACTTGATGGGCATTAAGAGTAGAATGAATAATTTAGCAAAAGGTGTCTTATTCTTATAGAATTTGGTATCGTGGTGTTGTATGTTTGTTGTGATTTAGTTTTGGTGATATATTAGTATCTAGATAGACAATTATGCTTAAATTTTACTTGGTTGGCTGATTATGTATAAATGTTTTGCATATTTTTTTCTTGGGTTATGTGAAATTCACTTTTGAAAGGAAACATCTTAATATGTGGTGCTTAAATTAATAGGGCTTATATAGAATAAAATATTAAAACAATTATTGCATCTCACATTGAACCCAACCTGCTTGTTTTTTTTTTCTCTATTTCCAATGCATAAAAACAATGAATACACAACACCATGATACCAAACCTTGCCTTCAGCAAGTTGCATTGGGAGATTTCTGTTCTTACTTTTACCGGGGGGTTTGTGGTAAACTGTGCTTCTTCTGCCTAAATTCTTCAGCTTGTCTTTCTTTCATTCTTTTGATGAGATTAGGGTTGTAAGTCGGGTCGGGTTAGGTTGGGTTGAGGCCAACCCTAACCCAACCTACCCAATCCTAATCCTAACCCTAACTAAATTCCTTCAACCTTAATCTAATCCAATCTTCTTCCTACCCTTTAAAATCTTATAGAATTTCTTAATCTCAGACCTTAACTCAATTTTCACTATATATATTAATCCTATGTTTTATTAGTATTTAATTGTTGATGTCTTTGTTTGTTCTTTTAGTATAAAATTCAGAAAAATAAGTGTTTGAAATGACTATAGTTTACTATGAGTTATGACTTATAATAAATTTTTTATGGGTATCAAGCTATGAATTGATTGCTAAACTCAAAATGCCTACATGGCACTGGTGCGGTGGTGTTTACATTTGAAATGTTAGCACAAAATGCCTACATGGCACTGGTGGTGCGGTGTTTATATTTGAAATGTTAGCAGTACCAAACAACCTCATTGTGTGTCTGGTTTATAGGTAAACTTTAAATGTCACTATAAAATCTCTTGAATGAGAAATGCTATGCATGTGTTTTGTTCTGTAGACGTTTTGTGATAGACATTTATTAAAACGCTGCCATGTCATTGCCAAATCAGTATGTTTTTCATCATTTTCATCCGTACACATCGATATTCACAAAAGTGGGTTTTGATTTATATGCATACCAAAAGTTCTATTTTAACTCTTTCTCCTACGGTTGAGTGTTTATTCATGGTTCCGCTGATGTGGTGCCTAATGGCGTCTAATAACCCCTAGTTGTCAATAAATGGCTTATCAAGTACTTTTCTCAATTTTGAAGACAAATTAAGTACAAACATTTATTTAATAAATAGAAAATAATACCAAACACATGCTACATTAATGATGTGCTATTTCAGGATGGGCCATGCTCAAATTCACTAAGAAAGCGATGAATTTCTACATTGTGTTTCTCATTACCTTTATATAAAGAATCATCTTAGAAAAAAGACTATAAGGTCTCTATAGTTGGAATTTTGGATTAAATTTAAACTCACACTACAAATGCAAGGCATTTAGATTTTGAGGATGAAACAACATTTTTTATTTCAAAATATTTTTTAATGCATTTCCTTAAATGCGTTAACTCATTGATTGGATTTACATATTAAAATATTTGGATAACCACTAATTGCAAATATTTTGATATATCTCTCATGACCTGGACATGAAGCCAAGGTAAGTATTGACATTATGTAGTAAAGATGATACATTTGTTTAAGTATCTATTTGCGACTTGGGAGGGCTAAAGAATAAGATTGTTCGGCTTTCTAAGGTGGGCCCATAAGGACAACCTATAAGCTATATATATTATTTGGTGAAAATTTCGGAAAACCCAAATTGGCTGTTTTTAGGGCTATCCACTTCAGCCTCTTTAAATAATTTATGGAGAGCACTTCAGACGACCTGAAATCAACTTAGGACCAGTTTGGGAGGGATGAGACTTTGGTTGAGCTGCTCTGGAAATGCCACTGAGAGAAGTTGCAACCGAAAGCCCTTTTTTATTTTTTTTGAGGTGCAAAGCCCTTTTTTTATTGAAGGCCCATGTTTTTTCATCAAAACATTGTTTATATGCTGTCCTAATGGGGCCCACTTTGCAAAGCCCAAAGCTGCCACGGGAAAAACCTCCCAAATGGGCACTTAGCAGTTGGAACCACTGCAACGGTTAAAGAAAATCTAGCAACAACACAGCCATTCTTCTGGTTATTTTAGATCTTGGTATATATTAATCATCGACTCTATTTGTTATGGTTGCCTTATTGGTCCCTTCTCTCTCATGGTGACTAGTTTGATTGCAATTCATTTAAGGAAAATAATTTTATGAAATTATTGTAAAATATTTTCCCCAATATAGAACTTTATTCTCCTACCAATTTTTGCATAAAGCAGAAAAGAAAATGTCCACGGTCTAGTGCTTTATCTAATTTATAGCTTGTTCCCATTGATTTCTCTCCAGAATAGAGCCAACCAACTCATTGACTCATCAGAGCTGTGTACCCACTTGATGTAGGGGTATTTGGCCGATTCACAAAATTTGACACGTCGTACAGGTTTGATGCATCCCGGCCATCTTGCAGACTCTGGCACGTGGTATCGGCCGGATGTATCTCGACCTCCCATCACCAATCACTATGCCACCACCTGTTCCTAACTATTCTTTCACTTAGGCAACTCTTAACTATAAAAATGGACTCCCACATTAAGGTAAAGATACATTGGAACTTAAGCTCTAAGTCTCTTTTCTTGTTTAGTTCGACCCCTCATAACTCTTGGCTAATTTAACCGTTGGAATTTTCACCCTTGGAATAACAGTCGGTACCTCTGACATATTTTTTCTCTCAAGTTGGACCTTTCGGCCTTAAATGTTAAAAGTTATCTTATTGCCCTCGGCCCCACATTTTGCACCAACACCACTGAAAGCACAAATTCATGGTTTAAGTAAAGAAACGAAATGGACATTGCCTTGACGATTCAAAGGTAGGCCTTATGTCTAAACAAACCTATTTTACTATTTCAGGCTAAAAGGATTGGTTGAGTCTTGACACCTAAAAGGTGATTTATTACAATGGGTAAAGCAAAAAATATCTCTTAGTAATGGTATATATATTGAAATGAAAAAGAAACAATTTTGTTGTTTTTTTCTTTTCCGTATTAATTACTTCAATTCTGAGGTCAACATATTGAAAACTTGATTAAAGAAAGTAAAGTAATTGAGTGATATCGATAGATTGGGATCCCTGCCGTGGACCCATCAAGATATCTAATATTGGATGGAGTTTTTTCAAAAAAAAAAATAATAATAAATAGGTAAAATATATGATGCATTCGTAGTACTATGCAACAAAAGATGTACCCATTACGTATGTATTTTGATAAATACATAGATATGCCACATAAGTAATATAATATCCTCCTTTGACCTTTTGATCTTGACTGGTTCAGTAGAGAAATTCCCATTGATAACCCACACAGGAACATTTGTACTAAACCGCCAGCTGCATGATCTAAGTTTCCAACTATTTGATTTTTGTTTCCTTCTTTAATTTGGACCCGCTAGTCATGAATCTTGATTTCACCAACCATGTAGAAGGCGGTGATTATTGACTTAAGAGGCAAGAAACAGGTTTCTGATAAATCCTAATCCTCCTTTTATTTAGATTTTCTGCTACCATGGAGTTTGATATAAGAAAGTGATTTTGGGGGAGAGTGAATTAATCGTGAAGGAAGCGACGAGAATGATTGTGAAAGGAGAAGAAGATTTGGCCCTCCCTTGAATTTCGCCATGGTTGAAAGAGATATATACAGATCTGGTTTTCCGAATTCTGAGTGAGTTTATTTTGCAATGATTGACGGGGAGAAGGAGCCTTTTTTCGATTATTCCCCAGGATGTCATGGAGGCTCTGAGAGACTTAACTTAAAACCAATTCATTTGCTGGTGTCAAAACCAGGGTAAAACCAACTGGGTTTCTAATTTATAGGGTTCATCACTTCATTGAGGTGTTTGATGTTTCATACCTGAAGCTGTCATTATTACATTCTTTTTTACACTATTAGGATAACACATGGAATGAAGGAAGCTTCAAATTTGCTGATGAATCTAATAGATATACACTCGAATATGTAATTATGTATGCCTAAACCTCATCTAACGTGAGTAGGAGCATATTTATTATAATTAGTCCTAATTTATGGAACTATCAGAGAACCATACATTTACTTTCATTTTGGTTCTAGTTATAACCAACAGGTTTTCATAGAAAAATTAGATTCTAATAACTAATGACTATAAAGTGAAGGTTCTCACTGTTCATTTGGCATCCCTATTTCGAGCTGTTTTTTCTGATATTGGGTCCCACATGCATTCCTAACCCTACTAACCTGCCAACCAGGTTTAACATTCTTGCCCCCATGGGGCCCAAAGCCACTACAATGCTATACCCCCACCCAAAAAAAAAGACCACGAGAGATTCTTCATTTGAACTTTTATTTAGATGTGGGAGTACTGTTTGCATGACTGGCCTCTAGGAATCTGCCAATGTGGAATTGTCATGCTTTGAAAATAGATGGTTTCCAAGTTTTGGGACACCAGCCATGCATGATAATGGAGAACCGGAAACTTTCCGGGTAGTTACTCTTTTTCTTTTATGACCTTTAGGCACTAATTCAGGGGTACATAATGTAACAGTGAACAGTGATGGGGAAGATGAAAAGGAAAAGTAAAAAAAAGAAGGGAATGTTCTCAGGGGATCGGAAAACAAAGGGTATATTAGAAATTTCAGAGAAATATAGAGGAACTGGTAGGTTATGCTTGACATGGGAGACTTGGTTATAAAAACTTTGGAAAGTGAGCCCTCCCTCTCAACTGAGAACTTTGACAGGTCCCACAGCAATTTGTCTCTTTGGCAACTTCCATTTTTTTTGTATTATATAAGAGTCAAACAATGCTATCTGTGATTTTCTTGACTATACACAAAACCCAAATCAGTTGAATTATATATACACACACCAGTAAATTAGTGGTGAGGCTCTTGAACCAATGGGCTATAATCCACAATTATAATAAATTAGTGATCTTCATCCGATCTAGCTTTATTACTATTTTTTGGATTAGAACCTTTACACCCACTTGTAGATAATCCAAAGGAATGAGATTATAAAGCATTAAACTCCATTATTCCCAAGCCTTAACTGTTTAACTGGTTCTTGACTGTTGACTCTACTAATCCTGATACTGACACAGCCATTTTGAAAATAATCAAAGAGATTATATCATGTGAGAATCACGTTCCTCGTTGCAAAGTTCTCCTCGCTTTTGTAGTGGTCCCAGGTCAGCAGTTTGCCCAGAAAAAATGTGCCCATGTACTCATGCTTCAGTTTTACGCAGGCAGGCACACAGCAATTGGATGAACTTTTATATTGTTCTCCAAGTTTGGCTTGCAAATGGGTCTGGGGCCCCGTAACTGAACACCTGATCCATATTTCAAGCATCGGAGATTATCATCTAATACAGAAATTAATCACCATATACAAAAGACGACAATCAATTGTTTCAATTAATATAATTGGGGAAGGTGAGAAGTTGACTACTTGAGTTCTTAATAGTTTATTATGATGAATTAGAGAGGCAACAATAAAATATAAAATGGGCAACTTGGTTCAACTTTCTTTAAGTTAACAACAGAGGCTTGATCGTTGGAGGCTAGAAAGAAGGTCGTTCACAATTTCTATTGTTGTATGAGGTGGAACACACAATTTGTAAATTTGTATTCATCAGCTCAAAATGTTTCAAGTAAAAAAACATATCTCTTTCATAAATTTATATTAATCAATCCGCCAAAACATTTCAAATACCAATAAAACTATAGTCTCTATCAAGCTTAAGAGCCAATGTCAAAGGCTATATAAATTGGACACCAATTTTCATCGGGACGCTTTTTTACAAAAAAACCCGGTGGACACACTAAAAAGTATAGTCATTTAGTTGCCCCTTGAAAACATCTCATAAATTTAACATATATAAGTGCAACAGATATTTCCAATATTGGCTGAGTACTATACTCTTGAGCTTTTACTTTCGGAAGGTTCGGGTCAGTTTCCTAAGCCAGTGTGAATGTTTTTTTTTTTTTTTTATTCTGATCAATGAGGTGATCCCACATCAAAGGGTGATCTACATCAAATTAAAATGATAATTAAACAGTGATGAATAAGAGAATCTTTTCAAGGTTGACTTCCAATCCAACTTGTCATGCCCATTCTTACCATGACAGGGGAAAACTTTAGATGTCCATAGGGGTGTTAATTGGACTGGATTTCTAATTTAATCCAGTCCAATGTGAGTTTATAATAAATGGATCACGTTCAGCCCAATCCAACGAATATTTTGGATCGGTCTAATTTAATGTTTAGACCATTTAATTTGTTCAAATTTGTTTTGATTTAGATTGGTTTCCATCTAAATCCGGTTCTTTAATACTTATATTATTATCTTATATCCATGGATCAGATATTGACTCAATCCAATCCAATCTTATATGAATATAAATTTATTACGAATGGATCAAGTCCAGTCTAATTTAATAAATATTTTGGATTCCATTGATCCAATCCAATATGTCTTATTGGTCCGTTCAATCAGTTCAAATTGATTTCAGACTGAATGGGATCCAATCCAAAACTGGTGGGACTGACACCCTTAGATGTCTACATTGGACAGACTGTACCATCTACAAGCTTTTTCCTTGTGACACGTCAATACATTGGTACTGTTGCATGGAGTTTCATATGGACCAACGTGTGATGCAGGGAGAGCCTTGTGGACAGCACAGACAGCCAAAATTTTTCCCACTTGATGGGGGAATCTCTATCTTACTACTCACCATTAAATTTCCCTTTTAATCTGATGTAGACCCCTTCGATGTGGGATCATCTCATTGGTTATGGTATGATGAAATGCTCTTATAGACTTATATGAGCTAAGATGGCCATTAATCAAAGATGACATAGCTAGTAACCTATTGGAATTGGGTCCTCTGTTCTCTGAGCTAAGTCTCTCCTTTCAAACTGGATGGGCCAGAGACAATCATAAACATCAGGTTAGGCAATCTGTCCAGTTCAAATCAGCCCCCTACAACGTCCTACAGCACATCCCCGCTGTGTATTGGAAACATCTCCCGATGATGATATCATCATTTTTGATATTATCATCACGAGTGAAAATGCCAGTGTTCTGTACACATGGAATCCACGCGTACATTCTCATTGAGTAGTAAGCCATATGGTGCATATGAGTGATAGACACGGCAGGAAGGGTGCTGATGTGATAATAATATAGTCAACCTGATAAGAGGCCATCGAGAAGAGGGACAGCTATGATGGGCTACATCGGTTCTGCCATGGTAGGAATAGTTGTGGACTTTAGTAATAAGAATATAAGATAGGAAGGCTGTTACATCTAATTATCTAAAGACTAAACAGAACATTGTTGTCTAAAATTCACAAGAGAGACTGGGGAATCCAATTCTTAACGCTTCCTTCCAGATAACCCTTTTTGTTGACCATTAGCTATCCAATCCACCAGTATTTTCTCTGAAAAGAAAGAAAGAAAGAAAACAGAAGTTACCTATGAACTTGTGATATTATTCAATTGAAAATACTGAAAAAAACCATAATTTTCTTGTGTTTGAATCACAAATTCCAATCCAAATATAATTTATATCTTAATTAAAGATGAAAATTCCAAATGCAATTTAGTGGTAAAAGCTATCTTGTTAAATGCAATTAGGAATCTTGTCTTCTCCACTACATATTAGATCATTTTTTCAAGTAATTCCAGTAGTCCAACCATTAAATTTCCAGGCTTTTAATATGAAAAGAGGATGCTAAAATAAGAAAAAAAGTTTCTCTTTTGCCAAGTCGAGGACTTTACCACATGAATAGAGAATGTGCCCAAAGCTGCAAAAAAAGAAATGCCACATGGTGGGATTCTGTGTCACTTTGATTTCCTTACTTTTCAGAAACTACTCTCTTCACTGTTTTTCTTGTCTAATAAACTGTTCCTACTGTACATGCATGCTAATTACAAAAGGGTCCTTTTCACTGTTTTCGTTAGAAGGCAACAATTTCTTTCTTTCTTTTCCTTTGGCATGGAAAAATCAAGGTGTTTTGGTGTCTGTTTTTAGATTTCCAAGAGATTATTTGGCAAATCTTTTTAAGTACATCTTTCCGCAACCCAACAGACCAAAAGATGCATCGAGCATTTGGGCTTTGGAGTTTGTCTTTCAAGACTAACACTGCTTGGTAAGTATCCTGGTGTAACGTGGTATAGTGGGCTGGGCTGTTAAATGAAAGATTTCAGGAATGGAAGGACAGACATTGTTGATTTTCAGCCATTTTAAGACTCCATTAGGTGCATTTTTCCATGTGGGTTATTGGTTTTTTAGAAGTTCGGTAGTTTGATTTTTGGTTCTTCTCCGTTTGGTTGGGGGAAGATCTTTTTATCGAAAGATTATGAAACGAAAAGACGTGAAAAGCTTGAATTAAGCTTATTTTGGGAAGCTAGAAATAGAGATTCTCGCCTTTTTTCGGAAAGATGCACCTCCAACTAAACAATCTTTGGACTGTCAAAATCGTCATATAAAAGCTTACTATGTCTTTTGGCTGTCAAAAATTTCAAAAAATCTTTTACAAAAGATTTGTCAAACAACACCTTAAGCTTTTATAAGTTTTTCTAGCTTATTATCTTTCACCCTCAAACAGAAAAACACCAAATTTTAGTCTTCTGAGATTTGAAAAGCCCAAAAGACTGCAAAAAAGACATATAAAATGCTCTCCAAGTTTTTGAATAATACCAATTGCAGCTAATTGTGTTGTATCTACATTACAAGATAACATAGAATCTCTATTTAGGCACTTTTTTAAAGCCTCAGAAGTTAACAATGATTGATGATGTTGTCCTCTTTACACCTAAAAAGTCTCTTTGTTATTTGTCATTCAGATCTAATAAATTAAAGTTCCCAATGGGCATATTCAACCAATGCATAATCATATTATATACAAGCTTTTGGTTAACATATACACAGTCTGAGGAGCGGCATTTGATCTAGCTGTACCCCATATGGGTGCTCTCTGCACTCAGGAAATGGAATCTATTCGTGCGAATAGATCCCACGTGTGAGTACCCATTTTTAATGATTAATTACAGTAATTAATTATTAATTAATAACAATAATTACTAATTAATTACTAACTAGTAACAATAATTATTAATTAATTGCAGCAATTAATAATATAATAGCATGCATCTATTTTCAAAATTAGTTACTAATTAATTATTAATTAATAACAATAATTACTAATTAATTACATTAATTAATAGTGTAATTATATAATTACTGTAATAATAATTACTGATTATGTTACTAATTAATAGTGTAATTATATTATTAATTAATTATACTGTAATAGTAATTACTGATTATCATAGTAATTTAATAAATATATAATTAGTGATTACTTTAATTTTACTTTAAATTAAAATTATAAATATTGTTATTAAAAAATACTGTTAATAAATTTAGTAACCCAATTTTAATAATTACTGATTATTACAGTAATTTAATAAATATATAATTAGTTATTATATTTAATAATTACTGTTATTATAAATATTGTTAATAAATAGATATTTACTTAAATTTTACTTTAAATTAAAATTATAAATACTGTTATTAATAAATGCTTTTATAAATATAGTAATTATTGTTATATTTTTATTAAAAATGTTATTAAAAGTATTGTTATTGATTATTTAATAAAATATTATAATTACTAACTATTACTATTAAGTACTGTTAATTTAATTTAATTTTGGAAATTATTAATTTAATGAATATTGTTAATAAATCCTATTCATAAATTTAATAATTACTGTTGTATTAAAATAACTAAATAATATTATTAAAACTTTCATTAATGATTATTTAATTAAATAGTACAATTACTTACTATTATTGATAAATGTTGTTAATAACGTTCTAACAACCGACTCTTCGACCGTTTAGTTCAAATGAATGGCCCGTTCTTACAACAAAAATTACAAGCAAAAAGTTACGAAACCATTCTGGCCATCGGTTTTCGGGTCGACGATTCGATCATTCGGTTCGAATGAACAATCCATTTTGACAACAAAAATTATAGGCAAAAATTTGAGTTTGTGAGGTCCATTAAGTAGTATCATACGTGTTATGTCATTTGAGTGTGTGACTCATACGACCCAAAAATAGAACCATTTTGGCCATCGGTTTTTGGACCGATGGTTCGTCCGTTCGGCTCGAACGGACAGCCCATTCTGACAACAAAAAATTATAAGAAAAAATTTACAAAACTGTTTTGGTCACTGGTTTTCAGGTCAGCGGTTTGATCGTCCAATTTGAACGGATAATCCGTTCTGACAACAAAAATTGCAAGCAAAAAATTGAGTGTGTGAGGTCCATTGAACAGTATCATACATGTTATGTCATTCGAGCATGTGACTCATACGACCCAAAAATGGAACCATTATGGCCACCGGTTTTCAGGTCGATGATTCGACCGTCCGGTTCGAACGGTTGACCCGTTCTGACAACAACAAAAAAAAATCCAAAACCATTAAACGACTCAATGGGTTGATGGTTAGACCACTTAGGTCAATGATAGGCCTCCACTTTATAGGAGAGAAAATGGTTTTCAAAACTGGGCCGGACTGGATGGTCGAACCAGAAAAACTAGGAACTAGTGGTTCGTTTTCCCCAAAACCATTGATTTTGGTCAGCGAACTGCTGAATTGGGCGGTTAACCTTTTGAATCATTTGAACGATTTTGACCATTTTTTTATTTTTTGATTTTCTTGTTAAAACGGGCCGAGTGTTCAATTCAAATGGTCGGACCGTTCGACCCGATAACCGGACCCCTGACCGCTTCGATTACTGGATCAGTTTTAAAAAACACGGGAAAGAAAATGAAAATGGAAGGAAGGCCATTTGTTTGGAAGGAGTAAGATGAGAGAATGTGGTTCTCCACTCTATATAATAGAGAATGAATTACCAGGAGGAATGTGGTGCAGAATTTTCACCAATTATAGTGGTGGAAAGCTAGCATTTTTTGTCTCATTTTCACTCATAAACAATGCACATTTTACATCAGGTAGGGGTGTAAATCATAGTTGGAAAAAAAATGCATTCAAATCTGAATTGGGTATAAATTTTTTGCCTAATTTGGATTCAGACAGCAAACAAACAGGAGCTTGGATTTCCTACAATCCTACCCACAAACTGTTCTCATATCCATACTATACTAATGTGACACTATATGTGTGCATTGGAAATATCTCTCTTGTCATTCATGAGGAATTCCTAATATCTATCCTAGGAATGGCAACGGGGCAGGCGGGGATAGGGAGCTTCTCCCCATCCCCATCCCCACGAGATTCCCATTCATCGTGATTTTTTATAATGTTAACCATTTTATTTTTATTTTTTATTTTATTTAAAAATAAAAATATAATAATTAAAATTTAACCATTTTATTTTTATTTTTTATTTTATTTAAAAATAAAAATATAATAATTAAAATTTACAATCCTATTAGAAAAGATTCAAATACATTCAACCATATTTTTAAAAATATTAATATATAGATGCATGCATACATACATATATATATATATATATATATATATAGTGGAGATCGGGGATGAAAATTTCCCCATCCCCATCCCGTGGATGGAGTAGATCTCCACAAGTACTGGAGAAATGAGAAAAATTGTCATCTCTAATTTCTCTTATGGGCTATGGGTATGAATGTCGAAACAGTTTGTAGCTAGGAGATCCGGAGTGTACAAACCGAGCCTTCACAAGCTGCTTACTTTAGGGGAAAATACATGATTAGTTTGGGTTGTTGACTAACTTGTCAATAGACATGAATATTATTGTCTTATTCTAGTTTTCCTTTCTTTGATAAGGCTTCAATGGGCTTACTTTTAGGTTGTGTTTATTAGATAGAAAATAATGAGAAATAGATACCGCTGAAGAAAGTTATTAAGCAATTTCAAAAATATTGTTAATACTTTCTCTCAACTTTCTGTTTATTTCTTATCTATTGAACCAAACAATGTTTTAATGTACTTGTAATAATTGGGCATACCTGAATCAAATGGAGCAGTACAGAAGTTTAGGTTCTACTTGATCTGCTACTCATAAGATATACTACAGCTGCACCAGTAACATCTTCGCATGAATGACAGCAGAGATATTCCTGATGTGAGGCCGTAGAATCATCTGGGTAGCAGATCCAGACTCCAGAATTAACCCAACCCAAGAGTTATTAGCATAAGCTGAGCTACATATTTCTTTCTCATAAACAAATCATATAAAAGGAAAAGGAAAAAATACATGTTTTGGGTTGTTGGCCCACTTCCACTTGCATGATAAACATACAGACTTGCCTTTCTAATATCATTTTTCTTGGATAAGTTTGCCATGGGCTTGTGTTAAATGTATTTGTAATAATAGGGCTTATTAGTCATTACTTGAATCAAACCGAACAGAATAGAATTTCACGAGCTGCTTACCTCAGGGGTTAGGCCCATTACAAACCTAAACCTATCCAAAGAGTTAGTGCAAACTGATGATCAGGTGGAGAAAAAGACATGATTATTGGTTGTTGGCAGGCTTCAGATGAGGCCAGATCATCTGTTAATAAAACACGTTCCAACTCTATCAATTTCATTTCATACATAGGGGGATTTCACTTGATGGGTCCCAGTTTCATGTTAACATGTATTATGATGTAAGATGATGTTAGTAGAGGAGTAAATTGATCGTAAGCCCATGTCTAGCTTATCAAAGAAAGGAAATTAAGAAGACAAAAGGTACGTATGACCATCTATCATATGCGATCGAGGGTAAGCAGCAGAGTTTCAAAATCTTCATATCTTAGGCCTACTACAAATCTGAACGACTAAACCGACTTGAAGGCTTAGCGCAAGCTGATCAAGAGGTTACTTTCTCCAGAGGAAAAAACCATGTTTTGGGTTGTCGGCTTTAGGGTATATCAACATAATATTGATATCTTGATTGACAATGTTCTCCCATTTGATTTTCTTTTTGGTGGTCAAAGAAGAAAAAAATTATAACAGAAACAACGATATAGACAAAAAAAAATAAAGAGCCAAACAGCTGAGAGCTAAATTAAATAATAATAATAATAATAATAATAATAATAATAATAATAATAAACATCAGAATCTGAAATGATCTTCAAGGTCCAACTGGGAACATCTGAAAAGAAGACCTCAGAAAAAGTGTCCCCTTCACTAAAACCATGATCTTCTTTGTTCTGATCTCTTGAAATAACAAAGAGCTTTATCTTAAAGCTTTGGATCCAGGTCCCATTTGATAGAGAGATGAGAAAATGCAGACAAAAAAAGTGTGTATTTTATGTGCTCCAAGTACATGGATAATTTTGATTGGGCACATATCAATCAATACTTTCTTTGTTTAAAAGAAACAATGAAGTCTTGTTTCCAGTGTGTCTCTACCGTTTTACCTTTTTTTCGTTTGTTTCCAGTCATGGTTCTAAAGCATCACGGATACGCAAAATTGCATACCAGAGTTGTTAACAATTGTTATATATATATATATATTTCGATCACTTCTGTTTTATAGTTCAGACATACGTATATTAGGTTAAACGTTAATGTTCACAACTATTGACAGTGTCTAATTCTCATTATTTATTGGGAATATCTCCCCATAAATAAAAGTATACAACAAATAAAAAGATATTCCCCGATGTATAAGTATAACTATAAATGCTGTAATGTGGGTGTGAAGACCAATTCTGTAGGCAGGAAATCCAAACTTATTTTGATAACCTTAAAAATTAATATATTTCAATACTTTGAACCATGGTTTTTAAAATTGGATCGGATCAGATGGTCAGATCGGAAAAATTGGAAACCGGTCAGGTGATTGGTTCTATTTTCCCCCAAAACCATTGATTTTCATCAACAAACCATTGAATTGGGCAGTTAACCTTTTGAACCGTTCGAACGGTTTTAATCTTTTTTTGAATTTTTTTTTTATTTTTTGTCAAAATGGGCCAAACATTCGGTTCAAACAATCAGACCGTTCGACCCGATAACTGAAATTTGTCACATGGATGGAGGGCTAGTGTGGCTAATATGCAGGCTGTTAAATTGACCATGATTCTTTGATATGGTATTAGAATTAGTATATTTTTTTTTATTTTTTATTTTTGGTTTTTGGTTTCACACACCACTAATAGCCCCCTTTTCCCAGATCGGTGGTTGCAGGAAGCAATTTCACATTAATGGTGAAACAAACCAGCTAACATACCAATGAGCAACCCTAAATTGATAGTATTTAATCCTTAATCATCACCTCCATTGTAATCAATTAAATCAGCACAAGATATAGGTGGATCTATACTTGTCTTCACTGATCAAGCCCAATAGGCTTTCCAGTGAATTATATTGCATGCCTGAGAATAAAAACCTATTTGTTTCTCATCATTCAAAATAATAATAATAATAATAATAATAATAATAATAATAATAATAATAATAATAATAATAATAATAATAATTGTGTGGAATGGTCCACAATAACCCAGCAAAAATGAATCTGGATCTCCTGCCCACACAAACTCTGCCTGAGTGTATTTATACAACACTGCAGTCACACATAGAGAACATCTCATTCTCCTATATAATATTATACAAGGGGAGATATTCCCAATTCACAGGGACAATGTGTTGTGGGCAGAGTTCTGGTGGGCAGAAAATTTAGAGCGGGCTAAAATTTAGATTGGAAAACAGTTATCTAAATCTAGCTAAATAAGCAGTTGGTATATGATTCGTCATGCATTTCCATTGGCCTTATTTTTTGCTTGTTTATTTTATTTTATTCCTATAAGATATAAAAATATATTATCATCTTATTATATAAACTTTTGGTTGTCCAGGCTTTATCGAATACTACAAAGTCCTTTTGAAAGGAGTGTACTTCACGTTATTTGAAACTACCGAAAAGGAATAAGAAAAAAAAAAGGCATTCTTTGACCTATTTAATTTTATTTATTTGGTATGACATCGTTCATGCTAGGGAATATTGAATACACAACCACTTTTTATTTTGCATCTAACGTATTAGTTCAGTTCAGTATAGTCAAACTTCTTAAAAATAAAAATATTAGAGCCTATTTAGAGAGAAAAAACGAGCTTTTCCTGTTGAGAGAGTTTTTGGTTTAGACACCCTACCATGATAGTGGGCAAATTAGTAATTACTCATTGATTTATTTTGAGTAAAAGCAAAAGCATGCCCAAAACTGACTTGAATGTGCCCAACCCAAAAATTCTCTCAACAGCCAAAATTAATCCTATTTAGAGGGCTAAGTTAAAGATTCAGTTAAATTGGTTCAACTGCTTCAAAGATAATTCATAGGTTGAATCAGACAATTTTTCATTTAATTTTCACCGACATAACTTAAATAGGCTGTCCATGTAGAGCCCACATCAAAAAGCCAAAAGTCACTGCATTTAAACCCTCTCAAACGGCATTTAGCTGTCTATATTCAACTGTTGCTCCCTATATTTTGCACGATTTATGGTTGATGTCCTACATTTACAGCCAGGTCCTTCACGTTACCAATTGCAGAGTAAATTAGTGTGATCATGGCCCAACTGAGTCAAAACTTAGCACCAATGACTATCGGCTAGGGTTGGGTCAGACGGTCAGCCTTAGATGGGTTTTACCGTTTTAGATCAGGTTCAAGTTGGGGTAGAGTTGTGCTAAACCCTATCTGTTAATATTACGACATTTCAACATTTTCATATATATACTCTTGGTTGAGTATAAGAGCACTACAAGTGGAATAGATCAGGTTAGCCTTCTGCTTTGTTTGGTTGGATCGAGATGGGCTCGGGTTGGTGATGCTTGGATTTGGGTTGAGTCAAACCCATGTTTCAAATCCCTAGATAAGTGGCTTAGCCCAACCCAGGATACGCGTAGCTTGCACCTTGGGCCTAAAATAAGCCTAGGCCAGTCCTATACGGGCTGGACCGGGCTTTTAGGCCAATAACTTCAAATATGTTATATTATGACATATATTATAGAAAATATATTTTATATTCTATATGTATAATATAAAATTTTATATTGTATATTATATATTATATAATATATGTTTAATAGGGTAAATTGCAGATAGGTACTTACAGAAACATACTTTCAGGGTAGTTTTACTTTAGGGCCTGAACTTTTAATGTACCACTTTAGTATTTGAACTTGCAGAAATATACATTTAAGTTTGGCTCCGTTAGAGTAACATTACAGTATGAAAATGCCCATGTTGTGATTCTCTTTTTTCACTCTTCATCTTCTTCTATCCTTGGAGTTCTAATGCAAATCAGCAACATCAAAGTAAGTTTACCTCAGTTTGTTCATTGGGAGAGTCGTCTCACTTTTGGATGCTTCTTTTCTTGTTTGCTGGTTTGTGTTTGAGGTCAAGAAACAGAAGAAAAGATGAACAGTGAAAAAATAGTTTATAAAAGTTCAGGCCCTAAAAAATAATACAAAATTCAGGGTTTTGTATTGTACATATTTGTATTTGTATTCCTTCCAAATTGAGCCTAAGGAGTACAAATACAAATATGTAGAGTGTAACATCTTGTATTTTGTATTATTTTGTACATGTTTGTATTTATACTATTTCCAAATTGTGCCTAAATGTAGGTAGGGTGCAAATGAATCAGATTATGATTCAATTCAATCCTATTTGGTCGAATTCAGATCACTCCTAGTTGGATCTTCAGCTCAGATTCGAATCACCCCCTATCCCATTCGAGAAGATCCGATCTGATGTGTTGTATATTTATAAATATATATATATATATATAATATGTTATTTATTTATTTATAAATATACTATTTATATTGTATATTTATAAATTTTCTATATCATTTATTTTTTATAAAAATAAATATGTATATATATGATGAAAATAATCACAAAATACTTGTATTTTTTTTTGTTTTTTCTTTATTTAAATTGGTATATTTTATTTTTTCTTTTAATAATTTATTAAATTTTAAAGAAAACAAGTCAGATCAAATTAGAATCAAAGATTCGATAGGATTTGAATTCAAATCGTGTCCTATCAGATTCGGTCGGATCTTCGAATCGGATTGGATTCGACATGAATAGTGTCAACTTGGATTTAAATCTGGTCTAATCCATTTGCATCCCTAAATGTTGGGGTGCAACTTGGGTGGATTCAACCCAAGTCTAGATTGAACTAGACCAAAGTTTTGCACTGGCTAGGCTTGGATTTTTAGTCCTTAGGTTGGGCTCGGGTTTAAGATTTTGGATAGGCCCATGCATATGACACTTATGTAGCCCAAACTTGGCCCAACTATACACATTCATATAAACATATATAGATATGTATTTACATCAATGAATGCATACATATGTAATTTTATAGTCGGTTTATTGACCAACCCTAACCTCGAGACCGACTTGAGTGCATCAAATAACAATGTAGACTAGACTCATATTGGAAAAATCAGACTTGACCTCGTGCTTGGCCAGACTCAAGCTTTAGGCCCAAATCTTAGGGTTGGGCCTAGGTTGACAAAAAACTTGGTCCAACCCGCTTGACTTGCACCCTACCTAGGGGGAGCTCTTTTTTTAGATTTTGAGAGGGGGAAAGTTGGTCAATGGGATTTTGGTTCCCATTAACCAAGAATCCCATGTTCTTTTTCATATTTATGTGGGGACTAGGGGAAGTTTATTTTCCTGGTACCACTTACCCGGGTAAGTGATACCCATCTCTTGGGCATGGGTAAATAACTTTTCCATTTAGGGGGAAAATTGCCAACACTTGAATGGGACAAAAATGCCCCTTTTAATAATGGATTTTTATGGCTAAAATGGTCATTGCCTTATTTACATGAGAAATAAAAGAACATGGGTAAATACACTTAACGGGTATGTGTTTTCCAAGAAAAACTTACCTAAGTAAGTAACTTACCGAAAAGCGAACAAGGCCCTAAAGGTATAATTATGGAAGTTTAGGTACTAAAATGGCACATTTGAAAGTTTAGGCGTTGAAGTGAGATTATCCCTAAACTACAGGGTACCTATCTATAATTTACCCTATAAAATATTATACGTAATATATTTTGTATGTACAATATTTATATTTATAATATAAAATAACATAAAGCCCATGCCTAAGCCAAAAAGTTTATGGGCTGGGCCAAGTTAGAAATGACTACTACTAATTTGATAAGGGCCATAGCCCAAGCTAGGCCTGAAATATTATCTTTAATTGGTGGGGATATAGGGTTTCATAGAATATCACTCCTCTACAGCTATATCAGGTACATAGTGCAGGGTGCAATTGAGTCGAGCTCTAATTGAATAGTGTGGGTTTGAGTTTGATTAGGCTTGCTTCAAGTTTAAATGTAATCAAGATCGAATCTCAGGGGTAAGCTTGATTAGTTATTCTAATTCAATCTCAACCAATAAAACATTTAGTTTGAAAGTTTGCAAGCCTAACTTGATTAATATTAATATTACAATATATATTATAAACTATAAAAATATATATCATGAAAATATATTTTTATATTTTATATAATATGAAAATATATTCATTTTAGAAATTTCAAATCGAACTTAAGTTCTAATTCAAAACTAATAGCATTGAATGAAACCAAGCCAATACATGCTGAAATTCGGCTTGGTTGGATCACACCTTCTTCTTGTAGTAGTCTTAGTAAACTGCGAAAGTCTTCATGATTTGTAACCCAAATACCAAACGGGCACATACAGCCCATTAGCCCATTATTCTTCCTTTGATTTCCATTGAGAGTTGCGACACAAAAAAGCAACAGGCAAGAGCATGGCAACAACTAGCCAGAAAAGGATTGAGAAAATTGTAAAATATAAAAAACTCTCCAAAAGGTTTTTGACAATCATAAAAATCTTTTCTTAGGTTTTACTTTCATTAAAAACCTCTCCTATAGTTTACCAAAAACCTGAAATTATCTCTCTTCCAACCTGGTTGTAAAAGACTTCAAGGTCATGAAATTACCCTTACGTCTTACTAGATAATCCTAATTACTTTATTCTTTTCAATATAATTGGATATCTTTTTTAATTAAAAGTGACAATTCCTTTGAAAGTATTTTAGTAAATTTTCATCTAAATTGATAGGTATAAGGGTAAAATGGGTAATTTTTACACATTAGATTTCTGTCCATAAAAAAAAAGAGAAAATTCCTGATTAGTATTCTGTACTTTGTGTTTAGTACCACTTTGATTCCCGAACTTTAAATGTGACAATTCAGTACTCAAGCTTCCAAAAGGTATCAATCTAGCATCTATCCTAAACCAGCAGTTACATGCCTTTGAAAAAGATACAAATTCTCTTTAAGTGTCATCTAATTGTCTTTATCAATCACCTAAATATTGATAAAAAATAATAGTCCTAAATCCTCAACTCTTTTATTCAAGAAGTACTCCTAATTTTCTTGAATTAAAAAAGCAAAGTTTTGAAACTATTAAATTTTTTTCGTTAATATTTTGACGGTTGATAAAAAAAAATTAGATGGAAGTTAAAGGGCATTTTTAACTTTTTTAAATGTCACTTAACGTTTAATTAAGAATTAATTAACAATAAGTACTGAATTCACACATTTTAAAAGTTCGGATTCTAAATTGTAATATTTTAAAATTCGGAGAGGAAAATAACACTAGATGAGGATTTTGTGAAAGTGGAACTTTTTATCTTCATTAGAAACCTCAGGGGAGCTTTCATATTTTACCCAAAAAGAACTAACAATGAAAGGATTGCTCGTGGCGCAACTAACGAATATGCCACGAGGACGAAGTGGTCGTTATTAGACGACACGTGGCTAATTGTTGCATGTATCTGTGTATATTCTCTTGTTTCCACGTGTTCTTCCATGTAACTCTCTTACCGATCTCCCCCCACAATTTGCTGGAAAACAAACAGACGGATGTCTCGTCTTCTTCATCGGCTCCAACTCCTCCTCCCTCCTCCTTCTCTATTACATTTGCAGTTCGAGCTTAGTCTGCTATAGCGAATGGGGAGGCTCGTCCCCAAGGACGAGATGGGGAATTACAGTGGAAGAGGAGTCGTAGGAGTCGCATTATACTGGTGGAATGAGATCCTGAACTCGGAACAATGGCAGCAAGGCTTTTTCTATTCTCTCTGCGCTTGTTATTCCCTCGTTGCCCTCGTCGCCTTGGTAAATTTTTCCCTTTTCCTTCCCTTTTCTTTTAATACAAAAGAGAAAAAAAAAAAGATTAATTCTTAACGTCGCGTAGGCTTTTTCGTTTTTCTTTTTTTTTGCATGTGTAAGCTCCTATTAATTAAGAAAATAAAGAAAACTACTGTGACATAGGAATTACATTTTGACGGAACTTAGTTCCTGCGTAGTCCGGTTTTCCCCGTGTGGCTTTTCATGAGCGATTCTCTCTAGAGAAAGGTGAACTTGTGCTGGTTTGATTCATCTCTTGGTGATGGAAATTCTTTAATATGCAAATTCTTACTGTGTATATAATTATAGATGGCATGCAATTCACAGGGAGTTGGATCTATTTTTAGTTCCAGCGGGCACTAAGAGCAGATTCGGAAACATGCATTGTTTTGTTGGCAAACATCTTGAGGGAGGGATGAATATGTGGGGTTCGATTATTTAAGTTGTATTTGAGGAAGAAGAGTCATCAAGGACCGAGTTCATGAATTGTCTTTTATGGCCCAACCTGACTCAAGATTATTATAGAACTTTTCTACAACTTAGAATCTGAAAAGTACTAGAAAGAATTTACTATTAAAAGAAGGTTTTTTCAAGACCTTCCGTTTCTGGAAGTAATTCCTAAAATTGTGTTTCTGTACAATGTCAATATACAGCACTCACCACTGTAGTCATTAATTAATAATATGCAAATGTGCTTGAATTGCATATTTCCTCATTCAACAACAGCAGTGTCCTTATCTTGTAGCACTAATTTGATGCCAAATAGCACAATACAGAAATTCTTCAAGACCTTTGTATTTGTGGAGAAAGTTCCTAAAGTGATCTATACGATAACAGGAGGTACATTGTATCATTACTTTAATAGTTATATTTTGCATGTAGTTTTCTTCTTCAAAGAGAAAATATATTCAAGTATTTTCAAATATTTTTAATCCCTTATTCATCAAAAAGAAATGCTCTAGAACCCTTCAAAGAACTTTGGGTTTCTGTCAGAATGTTTTTTGCGGAGCCTTGGCTATCATATAGAAATGATCAACCAAATACTAAATAAACTAAACATCTCTGTTGTTACTGAAAGTTTAATTCTATGGTCCTACTCTAATTCAAACTTCTTGTAGTTTGTACCAATAATTAGAAAAAGAAATAGATTATTCAAATGAAACAGAAACTCATGTCTTCCCTTTTTTACTTGCATGAATTCCTTTTCCTCGCCATATTAATTTATAATGTCAAGTAGTGGCTAAGCTCATGTGAAGCATGAAAATGATTACACCTTATGATAAAATCCAATTGAAGACAGGTAGGACGTCAGTGTTTCCAGTTTTCTGTTCCCTAAAAATTTAGGAATGGTTAACATTTCTTCAGCTCTTTCAATTGCAGCCACTTTTTTGGTTAACACATAATATATATTTTAAATTGTATGCTTTATTGTCACCATTTGTCTTTCATTTTCTGTAATCATTTTCGTTCCAAGTGGTTATATCAATCCTCCTTATAGTCTCTTCCTATATCCTGGTCTCTGACTTTCTATGGAGAGGCAGTTAAATGTTATTATTATCTGATTCGTTGAGACAGTAAAGTTTTCAATACATTCTTTTTGCATTATTATGACTTCTGGATCTAAGCTAAGAAAATGAAATGATTTAAGCCATAAGCAAATCTATAGTGAGATTCAAAAGTGGACTTTTCTCTTTGCAACATTATACTTAGTGTTGCTTCCTTACCATCATTGACGAAATATGCATCATTTTTCCCTAGTAACTAAATTAATGTCCTCCACCTGCTTCAGGGTTCCATAGAGTACCTTTAATCAGCAGGAAGATATATTCTTAATCTTGTTATTCCTTCTAATTCAAAAAATATACCTCCATCCATGTCTCATTTATCAACCATGTTCATCTTTTTTTACCTCTCTCCCTCTCTCATACACACACACACGCACACGCGCACACACACACACACATCCTGCATAATTGATATGAAAATTACTTGTATCTTTGTCTTACAGGTACAACTTTCCAGGATCCAAATGAGAGTACCAGAATATGGTTGGACAACACAGAAGATCTTCCACTTGATGAATTTTGTTGTCAATGGATGTAAGGGCTGAACTCAGTTACAGTATCGTCTGCATATAATATAGAGGATCTATTCTCTTCCATGCTTGCTAAGGCTAAGTTGCATTTTGACAGTGCGTGCTATACTCTTTGGGTTCTACAAAACTGTGTTTCTTCTCAAACCAAAAGTAAGTTTATTGGTCTTGATGACCTCATTCCGTATCTTGTCCTAGGTGTTACTTCTCTTTGAAAAATACTAGCAAATGTGCACATGCCTTGCACATGGAAATTTTAGATGATGATGATGATAGCAATAATATGTTTCCATTTTTTATATTTTAATGTGTAAAATAATTCTTATTTATCACACTTATTTTTGTTTAATATTAGGTTGGTTTTAAATTTTGTATTTCATTTCCAACATCAATTAAAAATTATTATTTATCACACTTATTAAATTTGTGATGTAATTCTGGGTTCCTAGCCTTCGGATGCTCTTCTCTGGGGGCCTCTTGTATTCTGGTTCTGTTTCTAATTAATTACTTTACATTTTTCAAAAGAAAATATTTATCACACTTTTTAATATTACTAATGTAAATATTAAAGATGTTCAAATTATTCTATAATTTTCATTTTTTTATTTCTTTCTATTTTAAAAGTTTTATTATTCAACTATGAAATCATGGGTTGTCCCATTTGACCCGAATAGTTGAATGCTTACCTACCACCAAGATGGAAGAGTGGTTTCCATTTTGGGTCGGTTTAAAAAAAAAACATGGGTTTTATATTGTTTAAAGTATCTTAGATCTAATTTAAAAAAATTATCAGTGAGAAAAAATATAACTAAATATAGGATTCAATGGGAGAGAATGGAAGTTAATACTTTAAATATAAGACTTAATGAGAGTGAATTGAATGAGGTGAAATTAGTGATTTAAATTACATTTTCTGCCCTCACAATTAGAAAGGGACCAAAGTCAAAAGTAGGGATATTTTAGTCAAGAGTAGGAATAAATGAAGGATAATAGGAGTTAATACCTTAATTCGAGGTTTAGTGAGAGGGAATTGAATGGGGTGAAAACTAATAGTTCAAATTACATTTTCCGCCACCATAAATTAGAGAGGGACCAAATTCAAAGATAGGGGTATTTTAGTCAAACAAAAGTATCACACTCTCATTTGTACTTTTAATAGTAGTATAGGTATAGATATAGATTTAGTTAACAATTTTTGAGATACATCTACTGCTCCTCCAAAGGTGGAAAAATCCTAAGTTAGAATCCAATTGTAGAGGGATAACCATATGGTATGCCGTCTTGATCTGATTGACTTGACAAATTAGGGGTGATAAGGTACAACAATATCAGAAGGCGTTATGTTGAGCTGAGTGGATGTAGATAAAGATCTGGTGACTAAAAAAGTGAATATTCTGAGAATAGGCTTGCTGATGAAACACTTACTGCACAGGAGATGTCAGATGATCCAAACTAATAATGGAGTGAGGCAACAGATAAGGAGGCACATAATCCTGTTAGATTTGGAGATGCTTATTGATTTACAAGGTGCAAATAAAGGCTTTGATCTCTTGTCAACTTTATGGGTAGGCCATTAGTGGTTTGATGGGTTATGTTGTTATCATCAGAACCTCTTTGCATTATCTTTGGCCCTTGTTACTTGCCAATAATTTGCTGTGGAATTGAGTACATAAACATGCTAATCTTTACCACATACTCCAACTAATACTTAGAAATGCCATAGTTTTGATTAAGGGACATCTATCCTGGGCAATGTTTTGAAAATTGTAAGTGCATCTCAAGTCATAGAGAATTGTGAACTGTGTCGTAAATCATAAGATGATTTCTTTTTTTAGAAAATTCTCAAATATATATATGTATATATACTAAAATATTAAATATATGCAGTATGATTTTAACACATTTCCAATCCACACCCACCATATGAGTAACTAAGAAAACAAAGTTTGCCACTTGTACACTATAAGATCATATAACCAAGTTTAACCTTGAAGATGACAAACCCACATGTAATAGGCTCTTTAGCCTAACTGTGATGAATAGTTAACTAACTGTTTTTAGACAGGCTTTAAATAGACCAAATATATCTTATTGTAATAACTAGGTTATTGCCAAATTGATTCAAATTGTATGAATCAGAATAATCATATAATTCATGAGTCACATGTTAAGGCTCAATAATTATAATATTTTTCTAGAAAAAATTTCAATCATAATATCCAAAGTGAAATCCTTGAGGTTCATGATTTGGATTATGAATCATATTGGAATCTTAAGATTTTAATAACAAAGATCCTAGGTCATTACCTTGAGGGTTCTTTATCTAGTAATGCTACTACGTGCATCACATGTAAGAATTGATATAAAAAGATGATATATTCTTGAAAACAGTGTGATGCCTAGTTTGTTTAATTTAATATTGTAAAGTTCTTTATCACTACAAGGTGGCAAATCACTCAAGCATCTATTCTAGTTGTCATTGCTGGCAATAGTTGAGATTTATTGACATGAATGGTCATCCTCCAAATGTCTTATTCTTGTAAAACCTTCATGACATTTCATTTATTGTACATAAGGGAAGTAAACCCAACCATAACCATACAAAAGATTTCTGGAGTGCCACACGTAAATTGATTGCAACTTTGGGTAGGGCTTCTGTATCAGTGCCATATTTGTCTCAACAAGGTCAATCAGTGCAATGCATGTAACCTGAAGACCTGCAGATGCATTTTACCTGTTTCCAGCTTACATGGATTCTGACTTATGGAATTTATATCTTCAGTATGGGACTGGTCCATATTGAAAGAAATTCTCATTTTCTAGTCTAGATTCAGGGTTTCTCATCATGAATTTCCCCTTTTCAAATAGAACTTGGTAATTCTCTTGTTTTCGCTACAAATTCATTACGAAAGAATTTAATTTTGGTATAGGTTGTTGCAATGATACTTCTGGATCTTCCTGGACTTCTGTTTTTCTCAACATACACATTACTTGTGTTGTTCTGGGCAGAGATATATCATCAGGTGCTTTATTCTGTTTCTCATATTGTGTCATTTTTGTGCTTCCTACCTTCACCATGGAAAGGCTGATATTGTTAGAGTGGTTTGTGATATTTTGATTACAGGCAAGAAACCTTCCTATAAATAAACTTAGACCTGCTTATTTTATTGCCAATGGAATTATATACTTCATACAGGTATGGGATGAAAATATCAATTTATGGACTTGAAATAAAGCCAAAACACTTCTGATATATTACTAAATATTGATTAATTTAATCACTTGTGGAACTGTATTATGGTGATAGGTAAGCATCTGGGTATATGCAAGATTAAGCCAGAAGCTCATTGCAGTGAAACTCGCTAAACTCTTTGTTTCAGGTCATTGTTGTTGGTTTTTATTTTCTTTTTATTCCCTCCTGTTTCAAGTCCATTGCTGCTAAAGTTCTTTTTTATATTAGTATTACTATAACTTTTCTTTTGGGTGGATAGGCTGGACAGTTTATACATGAAAAAATTGTTTGTTAACAATTTTTCAATGGAATGATAACCTTACATTTTGTTAACAAACATACTTAGTTTGGTAATGCGGTAAACTGTATTAATGGACACTTTTCCAGTGAAACCTAAATGGTAATATGTTAGAAGTTAGTTTAATGCATGTGAAGATAGTGTTGATCTGGGGAGTTGTCTATGTTGCAGTTATTTCATTCTTTGCTGCTCTTGGATTCTTGATATATGGTGGAAGGTAATGAACAATTCTATCTTTTTTGTCAAAGTTAAACAAAAAATGGATATTCCTATATGAACTTTCTTTTTTCATATCTTAACATGTTTGTTACTTCTTTAGATATATTATATTATTTTTTGTTTCCTTATGGCATTTTTAGGTTGTTTGTCATGCTGAGACGCTTCCCAATTGAATCTAAAGGACGTCAAAAAAAGCTAAATGAGGTATGTATGTTGGGTGGTTGTTTTGAATATCACATTCCATTATCTTGAATATACAGAAAAAGAAAGAACTATATTTTGTGTTTGTTTTTACAAATTCAAAATATTTGGTTTTCTTTTGTGCTTACTTTTGTGGATATGGTAGACAGGACAAGCCTTTTTCTTATAGTTCCTTTTTGTTCTGGGCGTAATTATTTTTAGTGTTACTATTTTCCTTAATGTTCTCTTGAAATTTTATTTTGTTAGGTATTTTAATTTATCTGCTTGCCCCAAACTTTCTATTAAGATGATTGATAGGAAATTTTAGAGATGAGGAGAGAGACTGTCATATGGTTTTCGTTGATTTAGAGAAAGCATATGATAGAGTTCCTAGAGACATAATATGGTGAGTAGGTATGTAGAGCTAATTAAGGATATGTATGAAGGTGCAAAAATTAATGTTAGAACACCTGTGTGAGAGACATCAGATCTTGCAGTTACAATGAGTCTCCACTAAGGGGCAACACTTTTTTTTATATCTTCTGAAGGGTTACACAATGAGTCTCCGGCAAAAAGGAAACTTTTGTAGATCAGTTTTAAGACCAGCTATGTTGTATGGAGTCGAGTGTTGGGCAGTTAAGAAATAGCATGTTCAAATAATGAATGTGACAAATGTGTATGCTTATTGGTGTTCAATTTTGCTACTCAAAAGTAATGATGACAGGGGGTTATAGGTGCAAACAGTTGGAGGTTGTGACTAAGAACACTGATTATTGTATTCTCTCCTGACCTAGATCATCTTGCTTTCTCGTATTCTATTAGGGTTGTGTTAGGACCCAAATACCTTCCCCAAACCCAACAAAGGGAGTGGAGCAGGCCACTACCCATCGGCAGTTCTCAAGGAGGCAAAAAGTACAGGCGACAGAGCCCTAGAATTAGTTACACACAGAGTTGGTTATTCTACTGCCAGAAGATATTCCCTCCATGATATTTTCCAGAGTTAGTTATCCTGCAAATCAGAGGATATTCCCTCTATGATTACACCTGTAGGCCAGCTATGTAAGGCCATACTCTTATAATGAAAGGTGTGAATGAATATCCCCTGTTTTTCTCTCACTGAGTCCCTCTTTTCCTACATTCCCTTCTCTTCTTCCTCTCCATTTCTATTTCAGGAGGTTAAGCCACCCTCGAAGGGGCTTCCGAGGTGAGCGGTATCTCACCAAGTTGGTATCAAAGCAAGGTTGCAGACCAGCTATGCTGCAAACAAAATCCTCTACCATGGGAGATAGAGTCGACCAACTTGAGATTGGGTTCCACCAGGTACTGAACAAACTCAGGGATCTCAAGGTGGTCATCTCTAACCTCGCCTCCCAACAACAATCCGGTGAGACCAGTCATCCAACGGGGGCCGACACCTCTGTTTTCGATAGCTAGGGAACTAGGGGTTACCCCATCGGAAAGGTTACTAAAATCAATTTTCCCAACTACTCCGATGGAGATCCCATTCCTTGGATCTTCAGAGCAGAGAGATTCTTCGAGTATCATGAAACCCTGCACACCAACGCGTTGCCATCGCCTCCATTCACTTAGAAGGAGATGCTATTCTCTGGCTCCAGTGGTATCGACAAACCCATCCTCAGGCAACTTGGGCGGAGTTCACGAAAGCTCTGTGCATTCGTTTTGGGCTGACGGCGTTCGTGGATTATGACGAACTCCTCACTCGACTAAAACAGACCGGGACAATAGCAAACTGCCAGCTCGAGTTTGAAAGAATGGTGACCAGGGTACATGGATGGCCGGAGAAGGCTTTGGTAGGGTGTTTTGTGGGAGGTCTCAGAGAAGACATCCGCATGGAAGTGATAGCTCTTCAACCAGCGATAGTCATGGCGGCGGTGGGTATGGCCCGCCTGCAAGAAGAGAAGATTGATAGCATGCGTAGGACCAACAAGCCATCCTACCCGAATGTGAGGGCTCCCCAGCGGGCCGAACAACAACCCCTGAAACAAGTTGGGGATTCTTAGAAGCCCATTTTTCCCAGGCCCATTGTTCCTTTCAAGCGCCTCTCGTGGGCTAAGATGCAGGCCCGATGCGAGAAGGGCCTTTGTTACAACTGTGATGACAAGTTTGGGCCGGGCCATAAGTGCCGGGTCCAGGGAGTGTTTCTCCTTCAAACAGAGGAAGAACCGAAAGGGACAGAACCATAGCACATTGAAGACTGTGAGCTGATATCAGGCGAACTAGAACCTGTCGGAGCCGAGATCTCCCTACACGCTCTCATGGGCCTCAACCCTCTTCAATCCATGCGGATAGAAGGAAGATTGATTGGCCGATCTGTGATGGTTTTGATTGACAGTGGCTCTACTTTGAACTTCATCACTTGCCATTTGGCAAAGCAACTAGGTATGACTATACACCCCACTCCTCTCTTTTCGATCCATGTGGCTAATGGGAATAAGATGTTATGTGATGGTGTATGTAAGAAGGAAAAGATCCTCATACAGGGCCATAATTTCGTGGTAGATCTCCACCCATTGGAATTCTCGGGGGCTGATATTATTTTGGGAATCCACTGGTTATGTGGCCTAGGTCCGGCACTGTGTGATTGGGCCAAAATGACAATGGATTTTTGCCAAGATGGATAGACCTGCCATTTACAAGGGGTGCGGCCCCTAGTCCCGAGGTGATACTTTATCCTCTATAATACGGGCCTCCAAGGATGCTGGATAGCCCTTGTTTATGCACTTAGGCATTCGGCCCACAATTCCAATTTTAAACAATCAGGACTGTGACCAACCCACGGAAGCCCAACACAAGGCCCTAAGATCGATACTCGATCAGTTTGATGACATATTCAAGGAACCAAACCAGTTACCTCCACCCCGGGCCCATAACCATCAGATACCCCTCTTACCAGATTCCAAACCAGCCAATGTGAGGCCATATAGATACCCTTATTTCCAAAAGCTGGAAATTGAGAAGGCGGTAAAAGAGCTACTAAACAAGGGGCATATACAGACCATCACCAACCCGTTTTCATCCCCCGTACTCCTAGTGAAGAAGAAGGATGGTAGTTGGCATTTTTGCGTAGATTACTGGGCCCTGAATCAGATTACAGTGAAGGACAAGTTCCCGATACCCCTCATTGAGGAACTGCTAGATGAGTTAGGGGAAGCACAAGTGTTCTCCAAACTAGACATGTTGTCCGGGTATCATCAGATCCGGGTTCACCTGGCTGATATCCACAAGACAGCCTTTAGGACCCACGATGGCCATTATGAATTTCTGGTTATGCCGTTTGGTCCTACCAACGCCCCCTCCACCTTTCAGGCCCTCATGAATGACATCTTCATGCCATTCCTAAGGCAATTTATTCTGGTATTTTTCGAGGACATTTTGGTTTACAGCAAGGATTGGGGCACCCAAATGAAACATCTGAAACTTATCCTCACAATTCTGAGAGAGCACCAGTTGCATGCCAAATTGACAAAGTGTTCATTTGGACAAAGACAGATTCGGTACTTAGGCCATGTGGTTGCTGCAGGGCGGGTCATGGCAGACCCAGAAAAGATAGATGCCATCCGAAAATGGCCCAAGCCCACTACTGTAAAGGCTCTTAGGGGCTTTCTTGGGCTTACCAGTTATTATAGGCGCTTCATTAAGGGGTATGGGTTTATGGTCGCCCCTCTAGCGCGCTTGTTAAAGAAGGATTCTTTTGGGTGGGCTGATGATGCCCAACGGGCCTTTGAAGGCTTGAAGACAATAGTTTCTAGCCCTCCAGTCCTCACTCTTCCGGATTTCTTTCAGCCCTTTGAGATAGAGTGTGATGCATCGGGTGTCGGAGTGGGGGCCGTCCTGATGCAGAAGGGGTAACCCATTGCTTATTTCAGCAAGGCTCTCTCAGCAGCTCACCAAAATCAGTCCACCTATGTCAAGGAATTGATGGCCGTGGTAATGGCAGTCAGAAATGGCGCACATACCTATTGGGACGCCAATTTAACATAAGGACAGACCAACGAAGTTTGAAGTACATAGCAAAACAAAGGGTGCACACCCCGGAGCAACAAAAATGGCTTAGTAAACTAATGGGATTCGACTACCACATCGAGTATAAACCTAGGCCTGCCAACAAAGTAGCTGATGCCTTATCACGGGTAGAAGAGCTGGCCCAACTAACCTACTCCCAACCTAGTTTTCCCTTGTTTGAAGCTATACGGCAAGAAGCCATATCTGATCCGCACCTGCAAGACATCAGGGAAAAGTGGAAACGTGACCCTTCTCATGTTCCGGGTTACCAAATTGTGGGACCTGATCTTTTCTTCAAGGGTAGGTTTGTGGTTGCTCCAAATTCCACCCACAAAACTGAACTGCTAAGGTTGTTTCATGATTCCGCGTTGGGAGGACGTTCAGGGGTGCTATGGACCCTAAAAAGACTCGACAGCCACTACCATTGGGTAGGAATGCGCAAGGATGTGTTGCAATATGTATCTGAATGCCAAACTTGCCAACAACAGAAATACTCCTCACAGTCACCCGTGGGCCTTCTACAACCCCTCAAGATTCCAGAGCAAGTGTGGGAAGACCTCTCCATGGAATTCATAACGGGAATTCCTCGTTCTACAGGGAAAGAGGTCATCATGGTAGTGGTTGACCATCTCACCAAGTATAGCTATTTCTCTGCTTTGCCTCACCCTTACACTACAGCAATGGTGGCCGACATCTTCATACGGGACGTGGAAAAACTGCATGGAACACCAAGATTCATTGTCTCGGATCGTGACCTTGCCTTCCTAGGTTCATTATGGAAGGAGTACTTCCGATTGCAAGGAACCCAACTGCACCCATCCAACAGTTATCACCCGCAAACTGATGGACAGACTGAAGTCATTAATCGATGCTTAGAAGCCTACCTTAGATGCTTCATAGGGGAGAAGCCTAGACAATGGGCCCACTAGCTTCCGTGGGCAGAATACTAGTACAACTCAACTTATTAGTCAGCTGCAGGAATGACACCCTTCAAGGCCCTATACGGCAGAGAACCCCCTCCCATATTACCCTATGAATATGGGTCGTCCAAGGTGGCAGAAGTAGAGACTCATCTACTGGAAAGAGACGAGATCCTTAGACTGCTCAAGGCCAATTTGACAAAGGCCCAGCAACGAATGAAGATCAGCTATGACTCTCACCACCGCCCATTAGAGTTTTAGGTGGGTGATTTTGTCTACCTTAAGCTCCAACTTTCCGCCAGGTCTCAGTGGTAAGACGGGCTTGGCACAAGCTAGCTCCCGGGTATTATGGGCCCTATAAAGTGCTGGAAAGAGTGGGCCTTGTTGCTTACAGATTGGACCTCCCTGCTACCTCGAAGCTTCATCCAGTGTTTCACATCTCCCTTCTCAAGAAAGCTGTGGGAAATCATACTCCTATCTCATCTAACTTACCCCAATTCACTGAAGAAGGGGACATTTACACAGAGCCCATCAAAATTGTGGATTTATGATGGGTTCGACGAGGTGGGCAGGTTGTACCAGAAGCCAAGGTAGAATGGGCCGGGCTCCCCCCAGAAGACGCCACTTGGAAACCTTATCTAAGGCTGAATGAGAGGTTCCCGAACCTAGACCTTGAGGGCAAGGTCAATGCTAAGGAGGGAGGAATTGTTGGGACCCAAATACCTTCCCCGAACCCAACAAAGGGAGTGGAGCAGGCCACTACCCATCAGCAGTTCTCAAGGAGGCAAAAAGGACAGGCAACAGAGTCCTAGAATTAGTTACACACAGAGTTGGTTATTCTGCTGCCAGAAAATATTCCCTCCATGATATTTTCCAGAGTTAGTTATCCTGCAAATCAGAGGATATTCCCTCTATGATTACACCTGTAGGCCAGCTATATAAGGCCATACTCTTATAATGAAAGGTGTGAATGAATATCCCCCGTTTTTCTCTCACTGAGTCCCTCTTTTCCTACCTTCCCTTCTCTTCTTCCTCTCCATTTCTGTTTCAGGAGGTTAAGCCGACCTCGAAGGGGCTTCTGAGGTGAGCAGTATCTCACCAGGTTGCAAGTTGGGTACCCTGATTGGAACAATTTATACTGCACCGTGCCAAGGATTTTGGGCCAGGCTCATTCAATTTTGACAGAAATGAAATGGCTCTACATGTAACATGCAGGGCCTGTTTCACATAAAAAATGAGACTAACCGAAGAGAGATTAACGTAATTTCGAATAGAATCCCACTCTCTTGGTCATTAATCTCACTTTAATATGAGCTGCATGTGGTGTGGGGCCTCTTCATTGGTGGCGACAGCTCAGGGCTAAAGCCTGGTCATGGAAGAAGTGAACTCCTCCATTTGTTGGTGCCAGTCCTATGATATGTAGACCAAGAAATAATGCACGGTTGCATGGTCTAGTGTTCAATTTCTTAATGTTTTCGGCTTTAAAATTTACTGATGAAGTTTTTCCATCTAATGATGGGTTCTGATCTTGAGCATGCAAAATTTTTTGAGTTGTGGGGCAACAGGCCACAACGGCACAACCACCTATCTCGTGTCCCCACTCCCAGACCAAGCCACTCCTGTATGAATAAGAATAGGTGTGTATCGCATCTTGCTATGGAGCCTTTCTATTTGACTGCACTACATCTTGCAGAGGAAGTTCCTGTTCTTTTCTTGGTCGCTTTATTCTTTCTTAATGGTTTACTTTCACCATTGATTCTAGCATTTATTGTTCTTGAATATGTCAGTCTTTTTCGTTGATCATTCTATTACTTGTTTTCTTTGATAAGTATTCTATTACTTGTTCATAGTAAAGTTCAGGTCATGTATCAGTTTCTGAGACTCAGAATAGAAAATATCTCGACCAGTTGGGCTTTTTATTTAATTATGGCATACATTTGTAGAGTATCTGTTCTCCGGAATGTACTTATAGTCGATCTGTACACCAATCAAGATTTAGAATAGGTGTATACCACGTCTTGGTGTCTTTATTCTGAATGGTGAATAATGACTGTCAGGAACGCCTGAACTAAGCCTTTTTGAACCATTTTATTCTTGTTGGTAGTATCCAATTCTGATGCATAAACCCACCTTCCTTGTAGGTTGGTGCTGTAACTGGGATATGCTGCATGTGTTTCTTGATAAGATGCGTTGTGGTAAGTTGGTTCATGGTTTCTACATCTATAATTGAAAGTTCCGTGGAACCAGAAGCTTTTAATAGTTGATCTTGCAGGTTACTCTATCCGCATTCGACAAAGATGCCGACCTTTTTGTCCTCAACCATGCTTTTCTAAATTTTGTTTATTACATGGTAATCTGATTTTTCTTCTCTTCAAGATTTGCTTTTATGTGGCTCCTACAAGGGGAGATATTTGCATCATATGGGGGAGAGAAAAGTTTATCTATGGCCTCTACCATGAATGACGACTGTTCATGGAGCACATGCAAGAGATTCATATCTGACTAGGTCCCACCCTGTATATATCTTGTTAAAGAAATGGAAAAAGAAAATATATATAAAGAAATGCACCAGCCGGGAATCTAACCCCATTTAAAGTATGCATGGTGGAATTTTGACTCTGGCATCATCATTTTTCATGCTTGATTGTCATCGCTCTCATATTTTCCAGAATGCTTCTTTATTTGTCGTTTGTTTTTTTTTTTTTTTCCTTTTTTCCTCAGTTGGTAGAGATTCTTCCGTGTTCTTTGGTACTTTTCATCCTTCGGAAGCTCCCTCCAAGGCGTATCTCTGATCGATATCATCCCATTCAGTAAAGCTAGCAGTAAACAAACGCTACTCCTTTTTACAAATCACTGGAGGAAAGTTCCCCATAAAGTTGCTTTGCCATGGTTTTATTTCAATGGTCAGTTTTCTAGAGGCCGTTTCTTTTGTTATTTTATCCTTCTTTCTAGTGAAGCTTTTCTTTGTGAAAGGTAAGGGTTTTGATGCTTTGAGATATTTTTGACGAAAAGTGTTTGTTTGTTTAATCTCTAAGCAGTATGACTATGACCGATATTGTGGGGCTGGGGCATAAGACGCATTTTGTTGCTGGGATGCCAAAGATATGGCTTACCTGCTGCATGTCTATATGTAGAGCGGATTGTTTTTTCTGATCATGAAGTTCGGTTCAGTGGGCCATACCTTGATATGGTGCTTCTGAAGGATCGCTCTTCCCATCCGGGCATTGTTTATACTTTTCTCTATCTGCTATTAGCGGTATTGCATGGGTTGCTTTTTAAAAATGTATTTTGAAGAGAAAAAATTGAAGTTATAGTGATTCACCAAAGTTTTATATATTTCTAGGGAAAAAAATGTGTTTTTAATATAAAATCAATAACCAAGTTAAAAAACAATTTCAAAATTGAATCGGCGAAGATAACCAAAGGTTATTGATAAAAATAAAAAATAAAAATAAGAGAACCAAAGGCTCTGCTTTTTATTGTTGAAGCAAAAGAATTCATGAACCAAATCTATATTAAATTAATAAAAGAATAGTGAAAAACCTAATAAGATGAAAATTGGTTTCTTTATATTTTTATATAAGAAGAAAATTGGAAAGGGCAAATTTAGGTTTTGAGTCTTTTGACATTAGTTTGGGTTATATATATATAATATATATATATATATATATATATTGCTTGGGGAATAAAAAAAAGTTTTTTTTTTTAATGCTTGGGAATATATATATATTGCTTGGGGAATAAAAAAAAGTTTTTTTTTTTTTTTTAATGCTTGGGAAAGCTTCATGCTGGAGAGTGGACACCTTTGCTGTGGAAATAGTTAAAACATACTGGGCTTACGATTGTTCAAACAGCTAAATGCACGGCAGAAGATATTTTAGCCAAGAAACTGTAGCGAAATATTGTTCAAACTTCAAACAGCCCCAAACTGAAACTTTAGTCCGGCAGTCCTGCTTCACAGGAAATATCAAAATATGCCATTTAAAGTGATGGGGAATCTCTCAGGCAAGAATAAAAACGTGAAGGAGCTTCCATCACATGATCTGATCCATCCAGCCTACGAGTTTAGCTGTGTGATGAAAGAAAGGTGATAAAGTATTACACCTTGTACGCATGGATGGTGATAAATATACATGCCTACTCAATAAAAGGCATGGCACTGATATGGGTTTATTACATAATCACAACTCTCTGGTAACACTTCTCACCTTAATAGAACATCAATTGCTATACAGCAGAGCTATATATGGTACAAAACGAGAAAGGAAAGGGGAAAAAGGAGGAGACTGCCTGTATAAACTGTGTGCTTCAGATACAGTGGAGAAAAAAAATATGGAGAATATTGTAAGGGGTCGGTCCATCATCATATTATCCAATGGCCTTATGTTGAACGATAGTCTCCAGTTCTCCATATATTAGCTTCTTGCCCTGCTGCACATAAATGTTTTATCAGTTAGTAAGGAGTTAGATATGTTTGAGAAAATCCCATAAACAATATACACAATATGGCACTGGTATGTTTATGATAATTCTCAGATGTTTTACTGAAGAACTACTATACGTACTGAATAATAAATTGAACAATCTATTCGTTGAAACATGAAAACCAAAATCTAAAAAGCTTTTCTAGATGTTTGGCAGTACTGGGGCATATTCATGAATAATGGAGATCCTTTCAAGTACATGCAGGTAAGAGTTGTGGATATATTTGTCTCGATAGGCTTAGAAAAAACAAAGAGTTTTGGATATATTGGAAACAAATTTCCTATGACTGAAGGAAGATTCCTTGATGATCAGCCCAAAGTCTTAATTAAATACATCCAGTTTAAGCAGTTACATAGAAATGCAGGCATATTCAAGCAGGTTAATCAGGCATTTATTCTAGTCCAGTTGAACTTTTCAAGGGTTCTTTTGCTTACCCAGTTTGTGAAAGCTGCCTCCAATTCATTACTTGGTGGGACTGGGGATGCCTCTGCAAATAAGATGAAGTGTTTCCAAGTCCATTCTCCTCACCCACAAACTGCTCTGAGTAGCTAGAACCTGGGGGAGACCAAACTGGAACTATGCCCCCATCTCTCCCTCTGCCACTGCTGCTACTAGAAGATTCTGCAGTGGAGTCTTCAGCATTGTGCAGCCGTAGATTAGCATTGAACTGTGGTATTATGTTATTATTTCTAACCATTTGCACATCACCTTGGTTTAATGTCTCTCTCCGAGGTTCCAAATCTAGATTTAAATTTGCTGGCACTTCTGGTCTACCATCCTCAGCAAGGTGTCTGAGATCCACAGAAGAACCTTCGTCCTCTTCAACTCTTATCAATGAAGAAGTTATGCTAGGGACCATTTGATCCCCATATCGTCTAATCATAGTAGTTGGGTTGTTCCTAATGGGTTCGTGATCTACCTCCATTTGTATGTCTTGTGGAAAGGCAAATGGAACTGAATCAGAAGAATCCCCAAGTCCTTCCTCAATTCCATTCTCAGCTGCAGCTCTTGAGGCTGCTTCATGCTGCCACATCTCTGAAAGAGCCTCCTGCAACCTGACTTTTGCTGCATCTATTCCTACAATGGGGAGAGGATAGTTAGAGCCCAGTTCAACCCCAGCAGCTTGAAGTACAAGTTCTGGTGCATCCCATGGGTGGTGTATCCATTCAGTAGGAAGCCTAGCAAGTTCAGGAAGCCACCTTCGTACATATTCACCTTTAGGGTCAAATTTGTAACCTTCAAACTATCAAAGACCAAGAAATTAATGTGAGATTCAGTATAGCGTCCAAATCTCATATCATTCTCACATTTTGCAACACATTTGGCACCAAAACTTAAATAAGTTTAAATCTTTATTAATTGCTAGAGAATCTGCTTCCAAGCATATAAAAGAAATTAATGTGAGATTCAGTAGGAAGCCTAGCAAGTTCAGGAAGCCACCTTCGTACATATTCACCTTTAGGATCAAATTTGTAACCTTCAAACTATCAAAGATCAAGAAATTTGCAACACATTTGGCACCAAAACTTAAATGATTTTAAATCTTCATTAATTGCTAGAGAATCTGCTTCCAAGCATATAAGCATGGATTAAGGAAGAAAAAAAAAGTAAACATTTATGATATCATAATAATAAAATCTTGTTGCAAAGATAAAAGGAGCTAGGTCATTTTCCCTAAAAAAATTGGTTTCCTTTCCTTCTCCCTTTCTTTTTTTCCAATTTTGTTTTCACAAAGCATTCAATCTCTAACATTATTTTGGGTAGTTAGTAAATAGACAAAGCGCACTTGTCCACAAAAAAGGCTTTCCACTTTGGATGGTTATAATCATTCAATTGACTCTTTTGACTGCGAAAACCTTTTTTAAGTAGCCCATCATTTTTCAAGACTGTCCGTGTTTTATACCACATTTAACAATGGAGAACAGCTTTGTATCCTCTACCAGTATTTCCTAATTATATATATATATATATATATATATATATATATATATATATATATATATTATATGAGCATAAAATATTGGTCTATTATGAAACTAAAAGTTGGAAAACTAGGGAAAATGCAAATAAAGGTAAAGCTAAATACGAGAAATTAAATAATACATTTCATAGAGAGTCGTGCTATTAGAATTATGTGTATTTTTTTAATGCATGTGTATCTCTTTTTGATTCTCCAGAAAGAAAATAAACAACTACAAAACCAAAAATAGGTAAAAAGGGCGACCAAGATGAACCAGAGTCTAGAATGAAAATTTATTCATAATCATACCTGTGGATTATCTATGCGGTCAAACTCCCGACCATCAGGGAGAGTCCCGGATATATACTGCCAACCAAGAGCGTCACTCTCTAAATCTGCATCCAATAAAGTATCCCAGAAATACTTCATCCCCCATCTCCATGGTAGCTGCAGGACCTTCACAAAAAAGCTGGCTACTACAACTCGTATCCGGTCATGTAGCCAACCAGTAGCCCAAAGTTCTCTCATGCCAGCATCAACCAAAGGATAACCAGTTCGACCTTGTCTCCATGCCTTGAAATAGTTCTCGTCAATTACCCAAGGAAAAAACTTAAGGTATCCAAGAAGAGGTCTTTCATGACTGTAAGGGTGGTTAAAACTCGTGTATCTTGAATACTCCCTAAGGCCAATAGACTTGAGAAACAAGTTGACACTTTCTTCACCTGCTGTGTTTCCTTCATTTGCCCATAGAACCTGTTTGATGCGAACAAGATGGAAGACTTTCCTCACACTTACCTCCCCAAAATGTAAATGGGGTGAGAGAAATGAGGTTGTAGCACTATCAGCCTTTTTGCGGTTCACAGAATACTCAATCAATGGTCCATTGATAAAGTTGGTGAGAGCCTTGTCAGCGCTGCTCCATCCAGGTGACCATGCACGGGCAAGAAGTGCATTGCTTGCCTTCTCTGATTCATCCTCAAATACAAGAGCATCTGAAGGGCACCTTGATACATCACCTGAAAGTATGCAAACCATAGTTGAACGCTTGAATTTAAGCTTTATGCACAAGGAGTGGTTGATCAAATAACTGACTACAATTCCCTTGTAAACGTAACATATATTGATGAAGTATAATACAACGAAATGTAAATACACAAGATGGAATTATTCATTGCATGAGCCACAACTGCAATAAAGTGGATCTAAAATTCTAAAGTACAGCATGATCTTGATACCTGTAAAAAATTGCATGGATTAAGTAACAAAATAGTTTTCAAGATTTTACTGTAATCCTCTTACCAAGGTAGATTATGGAGATATTATTGCAAAAGGAGTAGACCATAGACAGTTGATGACAAAGGGCCATTACCCAATGATGGTCCCATCATCCCAAGGACTTGGGAGGGGTAGACTCTGGATATGGATCTAATTCTAACATTTGCCATTTTTGGCACAAAGTGGCAACTCTTAGACTCAAACCTCTGTTCTTGTGTTTGTCAGCCTAAAATTTTACCATTGCACCAAACAGTGTCCCCTATTGTAGTTAACAATCTAGTTAGGAAAAGAACCACTGAGATATGATAAATAATGATTCAACGACTCTCTTATCCGAATGATCTCCTCACCTAGAATGCAAAAACCCACGCTACTTGGAAGCTTAAGTATTTGGTAACTTCCTTTTACTAAGATAATAGAACTCTCCTATCTTTTGAAGCATATGAATTGGTCATGAATTCATCAATGCAGTCCGGTCCATCTCTCCCAAGACCCTGCATAGATGGACTTGGTAATGGCCTTTTACTACTGGGCGTTCTTGCTACACAATTATACTGTTGCCCCTATCCTGCGCTTAACAGCTCCAGAAAGACAAGTTTGTTTTTTTTTTTCCTTGTCTTTGTTGTGCTGGTTTCCCATTTACATTTTCTAAGAGAATACATTTTATATCTAGAATACGTTGTCATGTGACAGCACAAATGCAGCCTCACAAGTTATAATTCTCAAGAAGCCAAGGAAAAACAAAACTTTTAAATCATTAGGCATACTAAGTAAAACAATGATTGATCTTGAAGAAAACAGACTCAACCAACAACTCTTAGGCACTAGACGCACTAGGTACCACCGTAAAATAGAGAACAAAATAGACTAAGGGGAAACCTTACCTGAAACTATCCTCTTAGGTGGGAGCAGTGGCGCTTCTGGATCATAAGGCATGCTAAGGCATCTGTTCCAGAAAGCCATGAAGGAGGTGAATGGGCGCCCATCCACATCATTTACTTCCCATGGTTCATAGAGCAAATCAGCATTAAAGGAGAGCACAGCTATACCTTGGGCGGTCATAACCTCCTTTGCTCTATGGTCCCTTACAAGTGACAAGGGATCTGCAATACAGAGAAGAAATTTCTTAAATTTGAAGTTTTTTTTTTTTTTTTTTTTGGAATTGCCCAACAAAACAAATTTCCAATTAATTCATGCTTTAATTCTAGAAATAGCATACTGCAAAATCAAGAGTAAATAGGCGACGGGGGTAGCTAAAAGATGGGAACCCATAGAAGACAGAGAGAGAGAGGGAGAGAGAGAGAGAACCAGATCGTAGATAGTTATATACACAAATCTGTACAACGAGAAACAATGAGAAGAAGATGGGCATTATTGAAACCCAAAATTCTAGAAGGCACACATCCTAGACGTATAATAATTCTAGAAATCATGAACAGTAACCGAAGATTCTTCACTGTAAGAAAAAAGGGTATATATATATATAAAGGAGTTGTAGGCGTCATAACAACTACTTGAACACTTTTGACATTAATTGAGAAAATGAAAATATAGTAAAACTAAAACATTAGAATACCAGAAATCAAAAACAAAAATAATTATGCAATCACATAGCACTACAATAAATTAAAACAGAACAAACAGATCAACTCTTTATTATCTACAATGCCTCGGAGAGAATTTGAAAATGAAAAAAAGGGGGGGTTTGAAAGGAGAAAAACATAGGCAGAGAGGAAGAAAAATCTTACCGTAGAGGTGGTTGAAGAAGAGCTGAGTAGCTCCAGTAGACTTGACAATATCTAAGAGAGAAGAGACACTATCAGTAGACCTCTTGGTAACGAGAGAAGTACCGAGACTCTTCAAGGAGCAGTCAAGGTGAGCCAAGCTCTGCTTAAGCCACCACCTCGAGACCCTGCCAGGATAATAATGACCCTCTTCCTCAGGTGCCCATATGAACACTGCAACCACAGCCCCTGCCCTCACAGCAGCAGCAAGAGCAGGGTTGTCCTCAACCCTCAGATCCCTCCTGAACCAAACTATGCTGCAGCCACCACCTGACATCTAATCCAACAGCCAATCCCAGAACACAACTCTGCCTTCAATGAAATAACATCTCTCTCTCTCCCACTCTCTCTCTCACTCACTCTCTCTCTCTCTCTCTCTCTCTCTCTCTCTCTCCCCCCTCAGTACTTAATTCTTACCAAGAAAAGAGAGGAAAAGAAAACCATTTACATCAGAGCAATTAGTTCATATAGTTGATAGTTAAGAGAAGGAGAGGGATGAAGGGACTTTTAGAGAAGATTGAATTTGCAGTTATCCTCTGAATTTTTTTTTTTCCTGCATAAAGAGAAGTGGCTTTTAGGGGATTACAGGAGTCGTGAAGGCTAAAATGTCACCTCTCAGTATGCGTAGCTTTCATTGAAATTTACCTTTTCTTAGGCGAGAGAGAAAGGCGGGTTTAAGACTGCGAGCAACCAGAGCGTCTCTTTCACTCTCAAGAGGAGATTAGAGAGGAAATCGATCCCAAATATAAGCGAAGATTGATGGTTGATGGGAGCAAAAAGCAGGGCCATACAAAGTGACGGGCAACTTGTGGCCACACCATTTTTCTACTGCATCTTTTTTTTTTTGGGTTTTCCCTTCTTTTGCTTTCTTATCCTACGCGACAACACAATCCCCGCTCCGCTCGCCATTCTTACAAGCCTTTCTTCCATTGGGCTAAAAATTCTGACCCTGGCTGAATCATCATTTTCCTTGAATTTCTCCCTGTTTGATGGAGGAAACATTAATTTACTCAAAATGCTCTCTTTTAAAGAATCAAAATTCTCTCTTTAAATGAGTGTCAATAAATTACAAAGACCCCTTGTGTTATGGAATTAGTGACAATTACCCCCTGGGTTTTTATGAGTTTTCATTTGCAACAAATACCCCTTTTGTTAGAATTCTTTTAGTTTTAAAAAATATTTTCATTCAACTATCTAATTTTTTAAATCCTTAAATCCCCAAATAACCATTTTCCTATTTATTTGAAAGATTTATGATTCAATTAATTTTCTAAATTTAATTTTGAAGTTCTCTCGGTTGCTCTAATAGATCTTTGTAGATTTCCTATTGGATTCAATATTTAGATGAAATGGTAAAGGTTTCTTTTTGATATATATATAATGTAAGGTTTTGTTTGGTTTTTCTTGATTTATTGGAAGGAGTGGATACTTTTTATATTCTAAGATGAAGAGAGACATTCATGTTAATGAAATAAAACAAAATTTTAAAGAAACTTATTTTTCTATATTAGTGAAATGATTCTTGTTATTTTAGTTGGTTTTCTTTAGAGAAAATGGAGATATTTTTGGGCCAATTAGAGTTTAAGATAAAAGACAAGAAAAAAAAGGATAAATTATAAAGACCCTCTATACTAGGTGGTCAGTGGCAAAGACCCCCTTGAACTTTCACTTTGTGACAAATACCCCAATCCATTAGAGTTCCATTAGTTAATTAAAAAAAAACTATTTAGGTGTTTAAAATTGTTTTAATCTAACTACCATTTCTCTTATTTATTTGAATAATTTATGATACAATTAGTTTTCTAAATATAACATTGAAGCCCTCTTGGTTGCTTCAATAGATTCTTGCAGATTTCTAGCTATATTCAATATCCAAATGAAATGGTAGAAGTTTCTTTTTAATAGATATAAATTTATGGTTTTACTTGGTTTTTCTTGAATTATTATAGAAAGGAGTAGATGATTTTTATATTTTAAGATGAAGAAAGACATTCATGTGAGTGAAACGAATATGAATTTAGAAAAGCTTTATTTTCTATGCCAGTGAAATTTAAGATGGTTTCATTTGGCAAAAGTGGAGCTATTTTTGGTCAATTAGGGTTTAAGAGATAAGGGCAAAAGAAAATAGGGAAAGTTTAGATGACTATTTTGGTAATTTAATGTATTCTATCACTAACTTAATGGTCAGGGGGTATTTGTCGCAAAGTAAAAGTTTAGGGGGTCTTTGTTGCAAGCAAAAGTTTAGGGGGTATTTGTCATTGACCCCATAATATAAGAGACTTTTTGTAATTTACCCAAAAGAAAATGAATTCACATTTGCACCCCAAAAGTGCCCCAAAGCATATTTCAACGTGTATTGGGAGCATCTTCCAATGACAAGTATGGGGGATGTTCCTAATGCATGCTCAGATGTGCTGTGGAGTGTTTTTGGGGCACACTAGGTGAGGTGCAGATGTGAATTCAAAGAAAATAAAAAAAAGGTTTGTATAGGTATTTTGGTACAAGATATTTATTGTTAACCCCATAATATAAGTTTTTTTTTTATAATTTATCAAAAAGAAAATTAAAAAAAAAGTTTATATAGATATTTTGGTATGGGTATTTGTTGCAAAAGTGAAACTTCAGGGGAGCTTTATTGCAAATGAAAATTCAGAGGATAATTATCATTAAGGGTGTCAATGAACCGGTTTTGGATTGGACCCCGTCTATTCCAAAATCAATTTGGACGGATTGGACGGACCAACAAGATATATTGGATTGGACCAATCCAGTCCAAAATATTTATTAGATTGGATTGGACTTGGCCCGTCCGTACTAAATTTATATTGAATTGGGTTGGATTAAGCCAATATCTAATCCATTGATATAAGATAAAAATATATGTATCAATGGAATAGGTTTGGGTTGAAACTAATCTAAATCAAAATGAACTTGAACAGATTGGATGGTCCAGACATTGAATTGGACCAGTCCAAATTGGTCCAAAACATTCATTAAATTGGGCTGGACCTGATCCATTTATAGGCTCACATCCGACCAAATCCAGTCCAATTGACGCCCTTAATTATCATTGATCTATAGTCGGGAGGGGGGGGGTATTTGTAATTTATAATTTACCCAAAACAGATGAACACATAAAAATCTTTTTCGAGATTGAGTGATAGAATACTAAGGGATAAGATGTTGAAACATAATTACATAAATATTCAGGGGGGGCTTTGTCACGAATGAAAGTTCGGGGGTCTAAATATTACTACTCCCGAAGTACATGGCAGTAGCCTGTAATTTACTCTAATTCTTTATTTTTCATTTGCACTTGCACATACAAAAAACGCCCAACTGCCAAGTATAGACAAACGAACCGTTTTTTCTTATTTAGATGCCTTAGGAATAACCATACGCCACAAAAATCCGTCCTCCGCAACATTTTATTCGTTAATGCCTCATTCACCATCTCACACCACACACACATCTTAAACATTTGTAGGGAAAAAAGCCTACTGATAAATTGTGGGACCCACCCAGCTGATGTCTGGTGTTGGATGATTTGTAAGTCATACCTGGAAGAATTGCTCATAGTAATATTATGGGCTTTGCAATTTACATAATTACTTAAGACTTTGGTATTTTGAGATGAAAATCTAATTATTTTATCAATATTTTTAGTATTTTATTTATATTTTTAATTACAATTATTTATCCCTATTCCAAACTTTGGAAAGAAATTGATCAAAATCATTATGTTAAATAATTTCATGTATCATGTCAAAGGCCCTACGCTAAACTGAAAATTTACGGGCACAGAAATGCACTTATGCCATGTATTGCCTACAATTACAAATGCATCTTTTCACCACTCATCTGGCATGTTGTCTCTTGCATCTATCTCAACTCAACTTATAGATGTGGGACCTACTGAACTGGCATAATGTCTCACGTCTTGTGGGCAGTAGATTTGGAGTGGATTTATAAAAAAAACGTAAAATTGGTTTAGTTATTATAGTTTTAAATACAAATTCTGAGATTAAAATATACTTTTTTAAATTGATAAACTTTAAGTACAAAATATGCATTCATTTTAAAAAATGCAAGTACTATAAATACAAATATGTACAGTGTAAATACATATAAAATAGTACAAAATACAAGATTTTGCACTTTACATATTTGTATTTGTACTTCTTCCAAACTGAGTTTTTTAGTGCAAGATATAATTGCATCCTTGCCAAATATTAGCAAAACAGAATTAGCATGTATACATGCACTGAATCAACATTTACATTCTTCCAAAAAGGAGCACAAATTCAGATATGCACAAAATGCATTTACACACTTCCAAAGCAAAGTCTTATGCTCAGTTTGGAAGGAGTATAAATACAAATTCGTACAAAATAATACAAAATACAAGGTTTTGCGCTCTACATATTTGTATTTGTGCTCCTTCCAAATGGAGCCTTAGGCTCAATTTGCTCCCTATGCATATCTGAACTAGGTAAAAATTTCCCACCAGGTTCATATCTGCAATTTTTCATTTATTATTATAACTCTAAAGACTTCTTTCATCATCAAGTAACTGCTTACCTTTTTTTGGATTGGAGGGCCCAGCCCAAAATAGTGTAAATTGCTGATTTGATTCGCAATTTAGCACCCCCATCTGAGTGCAACATTAGGAACACTCATTCCCTTTTTTGGGATTGACCTTTTTACATAGTAGAAAGTTTCAAAGTATCGAAAACGTAAGATGTATCGGAAATGTAATTTTAAGAGATTATCGAAATACGTTTTGGAAACGCATAGATACAGATGAAAAATCAAGATATGCATGAATACACTAGAAAATCCAAAAAAAACATGAAAAACAATAAAAATGAGTTTTCTATGATTATAACTAATTTATTTAAACATAAAAACCATTATTTAATGATTTATATAATGTATCGGGATATAATTAGTAATCGTTGAAAAATAATAGAAGAATTAAAATGTATGTTTGTGTATATATACTACTATTTATTAGTTAATATTTTTTTGAAGCCAGTTATTAGTTAATATTTATTATATAGATTTAGATAATATTTATTATGTACACAAGTTAATGTATACCTTAATTTTTAATAAATAAATATAATTTGTATTCATCTTATTATTATATAAATTTTAATAATCAAAATTTAGCATTTTGTTGGAAAACATCCACCAAGGCAAGAGAGATTACTTTTTTTTTTTTTTTTTGTATTAACACAACACACTTAACTCTTTAATGTAGGTGGAAATCGCAGGACTTGAATCCACATCTTTGCTAGGACTACCCAACTAACATGCCAACCGACCCACCACTGAGTTGGCAAGAAAGAAAGAAAGATTACTTCAAGTATAAAAAACATGTTATTATGATAAGCGATTAAAGTTGGCATAGTGGTTAATTAATTATTATTGTAAGCAAATGAGTAGGGTTTGAAACTTGTTACATTTGATTTATGATTTTTGACAAATTATTTGATTTAAATAACATTTAATGACGTATTAAATTCCTTATTTAAAGGTAACTCAAATGAACATTTAATTAAATAATAATAACATTTAATGACGTCTCAAATTTAAAGGCTTAATTAAAATTGATATTAATGAGAGAGAGAAGAGATGAATTAAATTTAAATTTGAATTTAAAAAAGAGAGGGAAATTAAATTCGGCTGATATATAATACATATCAACTTGTTTTGGGCTTGTATCAATGATACAGACAAAAAATTACAAAACTATCTAATTGTATATGTTCCATGTATTGGAACTCTTTTGAAACGATATGTATCGACCAATACGTTGCAAAATTTTAAACCTTGAATGGAAGTGGGTGCTAATAACCACCCTTCGATGGGTATACTTTTGTCAACATTTTAAAAATCAGATCGGACGGTCCAACTATCTGGTTTGAATGAACGGTCCATTATGACTTAAAAAATAAAAAACAAATAAAAAAAAATTGTCAAAAACCATTATCCAAATCGATGGGTCGGCGGTTTGACCATTCGGACTATTTGGCCATTGACCAAATCAATGGTTTTTGGCCAAAAACAGTTTTAGGATAAAATTAAACCAGTTACCTAAGTCAATTAGTCTAACTGTCTGGTCCAATCCGGTTTTCAAAACCATGACAATTGTATTTACTACGTGATAATATTTGATTGCTTTATGGGTAAAATACAAAAACTTCCCCTGAAGTTTCTGACAATCATAAAAACCTCCCCTATAATTTCATTTCAACAAATATCTTCCCTGAACTTTTGAGAAACTCGACAAAACCTCCCTTTCTTCACCTTCCCAAATGGAAAATGTTAGACTGATGTAGCAGTTTCTTCCAAATACCCATTCTACCCTTTTTATAAATTATTTTACATACAAAATTATTGAATAACCATGTTTTAATTCGACAAAAAATTGGAAGATGATCGTTAAAAGGAGATTTCTGTCAAGTAAAAAAACATGGTTATTTTAATAATTATATATGTAAAATAATTTATAAAAGGATAAAATGGGTGTTTAGAAGAAATTAATGCATCAGTCTAATGTTTTTTGTCTAAGAAAGTGCCGGAAGGGAGGCTTTTGTCAAAAATTTCAAAAATTCAGGAGAGGTATTTATTAAAATACCAAAAGGGAGGTTTTTATGATTGTGAATACTTTAGGAGAAATTTTTGTATTTTACCCTTATTTTATTGATATGCATGGATACTAGTGTGTTAAAAAAAGTTCTTTCACATGATATGAAGTGAAGGGAACCATGAGTCACGTATCACCCCATGAATGGAGACATACATATCACTTTATGATCTCAGCTCCCGGACTAAGTTTTTTTCCCTTTACCATTATGCTTTCACACCTAAGTAGAACATCCTTTGGTGCTTGGAGTTGTTAGGGTTGATTGACTAAAAGTGCAGGAACCAATTAGAATCCCAACTCTCTGAATTTTGATGAATTTTTATTTATTAACTCCATCTTCTTTGTCAATCTATCCATTCTGTTGGAAGGGCGTTGAATATTTGAGATTGGCAGGTGGACATGGGAGATGGAGGTGGAAGTTGGGCTACCATTATACTAAGGCCTGTTTTGGAGAGTCACCATTGACTTAGCCAGTTGAATTATTCAAACTGTCACCTGGTCAAGATTTTAGGTCTGATTTGAGTAAAACCCGGATAAGGTTAAAAGCCATATGACTTAGACAATTGGACCGTTGATCGGGTCACAAGTTGCATATTAACTGCGTATGTAAAATTCATGAGGGCATAACTTTGTATTTCGATGTATGATTAATGTGATTTTTTTTTGTAACTTTTCAAGATCTATGCATCCCAAGGTAGCGTAGGTGCCTTGCTCCATTTTTTTTTCCAAAAACCCTTTTTTGGCTTCAAATTGTAATTTTTAATATTTTTTTATAAATAAAAGATTTAAAACTGAATTAAAAAACTTAAACATAATTATACATTATTTATTGATAAAATATATATTTATATATACTTATCTGGCCTGTCTGACCAGGCTGATTGAACCAGTGATCCGTGACCCAGAGGAAAAAATGGTTCAATCTCTGGATCGATTTTTAAAACATTGCTTTGAAATACTCTACAATCCAAATAAGCTATTTAAAGAGGTTGAAGCAAATAACCATTCATATGACTGACCAACCGCTGAATTGGTAACCTTTCATCAAACATAACTTATAGTTTGTCCATCTGAAACTACCTGAACCCACCATAGGAGGGCTGAGCTGAAGATTCAACTTGTCGGAATTAAGTTATCCAAAGAGGCTGCAGCCCTTCAAATTTCAGCGTTCATTATTAACAGCCCTAAATCTAGCTAGGAGATCCTTTGCAAGTAGATATAAATGAGTAAGAAGCAGCCAGAAATCAATTGGCAAGACGTGATTGGGGTAGTGATGTTGACAGAGATATATGTGGTCCAGAGGTTACAAGTGAATTGTATCCCTAACCACAACAGAGGACTGTTTAACATCAAGGGAGATGCTATCAAAAATTTCAATCTCATCAACTCATTGGGGGAGCAACCGATATGGATAGATATGTGGGCTTCTTTTCTTACCTCTTTGTTTACACGTATTTTTCATACTTTTTCTGATTATCGTCCTTTCAAACCGAAAGCAAAATGGAATCCCATTTCCACTTAAAAAGCTTCTTTGATAACGGTTTATGCAATTCTGTTATTTGATTTATTGCTTTTTCTTATTGTTTTATGGTGGGTGGATAAAATAGTTATATTTAGGGATAACGGTTTATGCAAGTCAGGGTCCTTGCCACAAATCACATTTTTTAATCAAGGGTTGATTATTATGCACTAGGAAATATTTGTAACAAATCGACCAGTAATGAAATAGTTATTTATGGAAATAAAATCCTTCCTTTCGGGGTATTGGTCAAAGTCCTTATAATCTAAGTCGTAGGCCTAATACGTATATGCATACCTGCATGGTTTTTAAAATCGGATGGGATCAGATGATTGGACCGGAAAAACCGGGAACCAGTCAGATGACTGGTTTTGTTTTTCCCTAAAATTGGGATTTTTTAAAAAATCGTTGATTTTAGTCAGCAAACTGCTGACCCAAAAAGTTAATCGATTAAATGGTTTTAACCGTTTTTTAATTTTTAAATTTTTTTTTGTTAAAACAGATCGACCACTCGATTCAAATTGTCAGACCATTCGACCCAATAATCAGACCCTTGACCGATTCGATCTCCGGATCAATTTTAAAAACCATGCATACCTGATACATCTCACTACAAAACTATCTTAATTTCTTTTATCTTGAAATAGTGATATGTCCTTACTCCTTAAAAGGAAATTTAATTCACAAATCTTGTAGTGGGTTAAAAGTATCATCCACTCAAATTTAGTGTTAATGTTAACATATCTTTGAGCTTTTTTGCTAGGATAAAATATCTTTGAGTTGAGTATGTGAACTAGAGGATTTTTTTTTTTTTTTTTATATTAAATTGAAAACTTCCAATGAAAAAGGGCAAGCCAGCGATGAAAAATTAAGAAACAGTTTATTGATGTTTTGAATTTATTTTTCATCGCTGACCAGTCCTTTCATCAGTAAGGCTGTATTTGGTTTAAAAGAAAATGAAAAAAAAAAAAAACAAAAAAAGAAGGGAAATGAATGCTTCCAAGTAGAAAAAAGAAAGAAAAACATACACATGTTACTTAATTAATAGAGTTCGCATCAGCGCCCCACATGAGAACCCCTATTTACCGGGAACGGGACCTGCTCCTCACAGTGCGCCTCACAACCACATCCATTATCCATTGCGAATATTAATTTATAAATACGGGAGATGTTCCGAATGCATGGTACGATGTGTGCGTGAGGCGCAAATAAGGCGCCCTATGTGAGGAGGAGATCCGGCCTCTATTTACCGTCCTTCCGTCTCCGATCGAAATCTATTGTTTTTTCCGAAGCCGACAGTCACACCATCAAAAGGTAATCAATTCTTCCGTCTCTCTCATCTTTGTCACACTTCCACTCCTGTATTCTTATTAATTTTTTCTTTGACTGCAAAACAGATGAGGAAGGGTTTTTTTCACCACCGGCCATTATCGGCGACCACCAGCAACATTTTTCACCTTCAGACCATTGGGATTGTGTCATTAATCTCGTCATCGTGAATTGATGGAGGATTCAGATTCTTAGGACCTCCCGTGCTCAGTGTCGAATTCAACTTAGGCCTCTGTAGCGTTGCATTGATCCCCGAATGCCACCAGCCTACGCTAGCAACCACATAGCTACAATCCTCTTTAACGCCGATCCTAGACCTCCTGAAGTTCCTGTACTCGTGCCAAGATTTCTCCTCTTGCTCCGGAACTTCCAAGCTATGTCACACTCCTTGGGCTTCGACCAGTTAACCGGTGTCCAATAATCTAAGAACACAGTTGACTTGAAGACTTTGAGATTGAATTTCGCAATCGCAACCAAAACACGCAGATCCGAACAATTCATAGCTTTGGCACAACTGGATTCAGGGGATTGAGCTCTTTAGTTTCTTTTCACTTTTCTCGATTACAATTTTCGTCATTGGAACAACGGCAAGCGACGCTGTAGCACAGGGGTTGAGTTCATTCCACCTTGCTGGTGGTGAAAAAACCCTCCCTCATATATTCTACAATGAAAGAAAAAAAAATAAGAATATAGGAATGACTACCTTCCGACAGTGGACCGCCGGAATGAATGCCAATGTCAGAAAAATCAATAGATTTAAATCGGAGATAGAAGGATGGTAAACAGAGGTTCTCCTCCGAGTCCGAGTAAAAAAAGGGGTCAAGCAAGAATGGGATCCCCATTAGCTAGCACACATAAAGATGGAACTCTTGCGGGAGGACAGGTGTCCCTGTTTCATTGTGTGGGGAACCTGTGGGGCGCCCGACTGTGGGGCACTGATGCGAACTCTAATTAATACGGTAGCATGAGACATCTCTTACAAAATTGTCATGGGCTATTTACAAGCTTGGCAGACCGTGATTCTATATTTTTCCATTTTGATTTATGGTAGATGTAGTTATCAAAAGTTAATGCATCCAAAAGATGCAATAAGTCCAATATGGGCAATTTTCGGAAAGCTCTAAATGGAGCTTTTGCATTTTCTTCTATTCATACTTGTGCAGAAAGACATGCTTTAACCAAATGAGCTTTAAACTACTCAGATCTTAATACAAAACCTCAATGAGTATTTTCATATCAGAGCTATTAAAAGATCTTCCCAAAATGACATGTCAAATGAGCCTTTTCATCAATGCAAATTCAGATCTTTTCCCAATGCTATCCTAACAAATCGTTACAATCGCGCATCGGAAACATCTCTTTTATCATTTATATGGCTGTAGTGACCTGTTGGGAGCGTTTTGTTGATAGCAGATCCCTGCACTATCTATCTAGTACAGTTCAACCATCTGGTGGTTCGAGCCAAATCAAAGTGATGTCTTGAATAAGACCAGATCTGCGCATTATGGAGGGCTCCTCACACCAACCAGAATTGCTCCATAACTACTCACACCAATCGGCTCTTCTCCGACGTGCTATGCGGCTGGTATGAGATTCTGTGAGGAGCAAGATCTGAATTATTTTGAATGGGTTTCACTATTTGATAGCTACTTAACTAGTGTTATAGGTTGCATCGGCATTCCACAGAACATGCACCATGGGCGCCCCACAACACATTTCAACTGTGGAGTGCTAACGTGAGCTCCTAGTGTTAAATTTTAATCTGTTTCAACGAAAACGGCATTCTTACAAATCATTATATATTTGGACTAGTTGACAGTATTTAATTTCGAGCATAAAAGAATTGTTTTTGATGGTACGACTATAAGAATCTTAACCTGAAAAAATAGATGATGTAGGCCAGCCTCAATAAATAAAAATAAGAAAGGAAAATTTCCGATTAGTATTTGCCTAATATCATTTTGGTCATTGAATTTTAAAATATGATAATTTAATATTTGAACTTTCAAAATATGGGTTCAAAATTTGAAAGGCCTGAACGCAAGATCCAATATAGTGTAAACTTTTCAATTTTAATGGAATGCCATAACAACCAAGACAGGTGGGGCACAACACTTGATGTCTGATTAGGAATGGCAACGGGCAGGTTCGGGGTGAGGATTATATTCTTTGTTATTGTCCCTGATTCTGAAATTAACCTCTACCTCCGTCCCCAATCCCACCAGGGATAGAATTTGACTTCCATCCCGATCCCTGATGGGGATGGGTTCCTTGCGGGAAGTTAAATCTCTGAAATTTTTTTAGATAATAGTAATTTTTTTGAAAAATAATTTTACTTAAAATATACAAAATTTAAATTATAAATAATATTTTAAATATATTTTGATGGGGACCTCAATCTCCATCCCTAACCCTGACCCTGACCAAAGATTTCCATTAATCTTTGCCCATTAATCTTTGCCCCTGTCCCCACTCCGCCAAAACAATCCTCATCCCCTAACCCATTGGGTCGGGGATGTCAGATCCCAATCGGAGATAGGGAAAATTGCCATCCCTATGTCTAATTATCCTTACTCCAAATAGATAAATTTAACCACCACTAAATTGTAAGGTACAATCACTTTTTCATGGTGGATATTAAAATCGTATTATCCAACTTTCATTTGTTTTATAAAAATAAGGTGTGGCTTTATCATTCACTATGAAATCCATAATTATTTCCTACCCACCCATACCCACATGATTTTTAAAAACGATTTGGAAACCGAAGTGGCCAGGGGTTTGGTTACTGGGTCGAATGGTCCAATCATTTAAATTGAACGATTGACTCGTTGTAACAAAAGAATAAAAAATAAAATAAAAACGGTCAAAATTGTTCAAATGATTAACCACCCAGGTCAGCGATTTGCTGACCGATTCCTAATTTTTCTGTTCGACTGTCCAATCCGATCCGATTTTGAAAACCATACTTATCCACATAACATCACAATCACTCATGAAGACTTACATATTATTATGTACGGGGAGATATTCGAAGGAAATCTGGAGTCGATTTTACTTAACAAGCTGTCTATATTTTAAGCCGGGCTGTAGTCTGAGGGGATTTTTCGGGAGTTCGACAGCTAAAAAAAAATTGGTACCCAACTTGCACCCCCTAATTTTAGGAGCTTTGAATTAATGCAAATAATGAATTTCAGTTAAGTATCTGGGAATGGTTATTGCTGAAGATGTTTGAAGTAGACCATTTTGGCCGATCCAATTTCCTTGAAAAGGCCAACATTTGTAGGGGTTGCCATTGGCTCCTATTAACTGTGGACGTTTAAGTCACTTCATAAGAAAGGAAGCATGGCCTTATCATTCGCTGTAAATAAGACTGTTTACTCTCTTTTAGAAGAACAAAGAAACACACAGTAACTTAGGGGGTGTTTGCTATGCTCCAAATCGTTTCTGGCCCAATGATATTATGCCAACTCATGGAATAGTTTGTGGGTATTGAAATAACTATTTATATCGGAAAGATATGATACCGAAAGAGATTTGACTAAAGGAAACCCTCAATGAGTTTCCATGAATACCACATTAACTTTAAGTGACTTGGCATGATGATCATCATCTTTTCATTAGGCTCAGTTTGAAAGAAGTACAAATACAAATATGTACAGTGCAAATATATACAAAATAATATAATGTACAAGGTTTTGCACTTTACATATTTGTATTTATACTCCTTCCAAATTGAGCCTTAGTTCAAAGCCAATTTGCTAATTTGTAAGGCTCTATTTCTACTAAAATGGCAGTTAGTTTTGTTTTCAAAAACAAAAACATATACATTCACAAACACCCTTACCTTTTCTTTCAAACCAAACACAGCCTTATGGAGCAGTCGCCACTAGGGGTGGCCACAAGCCGAGCCTTTCACGAGCTATTTTTCTAGTCAGTAGGACCTTGTATAATACAGAGAAAACAAAAAACAATAGATTCCGTTTCTAAACTTTCCAAATCCTAGATCTTAATCAAAACGGTGTTTTTCTTATGGCCTCTAATTGATCAAAACAAAGTTGGAATCTTTTATTTTCAGCTAAATAGTTCAAATGCTAGGTTTTCCCCACAGATTTAATTTGGAACGTCAAGACCTATTTCTAGAAGTCCTCAACTACATTTCTAGAGGATTAAACATTAAATCAAATAAACAAGTTATCTGATTCAACTAAAAGTTCTTGGATTACAGGCTAGATCACGTAACTTGAGAAAAAGACAACGAAAGGCCAAACAATCAACTATCAACTAAAACTTGGACGGTCGGCTCTAGCCTCTAGGATCTCTGAGAAAGATGTCCAAACTGTCCAAGGACAATTTAAGTGGAAGTTCTATGACAATTTTAATGGACCTTGTTGGATAAGACAATTTTAATGCTTAGTGACGATCATCATCATATATCCAAGTTCTATCCTATCTCTATCTGTATTGGATAAGTTATAAAAAAATAGTTTGTAGGGGTATTTTAGTAAAATAAAAAATATAAGATAAATTTACATAAATCTATAAAATCATAATAAGAAATTAAATGGGTATTGGCCAACATTGTTGGTTTTTATGGGACAGGTTTCCAGGGATTTGGGCCCAAACATTTACATGATTTTAAAAGAAAAAGAATTTGACATGGCATTGTTGGCACTGGGCAAATGGTAATTACTGCTTTTGCCATTTACATCTCACATATTACATGCATGGTCCTGCAAAGACTAAAAAGAAACCCATAAAAGAAAACACACATGTTTTCATTTTTAGAAAACTTCATTTTGAGGGTTTTAAAATGTGAAAATCTATGATGCCAGAAATATATCATAATGGAAAGACTTTGACCAATCACAACCCCGATTGGTTGTTAGTCTTTTTCAGTATCATGTATTTCCAGCATCGTAGTCAAATACTTTAAAAATTTTAACAACTTTGAAATGATGCCGGAATAGATCTGCTTATAAGCCAGGCTTTATCACTTATTAACAGAGGCCTGAGCTCGAACCTGATCCTTATATAAAGTCCAAAGCCCGGTTTAAATAGGAAGTAAAAATAAATATAATATATATTTTTGTTATATAAAATATATATTTTTTGGGTTCAAGCCCGACTCAAAAAACAAATGGGCCTAATACTTTCAGCCTGAGCCCAAGCACGCATGCCTCAAAATATGTCCAAGCCCAATAAAGAACAGACCGGGCTGGGCAAATTGGCCCATAAACAGGTCTACCCAGGAACAAGTTTCCAAGTTTTATTAGTGAATTTTGGATGGTGATACGCCTAAAATCAAATCATTTATGCCAAATACCCTCTAATTAGCCGAATTGGGTCATCCTCCTAAGGGGTCCTCTCTCTCTCTCTCCTCAATTGTAGGAAGAAGCTAATAATAGAGACTAGAGAGAGAGAGCAATCCGGACGATTATTCCAAGATATAATATACATAGGGCTGTATATTATATCTTGAGCGTCGTTGTTGTGTTGTGATTGATGGGATCACTTATATTCCTATGCAATAACAGTGAAATGGGAGGTATAATATACATCGGGCTGTCGGAGATGAAGACAAATAGGTAGGTAGAAATAAACAGTACATGGATCATCAATCTGTTCGACTCTTCCTCTCATCAAAGGCCAGCAGACGAGGCGTGAAAGAAAGAAATTAAGCAACAAGAATAATCTAGAAGAAGCAGACTATACATGCTTAGTGGGAAGCGTCGTCGTGATGGTGTCCTACTTGGGTTGTGCTTTGTGCAACAGCTCAGGATAAACCAATTCGGATTTGTGGAAGACTCAAAATCCAGATCACTAACGTGTGGTTACTGAGTCTAGACAGACGCATGCCATTGCGGGCCCGTTTGTTTGACAGAGATTTATTTTCACCAACATATTTATGCTGTTATCTCAACAGGAGACATGATGCAAACACTACCTGGTCGATTGCACATACGATGTTGTGCCGAAAGTCCAAAAGAAAAAAAAAAAATGATAAAAGGGAAAATTTATGATGTCGGAAAGACACGACAAACCAATCACAACTCCATGAATTTGATGAAAACCTATCTCGTTGGTTATTACTTTTATGAAAACCTATCTCATTGGCATTATAGTCAAACCCAAAAAGAAAAAAAATAAAATATAATAAAATAATGTGGTTTGGTTGCTTGTGTCTAAGTCAGTGGATAAATGCTGCAAATTTTTGCATTTTGCAACTCAACAATTACAGTTAATTTATTATTGAATGGGATCTTCAATTCTAGAAAAGAAAAAAGAAAAACTGAAATTAACCTTATAAGTGTGATGTACGACCAAATTTTGGTTATAATATGGGCTGGTTTTCTGCCATTGAAGCCTTTGTTAGGAAGGCAATGATCCCACAAATCCCTGAACAGTAGTAAAAGGCCACTACCCAATGTTGAGGTAATGGCGTGCAAAGATGTTTGGCTCTTAGATAGAGCATTTGGTTGCAGTTAGGTCCAAAAGGATTTGCATGTCCATGGAAGGTGATTCTAAGCTTTGTCTTTATCAAGAGATACTGAAAATCCTCCTAGGAGTGTCAGAAATATTCTTGAAGATTAATTGCCATTCTCTTTGTCAATAATGCAACCTTATGGCTCTTTACATGCATGTATTTAGAACCAAATAGTGCAGAAGATTGGACAGCAAATTTGGGTCATAATAGGATTAAAGAATGCACTTTTTTTTTTTTTGGGGGGGGGGGGTGTAGTTTGGGTATTTTATGTCTTTGTGATAATTGGGGAAGGGTGACAGTCCTCCCCCCCGCCCAGGGGGTTGTGTGTAGCGGTGTCGATAGATCGGTTTTGGGTTGGACTCCGTTCAAACCAAAATCAATTTAGATGGATTGGACGGAAAAACAAAACATATTGAATTGAACCAGTCCAAACTTAATGGTTCAAAGTATTTATTGGATTGGATTGGATCTGGTCCATTTATAATGAATTTATATTGGATTGGATTGAGCCATTATCTGGTCCATCAATAGAAGATAAGAATATAGGTGTCAATAGATCAGATTTGGGTTGAAACCAACCTAAACTAAGACAAATTTGAACAGATTGGATGGTCCAGACATTGAATTCGACTGGTCCAAAATATTCATTTGATTGGATCGAACCTGGTCCATTTATAATGAACTCACATTAAACTGGATCGGGTTGGACCAAATCCAATCCAATTGACACCCCTTGTGTGTAGCTAGGCTGGTAAGGGATTTAATACCACTACGACCAGCCAGAGACCCTGTCAACTAGGCCACCATCAGTTGGTGCATCTCAACTATCTAGTGTCTTGGAAGGGGTATTAGGTCTGGTCCTAACTTTTGACATTTTTTATACAAAGTAACCACCCTCACACTCACACTCACACCCACATTCTCATGTTTGTCAGTCCAAGATTTTACCATTAAACAACATGATGGTGCTTAAATTTATTTTTGACACCTAAAGGCAAGTTCATTCATAAATGTTCAACTTACAAAGTAGAAATATTAACAGCAATGAAAAATACAACCAAATAAGCAAGTTAAGCGTGCTGAGACAATAATAGGCAATCACGAGCATCGGGAGAAAAACGACTTGAAAAATCTCTGCAACTAATGTAAATTTAAGAAATGCCAAAAAGGTTGGATAAATGCCTCCAATAGAGATGAAGCTAGCAAGTGTCTCCCTGTCAAATGAGTCTAGATCAACTACGCAAAACCCTCAAGGGATAAAGAGAAAGCAGGTACCATGGCACCCAATCCATGGCATAATTGAAAACATGAAAGCGGGAGAGGCCCAAGATCGCCTCCTGTTACAAAACTCTCCCTAACGCTCAACTGTCCAAACGTGCCCCATAAAAAGACAAAAGTGCACAAAAGAAGTTGTAACTTGTAACTGTAGGGACGTAAAATCTGCAAAACAACCACTCATCCATGTCATTATAGAAGCCAAAACATTTGGAGCTTGAATGTCGCCAGAGAACTCGAAGATCGCCGGAAAAAGGATTGCCAGGAACGATAAAATCGTTACAAAACAAATGGATACCTATGGCACACTCCAAAGGCACACCACAAATAAATTGGATTAAGGCCCAATAGAAATAAGAAAAAGAACAGAGGGAAAACTAAGATTAGATCCCAAGTCTGTTCCATAGACCTGGATCAAAACCGTCGTCTCTCAAATCTCTCCAAATAACTTCTCTAACAAACACCGATATAATCCTTAAATCCCCAAACAGTATTTTATGTCTAAATTATTGGGATAAATGACTCATGCTTGTAAGTTATAACAAATCCCATAAATTACAAAGGCATCTATTCGTCACTCCGTGACACAATGGATTTGGCATCAGATTGTCGTTGGATCCACACTCCATAGTAAACAGAGAATTCAGACCACATCGTCTGATTAGGTCTGTCATAAATTGATGCAATTAATGGGTTGAAGGAACTGTGAACCCACCAAGTAAGAGAGAGAGAGAGAGAGAGAGAGGCAAATTAGTAGGTAACTAGGTTCTTCTACATTTTCATGGGTGGTGTTAGTCTACTCCAATTATCCAACCATCCAATCTTTTGCCTAGTATTGTTTCCATCAGGAATCAACCAAGCTTTGGCTGTTAGACATGTCCAAAATTCCATAAAATTATCATGGATTACGAAAGTAGTAATTTGAAGTTTTGGAACGAGAAAGTAATTTGAATAAAACATTTTTTGGTCATAATTAACATGGAATTTAGTTTATGGATAGGTAGCTGTAGATTTATAACATTCATCTGCTGATGCAAACAGTTCATGCTTCATTAGGTGGACCTCACTCATAATAGGCCCTGAATTCACAAAATATGGGCTTTTCTGAAAGCCCATTTATTCATTTATTGTTGTAGATTGAATGTAAGGATTGGATTAAGCCACATGACCGATTCAAGGCCCAAAAAGTTCCCAATAAACTATGGGTACACATGGGCTGGGCTGGCCCACCTAGAGCCCTAGTTGGACCATGATAAGCCCAATAAGTTTTCACTTACTGGACCTGCATTATCCCGAAATTTTAATATAAATAATATCATATTTATAGCATAATTGTATAATATTTTTTATGTATTTTCTGTAATTTAAAAATATAAATTTATTAATTTATATGGGCCGCGCTGCCCGCGCCTAGATGCCTTTCATTATCTGTTATTTCAGGAGTTTATAAAAATGTTAAATAAAACATTTCATTCATTGCAAAGGCAGATCCAGGTAAAACAGTTCTACCCCTTCCCACTTTGGATGGTTGACGAATTAAACATTAAACTGAGCATAGTTTCGCTTTGTTGGCCCCAAACAAACCTACCTTGGCCCAGTTCATAACTATGTTGAAAATTTTGGGCTTGGACTTGAAATTTCAGCTTTGCTACAATCTTGGGCACAATTAAGCTGCCCATAAAAGAAGAATGTTATGCACAGGCATTGAATTGGCTGGGCCCATTTAGCAATCCGCAGACAGCTTGCATCCAAACCAATGAAAATACAGGGTTTAGAAATGCGCATTAAGGCTCCATTGGCGAAGAGTGCAAATACAAATATAAATACAAAGGTTAGAAATACCTCATACAAGATTTTGCACTGAATGTATTTGTATTTACACTCTTAGGCTCAGCTTGGAAGGAGTTCAATTACAAAAATATAGAGGGCACAATCTTATATTTTATATGTATTTGCATTTGTACTCTTTTCAGTTTGAAGGTGTGCAAATACAAATATATACACTGCAAAGCCTTATATTTTATATTCTAACCTGTATTTCCACTGTACATATTTGTATTTGTACAATTGTACTCTTTCTAAACTAAGCCTAAGGAATTGTTTGTGATAACACCATATGATGTTAGGCCACCACATGAACCGATGAATACCAAAATCTGTTGCATTATAGACAGTAATGTGCCCCAAACTGTCCATGATCACTATTAGCCCCAACCAAAGATGATTACCAAGGTTCAGTTTGGGAAGAGCATAAATACAAATATGTACAGTGATGAAGAATCCCAAATCTCTACGTTAGCCTCATTTAGACTGGCACATATCTCAATATCTGGGGAGTTGAGATCTGTTCCCAACAATCCACTACATCCACACATCTGAAACATCTCCCCTCTCCTTATATCTGGGGAGTTCTTTGTATAAACTAGGGATGCAACTAGGGCGGATTCCACTTAAACATCTGTCAAAATTTAAATGGGCCCAAATATCCAAACCTGAAGCAGTGTAAAATGCTTAGGCCAACTGTCACCAGTCATAGTTAGATAACTGTCCAATTGCCACATGGCACGAGACGACTAGCCTGTCGCCATGCTGCACTCCAAGTCATGTTCAAAAGTCCAGTCTGTCTATAGAGACAGAGTATATTAAGTTAGGATGATGTACTATAATTTGTCTTCGGACAAGTATGGATACACACGATGTAGAATTCTGAATTCCAGTCCCCCCTGTTAGCTGCTACTAGCCCTCTCTCCCATAAATCACATTTTATCTGTGAATTTAACATTAATTCACAGTCAGGATGCATTCCCCCTGTACTTTAGAACTATAAAATTCTGATCTGGGCTGATTGGTCATTCTCCTATTCGTCTTTGTACACTAATAACGTCTAAGGCTTGAAGAGGACTGAAAGCTGTGTTGAAGTGATTTCCCTAATTTTGGACCATACAAGAATGTATTATCTCAATCGATCCTACCCTGTAACAGTAATTATCATCGATATGTTGACGTGACATAGCTCAGTTTATCACACTTGGTGGTTTTGACAGTCAGGATTCATTTCATTATAACTGAAATGGCCAATCATAGTAGCTTTGTTTTAAGGAGGTTGTGAGATCTTTGAGGGCCGAAACTGAAGTTGGATCGATCACTGTATCCTCAAATATTGTATTTATTTATTTATTTTAATTATTTTATCCATTAAAAAACAAAACAATAAGTTATTAAGTTAAACAACTTCAAACATTAATCATCATACAGCCCATTACCACGAAGCTTCTGAATTGACAATATAAAAATTTAGGGATGCAGTCAGAACCTTTTCTCTTTTTTTCATTGGGTCTAGAAATTTTTTAAACTTCGAAGGTCTTATCATTCCACGTAAGTAAGTCGTCTGACACTACATGAATTATACGTATCAAACTTCACCTAGTTAGATCTGTAACAATAGCAGCAATCAAAATTATGTTCACTTAGATAGCCAGCTTTGATATAATTTTTTACAAATAGCAGTAATAATAATAATAATAATAATAATAATAATAATAATAATAATAATAATGATAATTAAATAATAATTTATATCTAACCTTTAAAAAGCTACCATTCAAATAAATTTATGAGGTGAGGGGATTCAATAACCCCCCCACCCCCCACACCCCACCCCACCCCACCAATATATATCATTCTACATAGAATAGAATAAAATAAGCATCTGAAGGAATCATGCATTTATATAGGAAGACTAATGTAACTATAATTGAAGTTGGTTTTCAATTCAAGTATTCAATTAATAGTAGTACCAATATTTTAATATGATATTCCAACAGTATATATCAGTATATATTACATGGTTTATGTGTGGCTGCACACTTATAGGCATAGATGGAGAAGCGGATAAGCTCTATTTGATCATAAAAAAGTTATATAAAAAATTTACTTTAGAAATATTCTAAGATAATATATATATGAAGTTTGATATTACTATAATAGGGTATTACCTAGAACTAGTAGATACCCTACTATATATACTTGGTATATACCTTATTATATATGTGAGGTAAACATTTAATGGAAGTCTGGAATCTTCTAGCTTGGTACGTATGGAGAAGTGTTTTTTTTTTTTTTTTTTTTTGAAAATTTTAAATTGATGCAATGTGCATAAAGGTCTAAATCGGGCTGTGCTGCCCATGACTTAGCATGGTCAGGCACAAACTTGGACTGGTCCGATATGATGGTCCGTGGGCCATGCTAGGCCTAGCACGACCATGCAGGCCGTGGGCAGCACGGCCTGCGGGCTGGCATGGCTTGGCACAATCCATATATATATTTTATATATTTATATAATAATATATAGTATATAATATTTTAATAAAATAGATACTTTTTAATTTTATTATACTAAATTATTTAATTATTATATATAAGCAATCTTACACACAAAATTCATATAAAATTAAAATTTTAAGTTTTTTGTCATTTTTTTAAATAAATAGATTTGGCCCGATGCACGGCCCAACCTGGCCCAAGGCTCGGCCCACAGCATGGCACGACATGGCACGGGCCTGGGCTAGGGCTGTTCACGGGTCGGGTTGGGTCGGTTTATTGGGGTTTTCCCAATCGACCCGACCTGGTCAGGTTACCTGAGATGGAAACCGAAACTGATACAATGTTAAGCAAAACCGACCTGGTCGGTTTGAGTAGGGTTGGGTTGATTTGGGTCAGCTTCGGTTTTGTTCTTGTACAAAAAGGACATAGAAACTTAGAAGGAAATATCTATTCTGAAAACTGAAAATTGAAAACTGAAGTTTTTAAGATATTTTTTGGAAATATATTTAAAAAGTTAGAATTAGAATAGAAGACAGAAGTTATCAAGAAAATAGAAAGTCAAACTATTTTATAGAAAGAAAGCTGAAATTTGTATATTTCAAGAAACTTTCTAAGTTCTAATCTAAGTAAAAAATGATACCTAATTCTAATTGTAAATGCCTAATTGGTTGCCTATTTGGTGTAAAGGACTATAGAAACTAGGATAGAGACAACTTAATTAAATAGGAACTAGAAGACTAGGATAGGTTGTAATTAGGAATTAGGATAGAGACAACTTAGTTAAGTAAGGACTAAGTCGGTTTGGTTTAGGTTGGTTTCAGTTTTCACACAAGAAAATCAAAACCGACTCGATCATTGGTTTATGAATTTGTACAACCCAAAACTGACTGGTGCTTATGAAAACCTAGCGAACTCGGGTTGGTAGGCCCAGATTGATCGATTTGGTCAGATTGAGCCTTCTTATAAACAGTCATAGCCTCGGCTGTAAACTATGTCGGGTAAACCCCCAAATTTTTTACCGAAAATGGTGACACGGCCTGCACTTTGCACGGGCCGCCTCAGCATGATCCGCTTTAATGGAGGGATGGAATAAATAACTGGGTAAAGCCAATTAGCCAATAGGTAAAATCAATCGGAGGAAGGTCTTTCAGTCTTTGTATCTGAGTAAAACCCTAAGAAGTTAATTATATATAAATATTTACCTTCTTCTTTTCTCAAACCCAGGTTAAAGGTACTAGTCGGATTGGCCCGAGCTAATACTTTACACTGTTTTAGAGTCGGGTTGTGGGGCGCAAATCAGGTCTCTTCACAAAAAAATAAAGGGAAATAAAACAAACCAGGTCTGTTGACAAAATCAACAGTGACCTGACTCACGGGAAGGTACAAATTCGAAGTACGTTGTGAACAAAGATGTGCTTATGTTGACAGGTCGATAACTTAAAAGCTAGTTTTGTTCCAATCTTCAAGGTTGCAGATTTACAGTATCCTTGAATAAGAGTTTGTCTTTTAATTGCATGTGTCTTGTCTAAAAGAGATACTATCTATTAATTCAATAATATTTATTTTCTAGATATTTTAATTTCTTGAACCTCAATCAATATTCTTTAATCTCATCACTTAAAATGTTTTAATCTAATCTAAAACATTTGTAAATGATTTAAGTGATGAGATTGGTGCCATAACTGTCCATGCCATTCAGTACTGTAACATTTTGTTTTTTCCTACAGCACTGTTTGAGTTTGGGAGAGGTACATAATTATGTAAACGTCTGCAAAATTTTAATTAAAAAAAAATAAAAGCAAACGTCAACTGTTTTGTTTTTGGATTCCATTTGTAAATGATTAAAGAAATAGTGCCAGGGGAAAATAAATTCTTTTTTAATCGGATAAGAAACAAAATCATAAATATAAGTGGGATTCGATGTGTAAACGCAGCTGGATCGTTAAAAAGAATAATGCCAGCACAACTTACCCTCATTTTTTAAGTCTAACGTCTTCCACTGTTACCATGGATATATGCGTTAGCTATAACCACCGGATCCTTAGCTCAAAATACAAAAAAAAAAAAAAAAAAAAAAAAAAAGGATGTTTGTTTCATTATTTGTTGGTGATTGATTACAGGAGCTAGGGACCTACAACAATGGTCACAGGAGATTCAAATGCATCCATGGCGGGGTGTTTTGGTGATCTGCAACTCAATTCCACATACTTTCATGACTCCTCTTTCATTGTGCTTTGTAAAGTTGAAGTTGGTCCTAATAACGTTAAACAACGCAATTATCATATAGTGATTTGGTGATTATGCAACTCACATGCATACGTGTTCACCAAACCTTCTTTAGCTTTGCAATAAAATAATCTGATAAATAGTGGTTTATGTATCTTTTCCAATGTTTTAAAAACTGACCGTGAGGTTGAATTGTTTTTAGCTCTGGGTCATGGGTCATTGGTTCAATCATCTGGGTGTTGAATGGTTAGATCATGCTACATCAACAATATATAAATTCATATATATGTATATCACACACACACACACGATATATATGTATAGTTATATATAAATATGTATTTTATTAATGAATAATGTACAATTATGTTCTACATGAATATATGTATTATGTTATTGCAATTTGAGGCTAAAAAATGGATTTTTTGGTGAAAATAGCTGGATAAGACGTCTATGGTTTCTTGAGATGCATAGATCTCAAAAAATTACCCAAAATAAAAAATAAAATCACCTCAATCAGACTTTACAGTGTAAAGTTATGACCTCCCAAAGTTTGCATACACATTAATTTAGTGTGTTGTTAACTGTTCTCTAGATTTTACTAAAACCAGATCCAAAATCTTAATTGAATGATGGTTCAAACGATTCAACCAGCCCGATTGATGGATTGAAAACAGTATTGGCCTTATGTAGAGCTGATGAACTGCTATTTTGGATGAAACAGCCAATAGGGTTTTACAGAAACAACAATGCCCCCCCCCCCCCCCCCCAAAAAAAAAAAAAAAAAAAAAAAAACAAAAATCAGAGCATCGTAGGACTAATGGTGCTGGTATACATGGCTTTCTCTGTATACACCTGATTTTGCCAACAAATCTGTTAAAATGAATTCAAATCTCTGGGAATCTTTGGACACCAGCTATTGATCTAACTCTAACATACAATGTTAGCTGAATCTCCCTCAATCTATACTATCTATAAAAGAGCGAATGCCCCTTATTTCTAGAATTTTCATTGAACATTTTTTACCCTTTTGTCTAAGCATAAGACGGGTATAAAAAGAGCATATATGTCCTTTACTCTCACTTCAGAAACTACTCACTTATAACCATTCAAAAACTGTCAAGGTATTGGAACCATGAATTATAACTGTTCAGAAACTTTCCACTTAATACCTTAATTACTTTTTGGATAAATAAAATATAAAAAGTGATCATAAATTATAAATAGTTTTGCCTTAGAGATATTGCCACGTGTAAATGCACATACACGTTAACTAGTAATCAAAAAAGAGATGAAACCAATGAGATTTGGAAAACGGAGACAAGTGAAGTGACCAACACCCTCCGCCTTAGCTAAGCCCGCTTAATACCCAGATAATTTCAGTTCACCCCTGTTCGACAATTGACATAATAACGCCCCCTACTCCTGCCAACAACTGCCGTCAATGTTCAAACCTGAGAACCATAGCCGTCGTTGAAAGTTGATACCGGGGAACAAACTGCATTCGTGCACAACTGACCTGACCGTGGGGCGTTATTATTAGTAATTGAGCAGCCCCACCCCCACCCAACATAGCCATGCAATGCATCAAGTGCAGCTAATCTTAACATCCATTGCTACATATCTATCAAGATTGGTGCAAACATATAATTGGTCTTAGGCCATGTTTGGAAGCGCTTAAATTAAATATAAGTGTTTATTGAATAAGTGCTTAAAAACAAGTGTTGATTTGAATAAGCACTTATTTGCATTTGACACCCAACTTTTTTCAAGTACTTATTTTTTAAAATAAGCACTTATTTTATTTGGGCATTTGGTAGTCTTTTTCTCTAAGAAGCACTTAAATAAGCATTTGTGACTTTTGTCTTTCATTTTCTTTCAAATTTTCAAAATATACCCTTTGAAAGCACTTTTGTTAAATTACTTTTATAAAAACACATTTATGAAAGTACTTTTATAAAAAACATTTTGATGAAAGCACTTTTATAAAAAAACTTTTATGAAAGCACTTTTACACAAACACTTATGAAAGTGCTTTTATGAAAGCACTTTTACAAAAACACTTTATGAAAGCACTTTATAAAAGTACTTTTATAAAATGCTTTCATAAAAGTGCTTTTGCAAAAATACCTTCATAAAAGTACTTTCTTATAAGTGCTTTCATAAAAATACTTTTATAAAAGTGATTTTGTAGAAGTGCTTTCATAAAAGTACTTTTATAAAATTCAACTAGGGATAATATTATAAGTGGTACTTTAAAATACAACTAGGGATAATTTTGGAAGGAAAAAATTGTATAGGTGCTTATTGTATAAGCACTTAAAAAGCTGAAAATTTGGGATTAAACAATAAGACCTTATTTTAAAATACGCTCTTATTTCGGGCTTATTTCCCAAATACCAATAAGTGCTTAATGGCCAAAATAAGAACTTATTTTGAATAAGCACTCCCAAACATGGCATTACTTGAAATTGATTAATTCAAATGTATCCGTGCATGTTTTTATGTTTGGCTTCTTTGGTGACTACCATGTAAAAGATTATCTCATTTTGCTACATAATGAGCAATTAAACTTTTTGACAAAGATAAGAACTAATTTGTATTTTGAATGCTTGAGATTAATTTATAACAGTAAGGGTCCGTTTGATTTATAGTTGAAATTGGAATCGAAATTCTTTCAAATCGGAATCAGAATGGTCTATTCCCATACTCTGTTTGATTCAGATGGAAATGAAAATGGGAATTGGAATCAGTAGGAATAAAATTTCATTCCCAAGGAAGGGAGAGGGAATGACCATTCCCTCAAATGGGGGAATTAATGCCATTCCACCAGGAATGAGAATGAGATTCCAATTCCACCCAACTAGACAGCTGAAATCAAATAAACCCATTCCGATTCCAAACCCCTATTTCAAACAATTGCTTTAAAAATGTTTAAGCACGTCTGATCTTCTTGTTTAAAACTCATGTATAATTAGCCAAAGAATGTAATATTTATTATATTTATCATAATCAACTGATCATCAGACTGTATAGCATTAGGCTACCAATAAGTTAGCTTTACCAAAAGCAGAAAAGAAAAGAAAACCCACCCGTAGGGAATGAAGCCTGAGATTAATATTTGATGCCTGCAGGATTATTTAACTATCCCGATCGAAGCCCTGAACAACAATCAAGCATTCCTTCCTTGATGTTGCCAGTTGCAGCCATCGTCTCCGAGTCGTTGCCACCAACTATACACATCTTTATTCCAATTTCATCTCTTATGGAAACCCCATCATCCACACCATGCAAGAACTCATATATGTATATAACATATAAAATATCTATTAATGTCTTGTTTAATAATAAATGCATGACCTAAGAAACTTTGTGTAGTAGCCAACTAAGGATTAGGTAATGAATCCTCTCTTTCTCTCTCTTCCTTTCTTTTTAATTAGAATTAATTGAGAGGAGAGATACCTACCCATATGATAATTTCTTTCTTGCTTTGACAAAGGGTGACCCACTTGACTTTAAATAAAAAGCTTTTAAGCTAAATGTGATTAGAAGGACTAGCAAAATCAAAACCAAAAGAAAACCTTTGGTTGATGAAGTTAATGGTTCTGTTAACAATAGGGTGGTAATAGTCAATCCCTTGTTAGAAAAGCAACTAGTAAGTCTCAACTACTCGCAGAGAGGAAATAGGGTCCCCAGGTCCTTTCTTCTCCCGCCTTTCTTTCACCCACGCTAGCTCGTTAGTTGTAGGGATTCTTGTTTATTAAATCAAAATCACCCCAAATGAAGCTATCGGGACTGATTATCTTATTTGTTTTAATGGAATTTAGTGAGTGAGGAAATATTACAAACACTTCGAAGCACTTATATTTTCTTATCGTTACAACTTATATTGATTCGTGCTGCGTCACGTATTTGAAATGACTTCTGTCTTGGTCAACTCTCTTTACTCCTATCAATGAGAATAAGCTCTCTCTCTCTCTCTCTCTTGATGGCTTTGAAATTTACTTTCTCTCTCTCTTTTGTTTTCTAGCGGACATCTGAAAACAAGCAGGAAATGGGGTGGAGCATCAAGCAGTGATTGCTCAATGGATCAAACGGGTCGGAAGGCCTGACTAAGAGCCAAAATTCCTGAAAGGGTTGGCGATAAAAAGCAAAAAAAAAACAGAAGCAATGCCAATTGCCAAACAAAAATAAGAAAACAGTGGAACCTGTGTTCAATGTGCACGTTCGGTTGTGTATGAGTGGATGTATTTATTTTCTGTACAAGTGATGCATTGCGTATTTATAATATTCGATCGTAATGACAGCCATAGACAGTAAACGGGGTGGTGCAACGTAAATCAAACCTCTCTCTCAGTCTCAGACATGTTTAAATTAAAACTAAGCAATTTCCTGGATGAAAGACTCATCATCAAGAAGTAGTTCAGGCCAAAACGGAGTTCCTCCTCCGTAGCTAGATGTGCTGCAGGCGTCACTTGGGTTGCTAATTGCAGTGTGGGTTGTAGAAGGAACAGGTTGAGGTGGAAGAAGAGGAGGAGAGGGAGAATGGGGAAACCATGGAGATTGAGGTGAGCTTTCTGCTTGACTGAACCCTCCTGTGTACTTAGAACCCTGGGCTATCTCACTGGTCAGATGTGTTTGGAAACCGCATGGCGGTTTCAGGTTTGGCGAATGAGAGAAATGGACCTGTGGATCAAGGACGGATTGACTAGTAATAGCAGTTCCAAAAGAAGATAGGGTGGAATTATCCAACGGGGATGAACCTAGAACTGGGTTATCTTTGAATGAAGAAATAGAGCTCAGTAGATTGAAGGACTCCATGTCTGTCATGCTGCTCATGCTGTTCGAGGATGAGCTAGTAGGCACTGTAGCTGCTGTCGTTTGGAGAAGGTGTTGACAATACTGAAGCTTAGCCATCTGAAAAGCTTCCGCTTGTAGTCTCACAGCTTGCTCTTCCCATGGTTGCTGATCCATAAAGTCTCTAAGGTTGGCCAGAGCTAGCAGCTGCTGTAGGTTTGAGAAAATGTCAGTTCGAGGTTTATGGGTCATGGGGTCGAAGCCCATCTGTATCAGTTTCTTCTTTAGATGGGTGTTCCAGAAATTCTTGATCTCATTGTCAGTCCGTCCCGGGAGATGGGTTGCGATTGCCGACCACCTTGTAAATTATAAACAAATTTAAATTGGTTAAGATAAGTGTGTTTAAATAACGATATAAACAGAAAGTGAGAGAGTGAGAAGTTGCTATCTCATGACAGCAAAGACTAATGAAATTACTTGTTTCCAAGAAAGGAGTGGAGATTCAGAATTGTCTGCTCTTCTTCTGGTGAAAATTTCCCTCTCTTGATGTCGGGCCTTAGGTAATTTGTCCATCTTAATCTGCAGCTCTTCCCACATCTGTTAAGACCTGCAACAGAAACCACATACATTAGAGAGAGAGAGAGAGAGAAATTCTGGGTGTGTTTGTTAATGAACCTGCAAGTTTAGGGAGAGCTCTCCAACTTCCATGACCATGTTTCTGAATGTACTGGACCAGTTTCTGGTCTTCCTCAGGAGTCCAGGGTCCTTTCTTGAGACCGTTTTCATCACAGCAAGGAGACCTTCCCATTTCTGTTGCTAACTTTTTTTTTCGTCTTTGTATTTTCTGCCTCCCTTATTGGAAATGGGGTGGTTCTATTTATATTAATGCGTCCCCTCGTTCATCTCTTATTTAATTCTGTTGAATAAAACTGACGTGTCCAGGCATTTGGTTACAAATCCAGTTTCACCTTAATTACTTCTTTCAAATGACATGTATGTCCTCCTCCCCTCCCTTCCCATTATTAATTTGTTTATTTATTTCTCTCTTCTCCTTCCTCCAAAAATATCTTTCCTTTTATAATACAGGATATACTACCATAATTGGAAGGGAAATGGATAACTGGGATTCGTGTCTACCGACCCCCTTGAGTGGGATATCACAGATGATGATGAATGATGGTTGTAATAATGAAGAATCACCATACTACCTTCCATTAAGAAGGGCCCACCATTCAACAATCACACACAGTTCTCCGAAGGTAAGGACCCACTTAGGAGGAGGGGACCAATTGAGCTGTTCTGATCCATCTGTTGATTAATCTATCACTCTCATATTAAATATGGTATGTCCTTGCCCATTTAGAATCTTGTAAGAGTTGTTGGAGGTCTAAACTTGTATTTTTATTTTAAGGAAAAGGAAGTGATGAAGACTTAATTAACGTCCAACTCATCCCTAATGGAGGAGATACATATATATGTATGCAACAAACATCTTGTTCAGTGGAATGGCATGCCCTAATCACATGTTGGAGACGGGACTAGATTGGTAATGTAAAGAAAGAGAGGACTAGATGGGTCTTCTCACACTAAACAGTTGCTGGTAATCGAATAGAAAAGTCGAACCAACAAAAAAAACAAAAACTTAAAAGTACAAGTCAGCGTCAAATAACACGTGGCATATGTCTGCTGGTCAGAAGAACCTTCACCATGCACGCAATTTTCGTCATTGATTTCATGGCTGCCATGGATCGACTTACGTTTGTTTGGGTAACTAATGCGATGGGAGAATAGAAAAGAGGCTTTGGACCCAGTTTCATGGGCCCTCCACCTTACTTGTACATACTAGCATAGCAAAGCTGGCATCTGCATGTCAGTTCGGAATCGGTTTGTTAATACTTGATACCAATATGTGAATGTGACAATTACTTAGCTGGCTAAAATCAGTTATTCCATCGTCAAATGGTATTAATTTATTAAAAATTAAGGTAGTGATCGAAAATCTTAATATCATCTCTTTTCATCTTTCTGCATTACAAGCCAATTTCAGAGAGTTAATTGCTAGTTGATCAGTGAAAGCTAAATCCATATAAGTTATAAAAAGGAAACATATAATAATGTGATGAGCCTTCTAATATATAGGTCTAAGTACCCTAAACTCTCAACTGAGCTTCATACGTTTGGGGCTACCCAACCATTTAGATTCAGCTGATGACAAGCCCATTACGCCATAACCAAACCATAAGAGGGGGGAGAGAGAGAGAAAACACAGAAAATGATGATAGTATAGCACTCCATTTTTATATTAAAAACATGTATCTCGTTTGAGTTTTAAAACTACATCTCCTTCCACGTATGAGTGACAGGTTTCCCACCAAACCAACTACAGCTCTCATAGGCTGCATGGATGTCTCCGACGTTTATATTAGTGAGAGAGCACCATCAATTCAATTCAAAGGAAGAAGCAGAAGGAACCCTAGCTAGGCCAAACGAATGCTGCTATGATGTATAACGTAATGATGTCCAAAGCAATATTGATCTTGATCGAGTATCGTTGATGAAGCGATAAATAATAAACTGATCGATACTGGAACTCGTCGGGAAGAAAAGCATCCGACTGGATGATGGATGAAGACATCAGTACTGGACGTGACCCAATATAATTGACCATGGTTTGAGAGAGAGAGAGAGAGAGAGAAGGTGGTTCAGCCAACGCCCCAAATCTCTACCACCTTTGAAATTCAAGAAGGCATTCCTCTTTCACCCATGAAATGGGTCAATGCCATTCATTGGTGATGTGTTTTTTTCCGGTTTGTCTTCTGATGAAATTTTCGTCGTTCCATAAGACCACGACAACTGGGGAGAATAAGCGCATAAAAATATATGCCTTTGTTGACATATGCCTCGTGAATTACTGCGTGTTACACCTGTCCTTTCTATGAACAGTATCCGCTGAATCTTACTTTATTGAATTCTTATCAAGAGTTTCTTAGATAAGAGAGATTTTCTTACCACGTGGCAAGGGCTAGTGGGATGGGACTTGCTACAGTGTGGATCACCAATATTTGTATCATAAATGACAGATAACTTGTTTCCTACTGCCTAGCATTTGGGACCCTTTCGAACCCGGAATTTTATTTTGGCTGTCGGCACTCCTATTTTGTTATATAATTGTATATTTAACAAACAACACTGGGAACAGTTTTTTGTTTCTTGTTAGTTATAAATGCATGTGATTTGAATATATAGACAAGTGGGATTTAAAGTATTCAATACAACTAAAATAGCTCCAGTGAGCTTAAAAAACCCCATAAAATAAAATATTTAATTTCTATTTCTTTTTTCAAATCATAATGCATGGATTTGTTCTTAAAAACAAAAACTAATATCTTTACTTTTACTTGGAAAAATAAAAGGTCATACTTGATCAAAGGATAGGAGCCAAATATGAATTGGGATCTGCTCCTCATTCCAACCTTACAGCCATATCTCACCATATATTGAAAATATCTCCCATGAATAATAATATATAAATATGGGAGATATTCATAATGTGTGGCTGATATATGCTATAAAATCGGTATACAGAATAAATACGGATTCACCAAATATGTGAAGCATCAAGAGTAAGAGGAAAACAAAGGTGGTTTAAATATTTTCTTTTGCATATATATATATATATAGTCTGAGCAAATACAGTAATATTAATTAATGATTTATCAACTTGAGTCATATGATAACATTGTTCTCCACTCCATGTTAATGTTATATGTAAATAAAGAAAATGTCAACCGACATGAAAAAAGTAGCTTTCCAATAATAATGCTTGCCTTTTCCCCTTTATTTTATTTTGTGTAAATAAAATAACTGGAATCATAGTCAGTGAGGTTGCACTATATAAAATGAATTGGAAAATTAAAGATTTTTTTTTTTGTTAATTCTTTCCTTCATATAGCCGTCCCCAGTCTTCATACCCATAACCCTTTAACCCCAGTTACAGTGGAATTTGATCTCAAATCTCTGCTACAACCAGCTAGAAAACAAAAATATCTAAATAAATCCAATCCAGTTCTTCTAAATATGAAAATGATTATACATTTCGAAAATAAATTAACTTGTTTATTGCAATTTTCCTATTTGCTTGGTTCGACCAGTTGGTCCTAACACATTAATGTGAAATGTACACAAAATAGACTACCTTGGTTATTTGACGCAAAATCAGGGTCATTTTTGTCCTACAAGACTCCAAAAGTCACATACCCTTTTTTAAATAAAAGCAAAGCTTCCATATTATCTATTCACAATAAAGCCATATATATCCTTGTACATATTGGGCTGTATGTCAAACCTAAACACACATCAGCCACACAGGTCAAAAAAACATGCACGAGCTGGTAGGAAAATCTCCCCCCTTTCTCCCCGGCTTGCCTCATTTGCTGGCTGCACAAGTTAGTTTTTGTCCAAAAACAGAACAAAAGATTTTGGAGAAACCAAAGTATAGAGAAAAAGGCCTAAGACCCAAATCAAGTTGCTTTTTGTTATCCTCATTTTTGTTAAACAAAGCCCAAATAAAGGTTTAAAATAACAAAACCATCAGGTTTAACAATTGGAGATCGACATGGACTTACCATTATAATTGCTGCAACTTTTTTTTTTTTTTTTTTATAATATATACTTATGCCTTTGATTTGATAAAAAGTTAATTGTTACTAGAACAACTAAATATTTATTATTATAAAATTTAATGTGGGGTATTGGCTGTTTGTTTTTCTAGTGGTAGGTGACAGTTCCTGTCCATTGACTATTTTATTGCCATAATTATTATATAAAACAAACATATGTAAACTCTTGTTCTCAAAATTGAAGCCCAGGAAAATTCAATGACTCCAGGCTCCAGCAATTAAGGAAATAATAACTAGCTTAAACATATGAGTATGGCTTTGGAGGATAATAAAACTAAGGATTTAGATTTATTAGAAGCTAAATACATATATGAGAAGGCAAAATTTCATGTGGAATACATTTAGAGAGGGAGAGAGAGAAAGATTGCTTGTTCTACCAAGGTTCTTTGCCGGGTGGACCACCTCACAACAACAAAACAAGCTTTAGTCTATTTCAGAGACGTCCCTTTTTTTTTTATAAATGCATAAAGAAAAAATTAGACTCTAATTGAGGGCATATGAGGTCATCCAAAGATTGTATCTGGCTTGGATTTAATCTTTGTTTCAATGTCAGCTAAACAACTGATTTTCTTGCTCTGATGGGTTTCTACCCAATACATCTAGAACTGAGGACTTTGTCCACCATGCTTTAGGCATTATCGTGCCACCTGTATGTACAAATAACTTGTGCAGTACTGTTCCAAACATTCTCCCTGAACTAGAGGCTCTATTATTTTGTTTACTTTCCCTTGTTCATTGGGTCTCTTGCCATGGCCGGGTTTCAAATTACAAGGGATGTCAGAACTGCAAATTATATATGGTTATATATAGCAAATTATCAGTTGGTACCATGCTTGGTTTGATAGAAAATAAGAGATAGACAGAAAGTTGAGGGAAGAAGGAAGATGGGTTAATTTCAATTCTGAATTTCCTTCCCTTCTCCCATGAAATGAAACTATTCCATAGCGTTTTACATATTTACTCCAAATATTAAATAGTTTCTCTTAACATTTTTAAGAAAAGAAATGCTATATATATCATAATACCTATTAGTCATAGATTAAATGGTATTATACTATTCGTACAAGTCTATGAGACATTTATTTTTCATCTTATGATGAATGCTGGGGCCATCTGGATGCTTAATATGTTATTGACAAAACTATCCTTTTAAATTTCTTTTAATATATAATATAATTTAAACTATCTTTATTGAAGAAATTATTTAATTAGTTTTCTAGCTTACTAAAATAATGCAGACCTATTTGGACCTTTGTATTAGTTTAATCTAACACAACTTTCTAACCTACAGGTTAACTGAATTTTTCAAGCTCCATTGAAAAAAAAAAGGATGTGATAGCATTGAAGGTTCTCCGTATCATGTAATTTTCTTTTTCTTTTTTTTTTTTTTGTGACACACACTTGTTTTTAAATTAAAATTAATAATTTTGGGATTTACTATGTTTTTATTAACATACAAAGTAAGAACATAACATGCTTTTAGTAAACTCAAATTTTAAACTTGGTTGTATGGCTCTCCAAGCCACATTGTCATATTTTCTTATCAGAGCTACGCTGCACTGAAGGTTGTTATACATGTCAAAGGCTGGGCATATATATATACAGAGCTACGCTGCACTGAAGGTTGTTATGTCGAAGGCTGGGTATATATATATATATATATATATATATATAGAAGAAGTGATTTGTATATTTAGTAACAGTTTCTTGCCCTGACTTTTTATTGGGCGCTCCTCTTTTTGTTCCGTAGCTTTGTACAGTCCTCTCATTAATTTACAAGGATTTATCTTAATACAATTAGGAAGGTACATTAATTATATGTAGTAAATTGAAAGATACCTTAATGCAGGGAAAGGAAATGAAAGATAGACAAACCTTTAAAAACATTGTATAGGTTTCTTCACCTTTTCCTTTCTTTCCCTATCTTTTCCTTCAAACCAAACATAGCCTAAAACATACTGAATTTAAGAGAATAATAAATTAAATTACAAGGGCCACCATAAGTAACTTTTAACAATGTACATTTTTAATTAATTACTTGTTTGAAATTCTTTACCACTGTCCAGACAGGATTTGATTTCTGAATTAAACAGATGCAGTTGGGACCATCATCTGATTATATGTGGGGATGATCTAGCTTTTTGTAACATATATACTTATCAGATGATTATGGTTGTGTTTGGTATCATTGTTATTTTTACCTAAAACATTTTGAGTTTGATCAATGTAAATTGATATATAACTATTGTTTGAAGCCATTTATGATTAAAATAAACATGCCTTAAATCAAGTAATATACGGTTCGATCTCTCTCATTAATTTGTAACATACTGATAAAAACCAATGACTTTGGTTGGGAGATAAATTTAAAGTGAGACCCACTTGGGTGCTCTTCGAGAAACTTACATATTATATTTCATGATAGGATCGATCAAGTAGAAAAGAGTAATGGCCCAACAGAGAGAGATGGTGTGAACATACCCATTTGGAGAAAGTAACAAAAGACCAGGAGGTTGTGTATTAGACACGTAAAAGAATTTATATTCTTTCTTTTACTAAATGGACACGGAAAGAATTAGGTTAATGATCAAACACTTTTTATTGCCTTGGATGGTGATTGATAAGCACCGAGTTAATGCACACGTAGGTCCTTTTCAGTAAAGTACAGACTACAGAGCTCGTATGCAGCGGCACACGTTAGTGGAGATACAGCATAGAGAGAGAGAGAAATGGCAAGTTGAGGTTATTTCTTTGAGAATTTTATTTTTTGGTATTGATTATTCGTGTAGGAGCCATAATTAAATTCTTATTACTTTTTCTAAAAAAATTAATTATTCTTTATGATAAATGGTGAAAATCATAGCGGGTTTTAGAAGCGTATCTCATCTAGGGTTACCCAGTTTAGGAGCTAATTCAACCACCACTGAGTTGGTCTTTGAGAATTGAAGGTTCAAAATATTGATACACCCCTTATAAGAAGTGTATTGGGCAATATATTTTATTGCTTTTTTTTTTTTTTTTCAAAACCAATTCAGGGGGCGGTTTAAGTCTCTTCCACCATATCGATACTTCGAACCTTGGTCTTCTTGATTTGCAGTAACTAATAGGCAATACCTATATGATGAAACCACAAAAAAAGAATAACACTGATTATATTACGGTCTATTAACGACTACGTGATAATCGTATATAAGATTAATCAAAATTTCTAGTTTGCACCCATTTCAATGACAATTACGTATGTGCACATTGAAACAGTTAGCTTTCCCTTTCGAGTTTTTAGCTCCTGACCATTCACGGAAGGCCCATTTCTTCTTAGATTAAAGAAGGGTTTCTACATATACAGATTTGGCTTTGGAGTACTTGTCAAATTGGATTTATTTAATAAATTAATCACAAACATTCATCACTTAAGAAAGATGAACACTTTTGAATGATTTTGAACGCGGGATTTGGTGTTGTATTTTTCTCAACCGTTATAATCAATAATACAGGATTTTTAGACATTTTAAGCTTTTTTTATTAGCAAGAGACGATCTGTAATCAGGTATATACGCTAGGACATAATTAAAAAAAAAAAAATCGAAACAAGTATGAATACTACCCAATCATTGTTCTAGCTATCAACTACTACGTCTTCATCTTTTTTGTCTTTTGGCTCAACTCTCATCGGCGGTGACATCACACCACCAAAGGTTTGAGGGTGAAAGATAGTGAGAATGATAGTTTAATTACCGCAAATAAGGTAAAAGCATAAATAAATTAAGATAACAATCCATGTCAAGTATTAAATTAGTTATATTCGTTAATTGTTTAGTTTTATGGGCAGAGTTCTACGTTAAGTCATTTCCATAGAAAGAAGCAACAGGTTTTTAGACCACCAACACATTACCAACCTGATTTTTGACCACCTCATATATTATATACTTCGCTTCTTTTCACCATCTCTTCTATCTAGTCCACTATAACTTGCCACGTGGATAGATAAGTTGATCATGTTTTCTCGTGGATTTTAGCTAGATAGCTAGCTGATCAGGCATTTCCCAATCGAATTGGCCGAGATTAATTGATCCGCGCGACGTACTGGGCTAGCTGTAGCTCTCTGTCAACAAGAAACATGCACACAGCCATGTCGCCAACGAAACCCTGGAACAAGATTTCTAACAGGATTCTTCTTCATCATTAAAATATATATCTAAGCTAATCGAACCTGAGTAATTTGGTCAAGATAGTCGTCCGTCGTCACTGTGATCTCATTCAAACAATTGAAACAATTTCTACTGTATTAATTTGCTGGGTCAACCTCAACCATTACAGATGTTTTGTTTCTTTTGTCAAATTCAAGCAATCACTGACTACCCTCTGCATGTTATATAATTAATTACGTACGTATCTATTATCTTACTCTTACATTCACGTTTTCAGTTCGAGAAAATTAATTTAACATTGCTTGCGGGACGTTGAAGTCTATTCTAGTACTTGCGACCATCGTCCCTTGTACTATTTCAAGCTCGATCAATAAGGCAACAGTCACAGCAGTTTTGGTATTGACTGCAAATCTCTACAACACCCATTAAAAGAACTATTTGCTTTATTGTATGTCAAATTGCCAAGGAGTGATGCATGGAATTCCATTTCTTTGGTCGAGAGTTAATTAAGACTAATTAATTGGAACATATAAATAAAATTTCCTTCTTTGGTTGCTTGTGACGGTGAGAATTGAGAATTTTTAAGGCAAATTTGCTACTAAAACTAGATCCATTTGTTTGATGTTTGTTCTGATTAACATTTGTTGATTGGATTTTTTGATTTTCAAAATCAAATTATACCCAAAGAAAGTTCTTACTATAGGTTAAATTGCTGCAATGCGATCGTTAAAATTGTCAAAATCGCATTAAAAAAGTACTAAGCTTTCAATGTCTGACATCACCTTGGAAACAGGTTCAGTATATGGTGTAGGGTTGGTTTGGACTAGGGAAAATGAAATATTTATATATATATATATATATTATAGATTTCATGAAGACAGAGCTTGAATTTCTCACACATTACAGACACCATGGAGCTAATAGTCTGAACTTTCCTCAGGGAAAGGAGCTGACAAAGAGCAAAGAATATAATATGTGGACCAATATAATTCTGGGTTGCCATCCAGCTGTTTCTTGAATTATTTTCTAAACGATCGAGCTTCACTTATTCCAGGTTGTCAACCTGGATCTTCACGTGGTATGTGGCTCATTCCGTGTCTGCACTCTGCACTGAACTATATATACCTATCATCACTACCCCACAAGGAGCTCTCGATCGACCCTCTCCCAATTAATGATTGTTGGTGAAATTTCAACTCTCTGACATAAGATATGCCCCTACAAAATTAAAGCTTTGTTTTGCCAGGTGGCAAAGAAATTGTTAGTTAGGCTGACTTTTGTTCCATTTCACAGGGATATGATGTAAGAAATTACATGGTATTCTTTTCAACCACCACCTAGCTAGACTGTTAGATGAACTCTTCCATTAATTGCTCCTTCCCAGAGTAGGAAAGAGACTTCATATATAGTAGGGCCACACCATGTTGTGGTTCTATTACCATCCACCACCTCTACATTGGCCACATGTTCACTGTCTGTATCCACGTCAGCAATACAAATTCAACCAAATTTTCACTAACTCTATCCATTAATGAGATTCAAAACAATTTTAAAAATAAAAGAAAATCAGAAAAAGTTTCCTGCTTGTTTGATAAGATAGGAGGCTATATATCTAAATCGTAAACCACGTGGGAAAATTATATGGAAATGTGATAATTAATAAGCTTGTGGAGCCTTTTGGGCTGGCACCTACTCTGTCCACGTCCTATTCCAAATCATGCACATACATGCACGTATATATATACGTATACATGTACGTATGTATACGAACCAAGAGCAAAACTACTACTGTCTTTGATGAGTGGTAACACAAAACTAGGGGCGACATTTAACTAAAAGTGATGGGTTTTAGAAATCAAAATTAATTTATTTATATTTCAGAAACTTAATAATTTTCAAAGTCAATATTTTAGTAAATAAGAAATTAATTAACATCAAGTATCAAGTTGTTGTTTTCTTAATTTGTGATTTTGGTAGATACTGATATAACCACCAACATGTGACGATTTAATGCATCTAATTAACAATATCTGAATTAATTAACTTATAATTAATTTTAATGTCTCGTTATTTCCGTATAGATTAGTACTGTATAAGCATAATGAATGTGGAAATTTCTAAGAGAAACAGATAATTAATGGATTTAGTTAGTGTCAGTAGAACGATTTAGCACCAAACCATGAAACCAACACATACACGTATGGACGATCTCAGTTCATTTGCTCGAAGCATTTAATTTGTTAGATAAATGATTTTTGAGTATTAATTATAAACAAATTAATACCGAATCCCCGCTCCTACCCACCGAAAATTAAAAGGAAATAAGAGAGGAGAAGAAAAGAAAAAACCCTAAATAGATGAGTATTATTATCATCTATTTATTTAGTGCTTTCTGAAAAAAAAAAACTAAACTCATTTGCCCAAAAAAGTCTAAAGTTTCGAGGTCTAAATTTCACAAAAGGTTGTATGTAAATATTCCTTAATTAATTAATAATAATGAACAAAGAAATATCTAAAAGAAATAATTTTCCAAGAAGAAAAGGAAGATTTTATTTGGACGATTTATTAATGGGCTTCACTCTTTATGGAATAAAACCACACATTTGATAGGAACCCAATTGTACGAACACAGAATTGATGAGTAGAATATATGAATTAAATGCGAGTTTGGATCTCCTGCCCACGACAATCCTGCCTATGTCTACTCACAATACATTATTCTCCTTGAATTGGGTTGAATTGGGAACATAGATGTTCTTCAGGTGTAGTTACAATAAATGTGAGTAGAATTTGTCGACCCTTTCGTGAGTTTTTAAACGTATTTTTGTCGACCCTTCTAAAGGAGAATGGATATGATATTTTAGGCCCTCTAGTTACCACAAAATCTGGGACATGTTTTATCCAAAGTACAGTCTGTTTGTTAGATGTCTTGCATTAATGAAAGCTTTGAACCAGTTAGCTAGGGTTTAGGAGGATTAAGCGCCACCATTTGAGATTGGAGATCTTTCCATAAACGACTATCTTTCAAGTAGAAGGAAAAGATTTTCTAAACAAATCCCAGAAGTAACACAGTTTGCTTTCATATATTGTTTCTTATTTAAAGTAGTACTATGGTATACCCTGAATAATCTAATATAACTCCTCCATTTTTCTAATTGTTAGATTGAAGCATAAGTCAATCGGTTTTATCTTACGGTATGATTTTGAAATGGATGAAAAATACACCAACTTGGTGAATTGGTTTGAAATTTTCATACCTAACATGACAAGTTGTGCCATTAAATGATCCACCATTTTCTTAGTTTAATTTCTTGACTACTATGAATATTCTGTTTTTTTTGGAAATAAATTAAGAATATTCAGGTATCATGTTTCAGGCTTAACTAGTGTAGAAGTATCCAATGTCTTTGTGTTCATGTATGTGCTTCTGCTGTGTCACGTACAGTCAGAAATGATTGAACAAATCTAAGCCGAATGTGGACAACTTTACAACATTTGTCCTGAAATGAAGTTTGACAAGCTATAAGAAACCAACTTAGATGCCCAGATTTGTTAGGCTGTGCAACATGGATTGGATTTTCTTTAACCTGAAATGGTTGGAGCTGGACTGGGTTAGCATGCAACTGGGTTGGGTTAGGGTTGGAACTCTGAAGGCATCAACCTGATTCCAAATCAGATCAGTAAAGTTGAAACTAGGCCCAATCCTTTGCATGTGTAATTTGTGATTGCATTTTCTAATTTTGAAGCATTTAATGTTTTTGTCCCATATACAGGATTTTCTCTACACTATAATTATTTCATAGGTATATTTAAACCAACCACAAGACTAGATTACTTTTCAATATTGAAGAAGAAAAGATAGAAAAATATCAATTTATTCATTGACTAGGGGCATCCAATCAGGCCCTTGTTAATTTATATGTTTTGTAATCCTCCTTCCATTGGCCGGGGTTTATTATTTGCTCAGTTAAAATCGACAAGCTTATTACTAGCTAGGCATGAATTATCTCAAATAAATTGGGTGTCACTGTTTTTAATGTGGGGCGGCAAGTTTAGGAATTTAATATATAGACTAGCTCAATGTTAATAGACTAATTTCTTTCTTTCTTTCTTTCTTTTTCAGGCTCAAAAGAAAATTTCAATCCACCTACATTTCGTTTATTTCTTTTCTTTAAAGCATTCAAAGCATGGTTTTTAGAAATGACCCAGAAATGGAATCGTTCTGGCCAGTGGTTTTTGGATCAATATTTGTTCATCCGATTTGAATAAATGGCCCATTTTGACAATAAAAATTAAAAATAAAAAACAGCCAAAAACCGTTAAATAGATCGATGGGTGATTGATCAATTCAACGATTTTGTCAGAGAGAGGATTTGGGGTAAAACAGAACCGGTTGCCTGAACGGTTCCCAGACTGAATGGTCCGACCGTCCGAATCAACGGCGGTTGAAAAACCATGCTTCAAAGTTAAAAGACTAATTTCTTACTTAGTGGGTCATATGTTCAAATTTTATAGACCTCTTTTCATTTGGAACCAATGTTGTATTGACTGAGGCCAGACTAAAAACTAGAATGCTCACCGGGTCATAATTTTATGGGTTATCCGGACGGCCCAAGTCTCACGAAATCTTTAGGAACTAATTAATTTTCTAAGTAAATTGCACCAATTCCTAATAATTTTCCCATTAGTTTCCTGTCATTCATCAGTCAATAATAGTGGTCCTTGTTATCTAAGCTTACAAGTTGATAGACATTGCAAAAACCCAAATGGGGTCGCATGAAACAGATCATCAAAGTCATTTTTGGCTTCCAATTGAGTGTTTGATATTTAATCTTTACCCTTAATGAGGATATAACATATATAACGGGCACACATTAAGAGCTGTTAAAGCAGCAACTAATCAGTTCAAAGCCCCCTTTGTAGTACATTTTCCCTTATTATATTCATGCTTTCTAAGGAACTTGATAGTTGAACTGCATACACAGTTGTCACCTCAAAGCACCATTGAAGTAATGACATGTTGAATCATATTCCTTGTGAACTTGAATCTCATTCAAAGCAAATTCAGTGATTAATTTCTTCAAGGAAATCAGTAGTGTCAAGTAAAAGAAAGTAGGGATGCAGCTCAAGGACTTCCGAAGATCATCCATCCTAGTACTACTCCGGCCAAATACAATATGCCTAATAAAAAGAGAATTTTTTTTATATGATTCATTAGTCTTAAAAATAGGAACTATTAAGTCTCCCAAACAGAAAAAAAATAAAAAGAGGGGAGGAAAAACACATAAAGTTGGTCATTATTGTTCAAGCTTCCATGCGCATCATTTACATCTGTAGTGCACTTTGCACTTCTTGGTTGTACATGGGTTTGGGTGGCACAATGGGCATTTGAGTTTAGCCCACCTTATAGGCTGGTTTTTTTCTGCATCACCTAGCCCATTTTCTGAGCTTGAGCCCAGATTTTAGCCCATGTATTATACAAGCCAGGCCTCCTCTAGCCTGTTAGGACAATTCAGATTCTTAAGGGCAAGGTTTGGATTGAACATTTGTGAAAAAAAGAAAAAAAAAAATTGATGGGGCCCTGGTCCAATGCAGTATAAATTCTTCATTTTTTTTCTGCAAATAAATTCTTCAAATTGGGTACCAAGCAAAGACTTGGTCATTGCAAGCTCGATCGATATCCTTTATTCATGCTACTATACATAACTCTTGGGCATTTCAATTTGTTTTACTATTCTTTGTAGGAATTGCTAGATCATTTTCATATCTTTCAGTGCATTTGGTATGGTTAAAAATATAAAAGTTGTATATTATGTCTTTCAGTAAAAGTTTAACAAATGACATGTATTCCTTATGGAGATTTACAGCAAAGAATGAAAATTAGTCATGAAGAAACAAAAATTATGAATTGATGGGTTTAAAATCATGAGGTTATAATTAAATAAATAAGAGTTTTGTAATGTTTTCCCAATTCTTTTCTCTTTAGGTTCTAGAAGACTAGAACTCCAGTTTTTCTTCAAACTTTTATAGTGAATTATTATGAAGTGTATCAGCATTCAAAAAAAAAAAAAAAGATTATGTGGCCTTAGGACTTGGAGACTTTAACTAGCAATACATTAAATGCTATCTTGTTTATTAGTATTATGATTATTATATTTCTACTCATAATTTTTTTGCTGCAAAGTCTCTCTTAAAGTAAGCAAGATAATATTAAAAGCCCTTTCTCATTTTTCATCTCCTTAAGTTCTGAAAATCCACCCTTTTGCTTTAACTTTGGTAGTGATATAAAGGTTTTGAACAAATAAAAGAAAATTATGTTAAGGCCGTTCACATGAATGTAGTACATTCATTTAAACACCATTTCATTTTTATTTGCATATATAATAAATTTTCCTCATAAAAATAAGACTTTGGGTAATAGTTTCTATATATTTACTCTATAACGAAATAGGGCCGTGTTTAGGTATAATTAATTTCTGTTTATTAAATTGGTGAATATAAATCGTCCCGGTCAATCATGCATGGTATTGAAAATTAAATTAATAAAAGAGAAGGAAAAAAAAATGGATCCTCCCTTTACAAATTATCATGTTCAAAGGACCCTGGATCCATTTCCGTAGGCTTGGATATGGAACCAAAGAGAGAAATGGAATCTCTATATGAGTTATGTATGTATATGTGTAAAGATTTATTTAGGGTATGATTGTGTTCATACAAGACAGTGTGTTTACAGTCTACATGGTAATGATGCAATACATTTTTCCGGTGGCAGTGGGGGTCGTCAAAACTCCATCCAGTCTGAACACTGAAATTTCTCAAACATGGTAAAATCTAATCAATTAATTAACTCACAGATAAAAGAGTCATCAAGAAGCAACTCAGACCAATCAGAAATATCTCCTTCTTGAAAGCCAGAAGTAGTTCCACGGCTGCCACCCTGGTTACTAATTATGGTGTTGGTAACAGGCGAAGCAGGTGGGAGTGATGAAAGAGGAGAGGGAGGATGAATACATGGTGATTGCTGGTTGCTTTCTCCTCGGTCCATCACATCGTTCAAAGGTGGCAGCTGCATATCTGCAGGCAAACGAGAGGAAAGGTTTGAAGAAGGCAAAGCTTGAGATGCAGTTCCAACAGAAAATCGGGTGAGATCGTCGAGCTGTGGTGAACCTAAAACAGGATTTTCTTTCAAGACTGAGTTCAGTACTAGGCTGTTCATGGAACCGATGGAAGAGTTTGTCATCAACAAAGCTGCCGTCTGGAGGAGGCATTGAAAATACTGATGCTTAGCCAACTCATAAGCTTCTGGTGGAGTACTAGTAGCCCGATATAACAGATGGGGTTGGTCCATGAAGAAGTTAGTTCGAGGTTGGTGGGTGATCGGATCGATGCCCATCTTTATCAGCTTCTTCTTTAGGCGGGTGTTCCAGAAATTTTTAATTTCATTATCAGTTCGGCCAGGGAGCTTCTTCGCGATTTCCGACCACCTGGTATACAAAACCAAATTGAGAATTTGAGATATATTAGTATGTGTAAACAATCGGGCAGATCAAAACCCAGAATTTGCAGAGACTAACGAAATTAATTACTTGTTGCCAAGAATGGAATGAAGTGTGAGAATCGTCTGTTCTTCTTCCTGTGAAAAATTTCCTCTCTTGATGTCAGGCCTCAGGTAATTGTTCCATCTTAACCTACAGCTCTTCCCACATCTCTTAAGACCTGCAATATCGAAGACGATCAAAACCATGCACCCATTAGAGAGAGAGAAAGATAGAGTGTATGGGTTAATGAACCTGCAAGTTTAGGGAGGTCTTTCCATCTTCTATCGCCATGTATCTGAATGCATTGGACGAGCTTCCTGTCTTCATCAGGAGTCCAGGGGCCTTTCTTAACACCATCTTCTACACTTGGAGATCTTCCCATTTCTGTCTGTCGCTAATTAATATTGGTTAATTTCTGCCTCCCTGACTCCCTCCGTCTCAGGAACTACCGAATGAACGAGGCGCCCGGCCTTCTAAGCTGTATAATTTATATACATGAAACTCTCTTCTCTTTCTCTTATTTAATTCAGTTGAAAGTGACTGACGTACACAAGCTTTTTGGTTTCCTTTTTGCTGTCCTCCCTTAAAACAAATATCTGCCTCTTGGAAAATAAGTTTTTTATTAAAATCTTTTTTGAAAAAATAATTGAGGGGAATATGAATGAACGATAGTACTATCTATCCAATGCATTTTCATTAAATAGAAAAAGAGTACCCCCTGACCTTTGGAGTTTGAATAATTTGGCCAACCAATCACAATCCATTCCATATGGCCCACCTTGGATGGATGGGATCAATTGAAATCTCCATCCAATATGCTATTTAGTAATAATGAGGGGTAATTTGGCATGACCTAGCAAGTAAAGGTCGTGGTTGTGATCTGCCCATAGAATGACAATTCAATAAAGGGAGATTAGTCAGCACTTTTCAGAGTTCGAATGTTCGGCCACCTTGGCATAAAGACACCCCGGTGCCTAAGTCAGTTTGGAGTTCAGGAACCGAAGTGACACATAATCAACTCTAGAAGTTTCTCAGTGGATCCCGAACATCACAAGATCACATCGTATAATAGTAGGCCTTATCCTCTCCCTTCCCAAATCGGGCGGCGACAATAAACTTCATTAACTGATATGTTACTCCCCGACTAAAGTGGAAACGGATCTCATCCACTCAGACCAAAGATCCCGGAACCGTTTCGCAAGACCCATGATAGCTTAGCTATATAAGGGCACCAACCCTTCCGAGGTCTAGGTACACGCGATTACTCACATCCAATCACTGTAACATCCATACTAGCTCGCAAACACACAGAATATTGATTTAAACATTGGAATGACTTCACCTGGTCTTCCACCCCAATCCCTCTGAGCATTGTTTTGCACATTGATTCACCTGATAACATGAGTTGTACCTATATGATTTAATAACGACTAGCTATCATATATAGGAGGCATTTGGCCAAGAATACATAAAATTTAATATAAAAAGGCACTAATTAATTAAATATGTATATATAAATCCTAATAATTTGAATGATGCTAATGGTCTTGGACTGAATTCTAATTGAATATTCCCATTCCAATCCATTAAAAATTAAATTAAATCCTACCCGTTCGATTCAGATCGGACTCGGATCCTGTGGAGGATATATATAATGCGAGGAGGAGAGAACTGAATTTGGTCCTTTGCACTAAACAGTAGTTATAGGTAATCAATTCATCTACATTTCCAAAAACAAAAAAAAAAAAAAAAAAAAATCGAACCTGCAAACAATGGAAGTTATAAGTTAGCGTCAATCATGAACACGTGGCAAACGGCTATTGGTAAGAAGAACCCAAATTATGCACGCAATACCATCGTCATGGATATAAATTAATCTAATATTGCATACATGGCTGCCATAGATTTAGGTGTTAATATTTATATTGTTGTTGGATAATAATAAACAGGTGAAGAAAGAGTTTGAATTGAATATAGATGAAGATCCTGGTCATGGTCCATGGAGATGGAGTCGACCTAGCTTAGCTAGCTTCTAAGTTTTAGCTACATACCATATATTAATATATAATGAGCGGGGCTGGGTGGGGCATCTCGCATCTGCATGTCAACGTGGGGCTGTTAATTTAAGATAGCATTGGTGGTGGTGATGACTCACGCCCAAGGCATATACCATCAATTTGTCAATTTCTAATTGATAAAAATCAGTTCCCATCACATTGCAAAATCTATTATTATTATTATTATTATTATTATTATTATTATTATTATTATTATTATTATTATTATTATTATTATTATTATAAGGTCAACTTCTTATCATCTTTGAACTTTATAAACGAATTTGAGATTCTATCATCTTGACCAGTTAACCAGCTCCACTCCATTTTTGCCTTGTAAAGACAAGAGAAAAGATGAACTAGCAAATATGTACTTCAACAATTGTAGAACTAACAAATTTAAGTGTGCAAAGATTTTTTTTTTTTTTTTTCTGAAGTAGTCTTCCCTAAGTTAGTCTTCCACCTGGCAATTTCTTTTGGAGCTCAAAATGGGTCTAGCTATTCATCCCTTACTTATGTAAGTCTATATTTTTTACATCAGGAATTGCTGGCTTTCGATTAGCGGGATCCATCAATGGATCCCCAATAAGAATTAATGTACGTACCTTCAAGCATGTAAATACAAACCATGTTTTTTGAATTGACCGAATAATCTGCCCTTACTCGAAGTCGCATTTGTATTGGGGATCCAACAATCCAAATAGAGGCGTCAATTGGATTATATTTGGTCCAACCTGATCCAGTTTAATGTTAATCCACTTACAAATGGATTGGACCCAATCTAGTCCAAATTCAATACAATCTATTAAAATGTAAATGGATTGGATTGGGTCCAATTCAAACCAAATAAAATATCGAAAATTATATAAAAGAAATATAACATATAAAAAATTCTAAAAATATATTAAAATAAAAAAAATCTGAAAATTACAAAAATATACTCTTTTGGCATTGAAAAAGTGATATGATAAAAGTACTTTTGTAAAAATACTTTAGCATAAGTGTTTTTGTAAAAAGTATTTTCGTAAAAGTGTTTTTATAAAGGTGTTTTCTTCATACAAGTACTTTCGTATAAGTGCTTTTGTAAAAGTACTTCCATAAAAATGCTTTTATAAAAGTTCTTTTGTAAAAGAGATTTTATAAAAGTTCTTTGGTGTAAAAGTACTTTTTTTATAAAAATATTTTTGTAAAAGTACTTTTATTAAAATGCTTTCGTAAAATTACTTTTATAAAAGTGCTTTTAGAAAATTATTTTCATAAAACTACTTTTCATAAAAGTGATATTATGCTGACTTCAGTTTTGTAAAAGGATTCTTGTTAAAAGTAGGGGTGCTCAGGGTTTGATTGACGGATGAATCGTTATGAAGCCATGTAATTTATAATTCTTTCCCACTTTTGAGTTGGGGGATGGACTACCCAATTGTGGTACAGTTGTGGTAATGCAATCCTAGATTCTAGTGGACAGATATTTTTCTTCTCAAACGTCAGCATGCAAGACAATGGGCCATTGCTTCCTTCCACCTAGAATCTCAGACCCTTATAAATCCTAAATTGTTTGGTTAGTCAACATTCATACGTTCATCGGTTATAATTATATATTCAGTAGGTTACTTTAATAAAAGTAAAAGAGAGAGAGAGAGAGCAGAAGAAGAAATACAGACAGGGCCCAGCCCACCAAACATAACGGGATAACAATAGGCCCCCGGCGAGGCCTCCCACCCAATAAACAACGGCAAATCTATACTCACAAAAAATAAAAAATAAAACAAACAAAGCAGCCCGACAAAGACTATAATAGTACAAAGAGTAGGTATACTGTTATAGTTTTCTTATTATTATTTGAATGAAGTATTGATGTGATTTAAAAACACAAGTGTCAAGTGGGATCCCAAACGTTATTTTCTTTTGGAATCGTATTTTATAAGTGCAGAAAATGTATTTTTTATTATTCCGGAATCAACCAACTTCTGAAAACGTGAGAACGGAATAGTTGAAAATTTTTGTGTTTGACAGAAACAATTATTGTCTTTTTTTTTTGGAACTTGGCCACATCGATCCCAAACGTTCTGTTGCAGGAAGCAGCGACAATGTTAGGCAATGAACTTTGTTAGGATGTATGTCAAACCTAGAATGATATTCAACATAGGATCAAAAGCACAGAGATGGCGAACAATTTTTTCGGTTTACTCATTCTTCCTCCGTCTCCTTCCTCATTTTCCTTGCCTAATATTTCATTTAATTTGAAAATCCAAGTGACCAATGAACCAAAAACATGTCTGGTTGGTTAAAGTGAATAATTAAAGTTCAATCGTTGGTCAGAAGTCAGAACTTATATGAACAAATGGTGAAAAAAAAACAAGGAAAAAAATAGTAACATCAGATCCATTAACAGATTCAATATAATGGTTTACGTGAAGATTCTAGTTCAATATGTAAATAAACGAAAATCATGTCTCTGGTTTACTTCAACTTGGTGTGATGTCCCCAACGGGTCAAAATCCTAATACATTGATGAAGTTTAGTCATGGTTCAGTGTCAAACCAATTTCGTAGGATCCCACGAATGGCAACGGGGTGAATTTGGGGTGAGGATCACATTCCTTGTTCCTAATAGGGATGGGTTTCCCATAAGGACCCGATCACTCAAATCTCTGGAATTTTTTTAGATAACAGTTTTTTAAAATAAATTTATTTACAATAAATAAAAATTTTAAATTACAAATCATATTTTAAATATGTTTGATATATATATATATATATATATATAATCGAGGTCAGGGCGGGGCGAGAACCTCAATCCCCATCCCCATCCTCAACCCCATGGGGCCAAGAAAATCAGGTCCCATGGAAATAAGAAAAAGAGCCATCCAGAATTTTGTCCTCATAAAATTGGTCTTTACATCGTCCTTACAGCACTTATTAACCTTCGTGAGGATGAAATCTGATTTCCTCACAAACACATTACAACACGTGCATTGATAACATCTTAAAATAAATTATTTAATGGTGACAAATGTCAAATGAAAACTCACTTATAAATGAAGAGTTCACATTTCCGCCCCACAAGAGGTCGTCCCATAATGCCTCACAGCACATCCCCACCGTGTATTGAGAACACCTCCCGATTATGACATTATTGGGAGTGGTATTATCATCGGGAGATGTTCCTAATACACAGCGGGGATATGCTGTAGGGCGTTGTGGGGCGGCCTCTTATGGGGCGAAGATGTGGACTCATAAATGAAACTTCTACAGTGACAATTGGCAATTGGCTCAATCTGAAAAGGTTTCTAATTGGTTGTAGCGAAGATTTGTGATCAAATCCTATTGTCATAAAGGGTTGTCTTTTTCTTTTTTTGGGCAAAAGGGAAATTTCATTCAAATAAAGAAAGACATTGGAAAGCAAAGAGTTGTCACTAGACCTGTTCATGGGCCAGGTAGCCCGACGGCCCTGCCCACACCCCGATCGGGCTTGATCATGTAATTAGGCCCGCGGGCTTGACTTCGGGCCTAACATAGAAAGCCCGACTGTGTTATGGGCCGGACTCGGGATTTGTTAAAAAAGTCCGGCTCGACTCAATAATATATATTTTATAAAATACATAATATGTATTTTATATATTATATAAAATATATAAATAATATAATATTTATTGAAATATAAATATTTATAATTTAATATATACATTTTTTTTTATTTTTTCTTTATAATTTTCTCTCTCTCTCTCTCTCTCTCTCTCTCTCTCTCTCTCTCTCTCTCTCTCTCTCTCTCTCTCTCTATTCAGCCACTTCAGCAGTAGTAACAACATGGGGTAAATTTTGGGCTCGGGCCCAAGTTGTAGGCCCGATGGTCGGTTGGGTCGGAATCGGGCTCAGGCCTTAAACAAATCTATTAATATAGAGTGAAAGCCCGACTCGAACCCAGCCCGACCCGGCCCATGAACAGTTCTAGTTGTCACGTAAGTTGACATGGCCCATGAAGAGGCCATCTGATTATATTGTCTATACATATAGACAAAATATACAGATCCAACAAAAAGAAAAAGAAATTAGTATTTTGAGATGATTGCTATGCAACTGTTCAGTCTATTGGGATGGACTGTCACAAAGGTTATCGTGGTTGTCATGGTGTGGTCAATGCGGCTATTTTTCTGGGCCGTGGGCCATTGAGCTTTCATTATTAATTTGTTATTTGGTAGGTGGGGTCCTTTATGCATTTTTCTCTCACTTTTTTCTTTTACCTTTTAATAATTTTATTTTATTTAAATAAAATTATATATCTCTAATTATTTTATCTAGGGTAAATTGCTGAAGTCTCCTGAAGTTTCTGTTTGTTGCTAAAACCTCCCCTAAAATTTGTTAATTGCAATGACCTCCGAATTTTTTGACAGTTGCAGGTAGTCCCCTCTGGTAGAATTTTTCTAAAAATGGCTTGAAAATGTCCAAAATACTGGTGCAATTACTTTTAACAAAAATATTTATTTTTCAAATTTTTTCTTCATATGAATCATTATTCCAAATTCTTCCAATATTTTTGTTGAAATTGATTTATTTTTCAAATTTAGTAGTAAATATCAATCATTCAAAGGTAGCTGCAACTTTAAATTCTCTTTGTTTTTATTGTTCATAAAGTTTGTATTGTTTTTCCCCCATAGAAACCAACCTCAATAGTTACTGTATGGGTATTTTGGACATTTTCATGCTTTTATTTTAGAGATTTTACCAGATGGGGTCTAATTGCAACTGTATTAAAAAGTTAAGAGGAGGTGATTGCAATTGCTAAACTTCAGGGGAGGTTCCAGCAATTTAACCTTTTATTAATTTTTAAACTTTCTTAAATATACGTATAAATTTTAATGGACTTCCATCCCAAATCTTAGCCCCTAATGTAATGATCTGTCACTGGCAGCATTTCGAAGGAAGATTCTTTAAGATATACATCTCTTAACCAATGTATCATTAATCTATGTGAATTTAATTTGTGAGATTACAACAATAAGAATAATGTCAAGAATGGGATAGAAAGCAAACGACACGACTAGTGGAATATGATGAAAAATACAAATTTTTAAACATGAAAATATATTTTATAAAACGTAAAATGTAAATCAATGAAAAATAAGCAGATTTTAACGTATAATTGATTGAAATCTGAATTTAGCATGCAACCAATATGATAATTAAATTAGAGCAGGGAAAGAGGTAGGTAGATTAGGTGACGATAATTGTTGTCTTAACTGGCAACAAAACCAACCATGAACCATGCAAATAAATCCTCCTCGATGCGTCTACGTGAGTTATGATGGAATGGAGCATACATGGGACCATCACGTGTCCTTCCTACTGCCACTAGTATATATATAGTAAAGACTGAACAAAAACATGTATAGAAAGAATTTAAGTTGGATGAGGCAGGGATGGATGGATCATTCCCCAGAATTGAAAACCGCTATGAACAGCCCACTGAAGGATGAGACAACAAATAGATAGCTAGTGGTATTACGTGTATAGGACGCCAGAATCGTGTTTGTGACAACAATACATCATCATCATGATTCATCAACATCCATCTCTTCATTATATTGTCATTCACCTGATGATAAGAATTAAGAAGCCAACAACCCAAACTCGTCGCTACTTTTACGTATGAATCTGAAACATTGTACCGGCCATGAATGAAGGGTCAAATTCTTATAAAACTATTTATAAGATAAGAATATGATCAGTCAATTTGACGCTCAGAGTCCTGGAATTGGAATTGACAAAGAAATTAAAAAGATCTACCATGCATAATTAATCCATCCCTTCATACGTTCACTGTAATAATGGGAGATTGATCAGAACTTCATTCCCGAAATGATGTTTTGAACACATCATGAACATATCTGTTAGTAAGTCTTAATTTGTTTATTAGCGAAAAACGATGTTGTTATGTTACGTTGTTAGAACTTAATTAGACGACAAATAATTAAAAAGAAGAAGAAGAAAGAAAAACGTGAACAATGGTCTTACTACGCCTTAATCTCTTTTTTTTTTCCTTTGGGTCAACTATCGCTGGCATCATAGGCTAATAGAGAATATAGAAATGGAATGGTAGTGAAAACAATAGTTTTATCAGCTCAAATAAGACATAGTTAGTAATTCGAGGTTGGTTAATTAAGTCATTTCAAGTTCTATATATGGAAGAAGTAGATCATCATGGCTTGGGAGAGAGTTTCGATCTCCTTATATATTATCATTCATGAGAAGATGTTCTTAATGTACAGCTATAATATCATGTGGGTAAGTGTGGCTAAGATTCTTGTGGGTAGTAGAGAAGAAATTTGTGTAATTGATGCGTGTTTTCTCCGCCAACTATTACCAGTGTTGTCAAGACTCTTGAACCAGACCAGCAGATCAGAGTCCAACCAGTGACCCAATAATGAGCTTTCTGTATATCCCGGTTTCTTGACGCTTTTGGACTACTGATTAAACCGGTGTACCCATGATCGCAAGTGACCCGAGTTCGAGATACTTGTCTCCTTCTCCTTGTTTTCCTTTTTTGGGTAGGGCACTAGCTTATGAATGGGAATTATATTATATTCTTGACTTGATCCGGATACTACCCGAGCCTGCAGGTTTTTGACTCGGGTGGGCATTTCCCATGTTGACCCGCATCAACCAAACAGGTGTATCCAGTTTTAAACAATAAAATCAACCATTTTCAAGTCAACTTCAACTAGCTTTTTTTAGGTGTTTTGTTTTCCTTGTATCATCTAATTAATATCCAACTTTTTTTGTTTGCACTGTAATTTCACTTGCATTAGTGCAAATTATGATTGGTATAAAAGGTTCAGTTTGGAAGGAGTACAAATACAAATGTATAAATGCAAAATTATGTATTTTGTATGTATTTATATTGTACATATTTGTTATCTATTTGTACTCTTCCAAATTGAATTAATAAAATGGAGTGTAAATCATTAGGCTGCGTTTGGAAATGATGCAAATGGAGTGTAAATCCCGGTTCATAGTAAATTTGCATTCTGTTTCACTTTTGCTTGTATTTGGCGATATTACATTTATATATTGGAATGACATAAAATACATTTTTCAATGCATATTAAATTGATAATAAGATGTAAAAGTGTATCAATAAAAAGGAAGTAAATTTGCATTCAAGTGGGCTTTTGATAAAAAAGCATATGTTTTATTAGAATTCATGTTTGCATCCATTAAAACTAAAAATCCATTTGGTAACAAAATAAATTTGTATGCATCGTTTTACACTCTACATATTTGCATTCACACTTATTTACATTGTTTATGTATTCAAAGAAATTAAATCTATTGTGATAGTCTTGCCACTAATTGACTTAGAATATGCTTCATCCAAATTATAATTAATCAGCAACCTGATAGATGGACATCTTGATTAATTCGTTAACTTGAACCATATTTTTATTATTATATTAAGGTTTAAATTTCAACAGAACATAAAAATGCAACCACTTGCTGGATTGGTTGGTTAAGGATTTGGATACTGATGGAGCACGATCCGGCTGGTCTTAGCTGTCCGCTGCCTTGCTTCCGAACGAGGTAGCAGGGAACCTAAAACGGAGGAGATGGGAAAGCTTCGGGGGGAACCCGGTGTAGAGGCTCCGAAGCTCAAGTTAGAATCCTTCAAAAGCAAGGTAGTACCAGATAGCGCAAAGTTTGCATACCTCCGTTGTCGGGGGCAGGGGGCTCTTATAGTCACTTCGTGTACTCATCCCGAGGCCCTTGTCAGATCGGGTATGATTACCCTTGTGCTTGTCAATTCGGTCGTCGTCCTTTCTGCTGAGACAGAACCGTTACTGCCTAACCGTCTAACTGGAGATGGCGGCATCAGTGGCGGTGGCAGGTGGCCGTTTAGAGTGTTGCTGCCAAACGTCAGATCCCAAGTCAGTCAGGCGTGGCGCCCTCGGGCACGGACTTCCCTAGTGTCAGGCATGGTACGAGTTGTTTGGCTTTGGTGCCCAGAAGGTGATGCGAAGTGCTGAGCGAGGCGGTCTTGAGCTCGGAGGTATCTATAGGGCAGGTCAGTTTCGGCGAGGTGTATCCCAAACTGTTACAAGCTGGGTCAGTTCGGCGAAGTGTATCCCGAGCTGTTACAAGGTGGTAGTTCGACGAAGTCTATCCCGAGCTGTTACAAGGTGGCAGTTCGGCGAAGTCTATCCCGAGCTGTTACAAGGTGGCAGTTTCGGCGGTATATCCCGAGCCGTTACAAGGTGGCTCAGTTCGGCGAAGTGTATCCCGAGCTGTTACAAGGGTCAGTTCGGCGAAGTGTGTCCCCTTGTTCCCGCCTAGGCTTGGCCCCTTTTGTCGAGCGGTTGTTTCTGCCACGTGTCACATAATAGAGAGGTCGGGCCAAATCTTCCTTCATCAATTGCCTCCCACTCCTTGCGCCGGGGGTCTTACCATGGTGCGGGGAGTTTTCGCGAGGTAGCTGGTGGATTTGTCCCGTCCTTCGAACCTTCACTGTTCGAGACGCTTTTGCTAGGGTTCTTTCGGTTTCCAAGAAGGCTGGAAACGTGCTTACTCAAAAACGCTGGTGGTTGTGACCGCGCGTTTTAAATTTCAAACCAATTCGCGCCGCTAGGACGTGACAGCGGGTCATTTCAAAAAGGCACGCCACTGCTGTACGTGCGCGGTCGATTGTCAGGGAGACGTGCGACGCGTCAGTTTCGAAAAGACGCGTGTCGAAGCGACGTCGGTTTCAAAAAGACGTGCTGACGTTTCACTTTTTTTGGAAAGACGTGCGCCAATCACGTCTCGACCTTAAGGGTTGTACGGTCGGTAAGAACGTGGGCCGTCGGATCATCTTCGGTTTGCACGGTCGATTCTTGGTTACTGTAGCTATAAATAGTGGGGGACCCCGGTCGTTGTCACTTCTGCGATTTGTCTACTGAGTTCGCGTCCAACCTTTCAGCTCACGTTCAAGTCTTTTCCAACTCGCGTCAAGGCTGGTTATACAGTTCACGGTTCGTTGCTTTTTCTTCAAACTTTCCAGTGAGTACTTTCTTGAATTCGTCTTTTCCTCAATGTCTAGCTTTGATAGCTCAGACGATTCTTCGAGTAGGGCCGATGTAGGTTCCACCAACCGAGCCATGTCCCCAGACTGCCTCAGTGATCCTGAGGTGGAGTTTGAGGACTACGAACCAGTAGGTTGAGTCGCTTCAGGCAGTTTGGCGTCTACCTCCCGCCGAGGTTGGATGCTAGACCGGTTTGGCCCTTCGACCATGACACCTGAGGGGCTTGAATCCATACTTCTGTCTTACAATCTTCCTGGGGGGTACACATATTTTATTCCTTCGGGTAGCTTTCCTTGGGAACACGGTCCCGACGAGATCGCGATTTTTCGAGAGCAGCTTGCTGCAGGGTTGCGACTTCCTTTCCATTCCCTTCTCGTAAATCACTTCGGTGTCACCATTGGCCAGTTTCATCCGAACTCTATTCGGAACCTGGTGGGGACAATTTCCCTTTTTTGCGAGCAGAACTTTCCCTTAGACTTATAGATATTCTCCTCTATCTTGATGCTCAAGAGACAGGCGAGTTCTCTTCCTGGGGGGAGACGGGCGTATTACCTTTCTCCTCGCCAGGGTTTCAAGCTTCTGCACGATCTTCCTAATAAGGTCCCGGCTTGGAAGCGGGACTACTTTGGCGTGCGAACTGCACAAGGATGGCCCTTTCAGACCGGGTGGGGTGAGGCCGCTCCCGATCTGGGCGTAACTCTTGATAAAGAGACGGTGAAGGGTCTCCGGCAATGGGCACGGCAAGGTTTAAGGTGCCATCACTACTTAACGGAGGCCAAGCTTATTGCAGCCGGCCTGAGTTCGGGTAGGTTTCTGGCTATGCGGCTTCTTTTTTTTTTTTTTGATGTCGAACTCGTTTCTGTAGGTGTGATGGATGCGAAGAGAACTCGTGGGGGACGTTTGTTCCAAGGTATGAAGAGGAGGAAGCGGGTCGCCAAGCGAACTCGTACCGAGCTGCCCCTGGATGAGGAGCCCCAAGCCCCAGACCATACGCCAGAGGATCTGCCCAGGGAGCCCGAAGTGACTCCACCGGTGCACGAGACTACCGGGGCGCCTTAAGCTGAAACCACTCATACGGGCGCTCCTACGTACTCAAGTGCTCCTGCTCACTCCGGGTCTGCTCATACGCGGGCTGGGCCCTCAGGCTCGGGAGCCCAAGGGGAGTTTAGGAGCGTGTTGACGCTGAACTACGCACTTCAGAAGAGTAGGGACGCTACTTTCCCCGAGGAGGTCGCGGCGTGGACCGATCTTCCCTTGAATCAGGTCGCTTGGCGCGCCGTAACACATGCCATGGTGGTAAGTTAGATTCTGTCTTCCTTTTTTATTCTGTTGCTTCTGCTGTCATTTGCTCACTTGTTTCTTTTGGTAGGTGAATTCTTCGATTCATGCCTTGGCGACCCAAGTGGAGAGGAGCTCGCGACAGGCGCGAGCTGCTGAGGCTGCCGCTCATGCTACTGAAGAAGCCTTCCGTGCTGCAGAGGCAAATACCTGGGCTGCTGAGGCGGCTGCTTATGCTGCTGAAAAGGCTGCTCGCGTCGCGATGGCCAGACAGGCGAGGTCTCAGCGTGACGCCGAGGCCATGGGGGTAGTTGTCAAGCATATGGCGAACTTGAAGTTGGATTTTCAGCATCAAGTCGAGTATCTTCAGGAGGACATCGGGGAGAGAACACAGATTTTTTCCCAAGGCATTGAAGACGCCAAGAAGAAGGCAGTTGAAGACTACATTGCCTCCCCGCGTTTTGACGATCTGATGGTGGACTCTTACAGGAGGGGGTTCAAGTTGAGTCGGTGGATGATCCGGAATACATACCCCGACCTCGGGTGTTGTTGAAGTGCCTTCCGATGGCGAAGAAGTGGCTCCGGGCATGTAATTTTTTTTTTTTTTTGCCAATGTACTATTTCTTGCAATGGAGTGTTTTTCCCCTTGCTCATCTTCCCCGAGCTGTTTCTTTGCCGGGTTTTTAAATTTCCGTGGTCTTTTATGCCGCGAACTGATTCTTTGCCAAGCTGATAATGTGCTGTCCACGCCGAAGTTCCTCGGCTTGCCTTGTGGCACATAGGGCCTAATTTTGTCCACTTCGCTAGGTGGTTTATAGGTAGTATCGCCTCAAGTTCACGATGTTCCACGTTCGGGGTACTCGTTTGCCTTCCTATGTTTCGAGTTCGTATGCCCCCCCGAGCGTTGTTTTTACTTTATAGGGCCCATCCCAATTAGGTCCAAGCTTTCCGATGCTGGGTTCGGGCACCATAATCTTACGGAGGACCAGGTTGCCGACTCGGAAGCTTCGTTGCTTTACTTTGCTATTGTAGTAGCGAGCTACCTGCTGCTGGTATGCCGCTGTTCGGATGTGCGCGAGGTCCCTTACCTCATTCAGTAGGTCGAGGTTGGTGCGTAACTCATCTCCGTTCGTCCGATCATCGTATGTTTCTAATCGCAACGTTGGTATTTTGATTTCCGCCGGGATCACTGCTTCAGTGCCGTAGGTGAGGTTGAAGGGGGTTTCTCCCGTGGCTGCTTTTTCGGTCGTTCGGTGAGCCCATAAGACACTTGGTAGCTCTTCGGCCCACAATCCCTTAGCTCGATCCAGACGTGCTTTCAGTCCGCGCAGGATGGCTCTGTTCATTACTTTCGTCTGACCGTTTGCCTGCAGGTGCGCGACTGACGTGAAATTTTGCCGAATCCCCATGTTCTGGCACCACTCTTGGAACTTGATATCCTCGAACTGTTTTCCGTTGTCGGAGATTAGAACCCGAGGTAACCCGAACTGACATACTATGTTCTTCCAAAAGAAGTTCTGTATGTTTCGAGCCGTGACAGTTGCCAGCGGTTCGGCTTCTATCCACTTCGTAAAATAATCTACCGCAACAACTAAGAATTTTCTTCCGCCTGTTGCTGGTGGGAATGGCCCTAGGAGGTCGATGCCCCATTGTGCAAAGGGCCACGGGCTGGCGAGGTATTTGAGTTTGGATGCAGGTTGATGGTGGATGTTAGCGTGCTTCTGACACTTGTCGCATTTTCTGACGAGCTCGACAGCTTCTGCCTTCATCGTTGGCCAGTAGTATCCTTGTCGAAGTGCCTTTTGGGCGAATGCTCTGCCCCCCAAGTGCCCGCCGCACAGGCCTTCATGAGTGTCGCGGAGTACGACTCGGCTTCGGTAGGTCGCAGGCACCGCAAATAAGGGAGTGTGTACGACCGTCGGTATAACCGTTCGTCTATTATGACGTATTTGGCTGCCTGGCGCTGCACCCTCTTGGCCGCATTGCATTCTGCAGGGAGGGTTCCGTCTATCAAGAAGCTCGCGAGTGGATCGATCCAGCTCGGCTTTGCTTCTAAGACGGGAGCGACCTCCTCTGCCCCCCGAGAAAACTAGGCCAAGGTAAGTCTTCTATGTACACAGTTCTCATATTGTTGTGACTCGTACTGGCTAACCGGGACAGGGCGTCGGCCTCAGTGTTTCTGACCTCGGGATTTGCCTGATGATGTGTGACCGAAAGTTGAGCAGGGCTTCTTTTACTTTGGCCAAATATGCGATCATGGAGAGATCGCATGCTTCGTATTCGCCGGTAACTTGGTTTACCAAGAGCTGAGAATCGCTGCAGATGACCAAGTGTTTTGCCTTAACCTTTCGCGCTAGGTCCAGCCCGACGATCAGTGCTTCGTATTCTGCCTCGTTGTTGGATGCCGCGAACTCAAAGCGTAGTGCGTATTCTACTTTTGTGCCGCTCGGGCCACACAAGACTATTCCAGCTCCGCTGCCTTGCCGGTTCGAGGAACCATCCACGTGAAGGACTCTATGGGCTCAGGAGCTCCGGGTTCGCCGCAACTGGGGACCTCGGGCTCGACCTGTGGGGCTTCGTGGCTGAAAGTGCACTCGGCGATAAAATCTGCCAAAGCTTGGGCCTTGATAGCGGTTCTCGATTTGTACTGGAGGTCGTACTCGCTAAGTTCGATGGCCCATTTCGTCAGTCGACCAGAGACTTCAGGTTTGAGTAAAACTTGTCTAAGAGGTTTGTCAGTTAGGACGATGGCGGTGTGAGCCTGGAAGTACGGGCGGAGTTTACGAGCTACTATTACTAGGGCATATGCTAGTTTTTCTATCTCCGGGTACCTTGCCTCTGCTCCCTGCAAAATTTTACTAACATAATATATGGGTCGTTGGACCCGATCTGTTTCCTTTATTAGTATCGAACTGATCGCCTCGTTGCTTGCAGAGAGGTACAGTTCTAAGACCTCGCCCACCTCGGGCCGGGCTAAGGTTGGCACACTAGCGAGGTAACCTTTTAGTTCGTCGAACGCGAACTGGCAGTCCTGGGTCCACTCGAACCCTTTGCCTTTGACTGCCTTGAAGAAGGGTAGGTAGCGGTCTGCTGACTTGGACAAGAAGCGTTTTAGAGCGGCTATGCGGCCGTTTAGCCTCTGAACCTCTTTTACTTTCCGAGGTGGTTTCATATCTAGAATGGCTTTTATTTTGTCCGGGTTCGCCTCAATACCACGTCGATTGACAATGTAGCCTAGGAACTTGCCCGAGGTGACGCCAAAGACACACTTGTTGGGATTCAACTTCATGCGAAACTGACGCAGGATTTGGAAAACAAAATCTAAGTCTTGTATTAACTCTTGTGAAAACTGAGTCTTGACGACCATGTCGTCTACATTGCACTCTATCTTCGTACCAATCAGGGGGCGAAATAGCTTATTTACAAGTCTTTGGAAAGTTGCCCCGGCATTTTTTAGTCCGAAGGGCATGACTTTGTAGCAATACAGGCCGAACTCGGTTATGAAGCTGGTTTTTTCCTCATCGGATGGGTCCATCCTAACTTGGTTGTAGCCCGAGTAGGCATCCAGGAAGCTTAGCAACTCGTTTCCCGAGGTCGCGTTTACTAGGCGGTCAATTCTGGGGAGGGGGAAGCAATCTTTCGGGCAAGCTCGGTTCAGGTCGGTATAGTCGACGCACATGCGCCACTTGCCGCTTGCCTTTTTTACCAACACCGGGTTGGCCACCCAGCTCGGGTAGTGGACTTCCCTTATGAAGTTTGCTGCGATGAGCTTCTCAACCTCCTCGTCGACCGCTCTCCAGCGTTCTGGGGCTAAGTTGCGTTTCTTCTGTCTAACGGGTCTGACTACAGGGTCAGTATTAAGTTTGTGAGTTATCAGTCCGGGGCTAATGCTGGGCATGTCGGCCGCGAACCAGGGAAAAATATCTAAATTTTGAAGTAAAAAACTCACCAGTTCGGCTCGTAGGGGGTCTTCGATGGAAGCTCCGATGCTTAGTGTGCGAGCTGGGTCCGTAGCTGAAGTCGGGATTGCGACTGTTTCCTCTGTGGGCGAAGCTCGCTCCTCACCTTGCTCCGCCGGCCGCTCTAGTTCGAGGTCGTCGGCCGCCTTGGTTTTTCCCTTTAGGGCGGCAACGTAGCACTTGCGGGACTCGAGCTGGTCGCCCCGCGCTACCCCTATACCGAAGTCCGTAGGGAACTTCATAGCCAAATAGTAGGTGGAGACCGTCGCCCGTAGGATATGCGTGATCGGCCGCCCTATTATGGCATTGTATGGGGAGGGGGTCGCGACTACTAGGAAATCATGGTTGAGTCTGACCGCACAAGGCCATGTGCCGACTTCCACAGGGACAGTTACTTTTCCGAGGGGCCTGACTTCCTCTCCGCTGAAACCTACCAGGGGAGTGTTCGCGGGCTTCAGCTCGCTCCTCTTTAACTGCAGCTGGTCAAATGCTGATTTGAAGAGGATGTCCGCTGAGCTGCCCGAATCTACGAGTACGCGCCTGACCTCGAAGTCGCTGATCCTTAGCTTAATGACAAGCGCGTCATCATGGGGGTAGTGGACTCCTCGCGCGTCGTCCTTCGTGAAAAAGATTGGTTCTTCGGTCTTTGGTCTCTTTGGGGGGTTCCGTTCTTCGAGGGCCGCTTCGCGAACTGAAGTCCGAGCTGCTGCCGAGGTACACCCCGCTACCACCGAACCTCCCACTATTACATGGATGGTTCCCCGAACTGGCCCCTCTTCTGGAGGCTGCTTCTGCAACGGTTCGGCAGGTCTGTTGCTAGACTCGGGGTCATCCTTTTCGTGCTCCCTTTGCCGATATGCTTTATTGTTATTGCTGTGCTGTACAAAGTTTTTCAAGTATCCACGATGGATGAGTCCCTCTATCTCATCCCGGAGGTTATTATACTGTTCGGTGCTATGACCATGGTCTCTATGGAAACTACAATACAAATTCTTGTTTCTCTCGTTCGGATTTCCTTTTAGGCGAGGTGGCCACTTAACGTACGGAGCGTCTTTGATCGTCATTAAGATCTCTGTCCGCCTCGTGTTTAACGGCGTGTAGTCCGTCCGAACTGCTAGGGGGGCCCGGAAGGACTGGTTCGGCTTCGGCTCCCAGGTCGGGTTTTTTCTATTCACCGGGTTGGAGAGCTCGCCTTCTCTCTTTCTTTTCTCGTTCCCGCCTTCGGTTCGTTGGTTGATTTCTTCCTCTATCCTCATGAACTTATCCGCGAGTTTGAGGAATTCGGCCACGGTCGCGGACTGGTTGGCCACCATGTGCCATTTGAACTCTTTGTGCGTCACCCCTCTTTTGGCCACCGCGAGCTGCACTGCGGGGTCCAACCGCGGTATTTGCAAGCATGCTTCGTTGAACCGCTTGATGTAGCCCCGAATAGATTCTCCTTCTCTTTGGACCACTCCGAAGATGCTTACCTCTGTTCTGGGGCACCGTCGGCTGGTGACGAAGTGTGTGGTGAAGACTTGCACGAACTGGGCCCAGCACTTTATCGACCCGGGGACCAGGTTCCTGTACCAAGTGCGGGCTACCCCCCTGAGGGTGGTGGTAAAGGCCATGCACATGCACGATTCACTAGCCCTGGCGAGGTGCATTTGCGACTGAAAGGCATCAACGTGGTCGTTGGGGTCGAAGGACCCGTCGTACTTGTCCATAGGTGGGTAAGGGGACAGCCAGGAGTTCCGATGCGAGGGGGGAAGGAACGGAGAGAGCCGGGGCAGCCCCTACCTCGTCCGAGCTCGTGTCTTTGCCTCTGAATTCCGACAAGGCACGGGTGGCGGTTTGGCGACTTCGCCGGTGCCTTCGCCGTTGAGCGGGCCTTGTGCTGGCGCTGCTGGCCTCCGTGTTACCGAGCTCGATGGGCCCGGAGTGCTGGTAGTCTGTCGCCAGGGCGCTGAATCAGTTTTCGGTGTGCGGGAGCTCGGGCTTGGAGTGTCGGGGTGCCGACCTCACGGGCGAGGTTCCCGACCCGCCTGCGGGTTGCGAGGTGGGGATGACATTTTTCTCTCTTCGGCCTGGGGACGAGGCCTGACTGTTGGGGTGGTTCAGGGGCCGGGAGGCCTTCGCCTGGCGGGGGCGCCCATCCTGCGGGGAGTTCTTGACCGGCCTCGGAGCGAGGTGGCGAGGTGGAAGTAGTGGTTGGTTCAGTGGCAGTTGGGGGAACTGCTGTTGATAGTGATACTGGGAGATGTTGTGCAGCACTTGGTGCTGGTGAAGCTGGTGTTGTTGGAACTGTTGCATTGCCCGCATGCACTGCATCAGGTCCTCCAATCGGTTTTGGCTAGCTGCCAGGGGGACGGCAGTTGGTTCTGTGAAGGTTGTCTCAATGGGGAGAGGAAAGGGGACGTTTTTGGTAGGAGGGTTTACGGGTGCTACTACTTGTGGCGTGTTCAAGATGGGGATCCCATCTGCCGAAAGGGGGATGGTGAACTGTCCAACGCACACTACGGGGACCTGAAGTTGCTCCCCGGTGGCGTTTGTCTCCGTGCCACGTCCGGTGTTGCTGGAGGAGGCCATGAGTGTTGGGTTTTTTGAAGAAAAAAGGGGGTATTGAAATTTAGAGGGAGGCTTTTTGAAGCGTTTCCCGCAGACGGCGCCAATTGATGGAGCACGATCCGGCTGGTCTTAGCTATCCATTGCCTTGCTTCCGAACGGGGTAGCAGGGAACCTGAAACGGAGGAGATGGGAAAGCTTCGGGGGGAACCCGGTGTAGAGGCTCCGAAGCTCAAGTTAGAATCCTTCAAAAGCAAGGTAGTACCAGATAGCGCAAAGTTTGCATACCTCCGTTGTCGGGGGGCAGGGGGCTCTTATAGTCACTTCGTGTACTCGTCCCGAGGCCCTTGTCAGATCGGGTATGATTACCCTTGTGCTTATCAATTCGGTCGTCATCCTTTCTGCTGAGACAGAACCGTCACTGCCTAACCGTCTAACTGGAGATGGCGGCGCCAGTGGCGGTGGCAGGTGGCCGTTTAGAGTGCTGCTGCCAAACGTCAGATCCCAAGTCAGTCAGGCATGGCGCCCTCGGGCACGGACTTCCCTAGTGTTAGGCATGGTATGACTTGTTTGGCTTTGGTGCCTAGAAGGTGATGCGAAGTGCTGAGCGAGGCGGTCTTGAGCTCGGAGGTATCTATAGGGCAGGTCAGTTTCGGCGAGGTGTATCCCGAACTATTACAAGGTGGGTCAGTTCAGCGAAGTGTATCCCGAGCTGTTACAAGGTGGCAGTTCGGCGAAGTCTATCCTGAGCTGTTACAAGGTGGCAGTTTTGGCGGTGTATCCCGAGCTGTTACAAGGTGGGTCAGTTCGGCGAAGTGTTTCCCGAGCTGTTACAAGGGTCAGTTCGGCGAAGTGTGTCCCCTTGTTCCCGCCTAGGCTTGGCCCATTTTGCCGAGCTGTTGTTTCTGCCACGTGTCACATAATAGAGAGGTCGGGCCAAATCTTCCTTCATCAGATACCTAACGTGAAAATTGTATAATTAAATAAACCATACAATCCTTGTTCACCAAGAATCTATGTAGGTTTTAGGCTTAACCAGTGTGGAAATATCTAGTTTCTGCCTTCTTGTTTGCGTGCTTTTATTTGTTATCTGTCTATGCGCGTGTGTGTCACAAGCACAAATGACTGAACCACATCAGATATGATGATGATCATGTACGTGTTTGATGGGTGTGCGTGACAAAATTAAGTTTTGCCACGTGGCAATTACAGCTCTCTTTTCCCATTGTTTTACTTTCATAAGCAGTTATTGGACTTTTATTGGCACATGCATGGAAGCACATCCCATTGAAGCTAAAAGGTAATTGCATATGACAGGAGTCATGGGTATGGGTGTCAATTGGACTGGATTTGGTCCTATCCGATCCGGTCCAATATGAGTTCATTGCAAATGGATCAGGTCCAATTCAATTTGTTGAATACTTTGGACCATTATGGACCAGTCCAATTTAATGTCTGGACTGTCCAATCTATTCAAATTGGTTAGACTTATTCCAATCTAAATCTGGTCCATTGACACCTGTATTCTTATCTTCTATCAATGGACTAGATATTGGTTTAACCTGATTCAATCCAATATAAATCCATTATAGATAGACTAGGCCCAATCCAATAAATACTTTGGACTATTAGACTGGTCCAGTTCAATATTAATGAAGGGTGATTTGACCTAATCTATGAAACAGCGACACGTGGACACTGACCCGATGTAAGCGACAGCTCAGCATTGTGGCCCGCTACAGCTAAGTAACGGGCCCCTAAAGCAGCACGCCACGACGCAAGCTCCGGGTTCCCCGAGCTACCCCCAAAGGGATATTCCGAGGCAACTTCAGCTCGCAAGCTAAGAAGACCAGCTCGCCCGAACTCCCAAGCAGGCAAATCATCCCGAAGACTAATTCTACTAAGGGTACTCCTGAAGTATTCCTAGCTCGCTACAAAGTAGCTCGTGAATGGGTCACACGAGCATTCCGCAGGAAGCTTCTATCTGACAAGCCGTACCAATCAGACTGCGCCATATCCTCTAATGACGGCACAGTCCCTGTCCTTTCGGCAGTCTGCACCCACGTCTTTCAGTAGGTGGAGGCGTGCCTGTCACTTTGAAGACGTGTCACTCGCCTTGGTAAAGAGTACTTCACAATGGCCACCTGCGCAGCCCTGGCAGGTAACGGCTGTAGCAGGGGGCCCAGTGGCGGTTATGTCCGATCTCCCAAGGAGCGCTCCTATAAAAGCCATCAGGGCAGAAGAGAAACTCTCTCCGAAAAAAAAGAGGACCAAAAAATCTCTTGAGTACAGGAAAACTGCGCGACCTCCACTCTTAGCCTTTGTTCTTCCTTTCACTTCCCATACACAGTACTAACTTAAGCATCGGAGTATTCCCACCAGGTAAACCCCCAGGAATCCTTCCTTTCATCTTCTCAGGTCCCGCTCGTTGCCAACAAGAAGCCAGTCAGCGATCAGCTAGGAGTGCCCTGATCGTGCTACATCATTTGGGGTCGTCTATGGGAATCGCTTCAAAAAGCCTTTCTCTCTAAACTTTTCCAGTTCCTTCTTCTTCCTTGAAACAATCCAACGCTCATGGCTTCCTCTAGCAATGTCGGACAAAGCACGGAGATAGATAACTCCAGGGAACACCCCCAGCTTCCTACTGTCTGTATCAGACAGTTCACCGTCCCCCTCTCAGCGGACGGAATCCCCAACTTAAGCGTGCCTCTCACAATGACACTTGTCATTGCCCCACTTCCTGCTACAGTCAGAACAACATTCACCGAACCTTCGGTCGTGCCCCCAACGGCCAGCCCGAACCAGTTGGAGGACCTAGTGCAGTGCATGAGGGCCATTCAGGCTCAAATGCAATAGTTCCAACAACTTCAACTCTATCAACAACACGTACTGCATCAGATCTCTCAGTATCAATATCAACAGCAGTTCCCCCAGTTGCCCCAACCTCAGCTTCAGCAGCCTCAGCTCTTGCCTCAGCGCCTAGCTTCACAGCAAGCCAAATCTCATTGCTAGAACGAGCACTCCGGCCGAGGAGAGGCCCCCCAAAACTTCCCAAAAAACCAAGCCTCCCCCCATGGTAGACGAGAGAGACCGGCTACCCCGATCTCGTCGCGAGCGGACGGGTTGGGAGGACCCCGGCTTGGCAGGTCTACGTTGCCCCGGTAGTCGAAGCTTGGAACCTCGATCCTAGAGAACCGGTTCGAAATCCTAGCAGCAGACTCCACGTAGGCTTCTTCTGTCCGTATCCATCACCAACGGACCGAGCTACCCCTAGTGCAAACTGTTCTGGATAGCACGGAAGTGAGCAGCACAAATGTCGAGCCCGTCAGGAAGCAGAGGTGTCGACGCCGAGCTCGCCGATCTATCACCCGCGATTTTCCCGAGCTCATGGGAAAAGAAGAGGTAGGCTCGGTCGAAGCCAAAGCTCCCCTTCTCTTAGTTCCGTCCCCCTGTCTTCCGAACTCCTGGCAGTCCCGATGCCCAAGGATTTCAAGCTCCCCCCTCTTGATAAGTACGACGGGTCGTTCGACCCGAATGATCATGTAGACGCCTTTCAGTCACAGATGCACCTAGCCCGAGCCAGCGAGTCATGCATGTGTGTGGCATTCTCCACTACTTTTAGGAGAGCAACTCACACGTGGTACCGGAACTTAGCACCCAGGTCAATAAGAAGTCGGGCGCAGTTCGCACAAGCCTTCACGTCACACTTCGTCACCAGCAAGCGGTGCCCGCGAACTAAAGAAAGCATCCTCAACATAGCACAAAGGGAGGGAGAGTCCATCAAGAGTTATATCAAGCAGTTCAACGACTCTTGTATGCAGATACTGCGCCTGAATCCCGTCGTACGCCTAGTAGCAGCCAAGAAGGGCGTGAAGCACAAAGAGTTCAAGTGGCACATGGTCGTCAACCAACCCGCGACCATAACCGAGTTTCTAAAACTTGCGGATAAGTTCATAGCCACCGAAGAGGAGATCAACCAAAAGGGGGAGGGTGCACCAAAAAAAAGAAAAAGAGAAGAGCCTTCCAATCAAGTAGACACCCGAAGAAAAAAGGAAACAGGTCGGAGTGCGAAGCCGAGTCAATTGTTTCGAGCTCCTGCACCAGACTGAGCTTATTACACCCCACTAAATGCGAAGCGGGCCAAAATCCTGATGGCAATAAAGGACGCCCCGTACATGAAGTGGCCACCCCGTCTAAGGGGGAATCCCAATGAAAGAAATAAGAGTTTGTATTGTAGTTTTCACAAAGACCACGGTCACAGTACCGAAAGCTGTAAAAACCCCGCGACAAGATAGAGGAGCTCATCCGTCATGGATATTTGAGAAACTTTGTACAAAATAATAATAATAATAATAGAGCAGGTCGGCAAGGGGAGCACGGCAGAGACGCTCCGGAGTCCAGCATCAGGCCGGCCGAACAACCGCAGAGGCAGCCTCCGGAGGAGAGGCCAGTTCAAGGAACCATCCACATGATAGTGGGAGGTTCGATCGTTGCGGGTTGCACCTCAGCAGTAGCTCGGACGTCAGTTCGTGAGGCCGCCCGAGAAGAGCAAAACCCCACAAAGCGGCCGAAGACGAGAGATCCAATTTTCTTCACAGAAGATGATGCACGAGGGGTCCACTACCCCCATGATGACGACTCGTGATAAAGATAAGGATCAACAACTTCAAGGTCAGGTGCGTACTCGTGGACTTCAACAGAGAGGAAGTCCGCCCCCTTGGGAAGATAACAATACCTGTAGAGATCGGCACGTGGCCTTGTGTGGTCAGATTCCAACACAACTTCCTGGTGGTAGCGACCCCCTCTCCCTACAATGCCATAATAGGTTGACCGATCACCCATGTCCTACGAGCGGTGGTCTCCACTTACCACTTGGCTATGAAATTCCCAACAGATTTCGGTGTGGGAGTAGCGAGGGGCGACCAGCTCAAGTCCCACAAGTGCTACGTTGCCGCCCTAAAGGGAAAAATCAAGGTGACCGATGACCTCGAACTGGAACGACCCACAGAGCAAGGCGAAGAGCAAGTCGTGCCCACGGAAGAAACAGTCGCGGTCCGGACCTCAACAACAGACCCAGCTCAGACTCTTCAGATCGACGCTTCCATCCAGGAGCCCCTACGATCCAAACTGGTAAGTTATTTACTTCAAAATTTATATATTTTTGCATGGTCAGCGGCAAAAATGCTCGGTATAGACCCTGGACTCATAACTCACAAGCTAAACACTGATCCTGTAGTTCGGCCCGTTAGACAGAAGAAACGCAACCTAGCCCCGGAATGGTGGAAAGCGATTGACGAAGAAATCGAGAAGCTCCTCACGGCGGACTTCATAAGAGAAGTCCAATAGCCGAGCTTGGTAGCCAACCCCGTCCTGGTAAAGAAGGCCAACAGTAAGTGGTGCATGTGCGTCGACTACACCGACCTGAACCGGGCTTGCCCGAAAGACGTCTTACCACTCCCCCAGGGCATGAGTTGCTCAGTTTCTTGGACGCCTATTCAGGCTATAACCAGATCAAGATGAACTCGGCAGACGAAGAAAAGACTGCCTTCATCACAGAGTTCGGCCTCTACTGTTACAAGGTTATGCCCTTCGGGTTGAAAAACGCAGGGGCAACCTTTCAGAGACTTGTAAATAAATTGTTTGCGCCGTTAATCGGCAGAAAAGTAGAATGCTATGTAGATGACATGGTCGTCAAAACTCAATTCTCATATGAATTAATACGAGACTTGCATTCTGTTTTTGAAATTTTGCGTAAGTTTAACATGAGATTAAATCCAAACAAGTGTGTGTTTGGCGTGACCCCAGGTAAATTCCTAGGATACATCGTTAACCAGCGTGGCATTGAAGCCAACCCAGATAAGGTTAAGGCCATCTTAGACATGAGACCACCTCGTAAGTTGTAGGAGGTTCAGAGGTTGAATGGTCGCATAGTCGCCCTGAACCGCTTCATGTCCAAATCGGCGAACCATTGTTTGTCATTCTTTAAGGCAATCAAGAGCAATGGGTTCGAGTGGACCCGAGACTGTCAGCTCGCGTTTGACAAGCTCAAGAATTACCTTTCTAGTGTGTCGATCTTAACCCGGCCCGAGGAGGGCGACGTTTTAGAACTGTACCTCTCGGCGAGCGACGAAGTGGTCAATATGGTACTAATAAAGGAAGTAGATCGGGTCCAACGACCCATCTATTATGTTAGTAAAGTATTGCAAGGATCAGAAACGAGATTCCTGAAGATGGAGAAGCTATCATACGCATTGATAATTGCAGCTTGGAAGCTCCACCCGTACTTCCAAGCTCATACTGTTATCGTCCTTACCGACAAACCTCTGAGGCGAGTCTTGCTTAAGCCCGAGGTCTCTAGTCAGTTGACTAAGTGGGCCATTGAGCTCAGCGAGTACAATCTCCAGTACAAGCCGTGAACTGCCATTAAGGCCCAAGCTTTAGCAGATTTCATAGCCGAATGCACATTCAGCTCCGAAGTTCCCAGTCCGGTTGAGTGCGAGGCTCCCACCTCGGATGAGCCCAAAGCTTCCGGATCAATTGAGTCTGAACCCCGTGAAGTAGTAGCCAGTGTGGCACCTCTCCTAGCTCGGCCAACCACGAACTAGGATGAGGAGCCCTGGATCCTTCACGTAGATGGCTCCTCGAACCAACAGGGCAGCGGTGTCGGAATAGTTCTGCACGATCCAAGCGGCATAAACCTGGAGTACGCGCTATGCTTCGAGTTCGAGGCATCCAACAATGAAGCAGAATACGAGGCGTTGATAGCTGGACTAGCTCAAGCCAGAGAAGTAAAATCCAAGCACATCGTTATCTGCAGCGACTCCCAGCTTGTGGTCAACCAGGTCATCAGCGAGTACGAAGCTCGCGAGCCAACCATGATCGCCTACTTAGTCAAAGTCAAAGAGGCCCTGCTCAACTTCTAGTCACACTTCATCAGGCAGATCCCTAGGTTGGAGAACGCTGAGGCCGACGCCCTATCCAAGTTAGCCAGCACTAGCGACATCACCATGAGAATTGTGTACATAGAGGGCCTGTATCGGCCTAGCATTCTCAGGGGGGCAGAGGAGGTCGCTCCCGTCGTTCAAGCATAGCCGAGCTGGATTGACCCGCTCGTGAGCTTCTTGCTACACGAGAACCTCCCTACAGATCACAATGCAGCCAGAAGGGTGTAGCGTCAGGCAGCCAAATACGTCGTGATAGACGAGCGGCTGTACAGGAGATCCTACATGCTCCCCTATCTATGTTGCTTGCGACCCACTGAAGCCGAGCTCGTACTCTGCGACATCCATGAGGGTCTATGCGGTGGACACTTGGGGGGCAGGGCCCTTGCCTAGAAAGTGCTTCGGCAAGGGTATTATTCGCCAACAATGAAGGCAGATGCCATTGAACTCGTCAAAAAATGTGACAAATGTCAGAGACATGCCAATATTCACCACCAACCCGTTGTCGACCTCAAGTACCTCACCAGCCCGTGGCCCTTTGCGCAGTGGGGCATCAATCTACTCGGGCCATTCCCGCCAGTAACAGGTGGAAGAAAGTTCTTAGTAGTGGCGGTGGACTATTTTACCAAGTGGGTAGAAGTCGAGCCCCTCGTAACGATCACAACCCGAAATGTCCAAAACTTCTTTTAGAAGAGCATCGTATGCCGTTTCGGACTACCTCCGGTATTGATTTTCGACAATGGCAAACAGTTCGAAGACATCAAATTTCAAGATTGGTGCAGAGACATGGGGATCCAATAGAACTTTACTTCAGTCGCGCACCCTCAAGCAAACGGTCAGACAGAAGTCATGAACAGAGCCATCCTCCGCGGACTAAAGGCACAGCTGAACCGAACTAAAGGATTGTGGGCAGATGAACTACCTAGTGTCTTATGGGCCTACTGAACCACAGAGAAGACCGACATGGGAGAAACACCCTTCAATCTCACCTACAGCACTGAAGCAGTGATTCCCGTAGAGATCGAAGTACCTACGTTGCGCCTGGAAGCATACAGTGATCAAACAAACGAAGATGAGCTACGTACCTACCTTGACCTACTCGATGAAGTGAGGGACCTCTTATACATTAGGACTGCAGCCTACCAGCAGAGAGTAGCTCGGTACTATAATGCCAGGGTCAAGAGGCGAAACCACCGTGTTAGCGATCTGGCCCTTTGTAAAGTTATGGTGCCTGAGCCCGGTACTGGCAAGCTCGGATCCAACTGGGAAGGTCCTTACCGAGTGAAACGAATGCTCGGGGAAGGAACATATGAGCTCGAGACCCTCGAAGGGAAACAAGTACCTCGAGCATGGAATATTGTCAACCTGAGGCAATATTACCTATAAAAATCAAGCGGACCACGCATCCCTTCCAAAGCCTAAGGGACAGAATACCGAGCTAACATGACCTCGGCACAAGAAGACCCCAGTTGCCACTTCGGCCTAGGAGAAATCCAGGAGCGGACTGCGCATCCCTTCCAAAGCCTAAGGGCCAGAATACCGAGCTAACATGACATTGGCACAAGAAGACCCCAGTTGCCACTTCGGCCTGGGAGAAATCCAGGAGCAGACTATGGGTCCCTCCCAAAGCTTAAGGGCCAAAACGCCGAGCTAACAAAGACCTCGGCGTGAAGAAAAGACACTTCAGTGGCAAAGGAAAGGTATGAAATATTAAAAGCGTAAGTAGCTCGGGTTTAAACCCCACGAAGCATAGTTCGTCCCGATAAATTGGTCGAACTGAGAAATAGCCAACCAATGCTTAGTTCGAGCATACGTTGTAATCACTCCGTGATATAACAAACAGGCTTTAAACGTGACAAATCGGGATAACGCATACCAAAGAACCCTACTTCAAGTATGTAACTTTAACAACTCAAGTGATGATATTGCTTTAGTATAAATAAAGGAAGTCCATCATACTCAGAAGAAGGGAGAAACTTCCATTCAAAAAAAAATTGACAAGTGCAAAAAAATGAGCTAAACATCTCGGGAAAGGTTCCATCATCATAGGGCACAACCGCCTAACTAAAAACTTGTGAAAGACCGGGTTTACGGCACCCTAAAGCCACAGAAGCCCAGAGCAATACCACCTCAAGAATCCACCTCCTCATCCTCGGGAGAATCGGGCTCCTCTTCATCCGCCTGGTCCGCTGTCTCAGGAGACAGACCCTTCATGGTAATGCCATCGAGGTTGAGCGCAGAGAACTTCTTCCAAACCAGCCACTGGCAGAGCTTAAACCATGAGCGGTATGAACCCAAACCGTACTCCGCCTGGAGGTCATGAAATTCCTTGGAGCCTTTAAAGTCCCAGATCGCTTTCTCTATCTTAGCCTCCACCATTTGATCGAAGTTTTGGGTCTGATTCAGAAGAGTGGACTCCAAGTCCCGCACCTGCTGCCTGAGAAGCTCCCTCTCCCCCGCCATCCTCGATGACTCCTCCCTGTAGCGTGTGCTCTCTTCAGTAAGCCAAGCGATTTGAGCTTCCTGGTCATGGACGAGTGGCTCCTGAGACTCGCTCCCCTTGCGGGTGTGATGGAGCTCGCCCCGGATCCGGTCGAGCTCGACCTGGAGCTTCTGGTTGGTAGCGCGCTGGTCGAGAGCGTCAACGTGATGGATGTGTGTCTGGAGAGCCATGGCATGAATGGCAGAATTTACCTGTCGGCAAGAAAGAAAGATCAGAAGACAGCGGGAAAGGGTAAAACAAGAGAAGAGGGAAAAATGTCACTTACCACCATACAGTGAGCAAAGGCGAATGCGGATAAATCCCAAGGCTCCATGTTTCCCCACTGAGCGATTTCATCATTGGTAACGGCTTTCCGGCTCCTCCGACGGGCTACCAGATAATCATTTACCCCTTCCCAGTTTCCCACTAGGAATCAGGGGTAAGGATGGGGCTGAAGAGGGTTGAAGGATACCTCCCCTGATTGAGGGAGTTAGCTTCCCCTAGGGTTAGTCCCACTAGTCCCCTTAGGGGGGGGGGCATCGGAACCTCGGGTGAAGGAGAGGGAAGGACCGACTCGGCGGACCTGAACTCAGTGCTTCCCGAAGGCGGGGTTCGGTCGGGGTGCATCCTCTTCGCTTAGCGTCTCTGGCTGTCCGAGAGAAGGTGGCACGAATCAGCACTAGACATGATGGCTGCCACAGGACCACAAGGTATTAGTCTAATAATAAACAAAATGCATGTGTACACAAGTCGTAAGGCACTACACGACCTAAAAGACTGACCTACCCGGGCTCAAGCTTGCCTGCACAAGCTTCTCCTCGGCTAAATAGTCTGAGCAATGGAAGCCTACTGACGCCCAGGACAGCATCGTTTTCCGAGTCTCAAGGTCCAACTTGGCCCCGAGGTCCTGGATAGCGCCCCTCCAAGCAATAGGAAAGGGCCACCCCTCGGGGTTACGGACCACAAAGTAGTCCCACTTCCAAGCGGGAATCTTATTCGGCAGCTCGTATAAGAGCTTATAGCCGCGACGGGGGGAGAGGTAATAAAAGCGCCTCTCCGGAGGAACCCCAGGAGCAGCATTCTTTATACAAATGATAGAAGCAAAAATATCAAGATCTAAAGGGAGACAGTACTCGTAACACAAAGATATAGTCCCAACCATGTTTCGAATGGCGTTGGGATGAAGTTGGTCAATGGTGACGTTAAAATGATTTAGCACCCCCACTATCAAGGGGTGCAGGGGGAGACGCAAGCCAATCTCGGGTTGTTCCTGAAAGATTACTATGTCATTGGGACCATGCTCCCAAGGGAAGTTGCCAGTAGGGATGAAAGTAGCGGATCAGAGACCTGAGTCTCTCCACTGTCATTAAGGAAGGGCCAAAGGAATCAAGCTCCCTTCCCCTAGAAGTAGATGTCGTATCGTCAGAGGCATCCCGAGCATCTGGGATACGCTCCCAGGCTCCCCCCGAGCTCAAGGGAGCATCATCATCCTGGCTATCGCCCCTCTGATAGGCATGACGTGGGTACCCAGACATGGCTGATGGCGATTGGGACTCACCAGAGTAAGACGGAATGAAGTAGACTGAGGAACTCGAGTAAGCTAGGCGAAATATGCGACCTCAGGATCCAAATGATGGCGTAGAGGAAGGTAGGGCCCGAGGAGGGCCCCTATTTATAGCCCCCGCCCTTTCAAACTGACGGCCCGAATCAAAGCAGATCCAACAATCCACAGATTTCCTGACTGCACGCCTTCTGAAAACCAAAGGCGATTGGCGGCACGTCTTCCACGATTGAGGTAGTCGCAGCTGCACGACGTTCGGAATTAAAGGCCACCTCAGCATGTTTTTGGAATCCGAAAAGTCATGGAAAACAGAAGATCTCTTGATTCCTACGAACGCATTTAATGAGGGTAGTCAATCAAGTTTGAATTTCGGTCAAGTCAGCCCATCGCACTTCATAAACTCCCCGCGCTAAGGCGATACCCCTAGCCCGAGGAGTGGGGGGCAATTGATGAAGGATGATTTGACCCGATCTATGAAACAACGACACGTGGACACTGACCTGACGTAAGCGATAGCTCAGCATTGTGGCCCGCTACAGCTAAGTAACGGGCCCCTAAAGCAGCTTGCCACAACGCAAGCTCCGGGTTCCCCGAGCTACCCGCAAAGGGATATTCCGAGGCAACTTCAGCTCGCAAGCTAAGAAGACCAGCTCGCCCGAACTCCCAAGAAGACAAGTCATCCCAAAGATTAATTCTACTAAGGGTACTCCTGAAGTATTCCTAGCTCGCTACAAAGTAGCTCGTGAATGGGTCGCACGAGCATTCCGTAGGACACTTCTATCTGACAAGCCGTACCAATCAGACTGCGCCATGTCCCCTACTGATGGCGCAGTCCCTATCCTTTCGGTAGTCTGCACCCATGTCTCTCAGTAGGTGGAGGCATGCCTGTCACTTTGGAGACGTGTCACTCGCCCGAGTAAGGAGTACTTCACAACGGCCACCTGCGTAGCCCTGGCAGGTAACGGCTGTAGCAGGGGGCCCAGTGGCGGTTATGTCCGATCTCCCAAAGAACGCCCCTATAAAAGCCCTCAAGGCAGAGGAGAAACTCTCTCCGAAAAAAAAGAGGACCAAAAAATCTATTGAGTACAGGAAAACTGTGCGACCTCCACTCTTAGCCTTCGTTCTTCCTTTCACTTCCCATGCACAATACTAACTTAAGCATCGGAGTATTCCCACCGGGTAAACCCCCGGGAATCCTTCCTTTCATCTTCTCAGGTCCCGCTCGTTGCCAGCAAGGAGCTAGTCAGCGATCAGCTAGGAGTGCCTGGATCGTGCTACATCGAATATGTCTTATTGGTCTGTCCAATTCATCCAAAATTGATCTTGATTTGAATATAGTCCAACCCAAAACCAGTCCATTAACACCCCTAATCACAGGACATATTCAGTAATTGTTGGGGTGTTTTAAGTTCTAACCAAATAAAAAAGGTGTTGATGGTGTGCACGAAAGGACGTGTTTGGTTCTCCATTTTTGAAAGGACTGAAGTGAACTCTACCAATCCCCATTCCCCTGACAAAACAATCACTGTAACTACTGATCAGCTTTCATAGTACTTTTTCCCTTTTAAAGGGTGTTACCCCAAAAATAAAAATAAATCTTCCTCAAACATTGCCCAGGACTCATATGTCATGTTTGGTTTGATGGAAAATAAGAGAGAACGTTGAAGGAAACCAAACATATATAATCATACTGAACAGAGAATAGGCCGAAGATTATAATTTAATCAATATAGGGAAAATCTATGATGTTGAAAAGACATTATATGGAAAGAGCTTTAACCAATTAAAGCCCACCCATGAATTTTGATAAATGCCTGTTTATGATACCCTTTGATTGGTTACAATTTTTTCGGATATGATATCTTTTCGATGGTAAGCATACAGCTTGATCTACAATTCCATATGTTGGACTTGGGACATGACACACTAGTTGGGCTTACAAAACCCGTTGGCCCATATAGCCGACGCTAGCCCTCAAAGCCCAAAAAAAATATCTCTAATCCATGTAAGAAGATGCATGGTTCTGTAATCTGTACATTTCACAAGCAAAAACATGGGTCTGGCCGGCCTAATTCCCGAAACCTACCAAGTCTCCCATCCCATGTTTAGAGGTAGAGGGGATCAGGAGTCAGGACCCATAATCACATTGAATATTAATATTAAGAAAAATAAAATTCTTTTACCATATAAAAAAAGTTAGAGTCCGGGATCCAAATCTGTTGATCTTGAAGAACTGAGAACCAACTTGTAGCTCAAAACCTCAAAGCTGATGAACTCACTACTAATGCGCACGCGTCTTCTCTAGCACAAGTAGTTGATTGAGACATTAGACAATTTGGCGACATGATTTCAAGCACTCTCGCCCAACGGCAACAGCAAAGTCCATTACACAGCATATCACGTTTCAACACTCAGTAAGAAGTTTCAACCTTTCGTGGAAACTGCTACAGCTACAACACAATCATAGAGAGAGAGAGAGAGCATGTCTAATTGTGTTTGTGCAGCCTTACAGTGCTTATGCTTGTTGGTTCAGTGGGTTCGTTTAAACCTCTTCTAGACCACAACTTCGCTCAAGAAAGATTACTAGGCAACTGAAATCAGGAATATTCAACCCGGGAATATGTATCAATAATGAATTAAATAGCCTAAAGTTCGGGACCGGGTAGGGTTGGGCCGGCCCAGGCTTGTATCTGGGCTCTAGTTTTGCCTTTTTGGGTTCGTTCTGTTCCTCTTTGTCATCATATTGTCTTGGGTTTGGAGTGGTTTGTATGTGCTTTGGCTTTGTCCCATTGGGCCGGTGCCGGTTTAGGCCCAGCTGGTTTTCCAGGGCTCTCCATGCCTGTTGTACATTCCAAGTGGCAATGCAAGGTGAAGTATGTGAGCCCTACCATGTTCACTATCATTGGCCTTGACAATTGAAACTGTAAACTATTTGGCAGCCTTTGAAATACTCAATGCAATGATGATAGAGTAACAAATTTCTTAGAATATTGGACTATTTTTTGTCTCATTACATCTTATCAATCCCTCACGAATTAAAGCCCAACTGAATGGTTTTGGGTCTGTTGGCTCAAGAACAGAAGCTAACTAAGCTGTTCTCCTAAAGAAGATACCACGTATAGAAAGAAATGCTAGATGTTAAGGACAGTGAGAAAAAGGCAATAAGTAATATATCCTCAACAAAAGAAGAGAGTATCTCAGTGAAGGAGACCAATCTTGGGTTATCAAGTCTTCTTTTTTAACTTGTTCATCAGAATCTAGCAAACAGAACAGGTTGTATATATGTGACATGCAGAACACAACAACAACAACAACAATATGTCGGTGCATTTGGGTAAACGAGTTGTTTATCCTACGTACACTAATTACATTCTAGCTACAATGTCAAACCTTTAACATATATCATAAGAACTAATAATTAATTAAAGCACCAATGGAAAGAAAGAGTCATCGTCAAGAAATAGTTCAGACCAAAACAGAGATGCTTCTCCTTCATAGCTAGAACTGCTGCAAGCGTCACCCGTCGTGTTGCTGGTCATGGTCGTCTCAGTTACACGTGGAGCAGCTAGTGCAGGTGGCTGATGGGGAGGATGAGAGGGAGAGGCCGCAGAGGGAACCCATGGAGACTGGAGCCAGCTTTCTTCTTGGCTAAATGATGTAACATCAGAAGCTTGCGTTATTTCATTGGTAAGAGGTGTTTGGATGCTGCCTGGCAGTTGCAGGCCTGATGAATGAGAGAAAAGAGTTGAATCAGGGACAGGGAGTACTGGTTGAGAAGTAGCCATTCCTAAAGGATTTGGGGAAGGATTTTCCCACTCGAATGAACTCAAAACCGGGTTTTCTTTGATTGGAGATGTGGAGTTCATTAATATCATCTGTGGGAGACAACCTATAAGCTTAGCCAACTGATGACAAGCTTCTGCCGGTGTAGCCAGTGGTATCAGCAGCAGCTGGGAAAGGCTGGAGAACAGATCAGTTCGAGGTTGGTGAGTCATGGGATCGAAGCCCATCTTTATCAGTTTCCTCTTTATGCGTGTGTTCCAAAAGTTCTTGATCTCATTGTCTGTACGACCTGGGAGATGCTTCGCCATTACAGACCACCTTGTAAACAAATTATCAAATTCAGAAAAGCTAGATAGTTTAATAATGGAATATATATAGGTACATATGTACATGATACATCTGAAGGAAAACAAAGAATATATAATTACTTGTTGCCAAGAACGAAATGCAGATTTAGAATCGTCTCCTCTTCCTCAGGTGAAAACTTCCCTCTCTTGATGTCAGGCTTCAGGTAATTTTCCCATCGTAGTCTACAGCTCTTCCCACATCTGTTAAGACCTGCAAAGAGTGAAGGGACATCGATGGGCATTAGTGAGAGAGAGAGAGAGAGAGAGAGAGAGAGAGAGAGAGAGAGATGGGTTTGGTTTGTTGGTGAATGGTGATGATATTAATTAAACCTAAACTACCCGCTAATTTGGGCAGGGACCTCCAATTTGAATGACCATGTTTTTGAATGTAAAGAAGAAGCTTTTCGTCCTCTTCTGGAGCCCATGGACCTTTCTTCAGACCGCTTTGATCACAACAAGGGGATCTTCCCATTTGATCCTTAGCTTACCGAAATAATCCAGTACGTACTGCTCCTTACCGGACGGAATAACTAGGGAGGGACGTCAAAGGATTTAACCTATTTATACAAAGGCCTCAGGCCTCCCCCACTTTGTGCTCTCTCGTCTCTCCTTCAATATTTTAATTAGTTCACTTTAAATTTGAAAGCGACTGTTACCAAATAAAAGAAACTTGAAACTCGAAACTTGAAAAAATCCAAATCTGATAGCCATAACGATGACAGCAATTATAATGATGATTGTGATAGTAATAATGTATTAAAAAGTTATATTAATATGTATTTTTTATTCTTTATTTTTATATTTTTTGGTTTTTATTATTAATAAGATATAGATTTCAAAATCCAAATCTGATTACATAAAACATCTCATCCAAATATCGTCGGATCGAATTGTGAAATTCAAGTATCATTGATAGGCCTACCTACTTGGTTAGATTCTTCTTTTTGTAATATTTTATCTTTTTGGTGTATCAATTTTTGTTCATTTATCAAATAAATGTAAGATTTGAATGGAAAAAATTGAATGAGGTGAATAAAGTTGTTCGATCCGAGGTGTGTCGAGCTAAACATGCAGTGGATGGTCCTATCAAATAGACGAAGTCAAGGTGGAAGGACAAGACAGTACACCATAGTCTACACACACAGAGAGAATCAAATGCCTCAAGAATTTACCCCTAGGTAGGCACTTCAATGCTCAAGTTAGTAATGAAGAGAGAGATTGGTTGGGTCAAGCAGGTAGAGTGAACTGGTCCAAGCGAATGAGAGTAATGTGTGTCAGATCCGAGACAGTTTACCCTGAAGGGGAGATGCCTTTATATACATCGAACACCTGTGTCATAATCGGATGAGGTCCACGGGGTTGCTGGGATGAGGTCGCCCATCGAGGTTCCCGAGAGGTCCTACTCTCCTTGATGGCCCACGTCTCCTTATTCATGCGGGACTCTGCTTCCTCGTGAGGTGGTTGTGGTGACATGTGTCGATGTAATCTAAAGTCACTGGCCACAAAGGCAGATCACGTGGCAGCTTCGGCCAGCTAAGGCGTCACCCGAATAGTAAAAATTAGTGGTTCAATTTACCATTTAAACCTCACAATTAAATAGGGACTAAATTCAAATTTGAGTATTTTAGTTAAAACAATGTTCTATAATCTTATTCATACTTTTAATAGTAGTGTAAATATAGAATTTTAGATGTGTTCAATTTTTTCTATAATTCTTTTTGTACTTCTATGTAAAAATAATTCTGATATGTCATACTTACTTCTTGCTTAATATGATAATTATATGATATTATACATGTGGCTGAATGTTCTTTTGCAAAATTTATGTATTTTTTTCATTTTGTATTTTTATATTTTATTAGTTTTATTTATTTACTTATGACATTAAATTCTAACAAATTTGACCCAAAAGTTAAATTATTGATTTTTGTCAAACATTAAAATAATTTTATTTCTACTCAGTTCTAAATTATTTATTTAATTTTTATTATCAATAAAAATAATTTTTGTTTATTACACTTAGTTTTAATTTTGTTAATAAAAATATGATAAATGTGTCTAATTTTTTTCTACATTTTGTAATTTTTATATTTATTTCTATTTTAAAAAATTTACTACCTAACTATGACTATATAGGTTGATTAATTTGATTCGGATGGTTGAATTTCTTAGCCACCACTATGATAAAGAATGATTTTGTTATTGAGTTAATTTTAAAATATGCGGGTTTATATTGTTAAAAATATTGGCATAGATTTAATTAGTATCATTTATTAGCAAAAATTACTTAATATAGGATTTAATAATAGAAAATGAGAGTTAATGCTTTAAGTTATAAGACTTAATGAAAGGAGATTAAATAAGGTGGAAAGTGATAATTTAAGTAACATTTTCATCCTTTAAAATTAGAGATGTACTAAATAGACAAATATGGACATTTTAGTAGTCATTAAAATTGACGTTAAAACTACAATAAAATGACTTTCATTCCATGAAATATGGGCTAATTTTAGTCTATATATACATTTTCCATTCATGTCTCCAAATGAAAAGGAAATGGTAACAGTTTCTCCAAATTCAATTCAATATATCTTATCAATTCAATCCGTTTACAAAATTAATTTGATTGAAACACATATGAATCCACCCCCTGCAATCTGATCTGGTATGATCAAATCTGATGATTTGATATTTAATAAAATTTGTTATTAATGTTGTATGTTTATTAAGGAGTTTCATGCAAATTATAAATTCATCTTAGTTCATGAAGGACGTGTAAGGTATTATATATATATAGAGAGAGAAAGGGAGACATGATTCTCAGAGTATATAGTCTAAACAAATTAGTCGGACCCACTAATTTGAACATTCTTTTCTTTTCTTGTATTTTTTTAAATATATTTCCTATCAAGTAAGCAGAGATGTTCCACTTCCACAATATGATGGATGTATTTGCTTACAAAATCAAAACTAACGATGCTGTGTCAAACACCCCTTAATAATATATATATTAAGGCATGTCAATCGTCTTTGGTATAAATTATTAACTTGGCTAAAGCATGCGCAATTTCTTTACCAAACACTAACCAAAATGGTCTACCATTATTCAATAAATTTCTAAAGTTATATCCCATTAGAATTAAGCTTGAAGTTTGAAAATGTGGATACCCTTTGGGCTTTGGCTCTTCGGCGTGACATTACCAATCCAAGTAGCTGGCTGCTGGCACCTCCAAAATATCAAGTTCTGCCATGCATCGTGACTTTGACAATTTAGTGGTAAGAATCTCTCTGTTTAAACTATGGTTTTTGAACCGCTGTTGATGGCGGATGGTCGGATCATTATTGAAAATTGTTCAGGCAATTGGTTTCGTTTTGCTTCAACTTCGGTTTTTGGTCAAAAATCATTAAAATGGTCAATGATTTGTTGATTCAGGCAGTCGAATTGTGAATCTATTTAATAATTTTTGGTCTTTTTTATTTAATTATTTTGTTAATTTTTTATTTTTTTTTGTCAGAATAGGTCGTTTGTTCAAAATAGATGATCAAACCGTCAACCTGAAAACCAGTGTCTAGAATGGTTCCAATTCTGGGTCATTTTTTTAAACATTGGTTTAAACAGTACCACACCGCTAATATTGAGAAGACTACATACATAAACAATATTTAAAAAATGACCCGGAGGCCGAACCATTTTTGCATTTGGGTTACAAATCACCGATTCAATCAGTCAGGTCGAATGGTTCAGACCGTGCCATGTCAATGGGTCGAACGGGTCAACGGTCTAACTGTCCGGGTTGAACGGTTTTTTACCATTTGACAGATTTTAACTGAACTGGACCCAGAATTCTAAAAATTCTAAAAAAGTGACTGTTCAAACGGTTTAACCAGCTGAGTGAACGGCAAATTGAGAACATTGTATATAAATCGTTTCGCCACACAATGTATGACTAGATCAAAGGAAATAAAAAAAAGAGGGATGAGATATATAGATTGTTTGAATCAATTCTCTCTCTACAGAGAAGGAGTTAGGATTTTCTCTTGAGATGAGCCAAAAGTTAGTAAACATAAATAAGGTGATAGATAGATGACCAAAATATAGGTGAGGTTGAGAAGGGTATTTTGTGGATTTTCAAGGCATGGGGGCCATGGCCTCTCTCTCTCTCTAAGCACGTACCTTTGCAGCAGTGCAAATAAATTGTACGCATTCCCAAACATTGAAAGAGATGAGATCAGTATATTTTTTTGGGGGATAAATATACTGCATAATTCCACTCAAATTTATAATAATTCAAAATTTTAAACAATTTTATCTATTACATTAATAAAACTAAGATTTATTGGGATGGACTGAACAATAAAAATCCCATCTTCTTTATTGACGATAATTAAAATGAAAAAAAAATAAAAAAAACTGTCCCGACCGTAATCATCTGAGGTTCTAAACCGAACTGCTGGCAGAAACTGGGTCATGCCGCATTAAATTGAGCAGGTTGATGTGAAACCCATATTAAGTGGGTTTAGACCCTATCGCATGTTTAATATTGCGTTAGGAGTTAGGACCCAACCTGTAGTCCGACTCAAATGCATATATGGATCAAAATGAATTTATCCTACAGGAAGAGACCAAGTGGGGCAAAGAAGCAGCTCAATCAGATTCCAGATTCAGATTCCTCTAACCATTAACCATTAAATAAATAGGTATTTGGTAAATTAAACCCAGTGAAATAGAAGGCCCTTTGCGGATATACAAGTTTCTTCCTTTGATGATGCAACAAGTATAATTACTCTTCAACGTCTTCAATTTCAGAAATTTTCATTCATTGCGGACCCTGTATCCATGATTGAGTTTCTTTTAAATTTTGACGAATTTATTTCTTTAACAAATTTTAATTATTTTATTAGTATTCTATAATATTTTGAAGGATAAATTATAAATAAGTACCCTCTACTTTGGGGTATTGACACTTGAGGGCCTAAAAACTTTCAATTGCAACAGTTTAGTATCCAAAAGTTTCAGAAATATACAAAAATCCAATTCCATTAAAACTGAATAAAATTACAAAAATGCCTATATTCATATTCTTTTTTCATCTTCTTCTACTTTTAGATACTTTTAGATACAAACAGTGGCAACAAAAAAAAATTATGATGGACAGTGCATTTATACAAATACAAAAGCCAATATGTAAGCATTGTTCAATATATATTCATCACCTTTGGAAGCTTCATTAGAGAATCCAAATGTTCTCTCCTGTTTCTGGATGCTTTTATTTGAGTGCCAACTTTATCTGCTTTATTGTCCTGTGAATCGATGTTTTTTGTGCCATCATTGAATTGCATTTGATGGTAGATCCATGATTTTTAAAAACGAATCAGTCAGGGGTCTAGTTACCAGTTCAAATGGTCCGACCATTTGACCCGAATGCCCGGCCCATTTTGACAAAAAATATAAAAATTTTGAAAAACAATCAAAACCGTTTGAATGATTTGGACGGTTCAAACAGTTAATTAGCCGGTTCAGCAGTTTGCTGAACAAAATCAACAATTTTGGGAAAAAGCAGGTTTGGGGAAAAACGGAACCGGTCAGGCAACCTATTCCCGGTTTTCCCGGTCCAGTCCAGTTTTGAAAACCATGGGTATATAAAAAAGAAAAAAAGGAGAATTTGAATATGAGCATTTTAATAACCTTTACCCTTATACTCACTATAACACCAGTTTAAATCCGTTAAACTTAAGGCTGTGTTTGTTTCCAATGTAAATATATATATATCAGTATAAAACTCCATTCCTAGCCATTTGTTTTCAGTGTAAGTTTTACATCAAAAATTGATATAAACCTCCCCTTGGTTGAGTTTTACATCGATTATCACACTTTAAAAAGTTTCAACAGTTCACTCATTTTCAACCCATCGGTGTTGAACTACATTGATTTTTACATCGATACAATTGCACTGACAGCAAACACAGCCTAAGTGTATATTTCTAAAAGTTGAAGGACTTCGTATGTCAGCAATAAATGTCGAAATCTTAATTTTTAAACTTTTATCAACAACATTTCCACTCAATATTTTTCATATATCGTGTCGGTTGTTCTCAATATTTATTAACAACCTTTTGTACCAAAGAAGTTAATAACTACTCTCATCCCAGTGAAGGGTTCTACCAGGCCAGATTTTCTAGTTCTAGACTTCTAGTATTTGATGAATTCAAGCAGCTCACGGAAGGTTGACAAAAAAGAAATACATGAACGTTGACCGTAAGGTCACATCCTGCCATTTCAACAACTGCTTTCTTTGAACCTATTAGGTTTGAGACCTTGTACCCCCAATTGGTCCAGGGCCTGCTCACTGCGTACCTGCATCCATGAAGTTGAGGATCAATTTCTTCTAAAATCATAGAGGGATTAAATGATTCAAATTTGGACTCATGAATCCTCTATTTGGGAATTTCTAATAATAAATTGAAAAACAAAACAAATAAAGAAACCCGTTCACCATGAATCTCTGTTAATTAATCCCTAGATGTATTCTTTGTGTATGACTTTTTCTGGCGTTATATATTTTCTCTCAACTGTTGTAACAAATGTCTTTGACTCTTTTCAAGAATGTTAAATACTTTGGATTTTTCTTACAAATCCTTTAAATAAATGCTTATACTGAAACGAAAATGAAAAAAAATAAAAAGATGAAATTTTCATATATATTCATTCACCTAATCACTGTTTTAGCTAGCAACTAGTACGTAGTCTTAATTTTATTCTTTGTTTATTGGCTATACTGGCATTAGCAATGACATCATCACCACATACTTTCAATTTGAGAATTATATATAGTTTAATCGCCCTAAATTAGTCAAAGACATTGGTAGCAATCCATATCAAGTATTTTTACTTGCTACATCTTTTTCCTATTTACTTACAGTTGGAATTCAAAGTTGAATAGGAAAGAGCAAGATGGGAGACCAGCAAATAGAAGAGGTGGCAATTGGATGGGTTGGATGCAGGTTGAAGACCAACCCAACCACTATCAGTCAACAATTCACACCTATTATTTACCCGTTCATCCACGTTAGCCCATTTAAAATATTTTGAATATAATGGTGAAATGGGTCACTCTATGTTCACTCTTGGATCGAGAGTTGATCCATTTTACAATAAATCTAAACTAAAATTAAGAACAAAGTTTTCGTAGCTGGATATGTAATTCATACTGCCAAGTGCCAACCCAATCCATACTGGGTCTGCTCCATTTAATTTCAATGCGGGTTGGGCAGTTAATGCACTCTTTTACTTCCTGAATTAAATCCAAGTTGGGCATTGTTGACTGGATCAGTTACAATCCCTGGAGGTGGGTTTCTAGTAATTTCTTCAATAAAGCATATATAATTGAACAGTGGAACTCAATAGTGGTGGTTTTGTTCCTATCAATTTAATGCTTAGTTTGGAAGGAGTATAAATGCAAATGTGTAGAGTGCAAAATCTTATATTTTGTATTATTTTGTATACATTTATATTTGTATTCCTTCCAAATTGAATCTTAAAAAGAATATAAATACAAATATATAGAGTGCAAGTCTTACATTTTGTATGTATTTGTAATGTATACATTTTCCAAACTTAGCCTAAAGTAATAAGTCATGCTATTATAATTTTAAAAATAAAGCAGTACATTTTCCAAACCGCCGGTGTACTTCACGCTCACGGGCGTCGGCTGTACAATGAAATCGCCGGTGGTTTGCTTCTGGGTTAGGGCTCGGAGGAGAAAATGAGAGGGAGTTCGAATGAACTCTCAAATCCCAAATAATTCAAAAAGTTTTTTTTTTTTTTTTTTGGCCTTTTTGTCTTTTTTCTGTCCGATTCAACCAGATTCAATTGATTAACGCCCAAAAGCCCGTTAACCTTAGGATGAATTTGAAGTGGGTGACATGCACGCCTCCTATTAGAGGGTGCACCTTCCCGTGAACCCAAGGTCCACTGAATCTGGACACCCAATTTCCAGTCTCAGCATCAAGACTTGAATCTGTAAGATCTTTCTCGATTACTTCATAAAACAAAAGGTTGGAGCAAACCTCACACCGCTACTTTCTTCGATTATTGGCCTACTTCGAACACGAAGATAGAAATCTCAAGCGATGAACAAAGAGCGCTCGTAGGCTACCTATTAAGCGAACTTCACAGGAGTTAAGATCGGAAAGCATGAAATCTCCCTCCTGTGAAATCTGAAAACGCTTAACCAAACCTCACCCTTCTTGTTCCTAAACCCAGGAGAGTCTCGAAACTGAAAATTCGGTTTTTCCGCTAAAGCCGTATCGGAAGCCTTGATATCAGTTTCCTGAGCTACATTACCTTGATCTTTCTTTCTCGCTTTACTCTTGAAAGCAAACTTCTTTTTCGGCATTACCTCAGAATTCACACTTTCTAGAGTTTATTTCAATTCGGAGATTGCTTTCAGAGACGAGTGCACTTCATAGGAGGGCAAGAAGTAAGAATTCTCAGAGACAAGCTTCTCAAGATCGGCAATGGAGACTGATACCTTCTCAATGTCAGATTTTAAACGAGATTTCAAATCAGGATCAGAGACCTGGCGGCAGCGCTCAAGTTCGTTCTGAATAGATCGTTTTGCTTCCGAGAAGTGACCTCAAAAGGAGATAAGGTCGAATCGGACTTACGAGAATTGGACTGTTGGAGACGAGACTGGTGGAGATTGGAGAGGCGTTCGATCATTGCTGCATTTCTTCTCAGCGACTGCATCTACATTTTTGTCCGGCATTTCTTTAGGATTCGAGTGACCTGCCATGGCCTTACAGGCGCGATTCCTGTAATATAATTCTGACTCTCAGAACTCTTCTTCACTCGAGTTCAAATCTGCGCCCCACAGATGCCCCACACGCCCGTTCGGCGCCATCTGTCCCTTTGCACGATATTCGCTTGTCCCGCGTGCGGGGCTAACGGGACCTTAGCCCCAAAACTCCCAAAACATACGAGTTCAAATCTCAAAACCCTATTCCCACTTCCCCTCGAGTTCGTGCAGTTGGTCCCCTGACCCCTCGTTCCTCTCCCGTCACCCGAGTTCTCTTCTTCTCCGGCACCGGCGATAATCCGGAGGTACTCTCCAGTTCTTATATTTCAACTTTTTCACACATTTCTTATTTTTTTCTTTTTTTTCTGATATTTTGGTTTTTCAGAAATCAGAGAAACCGGCGGCAACATGGCTTTTTCCTCCGGCATCCATTACCAGAAAAGTTGATTACCAGAGGGAATGGCATCCATTACCAGAAAAGTCGATTCAAATAGGGATGCTTGATACTTAGATGGCCAGATACAAAAATGGGCATTAGCAATTGAGGCACATGAATCAAATGCTCATGCATGTCAATAAAATCAGAAAGGAAGGCATACGCATTGCCGCGAAAGCCCCACTTTTCTCACCAACCCATTCTTCCATACAACTTCCCCTGCCTCTCTTGCTGCATCACGGAATTCCCTGTCACACGAGAACACCTAGAAACCACACAGTACACATGAACGGGTCAGTCTGGTCTCAAGACTCTGAACCACAAAAACAAAAGAGATGAAAAATTCAAAATCGTTGCCTTTATAATTAGAGGTACAAACCCGGGCTGCATTGCTTAACATCCTCAGCGTCTTGCACAGGTACATGCTTGTTACCCGGATGATCGCCGGTGCCTGAGAAAAAGCACTGTTGCCGGTATTTTCTCTGATTTGAATTAAAAAATAAAATATAAAAAAAAAACTAAGAAAAATGTGTGAAAGAATGATGATATGAGAGATGGAGGGTACCTGTGACAGTGAAATGGCCGGATGTCTGATCTGAAATGAGAAAACAAAGTATCAGACAACAGAGGTTTAGCTGATTTGAAATGAAAAAACAAAATATGAGTGTTCGAGAATACTTGGTCAAAGTGAACTCACCGGAGAAGTCGTCGGTGCCGAAGGAGGAGAGCTCGGGTGGAGGGGAGAAGAATGGGGTCAGGGGACGGCCAGTTCAAGCAGAGGTATAGATTGAGGGGGCGGGAATGTAGAAATGAGGGTTTTGGTCTTTTGCGCTAGATTTGGCCCCGCATGCGAGAAGCATTTCCACATGCGAATGGACAGGTGGTAGACGCTCGGTGTGTGGGACATTTGTGGAGTGTAGGGATGGCAATGAGGCGGGACACCCCTCCCCATCCCCTCCCCGTGGTTAAAATCCCCGCACCCGTCCCTGCCCCGTTCTTGGTATCGAGGTAGAAATTCAACTCCCATCCCCAACCCCGTCGGCGATGAAGAATCCCCGACATATACCTACCCCACAACCTTCCTACTCTAACGATCTAATTCTATTCTTGAATGGATGGGCTCTAGGGTGTGAACAAACGAGAAAAGGAATATATTTGTATCAAAGATTCAAAATATATAGAAATTTACACGATTACAAACAAAATGGCGAAGAAGTTGGTTCATCCATGAAACAACCAAGAAGCAACCTTGAAGAGTATCGACATTCACGTGTTCCAAGCAAAGCAAAAAAGCAAACTCCAAGTAAAAGTAATTCCAATTCATGTACATGTAATAAACGCAAAGCTATCATGTCGTATTGAACATAGAGAGTACCGAAAAATACAGTGAAGATCGAAGAAAGGAAGACTGGGAAGTTTGCTGCTACGGTGGTGGCAGCGCTCGGTGGTCGATGGACGAACGGAAAGCAAGAAAGGAAGAAACAGAGAATGAGAGAAGGACTGCCAGTGCCAGATTGAGAAACAAAGAATGAGAAAAAGAGAGAACTGTGGCGGTCGGCGGTTCCTCTTTGCTACGGTGGCGGCGGCACCCGGTGGTCGACGATTGTGCAAAGTTTGAAGGAAAACTCAGTTCAGTGATTCTCTAAGTCTTTGTATGTGCGAAGGTTGAAGAAGACGAAATAGTAGGGTAGTAGGGAATAGGGAAACAAGCAGCAACTCGCAACACTGTTGTATTCGAGACTCCTAACCTAATACAGCAATACCTATGTAATACCTTAATAGACTATATACATAAGGTTATATCTGTAATTTACAACCGGGGTTGGGGCGGGTTCGGGGATTTATATGCAGACCCATCTCCGCCCCGTCCCCAGTCCGGGGCAAAAAAAATTCTCTGAACCCGACCTGTCCCCATGTATGATCGGGGAAAATCCGCCCCATTCAAGGCAGGACGGACCGGAGGTGATGGGGCGAGAGGTAATGGGGCGCAGATTTGAACTCCCCTCACTCACGTTTGCTACTTTGCTCTATAGACTGTAGTGTGATCATGGGCCAGGATTCTTTAATACGATACTTTTGAATTGAACCGAGACACACGGGCCCAGGCAAAAATTTATTGTATACTGTTCAATTAATTCTAATACTAATTATATGTTATAAAATAGGCAAAACCTATTCTATCTCCGCTGCATCATGTATCTGGTTGAATGTAATATTAAGTCTATGTTTCTAAGCTATAGATACATTTTGTGAAATATGAATTAATAAAAAATAAACAAATTTTAGTAAATAGTCTATTGATTGTAGATGTATGTGTGTATATATAATAAAACATCACATGCCTAGCCTCTCAACCATGTTATCATCTTTCTCTTATCTTTTTTTTTTAATATATTCTTCTTTTCAGATTTGAAAAATCGATATCCGACAAAAAAAATGAAGAAAAAAAAAAACTATTCATGCAACACGTAGAATAAGACATTTTTGGGCCAGCTAAATGCCATCTTCTAGCTTTAAATACATAGTTTTTATTCAACTTCCAACCAAAAAGCTATCTTCTAGCTTTAAATGCTTTGTTTAGTATATTCTTCTTTTCAGATTTGAAAAACCGATATCCCATAAAAAAAGAAAAAAAATAACTATTCATGCAACACGTAGTATAAGACATTTTTGGGCCAGCTAAATGCCATGTTCTAGTTTTAAATGCATAGATTTTATTCAACTTCCAACCAAAAATTTATCTTCTAGCTTTAACATTCCGTTCGCTTTTTGGTAAGTTATTTATCTCGGTAATTTTTTCTGGAAAACACTTATCTATGTAAGTGTATTTATCCACATTTTTTTATTTGTCATGTAAATAAGGCAATGGTCATTTTAGCCATAAAAATTCATTATTGAAAAGTGTATTTTTATCCCATTCAAGTATTGACAACTTTCCCCTTAGTTGAGAAAGTTATTTACCCACCTAAGAGATGAGTATCATCACTTACCCAAGTAAGTGATACCTGGGAAAAAAACTTTTCCTGATCTCCATATAAATCTGAAAAAAGAACATGAGATTCTTGGTCAATAGGAACCAAAATCCCATTGACCAACTTTCCTCCCTCTCAAAATCTGAAAAAATAACACCCCCTAAATGCATTATCCCACTTACAATGCTTTGTTTACCAGATTAGCTCCTAAATTAATCCCACTCCATGTGATTGATTGTATGCACCATGTGAATTGGTTGCATCTTCTATACATCTATGACTGGCACCATAAAGATAAATCTGCAAATACAAGCATTCTTTGATGGAGATAAAATGTCTTCTTTGGGTCTCTCTTGCTGGCCATTATTTGTCTCTTGATGCAGATTGTAAATACCAATGCTGGAAATTTCAATTAATATGAGACCAATTTAAATCATATGTGACTAATACAGATTACATACCAATGCAAATGAAGGGGATTGACATATCATACATGTAATAACTAACCATGTAAAATTTATGGGATTGTGATTTGTGATTGGTCAAAGTCTTGTCTTTTTGGCATCGTTGGTTTGTCCTGGCAGATTAGACTACAATGCTTAAAATATATGATGTTGAAAAAACTTACAATCGATCAAATGGCCTCGTAAAAGTAATAATCAATCAATATTGGAATGAATGTTTAAGGTTGCGTTTGAAAACGATGCAAATGGAGTGTAAATTTAGATTGAAGGTAAATTTATATTCTGGTTTATTTTTGTCTGTGTTTAGTAACGTTATATTTATATATTGATAAATGATAGGCCAATGTATATTTACATTGATAATAAGATGTAAAAGTATATCAATAAAAAAGAAGTAAATTTGCATTCAAGTGAGCTTTTGATAAAAAAAAAAAAAAAAAAAGCATATGCTTTATTGAAATTCATGTTTACATCTATTTAGCTGCAATTGTTTGTGAGGGGTAAATATTGAACCAGTGTTATATTATACTTCATTCCAGTTTTATAGTTGTTTGGACGAAGTGTAAATAACTATCGAAAATCAATGTAAAATTCTATGCAAATCTAGTTTTGCATCAATAATTGATGGGGAAAATTCATGATGTGTATCATGTACTTTAGCTCGAGTTATAATTTGGTCCCCAAACTTTAATATGCGATAATCCAGAATCCAAACTTTCAAAATGCGATAATATGGTACTTGTGGTTAACGGACCTTCAAGCAGCACGTAAAAAGATGTAAATTCCCATCTCATTTTTTATAACCGAATTTGAGTCATTTTCAAAATGACGAAAATGACCCCCAATATAATAACCTTTCTTTGCAAGTGGGAACCATTGTTCACTACTCTAACGTTCTGAAGAGCACAGTTCTCCCTGCCGGCGCTAAATAAGTAGAATATGCCGCCAGAAAAGCTGAAATAAAGGGGAAAAGGAAAACTGGAAAACATCACCGGAGGGAACACTTGTTATCGGAACAAAAAACGCTTATTGGGAAAGTATCGCCAGAATAGAGAGCATTTGCTGCTATTAGAAGTGTTTTTAATCCCACTGTCATTAGAGAAGAGAATGCTTGTTGCGGGCGGAGGAGACAAACAAGTTTTTTTTCTTTTTTGCTATTTTATTTCTATCCATTTTCTATGTTACTTAATACAAGGTAAAACGTCTTGGTGTGTGTTCTTCGAAGCTTGGTTCCACTGAATTTGATGTCGACTTGCAGGTTCCTAATGGCCGGGAAAAACGTCTTGATTTGAAGGTACTTTTGGGTTTCCGATTAACACTTATTCTTTAATGAATCTCATTTTCATGTGATTCTTCTGTTTTATAACATGAATTTGAATGCTTTTTCTTGGTTGGTTTTGTTTAAGTTCATGTTGTAATTTTTTTTTTCTTGGTTTCCGATCAATATTTATTCTCTAATGCTTTTTTGGTGATTCTTTTGCTTTAAAGCACGAATTTGTTGCCCTTTCTCTATTTCTTTTTTAATTTTTTTTTCTGAAGTTTGGATTTTAGAAACCTAATTAGTGATCCTGGACTTCTTTTTTTAGGGAAATTGCCTAAAACCCACCATCATTTTTTATGAATTATCTTAAATTCAACATAACCATTCAAAACTCTCCATGTCAGTGAGATAATGATAACTTGACTAACAGATATCGTTAATTTATTATTTTACCTTTTATTATGTTCGGCTCATTTTATTATTTAACCTAAATGTTTTATCCATCACACATGAGTGTAAATATTAAAATATCAGGACAGACGTGTTGGCATCGTTCTTGTGTCAAGAACACTCGTGGCTGCCACATCATCAAACAAGAATATTTTATATGAAATAGTCCGCATCAATATCCAGATATCGGGATATCACCAGAGATTCCTCCGAAGAGAAGATTCTGAACTACATTGAGAACTTGAAGGTCAATGAAGTTGAAGATATCTGGCAGAAGACGACCGAAGAATGAATTGTACTGCAAGAAGAGGGTGCGAAGACGAGAGCATTTAGAAAGAGAAAGAAGGGATGCTATCGTTGAAGAGGTGTTACCAGTATGGACTCCAAAGATTATCAAACACAATTAACCCCCTCCCTCCCAAGCAGAGGTGTAAAGCTGGCCATTCATACTGGCCCGTAGGCCGTCACGGGTCATGCTGCCCTTCCCAGTGAAAAATTGAGGGGTCAGCTCGACACGGCCCACAGCCCAAGCCTGTGCGGGGCTAAGCTGTCTCATGGGCCGAGTCTTGGGGCAAGTCGGGCTGTACATTGGGCCAAAGCTATTTATTTAAAAAAATTGATAATATAGATAAATATATATAATATAAATAATATATATGGGTCATGTCGGGCCATGCCGTGCCATTCTAACGCATGGACCTAAACCCCAGGCCCAACACAGCCCGCATAGTCATGTCGGGCCTGGCATGACCTGTGAACTGTCATTCCAGGCCGTGTCAGACTGGTCCAAGTTCGTGCCAGGCCATGCCGGGCCGCAAACCACACAGCCCGATTTACACATCTACTCCCAAATCCCACTACCTCTTTATAGCACCAAGAAACAACCCAAACAGCAATAACATTGGAAACGACTCTATAGCCATCGCTACTGCAACCCTCACATCCCCTCTCTCCTCTTCTCCTCCCTCAACCCTCAACTGTTGGAGACGGCAAAGCTCCACCATCCATGCAAATTTGATGAACTAATAACCCAAAACACATAAGCTCGTGAATTTACTAAAAGTAAGTTCCATCATCCAGCTTGGGCGGTATACACATTTGCAAAATTGTATTATAGTGCTCAACAAGAAACTTCCGGAGATGAAATATTCCATTTTGATTAGAAGGGCCATGGTTTATAATATGTTTTGCTAGTTGCTATTTGAAATTTTGAATTGAAACAGAAGAGGGTGAACGCCGACAATTATAAGAAGCTAAGAGATTACTGTTCAGTAGAGGTATTAACAATAGGAGATTAATTTTGACTTGGGAAATGAAGTGGAGGGATGATATATGACAACTTCTCAACATGAAGCCATGTGAAGGATAGAGTAGTTCGACACACATCAAAATATGTGATTGTCATCTGTTGCACTCTGGATCTATATGGGTTACTCATCTGTTAAAGAGAAAATTTCAAACATTTGTGTTGTGCAACGACTAGGGTTAATAATCCTAAACTCGAGTCTGGAATTCCTGAATTACTGTAATTCTGTTGTATTTTATTCGCACTTCCATTCACTTTGTGACAAGTATCTCCAAAAGAGTTGTTGTGGCGAGCCTTGCCGTTTTCAATGGTTGAGGGAGGAGAAGAGAAGAGAGAGGGGGAGGGTTACAGCGGAGAGAGGGGATGCGAGGGCTTGTTCACGGCGGTGAGATCGGCATTGTGTGTTGGTGAGGGTGAAGGGGTGGGAATAGAAGGGGGAAGAGACGGAAATCGTTGATAGAGAGAGGGAGACAGTGAACGGGAATATTATATATGAAATTGGATTGGGCACTTAAGGGCATTTTGGTCAAAAAATATTTAATAAGCTGACACTCTCTTCAGCAGTGGTGATGGTAAATTTAAGAGAATTCATAAAAAGTGATAGTAGATTTTAGACAATTTCTCTTTTTTTTAAGTATCATACATCAACGCCGCCCTTCGGTGGTGGTGATGGTTATTATTTTTAAACGTTAATATTGTTTTAATTATATATCCTTCTATTCTCTATGCAACTCTATATCCTCTGAGTTTGAACTTGGATTCCTCAAGGCTTTATCCCTTTTCCAGCTATTTCTCTGACACTCTTTTCTTTCTTCTACTTACTCTCTTTCTCTCTCTGAATTTCAAACTAGTACGTTCTCCAGAAATTAAACTCTTTTTCTTCTGTAGAGCAAGCAAAAGCAATTCCTCTCTATACCCATCTCTCTATTTGCCATTGCTGTCAGAAAAATTTACCTTTAGAGATGCAAGTCACCCAACTCATCATAGTCGCCTGAATATAAGCATCAGCAACAGAATCGAACAGTTCCAGCCATCGAGGTCTTCAAGACTTGAATTTCCCTCCATCATCAACATCTTCGACTGAAGATGAACGAGTCTTTTACGCTTCTTTTATTTGTTCAGAAAAAAAAAAAGGTAAAAAGGTCTGAAAATTATCAATAAAAGTAATTTTAACATTTTTAATTATTATAATTATTCATTCCATATATGATGGTGTTAACGGTCTATTAACAACAAGTACCTAAATATCACGTTTCCAAAGTTTTGGGTATTATGACATTTTAGAATTGGGAGACCAAATTATCACTCGATCCAAAATACCCTGTACTTTCCCTAATTGAAGAAAACTTACTTCTAATAAAAACTATGTAAAACTTTATATGAATATCAATATTTCCCATTTACGCATAAATTCATGGTGTAAAGGTGTATTTATAACAAGGCTGAGGTCTTCTTATACCCTATGAGTCTCTCAGACTAATATAACCCGAGGTTGTTTTCGGTAAATAAAAATATAAGCGGAGTTCAGAAATTGCGGATTTTGAGCATGATTCATTGGCATCGAGCGTACTGCAGGATGAAGATCTTGACCACATGGTCAGGAATTCTTTTATAGAATTCCTACCTTCTCATGCCAAACTTGCATTGCACCAAACGATATGGGACCTAAACTAAAGGGTATAAATTGGGAAATGACTATTGACTTAGGCGGCAGCCCGCAGCCCGCACCGGCAGAGTGACTGGCAGCCACCGTCTTCATTTAATGCCCAAGCAAGTTGCCAACAATCCAATGTCAATTATCAACGGACAACAGCAGTTCATCTGTTCATGCCTCTTTTCCACGTTCCACCCCCTATTATCTTCGCCGAGGCCCTCAATCAAACACTTTAACTGCGTCTTCGTCTTTTGACTCTTTCCTAGGGTTAGCTTTTCGTCTGAGGTTAGGGTTTCTCATTTTCGGCACCAGCAGCCGTCTGGCATGGCGATGGCGAACGACGCCGTTCTCCGGTCTTCTCTGCTTTTCTTGGGCGCGGTGGTGCTATTAGTCGGAGCCTTCACTTACTCATTCAAGAAGATGATAGTCACTTACTTCTCCGGTCTCTTCGCCATCGCCGGTCTGCTTCTCCCCGACTGGGAGTTCTTCGACCGCGATTTCTCTCAGTGGTTTTACCCAATGACCACCGAACAAGGAGACGCCAATTCTTCTCAGAGATCCAAATCGACCGGGTAAATTTTCTCTATTACTCTTTTAGATCTGAAGTTCGCTATCCTTTTCGTTTCTGAACTCTTATAAATAGATCTGAAGGTTTGGTCTTGGTCCCATTACTTCTTCGTACTGTTCGTTTTTCCTTCATTTTGTTTGTAGAGCCGTGATCATATAATGCTTGCTTAATTAAACCCCATTAAAACAAACTACTTAAGGTTTACATAAAATGCGTCAACATAATTGCTCATTACGGTAAACCTTCTCTCAGTTGTGACTAAAAGCCTAACTTCCAGTTCGCTGATGTTTCACCGGCTCTGAAGCTTCCCACTAAAATCCCAACCTTGTGTCAGTTCAGTTGGTGATGCAAAGAGAAAGAGCTAGAGAGTTTCTAAGTTCTGTTTCTGCAAAGGGATCTTAAGAAGTGTAAATCTTTACTCCACGACCTCGTCCAATCATCCAGTTGAAGATAGAGCTAATATCTTGTTTGAAAGCATTAGTGATCATTCCTGAATCCGGTTTGTTATTGTTTTGCAGGTTTAGAATCTACCCGTTGAGGATAATTTTGTACACAACAGTCTATGGCTTTGGTCTTTACAAATGGTGGATGTTTGTGTCCAACTAGTGAACTACCTGCTACCTCTCTCACTCAACACAAGATGCCATTCGATATATATGACATGTAACGCTTCCTCGTCTAGATTATAATTTCTGGACTTCCATCATATATTTGTGTCAAGAAATCTGTATCATTCTCAGCTAGTTTAAGATGAATTTCTTTGTTTTTTTCCTAAACAATGAACAACATGCTTTATCGTTTTCAGTAACGAGAGGAAATACCATATTGCCACCAAGGCCCAAGTTCTGTCATTCTGTGTACTTCTGGGATGGTCAACAGACTCAACACTCGACAGATCATTCGATTGTTCTGAACTTTTGATCAGGGTTTTAGTCTTTTAGAAGTAACCAGGCAACTATTTACTATTACAAACTGGGGTTACCCACATGCCTTCCCATATAGAAAGCCAATAAGAAAAGAATAACCACCATTTATATAGTCGTCAAATCCAGAAGATGAAAAGCTCAGAGCCTTGTTGTGTTATGAAGTTTCATTTGTGCTTCCTATTATCTAAGGGGAACGACGATGGAGATGGCACACAATCCAACATACAAGTGATTCTACTTCTGTACCGGTAATTTCATAATCTAAAATTTAGATAAGTCGGCAATTGAACTAGGTAGGATGGGGTTTCTCCACAAATAATCTGATTTATATGGTGAACCTGTCCAGAAAATTACAGTTTAGTCTTTGGCAAGTGACTCATCAAAGTCTTCAATCTCGATTTAACCAGATGCCATTTGCTCACCACCACCACCATCACCCCTCACCCTACTAAAAAAAAATCTAGATTAGAATTTTCAATTTTTCTTCACGACAAATTGAAGGGGCTAGAAGAACTAGAAGCATATCCAAAAGGACTTAATTTAAGCACTCATGTTTTAATAATTTAATGATGGATATGGCATTGAACAAAATGGAATGACGAAGTAGGATTCATGTGACTGGTCCATATTGTTGGGATAAGGCTTCAATGATGATGATGATGACCCTTAAATTGAGTTCAGATTTCTCATGATAAACTACTTTGTTAATTGTTTCATTTTAATTATATATCTTAATTAAAACTTTTCTGAATAATTCATTTGAACTTAAATTGTGATTTAGACCAATGATGGGGCAGTGTTTTAAAAGGCATAGGCTTGGAGACAGCACTCCAGGCATTGACATGTCTGAGGTATATGCCTCGGGTGCAAGAGGTGTACACCTCAATTGCTTTTTCCATGAGGCGTGATGCACCTTAGGCACACCTCATATAAAAAGATAAAAAGAAAGAAAAGAAAAGTAAAAAAGAAAATAAAATAAAAAAAGAAAATAAAAGGTGATCTTTCCTCCTCCCTCCACTTATGCCTCCTTATATTTGGGAGGATTAAGCCCAATACGTTTTGAACTATGCCTCACACCTCTAGGTATTAAAATGCTTGGTATCACATCTCCATGTTTTAAAACATTGGATGGGGTGACATTTTTGAAAATAACAATACTCAGTTATATCAATTGTAGCCATTAGGCATTAGTTACAAGGCTTTGTTTATTTATCAAGAAAATATTTATCTAGATAAGTGCACTTGCCCATATTAGTTTTGTTGAAATATATCTTTTAAGCAAATTAAACATTGACCATTTTTACCCATAAAATGTTACTATTAGAAGGGGGCAATTTTATCTCATAATATTTTATTGTAGGGCCCATAATTTATCAAAAAATTAATATAGGATTGTCGGGCAACCGAAACCACTTTTCCATTAGTCAACTTTCTCCCCTCCATTTACCAAAACGCATGAAGGATCTAAGTATTAAAAAAACAATGTTTTTAACATGTGCATATTTTGTTTCTTTTGAAGGTATCATCTTTTCCAGTATGATGGAAATTGCCTAAGAAAGGAATTAATGGATATCGATTTTGATTAAGTTCCTTTATTTTGTTTGCAGTGCAATTCTATTTGCACTGGTCTAAACAAATTCTTAATTACTTTTATTTGAGGTCCTACCTTGTGTTGTGTGCAGTGCAACTGAAGTAAAGCATGAACCGGAAGTGAAGCAGAATTTGCACTCTTCATTTTAATTTTCATGAATTCGTACTGATGCAAATAAATTTACAAAATTTAGAGTGCAATTAAACTAGTGATTAAATTGTACTACTTCAGAATCATAAATCACATCTGTGCTTTGTAGCCATATACACATTGCCGGAGTGCACTGCTTCCATAAAGTTGCTAGGCGAGTGCTAGCATGGCGCTCTCTCTTAATTCACAGGACAGGACATAACACCTCTTGCATTGCTCAGCTTAGTAATATAAAAAAATGATATGCGAATCTCAACCAGTGGGCAGTGGCTAACCAATGGCAATGTCCAGTCGTCCACTCGCTCACATTAGAAAGCAAACCATATTGGTAAATTACTTTCTCTAATAAAGTAATAATCCAGTATCAGGCCCTGTTTGGTTAACGGGAATAGGGGTCTGGAATCGGAATCAGAATCCCAATCTTATTCCTACTGGAATGACATTCTCTCATTTGAAGGAATGGCCATTTCTTACCTATTTCTCGGGAATAAAATCTCATTCCTGCTGATTTTAATTCCCATTCTCATTCTTATCTGAACCAAATAGATTATAGGAATAGACCATTCTACTTCCGATTCCGGAGGATTTCAATTCCAACTGTAAACCAAACGGACCCTCAGTCTTAATTCCTCTCTTCTCCAGTGTAAGCCGCTGCTAGTGTTATGATGTGTTCAGAATTCAGATTTTAAAAAATAACCACTAATCTTAACCTTGCATCAGGGTTTTAAGTAGCTTCAGGTTTATTTTCCTTTTCCAGCTTTTTCATAATCCCATAGAAAGACAGTTTTTTGTTTTTGCCAGCTAAATTCTGGGACTACCAGGTACCAGGTAGTTATGTACTTGTGTGGGAACAAGAATTACTGCGGAAAGAATGAAGGGATAAAGGATGATGGCTAAGTAGATTAGAAGATGAATATTATGAAACCATAGACAACTTCTGTTAGTATTTTGTGCGCTGACTCACTAACAAAATCCTGACAAAATGTGCAGCCCAAGGCCTGCTAATATTTCACCAACCTGAGATGATTCAAATTTATTAATCAGGAACAGGGAGTCCTATAATAGAGTGGTACCGGCTCAGATCAGAATAACCCAATGCAATTGCCACCTCTGAAGAAGGGCCCCGCCTGCAACTGATTCATATTCATCAGCAAGCATTGGGACAACTACTTTCAACTTTCAAGTCCTCACACACACACACAAAAAAAAAACCACGTATTTAAATTATACTCCCTTCCACAAGAAGAATTAACTGCCTAAATAAATTGATGATGTGATACAGAAAGATTGACAAATTCAACTAATGCTGCTACTCTGCTACCAAAGACCAAAGTGATTACAATGTGAAAGTCAGGCTCATGTTGACTTTTCTGCTTCTGCTTTTTCTGCTGCTGCCTCCTCCTCTTGCAATTTCTTGAGAGATGGTGGCGGCCTGACAATAATGCTTTTCTTCCATTGCCGGTCAAGCTTTCTTGATAACCTCTTGTTGATTCCCTCTTCAATCTCTCTTTCCCTTCTTACTGTAAGCATGCGTGCAATCTGTGCTTAGAGAAAAAGGATTGATCATTATAGAATGATAACATCACAAACCACTAACTTGGTGAGGGTAAAAGTCTCCAAGGTGCCTTAAGCCTTTATGCCCAAAGATACAAGCAAAGAAAGTCTAATAGATAAGGAGGAATTTGTAATGGTATTGGTGACTTAACATGCGAGTATGAAAAAAAGGAATATAATGACATCCAGAAGGGAAGGTAAGTGAAAATAGATTGTAACGTCTTATTAACTCATTATGGAATATAGCATTTCAGGGACTCTTATAAATGGATGAAATGTCCCTGTTGGATATTAAATCCAAACACTCCATGGATTATTGAGGGGATACTTCTACATAACGCTTTCTTTTCTGACTATTTGACATAAACAAACAGCCAAAGTACACATCACAATGGATGCCATTTTTCCTAAAAATACATAGACAAAGATAAACTTTTAGACCTTTTTCTATAGGTATGTATGTGTGTGTGTATGTGTGAAATTATGAATTAGACAAGTCCATTTATAATCTTGCTATCTTGCCTATTTAGATTCTGATTCCCATGTCTATGTGACCATGCAACAACATTGATGGAATTAGACAAGTTCAACAACAATCCGAGTCTACCTTCTTCCTTTTCTTTCCCCTGACTGAAAAAAAAAATGGAAAAGAGGCAAAAAACGAAACAACCACAATAACAAGAAAAGGCGATAACACTTGTCATAGTGATATGGAGTAGAGCTTTGGTTTAAAAACAAAACGAGCTAGCCTCATTGATAAGTTCTTTGGTGGTTGAAGTTGATGTCTGGGATCAAATCTGAGTACAGACAAACTGGGCATTGAGCTTAGCCATTAGAAAACAATTTTGATACCAGGGGAACTTCAAATTTAGTAGTCAATGGAAAACCCTAGTCAAACATGTTACATTTCTAAAACTTAGTTGAGGCCAAAAGCATCAGTAGTTCTTTTTGAGAACAAAATAATTGTTTCTCCACCATAAGAAAATGCTCCATTTGCCCTATTAGGAATTTTCAACAGAGACTGTTTATGATATAATTACATGCAATACCTCACATGCTCCATTTGTTTCTTATCTTTCAAACACACAAGTCGTTTTCCCCTTTTTCATGTGAACAACTTTTATGACTTAGTACCTCTTCAGCAAGAAAACTAAACATGAACACCACAACCCGGCATCTTGTACAGAGCCAGTCCTCTTGAGTCTTGATCCTTCCTTTCCTTTTCTCCCTTTCTTGTTTAGTTCTTTTTCTTTATTCTCTTTTTATTGCAGAGATGTAAAATGATGTCATTTCTCATTGCAGAGATGTAAGTTCAACTATTTTCTAGTCAATATCAATAAAAAAGAACCATACTATCTTTATTAACATAAAAAACCACCCGTTTACCACATTTCCAAAGCCCCAACGGCTCTATAGCCTCTTTGCCCGATAGAAATAAAAGAGAATAACAAAATACTGCAGAGGCCGAAATTAAATAATCAAGCTCACAACAAAAGCCAGTGAACAATAAGGTAACATTTTAAATAGCACAAAATTGTCTAAGACTTGGTAAAAAAATATGGAAAAATCTTATATGATGCAAAAGATCTAATTCTCATCCTTAGACTAGCCGGTGAAAAGGATCAAAAGAAAGCTCAATCATTTCCCAAGGGAAAAGAAAAGAACCAATAATAAAATTTGAATGTGTGATTAGACAATTACAAAGAGCTGTTGCAATTTCCAAACGGTACCAAAAATCAATAACCAAAACCCTTTCTAAAGCATCCATCAACTGTAAACCCATTTCTTTTTACATTGACTGCACGGAACAAGTTTCTTGAAGACATTACTTAGGTCAAAAAAGGGATTACTCATTTAAGGAAGCAGCAAAGAGAAACCTCTGTTTATTTTGCGTTTCAATTTTCCCACGAAAAGTCCGAGAATATAAACAAAAGGGTAAAAGACTTAAACCTTCCTTCACATTTCTCATAAATACCAAAACCTCCCCTCTCTTTTTAAAATGGACTAAGACCTCTCCTACTAGAGTAATATTCAACTGAGTTATCCAAAAGTCTCTTTTGCCATTGCTAATTCTTCAAATTTTCAAAACGAATCTATCTTGTCAAAAATCGTGCTGGGCATTTATCTGACTTTTCCTCATAACCAAAATGTGGTAGCTTTAAATAATATTAACACACAATTTATGTTAGACACGAGAAATCAAACTCCAGAGTCTGATCTCTTTTTATAGTTGTCTGGGAAATCGATTTCCAGTGGTTACGGTGAAATCCATGACTTGTCTGATCTCTCTCAGCTACAAGCAAGATCTGTAATGTCCTTGCTTCATTATCGGAACCCTTTTCTTTTTTTCTGCTACGGATGCCTATCCACGATTTCATCACATGGAGAAATATGAAAAGAAACAAACACTAGGAAAACAAAGAAATGGAGATACAAAGAGAAGACAATCCAATAAAGCCCGTTACAAGGAAAGAAGTGTTTACAAAGGTTTTGAAGAAAAAAAAAATTAGAGAAAGTAAGCTAATTAAGACAAAAAGTTGTTTAAGATTTAAACTTCCTACAACTATTCTGTTTTGAACAAAATTCAATCAACCAACGCCCCCCCCCCCCCTGTTTTCGTTTTATTCATCTTCCTAATATCCTTTTTATCTATTTCTTGTCCTCCTTTCTCTCTTTCCCTCTCTCCCTTGTTCTCTATTACCACTGGTGAACATGGAACTTGATTGAACAAGTTGGAATTTCTCGGTCACAACCTCTTCTGAATCATTCCTAGGTTGCAACCTGGAATTTTTCGGTATTCACTTCTTTTTCTTGCACTAATAAGCCAGATTTGATTGAATTTCCCAGCAAAAAGAGAAAATTTATTTTACACTATATGATTTCCCGTGCAAAAAGGGCAAAACTGGATTTTTAAAAAATTTCACCCAAACATAAGGTCACATGTAAACAGATTGCTAACGGATTGCTAGAGGAGGGGACTGGGGAGGTCTTTGTCCCATGAATTACCCGAGAGGAGAGGCTTAAGTTCATTTTAAAAAGATAGGGGAAGTTTTAGTATTTAGGTCAAAGATGAAGGGAGGTTCAAGTCTTTTACCCTAAACAAAATTAACTTATCGAAAACTCAGAGATGAAATAACTTGGAATATCTTACTCTTTTTCGCATTCGACGGAAGTCGCTGGATTTGAACTCATTACGGACTGATTTCTGCAATCGGAGCATGAAGAGTTCACCCTTGAGATCGACAATCTCTTCGTTTAGTTCTTCGGTGGTCTTGGCTCTAATCTCCTTCAGTTCTTCCTCTCTCTTCGCCATCATCACCACAGACGAAGCAGGGTTTCGCGAAGAGGGCATCCGAAGTGGCAGGACATGCTGAATTCGGATGCCATGGAAGGAGGATGATTTCGCATTTCCGGATATGATTTTTGAAGAGGAACAGAAAACGCTCGAAGGAGAAGCTACAGAGAGGCTCAGCATTTTCACGATCTTTCGTTTCTCCCGCTCGCCCACCCGCTCAGTCTGAGAGTGATAAGTTGAGAGAACAGTTGTAGTATATCTATGGATAACGCTCTTTTCTTATTAAAAATAAAATAAATATATCATTTTTAAAATGACTGAAAAGCCACTTAACCTCAATCGTGGAGCAGTGGGCTGGATTGGGCCTGGACCTCAACTAGACCTGGACTTCTTCTGAGATCAGTTAAATGATTAAATCATGATATTCTTTCTTCTTCTACTTTTCTACGATTTAAAATTTTAAAAGCATAAATTATGACCGAGAGAAACCTGATGACACTGACTTTCTCAACGCCCAACCCTTCAAACGGTATATGATAAACTACTGGTCCTACTTGTATAGGGAGTTTCGTGAAGCTAGTCATTAGTCAACAACTACTGGTCCTAGTTGTATCTACAAGTACCGAAGATTGTTCTCTTGCTATCTTGACTTGTAGATGAGGTTTGGGAGATCAAATAACCCCCCACAACTTCGCATAGCACATCTCCGCCGTGTATTGAGAACAATTTCCGATGATGATATCATCATTTCTAGTATTATCATCGGGAAATGTTTCAAATATTTTACGAGAATGCATTGTGGGACACTGTGGAGGGCTGATTTGAACTCGAGGCTTGGGGCCATAATTTGCCACGTGACCTTTTAGTTCATAGTTTTTTTTGGGGGGGGGTTGATAAAACAAACAAAACACAACCACAAATAAAAGAAAAAACCGGGAAAAAAAACAGAAAACTAAGGAGGGTCAAAGACCCCTCCCTCCAAGTCAGGCACCTGCAAGACATCTTCAGCACTAAAAGGGGGAAGCATCCAAAGCAAGGGGTGCTCCCAAAATTCCTGAACACCATTCTTGGCCCTTAGCAGCCAGTCTATGCGTTGCTCCAATAGAGTCCCTTTTCGTTAATCTTACCTTCAAGGATAAGTTAGACAGCACATACAAGTTGTGAAGGATCAACCAAATACTAGGATCACAATGAAAAGAGTTCCTAGCGATGACAAAAACTATAATAGAAGAGTTGCAAAAAATATTTATAGATCTTAGGCCCATACCATAAATAAACAAAACACACTCAAGAAATGTCGTGGCCTCTACATAGAAGCAAGGTCCACACTTAGCAAAAAGAAATGCCCTCTATCAATAGAAAACCAAAAACCATAGGTGCTTTTATCATCTCCAAAGCTTCCATTAGTCATAGCAATGCAACCTTCACACTTCATCCATCTTCGCAAAAAAGGCTTGACCACCATCTTTTTAGGCTGAGAACAATCTATTGATCTTGGAAGGGAAACTCTCTTCACTTTCATCCTCAACCTGCAAATAACATGCAAAGTATTACAATGGTTGGAATATGTAGAATCAAAGATGAAGCCATTTCTGGCTTTCCATATATTCCACAGAACAAATGCAGATAATTCCAGAGTGTCATCACCCACACAAGATAGATGCTAATCATGATTAATCCATCATCCCCACCAATCATAAAAATAGTTAAAAGATATGAAGTGTCCACGTGAATGGCTAAATCACTGCCAAACCAAACTGCTCTATCATGATCGCACATAAACAAGGCACGTGTGACAGATTCAGGTTCTCTACCACAAAATTGGGCAAAAGTCTTCAATTCCTATCTGCCTTCTCACTAAAACCTACTTCACGACCATATTGTTATAGCAACATTTCCAAATGAAATGCTTTATCTTCTGAGAGATTTTTAGGGCCCAAATTTTCTTTCAGATTTTGTCGCTAGAGGGGCTTTGGACTACACTCTGAATAGTTGGCTGCACTTTATTAGCTAGACACTGATAAGTTGATTTAACTGAGAACTTACCTTTTGGATTTGGGTTCCACGTTAGAATATCCCCCCCCCCAGCCTAAGAATTTCAATTTTACTTATCTTGTCAATGGTATTATGGTCAAAGACCTCAATTAACTTCCTATAATCCTAATTCATGGTTTGCATATCAATCAAAGCATCTACCTTAATCTTCTCACTATATCTAGGTTGAGGACCCATTGGTTTGAAATGGGGGATTCCATCAATCCACGGGTCCTCCCATAGAGACATGCCCTTTCCTAAGGCCACACTCCAGCAAGCCCCCTCCCTTAACATCTCTCTTCTTGCCAAAATACTTCTAAAACCCCAAGAGCGGGACCTGGGGACTTTATAATTCCAAAAATTCGTATCCCCTAGGTACCTGCCCCTTGTAATCTTGCCCCATAGGCTATTCTTGTTTGTACATAGCCTCCAAGCGAGCTTTGATAGGAGGGCTGGGTTGAAAAGATGAGGGTCTTTGAACCCCAACCCTCCAAAGAATTTACTTTTATAGATATTGCTCCAACTCACCCAGTTAACCTTTTTCTGATTGCTATTCTCCCCCTACAAAAAAAATGTCTGATTTTTTTTTCTCACAAATTCCTATTGGAATGAGGAAGGCTAACATTGTATAGGCTGGTACTGCCATTAACACTGCTTTTATCAATACCTCCTTTCCTACCGGAGAAAGAAAGTTGGTTTTCCATCCCTTTGATTTGGCCTCCAATCTTTCACAATTGTAATTAAAATACTCTTTTTTGGACTTTCCTAACCCCGCAAGTAAACCTAAGTAGTTTGAGGGAGAGCCAACATTTTTAACTCCAATAGCCCTAGATATCATTTTCTGGAACCTATGATGTAGTTTTGGACTAAAGAAAATTTCAGATTTAGAGAAGTTCACATGTTGTCCTGAAGCTTGGCCATATTGGTGGAGGACTTCTAGGATCAGCCCTCATTGCTCAATGTTTACTTCTGTGAAGACACAGGAATCATCTGCAAAGAATAGGTTTGTGATGGTAAGGCAATTTATATTAATTTGCACTCCTAAAAGTCTACCAAGAGAGTGAGCATTATGAATAGCTAAAGATAACACTTCAAAAACTAAGAGGAATAAGTACGGGGATAGAGGACCCCCTTGCCTAAGACCTCTGGCTGGATAGAAAGTCTGACTCAAATTACCATTTACAATCAACTGGTAGGAGACTGAAGAAACACATTGCATAAACCAAACAATAAAACTTTAACTTATTGTCCTTAGAAAATACCATTCTACCCTATCATAAGCCTTACTCGTATCCAACTTTATAACCATAAAGTTATTTTTTGGTGGTTTTTCGCAGAGTGGATGAATTCATGGGAAATAAGAACATTATCCAAAATGAACCTACCTGGGTCAAAGGCATTTTGATTTTGACTTATAATTTTTAGTAGAATTGACTTCAGTATGTTCACTATTATCTTGGTTATTGTTTTATACAGGGTATTGCAAAAACTTATGGGTCTAAACTGATTAGTTGTTTTTGGGGATCTACATTTAAGGATTAACACAATAAAGGTTTTGTTTCTCTCTCTACGAAGTTCTCCCTTGTGGAAAAATCCTTTAACTTCTTTTATGAAAGTAGGCCCCACCTATTAATTCATAGTTGGGAAAACATCATCGAACCCTTTATTCATTATTTAAACAAAACTGCTTAAAAAAGAGTAACAAAACAATGGAAAAAACTGAATAAAATAAAATAGGGTAAATTGCATACTTTTATCCTATACTTTGAGATAGTCTAAATTTAGTGTTCAAACCTTAAAACATGCCATTACATATTTAAACTCTTGAAAACTATCACTTTGGTTATGATCATTAGGAATTCCGATCTCCTATCCACACCTACCCACAGGGCACCATAATTGTATATTAGGAACATCTCCCATGAATGGGAACATGTAAACACTGAAGATGTTCTCAATATACAGCTATAGTCTCCTGTGGGTAGGAGATTGGAGCTTGGTCATTAGCATTCTATTATCTGATGTACACTATGTCACATACATTTGTAACTTTTAGAATCGCAAAATTATCCATTAAAGAATACATCATTTATTATCTTCTCCCTCGAGGTAAACCCAAATAGCGATGAATAGTTGAGTCCCAAACTCACAATCAATCCACCTCCTTTCAAAGATGCCGCCCTAATACCATCTCTAAATCATCCCATTGGAGAGACTGGATCTGCACTTCACACGCACATCCTACAATGTATTTAATGGGAATATCTCCCGTACTTAAGTTATTAATCACAGGAGATGTTCCCAATGCAGAGTGGATGTGCATGTAAGGCATCCGTATTGTGTGAGGAGCAGATCCCGTTTCCTCATTGGAGTCCTAGTCAAGAATTCTTTGACCCCGCACTTAACAATCTTAGATAAATGGAGTGAGTTCGCTGGATATAAGTAGCATATGGAAAATACCAAATTGTCAATGACCTACCAATTAGGGTATTCCATGATCCTCATCTGTTGGCATATGTAAGAGAGCAATTCGTCAGTTTTGTAAAGGTATTTGATTGTATATGACAGTAAAGGACAATTTGGTAAATTTATCATCCATTGTAACATTCACGTGGCAATTTTTGAAAGTTCATATACTAAAGAAAGATTACCCAAAATGCATAGTACTTATACGCAATTTACCCAGTAAATTATATTATTTGATCAGGTTGTTATACTTCGACTGGAAAGAGAACCGTAATAGTGACCGGGCAATCGACCCATTCAACCCAATCAAATAACCGGGACCCAAAAAGGGTTATGAGTCATCGCTTCAACCATCAGGTCCCAGTCCGTCTCTCACAACACTTCCTCTAATTTCTCTATAGTCCAACAAGTGAAGTGCAACTCAGACCAGATTGGCTCGGCTAAGGTCAACCCTAAACCAAGGGTACAATGGAGACGAGCTGAACATTTACATGTTTTGGCTTTGCTGAATTAAAATATTTCTACATTCAAGTTTGAGTTGAAATTCAATTCAAATTATATCTTCTAATTCTTGGTTCAACTAAATATAATGAATTCGAGTTTAGTTGTAAAAATCAAATCAGTTTAACAAATTTTTTAGTTAAACATTTTATTTATTAATTGAATTTATCTTAAGGCTGTGTTTGATTGTAATATAAATAAATTTGTATTGATGCAAAACTATGACAGTACAAATGATTCGAGTATAATTTCTGCCCTATTTTGTTTTAAATTTTAACTTATTTTGTTTAATTGCAGTGTAAATGAAGTAAATCAAAACATGAGGTAGAATAAAATGAATTCTAAAACAAAATTAAATAAAATTTTACATTTTTTTTCATTTGCACTCCCATGCATTTGTACTAGTGCAAATAAACTGCAATCAAACACATTCAAACTTGATTAACACCAAACTCAAATCGAACCAAATCAAACTCGGTCCCAAACTGTTCGACTAAATCTTGATTCCATTGCACCCCTACCCTAAACCCTAGCCTAACCCAATGCATCACATCACCCGACCCCCATTTTGAATCCAAGGTTATATCTAATCTAATCCGGCTATAAATCAGATAATTGAATTGAATTTCTTCGGCCCCACCCAAAAAAAGTTTAATTTCTTGGGCCCAACCCAAATTGCACCCATATCACAAAATGAGAGTGTGGTGGAGTGCTCGTTAGTTTGGTTGGATCACCAACAAAACTGAAATTGATATTTGATGGGGAAGAGAAGAACTTGGGAGGCAAGACAGAAGGCATGTGTAATTTGGTCACAACACACTAAAAAGTTTAGTTAGAGTGAGATCGGCTTCAGTCAGTTCAAGTCCGTTTACAGCCTTGCATCCGTACCTATGTATTTTATTTTGGAAGATATTCCTAATGCAAGGCCATAGAGGCAGTTCGAACGGGCCTCGCACTGACTGAAGCCAAGTTCAGTTAAGAGTAGATCAACGTTACCGTAACCTACAAACAACATTTTAGCCGGACATTGCTTCTTCTGTCTCTAATTTTCCCGTTTCTGATATATTTCCCTCTTTATTCTTGTCTCCTTTTTCTCCCTCTATCTTCTTCATTCTTCTATCTGTCGATGCTCCTCTCACAAAACCCTAACCTGAAAGAGCAGCGAAGAGATGCATAGAAAGTTCCGAATCTGATCGGTTGTTCATGGCTCGAGAATTCCAGGGCTGAAGGAGAGAGAGAGAGAGAGAGAGCCAGAGAGAGGAGGTTTGGTCTCTAGTTGATGGTCTCATGGGTGCCGCGGGCTCGAAACTCGAGAAAGCTCTTGGTGACCAATTTCCTGAAGGCGAGAGGTACTTCGGACTCGAGAATTTTGGCAACACTTGCTATTGTAACAGCGTTTTACAGGTTCGTCTAAATCTATGCCAATCTTCTATTGGTTTGATTGCACTTACATGATTCGTTTTTTCCAGATTTCGTTTTTGATTGATTAACAAGGTTATTTCTCGTCTAAATCCATGCCAAGGTCTTTTTGGTGTTGCGAATTCGTTGATGCAACTAAGTAGTTGGATTTCGAATTCATCCTTGTGTCTCATGTGCTTGATGTCTTGTCTAAATCACTGTTTGATCCTCGGTGGATTTCCAATTTATCCTTGTGTCTCATGCGCTTGAAAACTTTGCAACTGTGGTTTTGCTTTGTCCGTCATTCTTGCGGATGTTTTCTTGGTCTTTGAGTACTCATTTGATTGGTTTATGCTTCTGCGGCTTCGGAAGTAATTGGATTTTATTCATTCTTGGGTACTGAAATGGAATTTATATCAGTAGTATTTTCTAGTCCCGATGTTTTAAAAACTAGAAGATCTTAAAATGCCTTTGTTGCGCTTTGGGGATGAATTGTCAGATAAACCTTTATATTTTGATATCAATTTCGGTCTCTAGTGAAAGCTTGGAGTTCTGATGGGGTTTTGTGATGTAGTACAACCAAGAAAAGCTACTTTTTTTTTTTTTCCTCCTGTAACGTAGATATAGAATAAACTTCGGTTTTGAAGTTAAAACCTCAGGTTTTAAAATTTGAAGCTAGTTTTGTTTTTGTGGACCGAACCGATTAAGGAAAAGGTTTTTAGTAAACGTCTTCTAAAAATTTGAAGGCTTTAGAGTTAAAAAGTAAGTTATGAAAGAGGATGTTGCAGCCACACGTTTGAAAGAAAAGAAAAAGACCCACGGTCCAAGTTAATGATAAGTTAATGATAAAAGAACGTTGGGCTTAAAATGTTTGGATGTAAGACCAAAGGTTAGGTTGATGCAACTTATCCAAAAAAGGTTTAAGGGGAGATACTTCATGTTTGAAGGGCAATGGTTGGGTTTATTAGCATTTTTTACTAGAAAGAAGTCTCCTTTTCCAATGAGTAGTTGATTTATTATTGAGTTCGGCCTTCTTTTTTTTTTTTTTAAATCTAACCATATTTTCCTGGTAATTAATTGAACTAATAGATTTGTGAAGATTCAAGATTGTATTTGAAATAGAAGATAGAATTCAGTGTGGTTATGCATGCATTGTATTTTTTATTTTCTTCTTTCCGTCCAAGGTGTTCATTTTTTAAATCGAAACAGGAATTTCAGCAGACTCAAATGAGAGTGTTGTTCCATTCAAGAAAATTTCCTAGTATGTTCATTTATGATTATGGAGCATATGCTTTTTTAGTTTTTACGTGCTATATTTTAGCTTGCTATCTGTTTCTAACCTTCTATAATGGTTGTTCTATAACACACTAACACAGGGTTGTTTTATATACAGGCTCTTTATTTTTGTGTTCCTTTCCGGGAACAGTTATTAGAATATTATGCAAATAATAAAAATCAGGGTGATGCAGAAGAGAATCTTTTGACATGCTTGGCAGACTTATTCACACAGGTAATAACTCTATTGGAAATTGGTGGGCCACATTTTAGTTACATTGCTTTTGTATAATGTAGAAGAGAATCCAATTAGGCACTAATACTTTGTTGTCAGTTCATTATATTTGCTTTCAAAAGGTAACTTGTACTTGAGTTCTTGATGTAATATTTATGTAGCTGTGTTTTTTTTTTTATAAATAGTATTTGTTTAGCTATTGTATTTCCACCTCAATTATTTTATTTTTTCTAATCAAACTTGCAGTTCCATAGATCATGCTGTAAGCTGCTAGCTGATGACAAATTACACCAGTAAATGATTAAATTTCAACTATAGTACACATGCTCCTCAAAAAAAAAAAAAAAAAGAAGACGTGTCAAGATTTTTGAATAACCTGATTGGTTTAATGTAATGTAGATACCCATAGGGGTTAGGAGTCCTAACTTTTATGTACACTCTTGTTGACTCCATTAAAATGTTCTCATCTATACTATACTGCCTGCCTACTGTCTAGATGATGCATAGGGGACTCCCCCACCTTGCCCTGGCAATTCAGGGGAGCATCTCATAGAGTTATATTCATCAATTAAAAGGTAAGTAGTGAGTACAATATGCCAAGCATCCCAAAATACAGGGGAGATGACCCCAAAAAGAACTTTCTATTACAATGCAACCCAAAATAGTTGCTCCCTATTTATCCATTGTTTGGATAAAGTGTCAGCCAAACCATTTGCTGATCTTCTAGCTCATCTAAAGTTGGCCCCAATCTCCCTTCTAGACATTTGACATCCCACATGACTTTTTCATGGGTCCAAATTCCCAATTTTTTTTTTCTTTGTCCATTCAACCACCAATTTGGGGTCCCCTTCCACTTGTCCATGGGCGCAGATCTTTTTGCTGCATATGTTTTGCTTTTATGTTTAACAGATCGTTATTGATAAGAAATAACAAAAAGGATTTTTTTAGTTAGTAGTAAATTGGATGAAATGGATGCTTGCAAGTGTCAAATCATCGAATAGCAATGCAAGAGGTGAGGCAACTAGCAAAAGAAATGGGGGTTAGATTGATTAAAACAGATAATGGTTTGGCTGATAGACTTGCCAAACAATGGACAAATATTGCAGAGCTTTTTTGGGCTACTTTGTAATAATAACTGACACATTGTAGGTCATGTTTTAATTTCCACTAATAAAGAAATATAGAGTTCTTTTGTTCTCCTAGTTGAAATAAGTGAATGATTTCTCTCATTAAGGAGCATTTCAGTTTTTTCATTGTATTTCCTAAAGTTCCAAAATTTATGAAATTGGGCTAAATATCTGGTGTATGTCTTTTTTGTGGAGAGTATACCTGAACCAGAGTTGCATGGATACTTCCAATTTTATCGGATGTCTCCAAAGAGACAAAGTTGCATGGATACATGAGAATTAGAATCCGATGCATGTTTCAGTGGTTACTTGAATCATCTTAAAGTATTGCTAGTGCATTTATGAATTTTGCAGATTACCTCAAAACCACAGTAAATGCAGTTATTGGTCTTTCCAAGTTGTTACAACGTACTTAGATCATCTTTAGGACCTTGATAATACATTTATGAATTTGCATTCAGTATTACTGTCAACCAAAGTAAAAGCAACTTTTGGTGGCTTATATTTTGGGAACTAGGGTTGGCTACAAGTTGAAGGGGCTAGAAGGGAAAGGGGTAGACAAAAAGGACACGGGTACATGTAGTAAGAAATGATTTAAGCGCCAATAATTTAACAATGGATTTGGATTTAAACAGAATGGACTGGCAAAGCAGGATTCATGTAGCCGGCCTCATATTCTTGGGATAAGGCTTGGATGATGTTGAAGATGAGGGTTGACTAGAAGTGAGATCATTATAACAATTGTATTTAATTTCTTTTATCTGTAACAGATAGATTAAAACTTTTTTAATGTGTAGAAGTCAAAGAGATGAGATACAGAGAAAAGAAAGAACTTGTTAGGGTAGATATATAGAATTTTATTCTATTATCTTCATCCAGTTGGAAATTTTGATCTCGCAAGCATATAAATGTAAGTTTATGGCACAAGAAACCAAATTGTGAATATACATTTCAATTGTGATTTCAAAGATAGGCATGCTTGAGTAAAATGTTAACACTGTTGTTTTCTTTTCTCAAAAAAAAAAAGATGGGCATGCTTGAGATCTATGCTCCTTCAATGCTATTCTCTTTATGGAGCATACCACCAAAAACTTCCTTAAATGCCCATGAAGACTATTATAATACTTTTTTTTATGAATAATACTATTATAATACTTGCTATATTAAATTTTGAGACCCCTCCCCCAATTTTTGGGATGGTTGGTAAAGGTTTGGTGAAATGACTCTTTAGACTGCCAACTTGTGTAGGATGCATAGATATCTTGCTTTCATGTGGTTTGGGTATGGCCCATGTAGCCCTATGGGCTACGTTTTCATTGATCATGTTCCCTTCTCCCTTTTGTTGGGGACTTGGGGAAAATAGAAGCTGAGAAGGATTTTGTATGGCTGTCTGCAGTCTGCAGTCTGCACCCTCTTCAAATACTTTGTGCGGACATTGGTGCTTTGCAAATGAATTAGCTAAAAGTGGTAATTTTTTTTACCTGGCACCAATTGGTGGCTTGGTTTTAGGAGTTAGCTTCTACCTAGAGAAGGGGCCATTGCTTGGTGTAATGGTAAAATCTCAGGCTGACAAGGTTGAGAATGTAGATTTGAGTCTGAGAACTGGCGAACTGCCACTTTGTGCAAAAAAAAAAAAAAAGAGCCAAAGCTTTGGTCTGTATTCAGTCCACCCCTCCCAGAACCTCAGATAGCTGAGACCAATACTGGGTAATTGCCTTTTTTTTTTCTAGCTAGGGGAGTCTATTTTTCTACTAAGGCCTAAGGGCCATTTTGGATATCCAATTTGGTTAGCATTGTACAATCTAGTCAACCACCAGACGTAAACAGGTTAGCACATTGTCTATCCAATCATACACCGATGCTAGTTTGGCTTTGATTTGACACTTTCGCACATTGACTTTTGTTTAGCTTACAACCAACAGGTCATGAGCCTTGTATTGGGACTTTGGTCCTCTGTTGGTCATCTAGACCCAGATATTGTTTCTAGAAGTTGTGATATTAAGTTCTTTCCAACAATTCTACTGGAGAAATTATGATTGCAGAAGACTCAAAAGATATGATCATTTAATGATGATTCTGGACAGACACCCTGGATTGGTTTATCCAACTAAATCAATTGAGATTTTGAATAGATCAAGACAATTTTAAGATGCATAAGCAAATTTTGTTTTATTTATTTTTTATCAATAACAATTAATTTTATTGCAGAAAATAAGATATGTAAAGATAACCTACACTCCAGTTGATAGGGAGGTGGACAACTCATAAGCATTACAGCCATAGGCTGACCAGTATCAAATGCTCAAGTAGCAATTAAACTACAGATGTTGCCCCTCGGCCTGGTATTTCCTACTTTAGTTCATTCTTGTTGATCTCCAATCTTGCTGGGCTGTCTGCTAACCTATATTGACAGACCTAGGGATCCAATTGTACATAGTCACCATTATGTGGTGAACTTATATCTAGACACAATTCTCAATTATAATATTTTCTTGCCTGCCTTCTTGGTGGGTTTGCCCCTAGTTGTGGCCTTTTTGTTTTGTTCTTTTATTCTTTTTCCTCAACAAAATCCAGATTAAGTGTTAAAACATGACACTTGCACACCTTTTTATGTGCAAACAGTTCAATTTGCTTCACCTCCTATAGTTGGAAGACTCAGATTATCTCATATATATCTGGGAGGAACTTCTTTTTATAATAATTAAAAATACTCGTATATGATGTGCATGGTTTTGAATCATTAGCCACATAATGATCTTATATCTTTTGGGAATCTTTCTTTTTTATTTTTTTCTCAACATCATACATCTTTCCATTGTTAAAAGAATCTATTGCTTTAATGCAGATAAGTTCTCAGAAGAAGAAAACAGGTGTCATTGCTCCAAAGCGTTTTGTACAGAGAGTGAAGAAACAAAATGAGCTCTTCCGAAGCTACATGCATCAGGTACGTTCAGTACATAATGTAACAGGTTTTCTAACCATTATAAACAAAGGTCCGTTGCATCATCCCTGGCAACAGTTACTGACCTTGGTGCCTATTAAAAAATGATGGCAGGATGTCATGCATTTATTTGTCTGAGACTCAAGATAAAAACCAAGTTACTTTTGTAAAACAAAAATAAAGCCTGGTTGATCAGCTAGAAGCATAATGTACGGTCATGGTGGTGGATCTGCTGTTTGAACATTGCAATTCTCATGGTGAACAATGGTTTAGAAAATGTTGGGATCTAATCCAGGGAACTGTGGTGTATTTTATTTTATTTTTTATGCATATAGGGTACACAGCTTGAATAAAGGTAAGTACTTTGGATAGATTTCTAGTTAAAGAAGCTAGAGCTTTGGCTGCCAACATGAATTCCTTGTTTAGATGAACACCAAAATCAGGCAATAGTCTAGATGATTCATAGTTAAATCAGAATTCATAAACAACAATCTTGTATCGGACATACCTGGGACTAGGAGTATTCATGGGTCGATTTGGTTTGGTTGCAGGCTGTTTGGCCAACTTAACCAACCTGATCGGATTGGGAAATTGGCCACCTGAAACTGACAGACCATTAGTTGAAACTGGCTAACTCAGGTCGTATTGGTTTGGTCGGGTAGCTAATTTATTAATTAAACTAGGAAACATGGTTTGATTGGATAAAAAATTAAAACAACAGTTAATTAATAATTGCAGTGGAAGTGGTATTATTAAGAAAATAAATTAAAAAAAAATTAAATTTAATATATATATGCATGAACTGAAGCCGAATGAAAATAGTTGAAAACCAACCTGGGCCAGGGTGTGGATTATAGCTTCCAAATTTTGTAACTGATCTGGGGTAGTCAGCATTTTAGCTATTCCTCTGTGTATCTGGCTATCCAAATTTCTGGATAAGATGTGAATTCTCCTTAAAGCAATAACTCCCTTTTACTGTTGCTTATCAACAAAAGGTTCCAGAATGCATATGTATTTTATGAATATATGCATTTAGAAATGGGTCAGTGGTAGGGTTAATTTAGGCTCCACAATCTGATTTTTCCAACATTGGTAAGTTCACTCAAATTCAGATTGTTCAAATATCAGACATTTTAGAAGTGATTTAAACTCTCACATTAAGAGCTTTATCTTTTCGCAGTCAAGTAAAGGGACACAAGTTCAAACCTATGGTCCCAATTTGAATATGCTGGCCATGCCCTGAAATTTTATTTTTAGCCATTCTATCTGTCTAAATTCCAAATGAAGTTTTTTATATTGAAGTTGGAATTGACTGGTTTTGGTTTTAGCTCGGACAATCCAGGGAGCAGCCTAACATAAGATGAATTTCATTTGATGATCATTACTTGAACTTTTGATGTGATTGGCCAAAACTGCTGGCAGCCTATCATTGGATAAGATAATCCCTGTAGTTCATGGGACTTATGACTCCATTACTCATAAAATGTGTCTATATGCCCAGACTGACATACTGATGTACACCAAAATGAAGATAGATGCTTCTCAGTTGGTTTTTTTTTTTTTTTGTTTCTTTTATTTCTCCTTTTCCTTTTTGTAGTTTCTTTTAGTCAGTATGCTTTGGTTTGTCTTTACCATGTTATTACTTATTACATGCTTTATAATTATAGATGCTTCAATGGTTTCATTTAGAAGAGTTTATACTGTGATATTCTAGGGAGCTCCATGTTGTCTAAAGAATTTCATAATGCCATATCTCAAATATAAAAGGAAAGCCCAATGCATGAGGCTCTGCCAATGTGGGGTATGGTGTAGGGCAGTGCTTTAAAAGCAGTTGTTTTTCTTTTCTTTTATTCTTTTTTTTTTTTTTTTGAGAAAGGTAAAGTGTGATTTCATTAAAAAGGGGAACTTAAACACCCTTGGAGTGAGGCTTTAAAGTGAGTAACTGTAGAGATCCATACGTATAAAAAAGTATCCAAAATATTCAAATATTATAGACATTTAAATTTTAAAGTGTTGTCGTAAGACACTCCTTTTGAAATCATCTTCCCACTTTCCCTGTAGGATGCACATGAATTTTTGAACTTCTTGCTGAATGAGCTGGTTGACATACTGGAGAAAGAATCCCGTGCTGCAAAAAGTTCTCCAGAAACTTCATCACCATCAGAAAATACTGCAAATGGGCCGAAAAGTGCACATGCCAATGGTGTTCAAAGGGAGCCCCTGGTTACTTGGGTTCACAAAAATTTTCAGGTGACTTTGACTTGGTTGATTTCTCCCTGCTCTCAGTTCATGCATGATAAACAATTTTTTGTATTCTTTTTTCCTTTCCTTTTAAACTTTCAGTATGGGTGAGAAGTTAAATATAAAGTGGTTAAACAAAAGTGCCATTGCTTTACCTACATGTGCCCTGCCTGTGGATCAATATTAATAGTTTGGTTGGTGGGCCCGTCGTCTAATATCCACAGCTTACTAGCTGCGAACTGCATCTAAAATTCTCAATTAATATCTTAACACGGAAACTGGAAAAAGGTTCTAACTGTGAAGTATGCATCTGTAGACCAGTGTTCTGGTTGTTGCCCACTGAAATGTTGGCCCAGGATGGACTGATCTGTTGGTGGGCTTTGTTTGTGTACCGTGGCTTGCATGATGAAAAACCTGTTTTAGTATATTGGTTTGTAGAGATCTTATCTATTATCTTCTTATCCAGAAGACTTTCTATTGTTGATGACTTTATAAATGCAGGGTATACTGACAAATGAGACAAGGTGCCTACGATGTGAGACAGTAACGGCAAGGGATGAAACATTCCTAGACTTGAGTCTTGATATAGAACAGAACAGTTCAATCACAAGTTGCCTTAAAAATTTCAGTTCTACCGAGACTCTAAATGCGGAGGACAAATTCTTTTGTGACAAGTGCTGCAGGTGAATTTTGCATACATCTTTATGTGTTGCTATATGCAATTATAGCATCCTATCTGTTTTTACATTTGAAAGGTAGAACTAGAATATTTGTCATTGATCCTATTGTTTGCTCCCACTAGGCATTCACGTCCACCATCCAACTGCTGCTCCCTACAAGTTCTCTTAGGAAAAATTATTGACCATATTGAGTTACCCATGGTGCCCAATCCTTTCTTAACCGAGTAAATTTTTTGACCTGGGAGATGTCATAAGGACCCATCAAATGATGGGTTGCAGCTTTCATGCAGGTACTCAGTGTATGGGATGGGTGAGGAGAACAGCATTTTCTGGTGGTGTTTTGAGAAAAGGAATACACACTGTATACTTGTATTCATTGTTTTGAATCACCCAAATGTTCAACCATGCTACTTCTCTAATGCAGTTTGCAGGAAGCCCAGAAGTGGATGAAGATAAAAAAACCCCCACACATCTTGGTTATCCATCTGAAGCGTTTCAAGTACATTGAGCAACTTGGTCGGTACAAGAAACTCTCTTACCGTGTTGTGTTTCCATTGGAACTGAAGCTGAGCAATACAATGGAAGATGCAGACCTTGAATATTCATTATTTGCAGTTGTTGTCCATGTTGGAAGCGGGCCAAACCATGGACATTATGTAAGCCTGGTGAAGAGCCATAACCACTGGCTGTTTTTCGATGATGAGAATGTGGAGATGATAGATGAGTCTGCCGTTCAAACATTCTTTGGGTCAGCGCAGGAGTATTCTAGTAACACAGACCATGGGTACATCCTGTTCTATGAGAGCCAAGCTGCTGTTACTAGCAAGAGTTGAGGGGAATTTTTTGTATTGAGCCTTTTCAGTTCTGGGTAGTATTTATTTGCTATCCTTTTTTAACTCCTTTTCTTGTTTTCTCAAATATTCTTCATTTCCCCTTTGATATAACCTGTGGGAAGAGCTCTCTAATATCACTGAGATGAGATGAGATGACATGCCGAGGCATATTTAGGTGGTTTCCATGTACAGTGAATGGTGGAAGTACACTATCCTTTGGTATGTTGGACAATAAGAAAAAAGGGAGTGTAAATGATGAGTTTCATAGACACTTGTATTCTTCATTGTTGAGAATATTTAATTTTTAAAATAGAATGCAATGCAATTGCATTAGCCTGCCCTTTACTCTTATTAGATATTCAATTTGGGATATGATTTACAGGAATTTTTCATTCTTTTTCTATATGGATTCTGTAACTACCTTGTCGCCATTTCTGATTCATGTCCATGTATGGCAATGCCCTTGATTAGCCATGTGTACTTGCTTTGGTTCAATCAGTTCTACTACTTCTACCTACACAATGTCGTGTGTTTGCTATATCATATGATGAATTATTCCAGGCCTTCGTTTGGGATAGGGGAGCGGAATCCGAAATGGATTTCAATCTCTATTTGGAGGAATTGGGACGAAACAGAAATTACTTTCTTTTCTTTTCTTTTTTTATTTTTTTTATTTTGTTGTTAAGTTCCTGGCTTTCCATATGTATTCTTCAAAAAGTCGTGCGAGGTGGCACATGCATTGCAGAATTGCCCACTCCATGGATATCAACCTGGTTGTTTGGAGTTTGGACGAGGATGGTTGTTGGAATTTGAAAGAGAAAACCTTAACACTACCACAAGGGGTCCCAGTTCCCAACTCCCACGTGAATGACGACTGTGGTCGCAGGGAGTTCAAATCAGCCCCCCACAAGACTGCCTCCCACAATGTTCCACAGCATATCCCCGCTGTGTATTGAGAACATCTCCCTATAATGATACAATCATTTCGCAGGCAATGTTTTCTCTTGAAAGACAACATAAAAGTATGTGAGATGTTCCCGTGGCTGAAATGTCTTGTGGGTGGGAGATCAAGCTTTGATGTGAGATAAAACCCCAGAAGCAGGAATGTAGAAACAGATGACCATTCCATTTCCTTAATTGTCAAAATTGAACATGTTCAACTGGATCCCAATGGGGGTAATCCGTCCCCCAACTCAGTTGCAGGCGAGATTTCATTTCAAGTCTCCACTACGATCAACAGGAGATCTTATCAACCAGCTGATTGGCACCACTTTCTTTGTATATTTAATAATTAACGAGCAGTATAATCAATTAATCGTTAATGTTATATTTTATTTCTGAATCATAACAAAAAATTATTTAATTTTTACCATACCATAAAGTATTGATTGAGCTAATCATCTCTAAGAACCGTGGGTTACGGCAGCCTTGAAACCTGCTATTGCAGGTCACAAGGCAACTTATCAAATTACATGATCCTGTTTCGTCGTTCCATTTTTTGAATGTCATATATGTTATTAAATTAATTCAGGCTCCATGGTCATGAGAGTTTAGTAAAAGTTTAATGCGGCTGAGAACCTGATAGAATCCTCTTCCTTTATGAGCTTAGCACTGTGGTGTAAAACAAATTCACAATAGGAGTGTTTGGTACAGTGGTGTTACATTGTTGTTGCATTTTGAATAGATCAATACAAATTTGTGAGAAATATATTTTGTTAGATCATATGTGAGTGTCATTTCAAATAGAAAAATGCATGTGTGATTAATCGATGTAACCTGTGGTCGAAATGCCAAATTTCACATTTTAGGTAGAAATATCAATTTTTATCATGGTTCCAAAGCTGGACTGGACCGGATGGTCGGACCAGAAAAACTGGGAATCGGTCAGGTCTGTTTTATCTCAAAGCCGGATTTTCTTCAAAAACTATTGATTTTGGTCAGTAAACCACTGACCCGAGCAGTTAACCGTTCGGACGGTTTTGACCATTTTTTATTTTTTATTTATCAAAATGGACCAATCATTCAGTTTGAATGGTTGGACCGTTAAACCTGAGAACTGGACCCCTGACCGGTTCGTTCTCCGGGTCGATTTTAAAAACCTTGATTTTTATTCATCAATTCAAAATGTTTTTTCAGTAGAAAAATCTCTCCTATACAAATTTATATTGATCAACCCAAAATGTAAAAGCAACGCAGCACCTCTATATCGAACACTTGCATCGGACTGTCAAAGCTTGACCAAAGGTGCAAACAAAAGGGTCTTAAATTTCTGCTCATATGTGTTTTTCTTGCTCAAAGACATCTTTAGCTACTCCTGTTGATGTCTATTTTGTTTACATGGTCAGGAATTCCCATGTTCTAAGCAAAGAGAGACTTGCAAGATCAGAACATCTTTTTGTTAACTGCCCTCATTGGTTTGCTGCTTAGTCTCGCTCTTATGAACTGTTTGGTTCCGTTTACGTATATTGAGTAAAAGCTTATTGACGGTGCCACATAGGCGCCCTATCAACAAATGCATTATTAATTGCATTTGTATATATCAAAGTTTGCAAATACAAACTTCAATTTCTGTGTATCTTTCCTGTTTCAAGAAACTGCATATTGGAACTTCCTGAAACGGTTAGACGTGTATTGGCATTTTGCTGATATGGTGCCTAATGGCACCTATGTATTATAAATGCTCTCATTAAATGTATTTTTCGGTTTTACAATAAATGAAACCAAACACCCTCATAATCTTCTATCTTATTAAAAAAAAGGCAAATGCTGGTATATGGGAGCATTGGTCATTCCATATGATAGGGGAATGAACTGTTACCACACAATTCCATTGTATTGGCAGATATGCCACTTTATGACCTCAGCTCCCATGAAATGAAACTGTTCCTATACCCATAGAATGAACAGAATTCATAATCATTTTTTCAAAAATAAAGAGTAACAGGGTGAATTGTCACATGGAGATTTGTTGCTTGCTGATCCCAATTACTGGTGTATTTACTCATGATTGGAATACATGACTCATTATAGACAGCCTAACAAACAACACATTTAAAGTCGTTCATTTGATCTTTTAAAATTAAAGTCGTTCATTTGATCTTTTAAAGTCGTTCATTGGAATACATGACTCATTATAGACAGCCTAACAAACAACACATTTAAAGTCGTTCATTTGATCTTTTAAAACTTGGCCGAGCCGGGCCAAGTTTTTGGACCTAATTATTGTATTTTGATTTTAAAATTAAATAATTATACTTTTTTTTTTCATTTATTGTCATAGAGACTATAGTAATTTGTAAGAAACTTTAAATTTAATATTAAGATAAAAGCTTCTAATATAAAAGAAATTAAATAATTATACATTGTAATTTATAAGTTTCAATTGGTTATTAGTATGCTAAAAATGACAATTTTAACAAACCAATTCTTTTATCAACAAAAAAATCAACCTAAAACCTATAATATCTATCATAAAATAACCATCCATTGTCATGTAATATCCACAAAACAACTTTAAACATCTCTATAAGGGGCTCCGTCTTCCATTCAACTCCTACAAATAAAAAGTAAAATAAAAAATATATTAGTAAATTAAGAAAAATAGTTCAAATTAATACAAATAAGTAAGTAATAAAATATTGAAAATGGTTTCAATTTTACCAAAAACTTACAACCACTCTAAACTTCAAATTTATCTTCATCAATTGAGTCTTCATCACTAGAAGATTCATCTCTTGGTGAGAGAGAGAGAGAGAGAGAGATTGGGCGTGTCGGTGATTTTATGAAATTGGTGAGAAAGAGAGCAGAAAAGATTAGGGTTTAGTAATTTCCTTTTAGTTCTATATTTCATTAAATACTAGATTAGAATTTAGTAAGATCATCATAGGATTAAAATCTTTAATCTCCTATAAATCTCTATTAATCTTTATTTTATTTATAAAACATCAATTATCAAATATTTTTAAATAACATATATACATAAAGATATATATTATTTATAAATATACAAACCGGGCCTTAACGAAAAACCTAGGCCCAAGCCAGATTTTCCAGGCCGGGTAGGGCTGAAATGATCACCCCTAAACAACCCCCTCTAATCTGTAATTTCGCAAGCTAAAAGCAAGATGCCAATTGACTGATTGGTAAGGTAATAAGGTCTCCTACTAGTTTTAGCCGAGATTTAAGATTGAATCCCACCTGCGGCTGAGTTTGGAGGGAAGGTCTATACGTTTGGGGGTTGTGCTACCTTGTCATGGAGCTTAAAAAAAAAAAAAAAAAAAACTTCACGATCTAAAACGATTTCATTCAACAATGTTTTTTCCTTTTTATTTTTCCAAAGCCTTGATCATTTGATTTTTACTAATAACAATTCTGCACAGAATCCACTTTCTAGACAATTCTATCACTTTAATATAAATATACAGTATAAAACCCTATATATTATACTGCTAAACCTTGTTTATATTTATATTCTTCCCAAACTGGGCTTAATTCAATGGCCCGATTGTCCTCATAAAGTCATAAATTACATCAGACCGAAAGAGAAAGAGGTATAATTGTAACGTACTCCGCCTATAAGACGGTCTTTTTTCGGTTTTTCCCTATTACAAAATGGGCATTTTTGTCATTGTGACCGTATAAGTGAACTTTTGAGTTAGGCAAGCAATACTCTATCAGTCTTTCCTCTCCCGAGCTCCGGCCGCTGTTGACCGACCGAGAGAAATGAGACTCTTGACACACAACATGCTATCTTGCAACATCAAAGGAGTGACGAACGGTTTCCCTCTACGCCTCGAGGTCGTGAAATTTGTGGAGAAAGAAGTCGATTTCAGTGCAGAGTTTCTTAGAAACATATTCCCCAAGATCGAATGGAAGGCTCTCGTCGATGCCTCTCGATCCATGGGCTACTCTCAACTTCCCGATGAGGCCGATTCATCGATGCTCGACTCCGACGACTTCCTGAAGAAGTTCCACCACGCCCTACTCGAGCTTCACCTTAAAGAAGGTGTTCTAATCTGCCCGGAGACCGGTCGGCGCTTCCCGGTCAACAAGGGAATCCCCAACATGCTCCTTCACGAAGACGAGGTCTGAGAGATCCATTGCTTTTCCTCTTACCGCTCCAGCGACGAAAACTAGGGTTTTTGTGGGGTTTAGATTTTGTCATGTAAGTTGAAGAATTTCTTTTCTTTCTTTGGTAATATAGAACTACCATCGTCTTTCTGTTTTGGATCAATCAATGAAAATATAGTTTTGCTTCTTTTTCAAACGCTCTAATATTGATATTTTACTTCTAAAAAAAAAAATCCAAACACGGGTTAAAATGCTCTCTTGCAGGAGGGTAAAGAATGAATTCCGTCACGCATCATCGCGTTTTGCGCCGATTTGTGTAGTTCAACAATTCTTGAAAACTGAAGAGGGTTCACCAGAAAAAACTAAAACCTTTTTCCTTGTGGACAGACCGGTTCAGGATGGCCTTGGCTATGTTTAGATTCGTCGTAATCAGTCAACTTGAAATTTTCACCAGCTTGGCAGCCATTATTACAAGAAAAGAAATTCTCAGCTGCCACTTTGAAGATTAAACGACCATTCATTTTTGGCTTTATTGGAAATTCTCTTCAGCTTACTTGACCTTGGCAGCAGATCGGCATCAGCCAAGCATGTGAAGAAGCTCTCAATGGCTCTTGCCAAGCAATATAGAGAGATTTCGAACCGTCTACTTTTCTTCTCAATCCCCAAGGCTAGACCTGAAGGAAACTTATGTAACACAAACAAACTCATTTCAGATAGACACTGGAAAGCAATGCTATGTGGGAAGGAATAGAATATAAGTCCAATTACCGTTCCCATCACCACCATGGGAATGTTGCATGTCTTAAAAATCCTGAACAGCAAACAGGTCCACATCCTGTAGATGGAAGGAAAGGTTATGTTGCTGATTTCTGAGAAAATTAAAAGAATTAACATATTGCAATGGTATATTGTTTCAGAATGTAAAACTTATGTTGATTCAATCCCTAGTTGAGCATGTAAATTCATCAAGTCTTGATCTTGCTATAGTTGTAAGAAAGAAGACTTCATTAAAAAAAAAAACAATCAATTGGCATTTGGCAAGTGCATATCATTTTCTTTTTCTCTTCCCTTGTAAACCTGTGCCTAAATTGCAAGCTACAATTTCGAGGGAGTTAATATGGTTCCATGACAAGGATAATTCAAACACAACAATGCATTTCATGGGAAATCCTTTTTCATGGAAAGTAAATGTTGACATGTACGTGAATTTCCCATGAAATGCTTGTTTTCTTCCACTTGTACCCAGGAAAAAAAAAGGAAAAAAAGAAAAGAAAACATCCATAGGATGTTCATTGTAAGAGAACTGGGCCGTAGCTACCATGATATCTTGAAACTAAATACAATATATGCAAAGTGAAATGCTAACCAGGCTGATGCACAATATACAGAAAGAAACAGGCTTGATCTTGCGGTGCCAAAGAGACCCTTCCCCAAAATTGTACAAGGACTGCATGGTATTAAGTAGAAATATATCAGGTGAGAAATAAAAATAATGTCATGGTTGAGAAGTAAAATGAATGATAAAAATAATAGAAACACAGTGCAAGCAAAGAAAAGGAAACATAAAGGTTATAGGATATATAATCATGAAATTCAAGTATGATCAACCATGAGCAGTGAAACATCATCTAATTAGTTACTATAGGGAGGTTAAAACAAGAGCAAGTCCAAAATCCCCAGGAATCTCTTAGAAGCCAAAAAAAAATCCCCAGATAAACTAATGAAACATAGAATGAGCCAACTTATCCCAAATTGATGCCGATTTGCAATATAGATATTCTATTATGATAAATCATTGTTTTTAAATCAATTGAGTGTATGCATGGTATCTAGCTTGATGCTAGAGGGGTCCACTCAGACTGAAAGCTAGACTAAGTACCAAATATTGTAAAATGAAAAAGAGTTCATGCAGAAGATACGATTATAAATATAGATTGCCTCTACCACTAACTTTTTTTGTTAATCTTCTTTGTACCACAATTGTGGATAAAAATATAAATTTGTGAATCTTAATGAGGAAGATGAATTTATCCAAGTTGCTGCCGATTAAAAAGCTGGGGTTCGGAGGATAGGACGTATAACAAAGAACCACTAAGCAAATCTGATATCTTTTTTTTTTTTTTTTTTTTCTGACAAGACAAATCTGATACCTTTCCAAGAGGCCCTGACGATGGACTATTAGTGCAGGAATCAAATATACTGGAAGATAGACTGGCAATGCTCTTCCATAAGCCTGAACAAGAAAAGAAATAATGTGTGCAGCACAAGACTGATTTCCATGTACAATCTGCATTAAGATTGAACAAATAGTAGTTATGGAAGATCTTTACCAACAAGGTAATGGCAATAAATGGTGCCACCAGCAACTAATTTTGCATAGTCAAATTAACAAATTAAATAATTTGGAAGCTTCAGAGTTTAAGCTAACCTTGGGACATTCAAGGTTTGCTTCCATGGTCAAATGCTAAACTAATTCAGAGTTTTCTGCATTGTCAAATGTTTTCTTTTAAGCTAACCTTGGGACATTCAGAGTTTAGTCAACCTCACAACCACCCACAAGAACCCTCATTGAGCCCCCTCACCCATAGCCACTAGTCAGTTACATGATGAAAAATGAAGCATCAAAGTCACCAGAATACCCTTGAACAGGAGCTTCCAAAATTCAACAAGTTTATCAAAACAAGAAATTCTCGAACCTTCCCAGATCTCCCAATACAAGATGTTTATTAACAATTTGAGTAACATGAAAATAACATAAATAAAATAAGCATCAAAAGAACAGGAGAAGATATCCTTTTGCTCCTTTGCTTCCATGATCCACAGCAAAACCACTAAAGAAACCAATTTCTAAGTTTTCCAAACACATTTTTGTATGTATGTTTCAAATATTTTGGGTTTTAATATTATTTTTTTAAAGCTGTAAACATTATAATCCTTGCTTATATGATGACAAATACATGTCCACATTCTTCTTATAAAAAACATAATCCTTTTGTGTACTTTTCCTATTTCATTTTTACGTTGAAAGAATTGAATCTCATGAGGCTTATGCCTCATGCATTCAAATATCCTACATATATTTTTTTTATTACCATCCTACACGTAGCTTTCTAAACATTGCTTCTTAGAGCTCAGAGTGAATTCATCCTTAACCCCTAGCTAACCAACATGTAACCCATCAAATCATATGCAGAAACCACTGTGAGGTAGTTGACAACCAAAATATCCTTGTGAAAGAGTTGCAGTGCAACAAAATCTACATGTAAAGAAGAAAAGGAATAAAAAATAAGAAAAGAAAATTAGGGGAATGCATACCGAACATGGTACTTTCATTTCAGGATCTAGTTTTATGTTCACACCCTGCAACTTGTAATGTTTCTCTATCCCTTCCAAATTAGTAAAAGGAACACCACTTGTAATTTCTTTGACCCCTTGTAAAATAACAGAATCCTTTCCACCATGTTTATTCAGAAAAGATCTATATGATGGAGGCAAACTGTCTTGCTTCAATATGTAAGCCAATCTGTCAAAAGAATGCAGTAGGTCAATAATCTATGGCTTTTCATCTGTTTCCCCCCTTAAAATAGAAGAGACAATAACTAGCAAGAAGCATGCGTGTACAAAAAATCAACATCTCAAGAACATTGTGAACATGATTTCAAGCGTATCATATCCAAATTCCAAATGTACAATGTGGTGATCATATTCTAACACTTCAACCATCTAATGGGGAAAAAGGAATAAGCTGCACCAAGGTTCAAAATATCGATATGGCTGATATGCCGGTAGGGCCATATCAGCCTGTATCGAAGCTGATTTCTCCCTTTTTTTTTAGTTTTTTTAAACCTGATTCAGAAGGGTCGGTTTAAGGCCTGTCTACCCCGTGAACTGGGTTAAACCTCGAAACACCCCCTGTAGTGGTGTATCAGAAAGCCCTCGATACGATACGTATTGGCCGATACAGTCCAATACGTATTGAAATTTTGAACCTTGAGCTGCACCAATGAAGATTTGGCTGTAAAATAGATGTCTCGTAAAGACACACCATTTTGGACAAAATGCATGATGAATTAATCAATTTAAGCATTGGAGAATGATCAGAAAGTGAATTTTCACAATGGTACAATGTCTAGTATTGAACCTATAGATTTAAAACTTCCCATTAGGTAAAATCCATCTTATAAGTCTCTATATCACCTCAAAGGTAATCTACATTCCATCATAATAAAAAGAAAATTCTACCTTTTACAAAGTCCATAGTTGAAAAGTTTCTCCAGTGCAAAATAGGTGATATGAAAACCAAGGGATGTGTGCATGGATATGTGTTTAGGAGTAAGATACGTGGAATGGCAACATTTTAGTATATCTAGACTAAACTAAGATGAGTCTATATGTTGATAAGTTAGATGTTGAATAATGAACATATAATTTCAAAGTATAGAGGCAAGCTATATCTTATTAATCAAGACACCTCCTGGTACTGCGGTACTGGTAATCGTATCCAATAAGTAAACAAAAGAAAGCAATAATCAACTTGCAAAATGGAATTGTTGTTTAATTGTCAACTGAAAGATGCATTGAGGAGTCCCAAAAATAAAAGAGAAAAGGATTTCCAAGGACATTTTAACTTATAAGTTGTAACTAATCTTTTATCGGTGATGATTACCATATCCTTTATAAATAAGAAAAATGGAAGATAAACAAGATGTATACAAAACAGAATAGCAGGGGAAAAGGATATAAACCCCTCAGACCATAGCCCCAAGAAAAAGCCAAAAAGCCTCAATATACAGAAAACAACAAAAACACCAAGTATTACAACAACCTCCCACAAACGGTGCCCTACCACAAGGGACATCCACTCCAACCTCCAGAAATTCCATCCAAACTAGGATACCACCCCAACCCCATTGATCGGTCAAACAACTCTCCAGTTATCTAGCTCATCCTCACCCAAATTACCTGCCAATAAAATTAATTAGTGCCTTCTTTGCAAACCCCTTTTCTCCCTCTAACTCTTGATGAACTACCTTTAAGTCTCCCTTGTCCTGACTTCTCTTTTATCAGAAAGTGTTCCTTAACTTTGGTGTCACCTCCAACCAAAGAAAATTAAAAAAAACAAAAGTTCCTTGCTAGGACCACCTCTTCTAACAATATGTCTCTTACCTACCAATAGACTCTAAACCTTCCATCAAAATGTCAACCCTTCTCACACTATCTAATACCACCTCTTCCTCTTCCTAAATCTCTAAAGTATTACTACACTCAACCTTTTCCACTAATTCATTGTCTGTTGTCAAATGAAACTTCTTACTTGACCCAGATCCCATAACAGACACTAATTGGAACCTCAGGCCAAAAATGCCTATCAGAGTGGTTATCTTTCAACTCATAAGATCACAGCCTCACAGGTTTGATCCTAAAGTACCGTCAGCAGGAGAAAACAAACTGGGCATTTGCTCTTTTTTAACCCTGCCTTCCAGAACTATTATTCCTGATAGCCTAATCTCCCAGATCCTCTAAAAGGGATTCCACTCCTAACCATGTTGGTGTTGACCCCTGGAACTTTCCTCCTTTAAAAGCACACCTAGGACCTGCATACTTACTGGTACGGAATTGTGCTTCCTTCCGTCTTTATTGATGAAAAAAAGAAGGAAACAAAACTAAGGATTTCTCTCAGAAAGGAAGAAGCCTAGAGATAAAGCCAGACAAACCCAACATATAAGTATGGCTCCTATACGGGTAAAGAACCCTAACATAAAGACTGTCTTACAAGACAATTTTACTGATTTGGCTCCCTTCTAAACCTTAAGGTTGCAATCCTTTTTCCCCAAAAACAGTACTGTATGCTTCTAATTGGGCAGAATAAATAAACACCGGAGACCATAATAACATGTACAACTTCCTTTTAATAAATAAAACTGGAGGATCACTAGTTTTGCTTTTCAACAGATGAAAGAAACTTTATTAATGAATAAGAAAGGAAAGGAGATTTTAGAGTTACACGATTAGCTAGACAGAGACCATTCTGATTACCCTAATAATCAGCATAGATACTACTAAGTACTAACGATTCTCTCTGGCCTTCCTCCCAAGGTTGCGCATCCATACCAAGTAATTTGAATTTGATTATCCATCAAAGAAATGTAAACTGAATTTGATGAGTATGAAAGGATACCAAATAACTTGGGATGCAAAACGTTCAGGAGAAATTCATTATAAAAATTTAAGAAATAAAAGGTTCGGTGCTAGAAGGTAGAAGCAGAAGGTGTACATACAGAATTTGTGAAGAAGAGAGGCACATAAGGAAAATGTCTCCGTGTGCCCACGTCAAAGGTTTACAAATGCGTCCAAATCGTTTGCTCTTTATTCCACATCGAGAAGCTAGGACAGCAGCACGCATAAGGATATAAATGGACAAGCTTGTGTGCTGTGCATTCGGTCCAGTCAAAAGCATGGAAGGCCCAGCAATCGCCCCTGCTAACAAGGCTCTCCATCTTGCCGTCCTGAACCAGAATGACAGGGTAACTGATTACACGACCAAAAAGCATCAAAACTTCTTCTGTACTAGTAATAACTAAGAATTGTCAAACGTCCCGAACCAAAAACATTCAATTTTTATGGATTCACAGAAAGAACGGTGACATGCCTACGATGTCCTCCCAAAGCAGCTATACACTCATCTACAGAAACAAATGTACCCGCAAAGGTGCCGAGGAAGAGACCGTATCTAACAGTCTCTTTAATGGCCACAACAACCGCTTCACGATTCGAACCCTTAATAGCCGTCCTGAAACGAAAAGGTTTAATAGTTCAATCAAATGACAACCTCCCCAACTAAATATCAAAATTGACAAAATGACATATAATTAACCTTCGAGAAGCAGAGGATCTCCCTCTTCTCAACCGAGCGAGTATCGAAAAGGCAGCAAGACCACCTTTGAGACCCGCACCAATACTGAAACCCTTGGCGGCGGCGCAAACGCATCTCCAAACCTTCTCGAAGTCTTTCTCATATCTCGAATCGGAGCTAAGAACATGGCACGGAGATGATGAAGAAGGATCAGATTTTCCACCGCACCGAGGACATGTTTGTTCATGGGCTCTCGAGCAGTTCTCGCCATGAAAAGTATCATCACATCCGCAATGGCCTTCAGGGGCGTCGCTTGCGCCGCAGACCGGAACCATGGCGGGCAATTAAACCATTAGTTGCACTGCTGCAGGGACAGAGTTGCAGCCAGAGCCAGAGAGACGACCAGAGCCAGTCATTTTGTTGTGATCTTTGACGATGACGTGATGGGAGTTGTTGCTTCTCAGCTTTGTTCACTGCCCCCTCACCACACGTGGTCACATGGCACGTGGGTACTATTTGGCACTGTCTGGTCCCACTGCCGGCCACCGTAATGGAAACTTTTTTGTTGTCACTCATCTCATTCTCCGCCGTGTCCGACCAAGATCGTTGGTCTGGTTGCCATTTTTCATTGATACAGTGGGTTGAGTCTGGCCAAGAGCATTTTTCTTGCGAGGGGCAATCCAGAGTTTGGAAAGAGTACAATTATAAATACAAATATAAATATCTTAGTGGAATCCGTGCATAGTTACCGGTGCAATTTGAGTAGGCATAATCTAAGCCCCTATAAGTTGGATTTGAGTTTTTAATCCAAAAAAACTCAAGTTTAACATAAATTTAGGTTGGATTTGAGTTGAGGCCTTGGGTAATCGATCCTGATTCTGCCAATTTGAGTCCATTCAACATTTTCTGATATATATATTTATATATTATCAATACATTCTACTTAAAATTTGGGCTATAAAATTTAACATGTCTAATCCTAAACTCAATTATTGATAATTTTCAATAATTACTGATAATTTATTAACATATAACAAAAGTTACTAATAATTTATTAACTCAGGCTCAAGTTTATCAACTTAGGCCTAACCCGAGCTTAACCTAACATCTTGGGTTGGATCTGGGTTTGGTCATATTGAACTTTATAGCCTAATTTCTAAGTAGAACATATTGATAATATGTAGATATGTATATCATAAAATATTGGTATAGGCTCAAATTGGGTTAGGTCGAGTTTAAACTACTTAAGGCCTCAACTCCAACCCAACACGAGTTTAGGTTAGCCTTAAGTTTTTTGGCCTAAACCCAACTTGAAGTTCAAAAATTCAAGCCCAACTTGTGCAAAAGCTTGGGTTGAACTGTGTTGGACTCGAGTTAGACCCACCCAACCCAAGGTACACCTCTAGCTCCTTTTGCTTCAAATTCTTTTAACAAAACTCGTGCATCGCAGGATCCCCGCTAGTAATTAATAGCATCAAATTTAATTTATAGTTACTAATAGTAATATTAATTACTAAGAGTAGTAATATTTTGTGGTATTTTTTAATTATTCACAAAAAATAGTTAATGATTATTTTTAAAATTTATAATTAATATTAAAAAATTATTAGTAAATCTATAGTTATAGTTAATAATTCTTAATTATGAATTAATAAATTTTATAACTCTTAATTTATAAAAATATTACTATTATTAATAGTTAATTTAATAATCAATTTAACTATTCACGAAACAATTATTAATTTTTAAATTTTAATATTAATTAATTAATTAATATTATTATTGGTAATTAATTAATTTGTTGGTAATATATCACTAATTAATTAATCATGAATTATTATTATATCACTATATTAATTACTAAAAACAGTAATATATTTTGGTATTAAATTTTGGCAATTTTTAATCAATCATGGATATAAATAATAGATTTTAAGTGAATTTTGGTACTATTAAATTAGTCCTAAGAGAACTAATTAATTTTGGTAAACTATTAATAAATTGTCAACAATATTAGTAATTAACCCCAAAAATATTACTAAAATGAAAATTATTCATTATTAAAGATAGTAATATTGTTTTGGAAATTTTAATTAATCACGAAAATAATTAACTTATTTTGGTTTGAGTTGTAATAAAATGAAATGATTAACTATAAACAATAGGTAATATACCATTCAAAGTAAATGGGCCGGATTAATAAAAACCAAACCATACCTAATCCAACAAACCACATCAGTTTAGTTAAATGGATCAAAGAGAGAGAGAGAGACAGAGAGAGAGAGAGAGAGAGAGAGAGAGAGATGTGTCTTAGTTAAAAGTGGGAATACATTGTGAGGCAATAGTAGGTGAGACCTAAGACTGGGTCAATGAACTACACCTCAACATGGAAATTATAAAGAATGTTGTGGTGGAGTTGGAAAGCCGCTTCAATGGAACCCTCAAAGACATCCACAACACCTTGCAACATTCACAAGGTAGTTCCTCCCAAAGCAGCCTTCAAGGCATGATGGACAGTTTCCAAGCACAATTGGACTAGATGAGGGGTGAGTTGACACTCATAAATAGAGCCATGGCCAATTCTGCTATTATCTCACCTGCTCCAACAACTCACATCAAGATACGCCAATTGACACCATACTCCATACTCAATTGCTCACGATGCTCGGGTGCTTGAAAATTTCTTGTGGCAACTTGAATAGTATTTCTCTGCGACTGGCATCCATGATGACCTAACTCAAGTACGCACAACCACCATGTATTTAAATGATACTGCAATGTTATGGTGGTGTAGGTGTTGCTAGGACAATGTGGCACACATACCCTCAACACCTGGGCTGATTTCAAGTGAGAAATCAATTGACGGTTCTACCCTGAAAATGTTGAGTGCCTAGTACAAAGGAAGTTGAAGAACTTGAAGCACAAGGACTCACTACACAACTATGTCCAAGAATTCTTAGTCTTGACACTTGAGATCTCCAACATGTCTGACAATGACCTCTTGTTCAACTTCATGGATGATCTCAAACCATGGGTGGAGCTTGAACTACTATAGTGTGGGGTAAAGGACTTAGCAATAGCCATGGCGGCAGCCGAGCAACTTGTTGATCTAAAGAAGCCTGATGAAGAAGGCCACTAGCCACATAGCCCATGTACCAATAGCTTGAGTGGGGGAGACATGCGATCAACTTACACTCAGATAAAACAACCATACCCCAATAAGCCAGTTAATCAACAACAAGGGAAGAAGCCACAAGGACCTCAGAACTCCCAAGTCACAAGTACACAGGACCTTACAAACCCCAAGGTTACCAATACACCAGAAAACCAGCCACACCTCCTTCACCATGTTACATTTGCAATGAAATGCATTGGACCAGTGAATGCCCCTTGTAGAAGAAGGTCAATGCCCTCATCGCCAATCTTAGTGATGATGAAGAGAGCAATGAGGAGAAACCCAAAACAACATCAAGAGTAGGCACCCTTCAACTCATCAATGCCATGGTTAAGAAAGAGGCCACATGTAATCAGCCTAGCAAAGCCCACAAGGGGCTAGAATATGTGAACATCACCCTCGGCGAGAGGCCGACTCAAGCCTTGGTGGACACTAGGGCCACTCAAAACTTTATCTCACTTGTTGAGGTGCAACGACTTGGCTTGACCACTACCAAAGGAACAAGGTGGGTTAAGGCTATCAACTCAGGGGCCAAGGAAGTAGAAGGCATGGCTCATGGAGTGGAGCTCTAAGTTGGGCCAAGGAAAGGACACATCAACATATCTTTGGTACCTTAGGATGATTTTCAGGTTGTTCTTGGAATGGAGTTTCTCACGCAGGCGGAAGCAACGCTCATGCCACACATCGACAGTTTACTTATCTTGGACGAGCATTCCCTTTGCATGATTCCAGTGACAACAACACTGAAGGTACACGGGAAGCAACTTTCAGCCTTACAGTTATACCAAGAAGCAGACACCCATGGAGCTAGTGTCGAGCCAACAATAGAGAAGGCCCCCACATTAGTGAAGGAATGGGTAGGGAAGCCATCACAAAGCAGCCTACACTGAAGCAACCCCAGCACTGGCACCAACCTCAAGGTCCTCAACATCAGCATCAACGTTAGCAACAACACCAACATCAACACCGCAAGCATCCAACACAGAAGACACCTGTAAGACCCAAGGCTCACAACCATAACAATTTCCACTACAATCACCCTCGGGGAGAGCGAGTGCCACCCTTTCCACACCCATATAGGTACCCTTTCCACCACCTTCCTCAAGCCAACCCTCAGAGGATCCTCATGAGGAGTCATCCTTGGGAGAAAATCATCATGGGAACCAATGCCCTAAAAATCCAAACAATCATTTTGACCTAACCCTAGCCTTAACTTTTCCTACCACCAAATCAAAACACCCAAAATCCTACCTTGAAGCAGCCAAGCAAGGACTTAACTTAGAAATTAGCCATAGATTCCCCCACTATCAAGAGCACCCTAAAGCCTTCCACCCAACCTTATGCCCGGACCTTGGAAGAGAGCATTCATGGAGAAACTAAAGAATCCTCCTTCATCAACAACATATGCATGTAGCACACAGAAGCCAGTCTTTGAGGACGAAAACTGAATTAAGTGGGAGAAACTATCACAAGTGTTCTCTTCACCATACCATCAAGTGTCATCCATTGTGATTGCAGCCCACCAACCGTGTGTCATTGTCTATGTCCTAGGTGGGGAAATTCATGTATTATGTAAGGGGGGAATGCCAATGGCATTATTTTAAATACTTAGTATGATTTTTTATCGTTTTGATGTTTCTTTATGTCACTCTCCCAAAATCTTAACATACTCTTTGAGGGGAGGTAGGTAGTCGAGTGTGCCAATACTGTGTAAAGGAAACACAAGGTCCCCTTGACAAAACTTGTGTGCTTATTCTTTCCATCAATTAGTACAATACAAAGAGCCTTTTGACTAATTTGTGTGCCATCTTGTTGTCTTTTCATGTGTTGTTGCTTTGTTTCTTTGGGTGCCGCACGGGGCCCCAACGACTAGCCCCATGACAAAAGAGCACTTGCAGTTTTCTACCTCACCTTATTCTCTCTCCCCTTCATGTTGATTCTTGACTCTCATAAAATTTTGTAATTTTTTTGTATCTTTAAAAATTAAAAAAAAAAAGACATGAATTATAGAACTATTTAAATTCACCTATAACCACTTCAATTCCTTTCTCTCTCTCTCTCTTGATAAACTTCCAAGAGTGGCTACACAGAATGGGGTAGCACGTCCCCAAAAATCAAAACACCTAATAACTTTTAAAGGATTCAAAATACAAGAAATTAAAATTTCATTACAGTGCGAATAATTAACTAACTAATCAGCAACCGCATTGCCTTCCCTGTAAGTATGCCGGTATTCCACCTTTCCTTCAACTCTCTCGACTAAGACTTCACACTCTTCAATGATCAGCTGCACTCTCCAAGGGGGGAAATCTTCTTCAATAAATTGTCAATGACTAGCTTAGAATCTCCCTCGATAATGATGCATTGTTGGAAAAATTGAGAGCCACATTATGGGCTTTTCATGCCACCCAGGCTTCGCAACATTAACTTTAGTAAACCCAATTGTACTAGCTTTGTGGTCCAAGACATGACGCATACAATCTCTTTCCATGCAAGCAATAGTGTAATCACCATTAATGCAAGATGCATCAAAATTTATTTTAACTTTATCCAACTCAGGACTTAAACCATCAAAATAAGTATTGTTTCCCTTTGCTTGAGAGAGACTATTAGAATCGGCAATATTCTCAATCTCTAAAAACTTTTTACGAGCTCTTTTAATGATTATAGGGCGGGGGCATTCCATTGTTAAAGACTTTATCATTTTGATTTTTCCAAATTTGCCATAATATTAGAGTGATTTTTTTAGGGGTGAGCACAAAAACTAAAAAAACCAAATCGACCGAAACCGACCAAAAAATCGGTTAACTGAATCGATCGGTTCGGTTTCGGTTTGATATTCTTAAAAAACCAATAGTTTCAATTCGGTTTCGGTTAGCCATGAACTGACCGATATATATAAAGTAATATATATATATATATATATATATATATATATCATTTTTTTTAAATCGAATATACACTTTCAGTAGTAGACTTTTCAGACTTTCTCTTTGAAAGTTTCAAAGAGAAACTTTGAAAGAGAAATTTTAGCCTTGCCAGAGTGCCAGACTGGAGACTGTTAGTCTCTTGGTCTTGAAAATTGAAAAGTTTCAAGCTTTAGCCCTTTCTTCTCTTTTGTCTCAGTGGTTTTCTTTCCATCAGCAGTTTCTTCATATCACACTCTCAGTCTCTCACAATCTCACTCTCTCGGACTCTTAGTTTCTTCCCCAACAGACCGACGGCCTCCGGTGCTCCGCCCTCCGACCGAATCACTGACGACTGGCGTCTCCTCTCAGATTCAGCCTTCACTCTCTCGGACCGATATCTAGCGTCTTCTCTCAAATCTGAAATCTCAATCTCTCACTCTCATTCAACACTCACTCAACACTCAAATTCACTGATCTCTCTCAATATCTTCTCTCTCAGTCTCTTCTCTCAATCTCAGTCACTCATCTCTCTCAATATCTCTTTCTCTCTCTCTCATCTCTCTCACTCTCAGTTCACAGTTCGTTCACTCTCTTCAGACCATCAGTAGGGAAGATTTTCCCCTTTTTTTAATATTGAGGGCATAAAAAAACCGAAAAATCGAACCACAGTTAACCGAGTGCATCGGTTCAGTTTTGGTTTGGTTAAATTGAAAAACCGAACAGTTCAATTCAGTCCAAAAAATCACCCCACAGTTCGGTTAACCGAACCATGAGCACCCCTAATTTTTTTCTTTTCTTTAAGGGTCAATGGGAACCCCTCTTCCAATGGTAGAAATGTCATTCCACCAATCAGTAATTGATCCCACATTGTTGCTGGGCAGATTCAAAGCCTCTTGCGTAGCAAGCCACATAGACCCACACTTGCTTGGAAAAAGAGAAATTTACTCTCTCTCTCTCTCTCTCTTATTTTTTCTTCATGGGACTACACAAATTGGAGTAGCCCATCCTTCAACCCCCATACCTATCTATATAACCTCTCCAACCTTGGTGGTAATTGGATTGATCCCAACTCTCGACAAATATGATCACTATGTAGAGTATTTGAATATGGGCACCTTTTAACACCAACCCATGCATCACATGCGTCTCTTCTAATAAAAATTATGGCCATGTCAAAAACTAAAAGATAAAAAACAACTGTGGAAAGGTTATATTATAATCAAAGAGTGCAAGTCGAAAGGAATAAATTGGGTTGAGGCCAAACTAACCCAGTTGATGTATTAAAATTCCGTCCTATTTAACCCAGTTTGCATCAAATAGAATGCAATGACATAGCAGGATTTATGTAGCTGATCCTATATAGTTGGAATAAGGCTTAGATGATGCCAATAATTTAATCAAGCTGGAATTAGCACTCCTTTGATTGGGTAAGTTTTGGTCATTAACCTGATAATTGTATGTATAAATTTCATACAAATATGCATCTATAAATTCAAAGGTAATAATTTTTCAATATAACATAAGACCAAGTTTGGGAGTGCTTAAAAATAAGCACTTATTTTGGGCTGAGTCTACACTAATAAGTACTTATTTGCATTTGAGAAATAAGCATTTATTTAAAAAGTCTAAATTTTAGGCTTATTTTCAAGTGCTTATTTCTTTTCTAACCTATCTTGGCCCGCCGTGTCATTTTAAAAATGCTTATACTATTCGTATTTAAAATAAGCATTTTTTTCATCAAACACTCATAAATGCTTATTAGAATAAACAGTTTTTAAGCAGTTATTCAATAAGTACTTATTTTTTAAATAAGCACTCCCAAATTTGGCCTAAATATAATATTCCTAAGACACCATAAATTTGCATTTTTCACATATGCGAAGTCAATCACCCTTGATCCACTAATATAAAATCTAACTATCTAAGACTAAGAGCTAAGAACGTTTAGTAAAAAGAGAAATCAGGGCAACTGCTAGTCTTTAGATCTACTTATTGTTTGTTTGGTTTTGTAACTTTTTGATGGTCTTACATTGCATTATGTTGCTTGGAGAAGTGCAAGCAAATCTTTTAGTAACTCCAACCCAGGTTGCCTTTATAACTTTTTGGTCAGGACAAAGGATGGACAATGATTTAGTCCAACCCAATGGACAACTGGGTCGAACTTGACCCCTTTATTAGCTGGACAGTCTGCCTGAGAAACTTGATAACCCCTTTAACATAATCCTAATTTAGTCATCTTCCAAATTCCAATTGAACTGCTTTTATCGACAACTTTGAGAAACTACTAAAACTAGTTTCACCGGAAAGTCAATTTCATGACTGAACAGGCAAGAATTCTTATGCATCTATAATTCTTTGACAATAATAATTGCTTCCCTAGTCATCCATTCTTTGGCCACTGGCAGCACAAAGACTTCCCAATGAACACAGATTTTTCAAGAGTGGGCTCCTCTATTTTGCACTCTAGAATTCGGATTTTTGTCCTCAAATTCCTGACAGTTATCGTAATCGTGCATTGAGAATATCTCCTTATAAATAAAAATAATAATAATATAAGTGCAGAATTATTCTCAATGCATGGCCGCAAGGGTTGTGAGAAGAAAACAGTGTAAGGATGGATTTTGCTAGGACTAAATCCGTATCTCCTCCCACCGCTGCATTCCCATTTCCTTTAAACTGCTACTCAAAAATTTATTTTACCAAGTGGTTCCGCATTTCCACTAAGATTGTATTTGATTTGAAAGAAAAAATAAAGAAAGGAAGAGAAACCTAAGCATGCTTGATTTGTTAAGAATTCCCTGCCTTTCTCTTTCTTTCCTTACCTTTTCTTTGAAACTTCATGAAGAATTAGGCCACATATGATTGATTTGAATTGAATACATTGTTTATGAATTAATCGGGGGACAAATAGCCAATAATAAAACCAGAACTTACAAGCCATGTTGTCCAGGGAAGCCGTACGCAGATATGTTCGGTCAACCCTCATGGATAGAATGCGGTGCCTTTGGGTAGTGCGAAGTTATATGAAATTATGAATTGACAGATATATCATGTGGGGGCCTATGATTTAGTGCTGATTCAAGTCTTGAGAGCGGCTATTTTGTGCAAGAAGTGCCATTGTTATAAGTTTAGGTCTATATCTAGTACCAGTCAATGGTCGTTGCACTCCACATCAGGTACCAAGCGGGTTAGAGTGTTTTCCCATAAATGAAACATTTTTCTATACTGTTCATTTGTTTTTATCACGGATAGTCCTCCAAGGCTCCCGATATGAATTTGTTTGTGGAAACTTCACCTGAACCCAGCCAGACGTGACATGATTCGTCATTCCAGTGAAGCAATTTGCTAACCCATCTAGTTTCTCCGGGTCCGATCTGCATGTTTAGGTTCCACTTGGCCTGCATTTGGGGGTGCTTCTTATCAATGAGCGCTTAAAAGATTTCAAAAGCACTCAAAAAAGCTGAAAATGGCCCAATAAGCTCTTTTTCAAAAGAAAAAAAAAAAAACCTGTTTCATAAAAGCAAAGTCTTATGATTGCATTTGAGAGGGGTTCTTATGATTGCATTTGAGAGGGGTTCGACTATGATATCAAAAAGATTTGCCATCTGAAGAAAAAAAGCTAAAAATGGCCCAATAAGCTCTTTTTCAAAAGAAGACGTGCTCTGCGAAGAGCAGATCTCAATTCCAGTAAAACATCTAAGTGGATGAACAATAGACAGTTTGAAGAAGTCACTAAACAGGCTTTCTGGGTGAGCCCATCTCACAGCCAAAAAATCAAGGGAGAATGACGGTTCAGCTCAGGGGTTAGAATTTTTAGGCCCAAAATAGAGTTGGGGTAAGTGCCAACTCGGAATTGATGTCAACTCACGAGTGGGCATTGATGTATAAAGTGGGGATATTTGACATTTTGAATGTTCATAGATATGCAATGGAATTCAAAAATCAGCATTGGGCCTGTGTACTTTTTTCAAAAAATATCAACCACGTGAAAGCACTCCAAAATAGGCACGTAAGCCATCAATACCAGTTCCATGCTTGCTTTGCAAACCCCATTCATTCAAGACCGGATCTGCTCCTCACAGGGCACTTCACTCGCGCCTTACACGCACATCTCCCGTCCTTATAAGTTATTATTCACGGAAGATGTTCCCAATGCACGGTGGATGTGCATGTGAGGCGCTCCTGTGTGAGGAGCAGATCCCGTTCCCAGGTCGAGTTTTGGACCTTTAGGTTGTGTATTTCCCAACCTAACACAGTCCCTCCCGTTCTCAGCCATCCGTACTGCTGCAGATTCACAGATCAATTTCCCGACACAAAAGTTGGAAAGTTCTCCGTATAATGTATAATGACTAGAGCAGATTGATATCAAACAAACAAACACATGTACAAACAGAAATTTGAACCTGCCTTGATGCTTCCATCTGCTTTTACTATCAACTCCCTTTGCAACCAATAGATGATTAGATGAATTAATATGATATCATATAGACACATGAAATTACATCATCATATATCTATAAACACAATAGACCAGCAAACTGATGCAGAGTGAAAACAGACTGGATTTACAAGAGCGAAGAACAAAGCAGGGGCTCACTCAACATGCTGTAGCCATGAAAGTGTCATCATCTAATAGTGCTTCAAGCTCAATCAAGTCATCATCACCTTCACCTGCTTCTTCTGAACCATTTAAAACCTTATCATACATAACCTGCAAGGGAATTATGAAAGAATTAGAATGCATATTACTGCCTTAAAATATCAATACAATACACACCCATATCAGGGTATATCATATCCATATCGGTGTACCTAGATAGGTTTGGATACACCGATACAAGAGTTTTTGAAAACTTAAAAATAATATGAGACCCTCTAATACCTATAAAAGTAAAAAAAATAAAAAAAAAAAAACAAAAGGTATTGGTCATATCAATATGGACTGATACCCACTTGAGGGTATCGGGCATATCGATATGTTAATCCTTGATTACAGCAGAATGGTTTCAAAAATACTCTTCACATGTATATGATTCTTTGCATTAGAGAGAGAATTGCCTGAATTCTCACAGACATGGGAGAGGGATCATAATAGGATTGTGATTTTCAAACCACTTGAGAGTACTTCTCATATTTCCTAGGAAGAATCAAACTGAATTCTTTATGTAAAAACCTCTTAATAAAAGGTTTTAAAACTCAGCATTTCAACAAATAGAAAACTATCAAATTCTCAAAATTGTAATATTTTATATTTAAAATATTATTTTGGAACAATATTTTCAAACATTCATTTTTTTTTATAGAAAAGTACGGTTTAAGAGAAAAAAATGCACTATGAATCAACTTATCTTGAAATTATGTAATTCCAAGAACTTAATTTTGATGCAGTTATTTAGACATGGCAAGGCATGGATGGATCATGGAATTTCCACCCAAAAACAAAAAAGTAAAATAAAGCGTGCAACATAGACACCGAAACCACTTTGTAAGTGTCCATTTAACATATTAGTCTCACTTGTAAGTAGGAGTGCAACTTTGGTCAGGTTGGGTTGAGAGATTGTTAAATTTTGAATGGCCCGAGCCTGATGTAGTTGAATTCTTCAAATCAGGCATTCAAACTTGTATCCCTTGTAAATGAGGTTAAGTCAACACAGAAATCATAAAGGATTACCCACGTCTTGCCCACAGGTCCCATTTGTATTGGGAATCAGTCATCTCAGGTTGATGAGCCTAGTTAATCAATACTATCATATGCTAAGGAGATCAAAGCTCACTCTCAGTTCCTAGTTTTTGGACTTGGAGTTCTAACACAACAAAGAAGAGCATAATGATGTATGCTTAAGAATTATTTTTATGGATTAAAATAAATTGTTCTGCAACAGCCTGAAACAAATTAGATTGTTATAAATGCCTGAGCATGGGGAAAAGGGGAGGGAGCGCCAGAGCAAGGAGGGGGAAAGGTGAAAATTTTTTCTCCAAAAGTACATACTTTATACCACATAACCAATGAAAAAGACCTTATGCACATAAAACTATCAGAAAAAATGTCAATAAAGTTGAACCCAGTTTTTTTCTAAACAATTTTTTGGCTTAGGTAAACTTTGGGTTTGGGGGTGAGGAGGGTGAAGGCAGGAATTAGTCCCAGGTCAGTGGGAACCACATCCACTGACTTTACCAGACAAGCCAGCTGGCATCTTCAAATATGAACCCATTTGAAAGGAATGATTGTAAACCTGTTGGCTGGAGGAGTGGATATCCCTTTTGGGGGCCAGATCACTCTTATTATTAGTGCCTGAACTAGTACCTTTGTGCATTACTCTCACTTGCTTAAAATGCTGATTCTTGTTGCTAAAAAGGATGAAAAATAAATCCCATGTGATTTCTTGTGGAATAGTAGAGGGAAAAAGGAAAAACTACTGTAGACAAAATAGAAGTGGATTAGTCATCCTAGGCCACTTGATGGGTTAGGTTTCAAAAGATGGTATCATGAACAAGGCTCTTACCAGGAAGATGTTTCAAAGTTTTCCTAGAGAGGAAACGTATCCTTTTGTCACCGGATCACTGTGGATAAATATGGACCTAGTTGTGCATGGGATTCTAGAGCTGTTAATACATCTTATGGTGTTATTCCTAAAGAGATACATGGACTGCAGTGGCTCTGTTGCTCTAATTGACTTTGAAGTTTGAGATAGTTCTTGGATCAGATTTTGGGAAGAAAACTGGAGCAGAAAGTGTATCTTCAGCACTTAATCCCTGCCTTTTACAATGTTTTTCCTCAGGTTGGGAGAGTGATCAGAAAGCGTTTTTTTTTCCAGGAGGACAGGATTGCCTGGAACCTGGTATTCAGAAGACCTCTCCTAAATAGAGAAATTGATAAGTGCATCTTGTTGCTTCAAAAGTTGGACAATGCCATGTCAGCTAGAGCAGAGAAAATGACAATTTGGAAGGATGATCAGAAAGGGAATTTTATGGTGTGGTCCTATGTCGCCCTTCCTGAGAGCTGGAGTTTTCCAAGCTGACTGTGTATGGGAGTGTCAGGTCCTTCCTAGAGTTGAGACATTCAAGTGGATAGTTTTCATGATAAAGTTCTCACTATAGATCACACAAACGATATATGCATCCCAATCCCTAATAGGTATTTCATGCAAAAAGAACGAGTCTATGAATCACACAATTCTTGGCTACCTTACAGTAATTCAGATAATGCAAGAAAAGAAGAAAAGAGCGAAAGAGAAAGAAGAAGAAAAAAGTTTCAGCAATAGGTTGTGGAAGAAGAAAATAAGGGAAGAGAGAAAAGAAGAATTTGAACCTCTCTAGCCCTCTTTCATCACTTTTATTAATAATTCTAAGTCTGAGTACAATTACTTTGATGCCCTTAATGGGGTGGCCAGCACAAAAGAAACAATTAAAGAAAATAAAAGAAGGCCCATAACTAAGAAACATAACTTTTAAATACTATTTCAAAGAAATAAAGAACACTAAGGCCCATTCAGCCCATTCTAACTACAATTCATCAAAAGAAAGAGATAATAATGGGATAAAAGCAGAAAAAAACCAAGCTAGGTTCAGAATAGATAAATCCTCTCAGAACTGACCAACCAAGCATTACAACTCTTGCATTTATTTTAGTTTTGGATTGAAAAAATTCTTTTTCAAATGATGAATTGAAGCACAAAAACTGATATTTTAGAAACTATTTATTTTTTGGATTCTGAATAAAAGCATTGGTCTTGAAAGTGGCTATTTCCAGATTCAATTCAGGATCTGGTCTTCAAATGCTTTAACACAACTTTTTTCCAGCTAATGTTGTATGCCAAATAATGGAAATTTTGTAAATAAATTAGCCATATATGCTGAAAAATTTTGAGAAAGCAAAGTACCTTAGCATCTTGAAACTCTGAGACAACATTCAGCAGCCTACGATACTGATCTCTTGCTTCTGGATACTGAACCATGGACTTCACCCTAGCAAGCGCCTTCTGCAATCTTTCCTCAGTTTGTTTTCGACCTTCTTTCAGGAAATCATAATCATCCTCTTTAGAGGAATCATTCTGGGTGCTGGATCCCTCAATAAGTGGTTCAGGCCTGAAACCACGCAAGCCACTCCCTTTTCTTCTCCAACGCAGAATTGCTTTCTCCACAATTCCTACTGACCAAACAATGTTTTTGTAGCGCTTCCTTACCTGGTGCCCCCTCACATGGGCCTTCTCAAAAGAAGTTGGAAGTCAGAATTTACAAACTTTGACTTTATTTGAAAATCTCTTTGTATGTTCAAGCAAACAAACATACCAAAATAAAATGAAAAGGAACAAACCAAAAAATGACAGAATTCCTTAAAAAATGAAACACCATGAAGCAACCCTACTTTCCCATGTAAGTTCTTAATACATCTTCAAAAACAAAATAAAAGAAAACAACAAGAAAACCAAAAGAAAAAAATAGCTTTTTTTTCTCTGGAAATTTTTCAACAATCCCACAAAAGAAAGAAGAAAGTAATCAGAAGTTCCTACAAAATGCAATCTTTAGGTTAAGTAATTAAATAGCAATGTACCTGGATTTTAACAATTCTTTGCCTAATTATCAAGAATTCTTTTCTCCCCTTCCAACCACGAAATTTGTTCTGTATCCGTATTGCAGCAGAATGCAGAGGATCATCATGCTGCCCTGCCCTATGTGTCTTGACAGATAAAAGTGATAGTGCATGTTCATCTGACATTCCAAATTTGTTGTCACCATATTCAGTTAACTGCTTCCTTTGGAATGACTGCACCCTAAAAACTTGATGAATCCTGGCAGCAGCTTGAGTTGCATTCCTTACAGCAGTCAGTGAATCCTTCAGTGACAGTCCATCTAGCACATCACCATCACGTCCAGGAGTGGCACTCCGCTCTGAAACAGTTTGTACAGCTTTCATACCAGATATTTCTGGAGCATCACCATCCTTTGTATCCTTCAATGTAATGGATGAAAGATGGGAGGTCAAGGCAGCTTCTGCCAGGTAACCAGCAATCCCCTTGTGTCCGTTGCTGGAGGCCAGGTCTGCAGGAGTTCTACCCGAAGGAAATTTGGGAGTTGGATCTGTCAATGCTCCAGGTGCCGCACCAAGGGTGACAAGGGCAACAACTGTTCGCTCTCTGAAAATTAAAGAGGATACAGGCAATAAAAAACACCATATTTACCATTATAAAGGTTAGAAATTGAATAGGAACACAAAAATACATAAAGCTAAAGTTCATTTCCAGGTTATTAATTTCAGACAATTGATCCAACAAACCCATGGATGTCATATGCTGAATTTGAAGATTTTATTAACCAGTTCTGCCCCACTAAGCACAACACAATTTAATTTGGTATATTTCTTTTGTTCTGTTTTTTCCTTTAACGAAAACAGCAATAATTCACAAATATGGCAAAGTGGGAATGTGGGATCCTTGGTAAAGTTGCATGCGTATCAGAATTAATGCTGAAAAAGGTCTTCATAACCATAATGTTAATATGAGCTAGACAATCTATCAATAAGGCTATTAATGACCAAAAATAACTGAAGAATAAAATAGGCTCATTTATAGTTTTACGGTTGAAACATACTGTTAAATCGAGAAAAAAATACAATCAGGCCCCTTTCTGGTTCAGCACCTGATACAGTTTTCAAAAGATTGCTTCTGCATGCGCATCAAGTGTCTCCATATCTTAAGTTAGCTATTTGGAGATAAGGCAACAACTTAATGGCTACAAAAAGATTAACAAATTTTATAAAAAGACAACAAAATGCATTTAAAGGTCCTCACCTGCCATAAAATGCTGCCCAGTGAAGTGCAGTCCAACCATTCACATCACGGAAATTGATACTAACACCTGCAGCTACTGTTGATGCTATGGCCCAATCATAACCAAGAGCAGCTGATAAATGCAACACACCTTGCCCTTCCTTATCTAATACACTAGGACCTTTTCCATCTTCAATTACCTTGTAAAGAAGCCATGCATGCAACTTCTCTTTCAGTAACTTTTGCAGTAACTGATCCTTTATTTGATCTGGAGAAAACTCCTCCAAGATAAGTTTTACCATATGGAGCCATTCATCATCATCTTCCTTCATTAACAAACTGATTTTATTGCTTATATGAGCTTTCTCACCAACATTGCTGGTGAGAGTAGTTGGGTGACTGGAACATCCCATAGATAATAGCTTTCCTAATCGTACATGAAGAAGAATTTCATTTGTAGAACTAGACATATTTGTAGCATCCATACGAGTATGCTTGACACGATACTCAAATTCTCGTACTTCACTACAAGCCAATCTGTTGGAGCGTGTTACATAAAAAGGGACCCTACCAGCTGTGTGAGGTGGGGCATGGCAACGAAGAACACCATCTCCTATAACCTCAGCCAAAACTTCCACCTCTCCAAACATACATGACCATTTACATTTTGCTGCATCTTCTTGGGTCCTCAAGAATGTTCCAGTAATTAGCACCTGATTAAAATGTTAGATAATAAATTCCATCAATAAAGAGAACATGGTGTAGTTGTTAATTTCAATCCTATGATTTCCATGGTTATCCTAGCAATAGCGAGCATCAAATTTATCCAAAAATCAACCAAGGAACTTGGAGTATTTATATTTAATTCAAAATTTAAAAATGTTATCAAAGAAAATAAGGAAACAAGAAACAAGCACCATGTAGACTTTGTATCACCAGCCCCCAAAAAGAAGGAAAAAAAAAAGAAAAAAATAAGCCCATCATAGCACTTGCATCCCAAGAGAGAGGCTGCTGACCACAACAGCAAGACAAAAGTTCCAACTTAAAAAAACAGCCAGATAATCAGATCCCTCAGCAGACACATAATAATCCTCACCCCATGCAAAGATAATCAAGAGAAAGTCGCAAACCAAGAGTTCATACCATTTTGATTAACGGTGATGAACATCATATTAAGTTACATAGAGTACTTGATAAATGGTAAATTACAAATACCTTCACTTCTGAATCTGTGTAGGCCCAGTTTGGTGAGAAATCAATAATGCTGAAAAGCTGGTCCTGAGAGATGGAGGGACTCAACAGGTAGGAATGCAAGTGTACTTGAGACATGCCGGAATTATCAACCTCAGTTCCATTTTCAACAGCATTCCAATCAACAGAACTCAACTTCGTGTGTGATTCATCTACCTCTCCAAGTTCTTTGGTCATCCATCTAGTAAAGCTGTCAAGTTTCTTCAAGCCTTCTTCTGTTTGAGAGAATTCTATTGGTTGTTTTGCATTGTATGGGTTCCCTTCCATAGTCAGATTATGGTCTGAATTTGATTTCAAAACACTTGCAAGTTCTGCACCAGAAATCTGTATCGGAAGGTCATTTTGTACAGGATGACCATTTTGCTGATCAGGATGCATATGGAATGCCTCAAGGGCATATGCTGGATCTGGATGTAACTTCTGGTCCATGGGCCATCTGGACATGTATGAAGAATTGTCCACGGAAGCAGTCTGATTGCACCAGTTAAATTAGAAGCCAATAAAAAATAACTGAATCTGAAGAAAATAAAAATCTGGATCTAGAGTTACATGCAACATGACCAAATTTTAAAGGAGAAAGAATACTCAGCCAGTTTTTTGGCAGATGACATGGCCAGGGGAAGGGTAGGGATGGGTTATATATGTATGTATTTGTAATTTTCTGAAAATTTTCCCAAAAAGGGAAATAACCATATAATTTATGATACAATTAACAATTTGGGTAAATCAACTTTATGTACAATATACAATAAGATTATGATTTTCAGAACATTGGTTATGAAGGCTTGCTCTATTTTTCTTACGGTGTTCTTGCTAGCCTCTTATAGAGGTTTTTTGGGCCCAATGCCCCATTCCAGGAGACTTAATATTGCAACTTTGTTCTTTTCTCCCTTAATAATATTTTCTCACTTTGTTATCAATCAAAAATAGAAGCAAATAACATTATTAAATTAATAGAAAAAACACCATACTATATAGAGCAAGTACTAGAATCCAAATTGCAAAATCTAGACCTGTTACATTGATATAGAATTTAAAATAGTGCATTGTGATTGAACCATTAGATACCTGCCATTTTTCTTGGCCATCTGGTTGACCTGGAATCTCCGGATTAGTAAACTCTTCTGCTAAAAATTGTCCAGGTATCACACTTTCTTTAGGGATAACCCCGATGGCAGCAGGTTGTGAGGATAAAATCAATGGTTGAAAAGATGCATTTTGAAATCCAGTTGTGCAATGTTCCAAGACATCCCAGCATGTCAAGTTAACCTGTTTTTGGGGCTCTGACGTTGGCAAAAATCTAGCATCGTTACCATCTCTACCTCTATTTTCTTGAACAAGTGAAACAAAACCCAGTGCAGGAACAGCAGGTTTCTTTCCTTGATAATTATCTGGCAATGGTTTCAAATGAACTATCATGTTAATGTGTCATATCATACAGTCACTGATGAGAAGCACACCAAAAAGGAAAGAGGAAGGAGTAGGGAACAGATAAAAGCCTTTTACTTTGACATGGATCTGGATAATAGGAGTTCAACAGATTAGCATCCATCTTGTTCATCACAACACTGTCCTCAGATTGTTGTGACTCAAAAAAAGAATGATACCTCGAACTAGCTTGGTGATTATCTGAAACACACCAACACCAAATTTCGGTAAACTTTCAATGAAGCATTAGGTTTGCATATTGGGAATATGATATATATGATGATCAACCTATACCACATTTATATTTATTCAGTGCTCATAATGAGATAACAACAACAAAAAACAGGGCCGGTGAGATTATAAATTACCAGATTCAGCATCTTCATATTCTGATGCCTGGGTGCTATTCAGGCTTGTGGTATCCATGGTCTGTGATGGTACTTGAGTATTATTTGTGAGAAAACTGGAAGACATAGGACTTCCCATCTGAGAACTGGGAACAACTTCTTCAGTATCTCTCATGCGGCCAAAATTTGTTTTAGCAGCCTGTAGAAATAGAAAGTGTTTAGCTAACCAGAATCTTTATACATGCATGTTCTCTTACCATAGGGAGGGTGGATATTAAAAAGTTTGAATCAAATACTTTAGAAGACAATTGCCAAATACTTTAATGATAAATTATTAAGCACTCAAACTTAAAGGAGAGTAACCAAAATAAATCATAAAATTAGGATTCCAATTTAAAAATGAAAATAACCTCAATAAGCAATTCCTTTACAGAACCCTAATTTGTCCATATTTAGGCCAATAACTCAATCAAAGCACAGAGTACCCCTAACACTAACACAGGGAAAAGCTGAAGGAGAAATAGGTGCTATTCTTAGCCAACTCCAATTACAACAAACAGCCTCCAATCAATTCCAAACAGTGTCCTCTGGTTTTCTTGATTTTTGGGCATCACCTCTAGAAACTCCTTTTTGGCTTCAAAGCTTATCAATTTTTTTCTCCAGAAACCAGGTGATTGGTTCTTGAATGTTCAGAAAATCAGATCCCCATAGACACTGCCTATCCTAATAGTGCATTATGCATAGAGAAGATAAGGAGAAACCTGCTCTAAGACCAACTTGTGAAATATGCCAATGAAATCAGTAAATATCAAGTAGACATATAACCAGAAATAAAAGGTTTAAAATAGGGAAGAAAAGAAGAAGAAAGAAAGAAGAAAAAAGGTTGAAGAGAAGGGGCAATCTTTAGGTGCATGTGCAGCATTTATATGTGATACTGAATACGAGCAGAGAAATTACAATATGCCCCTGCCACCAATAATAAAAATATAGGCAATATAAACTCAGCTCAACTGACTTCTAAACACCATTTGCTCCTTGTCTAACCTAGGCATCAGCCATGCTGTTGGCTGATGTGTGGGTCCAATGAAAGGTTGCATTAAGTCAGTAACCAATTTCTAACTTCTCTCATAAGTTATATTTTCGAGTTCCAATAGTGTTATTTCTGAACCAGTGCACCACTACCTTTGAATCATCCTCCACTATTATATTGCTGTAATTGAGGGATTGCCCGGCCTTAAACCATGCAAGACAACCATTTATCCTGCTCTCATAGAATCACCTTGTCCAATAGATCATGAGAAAAGGGCCAATCTAGCCCCATAAACACTTCTAAATGTTTCTTCAATGTTACCTAAGATGCAACTATCAAAATTCGTTCTAACAAGGGATGCGGAAGAGGTGACCAAATCTTCAACATTGGTGCCCTTATTGAAGAAGATCCAGCAATGATTTTCCAATTTCTTAAATGTCATTGGTGGAAATAATGAGCAAAAGTAGCCATGCATCTTACCCAATGTGCCACCCCTAATTTAGTTTCACTCAATTGCTTTATTTCATCATATATGGATCACAAACTTTATTTCACCATATATGGATCACAAACTTTATTCCATCATATAATTGGTGCAGCTTGGTGCCTTCTTTATTCTTCTATACATGCACCAAAATGTGTTTTCTCCATATATCTAAAATTCTCTTTGCCAACCAAAATAAGATATTTTTCTCATTAACATACAAATTCTTACTAAGATACCATATTGATGCAATGGAATCCTCATGCCTTGAAAAAGATGGACTTTTGTGGAAGCCTCAAAAAAGATATTTGCAAAGACAAGCAAAATAATAGAGCCAATATGTCTCTATCAGAGCAAGAGCCATCTAAAGCAGGGATTAGGATTATTTCCCAAAGGAGAACTACCAGTAGGCTATTCCAAGGGGATTAAAAAAACTGGTGAAAATCCAATATCAGTGCCACTTTGATAATTTTATGTTTTTTAGTTACCAAAAAAAAGATACTCTTATGTTTTTTTTCATTTGGAAAATTTTTGATGGTTTTTAAGTTATTTTCTATTCCATTACCGCCATAAGAATACCTTTAACTAATCTATGTGACAATAATTAAAGAGTCTTACAGAGGGTTTTTAGAATGTAAAGAAGTGCATTTGTCACTTTTCATGCACCATGAGTGAATTATGCAACAAGACCAAGATTGTCAACCCAATATGTCTTAAGAGAGTTATAACCATTTTACTAATAGAGCACTAGTTGGTTACAAGATTTAAGTCTTCATAAAATTTTAAATTGCAGTTGCTTTTAGTCCACCAATGTGAGCTTGTCTAACACCACCAACACAAGCCCAAATAAAGGAGAAGGGTTGCATCAGGTTGGCAGACAACACTATTAACTTTTGCCAAACTCTCATGATCATGGATCCTGATTTGTCTTTTCATGCTAATGCTAGCGCGTTCTCTGGAGACAATGCACTACACCTTAACCCAACTGTAGTGTCAAATGGGCAAGGTTATGCTAGGATGGTTGCTTTCAATCTATGCTTTGTATATTAAATGTTTTCTGTCTAATGCAGCAACTACTCTTCTCCCTTGATTATTTTTTGGTTTTCTTCCAAATTTCATTTCTGATATCTCATTTTAGAACCACTATTATATGTTCTGCCCAACCATATTCTATCTTTTATCCTTAATTTTCAATCTTAAATTACTTTCTACTTAATTAAATTCCCAAATTCCATAACTATCTTTGGTATCCTGCCAAACTTCATTGCCATATTCCTTGATTATCCAACCATATTTCAGGAGAAAAGGAAGCCTAAGGAGTAAGGAAGAGGTGATAAAAATATTGCTTTTAAAGTGGTCAATTGGATCAAAATTTTGGATATATTTGCACCTTACTCTAAGGATGATATTATGAGGGGTTGGCAGGTTGTGGCACAGTCTCCAGTGCTGAGAATTCAAGTATTAAAAGAATGAATTCCTCCACCTTCAGAATAGATCAAGTAAAATTTTGATGGGTGTAGCATTGGAAACCTAGATGTCTCCGGGCATTGAGGAATTTTCAGAGACAGACATGGGGTTGTGGTTGCATTATATTCAGGTCTCATAGGTTTTGGGGACTCAAGAAAATTGAATGCAGTTCTGTATGGAATTAGGATGGCGGAGAGATTGAATATGATAAACATAATTGCGGAAGGTGATTCTAAGACAATAGTGGGTTGGCTGATGTTTATCTCAGTGGCTTTAGCAATTCGAACCAGAGGAAGAAAAAGAAGAAGAAAAGGAACAGCCGAATCTGATAGCTTAAACCCTATCAGTCGACCCTAATATGAATTAGCATCTAATTAGTTGTACAAAGACTAAACACCCCCCCCCACTATTAAAACTGCCACATAAGCACATAACTTAACAGAAATAAAATGGCTAATCTACCCTTATTCGGCTAGCTCTAACACTCCCCCTCAAGCCGGAGAATATATGTGATATAATCCCAGCTTGTTACATATATAGTTCACTCTCCCTGAGCTTAAGCCTTTTGTAAACAAATCTGTCCATTGATCACCTGAGCCCACATGTTTTGTGCTTCTCTCTCCAGTAAGGACCTTCTCCCTCACAAAGTGGCAATCAATCTCTATGTGCTTTGTTCTCTCATGAAAAACAGGGTTAGATGAGATATGGAGTGCAACTTGATTGTCATAGTACAATTTAATAGGTCTATCCATGGAGAACCCAATTTCTTGTAGGAGATTCCTCAACCATACTAATTCACATGTAGTGTGTGCCATGGCTCTGTATTCGGCTTCGGCACTGCTCCTTGCCAGAATCGTCTGCTTTTTACTCTTCCATGTCACAAGATTTCCTCCAAGAAATGTGCAGTAACCTATAGTAGATCTTCTATCAGACACAGAGCCTGCCCAATCTGCATCTGTATACCCAATTACCTCAAGTCTTCCTCCTGGTTTGTACAACCCCCCACGGCCTGGAGCTCCCTTCAGGTACCTTACAATTCTAAGAACTGCATCCCAGTGAGGTATCCGAGGGTTTTGCATGAATTGACTCACCACACTAACTGCAAAGGAGATGTCTGGTCTCGTAATAGTCAAATAGTTCAGCTTCCCCACTAACCGTCTATACCTTCCAGGATCATCAAATATTTCCCCTATATCACTGCTCAACTTAGCATTTGGCTCCATGGGAGTTTCAGCCAATTTTGCACCTAACAGTCATGTTTCATCCAGTAGATCAAGAATATATTTTCTTTTTGCACAGGTTTACACCTTGTTTTGATCTAGCAATTTCTATACCCAAGAAATACTTCAATGTCCCAAGATCTTTTGTTTGAAAATGGTTTTGCAGAAAAACCTTTAGTTTATCGATCCCCAATTTGTCACTACCAGTTATGACAATATCATCCACATAGACCACTAATAAAATCTTTCCGGCTTCTAAATCATAATTGAACACCGAGTGGTCAACCTGGCATTGTTTCATTCCAAAATTCTTCACCACTTCACTAAACTTCCCAAACCAAGCACGAGGCGATTGTTTCAACCCATAAATTGCCTTTTTCAATCTGCACACCTTACCATCCTCCCCTTGAGCAACAAACCCAGGTGGTTGCTCCATATATACCTCCTCCATAAGGTCATCATGAAGGAAGGCATTTTTAATGTCAAGTTGAAACAAGGGCCAATCATATACATAACTGCCAAGGAAATTAAGACACGGAAAGAGCCAATCTTAGCCACTAGAGAGAAGGTCTCCATATAGTCCACCCCATATAACTGTGAATAACCTTTGCAACAAGTATGGCCTTCAGATGCTCCACACTACCATCTGGCAAGTATTTAACAATATACACCCGTTTACAACCCACAACATGCTTACCGGGAGGAAGAGTAGAGAGCTCCCACGTTTGAGTATGTTGAAGGGCAAATTCCTCCTCCATTGCCTGTCGCCACCCAGGTGAGCTACGAGCCTCTTGGACATTCTTAGGTATAGAAATAGATGACAACAGTGAAACAAACTGGCGATGTGAAGCGGAAAGGCGAGAGACTGAAACAAAATTGGAAATGGGATGGAGGGTACTACGTTTACCTTTTCGTAAAGCAATGGGAAGACCAAGTCCTAAAGGTTCTGGGACAGGAGCAACAACAGGATCCGCATACAAGGTAGAAGCTGGAGGAGGAGCCGGTGTCTGCCAATGAGTATACACGTGCCGGATCGATGGTCGTTCAGTAGAGATCTGCACTGGAGGAGGTGAAGGGTCAACCCCAACTGGAACAACCGGAACGGGATCACGAACTGGAAGAGAAAGAGGAAGCAAAGGTGGAGACACCGATGCTTCAGGTCCCGAGAAGAAGGGGACAAACTCAAAAAAGGTGACATCAAGACAGACATAGCACTTCCAAGTAATGGGATTGTAACACATACCCTTTTGAGTCCGAGAGTAGCCAAGAAAGACACACTTAATAGAGTGTGCATCCAGCTTGTCTATCTCAGGACTCAAATTGTGAACAAAGCACACACAGCCAAAGATGTGGAGTGTTAATGGAAAGGGAGACAAGGTGGGGAACAAAATAGAAAAGGAAGACTGACCATGAAGAATGAAGGAGGGCACCTGATTAATAAGGAAACACGCAATAAGTACAGCATCACTCCAAAATCGTTTAGGAACACTCATATGATGAAGAATAGACCGAGTAGTTTCAAGAAGATGACGGTTCTTTCGTTCATCCACCCCATTTTGTTGAGGAGTGGATGCACATGAAGTTTGATGAATGATGCCATGTTGTTCTAAATACTGTTGAAAGGAAGTAAGAAAGTATTAACGACCATTATCTGAATGAAGAACTTTGATTGGATCACCAAATTGTGTACGTATTTCAGCATAGAATTTTTGAAAAATGGAAAATAATTCACTCCTTTCTTTCATTAAATAAATCCATGTCATCCTTGAACAATCATCAATAAAAGTGACAAAATACTTGTAACCATTATAAGACTCCATTTTAATCGGACCCCAAACATCTGAATGAACCAAAGCAAAAGGACTCAACATACGACTATCAACTCTAGGACTGAAGAGAACCCGACGATGTTTCCCATACTGACACGACTCACACTGTAAAGGCAACAAATGACACAAAGACGGAACCAGTATCTTGAGTGCCTTGAGAGATGGATGTCCTAGTTGACAATGCCACTGTAGAGGAGTGAGTGAAGTCTGAAATGCAACTGATGATCCACCACCGTCAAGGTAATACAATCCACCAGCCTCATGCCCCCCACCAATCTTCTTCCCCGTCTTGAGATCCTAAAAAACACAAAATGAAGGGGAAAATGTAATAGAGCAATCAAGAGTCTTGGTTAATTTACTAACAGACATAAGATTGAATGGAAACTTGGGGACATATAGACCAGATGATAAAGAAAGAGAAGTCGTGTCAACATTACCAACACCACAGATGGGAGAAGAGGAACCATTGGCAAGGGTAACAGTTTGAGATGTGGAAGTTTCAAAGAGGGAAGAGAATACACCTGGAGTCCCGGTCATGTGATCAGAGGCTCCAGAGTCAATAATCCAGGGAGAGGGTTTGGATGCCAGACAAGCTATACCTGAGTGGGCAAGGGTGGTTGTAGTATGCTGTGAAGTAGCTTGGAGGAACCTCTCATATTCATCGCGCGGTACACTCACCATCTCCTTCCCGGAAACAGATGTAGATGTGGAAGGTGTTAGGTCTGCCTGTTGGTTATCACTGACATCAACCCCACCAACTACTGCATGATTAGCCCATGTAGAAGGAGGGCCATGGAGATCATAACAGAAATTCGCCGAATGTTCGTCCCTGCCACAATGGGTACACTTCCTTGTAGATTTACTTTTTCCTTTACCACGGCATCCCCCTGAGTCACAACCACCACCGCGGCCAAATACGGAACCACCATGACCTCCTCGGGAGGCATGTCCTCCCCCTCTAGTACCACGCCCACCTCCTCTGGCTATCACAAATGCTAATCTATCAGACTATGTGGGATTCTCCGTAGATCCCAAAGAAATCCTACAAAGCCATGCAAAAACTTCCTGAAGTGTAGAAACAGTAGAGCCTCCCAATATTTGGGCACTAACTGGTTCATATTCTGATTTCAACCCCACTAAGAACCTAGTGACATCTAGTTGTTCCCTCTGTTGTTGCTGAACCTTAACATCTGGGTGTGCAGATGACCTTCATTAAACTTAATGGTGAGAATTATGTGCCATGGGCCAAGTCAGTGGAAGTTTTCCTCAAGGCAAAGAGGAAAGTGAAACACGTGAAGGAAGATAAACCATCAACTGACTCTCCAGGGTTTGATGACTGGGAACAGGAAGATGCCCAAATCATGACATGGTTATGGAATAGTATTTAACCCAAAATAAGTGCCAACTTTATGTTCTTAGATACAACTAAGGGACATATGGGAACATGCCAAGAAGCTTTATTCTGGGCAGGATAATACTACAACAGTAGTATTTATGTGGCAGTTTTAATAAAGACTTCCTGTCCCATACTTAAGTGGGGGCAGTTTAGTCTTTGTACAACTAATTAGAGGCTAATTCATATGAGGGTCGATTGATAGGGTTTAAGCTATCAGATTTGATTGTTTATTTTCTTCTTCTTCTTCTTCTTCTTCTTCTTCTTCCTCTGGTTCGAACTGCTGAAGCCATTGAGATAACATGGTATCAGAGCAGGACGTTGCTCTTTAAATCTCTGTTCGTGACTTCTTTTTCTTCTCTCTGGACTGCAAATGAAGAACACAAACTCGACCTAGGTCTGAGAACACTTCGGCTTCTCTTTCTCTGCTCATAACTTGATTGCCTTTCAAGAGAATAACTCCAGAAATAAGTGGATGGTCGACTGAAGCTCTCCATCAAGGTTGGTTATCCTTTTTTTTGTGTTGTTGGTGTTTCTGGGTTGGAAAACCCTCAAAAATCTGCTCGGACTGATCAGAACTAAAAGAACTAGGTAATTTTTAGCCTTGGTTCTTGGCAAAAGGCCCAAGAACAGGTTGTGTTTACAGTGACTGAATGGTGTAAGGTTCAGATAGACCTGTACCATGTGGGACAGAGATGGTTGTGTGGTGATGCTTTTGATGCTCACCCTTTATTGAGCAGCCTCAAGAGGGCTTGTATGTGGTTAGTAAATTGCTGAATTACTGTAGTGGTGATTTATGGCTCTGTGTAATCAGTAGTGGTGTTAGCAAGAACATAAGTTGTTGTTTTTTTGGGCTGGAAGGAATGGCCAAATTGCCTACATCAATTTTCTGCCTTGTTGGTGTTGTCTGAATGTTGGTTTACCTTTTGTTCTTAATTTGAATGGTAGTTTGTGCATAGTGGTGACTGATTGTGACTTGTTGTGAACCTATCACCTGAGTTTAGAGACTGCTGTAGTGTTGCCTTGGCCGTTGTAGTATTTGCTTGGTGACTACTAATCTACCCTTATTCGGCTAGCTCTAACAGCTGAGAAGTGATAGTCAAGGAACATGGCAGTACCGGATACTTCGAGAGAAATCGAGCATATAGCAAGGAAGAGGGTCATCACATTTGGTTGGGTACCTAGATCAATAAACTGTTTGGATGATGCATTTGCAAAACAAGAGGCAATTAGGGAGTAAATGTATTGGGGGTCACAAATGAAAGTTACTTGTAATAAGTATTATCAAAAATAGAGGGAGGGTAGGTCAGAGCCAGCCCTAAGGAGGATGCAATAACTTGTACATAAATCATTGCAAATGCTACACTTTTTTAGCATTAATAAAGAGAAGTTACTAATAAAAAAAAAATCCCATGTTCCATTATGTATAAATTGATTTGCCATAAAACCTTTCAGCTTTTCATATTTCTTACATATTCTTTAATATCAGAGATACCTTTAACCTATTAAGATTCCAGTGATATTCAACCTTGGTACAGCTAGCACTTTATCAATTTTCACATTGAAAAATGTTGAAAATAGCTTATCCATTATCCAGTGTTCAAGGTAGTGTTTTACTAAGCGCCTAAACCACCAAATGAACAAGAGTTTGAACAAAGTATCCCTTGCCTAAATTCATTAATCTAGCAAACAAGCCAAGGGATATGTTTGTCTAGATGGAATGATAAGATAAATATCATATTTTTTGTTATCAATAACAAAAAATATCCAAGATAACCCTTCTCTCTGCATGTATCATAGAGAGAAGGGCATACCCCTTAGAGAGAGAAAAAGAAACAAATGCCCAAGACTATTCCTAATCATACAATCGGGAAAAAAAAAAGTGTTCAGAACAAATCAGTTTTTGCATGTAAAATCCAGTTTCCCACTCCTACATTTTGGAACCAATACATCCACTAGCCACAGGAGAACCATTCAAAATGTGTACCTTTCTCAAGAGCACCTTGGGAAGGCAGACTACCTAAACATTGACCTCCTTGTCACCATGACCCTTAATTTCTTGTAATAAGACTAACAGTAACTTTTGTGCAAACAGATCTTACAGTGGAGAGCTCAGCCACACTTTTTTGTCTAGACCTTTTTTTGTTCTTTTTGATACCTGGTGGATGATTGTACAGGATCTTTTTGTACAAGGGTGTTCATATTTTGATAGTTAATACAATATATTACCTTTTTATTAAAAAAAAAAAAAAGACAAACAGTGACCTTAGTCCATCCACCTTCTTGGAATTGTCTCTCTTGTTCTCTTCTATGTCCAAGTATGCCTATTCAAGACCTCCTCCTCCTAATATTCTTCCACATATCAAATTAGTTGAGTTAGATATGCCATATTTTCCCAAAACTGCCTCACAATTATTTCACTAAACCCTACTGTACATGCTTATGTAATAGATATGACATTCTCTTTTCTCCCAAGGCTGTGTTTGTTTGCAGTGTAAATACCAAACCGGAGGAGTTTACACTTCAGTCCAGTTTTGTAGCCATTTGGATGAAACGTAAATGACCACCAAAAATCAATGTAAAACTCCTCGCAGATTGAGTTTTACATCAATAATCGAGGGAAATTTATCTCATAAAAACAATGTAAATCTTTACATCGATAATCGTCACTTTTTTAAACCAATGAGTGCAGAACTCCTCCAGTCTGGTATTTACACCGCATTCAAATGAAGCCTAAAAGTCCAATTAGTATTACCTTTCCCTATTTTCTGAACATTTGAAAATCCTGTCGAGGTATTACCTACAGCAGTTCTCTAGACATCTGTAAATTTGTCTAACTTCCAATGCACAGCCATATAAATAATTGAACAGAAATGTAAGAACAGTTTGTGTGTATTTTAACCAAAGAAATAACTTTAATTTACAATTATAAGATACTAAGATGATTGGTGGGATATTTTTTTTCAAAAATAAGAAAAGGACAACAAAGATAAAAAGAGTGAGTAAGCAAATGTGTGTGTGTGTGAGAGAGAGAGAGTGAGAGAAGGGTGAGGGAGAAAAAATTTGAACCTTCACTTCCCGGTAGTGGACAAGAACAATATGCATGAGATCCCTACAATAAAGGGCAACTACGTAAGAAACAAGAAGATACTATGCAAAAAAAGAAAGCTTTCTGTTAGAAAATTAAGAAAATAAAAGAACCAAAAAGAGAAACTTTTTTTATGCAGGTAACGCAGCATCTTACAAGTCACAACTTAAGGATAATTGCTGAGGCATATAAGTCAGAGCCAACTTTTAGATGGTCCTTGTTTCTCTTTTATAACAAGGTAATAAGTAAATTTCATGGCATATCATGCGCATTAACCTTAAGGTGAACAGTAAAGCAAATGCAACATATGCTACTTTATGAAATGAATTGCAACCATATTTTTATTGGAAATGGTAACTTCATTAATACAAAATTAAGTACAACTTTCCAGAATTAAGTACAACTGTGAACCCATAAACAGGAGTTGAGTCCCCAGTAATCTTCGTTACAAAACTGCCCAGAACAGTCTCTCCCTCACAGTCCCTTGTTTACCCAATGTATTGGTTAAACCATTAGCTGATCTCCTTGTCCATTTGAAATAAGCACCAATCTCCCTTGTTGTATTGAGGATTTCCCTTATGGTCTGTCTATAAATCCAGGCTCCCAACCTCCCTGATTGCAGCCAATCAATCAACAATTTAGAGTCTCCCTCTGAATTGCAACTATTGTGAAGGCTAAGCTATTCATGCTTAAGCCAATCATGGAAGGCTAAAGTGAATGAATTAAAATATGCAGATAAATCATGAACGTGAATAAACTCAAGTGATATATACTTATTTCATACTCACTCTTCAAGCATCCAATAACTACGCCTTTGAAAATTTTCATTCTCCTCTCCATGGGCATAGTAGCAGTGTAACACATCAACACTTCCAGCCTGGAATGTTTAGGAACGTAACCTTTTAGATTAGCGCATTTAGTTTGAAAAAGAAACTAACAACTTATCATTATTAATATTTCTTTATATCAAGAAAAGTAAATTACAAATACAGAAGTTCAGTATAAAGATGTAAGGTCTAAATGGCAAGCTTTAAGTCCCATAGAAGCCAATATTAAAGGAATCCTTTCAAAATGCATGTTCATGAAAACTCAAACAAAAGCATCCTTCTTGCCTACCTACCTTTAGCCTCTCATGAGCTTCTTTAATCGTCTTCCCATCTTTTTTCTTCCTCCAGTTATGGCCATCCTTTCTAAAGTATCTCAACACCTTTCGATCAAAAAGAAAAAGTGAACCACCTGGCCAAGAAAATGTTGTCAAGCTAAGGTATATTTGCTGCCAAATATATTTTTTAATCAACAAGAAATTATTAAAAATGCTCAAATGAGATGAATGTTTTCTACACTACCACCAGTCATAGAATGCAGGCCTAAATAATCTAATGCCATGACTGAGATCAACAAACACCAAAAAATTCCCAAGAACAAGTGGAGCAGGAGAAAACAATAACACCACAAACACCAATATCCTCCTACGCAGGTCACATTGGTGGCTGATTTGTCACATGAACCACAGCAACCCTGCTGCCACTTCAATCATAGGTATCCACATACCAGTAGGTACCATATGAAGTAGTTTGCAGCATATTAGATCCACTACCAACAGCACTTTCATCCACATAGATCAATTTTAGTTATCTAGGTTCACCTAAACCTGGTTAATATGCATTCCTAGATCTGGTACAGGTCATCAAGGCTGTTTGAAGATGCATACAAAATGTTTTATGTGCTGCACAAAAGCAAGTTTACCTTTTGTCTACTAGAAATTCTTCCCAATCCCAAAATATAAGGAATAAAATATGTCATTCCATAAAAGCAAGTTTAGATTTATATGTTATCAATAAAAATATGAAATAAGAACTACATTATAAGAAGAACCATACTAGGTGGCTTGTTTGGAGGCTCCGGGGCAATACGAAACTTCTGATAATTTCGAAGAATTTCACAAATTTCAGCAGGACGCAACCATCGATTTTGTGCTTCAAGTAGTATTTGTTCAATATCTACACATCCAAAAAAACAAGACAATCATGAGTTTTCATTAGATATTTTACAGTCAATTCATAACATCAAATGAGAGCTTGTCTACATGTTCAGTTAAGGCATAATGCAATGCATATTTCATCCATTAGGAATCAGTTATCTCCAGAAAAACAACCTTAGGATTGTTAAGGAAGACTCGGCTGGCTGTCATTCAAAATCTATCCCAAATCGAGCAAGCTTTCAAAATTTTCTTAGTACCATTAAAGTTCCCTAGTCATTGAATATGCAACGTTGGAAGAAAAAAATCTGAGTGTGACAAAATTAGATGGATCATGATGCAGTTACAAAAAACATACTACAATTTCATGGATCAAGTAAGCTTAAAATATTCTCAGAATATCAGATCTCTATCAAACAAAAATAAGGATTCCCAAGGAAGGAACTCTCAACATATGAAGCATCAAGCATAAACAGGGTAGGAAGCTAAAACTAGTTGAGCATGCATTAATGTGCTTAAAAGATCTTGAAAGGTGTCTCTCCTTTAGATTGTTGATAAAAGATATACCTGCATGTATGTGCTTCAGTGGATTGTAGGTCAACCTTTAAAAGGTATCTCTCCTTACTGATAACACTCTTTTACTGATAATGTATGTAAATGTGTTTCAATGGTTTGAGGCATCAAACCTTAGAATAAATCACAGAAAGAGCAAGATTATGGCTGCTGAGAACATTCTAAATATGGAATACCTGGCAGTACCTCTGGGATGTTAGGTATGCAGCCATCCCTCTTCATACCTCAGAGCTCAGATTGCAATCGGGAGAAAAATGCACCTCAAAGTCAATATGGGACCAAATGGTGGAAAATTTTGAAAGGAGACTAGAATAATAGAAAATAAGGTATTTACCAAAGGGAGGTAAGGCAACTCTTACAAAAAGTGATTTAGCGACTTGCACACTTATTTCCTTTCACTTTTCCTCAATTCCAGCTGTAGTAGTAAATAAGCTTGAGAAACTTCAAGGTGATTTTATGTGGCAAGTATAGAAAGATAAGTTCGTGATTCAATTAGTAAACTGAGGAAAAATCAGTTTACCAAAATCAGAGGGGAACCAAATGACTGACACCCAAGGCAGGTATATCTTTTCTTTATAGAAAAATGGTAGTGGAGATTTGGTGCTGAAAGTGATAGACTTTGGTGAAGGGTTCTTGGTGCAAAATATGGACTGAGACACCACATGTAGAAACCAAGTGAGACTTGCGGATAATATAGTTGCCCACTATGGAAAGGAATAAAAAAGGAATATGCATTCTTCATCAATGGAATAAGGCACAGGTTGGTAAATGGTGCCAGAATCGGCTTTTGGGAGAAGTTTTAGAAGATGGGGACTACAGGGACCAGTGCGGTTACCTTGATTCCAAAGTAAAATGATTGGGACTCAAATGGCTTTACTCTTAGAGCTGAACTTGAACAAGAAAACTCTAGATTATGGACTCAGGACCCATCAAATTCTTTCATAGTGATGTCTATGTTTATCAGCATGCATGTACCATCAGGTTGAGAGTTCCCCCATGCCCAAATCTGGAATGTACTGCACCTTCAAAGGTAGCTTTTTGGTCTGGACTTCCACTTTGAGCATTTTCAAAGTCAAAGGATGCCTTCAAAGATCTTTGATGGAGGTCATAGTTCCTAGAAGGTTGGGACATAAAAAGGCTAAGCATATAAAGGAAGGTTAATTGAAGTTAACACTTTTTTGCCTACTATTTGGGTAATGTGTAAGAATGTAAGACAGGGATATTTGAAATTCACCTTACTCAAGTGGAGGAGGTTCTAAGACACTTTTGAACAGACTATGGCCTTTAGAAAAATACACACATTGGCCTTTTTTTTAACTTTGAATCTTTGTACAGAGATGGTAGGCATGGAAAACAATTTTTGTCATAATGCCATAATGTTGTATGGAATGTAACTGTACACGAGTAGAATGTGCACTTATAAACACCTTTTGATATAATCAAATTACATTACTAAAAAAATATATTGTCCTACAGCTTCCCATTCCGGTATAGGATCAAAATCTACTCTCCAATCATATAATAGATGCATTCTTCCTTCCAATTTGAGTGATTGGGTTTGTACTTTATATGTGGCATCGGGTTTAGTTCTTAATGTCTCAAGTAAAGATGGTACAATTCTTACATCCTTTCCTTTTACCGTTCTGGATATGTAGGTAGAGTTCTGCACCTTGATCTGAGAAATTACTGAATGTTTCTTGAGAAATAAAGAAATATGATATTTAGGTAGGCCTTCTGCACCTTTCCTTTGATTCATCTTATACTCACATTTTTTTGTTGCAACAAATTTCCCATGGAAAATATGACACTATCTGCAATCAGAGCTTAGAAGTCACATTCCACAATCACTGATCATACAGTTCTCTTGGATGTTGTCCATGATAGTGTTTTGTATGGAGGATTATAGCTTGGTGATGTAGACCCTGAAATATACTTTCATTATCCATCTATAAAGAACTTCCCAGTTCACGTTATCATTTAAGCCATAGTGTCTACTTATCCTAAATAAGTAACAGAAGATACTCATAGCACTGCTAGATTCAGTATATGGGCAGACAAAAGCATATCAAGATCACCACTATCAAATGAAATATGTTGCCCTTGTGGTACTCAACTAAACAACACCTTAATCCCAACTATCTGAGTCTGGAACATTAATCACATTCCATCATTGTATTTTATCAAGAGCCATGTCTTCTGTAAATTATGAGTCATTTCTCACTGCTTCAACCCATGCCCTCTTTGGTATTCCCCTGTTTATTTTAGGGCATTATACGGTTTATTCCTCAACCAAACCACTCTTCACTAGTGTAATCATTTGTTATCTTTGTTTGTTGCCAAACCATCTCAATCAGCTTTCTTTCATCTCATCACTTATTGGGGCTACTCAAAAGTCCCTTCTAATGTGGTTATTTCTAATTATATCATTCTTAGTCTTGCAATGATCCACCTTTTGAGAAATATTTTTCTTGTTTCCCAGCAATCTCATCCATGTAACAAAAGGAAAAAAAAAAAAAAAAAAAACTGAAGAGGGTGTTGTTCAAAGAATTAGAGCAAGGCTATTCCAGTGATCTACTGTGGTGTTGTGTTTAACGAGTAAAACTGCAATTAATTTACTCCATTATAACCATTAACCAATACTCCCCTCTATGATAAATTGATAATACAAGTACCATCCAAATTGACGATACTTACATTTTCTTGTGGCTGGTAAACACATAACATAAATACACACGTATGGATAGGAAATGTGAGGTTGTTTGTTTCTCACATCCACGATAACTATCCTCATGGAAGCCGCGGAATGCCAGATAACTTAGCTTTATCGTTAATCATCTACTGGTCCTTTTAGTATCGAAGCGTTCTTGCTTGTCCTTTTATTATTTCCCGTAGCTTTATTCCTCTTTCACAATGCTCTATCGTCAATAGGTACCTTTCATAGTTTAATTGATACTTTCTCGCATCCAAGTACAGCGAATTGTATAAGTTCCCTAAGAAGTATCCATTACCAATCACTAAATTTATAACTTTAACCATTTCGCAATATATGGCGCTGCCTAAGCATAAGTTAGAACATTTCCAGTAATTCCAATCTATTACGTGGTAAGTTAGCCTCAATTTAACCACGAACTAAACTCATGCAACCTTCATGCTTAATTAACCATTTTCTTTTAGAACAACTGTACAAAGAATTCAACAACACAAAGCTCGAATTCAACAAAAAAATATGAAATTAACTACGATTCCTCACCTAATTGATTACCCAGACCGGAACGCCTAGTCTCCGCCATGAACTAACTGTTTGGAAGTGCTTCAGCTCGATATCAGCAATTAACCAAAATCCTCATCAGAACGCGAACCCAAAAACACTCAGCTCTTTTTCTCCTTTCCTCTGAAAAAACTAAAATTTGTATATTGCTGGAGCATAAGAAATCGAGCACTGAGCATCAAAATAGATCGATTAAGTCAAAACCATCTCATCAGAAGACGGAACCGATCACCAATTGTACGAAAAATATCGGAAAATCAGTGCGAAATTCGAGAAAAATGTTTTAAAAACAGAAGGTGGTTCGAAGAAAGGAACCCACCTGGTAAGTGAGAACCAGGTAAGCCGCCTAAGTGGAATTCAGATGAAAACGGGAATAAATGGGGGGGCACGCTTCTTGAAAGGACGATAACTAGTGTTGAGGTAACACAATTATAACAGTGCGTGAACAAATCGAGCCATGCGCACTAAATTGCAAGCCGTCCGATGATGAATAGCTACGAATAATGATGAAATTAGTGTCAGAGCCTTGATAAAGGGTTTTCTCTATTTCACGCATCAACATCCCTTGTTTAATCCAGCGGCTGATACCTCGTTCATAACAGGTGGACAAAGGCGCGCGCTTTTTTCTTAATTTGACAAAAACAACCTTGTTGTTGGGTGATTATTACCGAAACCGAAACCCTCCCGAGACGGTTGTTAGTCACGAGTGTTCTGACTGACTGAGGTGTAAAGAGCAATGGGAGCGCCGACTTTGACTAACGGTCTTGGTCAGGCGCTGGATCGTCGGATATTTTTCTCTTCTTTGCCTTTTGTTTTCGGGTTTGCTCCCACTGGACGCACGTGGCACGTGGTAAAGCGAAAGAAAGACCGCGTAAAGAAAAGGTGTCCTCACTGTCCTGTGGAATTAACCCTGGTCTACACTCAATGACTCAAGTCCATAACGAGTTTATTTTAATTATTGTCCCTCCTCCCGCTCGAGCTGGGGTCTCCTACAGTACTACTACTGATAGACACGTAAGCAGAATCGTTTAATTTTTTTTTCAACCTGATTACGTGTCCGTCAATGGGGTGTTTTGAAGAGTGAAGACTACTTTACACGACGCGGTAATGTATGAGAGAACTAGAGAAATTCCAGGCTGGCCCCGGGTATCGTATGTCCACAATGTCGATTTTGAGAGAACGGGTGCGCTCCTTGAGATATCCAGACTCGCGGTGGTTTGTATCAAGAATCAAACCATCAGCAATCTTAGATATGGATTTAGATACAAATACAACAAATATTTAGGAAACACATGGATATAATAAAAAACATAGAGATGCTTAGATATATTAGGAAATATAAATATATTAATAATATTTAAGTTTAATGTTAAAATAATTATAAATAATATATATGATCTTTATATTTTAATGGTATATATGAAAAAATATATTAAAGCTAATATAGCGAGATGCATAGATATTATATAATTTTATTGATAATGAATCAATCAATAATCTAAACATTATATAAATTCTTATAAATTAATACATGCACAAAGCCATTATTATTTTATTTTCTATTAAAGTCCAAGGCTCAAAACATATGCAACTATTCTATTTGAATTACTATATCAATATTTCTATTATACTATTTTTATTTTTTAGCATTAACAAAAATCAATTCTCAAGTGTTTGGTAAACAATATTTTCATTTTTAAAAAATAAATATGTCATTATAAAATGTAAAGTATTAATTAATAATTTATAAAAAAATATATAATTTTAACTTAAAATATATCAAATCTATTAAAATTTTAAAGATATATATCATATGAAAAATCATAAATTTTAATTACTAAAATAATTACTCCATTATTAGTATTTTTATTTTATAAAATTTCTAAAATAATAATTTATTTTATTTTTGTATAAATGTAGACTAGTGGAATTGGCCAATTCAATTTATGTTATATTCCCAAACATTTTGTAAATAGTATTTTTAATTTTGTAAATAGTAAATACATTATTATTTAATGCAAATTAAAATATTAATTAATAATTTATAACAATTTGAATATACATATAATGTGCAAATTTATAAATTTTAAATACTAAACTAATTATTCTATTAATAATAATTTTATTTGTATTTATTGAAATTAAAAATCATTTTTTGGTATGTATGTAGATTTGATCAATTATTTATTCTATTGTTCATAAACTACTAAAATTGTTCTTTTCAATTTATAGTCCGAGTTGTTGAGTATTAGTATATATTGTTTATTTGGGTTGTATATAGACTACTAGACTTTAATGTTGATAAAGGTTAATGTAAACTAATAGATTCTTGGTCATTGGACAACTTTGGTTCTATGTTCGAATCACGCCATACTCATTTTTTAAAGTGAGATGCGGTTTGTTGTTGATAAATAAGGCATGGACTCATACATGCGGTACGCTGTCCTATTAGTGTGTGTTGATCGTATTGCTCGATACTATACATATCATGTGCTGGTGAGGTCCAATACCAATGTGATATGCCTTGTGTCAAGCATATTATGTCGATATTTTAACCATGGTTTGAATAGATCTTGTGTTGTGGTTCATTGTCGTCATTTTCATTAACTTTCTACATTGCGGTTTTTCTCATTTTCTTTTTCCTAGTGTATCAATGTTTCAAAAAACGATATGGAACTATAACCACTTTTAGCCATTGGTTTCTAGGTTAGTAGTCGAACTAATGGCCCATTTTAGTTTAAGAAATTAAAATTAAAATAAAAACTACCAAAAATATTGTCTAAGTCAAATGAATCAATGGTTTAAATGTTTGAGTTAGCGGATCACTGATCAAGTCAATAGTTGCTTGGACGGTTCTTGGGCCGAATGATCCTACCATTTAAGTCAACGACGGTTCAAAAACACCATGATGCATTGGTATTTGTTTCTAATATATATATATATATATATATAATGGAAAGACATGGTATTAGAATAGTTTTCAACAATCAAAGCATTCCATGAATTTTGATAAAAAATACTTGATTGGTCACTTCTTTTATTATACTAGTTGATTGATTATATTTTTATTGACTACATTTTTCTCATATTATAGTGGAATCCTTTTATTTTTATTAATGGCAATATCAATTTTATGTTTCTCCCTTTTCTTCTTTTTCTTTAGGTTCAATTTGGAAGAAGTACAAATATAAATACGTACAGTATAAATACATACAAAATACAAGGTTTTGCGCTCTACATATTTGTATTTATACTCCTTCCAAATGGAGACTTGTTTTATTTTAAACTCCATTTAAGAGGACAAATACAAATATGTATAGCGCAAAACCTTCTATTTTGTATGTATTTATATTTATACTCCTTTCAAACTCAGTGTGAGGCATTTGTTTGGTTTGAAAGAAAAGATAGGGAAACACAGCTTTAAGCTCTCTTACATGCCTCCAAAACTTTATATTTCCTCTATTAAATTAAAAAATTTCTTACACTAAAAAATACAAATCACTCTTTTGTGAAGTATATACTCCCATCAATTTTTTCACCTTCTTTTTTTTTTTTCTTTTTTCAAAGCTTCACGTCATCACATCTCCCCAAGAGTGAGTCGGTGACATAAGTGGGAGAGTGCAGCCAAGATAGTCTTCATGAACAATCAAGTGCAAATCCAGCAATACCATGAACAATCCAATTATAATATCTTACGACATAAGTAACCAAACAAGAGGTAAGGCAACCAATTGTACTCATGCAATCTGATATTAGATTCCCAATGCACCATACTAGTTTAAATTGAATCACCAACATGTGACCAATAATGAAATTTGCATCACCTTCATGTGCAACGGGATTTCTTAAGACTGTGCTTGGTTGATATGAAAAATTATGGCAATGCAAATGATTTCATTTGAGTATAAATTTTGACTTATTTTTGTTTCAAAATTTACTTTATATTGTTTAATTACAGTGCAAATGAAATAAATTAAGAGATGAAGCCGAATAAAGTAAAATTCAAAACAAAATTAAAAGAGAATTTGCTCATTTCTCATTTGCACTCCTATGCATTTGTACTAGTGCAAATAAAACTATACTGCAACCAAACACACCCTAAGCTCAGTTTGGAAAGAGTACAAATACAAATATGTACAGTATAAATATATAAAATAATATAAATTACAAGGTTTTGCACTCTACATATTTGTATTTGTACTCCTTCCAACTAAGCCTATATATAACTGTGTATCATATAAAAACCACGGTTTAAAAAAATGACAAGAAAATTGAACCGTTTTGGCCACTGATTTATGGGTCAATGGTTCGATGGTATGGTTGAAACGGGTGGCCCATTTTAACAAAAAATTAAAAAATAATTAAAAATAAGAAACGACCAAAAACCATTGAACGGGTCAATGGATTGACAGTTCAATTGCCCGAATCAATAGATCATTGGCTGGTTTAGCGGTCTTTGGCTAGGGATTGATTTGGGGTAAAACGGAATCAGTTGTCGACCGTTTGGATCAACAGAGGTTCGAAAACCATGTTGAAAAATAAGTAGGAAATATCTACTTATAAATTTAACGTTCATGTATGGATGGCATTTTCAATGTATAGTTGGATGCCATGTACACCAAGTTTTCGCTTTCAGTTGATCAAGCTCCAATAATGATATCTAAGACTCCCAAAGAAAAAGTCTTCTTCAAACATTCAAGGAAATAGGAATGGAAACGGGGCGGGGCGGGGGCGGGGGCGGGGGCGGGGGCGGGGAGCCTCTCCCCATCCCCATCCCTGTGTCCTCTAATGGGGACAAGGTTATCCCCATCCCCATCCCCACAGGGATCCCCATTCCCCGTGATTCTTTATAATGCTAACCATTTTGTTTTTGCTTTTTATTTTATTTAAAAAAATAAAAATAAATTAATTAATATTTACAATCGTATTAAAAAATATTCAAACATATCCAACCATATTTTTTAAAATATTAATAAATATATGTATGTTTACATATTTACATATATAACGTATGCATACATATATACATAAATATTAGTGGGGATTCCATGAAGCGGGGATCGGGGTCCTCGCGGGACGAGGAGTGCGTCCCCTCCCCATTCCTGCTAACGGGGATGAAAATTTCCCCATCCCCGTTCCCGTGGGGGAAAATCATCCTCATCCTTGCCCCGTTCGGGGCAGATCCCCATGGGGATCGAGGAAATGGGGAAAATTGTCATCCATACAAGGAAAGGCCTAACATCTGTCACCGTAATCACACAAGTTCCAAAATAGCTTTAAGCCCACACACTACACATCCATTCTCATATCGCATAACAATTGGCGCACTAAAAACTCTTTTATGCTTAACACTTACAATCGTAAGGTGCTCCTCCATGTCATCCTTAGCCCTTCAATACTTCATACATTTTCGCATTTGTTGCCTGATGCAATGATTATGTAAGGACAATTTGCTTCTCCCAAACATCGTTACATTGCTAATAACCCTACAAATCTACCATTAAAATAGTAACCATTTCATAAAGATAGAGCCTTTTAGCTCTCCAATTTATTCAATGTCATCTAATAGTCGACCCACTTAGCCAAATTAAAATGTACATATATGTCAATAAGGAAACTTATATCAAATCAAAATAAAACCATCTTCCATTCAAATGTATATATAGTTTAGGAGACATTTTATGAGAAGAGATTATTTGGGTTTTGGGAAAGTGCATCTCATTGGTTGTTTTAAAAATGACATGGAATAAAAAAATAAAAAATGGAGAAAATTTCTTGACTACTTTGTTTTAATATATACTAGCGGGGACCTGTGTGATGCATGGGATTTATTAAGCGAAAGCTAAATAATAAAAAGGATCGTTTACTAAAACATCACTTATACTTTGCAATGGATTTAATCAATCTTCCATTAGATGATAGTGGAAAATGACAATGTTGACCCTAATATTCATTTAAATAAATTTAATCAAAAGAAATAAGAAATAAAAAATAAAAAACATCATTTTTGCCCTTTATAAGACATGGGCAACCACTATATTGACCATATTTGGTTAATTTAGTTTTTTGTACAAAAAAAAAAGTGTTAAGGGTATTTTTGAAATAAAAAATCATGGGCCTAATGGCAAAACAAACACTCCTTAAGGAAAGGTTGATTAATTAAATAAATTGTAAAATATATGGGATGTTTTAATAAAATGAAAACTATAAGGTAGGTTTAAGTAAATACGTAAAACTATAAGATGTGTTATAGTACATTACCATAATAGAATCACATAAGAGTATACAATTATTTTATATTTTCAACTTTTTAAATAATTAATAATTATTTATATTTTACATACTACTTTTAATATTTTTTTATAATACAAAAATAATAATAATTAATTTCAGTGAGGTTTATTCATCAAACTGATGAAACCAACCGACACGATGAACTCGACTAGAGTTGGTCGGTTTTCTAGTATTTTAGGTCGGCTTTGGTTAAAAAGATTATCAATTTGACCAAATTTGATCAATTTCACTCTGGCCATTTGTAAACCAACCAAAATCGATCGATCTAATTTTAAAATTTATTTTTTAATAATTAAACTATATTTTTTAAAATTTAATTTAATTTTTAAGTTTAAATCTTTTGAACTGATTGACCAAACAAAAAAATCGACCCAAACCAATATAGCTTGAGTGGGTCGATTTTCACAAAAGGTTAGTCGGTTTCAATTGGCTAACCCCCCAACCTGACAAGGTCAATTTGGTTGGCCAAATAGCTTAAGATCGAACCAAACCAACTCATGAACACTCATAATTTTAATCTCCAATAAAAACATATTAACTTATAGCAAAAATACACAACTATTGGAAATATACTGATAATGAAAAAATACAATAATTACAAAAATAAAATAAGTACTAAAAAGATATTAACTTAGTCAAAAAATAGTATAATCTAAAGTAATAGTTTAATCTCTAATAAATAATCAATAAGTTATAACAAAAATACAATAAGTACAATAAATTAAATTTAAAAATTTCACTAATAGTAGTTTAATCTCCAATAATTATTGAAAGTTTTCTATTAAATAACAAAACAAAATAAATTTGTACATAATCATTGAAAATACATTTATCACAAAAACAAGTAATTACTGAAATACAATAAATATTAACTTTAGTATATAGAATTATATAATAAATGCGGATTAATAGTTTAAAAATATTATTAATAAATATTTTTTTGAAAGTTATTTTCTCGAATTATTACTTGATATAAGTGAAATTAGTTATTTATAATATTATGTAAAAATATTATATTATTATTAATTTCAATATTATGTTATAATATTGAAAATTTTTTATTTCAATATTATGTAATAAATTTTTAAAATTTATTACATAATTTTGTTATTTTAACTATTTAAAATCTACTTATTTCAATATTTAAATAATCTATAAAATATTTAAAATTTGTTGTTATTTGAATTTTATTTATTTAAAGCTATTACATATTATTAAATGTTTGAGAAACATTTAAATCAATGATCCAGAAAAACAAAATTTAAATTCTTAGTACATAATTTCGTGATATATTTTGTAAAAATATAAAATTATTTATTAGATAATTTTGTTATTTTAATTTTTAAAATATAGCTATGAAAAATATCTAGTTATTTAAATATTTAAATAATCTATAAAATATTTAAATTTCGTTGTTATTTGAATTTTATTTATTTAAATCTATTACATATTATTAAATGTTTGAGAAACATTTAAATCAATGATCCAGAAAAACATAATTTAAATTCTTAGTACATAATTTCGTGATATATTTTGTAAAAATATAAAATTATTTATTAGATAATTTTGTTATTTTAATTTTTAAAATATAGCTAAGATAAATATCTAGTTATTTAAATATTTAAATAATCTATAAAATATTTAATTTTTTTGTTATTTGAATTTTATTTATTTAAAACTATTACATATTATTAAGTATTTGAAAAGCATTTAAATTGATAATCTGGAAAAAAATATAATTTAAATTGTTAGTACATAATTTTGTGATATATTTTATAAAAATATAAAATTATTTTTATATTTTTAATAAATATTTTAAAGTTATTATATAATTTTGTTAGAATATATAAATAATTCTTAAAATTTTTAAACTAAACTTTCTTTAGATAGATATAGATAAAAGTAGGGGAAAGGATAAATAGGAATTAGAGATAATTTAGGAGAGAAACTCTCATTGATTGTTTAAAAAATGGCATGGAATAAAAAAAACAAAAAATGTGAAAATTTCTTGACCTCTTTATTTTAATATATATATATATGTGTGTGTGTGTGTGTGTGTGTGTGTGTGTGTGTGTGTGTGTGTGTGTGTAGAGATTGCTTTGAACTTGATGAATTGATCGTTCTTAGGCCATGTTTGGGAGTGCTTAAGTTAAAAAAGTGCTTACTCAAATAAACACTTATTTGCATTTGACACGTTTGGTAGTCTTTTTCTCCAATAAGCAGTTAAATAAGTATTTGAGACTATTTTCTCTTTTATTTTCTTTCGAATTTTCAAAATATATCCTTATGAAAGCACTTTTACTAAATTATTTTTATCAAAAAACACTTTGTGAAAGTACCTTTTATGAAAGCACTTTTATGAAGTGCTTTTGTAAAACTCAATTAGGCATAATTTTATAGGTGGTATTTTAAAATTCGTTTAGTGATAGTTTTGGAAGAAAATTTTGAATAAGTGCTTATTATATAGATAATTTAAAAAAACTGGAAATTTGGGCTTAAAAAACAAGCACTTATTTTATAAATAAGCACTTATTTTGGGCTTATTTCCCAAATAGAAATAAGTGCTTAATAACCCAAATAAGCACTCTCAAAAATGGCCTTAATACGTATTCAATATGAACTTTATTGAAAGAAAATTGAGAGAAACATGTGTAAGTTATAATTAAAAAAAAAAACATGTTAAAAATAGTCAAAATAAGTAAATAACATATAAGTGTAAAAAAACTGCCCATAAGTAAGTGAGTAAGTGGCTATGTATAAATTTTAGGGAGAATGACGGTTCAACCCAGGGTCAGAATTTGTAGGCTCAAAGTACATTTGGGGTAGGTGTCATATTGGAATTGATGCCAATTTACGGGCGGGTATGGGTGCACAGAGTGTGGTTTTTTGACATTTTGAATGTTTATAGCTCTGTAGTGAAAATCAGGAATCTGCATTGGGCATGCCCGTACTTCTTTGTAAATTTTATTGGGTTTGTAACTTTCTTGAATGATTTGTGGGAGTGCAAATACCTATTCCATGCATATATATATATATATATATATATATATATATATATATATATATATATATATATGTGTGTGTGTGTGTGTCAGTTTTTCAGGTGCTTGGGAAGAATTGAATTACTGAAGAATGTATTTATGTATTTAAAAATGACAACAAATACAAATTTCAATATAAGAACAATTCTATTCAATCCAGTTGCGTTCTTGCTAGGGCTCATGTATTTGCATCCAACATTTTGCAGCATTGTGAAGTCAGTAATCGTATGGGGACTAAAACAGAGTATCTTATATTGCCACCTCCTACACCTTTAGGAAGGACTAAATGGATTTCTCCGTCTGTAGATGTTATTAAGATCAACGTGGACGGAGTTGTTGGTATGACTTCTTCAAGTGAGTCGGAAGTTATTTGGGCCTGCATCTTTGTGTGTGTAGTTCCTTTTAATAAAGGGGATCCTCTAGTGACTGAAGCAATGGTTCTTCTTGATGAACTAAAATTAGCATTGGAATAGGGTGTTCCCTATATTGCAATTGAAAGTGGTGCCTTATCTATAGTTTGATGTTTGTTGGTGGATGATATACAACCACCATGGTCAATCAGCAATTTGGTTGTTGAATCCAAGCAAACCTGGTCTTTAGCTTTAGACTTTATTTCATTTATCATTGTACAAGAAATGGTTACTTAGATGGCTATTCTTTATACTTTAAAGCATTGCTCGTCGTTTCATCATCAAAAAATCTTGTGGTAAATGACAATCTCAACGTGATTACTGCCTTGTGAGAGACATTGCTCTTTTCTTCATGGGCTGCTCAACCAGTTATATTTGACATTAAGAATGTTGCTGGTAGTTTTGATGATTTATGTTTCTTTCATGTGCATAGATCTTTAAACTTTATTTCTCATACTTTCGATACAAAGTTTTGGGGAATTCACCATGAGTTAGTTTAGATTATTCCTCCTTATGTACTCCTTTACATTTTTAACAATTAAAATTTTAATTGTAGCAAAAAAAGAAAAAATAAATAAATGATTACCTAAAATAGGTGAATGGATTAGCCCTAAGGGCTTTCTAAAGTATATACATGTTATGTATTCAAAATGAGAACAAAGGTGGATTTCAATCTTGAATTCCTATTTATTTTCATCACAACTAAAGTGGCATTTGATTGCACTTTTCAAATGTCTTAATCTGAACATGTTGTTTTTTAGACGCCACCTTTGTTTGGTATTGCATCTGAAACAGGGTCTGAAAAGATTTTTCATATCTGAAATTTGTAAACTTAGGTCCATCACTTAACACGCTCAAACGCATTTTAGACATGGCCTAAAGTCAAAAATACCCATCCCCATTCGACATCTCTCTCTCTCTCTCTCTCTCCCCTTGTCTTCTCGCCACCGCCGCTATAGCGACGTCTCTCTCTCTCTCTCCCCTTGTCTTCCCGCCACGACTTGCAACGATGTCTCTCTCTCTCTCTCTCTCTCCTATCTTCCTGCCACCACCGTTGCAACTTGCAATGACTCTCTCTCTCTCCCCTGTCTTCCCGCCACCGCCACTACAACTTGAAATGACTCTCTCTCTCTCTCTCTCTCCCCTGTCTTCCCTCCACCCCGCCGTTGCAACTTGCGGTAGTGGTGGTTCGATGAGTAATAATAATAATAATTATTATTATTATTAATATTATGGTCATTAATTGTTTTTTTGTTTTTAATCATCCCATTTATTAATTATTTTTTATTTATATTGTTTCAATATTATTTTGAAGTTGATAATTAATTTTTATGAAATAATGCAAATTGAAATCAACATTTCCGAATAGTATGTTATAAGGGTGAAAAAGTAAAATCAGTAAATTTCATATGGTAAATGATTGATCAAACACAAACAAACTTATGGATTTAGAGCCTCTAAAAACTAGAAAAGCACATATGCTAATTTTCAGATTTCAAATACAAAAAATATCTTTTTAACATTTCAGATTTATCAAACGCCACCTAAGAATTGTTTGATAAGAATACACATTCATCATGGTGAAATTAAACAAGTTGTACATTTGTATGGAGATGTATTGGCTTTCCACACAGCCTATACACACATCTTGGAGATAAGATTGGACCCCACGAAGCATTTAACAGGTGCCCTACAAGCACATCTTAGTTTGCATTAGAAATAACTTCGTATTATCATTTGAAGATATTCTCAATACACGGTTGAGATGTGCCATAAAGCATGTGTGAGACACATTATAGGGTGCCCCTGCAAATTCATCTCACTGTGCTATTTCATATACGGTTAGGATGTGCCATGGCCTGTGGGCGCACTTCGTGAGGAGCCCATTCGAACCTTCAAATATCACGTAAAATACTGGCGTGCTTAAAATTCAATTGGGTCTCACGTCTTTCCCAAGGAAACATAACATTTGCTCATTAGGAATATCTCCCTTTTCATTGATAGGGAGATGTTATCAATACATGGTGGGGGTATTTTGTAGGTAGAGACTAGACCTGTTCATGGGCCGGGCAGCCCGATGGCCCAGTTCGGCCCGATCCGCACCTCGGTCGGGCTTGGTCATGTAATTAGGTCCGTGGGTTTGACCTCAGGCCTAATGTAGTAAACCCAACTGTGTTACGGCCTGGGCTCGGGATTTGTCAAAAAAGCTTGGCCCGACTCGACTCATCATTATATATTTTATAAAATACCTAATATATATTTTATATATTATATACAATATATAAATAATATAATATTTATTGAAATATATATATTTATAATTTAATATATACATTTTTTTGTTTTTTTCTTTATAATTTCTCTCTCTCACTCTCTCTCTCTATTCAGTCGTTTCAACAATAGTAATAATATGGGATGAATTTCAGGCTTAGGCCTAGGCCCAGGCTTCGAGATTTTTATAAGGGTCAGGTTCGGACCCAAGTTGTAGGCCTGATGGTCGAACCAAGCTCAAACTTAGGCCTTAGAAAAATCTATTAATACAGAGTGAAAGCCCAACCTGACCCGGTCCAGCCCATGAACATAGTAGAGGCGTGTAAGAACATTTGGTGAGTAGATATTTGAACTAACCGTCGCGGGAAGTCATGGGATTTGCTCCTCACCAATGAACGTCTCATAGTCACATCCACTGTGCATTGATAACATTTTCCGTGAATTATAATTAATAACCACGGGAGATATTCCGCGCCCTGTGTGAGGAGCAGATCCGGTATTTAAATCCGAGTATCCGACGACAACCAAACGTTTCTTCTCACGTGATGATCCTTCGTTAAGTCAGAATCCAGAAAAAGCCTGGTTGAGTCAAAACCCAGAAAGAAAAACCGGAGTACTCTTGTTGTATGTTCCCGCGAGGACAAGATGGTGTCTGCATTCTGCAGCCCTGTGTCTTTGTCGAACGACAATGGATATTGACGGCATCAATGCTGACGACAACGGCGAAGCCGACGGTTTAATCGCAGAGGTGCTTTTTTATGAATAGGAGAAACTATGGCCATCGAAGGCGAAGAACACGTTTGACAGAGCCCAGCTTCGAAAAATAATAACCATGTACGGTCGTTAGGTGAATGCAGCTACTGAGTTCGAAGTTCTAGGGTTTTCTTCTTGCTTATTTTTGTTTTCGTTGGGTTTCCTTTCGTCTAAGTTACTAGGTTTTTGTTTACCACACATTGAAGAAATTCATGAAGCTCTCTAGCTGTATTGGGCCAAAACTCGAATTAGAATTGCACTGTACGGGCCATGAAGTTAAGTTAGTTAGAGAGCAAAGAATGACAACTTTAAATGGAACCTAGAGTTTGATTTGAAAATGTCAGTTTCAATGGAGAGGCTCGCTAATGAAATATGAAGTAATCGCAAGACTTGCGAAGAAGAGGAGTCTAAAATTCCACTTATACCACCGTTTTAGCAGGCACGGCTAATTGGTTACTCATAAAAAATATCTTTCAAATGTCTTGTTATACCTGCATGCAAACTTCTAGTGATTGGTTCTCTATTCATGTTTCTTTTTCTTATACACCTGCAAATTTCTAGTGATCGTTTTTGCACTCATGTTTTTGGTTTCATTCTTTTGTTCAAACCATTAGTGGTGTTGGTTTAAGCAAGGTGCGACAATGTCTGTAGCGGCTCCCGGTCAGCTTAATCTTGATGAGTCTCCCTCATGGGGATCTCGAAGTGTCGACTGTTTCGAGAAGCTGGAGCAGATTGGCGAAGGAACATATGGGTGAGTAAAAAAAAGAGAAGAAAGAAAGAAAGAAAGAAAGAAAGAAAGAAAGAAAGAAAAGTCGTTTATTTATTCATTTTCATATTGTCTCCTTCTGTCCTCTCCACGCTAAGAACTTTGCTGTTGTTACTTATTTTTTGTTACATGCTTCTTTCTCCCATCCAGATGATATCAGTCCGTTTATTAGAATGCCAAGTCAACACTCAACTGTTCTGTGAAAGATTGATATTTTATTTCAATTTTGGATATTTTTGTGTGTGTTTTCCCCACGTCTAGAAATGAAGATTACACCAAATAGATACGCCATCAAAAGGCTAATAAGATATAATATACGACGTGGTCTCTTTTTTTGTGGTTAACATTATTGTGATGAATCCGATTCTTGATCAGTGTGATTAAATATTGTGTTCAAGTATGAGTCCTCGATGTTGTAAGGATAACCCTCAAAAGCTCATCCTCTATCATTTCCATCTTGAAAAGTTACCAGATATATTGAGTTGGTTGATCTAGGAACTCAATGGAATAAGTGGTTCACTCTGGAATCCAAGGATCTTGCCTGTCCAAACTGGTTCTTAACACTGTTTAGAGTGTTTTCTTGTATCCAGAGTTTATATCAATACATATTCTCTCTATCATTTTAATAAATGAACTTTTTAAAATTATTCATAAAGAAGTTTCTCATGTACAGCAGTTTTTTATCACGATATATGTTGTTCTGGATTTTGTAGTGTTGCTTGATGGCCAGTGTAGAATTGCGTAGTCATAGAGATCTCTGTTAATGAATATCTGGTTTATAGGAATCTATCAAAAAAAAAAAAATCTGGTTCTTAGTATTTTCTGTTTATGGATAGTAATCAAATTAAAATAATTTTTAGCTTGTCTCTAATTTGATGGTGCCATTTTTGCAGTCAAGTGTACATGGCTAGAGAAATCAAAACAGGGGAAATTGTTGCTTTGAAAAAGATACGGATGGACAATGAAAGAGAAGGGGTATGGTCAGCCTTTCTCTTGTTATATTGATAATTTTATTAGTTATGCATTTGGGTTTTGTAGATAGGTAGAGATGTTTGGAGCAGGATGAACTACAAACAAAGGTGTGTACAATGGGTTATGGAACCAATCAGGAGTGAACACACTAGTTTTCTGTATACATGCGGTCCAGACCTTATGTGTGCAGAGCATTGGTGTATTAACTCTTGAAGGTTCTGTAGCCTGTTGTACATTCCTTTGTAGCTCATCCGGACACAACATGTTTGTGCTGTTTAACATTAATGTTAGAATATTCAAACAATTTGGTTTTACTGCAGTTTCCAGTAACTGCAATACGTGAAATTAAAATTCTAAAAAAGTTGCATCATGAAAACATAATCAAGTTGAAAGAGATTGTCACCTCCCAAGGTATGTTTATTTTCTGAGTTTGCATATTTGCTTCCTTCTTACATGTGCTCAATGAATAAACTCAGTTCTTCCAATATCTCATATTTGGATTTACAAGGTGTTTTTTGTTGTCTTTCAGGTCCTGAAATGGATGAGCAAGGAAAACCGGGTTAGTGGTTCAGTGTTGTATATAATATAGTTTAGAGTTATCGATGCCACTCCATGCCTCTCATTTTCCAATTATTACTTTGAGTGGTTGATAATCCTTATTGCAAAAGTTCTTTAATATGAATATCAAGGCTGAGGATGCAACATTGCTTGTGATAAAAGTTTTTCAGAAGTAGAGGAAGGATACAGAAGGAAGATGGGGGTGCTGATATTAAGATTTAATCACAATTCTGATTTTCTTGTGGTCCTTTGAATGGATGCGTTAAGCAGTTGAAATAATTTACAAGTCAACTCAGCATGTAGAGGTTCGGATTCTTGTGGCGCCCATTTGAGAAACTTGTGATGATAGTATCGGGTTCTTTAATTGTTCAAATTTTGAAGGCCATGTAGTTTTCTTCCAAGTCTTTCAGAATTCTTCTTGGTACTAGCAGTCTCTTTGGGTTTCTGTTGGGTTTTCTCTTTTGAATTTGGTGGTTTTCCTGCTCTTGTGCTTTACACTTTCTGAGGGTCATTCTGCTAGGGTGGATGTATCAAAAGGGGTTTCTTTTTTCTGGGGATTCAATTTTTTACAGTAGTTTCTTTCCTGTGGGTTTTGAGCTGTCATTTTTTCCCTCATACTTTCAGCTGGGAGCATCCATGTTTCTTCTAGATTGATCTTGCCCTTTTGATGGGTGAGAAAATCAATTAATGATCTGTCTGGTTCTCCTACAAGATAAAGGGTGAAGATGTATTTTATTGTTGGACTAGATTTTCAGTTCCCCAGATCAAGGTACCAAAAAGGCACATAGCTTGGAAAAGTACACGTTGTCTTAGTAGTAACTGATGGATGCCAATTTGCTTATGTTTTTCTTCTCAGTGCTATATGAGACAACTATTGACTGGGCTTCATTACTGTCATGTCAATCAAGTGCTTCATCGTGACATCAAAGGTTCTTACCAAATTGAGTTACATCTTTTGTACTAGTTCATTAAATTTCAGAGGCGGGTTAATATGTATACTAAATTTGTTATTGGCAGGCTCTAATCTTCTAATAGACAATCAAGGAAATCTAAAGCTTGCAGACTTTGGGCTTGCACGGTCATTCTCCAATGACCACAATGCAACTCTTACAAATCGTGTTATTACTTTGTGGTATAGGTAAACAATTATATATTTGGCTAACATGGACAAGATATTGATATCCATGTAGTTAACCTTCTTTTCAAAACTATGTACCACTTTTGATTAATGGTTCAGGTTGGTGATGGTTTGTTTGGACAGACCCCCAGAATTGCTGCTTGGAACCACAAAATATGGTCCAGCTGTTGACATGTGGTCAGTTGGTTGTATATTTGCAGAACTTCTGCATGGAAAACCAATATTGCCTGGGAAAAATGAGGTAAGGCACTCTTCAGGCTGGGCCATAAGCTTTTTTTTTTCTTTTTTTTTTTTAATTTTTTGAGAAAAGGTAAGGTATTTCCATTATGCAGTATCGGCTATGCACAATGAGGCACTGTGCAATGTTGCATTATCCTATACAAAAATGGACGATAAGCTTTAGAGATAGAAGATTGGGTGTCCATGCTTGTTTAACTCTAACATGAGGAAATAGAGAACTGTTTATAAAAGATACACAAGGATATATGGGATGTTTATAGAAGATAACATGATTCTGAATATGCATTGAAGTCCTTAGATAAGTTGAGGGGAGTTCACTATATTCTAGAATTGGGGGCGTTACATTGGTTTATTTATTTATTGATACAAAGAGGGAAGAAAGCACTAACAAAGTCTTGGGGTATTGCAACCCACAAGTCTTCCACCCTGATCCTTTCACACCATCTCCTCAAGTCTTGACTTTCCATGTCCATGTGGCCCTGGCTTTCTTAAGTCCACTAGTTTGGTTGGCCTCTCCATATATATGATTGACTGACTTTGATTCTTCTCCAGCTATCGTTTAACATCACTTTAACATCTTGGGTAGTCTTAGTGCGCCACAGTGGTTCCACACTTCCACTTTGCCTCTAATACAATCCATTGTGAATTTAGAGTCCCTTACAGCTCTATTACAAAGAAAGTTGCTGTGTAAGATTTCTTCCAACGCTTCCTTGGCTGCCTAGGCTTTGGTGGTGTTAATCAAGTTGGTGCATATCCACTTAGAGTTTAAGTTGATGATGTTGTTGGAGTCTCTTGCCACCCAGTCAATTGATGCATCTCCATTGATGATTGACCATTTTGACCTTGACAGAAGCATCGAAGTTCATTAAGAAGTTTGATTGGGGAGGCTTCTGTCAAATTTGATGTCTACTTTAATTGGAATTGCATTAATCTTGTTACCTTCTTGGAAGCCCTTCAAATCCCTAGCTGCCTTCTTGACAAGATTGATTGGGTTGAAGCTAACTTTTGTGAAGGCACAAGAGTTTCTTTGAAGCCATAAGTTCCAAATTAAATATGCCATCTTTTTTCCTATAGACTTGTTGTCTCTATGATTTTTTGATCATAAGAACCAATTTGTTAAGTCTTCATTTTGTTTGGGGCCTATAGGATTTTTTTTTGGGAAATTGTCTAAAACTCACCATGAGTTTTCAGCATTTCTCTTAAACTCACCACAACTTTTCAAAATATCTAAAATTCACCATATCCCAAACTTGACGTTAAACAGATTAACGGGCATTAATATATTACCATTTTAATCTTCATAGAAAAGTATAAAATACATACAGAATAAATTAACGGGTGTTAATATGTTACCATTTTAATATTTAGACATGAAAAAAGGAAAAAGTTCAAAAAAATATTTTCAAATATAAAATACATAAAAATATAGGAATTACAAAAAATATAAAAAATTAAATAAATTGCAAACAAAAAAAAATTCAAATTATAGAAACTATAGAAATTGAAAAACAAAATCAGAAAATAAAAATTGTAAAAAACACAAAAAATTTATAGATTGCAGAAAATAGAAAAATGTAAAAAAACAAAAATTATAAAAAACATCGGAAATTATAACAAAACATTAAAAATGCAAAAAAAAAAAAGAAAAATGAAAACTGAAAAAGATCATTTTTCCTCTAACTCACCATTCAAGGGTAATTTGGTCATAAAAATTGTTATTTATGCTGACACGGACACCTCTGTTAAGAAGCATTAACGGTACACTAATGGAAGGCGAGTTTTGGAAAATAAAAACTTACTGACATGGTGAGTTTTAGACATTTTGAAAAGTTGTGAGTTTAAGAGAAATGTTGAGAACTCATGGTGAGTTTTAGACAATTTCCCTTTTTTTGGTAATAAATTAAAAAGAAATTTTTTAATGAAAATGGAAGATAAAGCAAACAGGTCACAAGATATCACCCCCAGGATAACATCCACTGTCCACCAATACACAACTCTTCAACCCTAGATTTTAATTACAGGATAAAGAAATCAAACCCAAAAACACCAAAAAAGCAAAGCAAAATCCTGAACCCAAAACAAGACCCAACCCCTTTAATAAACCCCACCCCAATAAAGCCCTTGCATTAGAATACGCCTCAGGAACCTTCTCCAGACCTTTCTTCAGTCAGTGGATACTTGTTTGGCTCCACAGCAATTAATAGAAAGGTGCTTCATTATTTCATTCTATTCCCTGCAATGCAAATTGGCAGTTTGGATCTAAGCTCCAATCCTTTTACTTCAGTTTGTGCCTGGTGGGCAGCTTGTTCATTATGAGCGTCCATAAAAAATTGTTATCTTGGGCTGAATATTCAATATTCAAAGGAAATTCTTTTGTTGAATTAGCCTCTTTTCATTTCTCAGAAAATTTGTGTGGGCCTAGGTTACAGAATTATTGGTAAAATTTCCTTTAGAAACCCCCCCTATTATCCATCCAGCTTTGAGGGATGTAAATTCCTGCAATCCTTTCAACAATATATCTTGGGATCGTTGCTTCTAGCTTTCGGATGTCCCGAGTTTTCATGTCAATTTTGATAAACTGGTCTACTTTAGCTTCCAAATCAGTATTTTTAAAATCATTTAATCCAACTTGTTTATAGACAGGTCCATCCCTGCTCCAATTATGAACCCAAAAGTAGATGTTTTCCGATCTCCTACAATCCATTTGGATCCTCTTTGAATCTGATCTCTATTCTCTAGAATGCCCTTCCATTGCTAGAATAGCTTCCTTTCTTTATTCTTGCTTGCATAGTTGCCAAAGTGACAAGGTGCCCTTGGAGGCTCGCCTCACCCAATCTCCAAGCAGTTTTGTTAGGGTTTAATCAACACAAATTGTTGTATTGAACCCATGGTTCAAAGTATTGATACACCTATGTGTATTGGCAGAGGTGTATCGGTACTTATAATGGTACTCCCCCTTTTTTTTTTGGTTTTCAATTTCATTTTTAAATATAATTATATATATTATTTTAAAAAATGGGTTCCTGAAAACACCTATAAACAGGTGTATTGGGGCCCCAAAGATACAATACAATATGCCCGATACAGGGCATATTGTATCGAAATTTTGATCATTGATTGAACCCTCAAAGATTTCAAAACCTGAACCAATAAGCAAGGGAAGAATTTAAAATTTTGTCTAATAAACACATTTTCTTCTTCCACCTTTTCTTTTCTTCTTTTCCTATAACTAAAGTAGGGGTTCAGCCCCTATATGTTTTTGAATTTTCTTTCATTTCTTCTTTTTCTTCTCATAAAATGTTGATTTTCTAGACTTAAACATGAAATTTATACTTATCTTATGAAAATTATGGATAATTATTAAGGAAAGATGGTTATAGAACCTAGGCAACTACCCTAGGATATATGGTTTTACTTTAAAAAAAATCCATCGCCAAGGTGGGTGCCTAGGCGACAAGGTGCCCCCCTGTCGCCTAGCCTTGCCTTGGAGCCTTGAAAACTATGCTTGCTTGGAAGTTTGTTTTGGAAAGATACCTTGCTCTAATCACTTAGGCCCATAAGTTGTTTTTTCCCATCAAAATTTTCCAACCTAATTTGGCCATGTAGGCCACATTTATGTTCTTGGTTTTCCTAATCCCAAGCCTCCTGCCTTAATGGGTTTACAAATGTTATTCTAGTTTGTCCACACACTATTGGTTTCCATCTTCTAGATTTTCCCTAGAAAAATTCCCTTTAAATTTTGTATAGTTGTCTGATTGTGGATTTTGGGAGAGGGAATCATGACATTGGTCACTGATTTGATAAGGGTGTTCTTGTCAGCTTTTGAAAGTGTTGGCTTTCCATCATTGTAATTTGTTATGAGCTCTGTTATGTCTTTGAGACTCTCTCTCTCTCTCTCTCTCTCTCTCTCTCTTTTTTAGCAATTCCACTCAAAACTGGAGTTACCAGATATTTGGCTTTACCTTTGGAAATTGGGATCCTTAGTCTCCTTGATTTTTTGGCATCTCTTTGGAGTGTTCTTTCAGGAGAAGATTCTTGATTTATTGTAATTTACCTTTTGTTCGACCTTCTCATAGTCCTCTAGGTTTTCCAACAGTTCATTACACCCATTTAGAGAGGCTCTGCAGAAAAGGAGGCAGTCGTCAGCAAATTGCATCAGAGGCATCTTTGGACCATTTTTGGAGGCTTGCACCCCATGTTAGACTTTCTTTTCTCCATATGGGCACAAATATTTCTAGTTAGGGATTCAGCACAAAGGATAAAGATATTTGGGGAGAGGGGGTCTCCTTGTCTGATTCCTTTAGACACATGGAATTTTGGTCCTAGAAGGCCATTGACTAATATTCTAGAGGACACAAAGGAAATACATTCCATGGTCCACTGGATCCCCTTTTCACAAAATCCGAGTTTTCCAAGGCACTCAATAAATTTCCATTCCAGCCTATGGAGACTTTCTCCATGTCTAGCTTACAGCACATTTTGGTGCCTTTGGTTTTCTTGAAGGAGTTGAGGACTTCATTTGCAATTAGAATGTTGCCCGTGATCTACCTTTTTTATATGAAGGCACTCTGATATGGTGAGATTACTTTTTCCAAGAGAGGACTCAGTGCACTAACCAAAATCCTAGTTATAGTTATGGTTTAATTTGGACCTCATCAACATTATGTTTTATGCGAAACCTTATGTGCCATGTTGCTTTTACAATTTGATCTTATTCTTCCCTTGTCAGTTGGTGAAATATGACATAAATTACAATATATATTACTCTGCCTTTTAAGGGGATTGGTTTCTTTAAGCAGATTGGAAAAAGAGACCTGCATCACACCTGCGTTTTTGGTAATTATTTCGCAGCTAAGGCAGAGATTCCAAAGGAGTTCTTGCGGTTCACTATATTTTTTTCTCCATTTGGCATGTTTTGTGAACTGTTTGACAGTTTGGCGGTTGGATGACAAAAGGTGAAGTTTGGTCTATGCAAAAGCTGGCTCTATCTGGTCATTTCCCTGTGCAGGCTAGCCACAAACTGAATTCACATGCTTTCATCAAGGAATAGGAATGGAGATACTGAAGCCAACCATTTTTGGTGGTTTTTTGTTCTTTGTTGGTTTTATAGAGGCTAGGTTGGCGTTGGAGTACTTGTGTGGGATCTGAAGTTTTGTTTTCTTTTTTCTCTCTCGAGTGACTTCTGGTCACTCTCCTTTGTAGTTTATTTTTTCTTTAATAGATTTTATTTTATTACAAAAAAAGGCACACAAGGGGCCTAAGCTTCACAACCCCTTCCATACCCTGGTTCAGTAGTCAGATATTTAAGGCTTTATGCTCATTTGTTTTTTTTTTGATAAATGAGAGTGATTTTATTAATTCAAATAAAGAAAATATAGTCATCCCAGGAGGAGGGACAAGGTGTTACCTCCCCTAGGGATTGAACCATAAGCACTAAACACACCGGGCGTATTGGCCCGTGTTGGTACATTTTTTTTGAAACCGGTTCAGAGGGGTCGGTTTAAAGCCTGGCTACCCTCTGAACCGGTGGCTGACCTGATACAACCCCTTGAGGGGCGTATCGGTAAGCCATCGGCACGATACGTATCGATACTTTGAACCTTGATTACAAGGTAGCCCAAAACAGATCTCCCCTTGATACCCCTTGCTTGGCCAGAGAAGCAGCCATTGCATTTGCTGGTATGCTAATCAACTGAACCCTGCCTGTCAGATTTCTTGTCAGCCATTTAACTTTCTTTAACATATCCCTGTGGCCCCAACAAGTTGTTTCTGGACCTGTCAGCCAGCCCACTGCTTTGGAATCCCTCTCAATTATCAAATTGTTCACTCCAAGTTGATTGGCCAGCTGTATACCTTGTACTGCTGCTAGTATCTCAGCCCTTACAGAATCACCAACACCCACTGGTCCTGAAAATAAAGACATCATGTTACCGTCTTTATCTCTCAGAATCCCTCCTATTCCGGATGGCCCCAGAGGTACCATCAAAATTCAATTTTACCATTCCTTCCAATGGGGGGTTCCATTCTACTTGTGGTTTGTTCTTTGTGGAAACTGTGGAAGCCGCTGCTGCCCAATTTCTCCTCAAGTCATCAAAGGAGTAATCCACCAACAACGGCTTTATGCACTCCTTGACTTCAGCAAGGCTTCTTTCATTTTTTTGAAATATTCTAGCATTTCTCTCCTCCCATAACGTCCACAAGGTAGCAGCTCTGATACATTTCCACATTAGCTTCCCTCTTTTTGTCATTCTCCCAAAGGCGGACGGAGTAAACAACAGCTTTACTTCGGAGGGAAGGTTCCACCTGCACCCAAATAATGATACAACCTAGTTCCAAATATTGGCAGCAAAAGAGCACAATATTAGCAAATGGTTACAGTCCTCATCCTTCACTTTACACATAAAGCACCAATTTGGGGACAAAACACATATAAAGTTTCTTCTTTTGCAAGTTTTCCACAGTATTGATCTTACAATAATAGGCTTCCCGACAGAACACAGCTATTTTAGGAGGTATTGGCCTTGACCAAATCTCTTTAACAGGGAAGACCTGAGAGGAGGGGGTGGAGAAAAGGGATTTAAAGAAAGATGCACAAATGAAGGAGCCAACTGGGGTTAGAGAGCAAACCCTTTTATCTGGCTTTATGCTCATTTGTTGTTGGTAAAAGAAGAAATCGTAGACTTAGAGGGAAAAGAAGTCATCTGCAATTTGTGTTTGATTTCGGCTTTCGGGTCTGATTGAAGAAGGTGATTCGGTAAGGGCAGAACTTCTGGCAACAGTTTTGAGGTCCAGAAAGCTAAAGAAATGGGAATTCTAAGGTTGATCATTGAAGGGGATTCTAAGATAGTGGTAGGGTGGTTGAAAAAAAAAAGGTAAGGGAGTGGTTTGGTAGATCAGAAATGAAATCAGACGCTTCAAGTGGCTCCCAAAAGATCTGGATATTCAGATAAGATGGGTAAGAGGATAGGCTAATTGTCTGGCTAAACAAGGAGCTCACAAACAACAAATGTATTGGGTGCAGTTGTAATAGGGTGGTGGAGTGGTATTCACAACCTCTTGTTTTAACCTCCTTCCTTTTTAATCAATCAATGAAATATTTTGTGTTACTGATAAAAAAGGATAAAAGAAGGCCATTACTCCATTACTCAATGTTGGTCCCAGTTATCCAGGGCATTGGGAGGGGTAGACTGGATATGGTCCTAACCTTTGGCATTTTCCTTTTTGATAAAGTGGTCACCCTCAGACTCAAACCCACATTCTCATGCTTGCAAGCTTGAAATTTTACCATTACACCAAGTAATGGCCCCTATATACTAAAGATAACTACTTGGAAAAACATATAATGATCAAGCTATCTACAGCCTCATTCTTTAACTCAGCTGATTATGGCTCTCTATAAAAGCAAATCTGAAGACTAAAGAAAGAGGAGAATTAAAATCATCTATTGTCTGATTATCAAGTCCAATTGACTACAGTTTCCTTCCAAGTGTAAGATTCAAAAGATAATGCTATCTATGGTTGGACTATTTAATCTAGCTGACTATAGTCATTAAAGAAAAGAAATGAGAAGGAAACTTGTAACCCAAGAAGTGTTTGTATCAACTATCAATTGTTATATCTGTACAAAAAAGGGATATGATGTTGTAAAGTTTCAGGGTTGTATTTTGTAATTCTCATTACTGTACAATTTTGATATGAAAAGTGTAGGTGTTCAAGACTGCTATCAGTCTTGAGCACTAATAAATTTCAGGTTCGAAGAGGAGAGAAAGTATAGAGGAAAGAGGAGAAAGAGTAGTGGGAGAGCAGTAGAACACAAACTTTGAAAGGAAGGACAGAATCTCAATTATTCTGCCGCTGCCACTTCTATTTAATATTTATAGGTTATGCTAGTTACATGAAAGGACACATCTGCCCTTGATATTTACATAACACATAATAATATAAAACTGAAAAATAAATAACAACTAGAATAACAACAGCTAACCCTAGGATGACTAGGTACATTCTACCCCACGGACAGAGTGGGATCACAGCTGTGGGGCCCACATCAGTGTTCTCTACACTCCCCCCTCAAGTTGGGAGTAAATGTTTATCATTCCCAACTTGGATAGATTCACCTCTAGCTTCTTTCTTGGTATGGCTTTGGTGAGGACATTTGCTAGTTGCATACTGGATGTGATGTAAGGGAGGCATACTTCTTGAGATGAGACCCTCTCTCGTACCAAATGTCGGTCAACTTCAATGTGTTTGGTTTTGTCATGTTGCACTGGATTATGTGCTATGTTAATAGCTGTTTGATTATCACAATACAACATGTATACCCCTACTCGGGTGATGGAGCGCAGTCCGGCCGGTCTTAGCTGTCAGCGGTTTCACCTCTGAGCTGGAGCAACGGGGAGCCTGAAACGGGAAAGATGAGGGAACTCCGGGGGGAACCCGGTGAGATAACTCTGAAGCTCAAGTTAGTACTCTAGGCAAAGTATAGACCAGATGGTGCAAAGTTCACATGCCTTGTTGTTGGGGGTAGGGGGCCTTTTATAACCACTTCGCGCACTCGCTTCGAAGCCCTTGTCAGGTCGGGTATGATTACCCTTGCATTTGTCAGTTTGGGTGTCGTCCTTTCTGCTGGGACAGAACCGTCACTGCCTTTTGTTGGAACCGTCTCTGTAACTGGAAATGGCAGTGTCAATAGGCGGTGGCAGGTGGCCGTTTGGAGTGCGGCCGTCAAGCGTCAGATCCCAAGTCAGTCAGGTGCGCCGCCCTTGGGTACGGACTTCCTCGGTGTCAGGGATAGTACAGTTTGTTTGGTTTTGGTGTCTTGAGGGCGATGTGGAGTGGTGAGCGAGGCGAAGTCTTGAGTTCGGAGGTATGTCCTGTATTGCTATAGGGCAGGCTAGTTCGGCGAGGTGTGTCCTGAACTGCTATGAGGCAGGCCAGTTCGGCGAGGTGTGTCCCAAACTGCTATAAGGCAGGCCAGTTCGGCGAGGTGTGTCCCGAACTGTTATAAGGCAGACCAGTTCGGCGAGGTATGTCCCGAACTATTACATGCAGACCAGTTCGAATTACTGTGGCTTGGGGCCGAAGGGTGAGTTTGGGCTCCTAGTAGGGAGTTCGGACTGTTGGTAGGGGAGTTTGGTAAGCCGGTTTCTCCCCTTGGTGCTCGTGCCTTAGGCGTGCTTTTGTGCCGAGCTGTTGCCTTTGCCACGTGTTGCGTAACTGTGAGGTCGGGCTAAATCTTCCTTCATCAATTGCCCCCCACTCCTCGCGCCAAGGGTCTTGCCCTGGCGCGGGGAGTTTGCGAAGTGGTAGGTGGATTTGTCCCGTTCTTCGAATCTTGACAGCGCGAGGTGCTTTGCCAATGTTACTTGATTTTCTGGAGCGTACGTAAAGGCGGGGGACATGCTTATTGCTTGTGAATGTTGACGGGCATGGCAGCGCACGTTTATTTTAAATTTCAAAAAAGCGCGCACTGAGACGTGACAGCGGGTCTTTTAATTTCGAAAAAGGCGCGCCACTGTTGTTTTGAGGGGACTTGTGTTGGCAGTTTTGTCAGTTGCAGAGAGACGTGTGCGGCGTGTTGTCAGTTACTGAGAGACGTGCGTCGGCGCGTCATCGGTTTCAAAAGACGTGCTCTGACGTTTCGCTCTTTTCGGAAAGACGTGCGCCAATGACGTCTCGATCTCAGGGGACGTGCGGTCAGCGCGAATGCGGGCCGTCAGATTTGGCTTTGATCTGCACTGTTGGTTCTTGGTTACTGTAGCTATAAATAGTAGGGGACCCCAGTTGATTTGTCACTTCTGCAGTTTGTTTCTTGAGCTCGCGTCCAACTTTTCATTTCGCGTCCAGGCCTTTCAGTTCGCGTCTAGGCTTGTTACTTCGCCTTCAAGTTTTTTGGCTTGTTCCAGTCTCCGCAGTCTTCAAAACTTTCTTTCGGTGAGTACCTTCCTGAATCCACCTCTTTTCCTTGATGTCTAGCTTTGATAGCTCAGATGATTCTTCAAATAGGACTGATGTAGGTTCTACGAACCGAGCCGTATACCCCGACTGCTTTAGTGATCCTGAGGTGGAACTTGAGGATGACTTCGAACCCGTAGGCCGAGCCGCTTCGGACAGTTCGGTGTCTACCTCTCGTTGAGGTCGGATGCTAGACAGGTTTGGTCCTTCGACCATGACGCCCGAGGGGCTCCAATCTATACTTATTTCTTACAATCTGCCTGGGGGGTAGACCTATTTCATTCCTTCGAGTAGCTTTCCTTGGGAACACGGTCCTGATGAGATCGTGATTTTTCGAGAGCAGCTTGCTGTGAGGCTGCGACTGCCTTTCCACCCCCTTCTCGTCGAGGTCATAAACCACTTCGGCATTACCATTGGCCAGCTTCATCTGAACTCTATTCGGAACCTGTTGGGGACAGTCTCCCTTTTTTGTGAACAGAATTTCCCTTTAGACTTGGAGATATTCTCCTCTATCTTAATGCTCAAGAAACAAGCGGGTTCTCTTCCTGGGGGAAGACGGGCGTACTACCTGTCTCCTCGCTCGGGCTTTAAGCTTCTGCACGAACTTCCTAACAAGGTCCCGACGTGGAAGCGGGACTACTTCGGGGTGCGAAGTGCACAAGGGTGGCCTTTTCAGACCAGGTGGGGTGAGGCCGCTCCTGATTTTGGTGTCACTCTCGATAAAGAGACGGTGAAGGGCCTCCGGCAATGGGCACGACAGGGTTTAAAGTGCCATCAGTACTTAACGGAGGCCAAGCTCATTGCGGCCGGCCTGAGTTCGGGTAGGTTTCTAGCTCAGAGGTTTCTTGTGTGCTTTGTTCCTTTGTTTTTTCTGATACCGAACTCTTTTCTGCAGGTGATGGACGCAGAGAGGACTCGTGGGGGGGCGCCTGTTCCAAGGCATGAAGAGGAGGAAGCGGGTCGCCAAGCGAACTCGTACCGAGCTGCCCCCGGATGAGGAGCCTCAAGTTCCATGCCACACGCCAGAGGATCTGCCTAGGGAGCCCGAGGTGGCTCTTCCGATGCATGAAGCGGCCGGGGCGCATTACGCTGAGACCACTCACACGGGTGCTCCCGCCTACTCTAGTGCTTCTGCTCACTCTAGATCCGCTCATACGCGGGCTGGGCCCTTGGGTTCGGGAGCTCAAGGGGAGTTCAGGAGCGTGTTGTTGCCGAACTACGCTCTTCAGAAGAGTATGGAGGCTACTTTCTCTGAGGAGATCGTGACGTGGACCGATCTTCCTTTGAATCAGGTCGCCTGCCGTGCCGTAACTCATGCTATGGTGGTAAGTCATATTTCGTCTGCCTTCTTCATTTTCTATCATTCTTGCTGTTGTCGCTCACTTGTTTCTTTTGGTAGGTGAATTCTTCTATTCACGCCTTGGCAGCCCAGGTGGAGAGGAGCTCGCTATAGGCACGAGCTGTTGAGGCGGCCGCCCATGCTGCCGAAGAGGCTTTCCGTGCCGCCGAGGCGAATACTCGAGCTGCTGAGGTGGCCGCTTATGCTGTCGAAGAGGCTGCTCGCGTTGCTATGGCCAAGCAAGCGATGTCTCAGTGGGATGCCGAGGCCATGGGGGTAGTCGTCAAGCACATGGCGAACTTGAGGTTGGACCTGCAGCATCCGATCGAATATCTTCAGGAGGACATTAGGGAGAAAATGCAGATCTTTTCCCAAGGTATTGAAGACGCCAAGAAGAAGGCCGTTGAAGACTACATTGCCTCTCTGCGTTTTGACTACCTGATGGTGGATTCTTACAAAAGGGGATTCAAGCTGAGCTGGTGGATGATCCAGAACATGTACCCCGACCTCGATGTTAGTGCCATATCCACTTCGCGTATAACTCAGGAGATGGCCAATGCTGCCGATGGCGAGCCGGATTCTGAAGGCGAGGCAGGGCCTTCGGGTGTTGTTGAAGTGCCTTCTGATGGGGAAGAAGTAGCTCCGGGCATGTAAATTTTTATTTTTATTTTTATTTTTATGTACTCTCCTTTTTCGTGCAATGGAATAGACAATCTTTTCGGTTGAAGTGTTGTTCTTTTTTCCGAACTGATTTTTTGTCGAACTGATAATATGCCAATCTGTTTCTTGAGCGGGTTATTGTACTCGTGCGACCTGTTTCGGCCCTAAGGCTCTTGTAGCGAACTGATTTTTTGCCGAGCTGATAATATGCCCGACTTTTCTTTGCTTGCTTATGCCGAGGTTCCTCTTGTTGGTTCTGCATCATGGCCCTAAGGCTCTTGTAGCGATTTCGTCCACTTCGCTTGGCGTTTTATAGGTAGTATCGCCTTAAGTTAACAATGTTCCATGCTCGGGGTACTTGTTTGCCTTCTAAGGTTTCGAGCTCGTATGCCCCCCCGAGCGCTCTCTTTACTTTATAGGGCCCTTCCCAATTTGGTCCAAGTTTGCCCACGCCGGGTTCGGGCACCATAATCTTACGAAGGACCAGGTCGCCGACGCGGAAGCTACGCTGCTTTACTCTGGCGTTGTAGTACCGAGCTACCTGTTGCTGGTAGGTCGTTGTCCGGATGTGTGCAAGGTCCCTTACCTCGTCCAGTAGGTCAAGGTTGGTACACAACTCATCTCCGTTCGTCTGATCGTCATATGTTTCTAGTTGCAATGTTGGTACTTCGATTTCCGTCGGGATTACTACTTCAGTGCCGTTGGTGAGGTTGAAGGGGGTTTCTCCCGTGGCGTTTTTTTCTGTAGTTCGGTGAGCCCATAAAACATTTGGTAGCTCTTTCGCCCACAACCCCTTAGCTCGATCTAAACGTGCTTTCAGTCCGCGCAAGATGGCTCTATTCATTATTTCTGTCTGACCGTTTGCCTGCGGGTGTGCGACTGATGTGAATTTCTGCCGAATCCCCATGTTCTGGCACCACTCTTGGAACTTGATATCATCGAATTGCTTGCCGTTGTCGGAGATCAATACCCGAGGTAACCTGAAGCGACATACTATGTTCTTCCAAAAGAAGTTCTGTATGTTTCGGGCTGTAACTGTTGCCAGAGGTTCGACTTCTATCCACTTTGTGAAGTAATCTACTGCCACCACTAGGAATTATCTCCCACCTGTTGCTGGCGGGAACGACCCCAGGAGGACGATGCCCCATTGTGCAAAGGGCCACGGGCTGGCGAGGTATTTGATGTCGGAAGCAGGCTGATGGTGGATATTGGCGTGCTTCTGACACTTGTCGCATTTTCTGACGAGCTCGACGGCTTCTGCCTTCATCGTTGGCTAGTAGTATCCTTGTCGAAGTGCTTTTTGGGCGAGTGCTCTACCCCCAAGGTGTCCGCCGCATAGACCTTCATGAGCGTCGCGGAGTACGAACTCGGCTTCGGCAGGTCGCAGGCAACGCAAGTAGGGGAGCGTGTAGGACCGTCGGTACAACCGTTCGTCAATTATGACGTATTTGGCTGCCTGGCACTGCACCCTCTTGGCCGCATTGCGGTCTGCAAGGAGGGTTCCGTCAAGTAAGAAGCTCGCGAGTGGGTCGATCCAGCTCGGCTCTGCTTCGAGGACGGGAGCGACCTCCTCTGCCCCACCGAGAATACTAGGCCGAGGTAAGTCCTCTATGTACACGGTTCTCATGTTGTGACTTGTGCTGGCTAACCGGGACAGAGCGTCGGCCTCAGTGTTCTCTGACCTCGGGATTTGCCTGATGAAGTGTGACTGGAAGTTGAGCAGGGCCTCTTTTACTTTCGCCAAGTATGCGATCATGGAGAGCTCGTGTGCTTCGTACTCGCTCGTAACCTGGTTGACCACGAGCTGGAAATCGCTGCAGATGACTAAGTGCCTTGCTCTTACCTTTTGCGCTAGGTTTAGCCCAGCTATCAGTGCTTCGTATTCTGCCTCGTTGTTAGATGCCGCGAACTCAAAGCGTAGTGCGTATTCCAATTTCGTGCGGCCCGGGCCGCATAATACTATTTCCGCCCCGCTGCCTTGTTGGTTTGAGGAACCATCTACGTGAAGGATCCAGGGCTCCTCATCCCAGTTCGCGCTTGGCCTGACCAGGAGAGATGCCACACTGGCTGCTACTTCACGGGGTTCAGACTCTATTGGCTTGGGAGCTCCGGGTTCGCCCGAACCGGGGACCTCGGGCTCAACCTGTTGAGGGGCTTCGAGGCTAAAAGTGCACTCGATGATAAAATCTGCTAAGGCTTAAGCCTTAATTTCGGTCCGTGGTTTGTACTGGAGATCGTACTCGCTAAGTTCGATGGCCCACTTCGTCAACCGACCGGAGACCTTGGGCTTCAGCAAAACTTGTCTTAGGGGTTTGTCGGTTAAGACGACGACGATGTGAGCTTGGAAGTACGGGCGGAGTTTTCGAGCTGAAATCACCAGTGCGTACGCTATTTTTTCTATCTGCGGGTATCTCGTCTCTGTTCCTTGCAGAATTTTACTGACGTAATAGACGGGCCACTGGACCCGATCTACTTCCTTTATTAGTACCGAACTGACCACCTCGTCGCTCGCCGAGAGGTATAGTTCCAAGACCTCGCCCTCCTCGGGTCTGGCTAAGGTTGGCACAGTGGCGAGGTAGGTTTTTAGCTCGTCGAACGCGAGCTGGCAATCTCGGGTCCGGTCGAACCCTTTGCCTTTGATTGCCTTGAAGAAAGGCAGGCATCGGTCTGCCGATTTGGACATGAAGCGGCTCAGAGCAGCTATGCGGCTGTTTAGCCTTTGAACTTTTACTTTCCGGGGTGGTCTCATATCAAGGATGGCCTTTATTTTGTCCGGGTTGGCCTCAATACCGCGCCGGTTGACAATGTACCCTAGAAACTTGCCCGAGGTGACACCGAAGACACACTTATTTGGGTTTAGTTTCATTCTATATTGACGCAGAATTTGGAAGACAAAATCCAAGTCTTTTATTAATTCTTGCAAGAACTGTGTTTTGACGACCATGTCGTCTACATAACATTCTATTTTCGTGCCGATTAAGGGTCGAAAAAGCTTATTTACAAGTCTTTGGAAGGTCGCTCCAGCATTCTTTAGTCCGAAGGGCATGGCCCTGTAATAGTACAGGCCGAACTCGGTAATGAAGCTGGTTTTTTCTTCGTCGGACTGGTCCATCTTGATTTGGTTGTAGCCTGAGTATGTGTCCAGGAAGCTTAGCAGCTCATGCCCCGAGGTCGCGTCCACTAGGCGGTCAATTCGGGGTAGGGGGAAGCAGTCTTTTGGGCAAGCTCGGTTCAGGTCGGTGTAGTCGACACACATGCGCCACTTGCCGTTAGCTTTTTTCACCAGCACTGGGTTGGCTACCCAGCTCGGGTAATGAGCTTCCCTTATGAAGTCCGCCGCGAGGAGCTTTTCGACTTCTTCGTCGACCGCCCTCCAGCGCTCTGTGGCTAAGTTGCGTTTCTTCTGTCTAATGGATCTGACAGTTAAGTTCGCAAAGGCTCCTTGATGGAAGCACCGATCTATAGTGTTCGCGCCGAATCTGTAGCCGAAGTCGGGACTGCGACTGTTTCCTCAGTGGGCGAAACTCGTTCCTCGCCCTGCTCCGCAGGCTGCTCCAGTTCGAGGTCGTCGGCTGCCTTGGTTTTTGAGGGACTCAAGTTGGTCGCCCCGCGCTACCCCCACATCGAAGTCCGTGGGGAACTTCATTGCCAGATAATAGGTGGAGACCACTGCACGTAGAATATGCGTAATTGGTCGCCCTATTATGGCGTTGTATGGGGAGGAGGTCGTGACCACCAGGAAATCGTGGTTGAGTCTTACCGTGCATGGCCATGTGCCGACTTCCACAGGCACTGTTATCTTCCCCAGGGGCCTGACTTCCTCTCCGCTGAAGCCCACCAGAGGAGTGTGCGCGGGTTTCAACTCGCTTTTCTACAACTGTAATTGGTCGAACGCCGATTTGAATAGGATGTCCGCCGAACTGCCTGAATCCACAAGTACACTCCGAACTTCGAAGTCGCTGATCCTTAGTTTTATGACCAGCGCGTCGTCGTGGGGATAGTGAACACCTTGTGCGTCATCTTCTATAAAAAAGATCGGTTCTTCTGTCTTCGACCTCTTGGGAGGGTTTTGCTCCTCTCTGGCTGCTTTGCGAACTGACGTCCGTGTTGCTGCCGAAGTGCAACCTGCCACCGCTGAACCTCCCACTATCACGTGGATGGTTCCCCGAACTGGCCTATCTTCTGGGGGAGGTCGCTGCAAGGCTTCGGCCTGTGTGCTGCTCGACTCGGGGATATCCTTCCCGTGTTCCCCTTGCCGACCTGCTTTATTACTACTGTCATTATGGACAAAATTTCTCAAGTACCCGCGAGGGATGAGTCCCTCTATCTCGTTGCGGATATTATTACATTGCTCAGTACTGTGACCGTGATCTTTATGAAAACTACAATATAGATTTTTGTTCCTTTCGTTTGGGTTGCTCTTTAGGCGAGGTGGCCACTTTATGTAGGGGGCGTCCTTGATCGTCTTCAAGATCTTGGTCCGCCTTGTGTTCAAGGGCGTGTAGTCCGTCCGAATTGCTAAGGGAGCTCGGGACGGCTGGCTTGGCTTCGCCTCTCGGGTCTGGCTTTTTCTGTCGCCGGGGTTGGAGGGCTCGCCTTCTCTTTTTCTTTTTTCAACCCCGCCTTTGGTTCTCTGGTTGATCTCTTCCTCTGTTCTCATAAACTTGTCCGCAAGTTTGAGGAAGTCGGCTACGGTTGCTGGCTGGCTGGCCACCATGTGTCATTTGAATTCTTTGTGCGTCACCCTTCTTTTGGCCGCAGCGAGCTGTACCGCGGGGTCTAACCGAGGGATCTGCAAGCATGCTTCATTGAACCGCTTGATGTAGCTCCGGATGAGTTCTCCCTCTCTTTGGATTACCCTGAAGATGCTTTCCTCGGCTCTGGGGCACCTCTTGCTGGTAACAAAGTGTGCGGTGAAGATCTGCACGATCTGGGCTCAACTTCTTATTGACTTGGAAGCTAGGTTCCGGTACCAGGTGCGGACCACCCCCCTGAAGGTGGTGGTGAAGGCCACGCACATGCGCGACTCGCTGGCCCTAGTGAGGTGCATTTGTGACTGGAATGCGTCAACGTGGTCGTTGGGGTCAAAGGACCCATCATACTTGTCTAGAGATGGAAGTTTGAAGTCTCTGGGCAAGGGGACTGCCAGAAGTTCTGATGAAAGGGGGGAAGGAACTGAGAGAATTGGGGCGGTTTTTACCTCGTCCAAGCTCGTCTCTTCCTTGCCTCTGAGCTCGGGTAGGACATAGGTAGCAGTTCGACGAATTCGCCAGTGCCTTCTTTGAGTGGGCTTGGTGCTGGCGCTGCTGGCCTCCGTGTTACCGAGCTCGATGGGCCCGGAATGCTGGCCTGCTGCTAGGGCGCTGAACCGGTTCTCCGTGAGCGGGAACTCGGGCTTGGAGCACCGAGGTGACTTTGTGGGCGAGGTTCCTGACCCACCCGTGAGCTGCGAGGCGGGGGTGATCTTTCTTTGCTTTCGGCCTGGGGATGAGGCCTGGCTATTAGGTTGGTTCTGGGGTCGGGAAGCTTCTCCTTGGTGAGGTCGTCCACCTTGAGGGGAGGCATTGACCGGCTTCAAAACAGGGTGCCGAGGGGGGAGCAGTGACTGGTTTAAGGGTAGTTGAGGGAACTGCTGTTGATAATGGTGTTGGGAGAGGTGGTGCAGTACCTGGTGTTGCTGGAGTTGGTGCTGCTGGAATTGTTGCATTTGGGCTTGCATTGCCCACATGCATTGCATCAGATCGTCTAGCTGGTTCTGGCGGGTTGACAGTGGGACAGCAGTTGGTTCAGCGAAGTTCGTTTCAATGGGGAGTGGAAGAGGGATGTTCAACGAAGGAGGGTTCGGGGGTGCCACTGCTTGTGGCACATTCAAACTGGGGATCCCATCCACTGAAAGAGGGATGGTGAATTGCCCAATGCACACCGCGGGAACATGGAGTTGCTCTTCGGTGGTGGCCGTTTCTATTCCACATTCGGCACTGTTGGAGGAGGCCATGGGTGTTAGAGTTTTTGAAAGAAGGGTAGGTAAGAGAGATTTAGAGGGAGGCTTTTAGAAGCGTTCCCACAGACGGCGCCAATTGATGGAGCGCAATCCGGCCGGTCTTAGCTGTCAGCGATTTCGCCTCTGAGCTGGAGAAACGGGGAGCCTGAAACGGGAAAGATGAGGGAACTCCGAGGGGAACCCGGTGAGATAACCCCGGAGCTCAAGTTAGTATTCTCTCAAAGGCAAAGTATAGACCAGGTGGCGCAAAGTTCACATACCTTGTTGTTGGGGGTAGGGGACCTTTTATAACCACTTCGCGCACTCGCTCCGAAGCCCTTGTCAGGTCGGGTATGATTACCCTTGCATCTGTCAGTTTAAGTGTCGTCCTTTTTGCTCGGACAGAACCGTCATTGCCTTTTGTCGGAACCGTCTCTGTAACTGGAGATGGCGGTGTTAGGAGGCGGTGACAAGTGGCCGTTTGGAGTGCGGCCGTCAAGCGTCAGATTCCAAGTCAGTCAGGTGTGCCACCTTTGGGTACGGACTTCCTCGATGTCAGGCATAGTACAGTTTGTTTGGTTTTGGTGTCCTGAGGGCGATGTGGTGGAGTGGTGAGCGAGGCGAAGTCTTGAGTTCGGAGGTATGTCTTGTATTGCTATAGGGTAGGCCAGTTCGACGAGGTGTGTCCCGAACTGCTATGAGGCAGGCCAGTTCGGCGAGGTGTGTCTCGAACTGCTATAAGGCAGGCCAGTTCAGCGAGGTATGTCCCAAATTGTTACATGCAGGCCAGTTCGGATTACTGTGGTTTGGGGCTGAAGGGTGAGTTCGTGCTCCTAGTAGGGAGTTCGGACCGCTGGTAGGAGAGTTTGGTCAATCGATTTCTCCCCTTGGTGCTCGCGCCTTAGGCGTGCTTTTGTGCTGAGCTGTTGCCTTTGCCACGTGTTGCGTAACTGTGAGGTCGGGCCAAATCTTCCTTCATCACCGGGCATCTCTTCAAGTAAGCTAAAATTCTTTCTGCCGCAAGATGTGTGGTTCTAGGAGAATGCATGTACTGGCTGACAACACTAACAACATAAGTAATATCTGGCCGAGTGAGGCAGAGATATAGGAGCTGATGGTGACTGCGGTGGCTGAGCTGAATTTCCAACTTCCTTTTCTAACTGTATTAGGGCAGCCCGAACTGCAACTAAGGTCTCTAAAAGTGTTCCTCTTGTGCCAGATGAGGATGCTGAATCAGTGTTCACGACCACATGAGCAATGCCCTTCTTGCTTCTCAACTTCGTAGGAACCAAGTGAGGATGTTGTTTCCAACATGTTTCTTTTGTATATTTGGGTTTCTTATAATGTTCACATACCACATCCTTTTTGTCTTCCTTCCTCCTGTCCTTCTCTGAATCACCTCCTGATTTGGGTGTGACCGCTACAAAGGCTGGTGTGAGGGGCTGAGGTTGCATCATAACTTTCCTTCTGGTCTCTTCACTGTGTACAAATGAGTATGCCTGAGAGAGAGTCACATAGTCAAAATCTATTGCCGCACAATATCATATTCTGAATTTAGGCCCGCTAGAAACTCAAACACCCGGTTTGCCTCGACATGCTTTCTATATATCTGTGCATCTTTGGGACTCTCCCACTCAAGAGTCTCTAAGTGATCAATTTCACATCACAGGGACTGCAAGGTAGATAAATATACTGAAACCGGTTTCTCTCTTTGTTTAAGATTTTTCACTTCACATTTCAATTCATATGCTCTAGCAACATTAAGGGGTTGGGAATAAGTTTCTTTCATTACATCCCATGTCTCCTTAGCTGTCTTTGCCCACAAGTAATTGCGGCTAATATGAGGCTGTATAGAATTACACGGCCATGTCATAACCAAGTAGTTTTCTTGGATCCACTTGGTATACGTAGGGTCTCCCATGGGGGGTTCTTTCACATCTCCCCAGAGGTACCCTAATTTACTTCTTCCCCCAACAGCCATCACGGCTGATTGGGCCCATTCCAAATAGTTTGATCCATCAAACTTTACGGTTGTAATCTGACCACCCATCTCAGAAACACCACCATAACTGATGTTCCCAAAGCTGCCTTCTGCCTGCTTTTTAAACTCCATCTCGGTCAAGTCTCAAAAACAACACTTGGACTACGAATCACAATCAAAAACAGTGTAGAACCATCTGTAGTCACAGTGTATGTGCACAAAACTGAGATAACTCTGATCTGAAACCAACTAGCAAACACAACAGCAGCTGTCCGTAGGGTTCTCACCCCTTAAGAGAGTTCGGAAACCCCAAAAGACTCTGAAAAAAGCTTAGAAGTAAGTCTGATATGCTTGGCAGAATTAGGGTTTTAATCAGTCCTTAAATTGCACAGTTTAGTTGCACAATCCAATCAGTATCGTATAGATAGACTTGTAGTAGGGTTAATATGAAACCCTAGAATTTGATCAATGCTAACTACAAACTTGAGGACAGCTCCAAGTAGATCGCAAGGTTCAGTCTAACACTAGGGCTTGCCGCAAGATCACTTTCTAACCCTAGAGTAGAGAGAAACAAAGCTAAGGCAGTTCGGCCCAACATTAGGATTTGCTGTAAAACCCTAGAGAATCGAAGGGAGAAAACCCTAGAATGGTTCGGCCGCCCTCTCCAGATAGGTCCAACCTATTTTCTCTGATAGAACTTCTCTTAGAAAATAAATAACTTACAAGGAAAAAATGTTTGCTGCCTTCCAAGGTTACCTGAACCCTAGTCTTCTCTGGTCCTTCCTGACCACCAACACTCTGCAACCGTGACAAGCCTTCAGCAGCTGCTAGCCCTTGTGGCGATCTCCAAGAATCAGTCTGCGAACTCCACCTTTTCAGCTTCCAGTCCTAGGAGATTTTCATGTGGTCGGTTGGTACTAAACTCACATGAGAAACCCTAACTTGGCTTTGATACCATGTAGTGTTCAAGACTGCTATCAGTCTTGAGCACTAATAAATTTCAGGTTCAAAGAGGAGAAAGAGTAGTGGGAGAGCAGTAGAACACAAACTTTGAAAGGAAGGATAGAATCTCAATTATTCTGCCGCCGCCACTTCTATTTAATATTTATAGGTTATGCTAGTTACATGAAAGGAAACATCTGCCCTTCGTATTTACATAACACATAATAATATAAAACTGAAAAATAAATAACAACTAGAATAACAACAGCTAACCCTAGGATGAGTAGGTACATTCTAATAAATTTCAGTCTTGAGCACTAATAAATTTCAGGTTCGAAGAGGAAAGAGGAGAAAGAGTAGTGGGAGAGCAGTAGAACACAAATTCTGAAAGGAAGGATAGAATCTCAATTATTCTGCCGCCGCCACTTCTATTTAATATTTATAGGTTATGCTAGTTACATGAAAGGACACATCTGCCCTTGGTATTTACATAACACATAATAATATAAAACTGAAAAATAAATAACAACTAGAATAACAACAACTAACCCTAGGATGACTAGGTACATTCCACCCTACGGATAGAGCGGGACCACAGCTGTGGGGCCCACATCAGTGTTCTCTACAAAAAGAAATTTTTAGTGGAGTTCTCATTTAAAGAATTATCTAACCATTTTGGTTTGTTCTATTATTCATTTGTTTCTTCAAGTCAGAATCAAGAGGTTTTCTCTGCCCTTACAAAGATGTAATTAAGGGATCAAAATGGTGCCCCTAATGGGCCTTACCCAAAATAATAAAATCTCAATTATTTAATTGAGTAAATTATGTTGTATAAGAATTTTCTTTAAAGTTTTCACACCAACAACCATGCATGCCACATGCAAAAAATGGAAACCTATCCATGGTTTGGTTTGTCTCATTATTTATGTGCAAAATTTCTTCCATACCTTAAATCTTTTATCTTATATATTATTTTTTTCTTATAGTTTAATTGATATTAAAAATGAAGAGAGTACAAAGAAATAGATAATGCAATTATTCAACTGCCCAAGGGATGGATCAACAAATAGAAATTATATTTATTCATAAAAAAACAAATAGAAATTATAAATATGAACATCCTATATCTATGTTATTAGGTTATTCATATATACTCTATTTCTCTAAAATAGTTCCATGACAGTACACTTCTCTGTCCGCTGCTTTGTTTTCAATTCCCATGTACCACCTTAATTTGTTTAAAACGTTATCAATTCTATGATTAGTTGCCATATTTGAGTTAAAAGTTTCTGATGATTTATGTGTGATATTTTACTGAGTTGAGCTATGCAGTAAAGGCTTCCCATTGAACCTCCATGTCTGATGCAAAGTTTTTGTGATTCTGATTTAATGTAGCCAGAGCAATTGAACAAGATCTTTGAGCTGTGTGGAGCTCCTGATGAGATTAACTGGCCTGGTGTTTCCAAAATCCCATGGTATAACACTTTCAAACCAACAAGGCCCATGAAGAGGCGTGTCAGGGAGGTTTTTAAACAGTACGTAAACAAATAGAGTTTTTTCATTTGGAATAATTGCCAGGATTTGAAGTTAGTTAAAATTATATAGGAGGTTCTGTTTGCCTATATTAGGTCAAGTTTGACCTTGATGGTTTTATTGCAATACAGTTTTGATCACCATGCTTTGGAGCTATTGGAAAGAATGCTAACTCTTGATCCCTCTCAGGTATCCATTCTAGGCCCCTTTTGTACAATACTTAAAAAAAAAGACCCCTTTTGTACATTGGAATAGATTTCTTGTTTGCCTTGCAAAATGATGACTCATGGAAGTGTACACTTATTATACTTGATATTTATACTACTATTAAAAGTATGAATGAGCTTGTAGATTTTTGGCTAAAATACCCCTATTTTGAATTTATTCTCTCTAATTCACCTCATTCAATTCCCTCTCATTAAGTCTTATATTTAAGATATTAACTCCCAATTTCTCTTATTAAATTCTATCCTATATTTATGGTATTTTTTTCTTACCAATAAATTATTAGTTTTATCTATATCCAATACTTTTAATAATATAAAACCCATGCTTTTTTAAACTAACCCAAAAATGAAATGTTCTTTTTTCCAGGTGGTGAGAAAGCAACTCAATCATCCATGTCAAATGGCTTAACCCATGATATCATAACTAAATAGTAAAAACAGAAAAAGATGAAAGCACAACAAAAGCAAAAATATATAAAAAATAAGTGTAATAAACAAGAATATTTTTAAACATACAAATATAAAAAATTGTAGACAAATTTGGATACACATTATTGCCATCATCATCTTCATCTAAATTGTCATGAGCACAGCACATGCACATTTGCTAGTGAGAACAGATGTTCACATTGTGAAATTCATGCCTTCTGTGTTTCTCATTTTCCTTTCACAGAGATGTCAAGACTCCAACGTCTCACAACCAAGTTGTTATATTGAACAAAAGAAAATCATCATATCCCCTTTCTGAAGAACTTCCATGAATTTACGTTGACTTGTGGGGATTCTAGATATTCCTCATCCTCCTTCCCCAGTTTCTCTTCATTTAGAGGTTATGATTTCAAGTAGTTTCTGAACCACTGTTGTAAATGCAGTCTGCTCTTTCTATTTGCTGACTCCATACTAAACCTTTGCTTTTAATCTTACCCGTGTTTTAAACCTCACAAATTGGATTTTCACTGATCATTGTCTTCACTAAGTTGTGATAATCAGAAATAACTCCATTTTTTAATTAGTGAGATAATGGTTCTCCATTGCCCAAGTAACGTAGGTTTAAGTGGTTTAAACTTCAGATTAAGACAGAGGGTGGGCCTTGGTGCAACAGTTGGGTTGCTCCATTGCGACCTGGGTGACCAGGGTTCAAATCTTGGAAATAACCTCTTTGTATATGCAAGGGTAAGGCTGTGTACATCTATCCCTCCCCAGACCCTGCATTGGTGGGAAGCCTCATGTGCTGGGCTGTCCTTCAGATAAAGACACTGCTCGGGTCTTGCTATTCCACTCTAAGGTCTTAATGATAAGATGAGCTTGGATAAATAGCTTTGAGCAAAAGACCAATGAGGGTGAAAATGAACACTTGAACCAGATTTGGAGACATCGAATTCTAATGCATGTTTAGGATATTAAAAATGTAATAGTACAGGATATTCATGTTTATGCAAGGATATTAAAAAATGTAATACTATAGGATATTCATGTTTATGCATTGTCTCCTTTTCCTTTTTCTTGTTTAGGTTATCATTATGATCACCCAATTTGAAGTTCTAATATGAAGAGTAGAGCTGTAAATTGGGCCGTGCCACCTGCGGCCCAGCACGATTATACACGGGCTGTGCCGGGCACGATGGAATGGGCCGTGCTGGGCTTTGGGTTTCAGGTCCATGGGCCAGCACAGTTGAGCGGGCCATGCCGCCTGCAGCCTGCATGCTGGCATAGCTCAACACGGCTAGTATATATATTTATATAATTATATAATAATATAATATATTAATATATATATATAATTTTATTTTCAATTTTATAATACTATTTTATTTAATTATTGTATATATAAACAATTGTATATATCAAAATTCATACAAAATAAAAATTTAAACATTTTTTCAAATTTTTTAAAAATAGATCTCTCATAGCTTGGCTCGATCCGCAGCCCGGCCTGGCCCAAGGCTCAGCCCACTGCATGGGCCCACATGGGCTCGGGCTGTGGGCCATGCCGTGCCAACCCCCAAATTATCCCAAGGGGAGTTATGGCCTGCAGGCCAGCATGGTGCTGCATGCGGGCTGTGCCGTGTTGGTCCAGCACGGCCTAATTTACACCTCTAACGAACAGGATTATTGGATTAATCTTTATTCTAGAGTTAGTTGCAGTATATTGTTTGCCTCTTACCTATACGAGTTAGACTTCAATTTTCTTGAAGTGATGTCTGATATTTGTTGGATCTGCTTTGTTGTGTCTTCATATATTTTTCATACTAATGTAGTTTTCTTGTTCTTTTTATTTTTATCTTTTACATAGCGAATATCTGCCAATGATGCACTTGATGCTGAATATTTCTGGAATGACCCCTTACCTTGTGATCCAAAGAGGTTTAATCTCTTGATGCTGTTTTAATCTCAGTTTTTCTATATATCATTTAAGCATGTTCTTTTTTATTTGCCGTCTCTAGAAAATAGCTTTAGTACCCTGATCTTTGGTTTATACTTCTATTATATTTCTTATTATAACAATATTTTGGCTGTGCAGCTTACCTAAGTACGAATCATCTCATGAGTTTCAGACAAAGAAAAAGCGCCAACAGCAGCGACAACATGAAGAAATTGCAAAGAGGCAGAAGCTACAGCACCCACCGCAGCATGCTCGCCTGCCTCCGATCCAACAGACTGGGCAAATGTACCCACAACTTCGGCCAGGAACTAATCTGCCCATGCATAACCCCCCACCACCGGTGGTTACAGGGTCCAGCCACCACTATGGGAAGCCACAAGGACCTTCTGGACCAAACAGATACCCATCGAGTGGAAACTCAGGTGGTGGATACAATCCAAATCGTGGAGGTCAAGGTGGAGGTCATAGTACCGGGCCATATCCACCACAAGGGCGGGGGCCTCCGTGTGTTGCAAGTGGCTTGCCTATTACAGGTCCAAGAGGCAGCAATGGTAGTTATGGAGTTGGTGGTCCAAATTACCCTCAAAACGGTCCTTATGGAGTTGGTGGTTCAAATGCTAGTGGAGGCCTGAACATGATGGGTGGTAATCGCAGTCAACAGTATGGTTGGCAACAGTAATGGGGATTTGAGATGGTTGGAATTGAAAACAGCCGTGGTTAGAGAATGTATTGCAAATGAAAAACTGTAGAATATATACATTTTTCTGTTACCAAGGGACTGTTTACTTTGTTTTATAGGTGAGATATGTTGAATTCAGGTTTTTGTAAATCATGTATCTTAAGGCTTGGTGTTTGTCAAGGTTCAAAGTATCCGTAATGCGAAGAGTTCTGTAAGGTAATTTCAAATGTTGCATCAAGGTTCAAAGTATGAGTCGTATAGTATCGGTACTTGGAAACGGCTGAAATTTTTATTTTTTTTAGTTTTTTATTCACATTTTGGTTTTTTGGGAAGCTTTTAGCATGTTTTTTATTATTAAAAAAATTGGTGGTCCAAAACACTTGGAAACAGGCGTTTTGAACTGTATCTTTTTCAAAAAATACGATACGATATGCCCCATATCGGACGTATTGTATCGTTACTTCGAATCATGATTTCCATATGCTTGAGAAATGTTGAAATGTAAAATTAGGGCTGGCAATCTTGACCTTGGAATCCACCCATACCCATCCACTTTATTGGCAGGTCAATATAGGTTGAGCAACCCAGTAGGGTCAATAGAAAATGGTCAAGGTGGGTTGGGTTGCACATAGACTTGTTCATGGCTCGGGTAGCTTGACAGGCTGGTTTGGCTCAACTTGTTATTAAGTTGGGCTTGGTCATAATTTTAGGCCCACGGGTTATCTCTCTCTCTCTCTCTCTCTCTCTCTCTCTCTCTATATATATATATATATATATATATATATATAATATTTTTTCTTTGTTCTTGCACGAGTCAAGATGGGTTGGGTCTATACTCACAAAATCTCAAAAATACAACAATTTAAGTGACTCATACTCACGTCTCTTAGTGCACACACATCTCATTACAAATCCAAACCACCATGTCATTTCATTTTGTAATTACAAATGAAACAAAATAGATTTTATTAACTTTCATATTCAAATGCAATTTTACACGAAAACATTTTTACAAAATCAATTTTATAAAGTAATTTTATGAAAAGTACTTTTACAAAAGCACTTTATAAAAGTACTTTTATGAAAACATTTTTATGAACACATAAAAGCACTTCTATAAAAAGTTTTATAAAAGTACTTTTATGGAAGTACTTTTATGAAAGCACTTTTACAATACTTTTATAAAAGTACTTTTACGAAAGCACTTTTATAAAAATTATGCATTTTTTGCATTTTTGTATTTTATTGCAAATTTGCAAATTTTTGGTATTTTTTTGCATTTTCTACATTTTTTTTGGTGTTTTCATGCATTTCATACAATTTCTAGTTTTTTTTTTGCAATATTTGCTATTTTCTACATTTATCTACAATTTTTGCATTTTCGGGTATACGAGTTGACCTGACCTTTTTTTTTGTCATGTGGTAGTCTTGAGAGAGATGATTCTCTCAAAAATGTTTTTGTTTTTTTTTTTTTGGATATACAGGTCAACCCAACCCATTTCTGTCACGTAGCAGTCTTAAGAGAGATTCTCAATTTTTTTTTTCGGGTAAATGTATCAACCTGGCCTAGTTCTTTCACATGGAATCCTTGAGAGATTATTCTCTAAAAAATTGTTATTTTTTAGTATATGGGTTGCCTTGACCATTTTTGCCACATGGCAATCTTGAGAGATGTTCCTCTCAAAAATCTCTTATTTTTAATATACAGGTCAACCTGACCTATTTATGCCATGTGACAACCTTGAGAAAGATGTTACTCTTAAAAATTTTTATTTTGAACATACGTGCCATTCTGACCCATTTTTGTATTTATAGGTGAGGCCATGAGGGTAGGTAGGGTGAAGGTGGTTAAGGGTCAATATGTGTGGATTATAACCCTTTAACAAGGATTCGTGATGGGTCATGATGGGTTGGTGAGTCAATATGGGTGGATTATAACCCTTTAACAATGATTCGTTATGGGTCATGTTAATTGCCTATTAATAAGCTTTAAATTCATTAATTAGGAGTCATTTGATAACAAATGGAGTGGCTGAAGTGGAAAGATTTTGGCTTTGTGTGCCTTTTTAGGGGGAGGGGGGTTTAATTAGCAGGGACCCATGAGATGCATTTGATTTGCTAAATTAAAGATAAACAATAGTCAAGTATATAATTGCTTTATATAATAATTAATAATCACTTATATTTTATATATTACTTTTAATAATTATTTTATAATACAAAGATAACAATAATTAATTTTAGATATGGTTGTTTATCAAACTTAGGGATGACAACCTTCTCTATTTCCCTGATCCCCGTGGGGATTTGCCCCATTCGGGGCAGGGATGGGGATGATTCCCCCCCCCCTCTCCCATAGGGACAGAGATGGGTAAATTTTCATCCCCGTTGGTGGGGGCAAGGAGAGCACTCCTTGCCCCGTTGGCGGGGACATATGTACACATACGTCTATATGTTAATAGTTTTAAAAATATGGTTGGATATGTTTGAATCTTTTTTAATAGGATTGTAAATTTTAGTTATTTTATTTTTATTTTCTAAATAAAACAAAAAATGAAAACATAATGGTTGACATTATAAAGAATCACGGGGAGTGGGGATCCCAACGGGGATGGGGATAACTTTGTCCCAGTTAGTGGGGATGGGGATGGGAATGTGGATGGAGATTTTCACAGGGACGGGGGATGGGGAGAGGCTCCCCGTCCCTACCTCGCCCTGTTGCCATTCTTATGAAACTGACCAACCCGATTTCTAGTATTTCTTATCATATTTGGTTCAATAATTTCCCAACCCGATTTCTAGTATTAGATATATATATTTTTTTAATATGGGAAAGTGGGAAAATTCTAATATTTTTTAGGCTGAAATATTTTATATCATAAATTTATTTTTTAATAATACATTGTAATTTTTTAAAAATTAAGCTTAATTTTAAATTTATTTATTTTTTTAAGTTGAAATCTTTTTGAACAGACCAACCAAACCGAAAATTGACCCAAACCGATATAACTTAAGTGACCAACTCCCCAACCTGACCAGTTCGATTTGGTTGGCCAAACAACTTACAATTGGACCGGACCAACCTATGAACAATAATTTAATCTCCAATAATTATTAAAAAATTATAGCAAAAATACACAATAAATTAAATTTAAAAAGCTAAATAATAATAGTTTAAACTCCAATAATTATTAAAAAATTTCTATTAAATAACAAAACAAAAATAGATTTATACATAACTATTGAAAATGTATTTATCACAAAAAACAAATAATTATTGAAATACAATAAATATTAATTTTAGTATATATAGATTAAGTTTTAAAAATTATTATTAATAAAAATAATTTTTTGAAAGTTATTTTCTAGAATTATTAATTGGTATAATTTATGTATTTATGTAATATCATTATTTAAATTTTAAAATATGAATTACTTGCTGAATTTAATAATCCATAAAATTATAGTGCTATTAATACATAATTTTTTTTTATTTTAACTATTTAAAATCTAGTTATGCTACATATTTCGTTATTTAAAATATTTAGTTATTTAACTAAATATTTAAAATCTTAATCTATTTATTATAATTGGAAATTATTCAATAACTATTTAAAATATATTATTAATTGATTTTAATATTTTGTTATTTAAGATGTTTAGTTATTGAAATGTTTAAATAATATTTCATTTTTAATGTTAGATTTTTATTATTTGAATAACGTTTTGATTGAATAATCTAGAAAATCATAATTTATATTGTTTGTACATAATTTCATGACGAACCCTGAAAAATATATAATTATTAATAATAAGAATATTATTATATTATTAAATAGATTATAATTATTTTGTCTTTTTAATAAATATTTTAAAGTTATTATATAATTTTGTTAGAATATTTAAATAATTATTAAATTTTTGAATTCAAACTTTCTTTAGATAGATATAGATAAAATGTAGGGGAGAAGATAAATAAGAATTAGAGATATTTTAGGAGAAACTCTATACTAAATTAGAGATAACTTAAGAGAAAATTGGGGATAGTGGGGGAGGTTGTTTAGGAGAAATTTTAGGATATTAGATTATTTAGGTTATTGGAACATGTGTGTGTGTGTGTGTGTGTGTGAGAGAGAGAGAGAGAGAGAGAGAGAGAGAGAGAGAGAGAGAGAGAGAGGAGATTTTAGGAAGATTTTTTTAGGAAAAGTAAATTTTCTAATTGGTTGTTTCAAAAATAACATGGATTAAAAAAATAAAAAATTCAAAAAAAGAGAGAATTTCTAGACTTGTTTATATATATATATATATATATATATATATATATATATAAAATTTTATGCAATAAGTTATTCTAGTGTTTTCAAAATTGTATTGGACCAAACAGTCAGACCGAAAAAATCAAGAATCGATCACCTAATCATTTCTATTTTGTCCGAAAACCATTGATTTGGTCATCAAACCACTGACCCAAGTGGTCAAACAATCAAACTATTGAACTGGCCCAACTGGACAATGTTTTTTGGCTTTTTTAAATTTTCATTTTTTTGTCAGAATGGGTTGTTCGACCCAAGAACTAGTCCCCAGAATAGTTCCCTATCCAGTCCGGTTTTAAAAACCTTGAGTTGTGGGAATGTATACATTGCCATTGCAACAACATACCAGATATGAACCAATTATGATTTACATTTTTATGCAAAATATATAAGAATGGAAAATCATTTTATTATAAATTGATATGCATAATGCATCTAAAATTACACGTGAGTAGTAAAATTATTGCACACACAAAATAAAAAAAAAAAAAAGAAAGAAAACCTCTAGCAAATTGAAACACAAATACTATATGTTTATAATGGATACTAGAACCATAAATCAATTTAGTGTGGGGTGTTTGTCAACGTGGATGGTTTTGTTTTTAATTTACGAACAACTGCTACATCTTTTCTTGACATGGCAGGTTGTTTTTATTTTAGCATCTGTTTGGCATCGATGCAGTTGCTCCATAAAACGGTAGTACATCAGCGCCACATCGGAAAAAAAACAGTACTCTAGGAAACGTCAATATGTTTGAAACCGTTTTTCCATAAAAACGGTGCTCCAAGCCATGGTTTGGAAATCAAGCATGGTTTAAACAACACCAAATTTCACATTTTCTCACAATAGAGCTTGATGCTGCCAATGAGGACTGAGGACTTGATGTGACAGTGACATGGATTTCTTATAATGGATACCAATGTTAACAGATATGCAGCATTGATACCAAAAAAAATATTATTGTTGTTCTAGGAAACGTTCTACCTGACAGCAACATTTTCAAACAAAAAAAAAACACAATTTTCTCAAAAAACGGTGTTGTATCAGCACCATCAATGCCAAACGTATACTTTAGAGTAAACCATTCACATTGGCAAACACCCCATTAATGCTTCTTTACAGTGACAGGATGAATGACAAATCGAGAATCTGGATTTTCCACTATTTGAGTGAGAATATGCCGTGAGTGGATTTAGCAATTACACTCCCCTTACATAATTAACCTAAATAACCATGTGTAAAGGGTATCAATAGATCAGTTTTGGGTTTGACCCTGATTAATAAGACATTGAATTGGACTAGTCCAGACTTAGGTGGTGTTTGGTACCATGTTCACACTCCAAATTATTGACAATGGCATTTTCTTGTGGAAGGGGTCAATCCACAGTTCATTTTTGATACCCTGCTTCCCACACACCCTCCAAACCCTATACAACATTTTACCGTTGAACCTGGGTCTCCACAGCCGAAGCTCTCTGCTGCTTTGGATTTATATTAGATTGGGTGAGATTGAACCAATATCTGGTCCATTGATAAGAATAAGAATAAAAGTGTCAATGGACCAGGTTCAGATTGGAACAAATCCAAATTAAAACCAACTAGAGAAGATTGGGCGGTCCAGACATTGAATAGGAACAGTCCAAAATGGTCCAAAGTACTCATCAGATTGGATTGGAGGTCCATTTGCAATGGGCTCAGATTGGACCAGATCGGATCAAACCAAATCTGGTCCAATTGACACCCCTACCTGTCAGAGTGCTTCATGTCTCCTGCTGGGTCCCTCTTAAGTATCTAAAATCCAAATTGACTACGAAAAGCTTGTGATTCCACCAATATGCATCCATCAGTCTAGTCTAGCTTCATTCTTTTTCTTGCTTCTCCTTGTGTAATTATCAATAAGACAATCATACTTGGTATGATTTTGAATTTCCTTCTCTTTTCTTTTTGGGTTCCATTTACAGTAGGGACAAAAGATTTTGAATATATTGAAAATGTATATATATTATAATGGTTAAATGATAAACAGACTGTATGGGTCATGTTTGAACTACCTTTTTTGATGGAACGGCAGTATTATTTTTGCTCCAGGAAAATACAACATGGCTCAACTTCAAAATTAATGTCAATCGTCCAAAATCTTGGTCAAGGATCCAATGTTTATGCTCATTCTACTTTGAGAATTATCTTCATGAACTCGTAAACAAAATAACTAATAGCAGCCGAAGGTAGAACCTGAAAAATCAAAAAGAACTAGAAAAAGATGAGAAAGCAGCAGAAATTCCGTAAGGATAAAAGTGGTAGACCATCATTCAAGATATAGAATGCATTGCTGACAATTATCATAACATGTTGGAAGACTCACACACACACAAAAAAAAATAAAAAAAAACAAAAAACAAAAAACAAAAAACAAAAAAGCTGGAGAACGGAACTGTTTTGATGGGATCATTACAATCTTAATTCTTTTTAAGTGAGGACAAATGAAGGAATTCAGATTAGCTGAACGTGGTGTCTGTTCAGCAGGCTGTGGAACCAATGATGAGATTCCACGCCAGAAATAAATTCATGGGCCCCACTGTAAATGGTGCGGGTCCTATGTATTTAAGTGCATGGAACCTTATCATTGGTTCCACAGCCTGCTGAACAGCTATCGCGTTCAGCCAAACCTTGCTCCAAATGAAGGGCACTGAGTTAACACAGATCAGACCAATATTGATAAGGTTACTAAATGGCAAATAACAATGCTCGCATACTTGCATCAAACATGTACACACCACATAAAACTTGGATATACCAATACCCCTAAGTGACCAGTAGGAACACTTCCAACATCTGAGGTTTGACAGGCACTTACAGATCATTAGGCTGGAACCTTATATTTTCTCCCTAGTCAAGCAACCTCAACATACAAACAGGGTCATGTAGCTTCAATGTGATGTCAATATGGCATCATACAATGACGACAGAAGCTTTTGTTTCTAAGATGTTGCTGATACCCTGTAAATCTGTAAGTGCCAACAAAATTCAATGCTGGCACATCTATGTTGCTGGCTCGCTGCAACACTGTTAGCACTTAATTGCCAAGCTGTACATTCCTCATTCTAATATTTAGGGGTGTCAATTGGACTGGATTTGGTCCAATCCGATCCAGTCCAATGCGAGTCCATTATAAATGGACCAAGTCCAATCCAATCCAATGAATATTTTGGACCATTTTGGACTGGTCCAATTCAATGTCTGGATCGTCCAATCTGTTCAAATTCATTTTGGTTTAGATTGGTTTTAACCCAAACCCAATCCATTAACACCTATATTCTTATCTTATATCAATGGAACAGATATTTGCTTAATCCAATCCAATCCAATATAAACTTATTACAGACAGGACCAGGTCCAACCCAATCTAATAAATATTTTGGACCAGATTAGTCCAATCCAATATGTCTTGTTGGTTCGTCTAATCCATCCAGATTGATTTTGGAGTGGATGAGGTCCAATCCAAAACCGGTCCATTGACACCCTTACTAATATTCACCATATCCAGCAAACTGCGTATTGAAAGAGAAAAAGAAGGGACGTAGGGAACCAATGTCCAGGATCCAATTCATTTTAGTAGATGGATATTAAGCTCCATCAATTGAGACTGAGATGATGAGCAAGGAGAATAGTTCATTGAACCCAGTTTGTAGTGTTTAAATATCTAAGAATGATATTTCTATGAGGACATGGGATAACTAAGGAGGGAGAGATCAAGAGGAACTTCGATGTTCAGCTACTAGATCAGAAAGGCATGGTCCAAGTGTCAGCCCCTCAGACGGGCTCCGAGATCCACCAACTCCAATGTGTCAAAAATCACTAGTGTAGGAAAGTAAAGTAAAGTGGAGTGGGGATATGGGATCACCAAATTTGAAAGCATCTAATGTTTGGAGTATCATTGGAATACAGTTAGTGTGTGTACATGTATGTACAGTGTTCGATTGAGAGGGGGAGTGGATATAGTTTATGATGATAAAAAGAAGCTACAATTCTATAACCTCGATATAAGGTTCTACTATCTCTCAAACTCCATTTCCCAGTAAATCCAACATTGAAGAGCAAAAAAAAAAAAGTGTATAAAATATCTAAGGTTGATAGTGAAAGGGAAAAATCAACAAGGCTTAATATATTGAAGCACATTTTTCAGCTGGAAAACCTGAAACTTTAAAACCATCTTTCCATTATCTTGGAATCAGAGTACAGGAATGGCTGTGCCCCAAGAGTGGAATTATTCTCCCCACCACCTCATCCCAACCCCATGATGTGTGATTGATTTCCTGTAGGGAATTGAGACAAGTCTGCTAAGGTCTGAAAGGAGGTCATATTTATAAAATTCCAATCCAGGTATCAACCAGGTTAGATCCATAGTTCAATTAAAAGGTAAGTATAATGTTATCATTATCTAACAATTTGAATTTATCTGGCAGATTAGCATTTCTGGGTACACCCAGTTAAACAGAAGTGAAATTCCACATGATACTAATCAACTAGCAAACTAAATAACTGATATCTTCATTAATGTACCTGTAACAAGCTGGGAATGAGTCCTGCATATAACGCAGGAACACCTCCTTGCTCAACTATCTTGACACAAGTAGCCATTGCGTTCAACTTTGTTGCTTGCACTTGCATCTGTAGCTGTCTCCTCACAACTTCAAATGGATATGTAGCAGCTTCAGCACAAGCACCAGCAATAGCTCCATACAACAAGGTTCTAATAGGACCCAACTCCAGCCGGTCTAAAGCATTCAGTTCTTGGCCTTGTTGGTTCATATGCTGAATTCTCTTCCTTCCTTCTGGTGAGTGTAGATAAGCTGATTTCAATATATCGTACACACCATAAAAGACTGCACCAGCAGGTGCCATGCTTATAATAGATGGCACTAAGCCCTTATATAGGGAAAAGAATCCTTCAGTTTGGATCATGTGCCGAAAAGTGCCGATTACTCCACCCAGGGCTTCCCCACCAGGTGCTACCATCTTTGTTCGGATCTGAAAATTTATACATTGCAGGTTCAATGTTATTTTTCTTTATTGCAGGTTCAACATCATGCCAAGAAAGTATGGGTCATGCAGAAAGAATAAAAAAAACGGAAATAAAGTCAAGAAAGTCAATGGAAAAATCTACAGAGAACTTGGTTAAAATGAAGGTTAGTTCAAATAATGTGATCCCATAGCAAGAAGCCACTAATGAAACATATTATGAGCTGATAAATCACAAATAATCAATGGAAAAAAACTATAATTATGAATCCGATTAGAAAAATCTCAGTAATCTATGATCTCAAAAACTGAAAAGATGAAGATGTGTATAAAGAGAGAAGAAAGGAATGCAACGATTGTCCCAGTTTCTGAAAAGCTCATAGTACTGCCATAAGATGTAAGGACTTTCTTGCAGTTTGCCATTTTATTATAAACTTATTAAGTTCTAATAAAAACTGACTTATGTGAGTATAAACCAATTTACTTTTACATATAAAAAAAACAAATTTATTTTTAGAAAAACAATTCCTTCACTACAACCAGATTAATGCAGAAACAAACAGCTGTTACCCATTAAATTAGACCATGATGAATTCCCAAAGTACAACAGAGGTTTCCCTCTGCTGCAAAATTGATTCATATGAAAGACTAGAAGCCATCATTAGATGGGCCACCAAAAGATGTAGTGTTAAAATACAGTGTCTTTGTAGGGTATTCTGGTCTTTTTCCATATATTTTTATGTTCTGTTTTGTGTCTGTTCGCATATAAGTGTTACAGGGGTATTACTGTAATTTTTCTTTCTTTTGAATATAACATATTGGGGCAGCAGTTTGCTTCTCTCATAGAGACTGTTTGCCCTATTCTCTTCGTCTCCCTCTTATCTTCTTCTTCTTCTTCTTCTCTCTTGCTTCTCCTCCTGGGATCATATCAGGAGTACTTCATTTATTTAATTCAATACAGGTCTGATATCATCTAGGAGATCTCCTGGGTGAGACCAATTATGATGGTTGGAACCTCACACCCTGGACGTGCTCCACATGCTCAAGATAAGGGGAAATTCAATTCTTCATGCTCATCCTGTCTTCAACATTCTTTAATCCTTGTACATAGGCTACATACATTAAGTTTCATGTTATAATGAATGACAGACAGTTCATAGTGCAACCAACCACCACTTACAAAGGGAAACAGTGAACCCAAAGGAATTTGGGAAATTCATTTCATAGAGATAGGCGGACTGTTTTGGTATATAGGGGGTAGGGGCTCCATCATTGAGTGTATAAGCAGAACTAACAACTTATCTGTGCACCTTGTATCGTCTCCCAGAATCTATTTTCCATCCTAGATGGAGATTTGCAAATGCCATTTGGGGAGGGGGGTTACGTAGGGCCATGGAAATTGTCAAATAAGGTCAATAAGAACTGATTTTTAGGGGCACTTGCATGTTGGTTTCAAGATGGAATCTTAGTGGTTTGAACTCCATTGTAGATGGTTTGGCACTTCGGATAGATCTGGAGCGAACAGATGAAGGTTGTATAGTGGGTCATCATGGTCTTAGGTCTTGTGTGCAGCACATTTTTTGTATAGCTCAGATATGACTTTTTTTTTATAGTAAAGGAAAAATTATTGAAAAATAATTACAGCAATTTGATGACAAGAAATCACCCAAAGAAAATGTTTGATATTTTTCCAATCATGCATATAACCTTATTTTGTAATTGCCTTTCATTTTAATGACATGTCTTTGATTAATACAATACTGTTCAAACAAAAAAGGAAACTGCATTCAGTTCTTTTTTTTTTTTTTGAGAAAAGTTAACTGAATTCATTAAAAGAGTGGTACACAAGAGGGTGTACAAGGAGGAGAAGAAATAAAAACAGGGATCAGACCCCTGACAACTACACAGGGGGGGGGGGTCTTATCACAGTCACTTCCTGGCAGAAGCAAGGGATTTATTGGCAGCTTCAAATGCCAATCTGCACTGGATCCCAAGGGAACTCAAAGTTCTTGCAGATGGGTTAGCAAAATTAGGTGCTTCTTCAGTAAATTATTGTCATCACAAGAAAAATTTTGCATATACACATACCGTGTCCATTGGTAAGCAGAGAATAGTGGCAGTAATGCCAGCTGCAGCACCAGCAAGGAACCTCTCAAAATTTGTTGTTTCCTCATTTCCTGACATTTTAAGTAGTTGTTTTCTGTATGTATCATAAGCATAGAAATTTACTGCCTTAAATGGAGCTGTACGAAGAATGTTGACAAAATTCCCCTTCCAAAATCCTTTCAAGCCTTGAGAAACTGCAATTGTCTTGATGAGCTCAAAAAGATTTCTTTGTTCACCACGAACTATATATTCCAGCTTTAGTCTCTCAAGTGGGGCAACAAAAGTTCTGATACACATAACAGTAATGTCCATTAAAGCATAGTAATGTGAAATGGTGAAGATGCTAATGATAACGTAAAAAGAAAGAAGGCACTTGAAAGAATAAAGAAAGAAAGAAAAAACAAGAAAAAGATATGTCGGATAACAGTAATGTCCAGCTTTAGTCTCTCAAGTGGGGCAACAAAAGTTCTGATACACATAACAGTAATGTCCATTAAAGCATAGTAATGTGAAATGGTGAAGATGCTAATGATAACGTAAAAAGAAAGAAGGCACTTGAAAGAATAAAGAAAGAAAGAAAAAACAAGAAAAAGATATATCGGATAATGGCCACTCAACAAGATAAATGCAGGAATCATCCAAGATACTGATAGATGACTTATTTTCTCAAGATCCATATGTTAATGCAACAGATATTGCACAATTAGATTCCAAAATAATGGGCACCTGGATTACAAAGTTCATATGTTGGTTCCACACAAAAAAGCAACTACTGTGAAGAGTATTGATTAACTAATTGGTTCGTAAAGAAATGTGGTAAACCACATTTAACGGACATAAAAAGGTAAATCAACTCCAGATGAACACAATAAGGGATTCAGTAAGAGTTAATTGGTAAGTTAAGTAATTACTTAGCTCACATCTCCCCCTCCCCACCCCTGGTCAACCTAGAAGGGGGGGAGGGATTAGTCATGACTTTGTCTTTAAGGCCATATCTTCAGTCAAAGCATGAGACTTCAAATCTTTCTCAATACCTCTAGTTCTCTGCCTAAGCAACAACATTGTCTCATTTAGCTCTCTTTATCTTTTCACCTTAAAGGGAAACCAAATATGTTTCTTAGATATTGCATACACTATGATTATCTGAATGTTGATCCCATTATTTGTGTGAAGATTAAATACCCATTTGACAAGGCATCTAGCCTCCCTAGGTACGTAAACTACTTCACTTCGAAGCAGGTTGTTTTTGAAAGGAGATAAGCTAGCTATTTGACTTCTCAAAGTTTCTTTCTCACTATAACTCATTCTTTTGACCGCATTCTCATGTCCCTACCTAGATTATCCCCCATCTAATCCTCTATCTCTGGTGACTGGATTAGTATTGTCAGCTAATTGGTTTAAGCCGACTAGGATATACTCTACCTACTCTGACTTCAAGCCAACTCCAACTAAGATAAGCTCCACTGTAGCTCACTCTTTTCTATTTAATACTTTTGGATGGGGTTGGTGTTATAGACAGTGTTTTAAAAAGCGTAGGAGGTGTATGCCTTCCAAAATGCCCTGAGGTGTAGGCCAGAGGTGCTGACACCTCTAAGGCGTACACCTCAGGTGCAAGAGGCATACACCTCATACGCTTTTTTCATGAAACGTACTAGAGGCATACGCCTCATGTGCCTCATGCACACCTCATATAAAAGACAAAAAAAAAGAGAGAAAAAAAAAAGAACGAAAGGAAAAAGAAAGGGAAGGGTAAGAAAAAGAAAGAAAGAGAACAAATAAAAGAGAAAAAGAAAGAAAAGAAAGGGAAAGGAAAAAAAGATAAGGGGAAAGAAAGTGGATAGTACTACATCTTCATGCCTCTTATGTTCTGAACTATGCCTCACGCCTCTACGCCTCTAGGTAGTGGAACGCCTTGCTTCATGCCGCCTGTTTTAAAACACCGGTTATAGATTGTCTTGTTTGGTACAACCTTCAAAAGAAAGTTGTGGTGCTATGGGGTTTCAAAGGTAGATTTTATTGTAATCATAACAGAAATATAGTAGAATACATATGGAAGCCAAAACCATTGTGCCTGGAGAATCTTGTATAATGGTCGTCGTTCAAAGTGAGAGTGTCTTATACGAGGACATTATACTGAAGGAGGTATAAAATGGTTTTCTAAAAAATAGTTTTAGGCTTTAGAGCAGTTGTGCAAGAGTTGATGGTTAGTTTTCGGCAAAAACCACACGGAATCTAGTATTCATCTCTATTATCTTTCGCAGTGCAAAACAGTTTTTCCTCTCCCAAGAACTGGGTCAAACTCCAAACCATGCAAAATATTTGTACTTTGCGCCTCTCTATATCCTCGGAATTGTTTTTTGCTATAGTTCTCCGCAGAGATAACATTTCAAACCTACGGATTCCCAGCGGTTGAAGCTTCAAATTATCAAATCAAGCAATCAAAATGCAAATATGGCAGATCCTCCATCACATATTGCAAGTAGAGATGGAAGGCAATTAAGTAGATGGGCAAAAGGAGGGTAGCCAAAATGATTATAAACATTGTCATCTGGCAACAGAAGAAAAACAGTAAAAGGAGTAACAAATTTCTCTATATCTAGTGAATAAAGCCTACTTTAGAGTTCAGATTAAAAGAACAAACCTTGAAACCATTGCAGCAACTGCTCCAGCCCATAGATGCTTCGTGGTGTTCATAGTACCTGCTCCCTGTAACTTACCCTTCTCTTCCTTACTCTCTTCAAAGGCCACCGCCTCCTCCGAAGTCTTCTCCCCATTTTGAGGCAAAAACACGTTGGATTCCTGAACATATCCATTGTTCCCCTTAACAGACAAGCTTACCGATAAAAAACCATCACTGACTACTCCATATTCTCTCTTTTCTCGCCGGAATACCTCAAAAACAACTGGTTTCCGACAACAAATCGAAGAAGAAGAAGAAGAAGAAGAAGAAGAAGATGAGGAAGAGGAAGAAAAAGTCGAACTCGAAAGTGTAACTGAAGAATTCCTGGACGGAATCAAAGAAACAAACCAAGCCGGTACAGTAGAATCGAGAAACAATCCTCCGCCTACGAAGAAAATCGAATTGGAATCCTTCAAGACTGGAACTTCAGACGATTGACAAGCAATCGAATCCCTGAACCACAGCTCCAAACCCAGCATTCTGACAATGCGACAGAGGAATCCAATAAAGTGGCAGCCGCTCTCTTCTTCCGATACTGGATTTCTAGGGTTTCCTCAGCTTCTGGCATTAGTTTGTCAGCATGAAGCTTGATGAAGAAGATAGGATCGGATAAAATTGGGACGCCGAGAATGACTGCAACGACAACAAGGAGCAGGAGGATTCTGCTTGGTTTCCATCGCCGCACACTTTCAGCTCTTTTTGTTCCGCTCCTTGTTTCCGTTGCTTTTCCGGTTTTTCCCTTTTCAAGTTTCGGTTCGCGGGTTGTTCCACGCTACGCCCGAAGTCAGATAATATAAATCAGGTGAGACACAGTGACACCTGTGTTTTGCTCGTTCCTGGCCATCCGATCGAAGGAACATTGCTGCAATACCAAATCAACGAGACAGCGAAGTTCATGTGTACTTTCAATCGCAGCTCGCAGTGTTAAAAGATCTGTGACATTTTTAAATAGAAAGTAGGGTATTATCTACAGATACCAAATCGACGGTTAAAGTGTGAAAGCCGATTTATTGAATCATCAGTACGTCGTGGAAAATAATTAATGCACACAAAATCTCTTGCGGGAGAATATCGGTATCGTGTCGGTGACGGATTTATTTATTTTGAAACACAAGCTGGTTTCATTTCAGTTGTTTTTATGAATCAGTTTGGTAGAGTGATCCATTTGCACTCGGTGACTTTTTATTCTCTGTTAAAATGTCAAACCATTATTGACCGGGAAGGATGAACCGACAGCTGGTGACCAACGTCAGACTGGTTCAACGCTTTTTCACAGTATTACAGACAGTGAGACAGATCATCTGGTTGATCCGTTAAACCGGTGACCAGATAACTGCTTGTGGATTTGGGTATGTTCTATAACGTGCTCTCACGTTGTATTTGGTAATCGGTACTACTGCCAACTATGCAATTTTTTTTTTTTTACATGTTTTGAATTGATTAATACAACATTTGGTACGGTTGTTGGTTCGAAATGTGACAAAGCAAGGAGACGGGATCTAGGGCGCCTCACACAGATCTCGTAGGCACATCTCAGTCTGTTGAAAACATGTATGTGTTATTTTTTACGGAAGATGTTTTAATATTACAATTGGATGTGTCTGTGAGGTCGTTATAAGGCGCTCTGTGAGGAGCAGATTTAGATTCCTCCCAACCATGTTAGGTAGAAATTTCAATGGTACAAAACAAATTTTAAATTGCATATATGTGGGTTTGGTACCATTAATGGTGTTTTGAGTTAGGCCCGTTCATTTATTTCATGGAGATCAGTTTTCGTCGGGGCAAGGCCGTTCCCACACCATTCCAACCATTTTTCTCAATCTTGCGTTGCGAATATTTCCCATAAAATAAAGCATATTTTCATTGTCAGGCTGTAACAGCTGTTTTAATGGACTTTGTCATGATCCAAGTCGAATTCTTTTTCAGGACATTTTTTCAGGTAAGTGGATTTTTTTTTTTATGGGCAAATGAGGTTTTTTAGGCTTAGTTCAAAAGAAGTATAAATGCAAATATGTAAAGTGCAAAATCTTATATTTTGTACTATTTTGTATGTATTTACATTGTAACTCTTTCTAAATTGAGCCTTAGCTTTCTCATGTTGTCTTGCCTCACACTTTTTGGGTAAGGTGCTAATTTTTAATCTTTTCTCATTTTTACCCCTTGGATCCAATGAGGTTGCAAGGAGCCGAGAAACTCTCGAGCCTTAATTGCAGGTATTTTTGACCTTTCGAATTTTTAGCATTTATTCTCTAATTGAAAAACTCTATTTTCCTAAGGCTACATTTGTTTGAGGTGTAAAATCAAATTTGCACTTATGCAGGTGTTTGGATAACACCCCATCAGGTAAAACTCCACTGATAAATAATGCCTAAGCCCTAGGTGATGGATTGCACATTGAAGTCTCGGATTAATAAAAAAACAAAGGTACGGGTAGCTCTGTTCCATGAGGCAGAGATGAGGCACTTCAGGATGGTCAATTAACGACTAGAGTGGTAGAAATGGTGAGATGTTGTAGGAAATATAGGAAGGAAGAAAGAAGAACAAAAAAACAGGGGTTTTTTTACTGGATTCAAGCGAGAACGAAGAGGAAAGACTCGCCAATCGCCACTGCAACTCCCCGGCTTTTGTCAGAGAAGGGAATGAGTAATGGGTCACTGGCGAGAAGGAAGAGGGAAAGGGAAGCGGAGAGAATAGGAGGAAGATAAGAGAAACAAAGAGCAAGAAAAAAACGGAGGAAAAAAACAAAGAAAGCGGAGAGAATAGTGCTTTGGAATGTTGAGGACGATGAACGGGACCATTATTAGAGCAGAAAAATGGCGAGAAATAAAAAACCGATGAGAACGATAGGGCCGATCTGAGGAAAAAGGAAAAGAAAATGCGGGCAGATCTGAGAACGATGCATCGGTTCCTCAGATCCGTGAGAGAAAAAAAAAAGGGGCAAATCTGAGAACGATGCATCTCTTCCTCAGATTTGTTCATCAAATGGGAACAAAATGGTGCATATATGAGACTGATGCATTCATTCCTCATATCTGTTCCTCCATATTGGAAAAATGATGGAAGACTGAACTTGCACCGTTGCCAGTAGAGAACAATACCTGGTAATTGTTTGAACGTTGCAATGAATAGAGGTCTGAGGAGGGAGCTTTACACTGATGGGGAAGACGATGGAATTTTACATCGATTTTATCAATGATAAATTTCCACCGGTTATCGATGTAAAACTTGGGCACAGTGGAGTTTTACGCTGGTTTACGGTGTAAAACAACACCTCAAACAAACAGATGCAAATGGTTCAAGTTTTCACCTCAAACAAGCATCGCCTAAGGCTCATTTTGGAAGGAGTGCAAATGCAAATATTTACAGTATAAATACATACAAAATAATAGAAAATATAGGGTTTTATGCTCTATAATTTTGTATTTATACTCCTTCCAAATTAAGCCTAAGTGAGAGTCGTATCCAGGGAAACAATCTTTATCGTTAATTCCACACAAACTTAAAAACCAAACATAGTATGTTGGTCAATGAAAACAAGTGCTGCAAATAAGTTGGATCAAGTCCAATTTGAATCTGATTTAGATCCAATAAGAGCTGAATTCAAGTACCCATTGATGATTGATCCCAACAAATCAAGTCGGGTCGTTGGGAAGTTGATCCATTTAGTTAACGAATCAAATTTGAATATACCCCAATCCAATCAACCACGACCCAATCAATTAGTTATGAAATATTATATATTATAATACTACTGTATTATATAAACAATTCAAATCGAATCAGATTTGAATCAAATATCGGATAAGATACTTGAAATCAATTTCAAATCATACTCTTGAAAAATCTGACAAATTCTTATTAGATTTGGATTTGTGGGATTTCTTAGGGGTGGCCATGAGTTGAGCTTGTCACGAGCTATTCAAGCTTGGCTTGGCTCAATTTAAACCGAGCTTCGAGTTGAGCTCGAGCCCAGCGAAACTCGATTCATGAGGCTCGTGAGGTTAGTATAATAAATAAATAATTTTTTATTATACATGCATACATACATACATATACATATATAAATATATAAAATAAATAGTTTTTATTATATATATTAATATTTTTATATAATGTTTTGTTTTTATGTATAATAGTAAATAATTTTTATAATTCTTATTTTTTGTATGTAAAATAAACACTTTTTTATATGTATAATAACAAATATTTTTTATAATTCTTACTTTGTTGTATGTAAAATAAAAAATATTTTTATATGTATAATTTTTATTTTTTTAGAAAAAACTTGGCGTGTAGTCAAGCTCAAACCAAGCCAAGCTCGAACTTGCGAGCTTTAGACCAAGCCGAGTTCAAGCTCAAGTCTCTAGCTCGAGCTCAAGCCTAAGACTATTTCAGTGAGCCGAGCTTGAGTAGCCAAGTATTTGGCTCGGCTCGAATCCACTCCTAGCAATTCGAATTGGATATATCCTTTACCAAATCCAATCTGATATGATCCATTTGTAGTCCTAATGGGAACCACAATCTCATTAACCAACTTTCTCCCCTTTAGAATTTAAAAGAACAAATACGACCAAAAAAATATTGTGGGTTGTTTCATTTTGAAACACAAACACAATGTTTAGACTTAATCCTGTTTATTGGTAGTGATTAGGCATTTTAATCATGATTTAAATTGAATTTTATTTGTTACAACGCTTTAAAGCTTTTTTTATTTTTTTTTTAATTTTGAGGTAACATACTAGTATACGTGTAAGTCCTAATGGGAACCACAATCTCATTAACCAACTTTCTCCCCTTTAGAATTTAAAAGAACAAATACGACCAAAAAAATATTGTGGGTTGTTTCATTTTGAAACACAAACACAATGTTTAGACTTAATCCTGTTTATTGGTGGTGATTAGGCATTTTAATCATGATTTAAATTGAATTTTATTTGTTACAACGCTTTAAAGCTTTTTTTATTTTTTTTTTAATTTTGAGGTAACATACTAGTATACGTGCATGAAACCTACATTTACTCCTCATAGACCACTTCTCACACCAATCAACATCACATTGCAGGCATGCATTAGGAATATCTTTCCATGAATGATAAAACAACATAACAACTATGGGAGATGCTCCCGATGTGTAGCTTCAATGTGATATTGGTGTAAATGGTAGATATGATCTCATATCCTCACATACATCCTGTGATGAGTAGGGGTATTCATTATTTAGTTAATCTAACCATGAGCTCTTTTTTTGAAAACAAACCAAAATCAATCGGTTATTTTGACCGATTTGGTTTTTCGATTTATTTAATATATTATATAAATAATATATATATATATATATACCAGTCAATTCAACTCAATTAATCTTCGATTTTTCTTAACCGAAAACTGAAACAATACCATCAATTTTTTACCAATCGATTTGACTAACCGGATTTGTTATTCGGTTCAGATTTTTCGTTTTTTGTTGGGCATGGAATGTGGCAGATGGAGTCCAATGTGCGAACACATATTATTAATCATTCATGGATTTTTTTAATAAGGAATTAGAGATGATTGAGGGATTGTCAGAATGATAATTTTTTTAATTTTTTAATGAGGGACATCCACGCATCAGCCAAGCTAAAATGTCATATAATGGACTTTCATTTTGTTTGCGTTAATTGAATACCATTTGAGTGTTTTCTGTCATTTCTAAGTTCTAACACACAATTAACAATACCACCTATCACCATCATATAAGAATGCAGAAAAGTCCCCTCACAGCCACGTGTCCCTCAAAACTATGCGAGCCATTTTACACGAGCGGAGGAGCCTAAAAGCCATTCCGTTGGCGGTTACTCCTCTACACCTTCCAAAATTTTGAGTCCGGATCTCCTGCCTATAACAATCTTGCCCACGTCTACCTACAACACACTATCTCTCATGAATTGAATTCGGATCTCCTATTTACGAGAATTTGTTCACTTTTACCCACAACATACTATCCCTCATGAATTGTGAATATTTTCCCCTGTATAATATTATGTAGATATTCTTCATGTGTGATTGCGATAAATGTGGATAAGAGATCTGGACTCTCATAAATTGAGAACATCTCCCCCTATATAATACTACACAGAGGATGAGATGTTCTCTATGTGTGACTGCGATAAATGTGGGCAGAAAATCCAGACTCCCAAAATTTTCTAGTTTTCTTTTCCATTCCCGCTCAAAGACCCTGCTTTTTCTCTTTTCTCTTCGGCAATGAAAATATAAAACCCTAATGCCCTCCACCACCAGTTGCAATGCTTTCTTTGAGGGCCACCGATCTTATCGGTGACAATACGAGGGGGTTTTTTCTTTTTACTGTCATCGGTGACCATTACCAGGTTGAGATTACTATCATCACATGATATTATATAATGTTAATTGCTTTCGGATGGTAATCTTATTGTATGAACACTTTGTTTTTTAAGATGTTTTCAATCTGAATATAACTTAGTGAACCATTTCAAATGAAACTATCATAGACAATCGGTTCTTCATGGTCTCGAACTATTGTTTCTGCATTAATTTAAAGTTTTAGTAAAGTTAAAATCTGTTTTCTAAATTTTGTTCATTTCAATCAGCACCAAATAGCCACGAGAGTGAAACTTATATTCCTACATTAATGATTTAGAGCTCTAGATAATGGAATCGTTTGATTTATGGGCCTAATGTACTTTTTGACTAAGAACCGTAACACCCAAAGACCATGTTGGAATGTTTTCTGGAACTTTTTTGGTATATAATTTGTCATTTTTTATTTCAAAATGGTTAAAAGCAAGGTTTTGTTGATTCAAACGGTTAGACCGTTCGGCCTGGGAATCATCCAAGCAACTGGTTGTTCCGCTTTATCTCGAATTTAGGTTTTAGTAAAAAACCATTGAAAAAATCAATAACCTATTGATCCGGGCGGTCGAATCGTTGATTAATTCAACAATTTTGATAATTTTTTATTTTTATTTTTTTAGAACAGACCATCCATTCAAACTGAACAATCAGATCATCAACCCAAAAACTGATGGCCCGAACGGTTACATTTCCGGGTCATTTTTTAAAATGCTGGTTAAAAGTATGCAAACAAGTTATTAATCTTAAGTTTTGTAGTTATGAATCTAAGAATCTGATGTCTAACTTTAAAGATCAAAAATCCCAGTTGAAACTGTTGAATAGGATCTGGGTTACTTGAAAAACTATTTAGTCTTTTGTGGAAGAGGTTAGATAGGTGTACCCTATGTCTCAAATATGGCTGCCATCTTTGATACAAAGACTCGCTAAGCTATACGAGTCCTAAAATATATGAAAGCGGTTGCAAATTTAAAAGTTACATAACATACTGGAATTTTTTTTTTTTGTTATCTACTTATTTACCTCTGAAGGAGCATATTTGTAGAGTGGAGTGTATGTGTATTTTTTTTCTTGGATGCATACCATAAGGAGAATTACATGACTCCCACCAGTGGGATATGACATATTAAAAATTAGTTATTCAACAAAAAATAAGGAAAAACTAGACAACTTCTTAAGTTGTTAGTGTCTGTAAGAAAACAGAGAGAAGTTGTTGGTCTCAATGAACAAACTTTCTAGAAAAAAAAAATACTTAAGAAATTAGAAAACAATACATTCATTCATTGGAACCAAGTTGGAAGAAAAAAAATACTTAGAACTAGTTGTGGTCATCAATGTGAGTATTCTGCAGTTGAAAGAGACAAACAAAAAACCTCAACATGAGATACAAATTTTTTAACAGTCTTTTGTTTTTCGGATTTTGGAAGATATTTGCTTGTGTTGGAGTCTATGGAATCTCATCCACTAGACCTGTTCATGGGCCGGGTGGCCCGATGGGCTGGCCCGGCCTGGCCCGACCCCTGGACAGGCTTGAATAGGTATATAGGCCCGTGGGCTTAACCTCGGGCCAAAAAGCCCGGCCCACAATAAATTCGAGTCGGATTCGGGATTTGACAAAATAGCCTGGCCTGACCTATAACTAAGCCTAAAAACCCTAGTTGAATACCCCTCTTTTTTTCACCTCCTTCCCTTCTTTTTTCCAACCGAATTCTTCTTCTCCACATCCTCTTTCTCTTCTTTATATTATTTTTTTAATATAAATAAATTTTGAATTTATATATATTTTTTAATGTAAATAAATTCTGATTTATATTGATTATTGAATAGGGAAAATTTCTAACTTTTTTTATTAGGTTGGGCTTCAGGCTCGGGCTTTTTATTAGGGCCGGGCTCGGGCCCAAGTTATAGGCCCATTGATCGGGCCGGACTTGGGCTCGGGCCTAACATATTTCTGTTAATGGAAAGTAACCATGAACAGGTCTATCAGCCACCCGTGTTTGAGTGAACGTGGCCAATAATGTGTTGTGATCACCAGATCCGAACTTGAAATTATCATCACGACTCCAAGTCCGAAAGAAAATGGATTATTTCCACAGATCAGATACCGAGGTGGAATCGGTAGATATTTGATCAAGCGGCGGAAGTCACGACCGCATGGATGAGGAAATGCAGTGGTTCTTTTGGAAATATTTTCCCATTTAAGAGCTGAGCCAATCAGTAAAGTCAACTGACTGCTCCTGCCGTGTTGGAAAGGCAAGGAAAGAAAGACTATAAAGAGCACAAAATCGTCTCAACTCGCAAATAGACGGGCGTTGATCGTCTTCCTTTTTTCTCGGAAGCATTTCATTATTCAGGAATCAGGACCACCTCTTACATTCTTTCGTTTTCCGTCTCCGCCACGATTTCACCACGGAAGACCTGAGGAGAGGCGTTCACACTGCATGATACAAGTGTATAACCAGTGATACCCGCCAAAATCAAACCATACTTTCAGCTTCTCCGAGAACCCTTAACTGTTGCATTTATTGAGTCTTGTTTGAAATGACAAATTACCTGGTTAGATCTCTGGTCCTAAGTCTCCTACATGGGAAGAACTGCAATCGTCTCGTTTCTCCGCTTACCACTGTAAGACCTGCAGAAACGTTTTGTGTCAAGCATCAGAACTACCTCTTCTTGGGCATCTCGCAACTGAGACGGACGTTGAGCACTTCGTCTTCGTCGGCGGAGACTGGGCTGGCCGAGAAGGATCCAAAGGAGAATTCGGATGCGGATGGTGCAGAACGACAGATGGGAGTGTCACAGGAGAACGGTGTCGTGGTTTCTAGCTATTGGGGAATTTCGCGGCCGAAGATTACAAGGGAGGACGGAACGGTTTGGCCTTGGAATTGCTTCAGGGTAAGGAAGAGTAAGGCTTCACTTGATTTTTTATCGCTTTTGTTTAGGTGATTTTATTTCAACTCTGAGATTGATGATAGAATTAACTGTTGCATTGCCTTGGTATTTTGAGTTTTTTGGAAGATAACATCGATCTGGTGTTAAATTACGTACCGACCTTGATTTCTTTTTTCGGAAATTAGTTATGTTTGAAGCTGTGGAGAATGTTGATCTGGTTTTGTTTTGGGTTTTTAGCATATAAGGCTTCACTTCTTCTTCTTGCCATTTGTTCACCAGAACCGCCGTCCGCCTCCGGCAACGTTGCCGGAGGTGGCGGCGGTGCTGGTGGTCATTCTTCTGCCCGCCGCCGCCACCACCTCTGTCTCTACCCATCTCTGGCAACGTTGCCGAAGGCGGAGGTGGCGGCGGGCGGCAGCGGACGGCGGTGGCGGGTGATGGCGGACGGCGACTCTGGTGAACAAATAGCAATATATTTAAAAAGTAATATATTTTAAAAAAAGTTAACCTGTTTTTAAATTTTTTTTAAATATAGGGTTTTTAGAAATTTAAAAATAAATTAATTTTAAAAAAATATCAATAAAAATAAAACACTGTTCATCATCTTCTTATTGCTATTTGTTCACCAGAACCGCCGTCCGCTGCTGCCTGCCGCTGCCCCCGCCTCCGGCAATGTTGCCGGAGGCAGAGGTGGTGGCAGCGCGGTGGTCATTCCTGGGCGGTACCCTTTATTAATATTATTTTTAAAAAGTTAATCTATTTTTTATTTTTTTTAAATATATTACTTTTATTGATATTAAACCCCCAAAATTGCCCTTGTATGTTACCCCTTCTCTTTTATAGCTTTAGGAACTTAATTTTGTATTTCTCTCTAAACTGATCTGGTGGCACCGACATATATGGTCCACCCTTGGAGAATTTCAGAAAATTTTTGAGACTGCAAAAAATATGATAAATGGACTAAGGTCACATACCTTACTTGCAGAATCAGTTATTTTTAACTTAATCTACTTGATTAATTTCATGGAATGGAATGGGACTGAAAAAGTACATTTGTTTGCTCAGGAAGCAAGGACAAATCTGATTGAATTTTATAAAGGATTAAAACAATTTTCTATATAAATATCATGAATCAATTCATTATGAAATGTATTACTAGTTAGTAGAAAAAGCGGTCATTTAATTAATAAATATCACTACAAGAGCCCAATGTTTTGATGCACCAATTTGGTGTTAAATTGCTGGCCTTGATATTATGCACCAATTTTAATAAATATCACCGCTGTAGTTTTTTTCGTTGTATTCTTGTATGCTTCAGTGCCTAACTCTTTTCTCTGTTTTTGTAGCCTTGGGAATCTTATTCAGCTGATTTGTCAATAGATCTGAGCAAACACCATGTACCTAAGACCTTTCTGGATAAAGTTGCATATAGAACGGTGAAATTTCTTAGGATTCCCACGGATATGTTCTTTCAGGTCAGTTATCTACTTCTTTTTCTTTTTTACCTTGTTATGCCTATGTTTATTGTTGAGCTTGCTGCTTATAACTTACAGCACTTATATATGTACACACAGATACATATATATGTGGTGGGTGCACTAGAGAGGTAGTCTGTTAACAAGGTTATACGATTATCAAGTTGGCAAATAATTGGATAAATGTTTATGTTGATAACGTCCCAGAGTGATCTGATTCAAATTTGGTCCAACAGATAAAAAAGTAACAGATGCTTTATGAACACTTGAATGTGGTAAAAAGGTTTTAAAACCAAAAGCTGAAAGGCTGTAGAATAATGTGTGTAAATTTTAAAATTGGCTTTGGATTATAAGGAATAAGTAGGGACTTATAGTTGCTGGACAAGGTAAAAACAAGCTCAGAAACAAATATAGAAGATTTGAAAACAAAGATAGGAGAAATCAGGGTTTGTGATATGGTCTGTTTTATCGTGAGCTGAGAGTTATAAAGTTGTATGGGTAATAAAGATAATGATTAGGGATTTCTGGTGACTGAGCAAGGTAAAAACAACCTCACAAACATATCTGTGGTATAAAAATTGAAGGAGATATTTAGAGTTGTAAGTTAAAATTTTCTTTTAATTCATACATTCATTATAAAAAAAAAAGCCATACATTCATTAAAAGTAACTGAAATTCTTGATGCCAATACTTTGGATAGAATTTTATAAACACTACCTATTAGGCTTTTAGGTCTATAATCCTTTATATCACAAGCATCTTCTTTCTTCGGGACCAAAATAATAAAATTGGAATTGAGACTTCTCTCCAAAGCTACATTTGAGTGAAACTCCTCAAATACTTTTAGTAGGTCCTCTTTGAGGAAATGCTAGCCTACCTTGAAAAAAAGAATTGTGAACCCATCCGGCCCTGGAACTTTGTCTCTTCTATCTGTTTAACAGTCTCCCATACTTCCTCCTGTGAAAAAGGTTTTACCAGCTTCGAAGCTTCCTCTTCTGATATACTGCTGAACTGTAGCCCATTTAACTGAGGCCATATCTTGAAACTCTCCTTATACAGGTTTGAGTAGTATTCCACTATTGCTTCTTTGATTCTTCCAGCTCCATTCACCATCTCCCTATTGACTTTTAGGCACCTTATATTGTTCACTCTTTTCTTGGCACTTGCCATTTTACGGAAGTATGCAGTATTACTATCCCCTTCAACCATAAATTTCTCAATCTTTTCCTCCACTTTATTTCTTCTTGAACTGAAAGCTTGTCAAAAGTTAGTTTTGTTTCCTCCGTCCTTTTACTTCTTGAATTTCCCCCATTTCTTCTTCCCTGTCAATGCCCACTATATGTTGCAGAAATTCTAGCTTTCTGACTGCCACCCCTTAAAAGTTTTCTTGTTCCATTTCTTGATTTCCATTTTCTTTCAACCCTTTTAGCTTCAAAAACATAGCATGATTGGCTGACCGAGACAACTGCATCTCTACCCACCAATTCTTCAACAAGCCCACAAAGCCGAGCTCTTTCAGCCACATATGTTCAAACCTAAAAGGACCTGGAGCTTTTTCATTTCCAACATTATCCAAAAGTAAAGGCATATGTTCAGAGATGGGTCTCAGCAGGGCACTTGAGCCAAATCTTGGAAGCCCTCCTCCCAATCTGGTGAGATAGTGAAACCTGTCCAACTTCACTAAAGTAGGCTGTGATTGATTATTAGTCCATGTGAATCTTGCCCCACTAAGCAGAAGAACAATTAGATCCCTTCTGTTAACAAAATTTTCAAATTCTCTCATACTTATATCTCTTCTGGCCTTCCCTTCTTCTCATAGAAAATCTTGTTGTATTGAAGTTGCCACTTGAGAATATGTACAGTATGGCCCTCCCTTTTTTCTTTCTTGTCTTCAATCAAAGTTATCTTTTTTTTTTTTTAAAAAAAAAAAAGGCCACTTAAGCACCATGGCAATGACACATTACACCCTGTAATGTCACCCAGGTCTGCCCAAAACGAAGTCATCTCTGAACTGTCAGTAGGCTCATAGATGGTAGTAAGCCCCTGAAGTTGCCTGAAATCAAGCCAAGGAGTACAGTAACAGAATAAGCACCTACCTTTGTATTCGATACTTCATTTCTGTTACTGTCCCAGACTACTAAAATACTTCCATCTGTCCAATTTCTGGTAACATTCACACTACCTACAACTCCAAATACTTCTAAAAAGGTGCTCACTAACCTGCTGAAATTAGCTTCTTGTAAACATAAAATGTCATGGATATCTGCATTGTTTACCATTAAAACCGCTGGAAGCAAGCTCAGATGATTATGTCCTCGGAAACGGAAATACTAGTAACCATAAACACAATCAGAATTGTAAAAGTCTCTAAGCATTTTTCTCTCTCATGTATGGATGAATATTCTATTCAGTTTCCTTGGAAGGTGACCTTTTACTTTGAGAAGTTCAAAAAATGAGCTTTTGGTTTGAATTGAAAATTCTGTTTTCTTCCCCTCTTTCTTGGAGCTCCAAAAGGCAGCTTCATCAATGTCTTACCTAATGTACCCTTCAGAAATTCTTTATTTTATTTTCAAAGTTACTAAAAGAAATTGCTCTGAAAAGCTTATCCAGGTGCCCATACTCAGTTGAGTCATTTTAGTGTTCTAGGGCAGAGATTCTAAGGTAACCTGTCCAATATTCTTCATTTGGGTGGAACAGGGTGAGGGGTGTTCCAAACCTCTCTGTAGATTGTATTACCAACAGACTCAGAATAATAAAAGATAAAACCAAGCACTTTTCACAAAAAGAGAGCTTACCCAGGTGTCCCAAGCACCTTCCACACAAGAAATTTCAATAAAAGGACTCCCTTCTTAAATTTACATAGAAGGGAATGAAGTCAGTTCTGTCCTCTATTTTTCTCTATCTCAAGTTGGTATGAGGGTGGGGAACAGTATTTTTTCAGCAAAGAATATATTTTATCCATATGATATGGAACTTTAAATTGCATGGATTTTCTTTAAACATTATCATTCTAAGTTTATTGTCTATGCTAGCTTTTTTCCACTTTTTTTATGAACAGCGAGTGCCGGATTGGGTTTTCAAATATTGTTATTTTTTACTTTCTCTCAGTGTTAGGTAATTGGTGTTGTGACTATTCTTATCCTTTCAATTGTGATACAGAGGCGGTATGGGTGTCATGCAATGATGCTGGAAACTGTGGCAGCTGTTCCTGGCATGGTAGGAGGAATGCTCTTGCATCTTAAGTCTCTTCGTAAGTTTCAGCAAACTGGTGGTTGGATTAAGGCGTTACTTGAAGAAGCAGAGAATGAGAGGATGCATTTGATGACCATGGTGGAGCTTGTGAAGCCTAAATGGTATGAAAGGCTATTGGTTCTTACTGTTCAGGGAGTCTTCTTCAACTCTTTCTTCATTCTCTATGTGCTTTCCCCAAAGTTGGCACACAGATTTGTTGGGTATTTGGAGGAGGAGGCAGTACATTCATACACTGAATACTTGGAGGCTATCGAGAGTGGTGAAGTTGAAAATGTTCCAGCTCCTGCTATTGCCATTGATTATTGGAGGCTACCAAAGGATGCCACTCTGAAGGATGTTGTGACTGTTATTCGTGCAGATGAAGCCCATCATCGAGATGTCAACCACTTTGCTTCAGTGAGTTTCACAAGCCTTGTACCATCCATGATTTTAATTTGTTATCTTCTTCTAAGAAATTATTTGGTATTCATTTCTGAGGATGATATAATCAGCCACAGATGTTTTTTTTTTTTATCAGTGAAAATGATTTTATTAAAAAAGAGAATATTAGTACAGAGAATGGGTAGCCTCGGCTACCCTCCAAAGACATTCCGCCTAAAATTTGCTTTGTAGACTTACAACAGAGCCCAAAAACAATGTTCCCTGTTAGCCCCTTGCTTTGCTAGCTGATCTGCAAACCCGTTTGCTGCTCTTGGAGTCAACTGAAATAAAACCCGCATATCCTTTGTGGAGTGATTAATTTTCTTAATCTCATTTCTGAATACCCATGGAGCCTTTCCATCCTGCTTCAGCCAGCTTATCACCACTTTGGAGTCGCCGTCTACAACCAACTTCCTTACACCTATTTCTGAGGCCTTTTGTATACCGAAAACCAAAGCTTTTTGTTCAGCTGTAATGGAGTCTCCTCACCCAATAGGGCTGGAAAACAGCCCCACTACATTCCCCCTGTCATCTCTAATGACCCCACCAATACCAGCCATGCCCGGGTTGCCAAAACTGCTCCCATCAAAGTTTAATTTGAGGATTAAACAACAACAATTAGGTGAAAGGCACCAGCCAGGCTTCCTCCTCTGCATCAGATCACAGGTGTTAATTGCACCATGGTAAACTTCCCAACAAAAGGCACCCACTTTAGGGGGAATAGGGTGACACCAGACTTCACGGAATGGAAAATGGACCCCAGGTTGAAAAGAAGTCAAAGCTTTGAAGAAGGACGCACAACTGAACTCACCAAGGGGGTTAGGAATCCAATTTCTAGTGTCTTGCTTGGTAGAATCTATACAAATCCCATCAAGCAACTGAATAGTAGCAGACACCAAATCCAACTCCGAGTCACGCACATTTCTGTGTAGACCCAGGTTCCAAGCATACCCAGATTGCGAGGGAGAGGGGGACAGGAAATCAGCAACCAGCTTCCCTTTAAAGCAGGACAAAGCAAAAACTAAAGGGAATAAAGTCTTTAAATAAGAGTCACCCACCCAAACATCTTCCCAAAATTTGACTTTGTTACCTGAGTTGAGATCAAACCTGACATGATTAAGGAACGATGAGAGGAGTTTGTGAATCGCTTTCCACGGTGAAGCATTGGAAACCCTGTAAGACACTCCAGCATTCCAACCATTTTCAGAGAGCCCATGAATACTAGTCACAATTTTGTGCCACAGCCTATCTGTTTCTTGTGGGAACCTCCATAACCACTTTCCTAGTAGAGCCTCATTCTTTTCCTTCAACCTTCCTAACCCCAATCCTCCAAATTCTTTCCTCCTAGTTACAATATCCCATTTTACTAAACAATCTTTCTTCTTCTCGCCCGGTTCCCACAAGAAATCCCTCATTATTCTCTCTAATTTCTTTCTCACAACTTGAGGCAAACTAAACACCGAGAAGCAGTAAACTGGAAGGCTTGCTAGGGTAGACTTGATAAGAGTAATCCTTCCCCCCAGAGAGATATAATTCCTCTTCCACACTGCACGTTTCTTTTCAAACCTCTCCACAACTGGATTCCAAAAGTCTATGCTTCTGGGATTTGCACCAAGGGGGAGCCCTAAATACTTGAGTGGCCACTCACTGCTTAACATCCTAGTTCCTCGGCCCAAACATTAATCTCTTCTGGTGCTAATTTGATCCCTGCCACCTGGCTCTTGTGGAGATTCACTCTTAGATTTGTCACTTTTTCAAAGAGTTTTACCAACATTCTCAGATTTCTTGCCCCTAACTCATCACCGGCCTCACAAAAGATAATGATGTCATCCGCAAATTGTAGTTGTGTTAGCACCACCCTCTCCCTTCATACTTTCCAACCCTTTAACAAGCCTACCTTCGCTGCCCTCGAGATCAATCTGCTAAAGGCCTCAACTAAAATGGTGAAGAGGAAAGGAGACAAAGGGTCCCCTTGTCTCACACCTCTTAGTGCACCAAAGAAGTCCTTAATTGCACCATTCACCAACACTGAAAAATGGGAAGATTGAAGATATCCTTTAATCCATTTACACAATCTTGCCCCAAAACCATACTTTCTCAAAGCTTCAGCACACTCATTGGCAATGAGTATTTGATCTAGCTTACACACAATGCCCTTCCTTCTTGCTACTTTGAAATCCTCCACACACTCATTGGCAATGAGTATTTGATCTGAAATTTGTCTATCTTTGATGAAGGCCCCTTGAAAATGAGATATGATTGACGGGAGGGCCTTTTTTAACCGAATAGAGAGGACTTTTGCAAGGATTTTATACTGACTTGTCACCAGGCTGATTGGCCTAAAATCCTTGGGTTGGCAGGCACCAGATTTCTTGGGAACCAACGCAATGAAAAGTAGTTGCAAACTTGTAATTGCTTCAGCTGAGTTATTGCTTTGTCGAAGGGAATAAAGGATATATTGATGATAACTATTTCTATTTTCCATATTTCCATGCAAAATCTAAAGGGCACTGTCATTATCATCATCCAAGCCTTATCCCATCTATATGAGTTGGCGACATTCATCGCCATTCCGTTCTATTTAATGCATTATCCATTGTTAAATTGTTGATACTTGTATCATTTCTTACTACTTCTACCCTTGCCCCTTTTGATCTACCCCTAGCCCTTGTAGCCCCTACAACTTGCAATAAATCATTTCTTCTTACGGGTGTTGTTGATGGTTTTCTATGCACATGACCAAACCATCATTGTATACTTTCTCTCATTTTATCACCTATTGGAACTACTCCTAGTTCCTTCCAATGACTTATTTCTTATCTTATCCTTTCTAGTTTTTCCACTCATTCATACCAGCATCGAACTTTTGACGCTCATTTTTTTTTTACATGTTTCTTGACTGCCCAATACTCTACTCCATACTAGAGGAGCAAGTTGCACAGGTTGGGCTGGGTTTAAGCTCAATCCAAACCCAACCCTAAGAATTGTGCTTGAGTAAGTCCCAACCAGGCTTGATGTCATGCCCGATTTGTCAAACCCAGGTCCAGCCCACACTGAAATTTGTTGCAGTTGGGCCTGGGCAGGGTTCGGGTTGGTTAATTAGCTCACACTAAAATTTGACATAAATGTATGTCTGCATGCATGCATGTATACAAATATGTTTACATACATGTATGTATGCATACAAGTATGTGCCTATATATGTATGTATGTATGCATATAGTTGGGCCAGGCTTGGGTTGGGATAAGGTTGAACCAGGTTTCGGCTGTGCTTGAGCTACTTAAGGGCTAAGCCCAGAACCTGGCCAAACCTGAAAAAAAAGAAAAGAAAAAAATACCAAACTTTTGGGCCTAGGCCCAGCCCTAGGACCGAAATCCAAGCCTAACCCATGTAAAGTTGTGGGTTGGGTTGGTTTGAACTCGGGTTGGGCCCGCCCAAGTTACATCCCTACTCCATACAACATAGCTACTTATGACTGTTTTATAGAAGTTTCCTTTTAATCTAAGTTGTATTCACCTATCACATAAAACTTTGGATACAACCCTCTGTTTTTCCCATTTTGCTCTAATTTTATGTGAGGCATCTTCCTCAATCTCTCCCTTGTTTTGAATTATTGAACCATGGTATCAAACAGTTGAAAAGCAGTCCTAGAAGTATGGGACTGTGCTAGAAAACCAGAAAAATTAACAAGAGAAGATTAGAGAAGAAGAGAGAGAGAGAGAGAACTGCGGAAAGGAGAGTTAGAGGATGAGGAGTTCGAACTAAACCTCCCTCTAACACTCTAATACGTTTTATTTAAGTTAATCTTTGATAAATTACAGAGAGGCCCTTGAGTGGGCAGAAAAATACAAAAACAGAACACTACAGAGTATGGGCCCAGAATAAGGCCCATAACAGAGAGAAACATAACATAACATGAAGTGACAGTCTATGGGCCATTCGGCCCATCTCCTCTACACTCCCCCTTGGAAATGCCCTTGGTGAGAAAGTCTGTCAATTGTCCTTCAGAAGTAATGAATGGAAGACACTTCTCCGGAGGAGACTCTTTCTCGAATAAAGTGTCAATCAACTTCAATATGTTTGGTTCGATCATGTTGTACCGGGTTGTGAGCAATGTTGACGGCAGCTTGATTATCACAGTACAACATCATGGGTTTGTCATGATCAATCCCAAGTTCTTCCATTAAGGACCTTAGCCACAACAATTCCGAGACTCCATGTGCCATGGTTCTATACTCTGCTTCTGCGGAGGATCGGGCCACAACAGATTGTTTCTTACTCCTCCAAGAGACAACATTACCAGCCACCAGACTGCAATACCCTGAAGTAGATCTTCTATCATCAATATTTTCAGCTCAATCAGCATCAGTATAGGCATCAAGTTTCAGATGACCATGCTTGGTAAATAGAATTCCTTTCCCTGGAGAGCCTTTCAGATAGCACAAAATCCGTTCTGCTGCTGCCATATGAGTATCTCTAGGAGCATGCATGAACTGACTAATGCAACTGACAGCATACGCAATATCTAGCCTAATCATGCACAGGTACAGAAGCTTCCCAAGAAGTCTCTGAAAAACCCTTTTGTCTTCCAACAAAGTTTCATCCGAAGCTGAAAGTTTGTGACTCATATCAATGAGAGTTGCAGTTGGTCTTGCACCCAATTTTCCAGTTTCAGACAACAAATCAAGAACATATTTCCTTTGGGAAATAAGAATCCCATCCTTGGATTTGGCAACTTCTATGCCAAGGAAGTATCTCAACTCCCCCAGATCCTTAATCTCAAATTCTGTACGGAGGAAAGAATTAAGGGCCAGAATGCCTGAGGCATCATCGCCAGTCACTATAATGTCATCAACATACACAATGAGATACACTGCTAGAGATCTACTTTTCTTCACAAACAGAGTATGATCTGACTGTATCTAAACATAGCCGAATTTAACAAGTGCAGCTCTAAATCTCTCAAACCAGGCTCTAGGAGATTGTTTGAGACCATAAAGAGATTTATTCAATTTACATACCTTTCCTTGCATATCTTTCCCATACATCCCTGGAGGAAGACACATGTAGACCTCCTCATGTAAGTCACTATTCAAAAATGCATTCTTTACATCTAACTTATAGAGAGGCTAATCAAAGTGAACTGCTAGAGATAAAAGAACCCTCACAGATGTCATCTTGGCAACAGGGACAAAAGTCTCCAGGTAGTCAATCCCATATGTCTGTGTGTAGCCTTTTCCAACAAGTCTGGCCTTGTACCTCTCAATAGTTCCATCAGCCCTGTATTTAATGGTAAAATCCCACTTGCACCCAACTGGATCCTTCCCTTCAAGAAAATCCACCACCTCCCAAGTACCATTTGCATTAGAGCATCAATTTCGATCTCCATGGCATCTCTCCATTCTGGAATCCCAAGAGCTTCTGAGACAGACCTAGGAATGGGGTTAGAAGCAACAGAAGAGAGATAGGCAAAGTATGAAGGAGAAAGCAGGTCATAAGAAAGGTGTTTGGAAATGCAGTGTGCAGTACACTTCCGCTTCCCTTTCCTAACAGCAATGGGGACATCAAGGTTTGGGAAGGATGATTCCAAAGGAGCTGAAGCAGTACCTGTTATCTCATCTGTGATTGGGAATGTATGAGCATCATCTGTTGTAAAGGAAACTACTTGCTCATTCCTGGATCTCTGTCTTTGATACACTTTGGGATTATGGATAGGATGAGGAGGTAAAGAAATAGGGGCACTAGGACAAAAGGTATGAAGTGATTGATCATCCTTTGATTCATTTGGTGAGGATACAGGTTTGTCAAGAGACTCAACTGGGATAGGAAGAGGAAGGGAAAAAACCTGTGACAGACTCTCCCCTTGTGGACAATGTCCTTCTTGAGAGGAATCATAAAAAGGAGAAAGTTCATCAAAGGTAACATCCATAGAGACATGTCGGTTGCCAATCTTTGGATCAAAACAACAATAACCCTTTTGTGTGGAGGAGTAACCAAGGAAGATGCATTTGTGGGCTTTCGGTTCAAACTTATGTCTCTGCACACTTGGAATGTGAACATAGCAGGTACATCCAAACACACGAAGAGGAATTGGGAAGAGCTTGTCTGGATGAAGAAGACAAAAGGTGGATTTAAACCCTAAAACCCTGGATGGCATACGGTTTATGAGATAGGTAGCAATCAGTACAGCATCACCCCAAAATCTTGTGGGAACATGTGAGGCAAACAAAAGGCTCCTTGCAACTTCAACAATATGTCTATTTTTTCTCTCAGCAATTCCATTTTGTTCAGGGGTTCTAACACAGGAGCTTTGATGAATAACCCCCATGTCAGAGAGATACAAGGATAAACTCTTCTCAAAATACTCTTTTGCATTGTCAGATCTGAAAACCTTAATTATGGTATCAAATTGAATTAAAACAAGCTCATGAAATTGCCTCACAAGTCTTGGGACTTCATCCCGGGATTTCATTAAGTATATCCAAGTGAATCTAGAAAAGTCATCAATAAACAAGATAAAATATATGTAACCCCCCATAGAGGATAGGCGGTAAGGCCCCCACACATCAGAGTGCACAATATGAAAGGGAAAAGAGGATCTTTTATTGCTCATAAGGTAATTTTTTCTACAATGCTTTGACAACTGACAGGACTCACAATTGAGACTGGACACACTGACTCCCTTAAATAGTTTTGGAAACAAATGGCTTAAAGCAGAAAAAGGTAAATGACCCAACCGACAATGACTCAACATAATTTGACTAACAGACTCTGAAAAAGTAGAACCAAAAGCAACATTCTTGAGATGATTAAAGCATTGGCCAGCGGTGTCGAGCAAGTATATTCCATTCGCTTCATGGCCACTCCCAATCACCTTCTGAGACTTCAGGTCCTGAAACACACAGCGAGATTGGAAAAAGGTTACACAACAATTATATGACTTGGTCAGGCTACTTACAAATGATAAGTTGGTATTTAATTTCGGCACATGAAGAGTGGAAGATAAGAATAAGGAGTCTGTAGCCTTGACAGTTCCCTTACCAGAAATAGGGGCAAGAGAACCATCAGCTAAGGTGATTTTGTCACGACTAGGAAGTAAACCATATGAAACAAACAAAGTGTCAATGTTGGTCATATGATCAGAAGCACCTGAGCCTATGATCCAAGGGGTTTTGTGATTACCTGAGGTGGATGCATGGTTAGCGGAAGCCCTTATACCTGAGTGAGCAAATGCAATGGTGGCTGGACTTCCAGAAGGGATGGATGATGAAGATACAACTTCAAGCTGACTGATCATCTTTCCAAACTTCTCATATTCAACTATGCACTGGTAGACTCAACCTCTGTATCTGTGCTTGTGGCTGCATGTGCACTTCCTGTCTTTCTACTATCATTCTTCTTCTGGAATCTGATAGGTACAAGATTGGGATGCAATTTCCAGCACTTGTCCTTTGTGTGTTTCGGCTTCTTACAATATTCACACACCACATCCTTCCTTCCTGTGCCACTGTGAGCTCCTGTAACCCCTTTGGGTTTAATTCCCATATTTGCAAAATGGTCATTGATACGACTCCTTGAACCTGCACTTGCCTCCTACTTTCTTCACTGCTGACCAAAGTATATGCTTGTGACAATGAAACATCTTCCTTAGACAAGATGTTTTGCTTTGTAATGTCGTATTCAGAGTTCAGCCCTGTCAAGAACCCAAAGACCCTATTCCTTTCAACCAATTTGCTGTAGGTTTCAGCATCCTTGGGGGTATCCCATGTCACAGCCTCTATCAAATCAATTTCTTGCCATAGAGATTTCAGGGTTGAGAAGTATGCTGCAAGTGACTTCTCCCCCTGCCTTAGATTTTTCACATCACTTCTCAATTTATAGGCTCTGGCAACATTCAACTTCTGGGAGTAAGTTTTTGCAACACTGTCCCAGATTTCTTTAGCCAAGTTCATCCACAGGTAATGTTGGCTAATCTATGGCTGCATTGAGTTCACAAGCCACCCAATCACTATGTAATTCTCCTGCACCCATTTCTCATAGGAGGGATCCTCCTCTGGGGGAGCTTTCTTGCTTCCAGAGATAAACCCCCACTTTCCTCTACTGCAAATATGAATTTTTACGGATTGTGACCAGGCCAAATAATTGGTTCCATCCAATTTAATTGTAGTTACAGCCAACAAGAAATCAGTTGTAGTTCCTGAATTATGTCCATATTCAGTAGTGCTCTTGTTCTCAATTTCTGAGTAGTCCATTATGTAACAGTTTCAATTAGGGTTTCGGCAAGCCTTTAAAAGTGATCTGACTTCAAAGAACTCAGATTGAGTTGAAATAATAGCAAACACAACAACACACAAACTCAGTTCAGAACTGACAGCCGTGAGAACCAAGTTCGGTGGCAGCACTTTCAAAGAGAAGAAACCCTAGTTCAGCCTTCAAGGAACAATCAGCAGGCCTCCAAACAATATGTATTCTTGGTTCCCAACAATAATTTCCCAAGGAGAACAAAGAAACCAGTCCACAGTACCTAAGAGGACTTTTTACAAACATTATGTATGCAACAGTTAACACTTCACTATTAATAAGCAGAAATCACTTCAAGAACACTTTGTCTAGGTCCAAGAAGCAGCTGAACTAAAGTAGAGGCTTGTACCACTTAATTTAAATCAGTTTTTCAGCAGTTTGGAAGCCCAATAACAGCCGAACAACACTTTTAGAATAACCCATAAATCAGTCCAGCAACAATGGGCCGAATGGAGGTGTGCTTTGAATGCTTTAACAGTCCTCCCAAATAACAAAAATAACTCAGCAAATAACTAAGAAAACAACTTACAGTATCTTTGGTTTGAACTTCAAACCAGGCCGAACTCTTTTCTCTCTGAGCTAGCTTCGAAATCCATTTTCTTTTATTTCAAATCAGGCTGAAAAAAACATGTTCTCTGATTCCTCCTGGTCATCGAACCTTTCTCCAAGTGTATAGAAACTTGGGTACCCTCCAATGACCTCCAAGAACCAGGCGAATGACTGTAAACATTCAGCCCTAGAACCTCCTTATGCAGTTGGCTGAACTAGAACCACATGAGGGACACGTCAAGTAACGACCCGCTCTGATACCAAGTTGAAAAACAGTCCTAGAAGTATGGGACTATGCTAGAAACCAGAAAAACTAACAAGAGAAGATTAGAAAAGATTAGAGAAGAAGAGAGAGAGAGAGAGAACTGCGGCAAGGAGAGTTAGAGGATGAGGAGTTCGAACTAAACCTCCCTCTAACACTCTAATACCTTTTATTTAAGTTAATCTTTGATAAATTACAGAGAGGCCCTTGAGTGGGTAAAAAAATATAAAAACAGAACACTACAGAGTATGGGCCCAGAATAAGGCCCATAACAGAGAGAAACATAACACAACATGAAGTGACAGTCTATGGGCCATTCGGCCCATCTCCTCTACACAAACAATGTCATGTTGAGGGTTATCTGCTGGTTTCCAATCTTAAGTGCACCCTGATTTGCTCTCCTATTTGTATTAATTTTCATGTCATATATTCTATTTTAGTCCTACTTATTTTAAAATCTCTTGTTTCCAAGACATTTGTCCATAAGCTTAATTTTAATTTTACATTCAACCTTCATTAGTTTCATTTATTAAAGCAAAGTCACCAGAAAACAACATGCACCATGGGACATCTTCCTGAATATATTTGGTCAAATTCATCTATGATTAGTGCAAATAGATAAGGACTAAGTGCTGAACCTTGGTGAGAACCCACCCTAACTATGAAATCTGATGTCTCTCCCACAGTTGTTCTAACATTGGTCATTGCATCCTTATACATATCCTTATTTAAGTGTATTTACCCATTTGGAACCCCTTTCTTTCCAAAGACCCACCATACTGTCTCTCTAGGAACCCTATCATATGCTATCTCTAGATCAATGAACATCAAATCAAAGATCTCTTTTTTCTTCTCTAAACTTTTCTATCAATCATTGCAAAAGAAGATAGTTTCCATGATTGATCTCCCTAAGATAAACCCAAATTGATTCTCTGATACACATGTTTCATGTTGTAATCTTTAGTTTCCATGATTGATCTCCCTAAGATAAACCCAAATTGATTCTCTGATATACATGTTTCATGTTGTAATCTTTGCTCAGTTGGTCTAATTGATAACTCACAATAACACATCTTGGCATTTGTCTTTGAAATTAATTCTGACAATAGTTGCTTAGTTTAATACCGTATTTTTATATGTTGAGAATGATGTTGTTAGCTTTTTATAGAGAAAAATGGACATAAGAAAGAAGCTTGGAAATCTTGATGTCACGCTATAAGTTTTTATATATTGTGGTGTATGGTGTGGTATAAAGACATGTTGGGAGGGCTTTGTATGGCAACTACCATAGATGTAGCATGAGGTGGATATCCTAATAATTCCACATGCTTGATGTCTCCCCCCTACTGGGGCAAATTTTAACTTAGCAAACCCTTGCCAAGTGGGTACCATTTTTTTTTTTGAAAATTTTGACCTGTTTAACATTAATCTTTCCTTGGTTGATGATTGACATCCTTTTCAGTCTCATGCCTTGAAAATTAAAGAAAAGAAATAAGTAATCTCTGGGAATGTTGGAACTGCTGTAAATGTCTAAATATCTGATTTTCACTCTTCATGTTGTTTCTCTCTGTATTGTTGTTTCTTTTTTTATTTGGATATTTATATTCAATTATCTTGGTGTCTCATTCTGGGATTAATAGATTGATCAGTTAATTTTCTTCTGATTTTGATATAGATCTCCCCTCTCTCTGTGATAATTCATCTTATTTTAAATATTATATTGATGGTCGTGTTATTCTTGTATTTTGACACACTGCATGTGATGCAGGACATTCATTTCCTAGGCAAGGAATTGAGGGAGGCTCCAGCTCCTATCGATTACCATTAGTATATCATTCCCTTTCTGGTTTATGTGTAGGGGTGTATATTTGTATTAGCGAATCTGTATCTAATTGCTATATAGAGGAATAAGATGTACTATATAGAGGAATAAGATGTAGTAGTCCGTCAAGGGTGATAGAGAAGGGTAAATCAGTGTAATCCCATGTAGAAACACGCTATTTTACAGTATGTTCTTCCTAAGTGGGTAAATATGAACTTCTGATGAAAAAGAAAGAGAAATTGAATCTGGCTTTGGGGACCAACAGCAACAGGTAAGTGGTTGAATGGAATTGTTTCTGATTACTTATTATGGGTACAAGCTTTTAAGTTTTAGATGGCTGGTACCGGTCTAGAGGCGAGATCCTTTTCCTCTTATTTCTGTTTCCGAGTGATTTTTTTGCACAAATTATGTTTATTTAGGCTGTCTGTTGAGCCCGGATCCTGTAAGCAAAAAACGTGGTCTTCGTCTTAATTGCTTGGTTGTATTAATATTTTGTGGTGGCAAGCCTTAGAAAGTGTGAGTTCGAGACTTCAAGTCGGCCACTGGTCTATAATCAGACCACCACTGACCACTCCCAAGAACTCGACAGGACCAGCGTTAGGTAACGATCTTTTGGCCTTTTAAGGTGGGTGAAATTTAATTAAGGCCGAACAGCGCAACGAATAATCAGTACAAAGCATATTGGTATAAATCCATTCAAATGTGCTGAAAGTAAACATCGTGATTGAATCGTTGCAGGAAAATAAAGCTCAAATCAACTCTAAAACATCGACAGGAGATGGGGTACCGCGGATGGTGAAATCGGATTTGGTCCTCACAAGACCGTGATCACACCGATGGCACAGTCATTTGCATGCAGCTTTGAATTGAAAATATTCCCGATACACGGTTATAAAACGTCTCTGAGAACGGTATGAACATAGTCTTGTGAGCAATGAAACCGATCTCAGTTGTGTATCGTCGTGAAAGCTAAAAATATGTCATTATACGATTCAATAGACAAACCCAATCAAAAGCACCCCTAGAAAATTTGGTGAATTTTTCGTTGGTTAAGGGGGTACCGAAGAAGTTCTGATGATGACCAAAGAAAAGAAGACATGCGAAGGGGATTTAAAAATCGTAATTGAGAACTTTCAAAGGAAGATCACACCCCTGTAGAGCATTTAGAAGTCGAATAATCATCATTGGTTTACAGTTTTACCGGTTAGCTGAGTGGTACATTTACATCATTCAGACTGTAAAAACTGTCAACTAAACTGGACCTCAAAAGTTCTCAGGCCATCACTGGTCAAACCAACATCGCATCGGAGAAATGGACACGTCACCACTCTGCCCTACTACGGATTTTCTTCTCTCACTCTGGTTCAATGGTTCTTTGACATGGGCAAAGAAAAGGCCGGTCCAATCTCCATGAAAGCAAATGGATGGTACCATCTCCATATCTTTTGATGATATATTGGATATTGCAGAGAATATCATGCAATCAAGGTTTAAAATATCGATACATCTGATACACCGGTAGGGGCATATCGAACGAATCGATACACATTTTTATTACTTTTTTTTTTTTGTAACCGGTTCAGGGGCCGGTTTAGGTCTCCTCTACCCCCTGAACCGGTCAGACCTCCAATACATCCACTGTAGGGGCATATTGGAGGGGTCCCGAAATGATACGTATCGGCCGATACGTGTCGATACTTTGAACCTTACATGCAATACCAACCAAGAAATTGTTGATGTTGAAATTCGCCACAAGGGTAGAGATGGAAAGTTATTGGAGTAGGGTATACCTTGGCTCGACACCTTGACTAATGAGGGAGACCTGCAATCATACCAGAAGTGAGTTGGAGATCTCAATGGGATGAGCTGGAGAGTTCGGTGAGATGAGACGTGTGCCGAGGTGTTCAACATGCATAGTAGCATAATGTAGTGTAATGTTGTGTTCAAATGAATGAGGAATTCACCTATTTATAGGAGAGGGACTTCATCCAAGAATTGACATGTCATTTACATGTGGCCAGAGCTTAGTCCACTTGTCACACCCTTGCTTGACACATGTGCACATTGCATGTGTAAACATATTATGCATGTGATAGGTAGTGGACATGTATAGAAGGCACTAGCATCGATGTTCTGATCAACTCAGCCACATGTTGCTTGAGCATGTTATGAGTTGGTGCCAGGTTAGCTCGACAAGATTAGGTCAATAAGTCAGTTCAGCCAAGTCAAATCGACTCATAGATTCATATAGGTTAGGTTAGCTGGCCAGGTCAATTAACAATTAACACTTTTGACTATAATTGATTTTGGTTGTATCAAGAAGCATCGTAGCCACCACTATGCTAACTCATGCCATAGTTGTGATGAGTTGAGCCGAAAGAAAACAACCTTTGACTTAGTAAGAGAGGATTTTGATTAGATGATTCAACAAAAAGGGTTAAGGGTTTTTACTTGTAGACAGGAAGATTTGCCAATGTATGAGTACCTCAAAATGAATAGTTATTAGAAGTTGTCATTCCAATGGGGGTTTTAGGATGAGAGTTTGGGCCTTTGGAGTTTAGTGCAAGGGGTGTCATTATCTTAAAACTGAATTGAAGTAAGGTGGATGGGAGTTCAATAAATTAAAACTTCGTTTTAGGAGTTAAAGTGCTCTTGGTTTTGAACTCTTAACTTTTATAGAAAAAAGTTGGAGTTATGAATGTAGAAGTAGTTTGATGAACAAGTGCAAGTATTTTACACACTTACATTTTGAATATCTAATGTTATGATGGTGTTTGGTATGACTTTCATCATTTATTTGAAAAACGGTGCCAATTCATCACCATGTAGACATTTATCCCAAAATACTATTTGGTAAGATTGTTTATTTGTGTTTATCAAATAAATGCTTGTCTCGGTTTATTTGTGAGCCAACGGTTGGGGGAAGTTTCATTTTAAACCAAGGTGTTTATTTACTATTTTGATTATGTGGTGCCTAGTGGCATCTAATGGTGCCTAACTATCAAATTACACTAAAAAAATGTTTATCAACCACTTTTTCTCGGTTTATCAAATAAATGTTTGTCTCAATTTATTTGTGAGTCAACCATTGGGGGAAGCTTCATTTTAATGTTCCCCCAACATCAATGTGTTTATTTGTTGTTCACTTGTTTGGCTTATGTAGTGCCTAATGGCGGGTAGCTGTCAAACAACAGTAAAAAGTGTTAATCAACCACCTTTTTTTCGATTTTGAGGACAAATCAAGTACAAATGTTTTTCAAATAAACAGAATCCATACCAAACACCACCTATATATAAAGTGCATGACTGCCTTGGTTTCTATGCAAGTCATAACATTTCAAATAAAAGCTAAATAGAAGGTTGATATCTTTTATCTTTTGCGCTTACTGCAGTTGTCTGTGCAGGCTTGCACTAGTATGATAAATTGCATTTTAAAATTATATGATATTAGAAAGTTTATGAAGATGTTAGTGGATCATGGGCTACAAATTATAGTTTACAAGAAAACTTTCAAAGATGCCTTGACCCACTATTTTGCAAAAAAAAAAAAAAGTTGGTTTCACCTTAAATCTTATTTTTTAGTATAAAAATAAAATAATACTGGTGTAAAGGGCATATACAAGTAAAGAATGAAGATATAAGTTGACATTATAAAATCAAACTTAGCTTTTTTATTATCACTAAAACCAAGGCAAGTATACTCTTTATAATAGTATAGTTAATTATATATATATATATTTGGAAGAACAGGGCTATAAATGGGTCCGATCTGAGTTTATTTGTATCTACGAAAAACGATGTGCAAATCCAGACACATTCTATGGGGTTGGGCTGATTTTAATATATGAGATTGACTGGGATTATTGAGAGAAGGGGGGGGGGGGGTACACGAGGTATATTGTCTCTCCCTATTTTCTTTAGACAGTGGTTGAATTGGTGCATTAGTCGAGTTCTTACTTCTTACAGCCCGAACGATCTAACCGATCGATTAATCGATTAAACTGTAACTTATTGAGATTTTCTGTTTTGTTTTCGATCTGGATTCTGGAAATGCTTTGACTGTGAAAAAACGGGGTAGCGTGTCATACGGAGGAAATTCCAAACAGCCAAAGTCATGTGCAGTCATATTAGAGAGGGAAATCCGAAATCAGCTGGATCAGAGACCTCAAATCTGTCGTATTTGATTGGCAGCGCAAATTTTGATGCAAAATTTCCTTTCGTTTGTCAGTTTCCCTCTTGTTATCTTCCTCTCTTTCATTTCTCGTGAATCGTGAATCCGTGATTCATGACGTCGGGCGCTCATAATTGGTGATTTCGACTGACTGAGGCAAAATTGCGTTCACGATGGAACAGTGCAAGAATCTTTTACCAAGTATATAGAATTGAACCATTGGATGATGTTATTTCAACAATGGACCCCGATATACAGCCTTGTGCAAACGGAGATTGATAGGGATGTTATTTCAACAATTTCATCACATGCAGGATTTGTAAAATTTATATAAAGGCATTCGACATACAGAGTGTTAAGTTTTTTGTTAGATTGTATTTATAGATTTGTAAAAGCCAAATTATTGTATAGGAAAAAATGAATTTATAAAAGATAAAATTTTAATTAAAAATTTTTAGAAAAAAAATATTTATTTAAAATAAATAAAAATTTATGGATAATAATATATTTAATTTAATAAAATAATAAATAAAATTTTTAATCTTGAAGTCACTTTAATATAAATAAATCAATTTTGTTGTTAAATAAAGAATACACATCTTTTATTTTCAATTTCCTAGTGGGGCTTTGGCCTTTATATGGAGATCAAGCTTGGGCTCAAAATCTAGGCTCGATGGTCCAATCATGCTCAAGCTTGAAATTGAATATGTTCCATTTATATAAAGGCAAAGCCTAGTGTGGCCTATGAATAGGTTTAATCCCAACCTTGTGGTAGAGACAAGGGGACCCCAAGGAGCTATGGCCCCCCTATGGCCCAACAAATCCCCACTCTTCATCTGTATTTCCCTCATCCTTCACTCCCCACCCTAATGGCCATTCATATTTACTCCCCTACCCCCACAATCCACTTAGATTTTGGCACCCCTCATATAAAAAAAATTCCTAACTTTGCTCCTGTATGACCCAAACCTAACCTATTGATAGCACTAAATTACCCCCCATAAAAAATTCCTAGCTCCACCCTTGCCCATTGTAGACATAACCTATTGATAGCCCTAAATTATTGGGCTCAGGGAGAAAGAGAAATAATTTGTTAGTAAAATAAATTATTAATTAATTGAATAATTTAGTAAATTAAATAAATAGAAATCTATGGATAATTATTTACTAAATAAATAAACCAATTATTTAATATAATAAAATAAATAAGAAAATATTCATTTATTATTAGGACATGATTGGTCCAAGTTATCTAAAACCAAACCCGACGATAACCCTAAATATTGGGTGCGTGTTGAATTAAATAAATAACATTTTATGGACAATAATATATTTAATTTAACAAAATAAAATAATAAATAAATAAAATTTTTAGTTCTAAAGTCAATTTAATATAAACAGATCAATTTTGTTGTTAAATAAAGAGTACAAATCTTTTTTCTCAATTTCTTGATTAGGCTTCGGACTTTATATGGGGGTCGGACTCGAGCTCAAGATCTAGGCCCGATAGTCTGGTCATGCTTAGGCTTAAGCCTGAATATGTTTTGTTGATATAAAGGCAAAGCCTAGTGTAGCCTGTGAATATGTTAATCTCAACCCTAGGAGCAGAGCTAAGGGGGACCCCAGGGAGCCATGGCCCAGCAAATCCTCACTCTTCATGTATATTTTCCCCCTCCCCCACTCCCCACCCCAATGGCCATCCATATTTATTCCCCCCAAATGTAGAAAACAATGAACAATGGTCTTCTTTTGAAAGGTAGTTTTGACATTTCTAACAGATAACTGGCAGAGGATTAATGGTAGGGACAAACTTGACACTTTTTGAAAGTTTAGGTACTGACTGCAGTGACATGTTTGAAAAATCAGGTACTAATTTGACACCACCCCCAAAGTTCAAGATACTAAAGTGAAAATTTTATTAAAATTTAAAATGAAAAAAAATCAGAATTTACACTCAAATCATTTGTACTATCATAGCTTTGCATCAATGCAAACTTATTTGTATTGCAACCAAACACAGCCTGATTTTTCCTCAAAAATAAGGTGGGTTTTCATTAAAATTCAAAATTCAGCGGGGGTTGTGATTGGTCAAAGCCTTTCAGCAAGTTTTAAAAAATATTGAAATGGTATCATTTTAATAGTTAGTAATTAACTAATCCATATCACTCGATCTTTATTTTGTTAAGATTTAGATTATGATAAACTTATGAATTATGATTAACAATAATGTTAAGTAGCATTGAGAGAGAGATTAAAGCAGACCAAACGCAAACAGATCTCTCAATCATGGTTATAAGAAGAAAAGTGTGTTAAATAAATCAAGAAGTGATCAACCATTCTAAAAATATGTGATTAATTAATAATTCGAGAGGTTTCCTCACGTGCACTACCACGTTGTATGGCTGCAATGTATGTAGAAAGGTCTAGAACCCCTGAAAGGATTTAGACGTTCAATACAAACCATTGCTCCATCAATGGTTGTTGAAACCGCTATAACCGTTGGTAGCCGAAGTAAATAAATAAGGACAATGATATCTAAAGTATCTATCTTAATATTAAACTAGAGAATGACCCTACTAAAGTATGGGATAATAATTAAATGCGTATATAATTTAGTTTGAAGTTACTATTTAGTAATAAAAATTAATTAAAAAAAACTAATATGGGTCATGCATTTTTGTAATTGGTAATCTATTTTTAAAAATTAAATTAGGTTTATTCTTAAAAGTTAAATCAAGTTTGTAATTAAGAAAGTATTTTCTTTTTGAAAAAAAAATCGTTTAAAAACAAACGAGGGTTTATGATAATTTTTTAATGGGTCCCACCATTTATATTTAATAGACTATAGATAAACATGTGTTAAGCTAATAAATAATTGTCTATTGAGAATGCTTAGCAGTGAAACTACTCACTTTTTGAATCCTATTTCTTGAATTAAATAAATGTCATGTGTCTGAATGGTGTAGTGGGTTGTAGGTTTGTGGGTTTAAGCAGCAGCTTCTCAAAAAATGTCACATGTCTAATTTTCCAGAAAATTGAGAAAGCCACATGTCTGAATGGTGGGGGGTTGTACCTTGGTAGTGGGTTGTGAATTTTAATAGGAATTTCTTAGAAATGTCATGAATCTAGCTTTCTAGAAAATGAAAAGGCCACGTGTCTAACTTTAATTATCAAATTCATTAATTAAATAGATAGATTTTTTTGTCATTATTTATAGTATTAACAGCATGGCACCCAACCGCCAGATTTCAGATTTTACTATTAAATCTATGGGTAAAGGTAGATGTGAATCTTGTTACAAGGAAGAATGGTAAATATGCCCCTTGTTTATCCAAGTTAAGTTGAAGTTTAGACTAAAAGGGTATAAATAATTTAGGTGGAAGTGGAGCCAACTAACAGGTTGTGACCCCAAAGATTTTTTGGCTAAGAGAATCCAATGTTAGGAAAAAAAAAAAAAAAACTAGAGGAGTCTAAGCTAAGGTGGTGTTTGATAAATTTGAAGTTGATACCTAATAAGTAAAAACATCATGAGAATAGTTTTGCATATTCCAAATTATCAAAAATAACTTTTATGCTTTTATAAAACTAAGGTGTTGTTTGGATAGACTTTTACTTTTGTACTTTTAAAAATATCAAAGTATAAAGTACACAAAATACTTCTAATTTGATATTTTTGCTTTGAAAACCATTTGGGTAAAAAAATTGAAAAGTATACTTTCCAAAACAGAAGTATCATTTTCTGTTTGGAAAAAGCATGCTCATTTATACTTCCAGTTACAATTTCCAATGGTTTCGGGGTTTGAGATTGGTGACGGCAGTCTAACTCTAGTAGCAGTGAGCAGAGGTAGGGTCAAAAGTTTTATCAAAGGGTGGTTGCATGTGACCACTCGCTTGCACGAAAAGGAAAGCACAATTTCACCAAAAGCACAAAGTATAAAAAGCTGACTTTGTGCTTTTGGGGGGGTTTTCATACTTCCAAAAGTATGAAAGTACTTTATAAAAGTCTATCCAAACATGGCCAATTTGCATTAGGGAGTGCTTTGTCAATGGTCTTGTTGTGCTTTTCATGTTGGAGAAGCCAAAAGTTGGTCAAGCAATTGTTTAGTGAAAAAGCTTTAATAGTTCCTTTTATATAAAAAAAAAAGCATGTTAAAAATGCAAGAAAAAACTCCATTTAGCTTTTAACACTTTCAATAAGTTACTTTCAACAAAGGAAAAATTTTATGCTATTGAAAAGGGGACTAGATCTAATAGGTACAACATAATAAGCTTGTTAAATGATCAATTGATAAATATTCATACAATTGTCAAAAGTGGGTATTAATCTTTTTCTAGGGCCGACTGGGGTATTTTAAGGGGTAAGTGTCCAAAAAGTTTCTAAGTGCTCCTTTAATGTACTTACAACATTGTACCCACTTGATTCAAACTGATCAAAAAGGCATGATGCTGGAAGGGCTTTGGTCAATCAACCCCCTTCCCCTCATGTGATTTTTGATGAACACCAATTGATTGGTTACCACATTTTATGATACCGGCTAATTGATTGGTTACAAGTTTATCTAGTATCAAAAAGTCTCTTTTAGGAGCCCATTAAGGCTTAAAAGCACTTCCAAACATGGCCTAAGTGTAATAAGACCATCAGGTATTCTAAACATTGGAACATATTAAAAATGTTGTATAGAATTATATCATTGCATTGAATAGATATTATATGTTCTATTATATGACACTAAATATATATATATATATATATATATATATATATATATATGTGTGTGTGTGTGTGTGTGTGTGTGTGTATCAAAATATATTTAATATTATTATCTATACTACTATAAAATGAATATTTAAATTTGTCTTAGTTTTGTATATATAATTTTAACAATATCTTTACCCTTGCATACGTGGGCCTTTATGCAATAGGGGACTGGCGAGGATATTTTTATTGTTTTAATTTTTTAAGTGTTTCGTTATTTTTTGGAACAAATTTTGATTATATATGAGCTTTTAGACTTTTTAATGACAAAAATTATCTTTGAATTTCATTATTTCAATATTATTTGTTAATTGCTCTATTTTCAATTGTTATATTTTTTATGTATATACCATTGGATTACTCACATCTTGTCATTGCAATAAAAATTATGTTAACAGAATGACATTTTATCCCACCTTAATTTCTAAGATGAATTTTATTAAAAAGTATTGGGACTTCGAAAGTCGTCTTATCAGAAAATTAGATATCCACACTTTTCAAAAAGATGATAATATTCAAAAAGTGTGCAAATTGATATTTGTTGACTTTTAGGTATATTTGTATCATCTTATATTTACATAAGTACAATTAATATTATTCAATAAATTTACCATTTTTTATTTTTGCAGGGGGATAATATTAAAATCAAAATGTATGGTGCATAAATTGAATTATTTTGGAATGAGTTAAATGAGAGTGTAGTATATTGCATTTCAGGGTTGATGATTGATTATGTTGATTCTATTTATACATTGGTACGTACTAATATAAAATTGCAATTCACTAAAAATACAAAAATTATATGTACCATTGACAATTGCATAAAAATCCCCCTATACAAGTACAATTTTGTCACATTTGATCATGTTCTAGAATATGCAAGAAAAATGGTTTTTACAGTTATGTTTCAATTTATTCATTTCTTAAATATATTAAGAAATGCCTATTTCCTAACATTTGTATCTGATATAGATGTCATTGGAGCAATCATTTATATTGGTGATACTTCCTCGGTGTATCCAAATTATAAAAAAAAAAGGAAAATCTTTTATTGGATCAACAGTACGTTTATTTAATATGCTTTTGTATAGTGTTTAAGATTTGTTTATTTAAACATTTTTTATTTGTGATGAAATGTATCGTTAATGGCAGGTTGATTCCAATGAGATTTACTTTATGGGACGAATTTGCAGATATTGTTCATTTTTGTACTAAAGAAATAAAAGAAGAATTTACAATTGTCGTTGGAAGTTGTGTGAAAGTTACCCATTATAAAGGTAATGTTAAATTTATTTTTATTATTTAATATAAATTCTCTTCTTATATGTTAAACATTACAACAAGATACACGATTTCTATCGTGAAGAATACAAGGTTGTCTTTCAACTCCTTCACTATAGAGGAGGAATTACTTCGGTCATGGTACATAATGATTGATAATTATTACTTTAAATAAACAAATAAGTATTTTTCTCAATGAGTAAAAAGTTAATTATACAAGATTTTTACTTCACAGGTTCGATGACAATGAAGAGGTGGTCAAGATGGTTCAACATTACTATAAACTATGGAGAATTTAACGTGCATTTTTATGTTTATTTATAATGTATTATTAAACCATATTATTTTGGTATAATATCTACATTGTTCTTCTCTTATAGATTATATATCATATAATTTAAACATTATAAACCATTGTACATTATAAGTGGTGTTTTAATATAATGCTAACTATAGAGTAGATTTTAGTAAATCCATGAAACAATAAGGGTATTTTAGTAAATGACCCCTTTGATTGTTTGAGCCCAGATCTCCTACCCACGAGAACCCTACCCACATTTATTGTAGTCACACATGGAGAACATCTCATCCTCTGCATAGTATTATACAGGGGGAGATGTTCCCAATTCACGGGGGGTGGTGTATTGTGGGTAGGCATGGGCAGGGTTCTTGTGGGTAGGAGATCCAGAGTCCTATTGTTTATCTTTTGCTTAATAAATCTCATGCATCACACGGGTCCCCGCTAGTCTTTTATATGATACAATATTATTGCATGGGACCGGAGGATGTATGGGAGTTTTGTGATGATCAGAGACAGAGTTGTCGAAGCACAACGTTGTTCAATTGTCTACTAAATCATTATTGAATTTCTTTGAACATGAACATCTATCTATTCCCCCTTTAAAAATAAATTTTAGAACTCAAAGTTAGTTTAGTGTGATACCAAAGTTATCTCAATCCCAACAACATACAATTGCAGAGATGGGCGTACTCTTGACACTTGAGGTGGGTAACTGGCAAGAAAACCATATTGGGGTTGGAGAAGCATCCAAAAAGGCAAGGAAATCCTTCAAAAAGGTTTGTTTTGGAAGATTAATAGAGGAGTTGGAATAAATCTTTGGGCTGACCCTTGGATTCCTAACCTAGAGGGCTTTAAACCAACGAGTTCGAGGCCTGGTCCCGATAGTCCTGTAAAAGTGGCAAATCTAATTCTTCAACAAAAGAGAAGATGGGATGTTAGGAAAATCGACAGTTTATTCACCCCTTTTGAGGCACAAAAGATCCTAGAAATAGATCTGGTTAACCTTGTATGGAAGGATAAATTAATTTGGGCTCTAAATAATAAAGGCAAATTTACGGTGAAATTAGCCTACTTACTAGCTAAAGAGCATTTGATGATGAGCAAAGGTTCCAACATAGCTGAGGGTAACACAATAACTGATATAGAGGTTTGGAATATAATTTGACATCTGCCCGTAGAACCAAAAATTAAACACTTCATCTGGAAGTGTTTTCATAACGGCATTGTTGTATCTGATAACCTCTTTAAGAGAAAAATCATTAATTCTCCTTCCTGTCATAGATGCAACAGAGACCCTGAGACCACCTCCCATCCTCTCTTGCTATGTGACAGAGATAGGTGCATCTGGTTGGGGGTTGGAGTGGGAATCATATCTCAGTCTATCAAATAACACCCCCTTCCATAGCTGGTTCGGCTATACAGTCAAAGACCTAAGGAAGTCAAATTGAGAAATAGTTATAAACCTCGTCATTTGTCTTTGGCACATGTAGAAAGATAGGAATTTTCTCCTTTTTTATAATGAATCCCCTAACATCTGGTCTATGGTCTCTTCTATTTGCAGATCAATAGCGGAGACATCTCAGCACTGGCAAAAGATATCAACAAGCTGAAGCCTCTCAAGTTTCTTTGCATCCTCCGATCCAAGGATATCTAAAATTCATTGTTGGTTGTGGCTTTTTATTTAGTGGAAAAGCCTCTTTTGATTTTTTGTCAATGGATTCTTTTGGTTTTTGTTGGTGTGTAAGAGGTAGCCCTTTATTAGCTTCTTCTATTTTGATAGCGAAAGCAAAGATACTGCTAGAAGTTGTTTGTTTTGCAATGAGATAGAACTTACGTTCAATTGTGTTTGAATCTGATAGCTTGCAGTTGATAAACAGTTTAAGAAATTTCAATGTCACTTGCAATAAGGATACTCTCATCTTCATATATAAAGAGATCCTTACCCTTCCCTTGGAGGAAAAAAAAAAAAAAAAACTTTAATTTCAGTTGGGCTCCCAAGATTGTGAATGAGGTTGGCCTCTCTTTTCACCATCAAAATCCCCCCTGCAGGAGTGTTTGACTCAGTTCCCCCCTCCTCTAATCTTTAATTTAGCATTTGTTTTTTTTTTTTCTCTTCTTTGATGCTTTGTTTTTTAGTCTCTCCTTTAATGAATGACTGTTTTCTAAAAAAAAAGTAATAATAATAAAAAAGAGGTGGCTAACTAGCTACGCTCCTTTGTATTAAAATTGACCAGAAACTGAACACCAATAATGATCTAACTCCAAGGAATTGATCATTTTGGACGTAAGCTCAGGTCTCTGTGGCGGTGTTAGATCGTTCTGGAAACAAAGCAAAGCCGTGGCCACTGGGTCTCACAACCCCTGAGACGCCCGTGACTCGCTTACTTTTAAAGTTTTAATGACCCCTACTTCACTTTCAACCTTCACATGCACTTGTTTAGACAAGGCGACAAAGCTACGTACAAAAATCATGAATTTATGATCCCAACAAGCATTCATTTCAATACCCATTTTGCCCTTACTCTTTTATTCCACAAAACTCTTTTCATTTTAATCTCTTCACTCTAAATTAATCCCCCATCTCTCTCTCTCTCTCTGTGGAGCCAATCACCAAAGTTGTCCGGACGGACAGCCAGTCGGCCACCATGTGACTGAGGACTGAATGACTTAGAGCCAAGTTGGATTTGCAGGGACGATGGGGAGACAAACCATTGCTTACTTCTTTCTCTGTCAAAAACTCATTAAGCACATATGTCCCTTTTAGTACGTACGTTATGTCCACCGCTTACAGCTGCAAGTGAATCATCCATGAATTAATAGTTTAGAAGACTGAGAAAATCATATAGGTGTATCATGGTTTACAGTTAGTTATTTAGGTAAAAATAACACCACAACTTTTTATGGAAAATGCAGGTTACGGTAAGAAGACATGAAGGTTCCTCCTTTTCTAAAGCGTCTGTACATATATTGATATATAAAAGAACTGTGGTTTGCACTAAAATCCCATAATACACTCTTTGGCAACATCGTTTCCCTTCAAAACAATATACTCTTTGGCAAAATAATATACTCAAAGGCCGTGGGGTGATATCCTGGGAGCATGGCCAAACTTTGCAACATTTGTCTTGTTTTTTTCATTTTATTGCAATTCAATAATGAATTATATTATTAGCTTTCAAGCATAGAGCATGGCCAATTTGAGACATATTTTTCTTATTCTCTTTTTTTTCTGCGTAAATATAGGCTACAGTGTCATGTATGTCCCCTCTAAAACTATAAGGAGTATAATATCATGCCTATCGAGCCCCAAAAGAATGTTTATTCTGAGGGACAATGGATATGGCACTTTGGTGAAACGTGGCACTGTTTTTCTGAAAAATGGCATTGATGTCAAACATCCACGTAATTGGGACAAAGCTTACATGATCATGATGATGAGATGAGGAAAATAGGTTTATTCATTGAAAAATGATAGAAGGATGATAGAAATTGATTAAGGTGGATTGACCGATCTTAATTATAATTAGACTTTAAAAATGGGAAGACGAAGACTTAGGTGGTGTTTGATAAATCTGAAATCTGAAAACAGAAAAGTTAAGAAGATATTAGAAGTGTTTGAAATTTGAAAAGATACATAGGTGCTTTTTGACTTTTTAGAGATACTAAATAGAGAAGGTTGTTTGTTTTGGATCAAACCTTTAGAATATGAAATTTTCTAATTTTATTATTTTACCCCTAAACTAGACTATTTGGTAATTTTGATTTCAATCGGTACTATTTCATAAAAAATAATTTATTAAATTCAAAATAATATTAAAAATATGAATGAATTATAAAAAATAAAAAATAATTTATTAAAATAAGAATAAAATTGAAAATGCATATAAATTTATAAATTATTAAAAATTAAAATAATAATGAAAATAGTAATAAAGTCTATGAAGCAATAAAAATAATAATTAGCAAATTAATATCTTAAAAGTATTAAAATATTTAATCATTAATAAAAGTTAAAATAATTAATACAAATAAAAATTTTAAAAAAATAAAAAATAATAATAATTTATTAAAATAAGATTAAATTTGGAAAGTATGTATAGGAAGACAGGGGAGAGGGTGTTAATTGCCACTACTGAGAGTTGCATCGGTGGTGGCAAGAAGACTAGGGAGAGAGACCACAAGCGGCTCATCACGGAAGAAGTACATATTGATTTCCCTCTTTCCTTTGCGTGGGATATGAACTCGACCGTAGAGGTCAAAGTTTAAGCTGCCATTGAAGGGATATTGCCATAACCAATTTGTGGTGCCTTCGCCATCACGTTGCCGAAAGTAGCATCAACATTCCTAACTTTCCAATCTTCACAGGCCCGTGGATCTGTGAAGCAAAGGATGTAGAGAATGTTAAGGAAGAAAAAGAAGAAGAGGAAGAGAGGGGGAAAGAGAGAGAGAAGGGTGGAGGGAGAAGCTTGTATTGTTGGTTTGTCGTCGAGTGGAGAAGAAGAAATGTGTGAGAGAGAGAGAGAGAGAGAGAAGGCCAGAGGGAGAATGAGGGGCATTACGAGTATGGGTATTTTTATCTTTCAACATGGTTTGAAACGCATCTGAGCACGTTAAGTCATTGGCCTGCTTATTACAAACTAAAATCTGAAAATGCATTTCAAATCCCTTTTTGAGATACAACACAAACATAGGTAGCATCTGAAAAAGCAACACTTTCAGACTTCAAAGATCTAAAAAGTATTATCAAACACCACCTTAGGCATGATCTTAAAACTGTCATGTTGATTTTATTTCGACCCCCACATTGTTATTTAAAAAAAAAAGCATTGAATTAATCATCAAGTCACTTGATCTGAATAACGATTTTTGGGCCATTTTTTATTTTATTTTTTATATATTTAAAAAAATAAAATATCAGGGCTGTTTTTTTTATAAGATTGGGGGAAGGAGTACAAAATACAAATATGTAATATTTTATATATTTGAAGTGTCATATGTACTCCTTCCGTCAGGAGAAAAAATGACGAGGTGGTCCGGCCATAAATGAAATTGTTGGGGGTAAATTAGTCATATTGGACTCAAAGTTGTCCTGGTCGCCGATGTCATGATCAGGAGTTTTTCTGGCTGGCGTCAGTGAAAAAGCTCCTTCCAGCGTAACGTTCGAATCCACAGGGTTGGTTTTACTCTCTGAGTGTTCCTGAGAACTTCTTAAACAAGAACATCTACTCCTGATTCGCCGTGGATATATACATAAGCTAGGGTGTTCTTGGATCTCACATGTCTGAAGACTAGCTAGCAAGTCTTCTCCACTGAACCTCTGTGTTTTCTTCGAAATGGCGGTTTGTCCGTGCGAGGAGGTAAATGCCTTCTGCCCTTCTCTTCTTCTCGTTTTCTCTTATTTCTTCTAAAGCTTTCAGTTTTTTTTTTCACTCGATGTACGAGCGTTTCTTGAGCTAAAAATCCTGGTTTCCGTGCTTCTTCCTGATTGATGTTTGGCTCATTTTTTGTGGTACTCTGGTTGGGTTTTTTAACCTGTAATTACTTCGTTTATTCTGCAGTCACTAGTTACATCAGCTCTGCTGGTGTTATTCCAGTTTTCTGGTTCAAGTTTAGGGTTTGTTTGAGTTCAACTTTGTAAATTTGTTAGAGGCTGCAATGCAGCTCTGTAGTTTTTACTACTGAGTTTTGTTCAGGATTATTTGCTCTACCTTAGATAATCAAAGGAACCTTTTTTTTTTAATATATCTTCAAGAAAAAAGGGAAATGTTCCCTCAAAATTTATGGTCTTGGATGGATTCATTTTAGTTCGTGAGTTTTTTTTTTTTTTTTTGGTGGTTTACCGTATTCTAATGTTAAAATTTTGCTAACAGCATGAGCCCTTTCAGGTAAAATTTGGTTATTTTTTCATGAACATCAGAATTTTCTCTCCTTCACGCTGAACATGCAAATTCCAAATATTTTATTCCTCCTCCACTGAAATCATTGTCTGATAGTGTTTGTACCTCGGTTTTCCTTACTTTACTGGAATATTCCTCTTCTACCTCGGCTTTCTGCACTGAAATTATTGTTTCAATTTAATATTCTCATTATTATGTTCTGACTTTTTTTTATTTTTTCCTTTAAATACTAATTGCAGTTAATTTCACATTAAAACAAGTTCTATGTTATTTGGCCTCTATGTATTTCAATATGTTCAATCAATACTGTATCATCTTCCAACGTTATCATATAACTTGGTTCTCCTAATTCATTGTATTCATTACCTAAAGAAGCTGTATTTGGAACCAATGTATATGTCTGACTGCCTGTGCCCAAGATACAAATCTCACCATCCTTGCGTTTTCCCTCCTTGAGAAATTTTCTTATGAAGCATCTCCTATGATCTCTCCACCCAATCTTTTGTTGGAATATTGTAGATCTTTTCACTGACATGAAGTGCTACAAGAGGCCCAGTGCATGAGGCTCCAGCGAATGCAGGGTCTGGGGAGGGACAGACGTACGCAGCTTTACCCCCTGCACATACAGGGAGGCTGTTCCAAAAATATATAAAATGCTACAAGACTTTCTATAATTTCCGATAGTCCTAGTTAGAAGTTAATTACCCAAACCAACTTCATCCCAATAGAGGTTGGTTTCCTTAAAAATCTTAAAATGGTTTCCAACACTTCCTTTGCTGGGCTTTATGACCGATTGCTATCACATTGTATTTATATGGTAATCAATAGGGTACTTATATATAGTCTGGTGCCTATCTAATATATTAGATCATGTTTTCAATGGTTTTTAATCAGAGCTTGGCTTTGCATGAGTAAATATTACATGTAAACCAGTGGGAGGCGAAACTATTCTTATATGCTTTAGGTGGCAATTGCAGTCTTCCTTTTAGCGGTTTATGTGTTCAGTTCAGTTACTAAAGCCAAGTCCTGATCAATTAACCAGGAGTACCCTTTAGGTGATTGCACCTCATTGAAGTTGATACCTTTAGTTTCATAAGCATGTTAAAAGGATGTTCTCATTCTTCTCGGTTTTCAGATATTTTTCCATTTCTTGTCAACAAGCCCCCTTGAGACTAGAATGCCCATTCCATAGTTAATATGTAAGTTCGGTGGTCATAGTTTTGAGGCTTAAAATGTAGTTAGTTTCACATCCTTGTCATCATTAATTCCATCCTTTGGAAATGAGGTGTTGATTGTAAGAGTACCTGGAACTGACCGTTTGGTAGACCATAAGTGTGGTTTCTTCTGATGTACATCAAGTTGTATGTATGATTTATTCAATATTTCAATCTACAATACTCTGAAGGTGTAGTTAGGATTGTTTGTCTCCGCTTGTTAAACATGCCACATATCTGCAAATGTAACTTATATTCTGGTCTTTTTTACATTGAAAGTTTCCGGTTTCAGAAATTTACTTGCTACTGCATAATGGACTGAAAATCTGAAACCCCATATCCCTGTATCATTAGAGCAGCTGCTGAACAATTTTCATGGTGGCATAGAACTATTCTGGATAACAGTAATCTTGTCACATTCATTTTGATTTCTCGTTTTGGTCTTACCATCTGGTCCCTGGCAATTTAGCTGTTTTCCTTGAATGGAGATAGGCATTTTAAAGTAACAATGGTATTCAGATCGAATACATCTTGAAGCTTTTCTATGATTACCTCTTTTGCAGGGTCAAGATGTCTACAGCATCTCAGTGGTTTCTGACAAAGGAAATGCCAATCCACAGCGCCCATTGGATTTATTAAGTTTTACAGAAGTCCCCTTTCTGGAAGAAGGTCAGACCCTCTTGGTTAGGCAGTGGGATTGCAAGAATTGTATCAGTCTGCGGACAGAAAGTACAGATAGATGTTCTCTATTCAGTGTGGATATAGATATTGAGAAAGACAACTTGGAAATAACAAAAGCAGAGGATAACTTTGTAGGGTGCTCTGTGAAATCTAAGAATGTGTTAACTGTATGACCTCTTGTCCTTTCTGTGTTATGCCATCTAGATTTCCATGCTTCTAATAGAAGATCCAAGGTGCCATTGGGCAGACAAGGAAGGCTACCAGGAAATTTTTTTCCTTGAGTAGCATTCTAACTAATGCGCACCTTGAGTGTCCTCTACAATGCTATCAGCATATCATCTAACAGCTGGTCAGTATTTGCAGAGGTTGTTTGAGAGAAAGATTGGTATAGCAATTGGAGGAAAGATTATTCAACTTTTAATGAACAATAGCCTAATGTCTCTGAGGTTCACTTCTAAAGGTAGGTAAACATATTCAAGTGCTATTTGCTTAGTCTCTTTCTAATGTAGTTGATTTCCTTTATGTCTCTATGCCCAGCCTCTTAATCAAAAGTGTTCCTTCCCTAAAACTAAACCCCAGAGTTAAACATCGGGAATCAACATTTGTTTCTTCAATTAGAGCAACATTTGATCTTGAGATCTCATATGGTATATTAGAATTTTCTTTTAAGAGGAATTGTCTGCATTCTTTTTGCTATTACAAGGCCTTTACTAGCCACAATTTGTAACACCCAACTTATTACATGATTGTTTATAACCTCTTCATTGTTCCCTCATACTCGTTGGCAGACAAGCCAACAACTGAGAGGACTCAAGACACATCCAATAATAGGTGGCGGGGATATAAGCGTTCAGCCTCCTTTGACTCAAGAAAGTTAGTTCTTCTCTTCTCAATATTGTAAGCTTTGAACCCCTCTTTCTGAACAACTTAAATACACATGTTGAGTTCCACTCTTGTTTGTCTAAAGACTAAAAGCATATTAGGCAATAAGCTTACATAAAGTTCTAATGGGAATATTGGTTTTTTTATGTTGCATGATGTTAAGATCGATTATCAAGCACATCATTCTATTACGATTTTTATTCTCAATGAAATCATGTCCTACTATTTATGTTATTGATACATTGTAGAGCAGTTTTAAGGCTCTCCAGTCCATCTTAAATTAGTCAAATTGTCCACTTGACTGCTAACTAGGAACAATCATGGACTATGATAAATCTAAGTGATTGTAGAAGTGTTTTCTAATAGGAGTGATTGTAGAAGTTTTTGTAGTTCCTATCTTCTTTTTATATATTTGATAGACAAATTGTAGCACATAAGCCAACTTTATTTGAATATGATATTCTCTTTTGGTGGTATTCTCTGTATAAAGTTTTACTATTATTCATACACCAAAATTAAAACAGAAGAATGTATATTTTTCTATTCATTAGCTGCTAATATCATTTTACAAATACATTGTTTTATATTTTATCATATCTGCAAATTAACTCCTAAAGCTTCATTTGTATATATAATCTCTTTCAGGTCAAGCATGGGTACAATGATGTTGATATATTTGACACTTAGAGTGAAGCAGATCAATGATGGCATTGTTCATGTCTAGTGCAAGCATCCAGAGGGGGGGTGTGAGAGAGAGAGAGAGAGTCCTATTCTGTGGATTTTTCCCCGGTATTGCCGTTCCTTTTTCCTTTGCTTTGCTTGTTGATGACCCTTGTTATGTACATAAATTACCACTAAATATAAAATGGAGCTTACTTAAAAAGTCTTTGCTAGTTGAGTCTTTTCTCATGGCTAAAAGGGTCGCTTATGGTTTGAAGTCTGAAATTCTGAAGGTTAAAAGATAGAAAATGAATGGCAAGACCTCTAAACATATGCATGGCTTGAATTTGTATTGGAATGTCACAGCTTCAAACTATGAAGATTAGATTTTGGGGTAATTTGAGTTCAGTCCACCTCAGAATTCATATTGCGATCGTACAGTTCGGGTCAGTGTCAAGAGGGGAAGATTCCCAATTCACGAAGGGGATGCTGTTTATAGGGGTGGGGATAAATACATTTGGGGAATTAATAAAGGCCTTAGATTTTCCTCAAAATGTTTCTCCTCACGCTTTCACTTGGTTAATTACTTCGTGTAGGGTCTGCAGGTGACTCAGTGGAGAAGAATTAATAAAGGCCTTAGATTTTCCTCAAAATGTTCTCTTCACGGTTTCACTCAGTTAATTACTTCGTGTAGGGTCTGCAGGTGACTCAGTGGAGAAGAAAATGTAGAGATAGTGAGAGTGGTGAGAGTAGTGGAAGCCAAGGTGAGGGAGAGAATTAGAGAGGATCACAGCGGAGGCTTGAGAAAGTGACGAAACTAAGAAAGAAATGAGGTCGAGAAGATTAGGATGGAGAGAGAGAGAGAGAGAGAGAGAGAGAGAGAGGGCGAGATTGCAAAAGAGGGAAGACAGCATAGAGAAGGGAGAAAGACTGTTCACCCCACCTTCTTATCAAGAGACAATAATCAAAACAGAGGCCAACAGATTCTACTCTTAGGGTAGAGATCTATCTAAAGCAACTAAAGTCTAGGAGAAAGCAATGATCAAAATTTCAATATGATACGCCCTATGCCCTATCAGGCATATCGTATCATATCTTTTGGGAACCCTTTTTTAATAACAATATAAGAAACGCATGGTTTTTAATATATCCATACTTTGAACCATGGTGCTGCCTTCTCCTCCCCTCTGGCGAGAAGAGGCTCGGGAATGTCCTCGAGCTATAGCGAAAGCTTCACCGCTCCAGAGGCTAGCTTAAGAAAACATTTTCATTAATGTCTTGTGATGAGGAGGTTCATTACATTTATAAGCGAGTTGGTTGTAACCATTCGGCCACGTGGCTCGAATATTCCTTCACTCGCACCTTCTATATTGATTCTAACAAGATGAAAATTACTGAAGAGGAAGAGGCTGGCTGGCGGTTATGATGTGCGAGGCCTATAAAGCGTGTCTTGCATGGATCATTTGTTGGGTTCAACGTCATGCATGGGCTGGCAGTTATGATGTGCGAGACCTATAAAACGTATCTTGCATGGATCATTTGTTGGGTTCAACGTCATGCATGGGCTGCATGGGCTGTATGCGGTTTTCCTCCGCCTCTGGGTGCTCGATGAAGATGGGCTGGGCCGTGGGCTCCTCTGGTATCTGTATCACATGGGAGAAAGAACATTGCCAAGATGAAAACTGGCATGAACTCTCCAACGCTAGAGACTGCGTCATTGTTGTTGTTGGGTTAGCTCGGCTATTTTGTTTTGAGAAGAGATAACGGCCAAGGTTCAAAGTATGATGCTCTCAATATGAAAATCACTTCTTTTATTTAATAATTTGACACGTTATTTATCACATCAATTATTAACATTCAAACAAGTAAAACCTCATAACTCTCCCATTATCGAGTATTGGTGACCCTAAAAAACAATAGTGACTATGCAATAATATATTGCAATATTTTTGGCTAAAAACTCATGTCACTTAAATTAAGGGGGTGTTCTATAGTGTGGTCAAGAAATTGTGAGGTATGTCTTAAACCATACTACACCTGTGGTGTGGTTGATATCACACCAATCCCCCTCCCAGTTAGACACGTGGCAACTTCAATTTTTTGGAAAAAAACATCTAAGAAGTGGACTGTTCAAATTTTCAAAGAGAAAACCAACCCCTAGACATGTGACATTGTTCTTTACAAATACGTGAGAAGTGGATAGTTTCCATTCTCAATCTATTCCTAAAAAAAATGGAGAAAATAAAAAAGTAGTTATTCATCCCACTTCTGCCTACATTCTTCATCTAACCTAACTATCATTTTCCCTCTCAAATGCATCAAACGACAATTTTTCATCTCTCAATCTTCATCATCTACAGATTCATTAAAAAAAATCTTCATCATCTACAGTGCTACAACCTTTCTGGATCAGGTTAGCTTAGTTCGTAATTGTGAAATCCAAGCTTGAAGAAAATTCCAAAAGATAGAGAAAATATTTCTCTGTATTACTTCAACTGAACTGTACAAAGTGCATGACTACTATTTATACGAGAAATGAACCTATACAAAGCTGCCACGTAATGATTCCAGCTCAGCTAACCTACTAACAAACTAATTAACTTGTATAACAGACTAACAGCTAACTAATAGCAGTAACAAACTTGATAACTGCTCAAGAATAAATAATATATATTCTGCACATCCCCCCTCAACTTGGAGCTTGAGTTTGATGTAAATCAACCAAGCCCAACTTGGAAATAATAGAATGAAACTGACGGCCAGAAAGACTCTTAGTAAAAACATCTTCAAGCTACAATTTGGTAGAAATGTGCTTAGGAAAAACAAAACCAGCCTTATATTTATCACGAACAAGATGACAATCAATCTCTAGGTGCTTTGTACGTTCGTGGAAGACTGGGTTGGCAGTAATACGTAAAGCTGTCATGTTATTGCACCAAAGAGGGATTGGTAAAGGAGGGCTGACTTGAAAATCCTGCAAAATATAACTAATCCACTGGAGCTCACAAACAATAGAAGCAAGGCTTCTATATTCTGCCTCAACTGAAGACCTGCTAACAGTGGATTGTTTCTTAATCTTCCAAGAAATGAGAGAAGACCCCAAATATATGCAATAGCCAGTGAGTGACTTGCGGGACTCCTTACATGCAACCTAGTCTGCATCACAAAAGGTTTCAAGGGACATATTATTATTAGATGAGAAAAACAAACCTCTGGAAGGTGTACCCTTGAGATACTTGAGAACATGAAGTGCTGCTTGCCAATGATCTTGAGTAGGAGAGTGCACATATTGACTAAGTTGTTGGACAGCATAAGATATGCCTGGCCTGGTGAGATTGAAATACAACAATCTACCAACTAACCTGCAATATTTCTCTGGTTCATCCAAGTAACTAGCAGTATAAGAAAATTTAGCTCCAAGAAGGCCTGCATCTTGCAAAATATCTAACACATATTTTTTTTGATTGACATAAGTTCCATAAGAACCCCTTGCAATTTCAAGGCCTAAAAAATATTTAGCATACCCCATGTCTTTAATAGTAAATGTGTCATGAAGAAACTGTTTGACCTTCTTAATCTCAAACTCATGAGTCCCAATAACAAGAACATCATCTACATACACTAATAAGGCTAAAAATGAAGTAGAAGTCTTCTTAGTGAAGAGACAATGATCATGTGCACTCTGGACAAACCCATAAGCTTGAAGTTTAGCACAAAACTCAACATTACATTGGCGAGAAGCCTGCTTTAAACCATACAAAGACCTTTTTAACAAGCAAACTTCATTTGGCTTAGCTTTAGTATAGCCTGGAGGTGGTAGCATAAAAACTTCTTCATCAAGATAATCATGTAAAAATGCATAATTTATATCTAATTGATGCAAAGCCCAATTCCTAACAGTAGCTATAGCCAGGAAGATACTCACTGTAACAAGTTTTGCTACTGGAGAAAAACTATTCGAGTAATCTACCCCTTCAATCTAATGATACCCCTTTGCTACCAACCTTGCTTTGTACCTATCAACAGTAACATCTGGGAGATATTTCACTTTATAAACCCATTTGCATCCAATTGTCTTTCTTTCTGGTGGTAGGCTAACCAATTCCCACATATGATTAGATTCTAGAGCCTACAACTCCTTATTCATAGTGTCAATCCATTTTTCATTTTTGCTTGCTTGATAATATGAACTAGGTTCAGGAATAAAGGACACATTGGCAAGAAATGACATGCATGCATTAGTGAATATAGGTGATTTAGTGTAAGGAAAGGTTGGTGGTGTGTGGGCAGAAAAGTTAGGTGTATAAGTTGTAACAGAAGTTGTAATAGTAGTAGATAATTTTGTAGGAACGAACACATTAGATATATAATCACTCATCCATGTTGGTTTGAATCTTTGTCTAGTACTATGTCTTGTGGTAGGAATAGGAACATTTGAAGAAACAGAAGCAGGAGAATGAAGCAATTCAGGTGAGGAATGAACTGGTGTCAAAGACTATTGAGACTATAAATCAATGTTAACAGAAGAAGGTTCAAAAGAAGGAATATCTTAAACAATGTTCCAATTCAAAGTAGCTGGTGTCAAAGAATTTTGTGAGAAATTAACTGGATCATGGAAAGGAATAGGCAAAGACACTTCACTGCTGTCATCAGTAATACTTGCAAAAGGAAAAAAGTCTCATGAAAAATCACATCTCTTGATGTATAAAACTGATGAGAATCTAAATGATAAACTCTATAAGCCTTTTGACCTGTTACAAATCCCACAAACACACACCTATATGCCCTTGTTTCAAATTTATCCTTATGTGGTCTAGTATTACTAGCATAGAATAAGCACCCAAAGCACTTTAACAAGCTCATAAGGGGTTTTCTAACCTAAGATATTGGTAAGTAGCCTATTGATGATGTATACAACCATCAAAAGTGAATGACCCCAAAATTTTATTGTGACTGAAACATGAGAGCTCTACCTATCTATAATAGATGTTTATGCTTCCTTTCAACAATACCGTTTTGTTGAGGAGTATAAACACAAATCTTTTGATACAAAATTCTTAATTGAGATAAAAAAATTTGGCACTCTTGACTAGTAAATTCAGATCCATTATCTGTCTTAATACATTTAACTTGTTTATGAAATTGAGTTTGTATCATTTGAAAGAATGTCTTTAAAGTCTATAAGATTTGATGCTTGTGAGCAAGCAGAAAAGCCCAAGTTGCCCTGCTATAATCATCTACCATAGTAAGCATGTAATGTGCCCCAGTGATAGATGCTTGCTGATAAGGTCCCCACAAATCAATGTGTAAAAGATCAAAAACAAAATTTGACCTAGTAGTGCTAAGTGGAAAAGGTAATGTGTGTTGTTTTGATTTGTGATAAACATCACATGGTGAGAGCAGTGTTGTATCAATGCGATTTAAGAAAGAAAGATGCTGAAGAGACTGAAAAGAAGCATGACCAAGTCTGTTATGCCACAAAATTTTTGAATCTTTATTGATATTAACAGAAACATTACAAGGAAGATTGATTGGATTATAAGCAAAATCAGATGAAGATTTATTCAAGTCAATCTGATTATTACAGGAAACAAGTAATGATGAATCATGAAATGAAGATTTGTCTAAAATGTACAAGTTCCCAACCACTTTACCAACTACTAATACTGCTTCATTCTGAAGGTCCTGCAATATACATCTGTCTGGATAAAACTCAAATTTAAGTTGTGCAGCCTTTGAAAGTTTATTTACTAAAAGTATGTTATATTTGAAACTAGGAACACAAAGGGCATCATTCAAAGTTAATTTAGGTGTAAGGGATACATCACCTATATGGTGCACAAGTTTAATAGAACCATCTGGTAAGAAAACTAGAGTAATTTGAGTTACTGGTTTTGGATTATGAATTAATTTGCTATCAGTACACATGTGATTTGATGCACCTGTGTCCACTATCCATGTTCCACAATCCAAATTATCAAATGAATGCAAAGCAAAATGAAAAGCACAAGTAGGATTGTTACCTGCAAAGTCACCAATGTGTGAAAATTACAAGATTGTTGTCAATCATAGCCTTCCCCTTCATCTTTGATAGCTCCTGTTGAATCATTTCTGCCAAAGATAAATTCCGATTTGTTGCCTTGCTAACAGCTTGGTCCATGTTTGCATCCAAAGGATTATCAGCCATATTAGCCACATTTCTTCCTCCTATCATTCTGTTCCTTTGTTCCTTAAGTTCTTTATACCACTCAGGATATCCATGCAACTTGAAGCAGGTATCCTTAATGTGGCCTCCCATGTTACAATGATCACAATGCAACTTTTCATACTTCTCATTCTTCTTATCATTATGATTCTTATTAGAATTAGATCTCTTATTATTTCCCCTTCCAGCCTTAGATCATTTTTCCATAGGTGCTCTCACAAACATTGCTGAGTTCCTCGCATTCTCAATCATGATAACTTGTACCTCTCTCTGTTTCTCCACTCGTAAAATCATAGAGTATGCCTTGTTAACTGAAGGCAAATGTTCCATCACCAAGATCCGGTTTCTAACATTATCAAATCCATCATTGAGGCCCATTAAAAACTGAATTAACCTGTTAGAACAAGCTAGATCTGAAACAATCTTTGCAACTCCACAAGTGCAGTTTCTACATGTGCATTGTGGTGTTGGCAACAAGCAAGCCAATTCATCCCACAACTTCTTTAGCTTCATGTAATACTTTGCTACTGATTGATTTCCTTGAGAAATAGTGCTTATTTCTCGTTGGATCTGATAGATTTGTGGTCCATTTGACTCTCCAAACCTCTCCTCTAATTCAATCCAAAGTTCCCTAACAGTTGAAGCATAAAGAAAGGCTTTTACTATTTCTTTGGAAATAGAGTTCAGGATCCATGATCTAACCATACAGTCCACACGAATCCATTGTTCAAAATCAGGAGACTCTTTATCAAGCATAGCACACTTTCCATTGATAAATGGGAAAAGTACGGGACACACGATGCAGAATTCTGAATTCCAGCCCCCCCCAACTAGCCCTATCCCCCCTATAAACCACATCCTGCCCATGAATCTGGCATCAATTCACGGTCAGGATGCATTCCCCCTGTACTTTGGGCCTAGTAAATTCTGAGCTGGGCTGATTTGTACTTCTCCCTTGATAAATCCAAGCTTCACCTTAGCTCCTAGAGCTATCTTAATTGATCTACTCCAAGACAAATAGTTATTACCTGTCAAAGGAGTCGTAACAAGTTGCATCCCTGGCTGATCTGAATTATGCGGTAGCATTGGATCTCCATTGGTGATACTTCCTATTTCTTTGTGCACCGTCGCATTTCCAGCTTGAGGTGCAACTAAGACCGCAGGTTCTTCAATCTCCTCCATATTCTAGTAAATCTAGGATCGATTTCAACAAGCAAATCTTCAACGTGTTATCAAAACGTAAAGAAAAGCAAATCTGGATGGATTTGCTCTGATACCATGTAAAATCCAAGCTTGAAGAGAATTCCAGAAGATAGAGAAAACATTTCTCTATATTACTTCAAGTGAACTGTACAAAGTGCATGACTACTATTTATACAAGAAATGAACCTATACAAAGCTGCCACATAATGATTCCAACTCAGCTAACCTATTAACAAACTAACTAACTTGTATAACATGCTAACAACTAACTAATAGTGGTAACAAACTTGATAACTGCTCAAGAATAAATAATATATATTCTGCACAGTAATACATGCTCTGTTTTTATAGATTACTGTTCTTTTTCAATTCTCTTTAATTCCCTATTCAATCCGGATAAACATGCTATGTTTGCAAATTCGCAAAAGTAGAGAGAATACACTAAGGTATACTAGAATGGTATACTTTAGTACATGTTAACAAGTTTCTGTAGTACATGTAGACATTGAAGGCCAGAATTACCTGCAATTTCTTTCCAAGATCTCTTCACAACTATACTATGTGAGTTCCAAGAACTTGTCCGATGCAAATATTTGTGATTTTGAGCGGTTAGAATTGGGCAAATAGGTTTGGTATGTGATGAAGCACGATCCGGCTGGTCTTAGCTGTCAACGACCTTGCTTCTGAACTGGGTAGCAGGGAACCTGAAACAGAGGAGATGAGGAAGCTCCGGGGGGAAACCCAGTGTAGCGGCTCTGAAGCTCAAGTTAGAATCCTTCAAAAAGCAAGATAACACCAAATAGCGCAAATTTTGCATACCTTGTTTGTTGGGGGCAGGGGGCTCTTATAATCACTTTGCGCACTCGCTACGAGGCCCTTGTCAGGTCGGGTATGATTACCCTTGCGCATGTCAATTCGACCATCGTCCTTTCTACTGGGACAGAACCGTCACTGCCTAACCGTCTCTCTAACTGGAGATGGCGGTGTCAGTGGCGGTGGTAGGTGGCCGTTTAGAGTGCGGCCGCTAAGCGTCAGATCCCAAGTCAGTCAGGTGCGGCGCCCTCGGGCACGGACTTCCTCAGTGTCAGGCATGGTACGACTTGTTTGGTTTTGGTGCCCAGAAGGTGATGCGGAGTGGTGAGCGAGGCGAAGTCTTGAGTTCGGAGGTATCTATAGGGCAGGTCAATTCGGCGAGGTGTATCCTGAACTGTTACAAGGTTGGCCAGTTCGGTGAGGTATATCCAGAGCTGTTACAAGGTTGGTCAGTTCGGCGAGGTATATCCCGAGCTGTTACAAGGTTGGCCAGTTCGGATTACTCTGGTTTGGGGCCAAGGGTGAGTTCGGGCCCCCTGTAGGGAGTTTGGTCCGCTGGTGTCCCCTTGTTCACGCCTTAGGCTTGGCCCTTTTGTCGAGCTGTTGTTTCTGCCACGTGTCGCATAACTGTGAGGTCGGGCCAAATCTTCCTTCATCAATTGCCCCCCACTCCTCGCGCCAAGGTCTTGCCCTGGTGCGGGGAGTTTCGCGACGTAGTAGGTGGATTTGTCCCGTCCTTCAAATCTTGACTGCGCGAGTTGCTTTTGCCAGGGTTCTTCGGTTTCCAAGAAGGCTGGAAACGTGCCTACTCATAAATGCTGATGGTCGTGACAGCGCGCATTTTAAATTTCAAAAATTTGTGCCGCTGGGACGTGACAGAGGGTCATTCAAAAAGGCGTGCCACTGTTGTACGTGCACGGGCGGCTGTCAGGGAGACGTGCGGCGCAGTCAGTTTTGGAAAGACGCGTGTCGGCGCGACGTCGTTTTCAAGAGGGCGTGCGCTGACATTTCGCTCTTTTCGGAAAGACGTGCGCCAATCACGTCTCAACCTTATGGGACGTGCGGTCAGCGAAAACGTGAGTCGTTGGATCGTCTTTGATCTGCACGGTTGATTCTTGGTTACTGTAGCTATAAATAGTGGGGGACCCCAGTCGATTTGTCACTTCTGCGGTTTGTCTACTGAGCTCGCGTCAAGACTGGTTACATAGCCTTCAAGGTTCTTTGGCTTGTTCCCATCTCCGGAGCCTTTAAAACTTTATTCCGGTGAGTACCTTCCTGAATCCACCTTTTCCTCAATGTCTAGCTTTGATAGCTCAGACGACTCTTCAAGTAGGGCCGACGTAGGTTCTACCAACCGAGTCGTGTCCCCCGACTGCCTCAGTGATCCTGAGGTGGAACTCGAGGACTATGAACCAGTAGGGCAAGCCGCTTCGGGCAGCTTGGCGTCTACCTCTCGCCGAGGTCGGATGCTAGACAGGTTTGGTCCCTCGACCATGATGCCTGAGGGGTTTCAATCCATACTCATGTCTTACAACCTTCCTGGGGGGTATACATATTTTATTCCTTCAGGTAGCTTTCCTTGGGAACACGGTCCTGATGAGATCGTGATTTTTCGAGAGCAGCTCGCTGCGGGGTTGCGACTTCCTTTCCACCCCCTTCTCGTCGAAGTCATAAACCACTTCGGTGTCACCATTGGCCAACTTCATCCGAACTCTATTCGGAACCTGGTGGGGACAGTTTCCCTTTTTTGCGAGCAGAATTTCCCCTTGGACTTAGAGATATTCTCCTCCATCTTGATGCTCAAGAGACAGGCGAGTTCTCTTCCTGGGGGAAGACGGGCGTGTTACCTTTCTCCTCGCTAGGGTTTTAAGCTTCTGCACGATCTTCCTAATAACGTCCTGGCGTGGAAGCGGGACTACTTCGGTGTGCAAAGTGCACAAGGATGGCCCTTTCAGACCGGGTGGAGTGAGGCCGCTCCTGATCCAGGTGTTACTCTCGATAAAGAGACGGTGAAGGGCCTCCGGCAATGGGCACGGCAAGATTTAAAGTGTCATCACTACTTAACGGAGGCCAAGCTTATTGCGGTCGGCCTGAGTTCGGGTAGGTTTCTAGCTATGCGGTTTCTTGCTTGCTTTGTTCTTTCATTTTTTTTGATGTCGAACTCATTTCTGCAGGTGTGATGGACGCGGAGAGAACTCGTGGGGGGCGTCTGTTCCAAGGTATGAAGAGGAGGAAGCGGGTCGCCAAGCGAACTCGTACCGAGCTGCCCCTGGATGAGGAGCCCCAAGTTCCAGACCACACGCCGGAGGATCTGCCCAGGGAGCCCGAGGTGACTCCACCAATGCATGAAACTGCCGGGGCGCCTTACGCTGAGACCACTCATACGGGCGCTCCTACATACTCAAGTGCTCCTGCTCACTCTGGGTCCGCTCATACGCGGGTTGGGCCCTCTGGTTCGGGAGCTCAAGAGGAGTTCAGGAGCGTGTTGACGCCGAACTACGCTCTTCAGAAGAGTAGGGAAGCTACTTTCCCTGAGGAGATCGCGGCGTGGACCGATCTTCCTTTGAATCAGGTTGCCTGTCGCGCCGTAACACATGCAATGGTGGTAAGTTAGATTCTGTCTGCCTTTTTCATTTTCTGTCGCTTTTGCTGTTATTGCTCACTTGTTTCTTTTGGTAGGTGAATTCTTCAATTCATGCCTTAGCAGCCCAAGTCGAGAGGAGCTTGCGACAGGCGCGAGCTGCTGAGGCTGCCGCTCATGCTGCTAAAGAAGCTTTCTGTGCTGCAAAGGCGAATACCCGGGCTGTTGAGGCAGCCGCTTATGCTGCCGAAGAGGCTGCTCGCGTCGCGATGGCCAGGGAGGCAAGGTCTCAGCGTGACGCCGAGGCCATGGGGGTAGTTGTCAAGCATATGGCGGACTTGAAGTTGGATTTGCAGCATCAAGTCGAATATCTTTAGGAGGACATCAGGGAGAGAACACATATTTTTTCCCAAGGCATTGAAGACGCCAAGAAGAAGGCCATCGAAGACTACATTGCCTCTCCGCGTTTTGACGATCTGATGGTGGATTCTTACAGGAGGGGGTTCAAACTGAGCAGGTGGATGATCCGAAATACGTACCCCGACCTCGATGTTAGTGTCATATCCACTTTGCGTATAACTCAGGAGATGGCCATTGCTGCCGAAGGCAAGCCGGACTCTGAAGGAGAGGTAGGGCCTTCGGGTGTTGTTGAAGTGCCTTCTGATGGCAAAGAAGTAGCTCCGGGCATGTAACAACCCTTTTTTTTTTGTAAGTCCCTTCTGATGGCCGATGTACTCCTGTTTCTTGCAACGGAATAGATAATCTTTTTGCCCAAGTGTTCCTTTCCCCCAAACTGATTCTTTGTCGAACTGAATATGCCACTTTCTTGTCCGGGTTATTATACTTTCGCAACCTGTTTTGCCGCGAAGGCTTTTTGCAGCGAACTGATTTTTTGTCGAGCTGATAATATGCTCGACTTCTTGGCTTGTTTACGCCGAGGTTCCTCTTGGCTCTGTATCGTGGCACATAGGACCTGATTTCGTCCACTTCGCTTGGCGGTTTATAGGTAGTATCGCCTTAAGTTCACGATGTTCCACGCTCGATGTGCTTGTTTGCCTTCCAGGGTTTCGAGTTCGTATGCCCCCCCGAGCACTCTTTTTACTTTATAGGGCCCTTCCCAGTTTGGTCCAAGTTTGCCCACGTCAGGTTCAGGCACCATAAACTTACGAAGGACCAGGTCACCGACTCAAAAGCTTCGTTGCTTTACTCTGGTATTGTAGTAGCGAGCTACCTGCTGCTAGTATGCCGCTGTTCGGATGTGCGCGAGGTCCCTTACCTCGTCCAATAGGTCAAGGTTGGTACGTAACTTGTCTCCGTTCGTCCGATCGTCGTATGTTTCTAGTCGCAATGTTGGTACTTTGATTTCCGCCAGGATCACTGCTTTAGTGTCGTAGGTGAGGTTGAAGGGGGTTTCTCCCATGGCGGTTTTTTCTGTAGTTCGGTGAGCCCATAAGACACTTGGTAGCTCTTTGGCCCACAATCCCTTAGCTCGATCCATACGTGCTTTCAGTCTGCGCAGGATGGCTCTGTTCATTACTTCCGTCTGACCATTTTCCTGCGGGTGCGCGACTGATGTGAAGTTTTGTCGAATCCCCATATTCTGGCACCACTCTTGGAACTTGATATCCTCGAATTGCTTGCCATTGTCGGAGATTAGTACCCGAGGTAACCCGAAGTAACCCGAAGCGACATACTATGTTCTTCCAAAAGAAGTTTTGTATGTTTTGGGCCGTAACAGTTGCTAGAGGTTTGGCTTCTATCTACTTCGTAAAGTAATCTACTGCAACAACTAGGAATTTTCTTCCACCTGTTGCTGGTGGGAATGGCCCCAGGAGGTCGATGCCCCATTCTGCAAAGGGCCACGGGCTGGTGAGCTATTTGAGGTCGGAGGCAGGTTGATGGTGGATATTGGCATGCTTCTAACACTTGTCGCATTTTCTGACCAGCTCGACAACTTCTGCCTTCATCATTGGCCAGTAGTATCTTTGTCGAAGTGATTTTTGGGCGAGTGCTCTGCCCCCCAAGTGTCCGCCGCACAGGCCTTCATGAGTGTCGTGGAGTACGGACTCGGCTTTGGCAGGTCGCAGGCAACGCAAGTAGGGGAGCGTGTACGACCGTCGGTATAACCGTTCGTCTATTATGACGTATTTGGTTGCCTGGCGCTGCACCCTCTTGGCCGCATTGCGTTCTACAGGGAGGGTTCCGTCTATCAAGAAGCTCGTGAGTGGGTCGATCCAGCTTGGCTCTGCTTCCAAGATGGGAGCGACCTCCTCTGTCCCCCCGAGAATACTAGGCCGAGGTAAGTCCTCTATGTAAACAATTCTCATGTTGTTGTGACTTGTGCTGGCTAACCGGGACAGAGCGTCGCCCTTAGTGTTCTCTGACCTCGGGATTTGCCTGATGAAGTGTGACTGGAAGTTGAGCAGGGCTTCTTTTACTTTCGCCAAATATGCGATCATGGAGACCAAGTGTTTTGCCATTACCTTTCGCGCTAGGTCTAGCCCAGCTATCAGTGCTTCGTACTCTGCCTCGTTGTTGGATGCCGTGAACTCAAAGCGTAGTGCATATTCTAATTTTGTGCCGCCCGGGCCGCATAAGACTATTCCAGCTCCGCTGCCTTGCCGGTTCGAGGAACCATCCACGTGAAGGATCCAGGGCTCCTCATCCCAATTCGCGTTTCGCCTTACCAGGAGAGATGCCACACTGGTTGCTATTTCACGGGGTTCAGACTCTATTGGCTCGGGAGCTCCGGGTTCGCCCGAACTGGGGACCTCAGGCTCGACCTATGGGGTTTCGTGGCTGAAAGTGCACTCGGCAATAAAATCTGCCAAAGCTTGGGCCTTAATAGCAGTTCTTGGTTTGTACTGGAGGTCGTACTCGCTGAGTTCAATGGCCCATTTCGTCGGTCGATCGAAAACCTCGGGTTTGAGTAAAACTTGTCTCAGAGGTTTGTCAGTCAGGACGATGACGGTGTGAGCCTAGAAGTATGGGCGGAGTTTCCGAGCTGCTGTCACTGTGCGTATGCTAGATTTTCTATCTGCGGGTACCTTGTCTCTGCTCCTGCAAAATTTTACTAACATAATAGATGGGTCACTGGACCTGGTCTGTTTCTTTTATTAGTACCGAACTGACCACCTCGTCGCTTGCCGAGAGGTACAGTTCTAAGACCTCGCCCTCCTCGGGCCGGGCTAAGGTTGGCATACTAGCGAGGTAACCTTTTAGCTCGTCAAACGCGAGCTGGCAGTCCTGGGTCCACTCGAACCCTTTGCCTTTGATTGCTTTGAAGAAAGGTAGGCAGCGGTCTGCCGATTTGGACATGAAGCGGCTTAGAGCGGCTATGCGGCCGTTTAGCCTCTGAACTTCTTTTACTTTCCGAGGTGGTCTCATATCTAGAATGGCTTTTATCTTGTCCGGGTTGGCCTCAATACCACGCCAATTGACAATGTACCCTAGGAATTTACCCGAGGTGACGCCGAAGACACATTTGTTGGGGTTCAATTTCATGCTAAACTGACGCAGGATTTGGAAGACAGGATCTAAGTCTTGTATTAATTCTTGTGAAAACTGAGTCTTGACGACCATGTCGTCTACATAGCATTCTATCTTCATGCCAATCAGGGGCCGAAACAACCTACTTACAAGTCTTTGGAAATTCGCCCCAGCATTTTTTAATCCGAAGGGCATGACCTTGTAGCAATATAGGCCGAACTCGATTATGAAGCTGGTTTTTTCCTCATCGGATGGGTCCATCCGGATTTGGTTGTAGCCCGAGTAGGTGTCCAGGAAGCTTAGCAACTCATTTCTTGAGGTTGCATCCACTAGGCGGTCAATTCTGGGGAGGGGGAAGCAATCTTTCAGGCATGCTCGGTTCAGGTCGGTGTAGTCGACGCACATGCGCCACTTGCCGTTTGCCTTTTTTACCAACACCGGGTTGGCCACCCAGCTCGGGTAATGGACTTTCCTTATAAAGTTTGTTGCGATGAGATTCTCGACCTCCTCATCGACCGCCCTCCAACGTTCTGGGGCTAAGTTGCGTTTCTTCTGTCTAACGGGTCTGACTACAGGGTCGGTATTAAGTTTGTGAGTTATCAGGCTGGGGCTAATGTCGGGCATGTCAGCCACGGACCAGGCGAAAATATCTAAATTTTGAAGTAAAAAACTCACCAGTTCGGTTCGTAGGGGTTCCTCGACGGAAGCTCCGATCTGAAGTGTGCGAGCTGGGTCCGTAGCCGAAGTCGGGATTCCGACCGTTTCCTCCGTGGGCGAAGCTCGTTCCTCACCTTGCTCTGCAGGCCGCTCCAGTTCGAGGTCGTCGGCCGCCTTAGTTTTTCCCTTCAGGGCGGCAACATAACACTTGCGGGACTCGAGCTGGTCGCCCCGCACTACCCCCACACTGAAGTCCGTAGGGAAATTCATGGCCAAATAGTAGGTGGAGACCACCGCCCATAGGATATGCGTGATCGGCCACCCTATTATGGCATTGTATGGGGAGGGGGTTGCGACCACCAGGAAATCATGGTTGAGTCTGACCGCACAAGGCCATGTGCCGACTTTCACAGGTACTGTTATTTTTCAGAGGGGCCTGACTTCCTCTCCGTTGAAACCCACCAGGGAGTGTTCGCGGGCTTCAGCTCGCTCCTCTGTAATTGTAGCTGGTCAAATGCTGATTTAAAGAGGATGTCCGCTGAGCTGCCCGAATCTACGAGTACGCGTCTGACCTCGAAGTCGTTGATCCTTAGTTTAATGACAAGCGCGTCATCATGGGGGTAGCGAACCCCTCGCGCGTCGTCCTCCATGAAGAAGATTGGTTCTTCGGTCTTTGGTCTCTTTGGGGGGTTCCGTTCTTCGAGGGCCACTTCGCGAACTGAAATCCGAGCCGCTGCCGAGGGACACCCTACAACCACCGAACCTCCCACAATTACATGGATGGTTCCCCGAACTGGCCTCTCTTCCGGAGGCTGTCGCTGCAACGGTTCGGCAGGTCTGCTGCTAGACTCGGGGGCATCCTTTTCGTACTCCCCTTGCCGACCTGCCTTATTGTTATTATTGTTGTGTTGTACAAAGTTTCTCAAGTATCCGCGGCGGATGAGCCCCTCTATCTCGTCCCGGAGGTTATTACACTGCTCGGTACTATGACCATGGTCTCTATGGAAACTACAATACAAATTCTTATTTCTCTCGTTCGGATTTCCCTTTAGGCGAGGTGGCCACTTCACGTCCGGGGCGTCCTTGATCGTCATTAAGATCTCAGTCCGCCTTGTGTTTAACGGCGTGTAATCCGTCCGAACTACTAGGGGAGCTCAGAACGACTGGTTCGGCTTTGGCTCCCGGGCTGGGTTTTTTCTATCGATCGGGTTGGAGAGCTCGCCTTCCCTCTTTCTTTTCTCATTCCCGCCTTCGGTTCGTTGGTTGATTTCTTCCTTTGTCCTCATGAACTTGTCCGCGAGCTTGAGGAATTCGGCTACGGTTGCGGGCTGGTTATCCACCATGTGCCATTTGAATTCTTTGTGCGTTACCGCTCTTTTGGCTGCCACGAGCTGCACTGCGGGGTCCAACCGTTGTATCTGCAAGCATGCTTCGTTGAATCGCTTGATGTATCCCCGGATGGATTCTCCTTCCCTTTGGACTACTCCGAATATGCTTTCCTCTGTTCTGGGGCACCTTTTGCTGGTGACAAAGTGTGCGGTGAAGACCTGCACGAACTGGGCCCAGCACTTTATCGACCCGGGGGCCAGGTTCCTGTACCAAGTGCGGGCTACCCCCCTGAGGGTGGTGGTAAAGGCCACGCACATGCACGATTCGCTGGCCCTAGCGAGGTGCATTTGGGACTGAAAGGCGTTAACGTGGTCTTTGGGGTTGAAGGACCCGTCGTACTTGTCCAGAGGTGGGAGCTTGAAATTTCTGGGTAAGGGGACCGCCAGGAGTTTTGATGCGATGGGGGAAGGAACCGAGAGAATCGGGGCAGCTCCTACCTCATCCGAGCTCGTCTCTTTGCCTCTAAGCTCTGACAAGACACTGGTGGCGGTTCGACGACTTCGCCGGCGCCTTCGTTGTTGAGTGGGCCTTGTACTGGCACTGCTGGCCTCCGTGTTACCAAGCTCGATGGGCCCGGAATGCTGGTAGTCTGCCGCCAGGGAGCCGAATCGGTTTTCCGTGAGCGGGAACTCGGGCTTGGAGCGCCGGGGTGCCGATCTCGCGGGCGAGGTTCCCGACCCGCCTGCGAGTTGCGAGGCGGGGATGATATTTTTCTCTCTTCGGCTTGGGGACGAGGATTGGCTGTTAGGGGGGTTCTGGGGCCGGGAGGCCTTTCCCTGGTGGGGGCGTCCATCCTGCGGGGAGGCCTTGACCGGCCTCGGAGCGGGGTGGCGAGGTGGAAGTAGTGGTTGGTTCAGTGGTAGTTGGGGGAACTGCTGTTGATACTGATACTGGGAGATGTTGTGCAGTACTTGGTGTTGGTGAAGCTAGTGCTATTGGAACTGTTGCATTTGGGCTTGCATTGCCCGCATGCACTGCATCAGGTCGTCCAACTGGTTTTGGCTGGCTGCCAGGGGGACGGCAGTCGGTTCAGTAAAGGTTGTCTCAATAGGGGGAGGAAAGGGGATGCTTGTGGTAGGAAGGTTTACGGGCGCCATTGCTTGTGGCGCGTTCAAGCTAGGGATCCCATCCACCGAAAGGGGGATGGTGAACTGTCCAACGCACACCACGGGGACTTGAAGTTGTTCCCCGGTGGTGTTTGTCTCCGTGCCACGCCCGGCGTTGCTGGAGGAGGCCATGAGTGTTGGGTTTTTTGAAGAAAAGGGGTTATGGAAGTTTGGAGGGAGGCTTTTTGAAGTGTTTCCCACAGACGACGCCAATTGATGAAGCGCGATCCGGCCGGTCTTAGTTGTCAACGACCTTGCTTCTGAACTGGGTAAAAAGGAACCTGAAACGGAGGAGATGAGGAAGCTCCAGGGGGGGAACCCGGTGTAGCAGCTCCGAAGCTCAAGTTAGAATCCTTCAAAAGCAAGATAACACCAGATAGCGCAAAGTTTGCATACCTTGTTTGTTGGGGGCAGGTGGCTCTTATAATCACTTCGCACAATCGCTCCGAGGCCCTTGTCAGGTCGGGTATGATTACCCTTGCGCTTGTCAATTCGGCCGTCGTCCTTTCTGCTGACCGTCTCTCTAACTGGAGATGGCGGTGTCGGTGGCGGTGGCAGGTGGCCGTTTAGAGTGCGGCCGCCAAGCGTCAGATCCCAAGTCTGTCAGGTGCGGCGCCCTCGGGCACAGACTTCCTTAGTGTCAAGCATGGTACGACTTGTTTGGTTTTGGTGCCCAGAAGGTGATGCGGAATGGTGAGCGAGGCGAAGTCTTGAGTTCGGAGGTATCTATAGGGCAGGTCAATTCGGCGAGGTGTATCCCGAACTGTTACAAGGTTGGCCAGTTCGGCGAGGTATATCCCAATCTATTACAAGGTTGGCCAGTTCGGCGAGGTATATCCCGAGCTGTTACAAGGTTGGCAAGTTTGGATTTACTCTGGTTTTGGGCCTAGGGTGAGTTCAGGCCCCCCGTAGGGAGTTCGGTCCGTTGGTGTCCCCTTGTTCACGCCTTAGGTTTGACCCTTTTGCCGAGCTGTTTTTCCTGCCACGTGTTACATAACTGTGAGGTCGGGCCAAATCTTCCTTCATCGGTATGAATTAGGAATTCACTTACTGGAAGATGGGTTACGTTCAGTATTTCGACTACGTACAATTTACCAAGCTTAGGGATCAGAGAATTGCAATCTTACGATGGGGTTATGAGGCAGTCTCGAATCAGTAACTATGAAGTTTTTCTCAATACGTTCCAGCGTAGTGGCTAGATCAATACCCTTTCTCATTTCCTTCTTTCTTGCTTTGTCATAGCAAGGCTGTCTGGCCTTTTATCATCATCACTTTCGTTGTCATTCATTGCAACTTTTGCCTCCTAATCATCTTCCACATTTGATTGACTTTTATGTAGGAACCTGGATATACAAGAAAGAAGGCAGGTCATAGTTAAGTAGGAGCTCTATATATTAACAAGAACAGAAGAAGAAATTTGAAGGACTCCTAAAGTGAGTACAAAAAAAAAATTATAACTACACCATTAGTTTGTCCATTGACAAGAAGACCAATGCATCAAAAAATGACAATATGTAAATTCCTATACCCCATGAAAGAACGTCGCAGGTCAGTTATTGTCAGTTTCTTTTCAAGTAACTCACTAATTCGCTCCATCGACCTTCTCAATTTGCCATTGGAATTTTGTCCAAGAGAAGACATATTCTCAGAGTATCTATCTCCTTGGTGGCCCTGCTAGCTTTACCCGTTCCACTTAGGCGGGTAGTTGGATTCTAGGAAAACTCATTTATCTTCGAGTAGAGAGAGAGACAGACAGACAGACAGACGAAAGTAGAGAGAACCCACTAACGTATATCAGAATGGCAACGAAACTAGAGATAGAGATAGACGCACTCACAGTTGATACTCGATTGGAATTACATAGGAATTACAGTGAGATAGAAAGAGCAATTGCCCGGCAGGATTTTCAGAAGTTCCCGGCAAGGGAGAAATGGAAGTCTTCACTTTCTTTTGCAGAAGCTCTGGCGCCGAATGAAACGCATAATAGCTTTCTGGTGACCTTGAAGCTTCAGATGCATCAACCTATGCGTTGCAGACTCTCTCGAGCGAAGTCCTGTTCAATACGGCGAAGAGTCAACGAATAGGATGGTCAAAGCTGCTGCTTGCAAAGACCTATTTCCGTTAAAATGAAAACAGACTTGGGAGAGAAAATTTTATCTCATAAGTGTGCCCCTATTAAAAATTAATCAAAAATGATACCTCTACCCATTCCCTGCTTTTTCATTTCATGCCGATGACGATGACCAGAGATTCGATCCCATTTCAAGTTTATGTATATGCATTTTTCTCTTTATTTTATCAATTTATCTTTTTATGCTTTTTAATTAATAAGGTAATAATTGATTTTGCATTAAAATTATGTAAATTATCAGAATTCAGTGTAATTAATTTTGTTCCAAAAAATTACTGAAATGTTTCAACAATATTGTAAGTTCTATAGAATTAATTATTGTTAGTTATTTAAAATAACTTATAATTCCCTAAAATTTGTAATTAATTACACTAATCATTAATTATTACTTATTAGCTATTTTAAAACACTCTCTTATATGCATTAAAATTACTTCAGTAAAATAAATAAATGATTATTAGTTATTTAAATAACTACTAATTTCCTGATTGTTGTAATTAATTAACATAATTAATAATTACTAGATATTTAAAACCCCTTTCCTATTTGTAGTTCAGTTTTTAATTACCCTTAATAAGTTGTTATCATTATTTCCTGAAAAATTCGGTATTTGATTTCAGTTAAAAACACTGAATCTTATGTATTGTCTGAAAAAAAAAATGAAAATTATCAGAAATCTGTAACAGATAATTTCCTGGGATTTGTAACTGATAATTACAATAATTAATAATTATTAGCTATATACAAAACATTTCAGCTGTAATTAATTTCAGTTAGCCATACTGAAAATTATTTCAATAATTGTTTTTTTAAATTAATATTTTTTTTAGATAATTAAGTTTCCAGACTATCGATAACTACTGTTATTTAAATTATTGTAATAATTATTAATACGTTATTATCATTATAATATATATATATAACTAAATTCCCCGTACTAAGTACGGGGTCATTCACTAGTTTCAAATGTGAAACAGATGCCAAATGCCAAATCGAGAAAAATCAGAGTTCGTCTCATGTAAGTGATTTGAGAGGAACTTTGGTTGAACAAAAATAAATGCCAAATGCCAACATGATTTGAGTTGCCCCAAATGCTAGTCATATACCAAGTCCCATATGCCGTGAAAAATTCCGTCGAAAATGAAGAATTTAATCGAAATGAACAGAGAATAACGTCAGACCTAAGGTGCTCTGTTTGCTCAAAATTAGATCAGTGATCAGTCTCCAACTTTGAATGAGATTATGTTGCTTTGTTATTGTTAAGTTTAATTTTCAATCTGAAATGGACCATACTTTGAGATGAAATGATTGAGATCATCTCATCGATCATTCGATACTATATATTATAACAGGGAGGTGATGAAAGCAGAAACAAAAACTGGGACGTGAGACGATTGAGATCATCTTCTCTCAATATTTTTTAATAATTTTTCAATAAAACGAAAACGAGGAAGGTAGTCTGCTCTTGAACACGAACTGAGGATTTAGCCAAAAAAATGTAAAATTGGTTGGGTGCTATCCTTTTCACTACTGCGCTATCTATTTTCTGAAAATCAACGAACGAAAGGTTGGTGATCGTATTTTGGTTTATTTTCTGAATCTATAAGATGAAACTTTTCATACTGTACCACGATTGCATCAATGCTCCCAACTTAGAATCGCATTTTGGAGTCAATTTCTCAATGTATAATGAGTTTTCATTCGTCTATTAAGTTGTTTGTTGGGAGTGGGAGGGTCTGAAAAATGAACGTGATGAATTTTAAAATTTTAAAAATAAAAAAAAAATTATCTAAAGGGATTTGGGAGAAAAATGGAAGAGGCAATATCTATGATGCTGAAAAGGTATGATATATTTGATACCTGTAAAAGGGAAAGAGTAATGAAAATTTGAAATGCCAACAGAACCTTAGCGCCCGCACATCCACGACCAATAAGCTGAGAAACAGCCCAGACCAAAGCTTTGCTACTAGTATTTGCATAAAAGAGGCTGGCACTCGCTCATGTGACAACAGGATATCAATATTTTACTCGATATATGTAAGTGTTCATTAATAATTAGGAGCGATCGTAGGTTGGGCCTGATTTTGGGTGTATGTATTTTAAGTATAAATTTTTAGGGAAAACTTTCTATCAGTACCCTGTATTTTGGTTCGTGAGATAATTTGGTCCCAAATTTTAAAATGTGATAATTTAGTATTTAAATTTTTGGAATACAACAATCTTGTATCTATTGTTAATGGACTGTCAGTTTGATATATCATGTGACCTCATATGTAATTTAAGACTTTTGAAAATGTCAAAATTACTCTTGAAAATAAAATATATTGTTCATCATTTTCTTCCTCAAGAAGATGAAACAGAATCCAAGTTCTCTGTCACAAACACCATAAACACGATCTTTTCTAATAAGCCCACTCATTGGATGGTTGGAATTGCTCTAGATCATTCTTGTTTTTTTTTTTATATATTCTAATGAGAAATGTGTCAACTAAATCCCCGATACATATGCGGCATGCCCAAGGTTCCAACTCCCAGCCAGGCCTAACTCTTTTTTTTTTGTCTTCACGTCCTATCCAATTTCAATGTCTCGCCTGAATCCCCATCAATAGGGGTGGCCACGAGCCAAGCTCTTCATGAGCTATTCAAGCTTGGCTCATGAAAAGCTTGACTCGGCTCAGTTTCAACTGAGCTTTGAGCCAAGATCAAGCCCAATTTATAGGATCATTTATTAATCGAGCCGAGCTCGACCCTAATAAAGCTCGGCTCGTGAGGCTCGTGAGCCGAGCTCAAATACATACATACATACAAGGTTCAAAGTATCAACACATATCGGCCCATATCGACCGATACGTATCGTTTTGGGACCCCTCCGATACACCCATACCGACGTATCAAGCATATCAATATTTTGAACCTTGCATACATATAATAATTATAGTATTATTATTATTATTTTTATATATAATTTTTTTATTTTTATAAAACAATTTTCTCAAGTCGAGCTTAAGCCGAACCGAGCTCAAACTTACAAACTTTTGACTTGAGCCGAGCTCGAGCTTGAGCCTCATACTGCCTTGGCAAGCTGAGCTTGAATAACGCTATTCGACTCGGATCGGCTCAAATCCACCCCTACCCGTCGAATGAAGCTTCAACTGATTTGGTAAAGGAGCTCAAAAGATTAGCATGGAGATCAACCACCCTCCTGAATGTTGTTGTTAAGCTTCTGGATTAGAACCACAAGCAATTTTCTTGTACAGAACGCAAGCAAAATTTGTGCAAGTTTGAATAAAGAAAAATAATTCTTACAAGAAAGTAAGCTAAGGGATTTTGGCCAAGGACACTGTCCGGATAAGTTGTTATTGTTCAACCTCCTACACAATTAGATACAAGGAAACAAAGAAAAGATAAAAAGAGATTAGATGCAAAGGACTAATGAGAATGAAGCATGAATTCAACAAAGAAAGAGATGAATAGCTCTATGTGTTTATTCAAAAAGCTCACGGGTATGGCAAATTGTTGAGTTGACCCAAAGACATGGGAATGTTGCCAGAGAACAGTGGGAAGGTTTTCGAGCTCCATTGGAATTTCTCCAAAAATGTTATTGTTTTGCAATAACCTGCAAATTTCAACCCAAATAAGAAAATAAAAAAGCAGAAGAAAAGCGCAAATGGATGTGTGAAAATTTCAGTTTGCTATTTGGTTGGTTACCTCTTAGAGGAAAATTTTAAAATGGATGAAAATTTTGATGATTGGTTCTAATTTTAGCGGATGGTTGATAAAAAAAATTAGATAACCCTTGAAGGGTATTTGTGTCTTTTTACATGTCACTCAATAGTTGGTTAACGACAGATATTAGATTGTCGCGTTGGATTATCGTTTTTTAAAGTTCGGAAACCAAATTGTCACTCAAGCCAGAATACATGGTACTGATAAGGAATTTTCCCAAATTTTAAATATATAATATTTAAAATATATTTTATATATGCCATATTATATTTAGTATTTACATATCAAATATCATATAAATTTATATTATATATTTATAATATCTTTGGCTGGACCAGGCCGGGCTGAAAAAATCAACCCATGGTGTCAATGCCACGGCATACTGGACAAAAATACATCAGATCCAGATTTGACTGGTATTTTATTACTGGCGTTGAGTATTATTATTGGTTCTTACAGCCCGCTGAACGGCTATTGCGTTCAGCTGATCCTTTCTCTATGGTAGACATGATTAAACTTGGCCAATCCCTCCTCCACACGAGCAAACCTGATTGAACTCGGCGAGTTTACCATGTGCTGGAGGCGAGACTCATTTTATTTTCATTCTAAAATTAAGTTTTATACATGAAGAATAACACAACCAGACAGAAAATACAAAATAGTGGAAAACCGATCAGATAGATCGTCAGATCGAAGATTGAGAAAAAAAATACTGTCGATGCTTATATTGAGCCACTTACAAATTGAATTCTAGTTTACTGGCAGTCCATTGTTCAGTGTCCCTCTTCCGTAGAAAAGCTCCTAATAGGAAGGGTAGATGAAACCAAGCTGTGAGAGCAATACGAAATCGAGTTCGTTGGTCCAGACAAAAAAAAAAGGAGAAAGGTTGCATTTCATTCGGATCCGAACGCGAACGTCAAACAGAAACTCCAGAGCGATAACAGCACCAGGATACAAAAAAATGCCTCGACCGAGCTGAAAATCATGATCTGCCTGTTCTTCTCTCGCTCTCTGGCCAATTCTATCTTCAGATTTGTAATGGTTCTCAGCAACCGGTCTCTTTTCTGAGAGAAATAAAACGAAAACTCGATAAGTAGATGCAGAGCAAATTCGAATACAGAAATGGAAACGCGAATCTCATTGAAGATCTGGCGTTTACATCTTCCTCCTCGCCGTCGTCTCTTGTGCTCGCATTGCAGTAAGCCTGGAGAGACTTCAGCGATGAAATAAGGAAATTTGCTCTCATACAGCGGATCGCAATCTGAGATTTCAAAGCTTCACCTTTCGTCCCCATGTCTTCTCCCTCCATTCTTGCCGTGCCCCCTCTTTCCCTCGCGACGTCCTGGCTTAAAAAGGAGGGAACCTGCACTTTGTTTTTTAAATTGGAGTAGGAGTCGGGAGCATTTAAGCGAACTAGCGTTGTTAACATGAACCGGAGGCAGGGTATACCGCCCACCCTCACCCTGTGTCCCTGAGGGTATGTCAGATAATCAGATCGATCGTCTTGTCTGCCAACACAAAGCTTCAAGGATCTCACGACTGGGCCTTGGATAGCCCCATAAGGCCATAATATGCCTGGCCTGAGTCCAATGTGCGGGACCGGACCTGGGCTTGCACAACGCTCCATATACCTGAACCAGATGCCGTATATAGCCGATGCCCATGATCATTACTAACAAGCAACAGCCCTTGCAAAAATGGATCGGATCAGATTCGGTAAAGGGAATATCCATCCGAACATAAAAGAAAGAAAAAGAAAATCCATTTGATCCGAATTCGATAAGAATTCATTAGATTTTTCAAGAATATGATTCAAATTCAAATTCGAATATCTTATCGAAATTCCGATTCAATTAGATTTTTAATAAAAGTAATATATTATATTATTTATTTAGTTAATATAATAATATTTTGGAAAAGTTACTAATTAGTATCCTGTACTTTGGACCTAGTGCCATTTTGGTCACCAAACCTTAAAATGTGACAATTTAGTACCCGAATTTTCAAAATGTGCCAATTCAGTACCTATTGTTAATCAGCCCGTTAATCAGCTGTTAAGTGGTATTTGAAAATATATAAATGCCCTTTGAGTGTCATCTAATTCTCTATATCAGCCATCCAAATGTTGATAAAAAAAATGAATAATCCAAAATCCTTGCATCTTCTAATCAAGAAAGTTGGAGTGATGTCTCAATGGACATTTTAGTGACCCCAACTTTCTTAAATAGAAGAGGAAAGTACTTGGGATTGCTCATTTTTTATCAATGTCTGAATGGTTGATAAAGAAAATTAGATGACACTTGAATGGCATTTGTGTCTTTTCAAATGCCACTTAACAGCTGGTTAACAACAAGTAGTGGATTGGCATGTGTTTGAAAGTCCGAGTACTAAATTGTTGCATTTTAAAGTTTAGGGACCAAAATGGCACTAGCCCCAAAGTATAGAATACTAATTGAGAATTTTCACTAATATTTATAATATATAATACATAATATATAACATAATTATGTAAATAATATATAATGTTTCATATTTCATAAGCAACAAATCAGATCAGGTATATTTGAATTCAATCCATTAACTAAATAGATCACCTTTTCCAATCATATCTAATTTGTTAGAATCAAGGGATGTATGTGAATGCAGCTCTTATCGGATTGGATTCCAATTCCAATTGGATCTGGTCTGACTTATTTGCAATCCTACAACAACAATAGACTAGCCCTACCTTCTTGATAAGTGAGATTGTTGGGGCTGCAACACAAGAAGGCAACACATCCAAACACCAATTGGTCAAAAGTCAAAACTTGATTCCCTTTTTGAAATCAATTGAAACTTCCATGTTTCTTAGACTCGATTTGGAAGGAGTACAAATACAAATATATAGAGTGCAAAATCTTATATTTTGTGTGTATTTGCATTATACATATTTGTATTCGTACTCCTTCCAAACTGAGCTTTAGAAACAAGCTTTTCAATTTTCATCTCTTATTGTTTGGGCTCACAACCACCACCTAAGGATAAAACCACTATTTGAAATGAAATAGCAATCAAGGAAACTATAGAAATATATAATTAATGCAAAAATATATAGGTGGTCCTATACATAAATCATGTGCATATTATATTTTAATTGTAGAATAAAAATATTTTATATTTTATTATTTTAGTTGTGTACACATAAAAAATCAACTTAATCTTAAACTCTTAAATAGTGTCATGGTTCAAAGTATCGATACAATGCACTCGATATAGAGTATATCGTATCGTACCGTATCTTTTGAAAAAGATACAGTCTGAAATGCCTGTTTTCAGGTGTTTCGGACCCCCAATTTTGTTAATAATAAAAAATATCTTATAAGCTTCCCAAAATACTAAACTTAAAAAAAAAAAACTAAAAAAAAGTTATGTATCGACTATTTCTAAGTACTGATACAATACAATCGAAAATCGTATTATATCGATACTTTGAACCTTGAATAATGTGTAAATAATATTTGGTATTTATGTAAATAGAAAGTGTATTGATATTTATTGTAGATTAAAAAAATATTTAATAATTAGTAAAAAATATAATATTGGTTTAAAAAATATATTGTATCGATTTGAATTTCTAAGATGCATACAATATACAAGGTCATAAATTTCATATTTAAAACGACCACAATTAATGAGCCGTAAAAAAATGAGTTAAGGCACAATTAATGAGAAGTTAGCTTTTTTTAGTTGTGCTACACAAGGCAAGGGGCGCGCCCCCATACATCATAAAAGCAAATGTTTGCAAGATCCCATGGCAACCCCATCATTGAAGAGTGAAGACCATGAACCCAAACACAAGGACTCGTATCGGCCTTCCACGTAGACCGAGTTTGGACAATATTTTTCGTGGTGAATCCTGAAATCACAGGCTTTCAAATCAAATAATTCACCCATATGATTTCTAGCAACACAAACAATGGTGCAAAATCCATAGATTTCGAAACCCTTGGACATATCTTTTGTTACTTTGCCATCAATAGTTGGGGCCCCGGGGATTTTAAGGATCTTTGACATGAGAGTATATGCAATATGCCTAGAATATTCTTTGAAAATCATAGTCATAGATTTCGAAAACTTTAGGCACTAGCCTAAGGCCCTAGTGGAATCTTGGAAATGTTTATAAGACTGTTTTGACTTTTTAATAAGTTATTTATTTAGGTAAATGTAGTTATCTAGGTAAATGTTTTATAGAAAATATTTATCTGGGTAAATGCATTTAAGATTTACCTATGTAAATAAGATAATGGTCGTTTTAGCCATAAAAATTCATCATTAAAAAGGGAATTTTTGTCCCATTCAATTGTTATCGACTTTTTCCCGAGTGGGAAAGTTATTTCTCTAGTCCCACATAAATTTGAAAAAAGAACATGGGTTTTTGGTCAATGGGAACCAGAATCCCATTGACCAAATTCCCCCCCCCCCAGGTTGTCAGCTTTTAAGAAGCTTGGTAGCTCGTTTTTTAGTCTTTCTCCATTTGGTTGGGGGAAGATCTTTCTCTTGAAAGACCACACCCCGAAAAAATATGCATGAAATTCGATTCGAATTTATTTCAAAAAGTTAGACATTGAGCTTCTCGCCTTTTTTTCGCCTACTCAAGTCTTGTTTTCATACGAAAAAATACACCTCCAATCAAACAAGGAATGGTAGTAGGGTGGGATACCCTTCCCCATCCCACCCATGTGGCTAAAATTCCTTAACCCATTATTGGTATCGGGGCAAGGATTCAACCCCTATCCTCGGCCCTATCAGGTATGGGGAATCCCTATCATATCCCCGCCCACAACCTTTTTTGTATGTTATTTTCTATTCTTCTATATAATATAAATTATATAATTCATCTAAAAGGTTGATAGTTTCAATTATAGTGTATCAGGTTTTGATATGCTACTATTCTTTTTAATATTATTAAAATTCAGGTTCTGTATGTTTTCTAGTTCATATAGAAAACAAAAATGAGTTGGAATCTTATTGGGTTAAGAAAAGATGAGTCCATTATTTGAATCAATGCTATGAGGACCGAGAGGAACCTAACGATTTTTTAAAATAAACTTGAAATTGGAGATGCACTGAAATTTGTTCATAGTTTTAAACAATTAAGAAGAGAACCATTCTGATATCAAACAATTAAGAATAAATAATAGAATGCAACAACCAAAAACTATCATTAGTTGTCCCCATTAGAAAAGTTAATAAAATTAGTAAATCCCTTTCGACCACCCACTTTACCCCCATCTCTCAATTCCACACCTGCTATTGCTCCCATCTGTTGCCTATTTATCAACAGAAACAAAGTTTGTGATGCACAACAATATAGTGACAAAGTTTGTGGCACTATTATCATATCATGGTACTGAAAAAAAAAAAAAAAGAAAAATTCCAGATTAGTACCTTGTACAATCGGTCTAGTGCCACTTTGGTTTTTCGAACTTTTAAAACGTGCCAATCTGTACCTAACACTAACCAGTTCATTAACCAACCATTAAGTATCATTTGAAAAGACACAAATATCCTTTGAGTGCATCTAATTATATTTATCAACCATTCAAACATTGACAATAAATGAACAGTTCCAAATCCTTGCATCTTCTATTCAATAAAGTTGGGATCACCAAAATGTGCACTGAGACGTAACCCCAACTTTATTGATTAGAAAATGCAAGGATTTGAGACTGTTCATTTTTATCAACATGTAGGTGGCTGATAAAGAAAATTAGATGACATTCAAAAGGCATTTGTGTATTTTCAAATGTCACTTAACGACTGGTTAACGAATTGGTCACAACAGGTACTAGATTGAAACATTTTGAAAGTTCAAGTATTGAATTGTCACGTTTCAATGTTTGGGAACCATAGTTGCACTAGGCCCAAAGTACAGGGTACTAATCGGGAATCCCCCACCCCCCACACACAAAAAAAAAAAAAAAAACAATATCACTCATTAATTCACCTCTTCGACTTCGAACACCCACCGGTGATGCACTCTTGATGCTACTGCTTGCAAGCTACGCTAAACTGAGGAAGGGAAAAATGCATACATAATATGAACAGAGGAGAGTCTTGACATTTAGATGGTCGACACTGCTGCCACACTGGAAACCATAATCACTATCCAAAAGGAAGAAAAAAGGGATGAAGGGTAGGGAGGCTGAGAGGGGTTTCGCCGCTTTTTGTTTTTGGGTTTTGGCTCTTGGAGTTTGTAATTGGGGGGAAATGTCGAAGTCTCAAGTATGGAAGCCAAAAGAAACTCACAAAAGTCCAAAAGTTAAGCACCTATTAGGCTATTATATATAAGGGATAATAGTGCAATTTACCATTGGGTTTGGGGATTTATATGTAGACCCCATCCTCATCCCCATCCCATCCCCAATTTGGGGTAAAAAGAAAATCCCTAAACTTAACCCGTCCCTATTTAAGGTTGGGAGAAATCTGTCTTGTTCAAGGTGGATGGGATAAGGCCTTGGTTTTATGGGGAAAATCGCCATCCTTAAACCAAACGATCTTTGGGATGCCAAGATCGTTATATAAAAATTCACAACATCATTTGACTATTAGTTATTTTCTGGATGATCATTCAAAAAAGACTTGCTAAAAGACACCTAAATCATTGCTTTTTGGGTGAAGCTAGTTTCATTAACTTACTTGGCTCGGTCAACAATTTAATCAAAGCTAGAACCTATAGAAAAAAAAAAGCAAAGTTGAAACCCTCCCAAACGGTCTATTTTTCTATTTTTTAACATACAGGGACAATTTTGTCATGATCATTGATTTGGTCATGTTCATATAATTTATTTTGTAAAATGGGCATACAATTATTGACATTAATAATTTTTGGCGAATGAGCCTTAAAAAACATAAAAAAGCATAGGACAATTTTTGTGATACTAGAAAGTAACATATCTTATCCTTTTACCCCTATAAAAAGGTAAGTTGTTAAACCTCCCTATTTGGCAATTGCAATGACATTCCTTGAACTTGTTGATATAGTTTCATGTAGATACTAATTAGAATCTTCTTACAAGATGTACAAAAAGTGTCCAAAATACCCATGCATTTATTATTGAGGGTTTTGGATAACGACCGGTATGAAGAGAAAATTTGGAAAAATAAACATTCTGGTCAAAAATAACTATATAGGTATTTTGAACAATTTTCGTGCCTAGGGTCTACTTGCAACTATGTATTTATGTCAAAAAGTTTAGAGGAGGTGGCTGTAATCATTAAATTTAAGGGATGTTTCAACAATAGTAAGAACTTTAGGGGAAGTCCAACAATTTATCCAAAAGAAAGGAAAGATAATATATCCATTAGAATTCCAATTCCAACATCTAGGGGTCTTCATGGTTTGGTGGGTTTTGAAAAGAACTTGGACCAAATCTTATAAATTATGTTTTAAGAAATTCCTATACCAAATCAAACCGTTTTGGTATGGAAACCAAATGATACCAAACCATTTTATTATGGTTTGGAGCAGTTTCTAATAAGACTTGGGGACTTTGGGCCATTCCATGTATTTATTGGTTTTAACCCTAAAAGTTAAAAGTTAAAACTTTTATTTTATTATTTTATTATAAAACTAAAGAGTTTATTATATAGTTATAATTTTATATATTTGATTTAAATATTATATATAATATATATTTATACATTATATAATTATATGATTATATATTATTTATTCATAAATTTATATGTATTATATAAATATATAATATATCCATATCTATAATATATGATATATTGTATAAATATAATATATAATATATCCATATCTATCTATCTCTCTATATATCTATGGTTTACGTTTGCTTATAAAATCCGAAAAACGTCGATCACAATTTTTAAAAACGTCAAATCGAATCAAACTATTTTTACGTATAGACCAAACCAAATCACAAACTCGGTTTTGGCTTGGTTCGATCAATCAATGACCCCTACCAACATCCCACATGTTCGGTCGGATTTAGGATCGAATTCGGCTGAGACATTACCTAATGGAATAAATTATTAGACTTTGATGGAGGAAGATCCGATCCCATTACAGCCTCACCCCCACAGCCGTAATTAGGATATAAGTAAGAATCCAGTGAACGCACTATGGCTCATTTAGACAAATCACGTTCCCGTCCTTTGGGATCTTCGAGAAGTATAAAAGTAATCGGACGGCTAAGTTGATTCTTGGCTCCAGGTGGGACCACTGGATGCTGTATGATGTGGGACCCAATGGGATCATCACGTGCCAATCATCTGTGAGAGCGACCCAATGGTGTGAAGGTTTTTAGTCCCGCGCAAAAGTTACACAGATTTTGCTACTCAGCGCCTCATTTAGACAAGAAATTTTCCTATTTTAAACTGTCTTGACTCTTGACATCTCCCCAAGTTCCAAGTTCCAAGTTCCAAGTTCCAAACCAGCATGAGCATTGAACTAAAAAAGCACATCAAACCGGGAGTGCCAAGAATCTTGAGAAAATTAAAGAAACCCCACTCTTGTTCTTGGCCCTTGGAAATCGAAGAGACGCAGCAATAAGGAGCAGACGAAGAAGAGCTGCAAAACCCTAGAGAGGTCTCTCGAAATCGATTTGTTTGTTCTATCTCTCGTCATTCATCTGTTCTTGTTTCGATTCTTTTTGGTTCTCCGTTTTCTCTTTAGTTTTCGTCCGTCCTGCTTCTTGGTTGGTTCTTCCATTTCTTTTTACTCCTTCTCTGGAGGATTTGATGAATATGGTTCTTTCATCGTGCAAATTTGTTTCGTTCAAGTGGACTTCGAAGAATTTGAAAATATGCAATGTGAACTGAGAGTTAGTCTTCCTTCTAGTACCCCCGTCGTTGGTGTCGAGATCAAACCTCAAGTATTCCCGAGCCGTTCTGGTTCTGCTAAACTCCCGGACCACTCAGTGATCTTCAACTGGTTAGTCTCTTTCATGTTCTTTCCACTGTTTGATAGTTTCTCACTTTATTTCCAACATTTTTTCTTTCCCAAGAAGAGTTAAAGTTCATTTAGGGTATTAATTTGTTTCTCCATTCCTTCATCTTATTTTTTTTTTTCATTGTGTTGAAATGTAATGCTTTATATGTTTAAAATGATCATGCGACAATCGTAGTAGTCAAGATTCAAGAAACAAGAATCACTTAATGAGATGAAGAAGGTAAAAAAAAGAACCAAATGGACTGGAGACAGATCCAGTCGTTGGCATCCTTTGCACAAATTGGTCACTCTCAGACTCAAGCCCTCGTTCCCACGTTTGCCATCCCGAGACTTTACCATTACACCAAGCAGTGACCCCCAAATTGGAAACTTTGATAGACTTGCTTAATTGGCCGAGAAATAGGCTTAACATGACTTAAGGGTTGCCCATCTTATCTGAACTTTGAAATTTTAGAAGTTTAGGGTTTGAACCATTTAGTTGGCACCGCTGCCACGGTAAACAAAGGAATTTATTGCACTTTCTTTTTTCTTTTTTTTTTTTTCAGTTACCAGTATGGCAGTAGCTGAACATATTATCTCATCATCATTGGGTATGATGGTAATGATTTAAGACTGGATACTTCAATAAGTCTGAATTGGGTGATCAAGCGAATCTGCAATTCCAAGTTCTGGTGAACTGCAGCTGCACAATAACTGTCGGATCCCCTGATATAAGGAGCACAGAGTGAATGGGCTACGGGAGTGGCTTGACCTAGCACTTCACTATGTGTCTCGGTCCCCTTGCATAATTTGTTTTTGCTTGCTTGTTTGTCTTCTTCTACTTTGGAAATGCAATGTGGCCCTTAATACAGTGGAGTGTCAAACAGGGTTAAAATTGAGGTTTTCATTTTTTATGTAGTTGTAGTGTTTTTTCATTAATTTTCTTTTAAAAGAATTTCATTTTGCTTTGAATTAGCACATACATCCAACAGAGGCGTGAGATGCAGCTCCAACCAGAAACACAATTACAACTGAGCCCAAAATAGTTCAGACTTATGCACCCCCCCCCCCAATTTTGCAAACTAATCAGCCATCACATTGGCTGATTGCCTTTCCCATTGGACAGATATTGTCATGTATCTAACCAGCCATTTGAATCTTTTCACATATTCCTTGTGTTTCCATATTACTGTTTCTGGTTCTTTCAACCACCCTATTATCAGTTTAGAGTCACCTACAATTAACAGTCTGTCAATATTTAATTCTCTAGTCCAACCTTTATTGTCAACCTGGATGCTTGAGTTTTTATGCTACTGGGAAGATTAGCAGTATGTACTCAGGGTTAAATATGCAATAGGATGTCAGTTTCTTAGGAATTAGAACTTCTAGCCCAAGCCCAAGTTAGAATGGGTATCCATCACTAGGCTGGCATAACTGATAATCTACAAGGATAATAGCCTCATGGCAATGGTCCCCAACTGTTGTTCATCAAGTTAAACTTAGTTTTGATATCTGCAGCATGGGAAGCCCTGGACTTTCAGGAAAGGATGGATTATTAGGGATTGTCATGGTTTCAACTTGGCCATATATTCAAAACCTATTTACTTAGAAACTCCACTAGGGCAGAGGTGCTTGCAATACTGCAAGGACTATGTTCGGGAAGGTTGGTTGTAGAAACATATTGTCCAAACTGTATAAGGTGATTTTGGGCCGGCTGGGGAAGGAGATTCATTGGGAGCAGAAGTCATGGCTGTAATGGAAGGCATACAAAGGGTGAAAACAATGAACATCAGCAAGCTAAGTGTCGAGGGGGACTCAAGACTGGTGATCAACTGGTTACAGGATGAGGGAATGAAAATGTGGATGTATAATAATGATGGGAATAAATTCAGGTGGCTAACTAGAGATATGGAAGTAAGGATAGGGTGGGTCAAGCGGAGTGCTAATGTATAGCTGATGCACTAGCTAAGCAAGGGGTGAAGAGAGGATCGTTGTTTTGGGTACAAATGCAAGGGAATTGGGGCTTTTTGGGGGAGAGATAAAGGTGGTTCTAGAGTGGTTGTGTCCTGGTTAAAGGGCAACACTTACGGTTTGTGGCAATATTGGAATATTATGAAGGAAATAAGAGTTCTAGCAAGGGAAGTTGGAGCAAGGTTCAGTTGGATCCATAGATTTGCAAATTGCTTGGTAGACACCTTGACTAAAGGAGTCAATAGGGTAAAGTTGTATTAGGGATCTCTTGTTGACAATGTAATGTAAATAGTAAAAAAAAAAGCAAGGCAGGTTAAGCATTACCTTAAAGAAAATTGTAACAAGATTTAGCTTTTATATGAGGTTGCCTAGTGGTTGTCAATGAAATGAACTTTTTTTACTTTCACCTTTGAGAAACTTTCTCACTTGCATGCAGTAATTTAAAAGGCGTGCCTAGGCGCACATGCGAGGCACATTTTAGGGTACGCACCTTGCCTAGGTCCTAGGAGCAGCCCTTTCAAAAGGCACACGCTTGGTGCGCCTTGTGCCTCAGCCCAAGCGTGCGCCTTTTGAAAATTTGACGTTTTTTTGCTTTTTTTGAACATAGCGGCTGGGCTATTTGCTAATGTTGTTCATTCATTCATCCTAATAAAATATTTTCTTAAAAATCAATTAAAATTATAAATCCATTATTTTTTGTGTGAGAACTAAGAATTTAACACCTAACATGGACTTGTTTGGGCTTGCCTTGAGGGGCATTGCACAAAGGCGGCTTGTATAATCAGGAATGTAATATGTTTTACATTTGAAATAATGCAATTGAGTGAAAAAAGAGATTAGAGGTTTTACATGCTTGAAAATGTTTTATATGTTTGATTTTATTTTTAAAATCTCATTTGAATATGCTTTACATCTTATGTTTATTATGTATTTTAATTTTAGATAGAAGGTTTTTTAAAACATTTATTTAAAAATTTAAGTTTATATTTTTTATTAATATTATGTTTAATATTTTTTGAATTTTCTGGCATTTTTTTTTATTTTTAGCATTTTTTTTTGTATTTTTGCGCCTTGCTTCAAAAGGGCGTCCGCCTCGCCTTGCACCTCAGGTGCAAATTGACCTCTGCGCCTTTTTTGTGCCTTGCACTTTTAAAACACTGCTTGCATGGTCTTGCTTCTTTTGATTATATAGAAAATACGTTTTTACTGTTTAATACAATCTATGGGTTTCTTTTCCTAATATACTAACAGCTAGCTTACCTGGCTGGATACTTAAACTATGGTTTCTTTATCATCTTTTGCGTGTGTGTGTAATACAAATGGCTTCTTTATTCATGTAGTGCACTTAAACCTTCCACGTAAATTCTCATATCTATAAGCTGTCTTCTCATATCCGGGAAAAATGGTGGATTAGCTTTTTATTATTCTGTTAGCTTAATCCATTTGTTCTGGAAATAATATTGTGTAGGAAAACATGCTGCTTATTCATCAGTTGGGTATAGATCATCTTATCTTCATTGTATCTTTGGCGTAATTTTATAAATGACATCTAAGCAGGTATCGCTATCACAGTGATGGGGAGTTTCCTTGTTGCATGCACCCTTCTGAGTCAGCAGCTTTCCAGTGCATGTGTTGCATAATGTCAAATGCACCAGTTAAAAAGAGTTACTACTGCTCTAAGAAGTGTTTCCTTGATTCATGGAAGAACCACCATGCATGCCATTTTCAGGAGGCTTTCACTACAAGTAAGACTTCCAATAAAGATGGTCAGGCTTCTATGGGTAAAAGTAGCCGCTCCTTGTCACCTTGGTCAGGCTTTGATGATGTGGTGGACCAAGATGGTCAGACATGGATTAATGTGGGTTCTTCAAAGGGATATGTACCCTCAATGGCTGATCATGGCTACATTCTGAGGCTGGAATATGCAGCTGTAGATAAAAGAGGAAATCCTTTGTCTCCAGTAAATATCATTTTGACCGATCCTGTAATTGTTGCTCCTATTCCACGTCCTCGCTTCATGATTGAAATTAGATCTCCGGAGGAATTTAAATATTTAAGTTTGGAACCCAAGTCTTCTATTGCTGGAACTTTTAGTGTGCTATCCTACAATATACTTTCTGATTTTTATGTCAATACGGAACTGCATGGTTATTGCCCTAGATGGGCTCTTACTTGGGAATACCGCCGAGAAAATCTGCTACGTGAGATTGTTGGATATGAAGCAGATATTCTTTGTCTTCAGGAGGTAATTTCTCCCCCACTATCTGCCTGTCTAACAAATCCAGCATTAGGACCTTTTGGTGCATTACACCCTGGTCTTTCTTAACTAATATATCTTCGATGTGAGCCGAACAGTTGCAAAGTGATCATTTTGTGAATTTCTTTGAACCTGAGCTGAAAAAACGTGGGTACTCGGTTATTTACAAGAAAAAGAAGGATCAGGTAAACTTTAGACAAATATAGCTGTGTGTGGTTGGTGTTTTTGCTTTAGGATGTCTTCTTTGTTTTTATTCCGGATCAAGTATTTGTGCAATCTGTTTTTTTGATCAATGAGATAATATTTTATTAGAGTTAGAACAAAAAATTACAACAGGGTGAGAGTGTTCTTTTCCAATCTGTTAGAAGAGGTTTTCTTGCCTGCTTATTCAAAGGTCTATTTGTGGCCCTCTCTAAGATGTTCCCTCATGCATGATATATTAAGAATTTAAAAAAGTATGGGATTTAATGGGGTATACTAACCTGATTTATAGCCAGTTGGTAAAAATTAAATAAATGGGAAGTAAACGTTGTGTTTGTTTATCTATAAACCAAAACAATTGGTTTCACAAAGTGCCAATTGTTATTAAATTTGATTCTTATCTTCCATAAAGGGGCCGTTGCATGGTTGAATGGTAAAATCTGGGCTGACAAGCATTAGACCATGGTTTCAAGTCTGAGAGTGATCAATTTGTGCAAAAAAAGTCCAAAGGATTAGATCCTTATCCAGTCTACTGTCCCAAGACCCCAGATAGCTTTTACCAACATTGGGTAATCAGTAATGGCTTTTATGTTCTTATTTTGGATAATTCTGCACAGAGAATTCTTACTTGGTGTATCCCTTCATTTGTTGTACGACCCTCTAGGCGTCTCAAATCTATGCTTTATGTATAATGATGGGAAACTCTTTCTTTTAGTAAAATGCTTGTTATTAGCTTGGGCTTCCATGTAGGAAACAGCCTCAATGACTTGAACAACCCATTTGGCAGAGATGGGCCATTTCTTCATCCAAACCCCTACTTCTGTTTTTTTTCCCTTTTGAAGAGCGCTAGTGTTCCATGTGTACAGTTGTTGATTATGCTCTCTCACCAATATAATCTTTTATATATACTATATCTAATTTTCTTTTTTAGTGGTTAAATACATTTTTTTTTGATAAATGAGTGAAATTTTATTAGACCAGCAAATAAGAGTTACATGCAACCCGTGGAAAGGCACGAGATGCGACCTTTCCTTCAAAGACAATTACAGAATTAGAAGTACAAAAGAAATTACACTGAAGCCCAAAATAAAGTATCCCATAAAACCCCTTGTTTTGCAACGGAATCAGCCAATGAGTTTGCTGATCAGCCTACCCACTGAACTCTGATTGTCATATTCCTTGTTAACCATTTAACATTTTTGAGAAGATCTCTAAAACCCCAAATCGTAGTGTCTGGATCCTTCAGCCAACCCACTATCACCTGGGAATCCCTTTCAATAATCAGATGCTCTATGCCTAGCTGATTTGCAAGCTGGATTCCTTGTACAACAGCAAGTAATTTGGCCCTTAAAGAGTCTCCCACACGCGCAGGACCTGAGTACAAAGATATCACGTTACCATATTTGTTTCTCAGCACTCCTCCTATGCCTGAATGTCCTGGATTTCCTCGGCTACTTCCATCAAAGTTTAGCTTGATAAACTCCTCCGTTGGTGGCATCCATTCAACCCCATGTTTGTCCTTCCTGGTAGAAGTATTAGCCACTGCTAACCAGCTTCTCCATAGGTCATCAAAAGAGTATGCATCAAAAGATCTTTAGAGTTTTCAGCCACTGAATTGCCCTTGTCAAAATACATTCTTCAACTTCCGAGAAGCTCCTTTATTTTTTCACAAAAGATTCTGGTGTTCCTTTCTTTCCAAACCGTCCACAACAAAGCTGCTCTTATGCACTTCCACATAATTCTCCCTCTCTTTGTGTGCCATTCAAAAATACGGATTAAACAACAAACTAGTATCAGATGGCAGGTTCCACCTACACTCAAACAACGTAAGAATCCAATTCCATAAAGCTGTAGCAAAGGAGCAAGAGATCAGTAAGTGGTGATAGTCATCATTTTGAGATTTACAAAGAACACACCAATTAGGGGATAAGCACCAATTTGGTCTTCTCTTTTGTAGGTTTTCAAAGGTGTTAATCTTGCCATAATAAACTTCCCAACAAAAAACAACAATCTTTGGGGGAATGGGCCTAGTCCAAAATTCTTTAACTGGGAAATTCTGAGGTGCAGAAGTGGAATAAAGGGACTTGAAGAAAGAGGAGCAAATGAACAAACCTTTCAAGTTAGGGGTCCAAATTCTTGTGTCAGGTTTGAGGGGATCTAAACAAATAGACTCAAGTGAAGACAATAAACCTGAAACACAAGCACTTTCATCATCACATAACCCTCTACAGAAACCAAAATCCCAGTTTAGGGCCATAGAAGAATCTGAGTAGGAAATAAAACTGGAAACCTACTCTTCCTTATAAAGGGAAAGAGAATAAAGAGAGGGAAAAAGGTCTTTAGGAGGTTGGTTGCCCACCTAAATGTCTTCCCAAAAAAGAACATTTTGTCCAGAATTAACATCATACCTGACCAGATTGAGAAAATGGGGTAGAATTCCATGAATGGCCTTCTAGGGTGTTGCAAGAGTCGCCTGTTGAGATACCCCGACATCCCAACTGTTCTACAAACAGCCATGAACACTATTCACCACCTTGTGCTACAACCTCTCTCTCTCTAACGACCATCTCCAAAGCCACTTCCCTAGTAAAGCTTCATTCTTAAGAACTAGATTTCCCAATTCTAATCCCCCTTCTTCCTTACTCCTGCTGACTATCTCCCACCTAATCAAGTGATCCTTCTTCTCTTCCCCTAGCTCCCACAAGAAATCCCTCATCACCTTTTTTAGCTTCTTGGCTTCCCTTGAGGGTATCTTGAATACAAAAAGAAAATAAACCGGAAGACTAGCAAGTGTCGCCCTAATCAAGGTCACTCTACCCCCTATCGAAATGTAACATTTTTTCCAAGCAGCCAGCCTCTTTTCAAACTTTTCCACAATTGGATACCATAACTGATTTTCTTTTGGGTTAGCTCTTAACGGAAGGCCCAAGTAGGTTAAAAACCAATCAGACATGGAACACTCTAGAGAACCTACTATAGCCTCTACCTCCCAATTTTCCAAATTGATTCCCACCACACAACTTTTGTCTAAGTTAATCGATAGGTTTGAAGCATACTCAAAGAATTTAATAAGATCTTTTAGGTTCCTCACTCTCCATAAGTCTCCCCCTTCACAAAAGGTGATGATATCATCAGCAAGCTGAAGATGAGTCACCGTGACATTATTTCTGCCTATCCTCCAACCTCTTATTAGCCCTTCCCTATCTGTTTTAGAAATCATTCTACTGAGCACATCTGCCACAAGTGTGAACAAAAAGGGGGAAAGAGGATCTCCTTGCCTGAGCCCTCTACATTCTGGGAAGAAGTCATTGACCCTTCCATTAACTAGAACTGAAAATTGGCAAGATGTTATGCATCCACTCACCCACCTACACCATCTATCCCCAAATCCAGATTTCCTTAGAACTTTTAATAGAAAATCCTAATCCATTGAGTCATAGGCCTTCTCAATGTCCAGCTTACAAATAAAACCTTGATTGCCGGATCTCCTCATTTCCTCCACACATTCATTTGCTATAAGGATCTGATCTATTATTTGCCTATCTTAGACAAAAGCACCTTGGGTTTGAGTAATGAGAGATGGAAGGACCTTTTTAATCCTTAAAGAAAGCACTTTTGCCACACATTCTTTGTTTTTTGTATGCTAGTTTTTAAACATCAACGGCTAAGCTTTTCTTCACAATGAAATTTTGTATATTTTTGTGGTTAGTTGTCATGGTGTGCCAATCTGCTACAAAGTCTGCACATGCACATATCTGTATTTCTAGAATATCCTTATGTTGGATGCTGGTCTATGTGGCTTCTCAAAATCATGTATTATTAAGGGTCATTTACTAAAACACTTCCTATAGTTTCATGGATTTACTGAAATCTACCCTATAGTTTTCATTTTACTTTATACACCTCCTATAGTTTGCAATCGTTTACTTGATTGACCTTCCATTAGATGACAGTGGAGAATGACATTTTTGACCCTAATGTTCATTTGAATAAATTCAGTCAAAAGAAAATAAAAATAAATAACATTTTCTCCCCTATTAGCACACGGGCAACCACTCTATTTGGTTCTATTTGGTCAATTTTATTTTTCTGTAGGATGAAGTTCTAGGTGTGATTTTGTAATTAACAATCATGGGTCCATGACTTTGAACATTTTCCACTCAGTTTGGTTGATCATGTTGCTATTTTCAGATGGCAAACAAACTACAAACACTTCTTAGTGAAAGGTCAATTAAGTAAATATGTTGCAAAATATAGGGCATTAGGGTGTATTTTAGCAAAATAAAAAATATAGGGTTGATTTGTGTAAATCCATTAAACTATAGGGGGTGTTTTAGTAAATGACCCCTATTATTAACCTGAATAAAAACAGTTAAAGAACCTGACAAGATTACTTACCTTGTTGTCATTTCTTTTTACATGGTTCAATTGCACTTCTTACAGCTTTATACTCGTAATGGATCTATAACTGATGGATGTGCAACATTTTTCCGCCGTGATCGATTTAAAGAGGTTAAAAGATATGAGGTAACATAGTAACATTTATTTCACCTTGATTATGATGTAAATAGCATGCATTGCTTGATGGTTTCTGGCATTATGATGTAAACAAACCAATATTTATTTCACCAAGATTCTGATGTAAACAGTGTTCACAGTTTGATGGATAATAGTGTTTTTTTGGTAGCTTGAATATGGTGCATATGCACACTCAGTGATAAAAGAACTTAATCCGAGTATGAGAACTGAAGATCATTTTCGATTTTCAAAGGTATTTCTTTCTTCTGTCTGTTAATTTTCTTCTTGGTAATTCAAATTTCAGTGTTGTCATTGTGCGCTTCAAAATGTTTGGTGATTTTTGTAACCTGTTTGGTATTTGCTTTTGTAGGATAATGTTGCTCTTGTTGTAATATTTGAACTGAAGGGAAATGACACTGTTTCTGATGCCCTGCATTCTAGAATTTGTGTGGTACATGTGGTTTCAGACAGTCAGACTTCCACTGCAATTTCTGAGTTGCAAATGTTCTATTAGACAGCTGACATGGTTATACTTGTATCATCAGGCAAATACTCATATACATGCCAATGCTAAGCTCACAGATGTCAAACTGTGGCAGGTATTGGTTATTGTTTTTCAATTTCTTAATTTATCTTTTAATTTCTTTAATGTGTAAATTAACTGTGCTGTATCTCTGGTTCCCTAGGTTGCAACTCTTATCCAAGGATTAGAGAAAATAGCCAAAATAGATATACCTGTACTGATTTGTGGGGATTTGAACTCTCTTCCTGGAAGGTTAGTCTTTTGCTGCTAGTTGTGAATATGAAAAAGTAACCTTAAAATTTATCTGCTTGCTTTGGTGGTTCTTTAGAGCTTCTTATAGTGCTATGAAATGAACTGCTCAAAGCCTCTAACAAATGGAATTTCAAACTATCATTAATCATGCTTTTTGAAGCAGAATGTTGGGTAATAAGAAACAAATGTGCATGAAGTTATTGTATGCAGAGTAAAAATAGTACTCAAAACATTTGTTTCCCAGAGCAAGCAACTCACTTAGATTGATTTTGGGGTTGGCTAACTCTTTGGCTGATACCTTGGCTAAGGGTCAGTGTAAGGAGGTCTGCTTTGTATTATGATTCATCCATGGTCCATATCAAGCTATTTTTTTAGCTGGTGCTTATTTTCCTTTTCTTCTACATCCCTCTTTTTACTGTATATGCTTGCCTTTTTTCTTTGGGTTTTAGGATATTTTGTTTTGGTAGTTGGGCTGCATTTCTTCTCCTTTCATTTTCTAATTGTGCCGATTGTAGCTGTGAGCAGAAATTAATAGTATAAAACAGAAAAGAAAGGAAAGATAGAGCAGCGCAGTTTTAGAGGGGAAAACCTAGCTGCCGGTTGGAGAGAAATGGTTAGTCTCCCAATGGGCCAACACAATTTACATTCACCATTCACCCTTGATTAGAAGAGGCAAATTACAATAATAGGCCCCATTAGTAAATTGTACATGAACTTCCAGATTTTCCTCATAAAAGTTGTAACATAAAAGAAAATTATTGCATAAATAACTTAACTAACCCTGTCTCACATAATTTAAATAGGAGAAAAAGATCTATGGGAGAGGGATAAGCATGACAAAGAGAGAATACTAAGAAAATACTGCAGCTGACCATTCCATTAAACCTCCCCCTCTAGCTGGAGAGTATATATTATATAGTCCCAGTTTACTAGATATGAACTCAAGCCTTGGTCTACTAAGAGGTTTAGTGGACAAATCAGCTAACTGGTCTTCTGTCTTAATATAATAAGTGCCTAAACTCCTGAGTCATCTCACAAAATTTACCAAACCAGGCACGAGGAGATTGCTTAACCCCATACACATTCTTGTGGTGGCGCACTAAACCACATTCTTGAGCAACAAACCTAGGAGGTTGCTCCATATACACATCCTCATGTATTCACCATGTAAGAATCCATTCTTTACATCCAACTAATAAAGTGGCCAGTGAAAAGAAGCAGGAAACAGCACAATTCTAATTGATGATATCTTTTTTTTTTTTAATGATGAGTTATAGAAATTTTATTAATTCAGAAACTGATTTAGAATTGTAATTTCTTACAACATCCCATGGAGAGGTGCGAGCTAATTCTAATTGATGAGATCTTAGCGACTGGAGAAAGAGTATCAATAAAATCAACTCTGTAAGTTTAAGTAAAAACCTTTTCAACAAGTTGAGCCTTAAATCTCTCGATAGAGCCATTAGGTAAATACATAATAGTGTACACCAACCGACATCTGACAAGTTTCTTACTAAGGAGAAAATATACTAATGCCCAAGTATCATTAAGATGTGGGGCCGGTATTTCCTCTTCCAGAGCTGTCCTCTAAACAGAGTCAGACAGGGCCTCCTATACAGACTTGGGGATAGAAATGACAGACAAAGTTATGATGAAAAATTGGACAAAAGGAGATAAAGAGGAGTAAGCAACAAAATTACTAATAGGATGCCTAGAAGAATGCTTACCCTTTCTCAAGGTGATGGGGTAGGTAAAGGTTTAAAGAAGCTCCAGAACTATCAAACATCTCAGTAGTTGATGGTGGATCTTGAGTAGGAGTTTGTCAAGTGTAGATTTGAGTGATGGGTGGCTTAAGAGGTAAAGTAGACAGGAAGAGGGATATAAGAAGCACTAGGAGAAGGAGAAAAATAAGAAGTGTACTCAACGGAAGTCATATCAGTAGAGATGTAATGACTTTGTGTAATAGGGTTATACATTTATACCCTTTTGAGTCTTAGAATAACAAAGAAAGACACATTTCACAGTTGGGAATCAAATTTGTTGATTTTAGAATCAAATTGATGAACAAAGCAAACACAACCAAATGTGTGAGGAGTAAGAGAAAAAAAGATGACCATTTGGAAACAGAACAAGAAGTCAAGAACATTGTAAGGATCATTATCATCAAGAATAGAAGAGGGCATCCTATTGATTAGGAAACATGTGGTAAAAACAAAATATCTCTAATATGTTTTTGGAACTGGAAATTGAAGGAGGGGAGCCTTGGTAAAATCCAAGAGGTGTCAGTTTTTCCATTCTGCTACACTGTTCTGTTGTAGGATATAAGAACAAGAAGTATGGCATTGTATACCATGATAAGAAGGAAAATCACAAACAGAAGACATGTGTTTATCAGATTGCAAAGCACAAATAGTAACAATGATTATCTTTGCAGTCTTGGGAGGTGCCCAAAGAGCAAAGTATATGAACATTAGAAGGCTTGCAATTGAAGGAGATTCAGAGGTGATGGTAGGGTGGCTGCAAGAAGACAAGGCTGGTTTATGGAACTACAACAATGAAAGGAGAAAATTCAGATGGCTGGTTAAGGACATAGAAATAGTAGTCAATCAAGACTACAATCAGTCTTGAATTCGAAAGCAAAAAGAAAGATTTCAGAAGAAAAGAAGAAGAGAGGGAGAAAAGAAGAAGCACACGAAGTGTTTTAGAAAAGAGAGAGAGGGTCAATCATAATGATCTGCTGACCCACTCTTTATATTTTCATATGTTGACTAATTGTAAAAGCGCTGAATTGCCCTTATTGCTTATATGACAAATAAACTAATAAAAAAGCTGAAATAACAAGCTGTAACAAAAAACTGAAATAACTACCAACTAACAAAAAACATATGCTATGCTGCCATACGAACACAGTGGGGTCCACATCAGTGTTCTCTACACTCCCCCTCAAGTTGGGAATAGATATTTGTCATTCCCAACTTGCATATGCCTCTAATTTCTTCCTTGGAACAACCTTGTGAGAAGATCTGCGAGCTGCATGCTGGAGGTGATATACAGGAGACACACTTCTTGAGATGAAACCCTTTCTCTGACAAAATGTTGATCGACTTCGATATGCTTAGTTCTGTCATGCTGCACCGGATTATGAGCTATATTAATAGCAGCCTAATTATCACAATACAACATTAATGGCTTCTCATAAGCAATACCCAACTCCTTAAATAATGACTTCAGCCATAGGATTTCAGCCACACCATTAGCCATAGATCTATATTCAGCGTCAGCACTAGAACGAGAAACGACACTTTGTTTCTTACTCCTCCAGGAGACAAGGTTACCTCCTACAAAGGCACAATATCCAGAGGTAGACCTTCTGTCATCAACACTCCCAGCCCAATTAGCATCTGTATAGACTTCTATCTTCATGTGATCATTATTCTTGAATAATATACCTCTACCTGGACATCTCTTAAAGTATGCTAATATTCTCTCAACTGCAAGGAGGTGAGTAGTTCTAGGAGAGTGCATATATTGACTGACAACGCTGACTGCATAACTGATGTCCGGTCGTGTGAGACAAAGATAGAGGAGTTTTCCAAAAAACCGTTGGAACATAGCTTTGTCTTCAAGAGGCTCTCCACCCTCTGCACTAATCTTGTAATTTTGTTCAATAGGTGTATCTGCAAGCTTAACACCCAACTTTCCAATTTCTGCTAATAGATCTAGAACATACTTCCTTTGAGAAATAAAAATCCCATGTTTAGATCTAGCAACTTCAATACACAAGAAGTATCGTAGCTCTCCTAGATCTTTCACCTCAAACTCTTGATGAAGGAGTTGTTTAAGAGACTCAATTTCACTGTTATCATTCCCTGTCACTACAATATCATCCACATATACAACAAGCAAAGTCAAGGAAGAGTCCACTCTTTTAATGAACAATGTATGGTCTGATTGGGCCTGTACATAGCCGAATTTTTCAAGGGCTTGTCTGAATCTATCAAACCAAGCTCTAGGGGACTTCTTTAGTCCATACAAGGCTTTATTCAACTAGAAAACCTTCTTACCTGTCTTTGCATCATAAAATCCAGGAGGTAACTGCATGTAGACTTCTTTCTGTAAGTCTCCATTGAGGAAGGCATTTTTAACATCCATCTGGAACAAGGGCCAAGAATAATTGGCTGCAAGGGATAGCAGAACTCGAATAGTGGTCATCTTTGCTACTGGAGCAAATGTCTCCAAGTAGTCTATACCATAAGTCTGAGTAAATCCCTTTGCAATTAACCGGGCCTTATACTTTTCAATGGAACCATCAACATTATGTTTCATAGTAAATACCCATCTACATCCAACCGGTTTCTTTCCTTTAAGCTGGTCAACTAGCTCCCAAGTATTATTTCTTAGAAGGGCATCCATTTCAACCTTCATTGCATCTTTCCACTCAGGAACTAACAAGGCTTCCTGCATTGTTCTGGGAATAGGAATATCAACAATGGATGTGAAAAATGACCTGCAAGAGGGGGACAGGTGATCATAGGACAGGAACTGGGAAATGCCGTGAGCTGTGGATGTGGTGCAACACCGTTTGCCTTTACGGACTGCAATGGGGAGGTCAAGGTCATCCAAAGAAGGTAAAGTAGCAACAATGGAAGGTATCTCAAGGGGACTTGGATCTGATAAAGTGACTGTGGTACCTGGATCTGGATACGCAGAAGGAACTGGGGCTGGCTTGGATTGCTGATGACTGAAATCAACCTACCTCCACCACCTGTGATAGACTCTCAAATCCTGACACTTCTGACAACCCTCCCCATTACATCTCTCATCACTCAATGGAACAGGTAAAGGAACTTCTGATGAGTTAACCCCACTCTCATTAACTCCACTCAATGGAACATGTAAAGGAACTTCTGATGAGTTAACCCCACTCTCATTAACTCCACTCAATGGAACAGGTAAAGGAACTTCTGATGAGTTAACCTCACTCTCACTAACCTCCCCCTGAGGAGAAACCCTAGGGTAATAGGGTACCTCTTCAAAGAAAGTAACATCCATCGAGACAAATCTCCTCCCAGAAGTAGATTCATAGCAGCAATAACCCTTTTGAGTTTGTGCATAACCGAGAAAAATGCATTTGGAGGCCTTAGGATCAAATTTGGAATGATGAGGTCCAAGAATCTGAACAAAGCAAGTGCAACCAAAGGTTTTAAGGGGAACAATAAATAATTCTTTATCGGGGTATAGAAGGGTAAAGGGAGGCTTCATGTCAAGAACCCGTGAAGGAACTCGATTGTACACCCCAGGAAGGCAACCTTTGAAGGAAAGGCCACCTGCCAAATTTTGTAAGTTGGAAAAGAGCCATGTCCTGCATGGCTGCACATGCACCCATCATTTTAAACTGAACTGAATAAATCAGAATTCTACGTTATGTCATGTTAGCAACTTTAGAAGCAGAAGCACTGGCTTCTAGGATTGCAAGACCATTTAATTTGGTTGAACATTCGATTTATTTGGTTAAAAACTGAACTGAATAAATCGGAATTTTAAAAACCGAAATTTAAAAAATGAAAACCGAAATATTCATAAAAAAAAAAGAAAACCAAAACCAGATTATAGGAAAAGTGGAATAACCTTGGAATTTTCAGTTCGGTTTGCGGTCATGTGTTGGTGAAAGCCAAATATATTAATACATATTTTGAAACTGAATTTCATTATAATATATTATGCATTATATATTAATATATAAATATATTATATAACATAATTTTGTTAATTTGGGTTTTTTTGGTTAACCAATTATTTTCTTAAATGGAGTATGGGAGGCTTCGTGGAGAAAGTGGAGGGAGGTTTCGTGGAGAAAGTAAAATGGAGGTCAGCTCTGAGGATAGAGGCCAAAGAGTTTCTCTTCAAAGAGATATGGATCAAAGGAAGGATGGGCTTGAAAGTAAGAGAATAGAAGAGAACCACAATCCTTGTGGAAGGCTAAAAAATGATTGAGTGGGTGAAAGAGTTTGTCTTTGATGCAATTGCTAAAGGGAAGCGGAGATATCAGAAAGAAAATTTCTCAGGATCGGGTAGGAGGTATGTGCTGGAGAACAAGAGGGATGCAAAAGGTGCATTTATTTCTTTAACTGAATATTTCTCTAAAGGAAGGAAACAAATGATTTGTCTTCCTCAAGGGAAGAATGATCAAGGGTGGAGAAGGATTGTTGGGACACTAATAAATTTTCTAAATAGAAGGAGAATGGAGAATAAAGAGAATATGAAAGTTGATGAAAGGGGACAACGACCAGAAACCAGAAGCCAGAAGCCAGTTTTTGTGTAAAAAAGAGGATACAAACCAAAAGTTTGTGGCCATGGCAAATAGTAGGAGGGACCCTTCATTGGTGGCAGAGGGGACAAAAGGAAAATGGGATAGAATGCTAGTGGTTGAAGCTGGAGGAGTGGTGACAAACTGGTGGAAGGTTGTAGAAATGTTGAAGAGCAAGATGGAGCTAAGAAGCACCTTTATTGTGACCCCGTTCGACCCTGCTAAGGCAGTGTTGGACCCTCTTGAAAACCAGGTAAATGTTAGAGCCCTAAGTATCCAAGATGATCTGGAAACCTTCTTGGTTTTTAAATGGTCGTTTTCATCAAATTCAAAAGTGTTCTTAGTGGAAGATAATGTAATTGTTCGAGTGCTTGGGTTGCCATTCCATCTCTGGAATGAAAAAACAACAAACTCAATTGCTTTGTTGTGTGGAGCTCGCCTTGATGGTGTCTTTTGGGGAGACCTACGAATTGCAACTATTCTACTAGGTGGTGTAAAACCAGAAGATATACCGAGGAAGGTGAATGTAGCTGTGGAGGGTTTGTTCTTCCTAGTGTGGTTATTGTCCTCCATTGAAGCTACCCTGTGGAGAGAAGCAAGGCAGGAGGAAGACAAAGTGGAGGAGCTGCAGCTACGTGGCAGTCTGAAAGTGGCTGTAAAAAAGAAACAAGGAGTTTTCACAAGAATGGAAGCACAACCATTAGGCAGGCCAAAAGACTCAAATCAGGAAACCATTAGAAGTGTTAGACGTGTTATACAAGGCAACGGTGGGAAAACCAAAGTTTCTTTTGCTTAGGCAGTTGCTTGTGGACCTACGCAATTTACTCTAGTGGAGAGGAATGGTCCGAGTGCAATACGGGAGGAGGGAGGTGATTCATCGGGTTGGGTAGAGGTATTGGTAGCCTCAGGAATATGCATGGGGGTCCAACCAGCAGACCCATCTCTAAATTGTAATTCTGGGTCCAGTAGGCCCGAAAAGTTACCATGCTTAAAAGACCCAAGAGTGAGGGGGGCGCGTGACAACTTAAAGGAGCACGTGACAAGGTTGGCTCCTTAGGTAGACAATAAAATTCGTATACCATCGTCTTCCTTAAGCCCTTTCTCTCGTTCGAACAATTCAGCAAAGGTCTCCAGCTCGTTACAGTGGAGACCCTCGAAGAAGATGCCGCATAAGGAACATGAACGCTGTAACCCCAGTAGTGTGAAGAGTAGTGAGGTTTTCGACTTTGATTTGGAAATATTGGCAGACGATGAAGAACTTTTTGATTCCGATTCAGATTTGGAAGAAACCATTAGCTTGGGAAGTATCGACCTCCAAAAACCAAGAGATATAATGGAAGAGGGTAGCCTAAACACAGAACTGTTATTCCTAGAGGAGGAGACGGATTCACAAGATTCTGGTAATATCAAAACGCAAAGAAGAGTGAGCCTTAGCAACGACGAACAGATCTTTCCCAAACTAGGTATGCTATACAAAAGACAGGTGGAGTTGGGAACACTTAAAGAGGTAAGGCAGAGTGCATCCCGACCAATAAACGAGTCCATTCCATATGTGTAGCCTAGTCAAGGCATCAGGCCAGAGAGACAGGAATCAGACTTGGAGCCTTACCTAAGGATTCACGCAAAGGGAAAGAGAAGTGAAGTTTCTATGATTGTAGAGGGTGAGGAAGTATTGGTTGTACCTAGTCTGCTTCTATGACTGAGTCCGGAAAAGGGGAAGGGCCTACTCTTGACTCCAAGAATTGATACCCAGTAGCCGGTTCACATGCAACCATCTATGCTACTTCCAAGTAAGCCTGTCAATTTGGTTTTAGATACTAACTTGGGTTCTCTGCCTGTAACAGATGTCCTGGAATCCCAACTAGACCAACGAACTGGTAGCAGGGAAGTGGCAATTGATAATGATGGAGTCCAATTAGAGAAGGGAGTTGGGTTGTTAGAAAGGAAACAAGAGGAGTTAGAATGGATAGAGGTGGCTCCAAAAAACCCTGAATCAGAGGCAAGAACCAATAGATTGGGGCAGGAATTAGGAAATAAAGGGCAGAATAGGAAGTCAGTGGGAAATAAGGGTAGGAAAAAGAAGAAAAAGTCTGAAGTAGAGAGACTAATAATGGACATTGAAGGGGTTATCGAGTTCAGTGGCAGAGGGGAAAGAAAGAAGGGTTCTAAATGAAGGAACACTATATTGGAAGGCTAAATTCTTAAAAGGTAATGAAGATAATAAGCTGGAACGCAAGGGGTTTGGGTAGTGCTAGAAAAAGGAGATCGATTAAGGAGCTACTTAGGAGAGAAAGACCTGATGTTGTGATGTTGCAGGAGACAAAATTAGTTGAACTGGTCAGGGAGATCCGTTGTGGGGAGCTTTGGGGGAATAGTAACTTTGTGGAGGGAGGACTTCGTAGAACCAGTAGAGGAGCTAATAGGAAACTTCACTGTATCCCTAAAATTCAGAATGATGGAAGATGGATTTATTTGGGTGCTAACAAATGTGTATGGTCCAAATAACCACAGAGAGAGGAATGAGTTATGGGAGGAGCTTCATGGAATTCAAGGTTTGTGGGAAGGTTCTTGGTGTTTGGGGGGGTGGTTTTAATGCAATAAGATTCACAAATGAGTCAAATAATCCTAGGCAGGCCATTACAATTAGTATGAGGACGTTCAATGACTTCATAAATTCCTATGAATTACGGGAGCTTCCTTTACTACAGGCTACCTACACTTGGTCCAACTTCCAAGAAAACCCAACCTGCTCAAAGCTTGATAGGTTCTTATTTAATGAGGGTTGGGAGAGCCACTAGAGAGGTTTGGTGGCTAAGGCCCTACCTAGGATAACCTCTGATCACTACCCTATAGAAGTAGGACAAGAACCTCTTGGTAATGGACCTAGACCATTCAGGTTTGAAAATATGTGGCTGACACACCCAGACTTCTTGCCTAAGGCTAAGGAATGGTGGAGTGAAGAGATGAGTGGAGTGAAATGGGATGGGGTTAGATTCCACAAAAAATTAAAAACGTTGAGAGCCAAAATAAAAGAATGGAATAAGGATCAATTTGGAAGAGTGGAGGAGGTAAAAGCTAGATTATTGGTTCATATTGAGGAGTTGGATGCAAAAGAATCCCAAGGGATGATGGATGAGCAAGACAGAGAATTGAGGAGGAAACTGAAAAAGGAATTAGAGGAGACTTTGTTGAGGGAGGAGATCTCTTGGAGACAAAAATCCAAACATAAGTGGATCAAGGAAGGGGATGGGAATACCAAATTCTTTCATGCTTTGGCTAATGGGAGAAGGAGGAAAAATTTGATACTAAAGCTTGAGGTTGATGGTGTGGAGATAACCTCTCAAGAGGAGATTGCTAGTAGGATTGTGCATCACTTCAAATCCATCTTTCGAAGACCCTTAGAGAATCGGTTAATAGTAGGGGAGGAGAATTGGTCAACTTTGAACCAAACAGATAAGGGATGGCTGGAAAGAATGATTGAGGAAGAGGAAATTAAACAAGCTATTTTTTCTATGGATAGGGCTAAGGCACCGGGTCCTGACGGATTTACAATGACATTTTATCAGGACTGTTGGGACATAGTCAAAGAAGACTTAATTGGAGTATTTAGAGAATTTGAGGATAAACATTTTTTGAGTCCTGGAATCAATGCCACCTTTATAGCCTTAATTCCCAAAATGAATGATGCCAGACACCCCAAAGATTTTCGACCAATTAGCCTGGTGACAAGCATCTATAAGATTCTGGAAAAAAGTGCTCTCTAGGAGGATCAAAGCAGTTCTCCCCTCTCTTGTTAACCAAGCACAAGGAGCCTTTATACAGGATAGACAAATTACAGATCAGATCTTTATTGCAAACGAGAGTGTGGAAGAAATAAGGAGATTGGGCAAGAAAGGATTTGTTTGCAAATTGGACTTGGAGAAAGCTTATGACTTAGTGGATTGGAGTTTCCTGTTGGAGATGTCAAGAAGACATGGATTTGGGGCTAAATGGTGTAATTGGATAAGAGGATGCTTAAACTCTTGTTGTATTCAGTGTTGGTGAATGGGGTGGTTAAGGACTTTTGTCCAACCAATAGAGGCTTAAGACAAGGGGATCCACTCTCTCCTTTCCTCTTTATACTTGTTGCTGATGTCTTTAGTAGGATGATCTCCAAAGCAGATGAGGAGGGCCAAATAAAGGGATGGAGAATAGGGAGCAGAGGCATTCCAGTAACTCACCTTCAGTTTGCTGATGATATTGTTATTTTTTGTGAAGGGAATGAGTTGAGCAAAGTGGAGAACCTTAAGATTTTATTAAGTACTTTTGTGAGGGTCTCAAACTTGAAGGTAAATTTTGATAAAAGTTGTGTGGCTGGAGTAAACTTGGAGAATAGGGAGATTGAATTCATTGCAGAATGCTTAGGTTGCAATATTTCTTCTTGGCCTTTGACATACTTAGGGCTACCCTTAGGAGCCAACCCTAAAGAAAGTAGTTTCTGGGCCCCTATTGTGGAGAAATTTGATAAGTGCTTGGTGGCTTGGAAAAAGAATTACATTTCAATAGGGGGTAGGCTGACTTTAATTAAGTTTACACTTGCCAACCTTCCAACCTACATCCTTTCCTTGTTCAGGATTCCTTCAAGGGAGGCTAAGAAACTAGAGAAGAGAATGAGGGACTTTCTATGGGAACCAAGAGAGGTGAAAAAGGATCACTTGATCAGATGGGAGATAGTTAACAAACCAAAGGAAGAAGGGGGTTAGGGATAGGGAACATAGTGCTGAAGAATGTAGCCCTTCTAGGGAAGTGGCTATGAGATGGCCCTGAGAGAGAGAGAGAGAGAGATTATGGCATGAGGTGGTGGCAAGCATTCATGGTTGTGTAGGAAATGGTTGGGATTCCGTGATATCTCGCCGAGTTACCCTTACTACACCTTGGAAGGCTATACATGGTATTCTCCCTTGCTTCCTCAGATTCATCAGGTACGATGCTTGTTCTGGTAATGCTATTCTGTTTTGGGAGGATATTTGGGTGGGTACTCAACCCCTCAAAGATTGTTTCCCCTCGCTCTATTCCCTTTCCCTTCACAAACATGGGCCAATTGCAACTTTTCTCCCAAGCCCGTTAAACCCCTTATCTTTAAACTGGGACTTTGGATTTTGTAGAGGGTTAAGGGGTGGTGAGTCGAGCTGTGTTATTGAGCAAATTCACTTACTAGAATCCGTTTGCTTGGATCCCACTTCTTCTGATCAAAGGGTTTGGACTCTTCCAAGAGGTACTTTTACTTGCTCTTCTTTTCTAAAATCCCTCAGTTCTAACCACATTTCCCAAGGATTCCCTATCAAAGAAGTCTGGGCACGACCTATTCCCCAAAAAATTGCTGTATTTTGCTGGGAAGTCTTCTATGGGAAAATTAATACTTTGGAAAACTTACAGAAAAAGTGACCCCCTCTGTCTTTCCCCAAATTGGTGTTCCTTGTGTAAGGCCGAGAATGAGGACTGTTTCCATTTGCTGATCTCCTATTCCTTTGCTACAGCTATATGGAGGTGGAGCCTTTGTTTATTTGGAGGTAGGTGGTCTATGCCTTTTGGTTTAAGCTTGTTATTCAACCCATCTGTCTTTGTTTGGCACACTAGAAGAGGTAAGGTCATGTGGAAATATGTCAGGGCAGCCACTTTGTGGACTCTTTGGGAGGAAATGAATGCAAGAATTTTCTTAGAGAAGGAAAGAGGGTTAGATGAAATGAAGGATTGTATCATAACAAGAGCAATCCATTGGCTGAAAACTGTGGATATCTTTGATGACTTGTGGAGGAATTGGCTAGTAATAGCTAACACTTCAACAAAGAAGGAAATAATTCTGTCAGAATGGGTTCCACCTTTGGAAGGTGTCATCAAGCTGAACTTTGATGGAAGCAGCCAAGGCAACCCCGGGCCTTCAGGTATAGGGGGGGGGGTATCCTGAGAAATAAGGACAGCAACATAATTTCCCTATTCTCAGGACTGGTGGGAGTGGGGGATTCCACAAGGGCAGAAATCCTTGCTGCAGTACAAGGAATTCAGATCGCCAACCAGCTTGGGGTGGAGCATCTTCTAGTTGAAGGGGACTCTTAGGTGGTAACAAGGTGGCTCCTAAACTTGGGTACCACCATTTGGGGCTACAAAGATCTCATCAAAAAAGTAAAGTGGTTAACCAGCAATATGAGAGTTGAGGTAAAATGGGTTAGTAGGTCTGCTAATTTTTTGGCTGATGCTTTAGCCAAACAGGGGGTTTCTAGGGAAGATCATTTTTGTGCTTCTTTGTAAGTTGTTATTAATTTGGAAATCTGTACTTAACTAGCCCAGAGAGGTTGCAACTTGTGCCTTTCCTTGGGGACTTTGTACTATTGTCTATTGCTGATTAATAAAATTATTTCAATTATAAAATATATATATATATATATATATATATATATATATTTTAAACTGAATTAACCAGAAACTAGACAAATTGAAGCCAAAATTTTTTGGTTTGGTTTTTTCAGTTTTAACAGAATAGTGCTCACCTCTACTGTTTAGGTGTGTTCCTAAAGCTGACAATTATCTAACCAACACGCTTTCTGAGGAAGAAGTTTGCACTCTGCATGTTCTTATTTTCTCCCCTTTCATTCAATCTTTTAGAGAGCATGGGTTTTTATAGCCGTTGATAATATTCTTTGGTCTTTGTCACTAATAAGGATTATTATTCTATTTTGATACAAATCTACAGTCCATTTCTAGGTTCTTTCTGAAGTGAGTTTGACAGCCTATTTTATATTCTTGCTTATGTATGGAGCTATCCTGAAAGTCAAATATATGCTTTACCATTTTCTTAGCCTGTAAAGCATAAAACAAAGCTTTATATTTTCTAATTACTATGGCCTAGTCTTCCTTCTGGAAGTAATATTTTATGAAGTTTGTCTTTGTGCAATGCAGTGCTCCTCATAATCTTCTACTTTTGGGCAAAGTTGATCCTAATCATCCAGATTTGGAATCTCATACTATTGGCATATTACAACCATCTATACTTCAACACAGAATGCCTTTGGTAAGGTCAATGTTTTCCTTCATTGGAAATTTCTAATGTACTATGTGTGTGTGTGTGTTGTGCTTAATGGAAGATTCACTGAAATTATCATGTCCTATGGAAAATTATGTCCAATTTTCTAATAATTGAAGTCTAATGCCATTTATCCTTTTTTTTTTATGTGAAATAGACATCTTAGCAGTTAGCACTTTCATTATCTCATAATGAAAATTCCTGAGGTCATGTTTGGGAGTGCTTAAGTTAAAAATAAGTGCTTATTTGAATAAGCACTTATTTGCATTTGGCACCCAACTTGGGTGTTTGGTAGTCATTTTCTCTAATAAGCACTTAAATAACCATTTGTGAGCATTTTGTCCTTCATTTTCTTTCAAACTTTCAAAATATACCCTTTGAAAGTACTTTTATTAAATTACTTTTATAAAAACACTTTTATGAAAGTACTTTTATGAAGGCACTTTTGTCATAAAAGTGCTTTCATAAAATTGCTTTCGTAAAAGTACTTTCTTAAAAGTGCTTTTGTAAATGTACTTTTATAAAAGTGCTTTTGTAGAGGTGCTTTTATAATAGTGCTTTTGTAAAACTGCTTTTGTAAAGTGCTTTTTTAAAGTGCTTTCATAATAGTACTTTTATAAAATTCAACTCGGGACAATTATTTTAAAATTTGGTAGAAAAATGTTGAATAAGTGTTTATTGTATAACCACTTAAAAAAAGCTGGAAATTTGGGCTTAAAAAATAAGCCCTTATTTTTAAAATAAGCACTTATTTCAGGCTTATTTCCCTAATACCAATAAGTGCTTAATGGCCCAAATAAGCACTTATTTTGAATAAGCACTTGTTTTTAACCAACTCCCAAACATGGCCTAAATTTGATAGCATTTCTCTGGAACTATCAGCTGTAGTGATGACATAAAGGGCCTTTAACCTTGCAATTTATCCCTTGTGAATTTTATTTTACAGATAATGTGAGATATAGCTTAAATGTCATTGTAGTAGTTTGTAGGGTTCAAACATCCTTGGATTGCACATGCTATAAGTTTCCACTGTTCTGCAATTTTCTTTCCTCGTAAATCTCTAATGCTGAGTGCTTTCTGTTCCAGGTAAGTGCATATGCTGCTTTATGTCTTACAAGCAGTGGTGGACCAGACTTTAAACAACAAAGGGAGTGTATAAGCCCGGAAACCAATGAACCTATGTTTACCAACTTCACAGATAATTTCTCGGGGACTCTAGATTACATTTTATACACAGGTAAGAAACAATTATTATGATTTTGTTTTCTCATTTTGAGCCTTTCCTCTTAAGACTTATCTTTATTGGAACTTGGCCAACTTTTTGCACTTAATCCTTCGCATCCTCTTAATATTCATCATTCATTTTTTCTTTGAAAAGGGCTTTTAGAGAAAAGATATGAACTACACCCCTGTTTTCCTGTAAGGGCTCAGGGGGTTGTAAAACGAAGTCTTCACAGATCTCCATGTCCTTCCTGTGTATATTCTTCAATTCTTTATGACACAACCATCTTACATCCATAAGTTTGAAAAGCTCGGTTATAACTTTTTTTTTTTTTGAGGGGGGGGTCTCACTGTATTCAGCATTAATTATATTGTATTTGTATCCATCATCATGGTGGCACTGAGATTTTTGTCTCTTTCATCATTGTTTTTCAGTTTCCTTGTTTGGTTGTTTAGCAGTAACTTTTATGCATCATTTCTCAGTATGTATCGCTGATTTGATTAGCTTGTGATGCCTGATATTAGTCTTCTTCCTAAAACAATTGACAATATGTTTGCCATAATGTATAATGTATACCCAAAAGAACTATACTTTCTGCATGTTTTAAGAACATTACTGCTTTTGAGCAATTGAAAGAAAGGATAAAAAGAGGAAATGGAGGGATGCCTTGTCTCCCAGGTTTTGGGGATAGGTTAATCTTCTTTATTAAATGCATAAGGATTGTTTCAAGTTTAAATTTAATCTAGTGAGTTGATCCTTGACCATTATTTTTTTTTCTGGATAATCTCTTTAAGTTATCCCACTTCCCAGAGAAATATGTGATATATTGTTTTCAGTATCATCCAACTGGATTTGATTAGATGTAGTTTGTCAAATTATTGGTCATTCATTACCTCAGATGTACTAGATGTAGGTGATGTTGCCAGGAGTCCTTGATCATGTAGTCATTTGTGCATGAGTGCTCAATCGTGTATTCCTGTTTGCATTAGGAGTTGGTGCTACATGGGCAAAAAACACAATATACGGATGGGTATAGGTGCCAATAAAACTGGAAAAATTCTCTTGACCATGGAGATACAGGGAATAAATTCCTCCATAATTCCAGGGTTTTATTCCTTGTGGCAAATGCTATGATCTGCATCATTGTTCACGGCAACATGGTTGTAATGACTTGTCCCCGCCGAAAGTAGACAAGATGGTCAGAACGTCCCTTTGTCACCATGAGTGTCAAACTTCTTTCACTTCAAGAGCCACACGCAAAAGGGAAGGATTCCATTTCCATATGGTATTCTGTCTTGGATTTGGTAGCCAATAGTGTGGTAGACTTTGGTTTAGGAGTTTAATTTTGTAAATGATGGATCATATAATTTTTGTCTTTCGTTTTACTTTTTCTGAAATACAGTATACATTTCTGTTTAGCATCCTGCCTTTTAACTGCATAACTATTGAAATACTGAGCTACATTTATACGTGGGCTATAATGTTAGAAGTATTCCATTTCAACGATTTTTCTGTCATATCATCCTCGGGAAATTTAATGTCTTTTCATGTTTCCCAAACTTTACAAGCCAAATAAAATCATGGTTTTACTTATTCTATATGCTGAACTCTTACCTGAGAACTTCATTTTTGCATGTTGGATATTCCCTATGATTGATCCCTTTTCTGTAATTTTACTGATATATCTCCATTTTTTGGTTTATCTATGACTGTCTTGGGCATTCGGAAACAGCGGACAGGTTGATGGTTGAAGGTCTATTGGAACTTCTCGATCAGGAATCTTTAAAGAAGCATACTGCTCTTCCATCACCAGAGTGGTCATCGGACCATATAGCACTCATGGCAAAGTTCCGTGTGAAGCCCCTCCTTGGGTTGAGAAAAGACGCTGAACTTCCTCATCTCCTGTGGTAAAAAGAGCCAAAGCTAACATTAAGTGATTAGAGTTGGGTGTAAAGGGCGGTTAATTTTTAGGCGAAGATGGATCAGTTTTCAGATGATCAAGTTCTTTGCCACCATTATAGGCTTAGAGGTATGCTGTGTGGAAGGCCTGGGACGACTCACATTTTATAGTGTTACAATAAGGAAATTATTCTATTATTTTCACTTTCATAGTTTCATATTTATCAGGGTTAACATTTTATCTTTACAATAAACTAATTGTTTTTCTTAACAAAAAGAGGCAATTAGCTTCTAGAACTTCACACGCATAACGATTCACATGACTTTGATCACTAGAGGGACCCGAAACTAATACAAAGTCTTACTCTTTTGAAGTTCAACTTTTGGTTGGGTTGATGCTACCGTCTAGATTGCAACACTTGTTATGAGGTGGTGTTCTGGTAAATAGAAGAGTCAAGTTTCAAAAATGAGTTCCAAAGATACTTGAGGATGGATTTGATAATTGGGTCTCGTCTTGCATTAAAACGGGTTAATTTAATGAACCTGCAATGCCTCTGCGCGTGCGCTTTCAATAAAGATTTAGATCTTTTTACAGGCTGGGCCTTACAGTACGAGGAATGGATGACATATGGTAAAAGTTCAAATGGCATTTGGTGTCGTGGTTTTAGGGGCATGGAACTAGTTGAGTCTATAAGCAAAGCAAATCAGTAGAGCGAGGCGTCAATCTTGTTGGTCTATAGGATGGTTGGGAATCTGGGTTCATTTCATTCTTTCATTTTGGACAGGATGTTCATGGAATTATTTTCTTTGATTTCTCTGTTCCTCACTGGCATTGCCCTAGCTAGTAGCTACTAATACGTGTTGGTTGTTGCTTCATTTTATTTTTGATGATAAGATCCGTTACTTCGTTTCTTTAGTTATATGGGGGGTTCTGAGGTGAAGCAGGGCATAATGTAACACTCCAATCCTGATTATCAAACGCTAATATGGTGATTGGTGCATGGTAAATGGTCATCTAGGACCTTTTTACCTCCAAAAGGTGGAGAGAGGAACAGGTGTTGGGGGTCCCAAACATCTTGCCTGACGGAACTTCTAGGTTATTTATTGAACTTCTTTAATCTTATTTAAAACTTATTTAATCAACTCAACTTACAACCTGGTGTAGATTGTTAAAGTCGACTTGTGTACGGAATAAGTTAAAAAAAACCAGGAACTTTCCATCTGGAAATGAACGTCTGGGTTCTGGCCCCCATCTCTTGTCCTCTAAATTTCTGCCCTAACGACCTTTCTACTTGTTGATAGTGTAAGGGTATCTTTTTATTTATACAATTGAAGTAGTGATTGTTTTTTTTTTTTTTGGTAAGAAGGTTTAAAGTACTGTTAAGTATTAACTTATATGTATTGTTTTTTTAGCAAAATGTTGGCAGTGTTTGGGCGGTATACATAAACCTGTTTTCTAGAATTCCTCAAGGCTGCATTTGTTAAGAGTGCAAATCTGATCGGTTTTACATGGATAAATTTTGTTTTGTGTTTGGTTATGATAGGTATAAAGATGGATTTCAATATTGGAATCTACCTTTAGGAGAATCAAACTTTGCTCATATTTTAATTGCAAAAACGTTAGAAAAAACAAAATTACTTTCAGTTTCAGTACTAAGACATTCTTATCAAATAGCTGCAAAAATAAATTGGAGTACAAATTCATTTTGATTCTGCATTTGTAATCTTTAATTACCAAAACGCAGCCCAAATGAAATACATGAAATTTCAAATCAAAACCTTATTTGTTCAAGCTAGGTAGGTATATTTGAAAAATTGAATATATGACAGGTTTGAGTACTTTGTTATAATGCGCATGCAGATGCAGGACATGTCCCTTACTTTAGAAAACCAAGTGATTCAAGTATTGGGGCAGTTTGAGAATATTTGAAGTGGATGAAATGAATAATCACTAATTGCTTTGTCTTTCAATGGATAATATAGTCATATGGTGAAGGAAGGTATAAATTCAACCCAACAAGACATTCAAACCAGTTCCAAACTCAAAACCTACTTAACTGAGCCAAACCCAACAGGATATTCAAACCAGTTCCAAACTCAACCCAACACTCATTCAGTAACTAACAGACAACTATACGGTACAATAGTTTAAAGAGCAACGAGATGCTGATTTTGGCACGTCCCTTTTTTTTCGAAAATGGCAATACGTCCCACTGAGACCGAGAGAAGACACTTAAAAGGTTAAAGGTGTCTTTTGCCTACATTGATTTAGGTCTGTGCGATGTGCCCTTTTGTAAAAAAGGGGATGTGCCCAAATCACTCTCCCATGACACACGAAAAATGAAAAAAAGATTTTGTAATATTGAGTATCGTTCCCGGCCGGATGTTTATATAAAGTACTTGATCGTACAAGACCACAAGTGACGTCGGAGGGGGAGGGTGGCTGTGTGTTAATAACTTACAGAGGCTGAGACGAGGTCACGTTCCGATAATCAACGCCGAAAAGGTTTCACGTTAACCTAAAAAGATACATGTATAAACAAAGGTCTCACTAGAATTTAGTAATCTTTTTACCTTACATGCACGTCAGGTTCACGTAAAGTTGTAACACATGCCTAATAAGTAATAAAAACTTGAGTTTTTCAGATTCCAAATTAAAACCAAACCTGCTAATTAATATTGAGACTAAGTACACAGTTTTATCCATTTAAATATTGAACATTGGCTACTTCTTCATCGCACCATCGATCACCTTCCCTTGCCCGGACCGGCCCCTTCTTTCACATTAGATCAATCCTTACACAAAACCCATTTCTGCTTGTAAATTTACATCATCGATCAGAACTTATGCTCTCCATCTCTTTCTCTCCTACTTTCTAATTTCTACTTTTATTGCCTGGTTTTGTTTTTTAGGTTCTGTTTTTCCTTACAGGATGAAGGTGAGTTTTGGGGGGAGATTAGGAAAAGACAAAGACTTTGGGTGTAAGGTAGTATATATATATATATAAGTTGGGCTCGATCGATCAGCTGGCTGAAAGTAGAATAATTAGGGCTTAATTAATCCTTGCAACACAACAGCCTAATCCTTGGCTTGAATAGGTTTGGAGGAGTCTGGTCTGGTGGGTGCATGAATTTGCAGTTGGGGCACGCAGGAGACGACTTGCATAGCATGACCAACATATGACACCGCTTGCACACCGCCGCGACCATCTCCTGTTCATCATCCGCTTCCAAGGACATCCACGATGGAGTTCTTGTCACACCACTGCTGCAATTCTTAGACTGGTGCGGCTGATCGTCCGAATTGTGCGAGAGGCCATTCGTCTCAGCTGCAGGCTTGATCCAATTGTCGTCATCTCCTTGACTCCCGACGGGCTCGCATGTGAGATTTAGCTCCAGGTCTAAGCTTATGTGTCTGGGACTACTCGACCTCTCTGGGCTTTGTCTTGGGTCTTTACAGGTTCTCATCTGGGTCCTGGTGTTATAGAAGTGTATCTCCCCAGACTGCAACACAACGAAGCATTAGTTTGTTATGTGTAGATAGTCTACTGCTCACGTCTATATGTAATAGGATGAGGATCTGCTGTAATTGGAAGCGGAGATAATATATTGTATATATATGTTGATATTTGAGATAAAGATATACCTTGATATCGAGGCATCGTTGCCACTCCACAGGTAAGGGCCTTTCGAGTTGGAGTTCAATATCAACTACGGCCTTTGATAACTTTAGTCGCTTCTCTAAGTCTTGTTGATCTTCTGTTTTTTCCCATCTCCTCTTCTTTGATGAGTTCTCCAACTCTGGCATAGTATTCCTTTGATTTACAGAGATAAAATTTTGAAAGGAAACCATGGATTCAGCTCTCTCTCTCTCTCTCTCTCTCTCTCTGATCTCTCCCCCGGCCTCTCTATGTATGGCTAGCTCCGCTGTTTGATCAAATGCCGAATCCTAAGCTGGTTTATATAGAGTGAGCTTGATCCACATTTGCAAGCCAAGGACCGAAAGCGAGAATCTAATGGAGCAGCTTTAAAAGGACATTAAAAGGTCCCACCTCTCCTCTCCTCTCCTCTCCATGTGTGTGTGTGTGCGCATTGGATTGAGCTTGGCTCTCTATGGTAAACGTAGCTGCCTCAGGAGTGGCTCTTAATTAAAGTCAGGACAGCCTCTATTCTCTCTTATTTAAAACGAGGCCTCAAGTTAGTTTTGATGGAAGAAGACTACCCAACCAGCTTGAGTGCTTGCGTGCCATGCAGTCATGAGCGGTTGAATACATAACGTCGTTGAGCAATTTAAGGCTTTAAGCCAAAGCCAAGCCGATCGAGCTTAAAGAGTTATGACAGGCGGTGAGAGAGAGAGAGAACAATCATGCTCTTCACATAAGGAGGGAGGGAGGGATGGAAAGATCATTTAATGGAGGAGACTGTATACAGTTGAAGAAGGCTTCAATGCCTATCGCTCTTCAATAAATCCAGCTTCCGCATTTGGATCGCGCAAAGAACTAACTTTAAAGGCTCTCAACACCCTTAAATCAAGAGCTATTAAAACTATCCCAACCTCTTGAGCCATGAATTAAATATCTCTCTCTCTCTCCAAAATTTTGAATCCTCTTTAAATAAAGGCTACATTACCAGAATACCCATATTTAATTACTTTACCATTTAATTTTTCTCTTCCTCGTCTTCTTGAGTACTTGACCACCCTAGCCATCCAATTTCATTTACTCTTTCATTCATTTTTTTTTCTTCTTTTTCTTTTTATCTTTTATTTTATTTTTTCCTTTGGAAGAGCCCTAGCTCCTAAATTTACTTCTATTGTTATTACATATTTTATTTTTTTAAATAATAACTTGTGTATATATCCAAAACATAACATAATTACCATTTTATCCTTTATAGAATTAATTAATCATCTTGGTTTTTCTTCTCAATATTAGTTCATCCAATATCCATTTCCGACTTTTACCTCTTGGGATGCGCTTTAAATGTTGAAGGTTTCATGGTACAAGGCTCGGGAATACCAATTAGCCAACTGGAATGAGATTTTATTTATCAGATTTCCTTCTCCTTTGTCCTTTCACTGAGAAATGTAGAATTTATTTCTTTATTTTTTTTCTTCTTGAAAAATATTGTGACAATGTACAATTCAGGACCCAATAACTTGTTGAGTTAGATCAGTTGATCGCATTTATTGGTGTTAGGTTTGTGATGAGATTGGCTGAGCTTGAGGCACGAAAATTAATTAACTTTGTGGTGGACGGATTTGGGTATGGAATAATAATGTCCATGAGGCCCATTAGGCAGAAAATTAGGCAGAAATGAAGCTGATGAAGCTCCTAAACAAATCGGGATTCCTTAATTAGTCGATCTTTCATTTTTCAAAATTAAACCCCCAGAAAGGAAAATTGGTAAACCCCCAGTAAATCACTCAAAATTTGTCAACAGGAGGGCCAATGAATGCTCAAGTAAAGACCAGCCATACGCCACCCACCAAACACTATGACAAGGGAGAGGGCAACGCTGGTGACAAGTCTAGTGTCTCATAAACACCATTCATTAATTACTAATTTACTACTACTTCAATTCTTCAAAGTACAATTACTACTTCACTACTACTTAAAATGGAAAAGAGGTTCAATTCATTCTGTTAATGAATTCTTTCCAAAACATGGGTATTTGTGTAAATCACCCTGTAAAAAAAAAAGAAAATTAGGGAGACAAAGGGGGATCATATTCACATCATCCTGAGAGAAAAAAAAAAAAAAGAAAAAAGGCAAACCCCATTAAAGGCTTCAGTAGGAGCTGGTCATTTGGCTTAGGGATGAACTCCACCTGCCTTCATTAACTCAACTTGAATTCTATTAAATGCAGAATTCAAGGATGAGCAATGGCACACCTCGCTTTCTACAATATATCTTTCTTCATCACTCCCACCACCGGTTTCTGTTAAATGCTCCCAACCCACCTCCCCTCCTACTTCATTAAGCTTTCGTTTTCCAATTGTGGGAAACTCCTTCAAACTATTCCTACTCATGAGAATAAATGTCAGAAGCTACTCTTGTTTCCAAAATATATTAATGGGACTGCCCCTTGAAATTTTCATCCATGTAGTTATTGTTGTAGATATGTAGTGTCTTTATTAAAGGAGGTCTCTATATCCATCAGGAAATGGAATGAGACCAGAGACCAGCTCATTGTAATATATTACAGTGGCTACGATCCATCTAATCAGTCATTTCGGGTGGCTACGATCCTCCGGATGGTTATCAATTTGGCATAAGATTGTGGGCCCTTTTCTTTTTGCATTCCAGTCACCTAACATTTACTGTTTGGGGTCTATCGGAGAGGGACCCTCTTTTGAGAATAAATATGTGTGCATGGTACGTGGCCTTGAAATTATTAACTGTAGATGGTGTTAAGAAATAATCACGTCGTACCTAAGGAAAAAAAAAAAAAATCTGGCCTACCCACAAAATACAGACTTGATGGCTTAATGAATAATGGCATGGACACTGCAACGTCATAACTGTGTGCTTATTGGTTGAGTTGGTGCACCAGTAAACTGAACTTCTTAAAATCTAACATTGAGTCACGCAATTTGAGTTGATGTTATTAAATCTTAAGACTGTGTTTGGTTTGATAAAGAATAAGAGAAAACAGAAAATTGAGAGAAATTTTTTAAGAAATTTCATGAAATTTATTTAGAATTTTTTCCTCAACTTTTTGTTTGGTTCTTGTTTTCTTCTCAACCAAAACGTAGCCTTCCGTTTGGCTTTCAGAGAAGCATGCTTCAAACTTGTTAATAATTGATACTATAAAAAAATATAAAGAGTTCACTTTTGCTACAACACTGCCTAGTGCAGGGCTAAAACAAAAAAATCATGGCTTTGGATCGACTGCAGTGGCTCCACCAAGAAGTTAAGGTGGGGCCATGATAGCAAATCAAAGGCTTTGATTTACTTGTTTCAGTGCAGGGTTACAACATTATCGTAGAAAATTTGTATTGACAAATAAATTGCTTTGACAAATAAATTGCTTTGGCAAACCACATTATCAGGTGGTTAACTTTGGTTACTGAATCTGGTATGTATGGGAATCTAATTAACCAGAATCGATCCAAATGGTCATCTGGGTTTTACTCCTCCTTGTGACCCGGCCCTTGCACACGGTTTCAGTCAGAAGACTGGACAGAATTTTGCTTTCCCAGTTTAAAATATCAAATAAAAATTGAAGTTTTTAGAATAAATGGTTATTTGAGATGGTTTATTGCGTGATGAAATGAATATTTTAAGATAGATGGATGGAAAAGACTAAACCTTATAATTAGAAATAAATGCATTAAATAAGCCTTAGAAGTAGCTCCAACCAATTACGAGATGAGGGAATGTTGATTGGGATGGTTTGGTGATGATGTGATTAATGCACTAATGAGAAGTAAGTTGGTGCACATAGAACACTCTAAAAGAGCAGGGGAAAGAAGAAAGAAATTAAAATGTAATATGAAGTTTCAAGTGGTAAAAAATGATGTAAAAATTCATAATTTTACAGAAAAACATAGCTCTTGATAAAGTGCAAAGGCAATATAGGATTTGAGAAGAGAGAAGGCTAGCAACTCCGGTAACCACCTAATATTGCTTTTGTAATTTCAATATTACAAAAGATGGTTTAGTGTCAAAGAATTTGCATTATTTACTAATTTAATTACAGCTTTTGTAATCTCAATATTACAAAATATGTTTTAGTATCAAAGAATTTGCATTATTAACTAATTTAATTACAATTAAGAATACAATTTAAAACATGTTTTGGAAATCATACTTAATAGTAGTTTCAAATGTAGTGTGCTATGGGCTGGGCCAGGTTTTGCAGCTATGATAAGGGTAATAGTCTGGCCTGGGTCTGTAATGGTCTGGACTGGGTCTGGAGTCGAACGGGAATGGTTCATTCTAATTCCAACTGTTTGGTTGGGTGGAATCAAAATCTTATTTCATTTCTTATGGAATGGAATTATTCCATTTAAAAGAATGACTATTCCCTCTCTCTCGGTCTCTCCGTTGGAAATGACTATTCTTTTAAATGGAATTATTCCATTTAAAAGAATGACTATTCCCTCTCTCTCGGTCTCTCCGTTGGAAATGAGATCCTATTCCATCTGATTCCAATTCCGGTTTCAATTCTTATCTGAACCAAACAGACTTAAACAGACTATTCTAATTCCTATTTCATGGATTCCAATTCCGGTTTCAATTCTTACATGAACCAAACAGACTTAAACAGACTATTCTGATTCCTATTTCATGGATTCCAATTCCGATTTCAATTCTTGTCTGAACCAAATAGACTTAAACAGACTATTCTGATTCCTATTTCATGGATTCCTATTCCAATTCTACATCTGGCTACAAATAAAACAGATCTTATATGTAATTTATATCAATTGGATATTATGAGCTGAGCCGGACTGGGCCTAAGCACAAAACCTGGGCACGAACAATACAAACCAATTTGTAAGTCACGTTGGGGATAGCATTGTAGGATCTCAGTTTGGGCTCGGCATCATTAGCAAAAAGAAAAAAAGGGGGGATTTGGGATTGGCATGAAACTTAAGAATCGACTATTAAATGGAATAATGAACTTTGACTTCATCGAGGGGTAGGCGCATGGCCCAATTTGGTCCCAGTTATGCATATCGGCATTTATTTTTCAACTATATTAATTTCTAGACTGTTATTGAAATTATTAGGGCATTGGATTCGTGGTTGGGTAAAATCATAATTTGACTTTCTTGCACACAATATTATTTGTTCACCTATACACTACTCTTATTTCTCTAATCACTAATGTCACTTAAAAGATTGTAAACCTTTGTTGGTGGATGCATTTGATCCGCCGGCCTAGGTGTTCGGATTGATAGATTAAAAGGACATGAATAAAAGTAGTAATAAGTGACCTAAATACAAATAATTTAATAGTGGATATAGTATTAAATAAAACGGATTGATTTAACCCGCTCAGATAGTTTGGATAAAGCATTTCATCTATTGCAATTGTAGTTGTGACTCCTAATTGATGTGGCGTCTTGAATTTATTTCAAAACCTGATGTATTTACATTTCATTGGGGTTAAATGAGACTACAGTTGCAGCAGAATTTTTATTTTTTTTTCTTGTTATATTGGTAAGAATTGTGGATGTCTCTTCTTTTTAGAGCTGTTATGTATTGAGGATGAGAGATTTGATTTGCTCCTCATAGAATGCTACTTGCATCCGTGCATTTCGTGCATTGCAAACATCTCCCTATCTCCCTATTGATGAAAACATTGATGCGCATCTGTAAGGTGTTGTGGATAGTATTTTATGGGGAGTTCAGATCTGCTGGCCACGCTCACAAAGCCTCACATCAGAAACATCTTGTATTCACTGATGTTATTAAGGAATTGTTCAGTTCCATTGGGTTTATTTAATATATAAATGCTTTGTACAATATTTATTTTGAAAAACGAAAAAAAGATTGGAAATGATTTTTTTTTTTTTTTACAGTTAGGCACCATTAGGAGTTATATAAGATGATTAGTGAAAAAAATCATCTTTTTAGGAGAAACACTAGAAGGAAGATTTCCCCATTAAATGATTTTCACATAAATCGAGATAAATATTTATTTAATAAAGAATTTATCCAAACAATATTTTTACTGGAAAAACACTTATGTGCATTGTTTTTAAAACCGGACTGGACAGTCGGATTGGAAACACAGGGAACTGGTCACTTGATTGGTTCCATTTTTTCCCCAAAACCGTTGATTTTGGTTAGTAAACCATTGAACAGGCCGGTTAACCGTTCAAACGGTTTTGACCATTTTTCAAAATTTTAAATTTTTTTATTTTTTTGACAGAACGGGCCAGTCATTCGGGTCGAACGATCGGACCGTTCAAACCGATAACTGGACCCCTGACCAGTTCGGTTTTAAAAACCATGCTTATGTGACACTTAACTGATGTCATTTTTCAGATAAAGGGCAACAGAACTTAAAATTTCTTTGAATATATTTTAAGCTTTGCTGATGCTGAAAAAAAGCATCTCATAATGTTAAAAAAATAAAATCATCTGAGTTGGAACTCCGGTTGAATCGACTCAAACCGGACATCCAGATACTCTTTTTGTTTAATCGATTATGATATAAAAATAACCGGAAGGAAGCAATGGTTGATACCCCTATACCGATTCCGAACCTCATAAAACTGTTATTTTGAGTTGGAAGTCAGCTGAATTAAGTCATGGAGATTCAAATTTGTAATGAATTAATCAACTTGAAATCCGGACTGAATTTATTTGAGTTTACAATTTAATTAGACTAAGGGGGGTTTCTTTTTCTGGATTTTAAAGAGGAGGGAAAGTTGGCCAATGAGATTTTGATTCTCATTGATCAAGAAATTTATGTGGGAACTAAGAAAAGTTTATTTTTCCGTTAAGTGGTACCCATATCTTAGGTGGATAAATAACTTTTCCACTTAGGAAGAAAATCACTGACACTTGAATGGGACAAAAATGTCCCTTTTAATAATAAATTATTATGGCTAAAATGATCATTGTATTATTTAACTGGAAAATAAAATAACATAATTAAATGCACTTATCCAAATAAAATTTTTCTAAGAAATATTTATCCAAATAAATGCATCCATCAAATAAATAACTTACCAAAAAAATGAATTAGACCTAAATGATATTGAAATTTACATGAAAAAGAGTTGGGAGGATGCCTGGCTAGGTGGGTAAGTTTCTTTTTCAATTGTGACTAATTTTCAGTACTCTATTAAATAAGTAGGCATATATGCAAGCACTTTTTCACAAAATAAATGACCAAGTTTGGTCAATTGACAAAATCGGTTATACTTTTAAAATAATGATAAAAACAGCGAGCGAAAAATATTTTTAATTTTTTAGAACAAAATTGCCCTCAACTAAAAGAATTGTCCGAACACTATTCAACTTCTTCTACCTTTCGAGTTTCGACACCGATGAAATCGAATATCCATCTGACCGTCTCTCGATAGAGGTGGTGGAACAGCGGGACACCACTCTCCTCTCCTATCTCTCTTTCACTCTTTCCTCCTCACCGATTCTCTCTCTTTATTAATCATTCTCTCTCTCCACCCAATAGCCGAAGACATGGGTCATCTTCTCCATTCGACGTAGCAAAGGCAGCGGACGATTTTCCTCCACTGATCCCTTCCTCGATCAGATCTCTCTCCTAATCTTCTTTCCCATCTCCCTTCTTCTCCTTTCACGATGCTTGGCCGCTGTTTGCGTCTTCTTCCACAAGAACAGCTGAACAGGAGAGTTGCCATCCACTAGAACAGGGGAGTTGCAGCGGCAATTCTCCCCCTCGTTTTCATCAACTCCAGTTCGCGGCCATTGTTTTTCTTTGGTGGAAATTGAATCCGCAAGCTCGCCTTGCGCAAACCCTCTTGGATATAACTCCGGTTACCACTATCATTCAAGAACACGATGAGAGACTGAAGCTTGTTTCAAATCTCCCACCTCTGTTCATCGACCTTTTTCGGGCTGAGACAACCAACCAAACCTCATCATTATTCCCTGGTTAATTAATTCTTTTAGGTTATGTTTGTTTTGAAGGAAAATGCGGGGAAAGGAAGGAAAAAGTTGAAAAAACCTTTACAAACATTGTATAGGTTTTTCCTCTTTCCCTTCCTTTCCCTACCTTCAAACCAAACATAGCCTTATATTATTCTTTGCTGATTTGGGTTCGGGGGAGAAAGAGAGCCAACTGAGAGCTCCTGAAAGTTCTCAGCATCAATCCAATAAGACAATAGCTTTCTCCCGCTTTCCTTAATGATGCAAAAAGTTAATATTCTATCATTCCTTCTTATTTTGATGGAATGAAGGGAGATGATGAACAGTGGCATTGGAAGGAGGTGAAGTTAAGAAAGGACAATTTGGGCAAAAATGTTTGTCCTGTTCATTATTTTTTACAATTATTTTTAAAAACATATATGATTTTGTCAATTCATCAAAATTTGTTATTATTTTTTTGTAGAAAGTCCTATATGCAAAGCAAGTATGTAGAGGTGTAAATGGATCACATTCTAATTGAATCATGCAATATGAATGTTAAAATTTGAATTTGATTAAATATTCGAATATTGGATTCAATTTGAATTTAATCGGTTTATCAAATCCAATCAAGTCAGACGCTCAAAAAATTAAAATAAAAATAAGAATGCAAAAAATAAAAAATAAAAACATGAAATAATAAAATTATATTTAGCGTTCATAAATGAGGGGCCTAGCAAAAAGTCGACCCAACCCAGAAAAAAGCGGGTTAGGGTCTAGTGATCCGAGATAGAAGGTGGCCTAACTATTTTGTGTCACACGTGTGGAGTCACAAATCACTAACAAGTCACCAACATTTCAAACTGGTGTTTGACCTGAAAGGTCGAACCATTCAAACCATTTGAATTAGACAATTAAACCCACACTTGTTTGTAGAAAAATTGTTGACTTAGTCAAAGATCAGCTGATTTGGGCTTTTTTTTTTGAAGCAAGAGGCAATAAAATTATTTCAGAACAACAGGTTACATTTCATCAATCTAGAGGAGTTGACTAGGTCATAACATGATTAATTAGTCAGTGGGCTAAACGATTACAAGATCGGGATATACGAATAAAACTAGTTGACACAAAGCTAGAAACAAAATGCCTATATTTTAAAATAGTAGAATGTAATCTCGAGGAGGATCTGCACCCAAATAGAGAATGCCAATGATGTATTTTGCATCACTTTCAATGATGAGAGCCACAAAGTCCATTACAATGACACACGTCATACCATCCAAAATTGCTAAAACAATTAAATAAGTGACCTGAGTATCAACCCTAAATATTTAAAAATCGAATATTAGATGGAATGAACTTTGACTTGATCGAGGTGTAGGAGCATGACCCAATTTGGTCCCAGTAATGCATATCGACATTTATTTTTCAATTATTTTAATTTCTAGACTGTTATTGAAATTATTAGGGCATTGGATTCGTGGTTGGATTGTATCATGGCCATTAAAATCATAATTTGGCTTTCTTGCACACGATATTATTTGTTAACCTATGCACTTCTCTTAGGTCTCTAATCACTGATGTCACGTAAAAGATTGTAAACCTTTGCTGGTGGATGCATTTGATCTGGCCTAGGTGTTCGGATGAATAGATTAAAAGGACATGAGTAAAAGTAGTAATAAGTCTAATAATTTAATTGTGGATATAATTTTAAATAGAATGGATTGATGTAAACCACTCACATAGTTTGGATAAGGCGTTTCATCTATGGTTTTAAATAGACTACAGTTGCGGCAGATATCTTTTTTCATGTTATATTGGTAAATAGACTACACTCACATACTTTCATTTCTATTGGGTTTATCTAATATATAAAAGCTTTGTACAATATTTGTTTTGAAAAAAGAAAAAATGGGTTTTAAATTAGTTTTTGACAGTTAGGCATCATTAGACGTTACATAAATTGGATGGTGAGAAAATCATCTTATTTGGAACTCATAAAACTGTTACTTTGAGTTGGAAGTCAGCTGAATCAGTGATCGAGATTCAAAATCAATTTTGTAATGGATTAATCAACTTGAAACACTAACCTAATTTCTTTGAGTCTACAATTTAATTAGACTAAATGATATTGAAGTTTACATGAGAAGAGGTTGGAAGGATGCCTGGGTGGGTAAGTTTCTTTTTCGATTGTGACTTATATAAGTAGGCATATATGCAAAAGGACTTTGATCATTTGACAAAATCAATTATACAATGATAAAAACAGTGAGATGGAAAGATTTTTAATTTTCTAGTACAAAATTGCCCTCAACGAATTGTCCGAACACTATTCAACTTCGTTTACCTTTCGACACCGATGAAATCGACTATCTGTCTCTCAATAGAGGTGGTGGAACAGCGGGACACCACTCTCCTCTCCTATCTCTCTTTCACTCTCTCCTCCTCACCGATTCTCTCTCTCTCTCTACTGATCATTCTATCTCTCCACTCAATAGCCGAAGACATGGGTCATCTTCTCCATTCGACGTAGAAGAGTCAGAGGTCAATTTTCCTCCACCGATCCCTACCCCGATCAGATCTCTCTTTCTCTTTCTCTCTCTCTCTCTCTCTCTCTCTCTCTCCAGATCTTCTTCTCCTTCTCCCTTCTTCTCCTTTCCCACTGCTGGGCCGCTGTTTGCGTCTTCTTCCACAAGAACAGGGGAGTTGCAGCGGCAACTCTCCCCCTCGTTTTCATCAACTCCAGTGCGCGACCAGTGTTTTTCTTTCGTGGAAATTGAATCCGAAAGTTCGCCTTCCGCAAACTCTCTTGGATATAACTCCGATTACCACTATCATTCAAGAGCACGATCAGAGACTGAACCTTGTCTGAAATCTCCCACCTCTGTTCTACGACCTTTTTCGGGCTCAAACAACCAAGCAAACTTCATCGCTATTCCCTCTTTGGTTAATTAATTTTTTATATTATGCTTTGCTGGTTTGGGATTCAGGGGGAGAAAGAGAGCCAACTGAGTTGGTTCGGCGCTGTAAGTTCTCAGCATCAACCCAATTAGACAATAGCTTTCTCCCTTAATGATGCATAAATTTATCGTGCTATCCTCCTTGTTTTGAAATTGATTTTCTCCATTACTCTCAATAGTGTCAGAAGATGAATAGTGTCAATAGAGAGATCTAATGGAGGGAGACGATGAACTGTGGTGCTCGAAGGAGGTGAAGTTAAGAAAGGAAAATTTGTTCCAAAAAAGTTAATTTTTGTTCTCTTCACTGTTTTTACAATTTTTCTGTTCACTGTTTCCTAAATGCAACGCAAGTATGTAGAGGTGTAAATGGATCACATTTTAATTGAATCATGCAATATCCGAATTCGAATCTGATTAAAAAATTTGATATCTAATAATGGATATTGAATATTCATACTCAAATATTTGATTCGATTTAAATTTAACCGATTTATTATTTAAGGTAATTAATAAATATATAAAATGAATATTTTATTTATATAAAATATATAATTATATAAATTATTTATATAATTTAATTATTATATAAATTATATACAATATTTATATATTTTATATATTATATATAAGAATTAAATAATCAGTCAAATTCAAATATTTATCGAATCCAATAAATTCAGAGGCTCAAGAAAAATAAAATAAAAATAATAATGCCAAAAAAAACTTGAGATAATAAAACTATACTTAGCTTTCATAAATGAGGGACCTAGCAAAAAGTCGACCCAACCCAAAAAATAAGCGGGTTAGGGTCTAGTGATCCGAACTAGAAGGTGGCCTAACTATTTTGTGTCACACGTGTCGGGTCCTAAATCACTATCAAGTCACCAACATTTCAAACTGGTGTTTGACCTGAATGGTTGAACCATTTAAACCATTTGAATTAGACAATTAAACCCATACTTGTTTGTAGAAAAATTGTTGACTTAGTGAAAGACCAACTGATCTGAGCAATTGAACAACTGACCTATCTAACATGAGGGTCAACCCTAAATATTTAGGATTAGGGTCGAACATTTTCCAACCCAACCCAAAATTACTTGAAAATGCCTTGATTCAACTCGAACTTGACCTAATTGCCAGGTCTACGAGGGGTTTTTCTTTTTTATCAAAATCAATGTGTATTCTGTAGGCCAACCTAATGTTTTATTATTGAGAAAATTTTGATAAAATAACTATTTTAGTCGCCAACTGAGAGATGAGAGATGGCTCAATTTATGTTAGTTGATTCACTAGTATAGACGAGAATTTGATTCCCATAACCATTGACTATGGGAAAAGAGGGCTATTGGTGTGATAAGTATCACCAAATACTAACAAGCTCGTTGCAGACCTATAAACATTCAAAATGTTAAATACACAGACTCTATACATTAATGTCTGTTCATGAATTGGCATTAATTCTGAGTTGACATCTACTCCAATTGTACTTTGAGTTTAAGAATTCTAACCCTGAGCTGAACTGTCATTCTCCCAAAAAAACTATTTCAATGTTGGGATTAATTCCGTCTATCATTAATAAATCTCTTGTAGTTTGCAGGTCAGAGGGGTATGAGTTATTGGGTAAGTCCAGGTGACCATAAAATTATTTGACCAAAACCCTAGAGGAGTTATAAGAAATTTAAAAAGAGTAGAGTATAACTATTTCAGTCCTAGAGTCAGCTTGAGGTGGTAGGGGGCAGTACAGCAGATCATTGGGTATATATCTGGACATGTGCCACTTGGAAATCTACCTTTCTTCATTCTTCTTCTTCTTTAATACATGGAAGACATCTTTTTCAAAGTGGATGAATAGTATCAACTTTTCAACTAACTTAAATAATGTGTTATAGCTACAAGCCTACAAATAAATTATACTATTTTAAATATTTAATGATTAAAAAATAATTGCACTAAAATAACCAGATAACTTTGAATGCCAAGATGAAGATATTGTGTAATAAAGGGTATTGTTTGTGTACTAGGTTTAAACACTTAGTGGTCTGTTTAAGAAAACTGTTATTCAATGGTGGTTGCAGTTATATGGAGTCTTGGGAGTTGGGAGGGGTAGATGATACTATACCTGACATTAGTGTTCATAGGGTGGTCCAAGAGGCCAAAAAATTTAAGGGTCCATTTGGTTCATAATTGGAATTGAAATCAGAATCAGATCAGAATCAGATCAGAATCAAAATGATCTATTCCTATAATCTGTTTGGTTCAGAAGGAATGAAAATGAAAATTTGAATCAGCAGGACTGGAATTTCATTCCCAAAGGAAGGGCATGGAATGTCCATTCCCTCAAATGAAAGAATGCCATTCCAACAATAATAGGAACGGAATTCTGATTCCAAATCCCTATTTCCACAAACCAAACGGGACCTAAGTTGTTTAATGTCTAGTGGGTACATCGCTTGCTCTTTTTGTAATCTTGGATCTTTATTTATGGTTTAACGGCTACTTTCAATTACAGAAAAAAAAAAAAAAAGAGAACCTGCGTTCTCAGCTTGCCACTTGCTAGTGTGCAATTATATGTTGAATCAAGCAATTAATGGCCCTTGTTCAGGGGGTTGTTTGTTCAATGAATGCTCAGTTTGAAAACAGTACAAATGCAAATATGTACAGTACAAATACATACAAAATATAAGGTTTTGCACTCTACATATTTGCATTTATACTCCTTCCAAACTCAGCCTAAATATTAATTCATTACTCCATTCATTTCATTGAGCTTCATATTATAGCATTAGTGTGGAGCACGATTTGCATAGGATAAGAGCAAAATTTGTATCTAATTTATTCTCTGTTCTTCTTTTAAATCACATCATCTATTCTTCTAGGTGGTGAAGAATGGATTTGTCTTTCATAAATGTAGGCAAAGGGCCAAACTCCACAATCCAAATTGTGTGTGTATGCACCTTTCTCTATTTTCTGGTATATTTCTTTGTTTTGATTCTCTGTATAATTGAGGTTGAAGTTCACAGGCTACCGACAAGTCAGTTCGTTCTTAATTATTTGAGAAAATTACTGAGATCTCCTCTGTATTTTTTATTTTATTTTATTTTTGATGATGTTGAAATTATGACTATATCATAAGTTCAACCCTAGGGAGAATGACGGATACCCCCAGTGTTAGAATTTGTAAGTTCAAAGTATATTTGGAGTAGGTGCCAACTCGGAGTTAATGCTAATTTATGAACATATATAAATGTATAGTGTTAAATCTGCATTGGGCGTATCCATACTTCTCTGTATTATTTATTCAATGAAATGAAGAATGAAACCCATTTAAATAAAATGAATACTTTTTTGATAATTCGATAAATCTTTATCCCAATAATTTTTTTATTGGCAAAAACAGGATTTCATGAACTTTGAAGCATTACTTCAGCTTTCCTGTCAAAACAATCAAGAAATGGTGTTAACATCAAGGAACTAGGTCTTTTGAGAAATTAAAATAGAGGAAAGGTTTTAAGTATTTGCCAGAGAGGTACTTTAAGTAATTTTTCGTTATTTACATGGGCGATCACATGATGCATACCTTCTGCGAAAGTGAATTTCATAGCGTTGCATAGCTCCTTGAATTGATAGTGATGCCAAGATATACACAATTAAATACGTCGAGACATGCAAATAGATCGTTCGGGGAGGGGTGGGTGGGAGAGTTTGGTAGATGTCTTAGTCTAAACAATCAACTTATATTGCAATTTAGACTGGGTTGCCCCGGACCCAATAAATTCATGAATCTGTCTTTGGGCCCTTGGACATTCCGAATCCGACTATACAGTACATATATGATATATCATATATTCACTTGTTTGGATGCATGATAGTGTATAGCCCCACCACATATTATTATGTATTTCATTTAGGATAATCAATTCACTTGATCCTAAACAGAAAGACTAAAAGCTTAATAATATATTTTATGTTTTTTGAATATTTTATTCTTCATTTTCTTAATGTTGTTGCCCATATCTTGCAGTCCATAAAACATTTATCATAAATCATAACTTATAATAAACTATAGTCATTTCAAATAACATTTATTTTTCCAAATTTAATTTTGTATTAAAAAAACTAATAAAAATATCAACAAATAAATACTAATAAAGCATATGATTAATATATGTAGTGAAAGTTGAATTAAAATCCAAGGCTGAAAAGTTCTATGCGATTTTAAGGGATGGGAAAAAGGTTGGATTGGGCCCAACCCGAGCCTAGCCCAACCCAAAGTTGAATTCATGTTGGATTGGGTTAGGGTTGAAGGAATTTAGTTAGGGTTAAATTTGGCCTCAACCCGACCTAACCCGGCCCAATTTGCAGCCATGAATCAACCATTTAGGTGGGCTACAACTAGAACAGAAGAAAGGACGTGAATTCCACACATACTCAAGCCCATTGTCACCTCATGGCTTCATATTCTTTAAATTCCAGTCTGTGGACATGTGTGGGGACTGATCATGATAGGTATGTATTAGATATGTTTGGATTTCTATCCACACCTAACCATAACATATTATAATTGATACATTGAGAACTTTCTTATTTGCATGTTACCATTTATGGGGAGATGTTCCCCATGTGCAGATGTAGTGTCTTGTGTGTATGTGTGGGTAAGAGATCTAGGTTTCTTTTAAGGCCTCATTCGTTTACCGGTAAGAGGGAAAGTTGGTCAATGATTATTTTTTTCCTATTGATTAACTTTACAATCTTTTTTTTTTTTTTTTTTTGCATTTAGTAATAGGCCTATGAGACTACAATAAAATCAGTTTTACTTCCCCGGCTATAATTTGCCCATCTTCTAGGTGGGTAACTTTCCTATTTAAAAAAATATATATATAACATAATAAGACAACTTTATCCATTGTAATATTAATTTTTTTATGAATAAAAATGTCATTATGTTACTTGAAAATCCTGAGAATCAAAAGAATATGGATAAGTGAATTTATCCCAAATAAATGCTAGTTTATCCAGATAAATTATAAAGTTATAAACGAACAAGGCCTAAGATAAATCCCAATTTATTAGTACTTCTTACACCAACCTCATAACATTTACCGCCCGAACATTAAAAACATATCCTATTTATGAGGAGCAAATCTGAATTCCTCCAAGAGGGTGCCCTTAGTCGGAAGAACAAATCAGTGACCTCAATGAAGCACACCACCTTCTGCAATTAATTCAACACTGGACGTGAATTAGGTGAAGATTGAAGAGGCTTACCGTCTCCCTCTTTGTTTTACACTTTTACCCCCCAACATGGCCAATGAAAAGGGTTTGGTTCCTCCTACATGGAGTCATCAGTCATGGAGATGGGCAAAACGAATAACAGGGTTGGTATCTCTTATATCACTCATTTGGGAGAACTCGGACACTATGAGGCTTCCGCTGGACTTGGTTGTCTGCTGAATTATTAGCCCATTGAGGCCCAAAAGTTGCTCGATCGAGGGTTACCACCATCATCACACCAACTGGAATCAGCGGAACGCAAGCAATTGTTAGTGAAGGAATGTAAGGGGTTTAGACATCAGTTCATTCAATCTACTGAGCCCGGCTAAGAAGTGTTTTCTTTCTACAAAAGTACTTCCCATTATTGAAAGTCATTTTCACAAAGGTCCTAAGACTTACAAACAGGAATATCAAACAGTATTCCCATCCTTAGACCTTTAATCGGTTGGGTTATGAGTGAACTTAGAATGATGGCTGAGCAGCTAGTACTTCTAGTAATTTAAGTTCAGTTTGGAAGAAGTACAAATACATGGAAAACCATATATTTTATATTATTTTGTATGTATTTACATTTGATGTAGCGCGATTCGGTCATTCCTAACTGGCACTTACGTGGCTCCTAGAAGATACCTGAGAAGATGGAAATTCCCAGAGGGAGTTACCTGGCGGGAACACTCTGATGATTAAGTTAGTACTTGGTAGGAGAAGCAAGGAGGAAGATGAAGACTAAGAGTGAGATAGCACGCATACCGTAGATCAATCCCCCTCCCCCCTTGATGCTGAACTCCTTATAGCAGAAATTTGTTACCTCTCCCCGTCAACTTCTGACATGGTGGGTATAACCGTCACTACCAACCTTCCGCAGCCGTTATTGGCAGGGCTGAGGTGGCATGCACGGGGCCGTCACCGCTGGGTACGTGTCTATCAGGTGTAGGACACCTTATAAAGGTGGCAAGCACGACACTGCCTAACGAGGGACATGACTGCTGTCACCAGATTTGTCTGGTATGACGGTTGGGCAGGAGATTTTCCTGCCTTTCCTCATGCGGCTCGCCAAGCTACCACCAACTAGGGTGCTTCGGGGTAGATGGGTCCCTGCCTCGAAGCACTGAGGTGCTCCTTCCCAGGTGGGTAAAAGCTTGGCGTCCCTTAGGGGAGAGCCCGGGCTCTCCGAGCTAGGTGGGGGACTGACTCACCGAGGTATTAGCCCTCGACGAGTTGATTGTCTTTGACTTGGCGCTTCCTCCGTGCCGGGTCGGGATTGTGCTGCTAGGCTGGACTATTCACCAAGCCAGGTCATGTGCACGTGTCCTGGGTTCATGGGGTTGAGCCAAATCGTCCTCCATCAATTGCCCCCCACTCCCCGTGCTGGGGACCGGGTGCTCCAGTGCGGGGAGTTCATGGTTCACCGGGCGGACTTGGCTCGGTTACTCATAATGCCGTGCTAGGCGGTTCAATGGCTGGACCGGCCAGGCATTTGGTTCTTTACGGGAAAAAACCCACGTCTCGTGCAACTCATGCGCGGATGTCAGGCGCTTTATGCTGCGCGGACGCCAAAAAACGCGCTAAACTAATTCGCATCGGGAGCCCCGCGGTCGGTTTCTTTGATGTCCGTTGGATTGATCCAATCCTGACTGTTGGTCACCAGGCCCCGCGTCTATAAATAGTGGGGTTTTGGCATTCTTTTCGCTGCTAAGTAGCTTTCGCTTTGAGCTTACTTCTTCTTTGCCCCCGAGCTCGGGCAGGTCGTGGGTGGCAGATCAACGAGTTCGGTGGCGGCGTCTTTGCTTCTTGGTGGGCTCGACGTTGGTACTACTCACCTCTGTGCTGTCAGGAATGGTGTGTGCTGGAAGTAGTCTAGTCTGCTGGTGATGGCTGCGGACAGAGAGGTCCTGCTTGGAATCTGTTGCCAGGACCTCAAACCGGTTCTCAAGGAACGGGGTTTCAAACTTCGACTACCGAGGCGACGTAGACCTGGCGAGCTGGGGTCCTCCCAACCTATCCGCCTGCGGTGAGATCGGGGTAGCCGATCTCTCTCGTCTGATGCGGGGGGAGGCCTGGTTTTTTGGGAGGTTTTGGGGGACCTCTCCTTGGCCTGAGGGGCGTTCGTCTTGGTGGCGAGACTTAGCTTGCTGCGAGGCTGGGTGCCGAGGCGGGAACTGCGGTTGCTGAAGTTGAGGTTGAGGCAACTGGGGGAACTGTTGTTGATACTGATATTGGGAGACCTGGTGCAGTACATGTTATTGATAGAGCTAGAGTTGCTGGAACTGTTGCATTTGGGTTTGCATGGCCCGCATGCACTGCATCAAGTCCTCCAGTTGGTTTGAGTTGGCCACTGGGGGCACGACTGAAGGTTCAGTGAACGTCGCTCTGACTGTAGCAGGGAGTGGGGCGATGACAGGTGCCATTGTGAGAGGCACATTCAAGCTGGGGATTCCATCCGCAGAGAGGGGGACGGTGAACTGTCCGATACAGACAGTAGGAAGTTGTGGTTGTTCTCTGGAGTTGTCCATTTCCATGCTTCATTCGATGTTGCTAGAGGAAGCCATGAGCGTTGGATTGTTTCGAGGAAGATAAGAACTGAGAAAGTTTAGAGAGGAAGGCCTTTTGAAGCGTTTCCCACAGGCGACGCCAAATGATGATGCGCAATCCGGTCGCTCCTAGCTGGCGCTCGCGTGGCTCCTGTGAGGTGCCTGAGACGAGAAGAAAGAGGAAGAACTCCTGGGGGGTTTCCCGACGGGAACGCTTCGATGTTTAAGTTAGTATTGTGTGCAAGAAGCAAAAGGTGAATGAAGGCTAAGAGTGAAAGGTTACGCAGGTGATTCGAAGATACCCTGTTCCTTGAGAATAAGTCCCTTATAACCGAATTCCATTGCTTCAGGCCCTCTGACTTTTGATAGGGCAGGTATAACCGCCACTGTCAGTCTGCCACAGCCGTTATAGGCAAGGCTGAGGTGGCACGCATGGGACCGTCGTTGCAAGGTACGTGCCTGTCAGGTGCGGGACACCTTTCTAAAGGTGGTAGACGCGGTGCTATCTGACGAGGGACATGTCTGCTATCCACGGATTTGTCGGGTATGGCGGTTGAGCAGGAAGCCCTCCTGTGGTATACCAAACTACCCTCCTGCGAATTACCCTGAGCCAGGCTGTCCTTTGAGCGATAGGCTGCCTATAGCCAGTTATGCCGAGCTAGCTGACCCGAGGTGTCTATGCCTTGGGGTGTCCAGAGATGAATCGGTGCATTCTTGTCTGGGAGTGGCCTGTGGTCCATTGGGAGGAGCTCGGGTCTTAAAAGGGGTCGGGGCCCCCCGAACTTAGGACCCCCTAAAGTGCCTTGACCCTGGGGAGGAGGTGCGGGTAAGGCGGCTCCCGACAAGTAATTTACTCGCCGAGTTGCCGAGCTGAACTCGGTGAGACTTTCCCTCCAAGTTATGCTCACGCTCATTGCGCTATCATGCTGAGTTACTGTTTGAACAAGGTCACGCCCACATGTACCCGTGCTGCAAGGTCGGGTCAAATCACCCTCCATCAACATTACACTCCAGTGCAATTTTTTTTTGGTTGAAAGGCTCAAACCTAGGCTATTACTTATTGGCATTTTGTGGATCGCTTAAAGTGAGAGCTTTAGGCTTCCTATGGCATTCTTTATTTTAAGGACTAATCTCTTTTTGCGCAGTAAAATGCCCTACTATGCCAAATGCAGCCTTAATCCCTTATTGACTCAACCCACAAATCTGTAATGTTAATTATTATTAATGGAGTTTGCTGGATGACCCATACAGCAGCATAGAGTCCTGTAACCTGATTCATATCGATCTTTCACAGATGTATCCCACAACCTCCTACCCATGAAATTAATTTCCCCAAACTTTCTAAATTAAGAAAATTTTCGTTACATACTGAAACCTTCATCTGAACAAGAGATGAGAACAGAAACAATAGATCCATATCCAACGGTGGTTTTTTATTTTTACTATTACGTGAAGAAAGACGCATTGTATTACAATTACCTTAGGTATGGTAATAACTGGCACCTAGTCTCCACTGTGATGGTATGCCTGTCCGTCCGTCATCCGTACGCTCCGAGTGTAATTCACTTCTCTCTATGTAATCTGAGCATCAATTAATGAATTATGCTTTTTATGGCTTAAAAAAATGGGAGAATGACTGTCAGAATTTTTTAGCACTATCGTAGAATTGATGCCAAATAGGATGTGGTTTATAGGGGTTATATAATTCAGAATTTTGCATTAGATTGCAGATTAATTAATAAAATGGGATGTTGAAAATAAACCAGCCCTGTCCCATAAATTTAGCCTTTGTCAAGTACCCTTATACCTGACAAAGGCTAAATTAACAAAGTTTCAATCATTGTTTTTGAATCGTTGTTGATCTGAACGGTCGGACCATTCGATTCTAGAATTATTCAGGCAATTGGTTCTGCTTTATCCTAAACCTGGTCTCTAGCCAAAATCATCGAATCGGTCATTGATCTAGGTGGTCGAATCGTTAACTCGTTCAATGGTTTTTGGCTATTTGTTAAATTTTTTAATTTTTATTGTCATAATGGACTATCCATTTGAATCGGATAATCGAACCATCGACCCGGAAACTGGTGGTCAAAACGATTTCATTTCCGAGTTGTTTTTTAAAACTATGGTTTCAATGCTACTATGTTAATGGGTTTGGCTAAACCTAAACCTGATTAAGTATGATTCTCAAGAGTCAAGACTGGTTTACCACCTAACCTAGGGGCCGTTTGACAAGCCTTTTTTGAAAGATCTTTTGGAAGCTCTGACATCAAAAGACGATGTGAGCTTTTGCATCAGCATGGAGACCATTTGGTTAAGACGCGTCTGTTCACATGTCTTTCTGCACGAAGACAATTTAAAAAAAAAAAAAAAGGCAAAAAGCTCCATTTAAAATTTCCTAAAATTTCAAGGTTGCGACTTTCGATGACTAGATCTTTTCCCACCAAACGAATGCAGACTGCCGATCTTTTAAAAAATTGACAACCTACGCAAAATGACATGTCAAATGGGCCCTAATTATCCGCGGACATCCCTAGTTTTACACAGCTCATGCTCTTATTTAGGTAGCATTTGAAGATTTAAAATCAGATAATATATTTCAAGTCTTATTTAAATTGTATTGGGGTGAGATTATATATTTGAACAATTTGCTTCAGAAGCCTGGCCAGACTATCATTTAAGGCTTTAAGAAGGTCAAAGGAGTAACCAACTAACCATGAGTGACCATTGAATCAGACCTAATTAACCAAACGGCACCAGAAAGAAAGAATGATAACCACTTATCACATTAATCTTAAATACCATCTAGCTTTATTAAGATACCCCAGAAGGACAGACGGAGAGATTTAAACCTTAAAAGTAATGAATTTCAGCTTCACTACACAGATGATATTTGCAATAAACACTATATATGCGTGACATCAAGCTCTCCCCATTACAATGAAAAATGAAAATATCCCACGACTGTGTAGTGAATTTGAGAATATATATATATATACTTGCGCTTAATTGGTGAGGTGACGATGATCAAATGTATGTACGACAATTGGACTTCTCACACTATGAATTCCGTCAGACCAAACCAATGATCTAAGCGCTGTAGAGTTTAATGATAGCGCACTTCCGCTGACAGTCACAACAAAAGACTTCTTTTCGTTCAATGCCTTAAACGACAGAACACTGGGTTTAACGCTGATTTTCATAGTAGAATCTGAAGTTACTTTTGCCGTGTATGTGGAGTTTGGGAAGCCAACGTTGGTAACAGTCCGCGTAAAGTTACTGTTGAATGCCTTGAATCCATCAAATATAAAGTCCCATTGAAGGGTGATTGAGATCCTTAGCTGAGCCTTTACCATTCACCTGCTTTGGGCAACTGCTGCTGTTGTCACTTGATATAAGCCTAACCCTCCTCGAGTCATAGCCTATATTGCAGAGCATTTGTATGTAGTCACCTTTTTGGGCATCATAAACCAACCCAGGGTTTCTTGCTTTCACTGGATCTATATGGCCAGCACCATAAGAAAATTCAGCGCCTTCATTCTGAGAAGCACTCATGGGCCGAGCTATACACATACAAATAAGGAAATTTTATTTGTGTTTATGTGTTAGATTAATTAATCCAGTTTCACATGATAAATGAATCTCAAGATGAAGTTAATTATGAAGACTTATTAAAAGCTATATATGTTTGCTTATCGAACTACTCTAACTTAGAGAGAAAATGGCTACCAGTAGTCATAAGAGCAGATTTAATGGCAGCCGGCGACCAGTCAGGGTGGAAACTTTTGACATAAGCAGCTGAACCAGTAACGTGTGGGCAAGACATGGAGGTCCCAGACAATATGCTATACTTCACTGATCTTTTTATCTGCATCACTGTCAGATATTGAAGCAATAGGCGAAAATGCTGCCAAAATATCTACTCCTGGGGCAGTTACATCCGGCTGCAATATATATTTTCCCAAAACATTCTCATATGTAGGAGAAATTAATAAAACTGAAGATAGAGAATGGGCAATTGAGAGGAGAAGCAAACAATTAAATAAAGATGAACCTTCATAATATCTGGGGTGATTAAATTTGGCCCGCGAGATGAAAATGCAACTACCATGGGAGACTTGAATCATGAATTTCTTCGCTTCTCAAAATATTTGCCTGAGGATCTCTGAGGATATATAACATAAAAAAGTTATATATATACAATCCCAAAGATGAAAGCTAATACAATGGTTTTAGTTTTGATTAAATTCCATTAACTGCATTCAATTTTGTGAAGTTAGATGGATTTTGTTCTGAAAGGGTTTCCAATGAAATTTCTTACATTAAAAATAACAAAATAAAAGATAAAATACATCAGCGCACCTATTTAAACACATTAATTAGGAAATTCTAATAGATCAGAGATTTTTACAGTAGATAATATAGTAAATAATTTGTTCCAAATTTCAGCCAAAAAAAAAAAAAAAAACAGAACAGATCAATGGAGGGCTTACCTTGTGGAATTCAAGTAAAGCTTGAGCCTCTCCCCATTCTCAGGGGTTAACAGTACTGCAGGAAGAGGATAAATTAAACAAAAAAATCATTTAATTCGTTATCTATCATGATTGTCCCAAAAGCACCCACTCGCATAGGTTCCTCTCCTATTGAGATCTGATCACATACCACAATCTTCCCCTTTACCAAATCACCATCTAAACAATCAGAAGCGCAAATCCTGAAATGAAGCACAAAAAAAAAAAAAAGAAAAAAAAAAACCTTAGTGCCAAGTACTCTCTCTCTCTCTCTCTCTGAAAGAGCTTGAAATTAATTCTATCAATTAATCTACAGATGAAACATACTGAACACTATCAGGATCACATTTCATTGAAGCACTTCTTCCATATACAAGATCAACTTTTTTTTTTCTTGCACCAAATGAATTAGCAGATTTACCCTGTACCCATTAAAGAAGATAGACCAAATGTAAGTTTGGAATTTTGAAATAACTGAAGATTAATAGTAATAATAATAATAAAAAAAGCGGTTGATATGCTAACCACAAGTTTTGTACCATCCCCTAAAACAACTTTGTCAATAATTTGACAGTCTATACTACTGGCTGCTACAGAAAACATCCATGGTGCAACACTTGAAACTGAGGCTGCAAACAGCCCACTATGCCCAGCAGAATTCGAGGTTAAGATGCCTTTCGCCATGGCATGAAATGAACCAATAGCAATGGAGTCCATAGAGAAATCAAATGCTTGATCTCCCCCTACTGGAATTGAGATTATATCTACGCCAACAGCAATGGCATCATCAAAGGCAGAGAGGATATCTTCTTCACGACAACCTCCACCGTTGCAGACCTTGTAAACAGCAATTCTAGCTGATGGAACTCCCCCCCTTGCATTTCCTCGAGCCAATCCATAAACGCTCACATTCACCACTCTGTTCCCTGCTGCTATTGAAGCAGTGTGTGTGCCATGTCCTTCCTTGTCCCTTGCAGTTCCATTACTCAAACTGATAACTCGAGCACCAATGAGCTTACTGCAATAGTTACAATCCAGATATTGTTGAGAGAGAGTCTCATAGTTAATTAGATCATTACACAACTTACAACTTTGAATGCAAGATATGTTTTCATCATCTCGAGATATATTATAAATTGACAGAGAATTCAATTAACCCCCATACTAATAATACAACAAATATCATCATGCATTATTACAAGAAAGAAGATGGAGACACGGAGTGAAGAAAATTACTTTTTGCAGGTGAAATTGCTGCCACCGTTACAAATACCCTTCCATTTCTTGGGAGGAGGGCCGAATCCTTCATCACTGAAACTTTCAGACTCGGGCCAGATTCCACCGTCGAGGACACCAACTATCACATCACTCTCAGCATTGGGTTGTCTTTTGGTCTTTGCAGTTAAACCCATGAAATTCCAGGATCTGGTTGTATGAAGCTGGAGGGTTCTACTTGGAAACACCGATACCACGCCATCCATGCCTACATATACAACAATGAGAAAAAAGACATAATTTAGATCGATGAGATATCGATTATATATATATAGATATATTTTTGCATTATTACTAACTCTCGAGTTTTTGTCTCTCGCGCTCATTTAGCTTGGTTGTAAACCCATTAAAACTTCTCTTATAGCTGCGTACAAGGGACCCAATTGCCAAGCTTCAAAGAACAAAGAAATAGTACTCCACTGATCAGAATCACCAGCAACGTTAACGTAACACAACAATTACCAGAGCCACATGCATAAATTAATTTGATGAATAATAATAATACATAGCTGCCACTGGATGTATTATTTATATATAATACAGACCTTCCCTCAACAACTTGCCGTAGAATGCTAAGATGCTGAGATGAAGTTAAATATCCATCATCCTGATCAGTATTAAGGGCGCCTATGTACACGATGTGAACCTGCAGCCAGCATTGTCATCATCATCATCAGCATCATCACCATATAAAATACAGCTGCCACAGTATTATATACATATATTGAATGGTTAGACCAAGATCTATAGCTGCTATGAGAATCGAATACTTGGTCAAAGTGGCTCAGATATCATCTCAAAGAACCACTCAACCTAAAAGCTTAAAGTATTAAGTGAGGTCCTTGAATAATTTTTATTCTTTAAAACATGTCAAGTCAAGCATGAACGAAGATGACTTGCCTTTCTATCTTCCTCAGCTGTAGCACCACATGGAATGCTAATGATGGCCATGAAAACTACTAAAATGTGAGAAAACAAAAGAGACCCCAAGGTAGCCATTCTTGGATGCTGCTGATCGATCACTGAAGATGATCAAGAGGCCTAATTTTATATGGCTGGGGAGATGCCAAATCGAGAAACTACTCAATAATATTTACTATTCTATCTAAGCATTAAGCACTTATAGAAATACAACTAATCTATCACTACTCAATAATACATTTACGAGAAGGTCATTTGGATTTTGATTTCATTCCACACTCCACGGAAATGAACCCAAAAATGTTGAAATATCAATAATTAAACCCGAAAGATGATCCAGTCGGCGCGATTCAGTTTAGACCATGGTTTTTAAAATCGACCAAACAGGTCAGGGGTCCAATTATCGAGTCAAAAATAAATAAAAAATAAAAACCAGTCAAAACCATTCAAATGGTTAATCGCCTGGGTCAGTGATTTATTGATCAAAATCAAACAGTTTTTATAAAAAATCTGGTTTTAGGGAAAAATGGGGGTTCCCAGTTTTCCGGTCCGACCATCTGGTCCGGTCCGGTTTTGAGAACCATGGTTTAGACTTTAAAATGATGCATTCGTTAATGGGTAAGCATTTTAATTAATTAAGGAAAAGCATCAAACGGGGGGGCTTGTTGCGGGTTTAGACATGTGAGATATATTACTTGGAAATATGTTTCAGACTATAACGCTACCTGACTTATTGCGGATCCCGCTAACCATTCTCTCATTTTCTTTCAGGTTTCAAATCTCAAGCCTCTTGTTTAATTGTTTAAAAATCTCTTCTTTTCCTCTCCTTTTCTTACAATAATCAACATTCACGCCCTTTTAAGGTTGTGTTTTGTTTGAAAGAAATGATAGGAAAAGATAAGGGAACCTGATTTATTTCTTTAATTTATTATAAAAAACATTTTTTAATTATTACAAATCCATTAAAGGAATATTACTGGAATGTTTAGCAATTAAATAAATACATTATTTAATGGCTTATAATTATATAATTAATAATATATATATATACATACATAAAACTACTATATTAGTATTATATCACATAATATCGCATTTATTAAGTTTTTTGGTAATTTATTTAGGTTAATTAATATATTGATAATAATTCTTGTTATACATTATTTCCCAACCAAGGAATGGCATTCACTTAATATTCTCATGTATTTACTATTATGTTTCTGGACTATTCTACCATTATTATTTACCTCCCAGATTTATTTCATACCTATCGAAAAAAAAACAGAAATTATAATTCCCATGCATGTATCGGGATCAATAAACAAGTAGTTTAATATATCTAAAATTATGCATTTTAAATAGTAATTAGCAATATAACTCAATATCTATAACCATTAAAACTTTAGGGTAAATTGTTGAAACCTTCCCTGAAGTTTGGTAATTGCAATCACCTCCCCTGAATTTTTTGGCATAGTTGCAAGTAGATGCCCCGATAAAATCTTCTAAAAAAGGCATGAAAATGTCAAAAATACCCATTCAGTTACATTTAAAAAAAAAGTTTATTTTTTAAAATTTTCTTCATATGAATCACTACCCAAGCCCTTCCAATTTTTTTTTTCTAAAATTGATTTATTTTTCAAAATTGTCCTTCATGTTAATCACTCAAAGATAAAACTGCAGCTTTAGATTCTCTTCGCTTTTGTTGTTCATAAATTTTGTATTGTTTTTTTTTTCTGTAGAAACCAGCCTCAAAGTAATGCATGGGTATTTTAGATATTTTTATACATTTTCTAGAAGATTCTATCAAAGGGGGTATACTTCGACTGTATTGAAAAGTTCAAGGGAGGTGATCACAATTATTAAACTTTAAAGGAGGTTTCAGCAACATTCAAAAACTTTAGGAAAGGTTTCAACAATTTACCCAAAATTTTAATGAATTTTTAGGATAAATTACATACAACCACCCTGTACTTTAGGGTATTGTCATGTACGTGTTCACCCAAACTTTGTTTTTGTAACAAAGAATGGCTTGAATTTATGGATTCAGCACCTTGCCCCTGCTGTTGGCATTCTACCAATTAGCTTGATAGAATATTTTGTTAAACATTAGGCTAGGGAGTTCTTTTCCTCCCAATCTTGATAGTCTCTCCTTCGGGCCTCAGAAGCCCTGTCTCCCGGACGTTCCGGGGCAGGATTCTTTGCCACTTTGTCTAGCTTTTCTGAAGATAGGACCAGCATAAGGTTCCTGTACCAGTCGGCATAGTTTGGGCCCTTAAGCTTGTTGTCATCAAGAAGCTTTGCAAAAGATCCGTTCGCCATTTTCTGATAAAAGAGCAAACATCAGTCCACAACCTAATTTGATTCATGTTCATTTCATAGATATGGATTTTAATCTACGATCCATTCCTATTTATTCATCTCTGAGATTTCCCTCCTTTCTCAGTGACGGACACTACGGGTTGTCTCTGAAAATGTGGGAAGGCTCAGATAGGAAGGAGTACAAATGCAAATTTATAAAGTGCATAACCTTATATTTTGTATTATTTTGCATGTATTTGTACTGTACATTTGCATTTGTACTCTTTGGAAGGAGTACAAATGCAAATATGTAGTGTAAAAATTTACATTTAATTTGTATTATTTAGTATGTATTTGTATTGTACATATTTGTATTTCCACTCCATCCAAACTAGCCTAAATGATGAATTGCCATTTTAAATGATCTATTTATGTGACATACTATTTACATATAAAAAAAAATAGAAGATAATGAATGTATTCGGATCCTGCCAGCCATGTTCTATACGTATCATATTTAATGATTTGCTTATTCATTTTCCTATATTAGATAAATTAAGGGATTTTCCCTTGTTAATAAGACCTGAATATGATGCCAAAAGCTTGCCTTCATGGTTATGGGAAAACCCTTGGCATGATTATTGATCTCCTTTGATTTTCAAAGTTCCAGTTAGAGTTTAGTTTGTACTGTACAACCATGTTTTCCACCACTCATGAACTAAAACACCCAACTCTGCCATCCAACTCTTACCCATAAAAAAAAAAAAAAAAACTATCAAGGCAAATAGGGAAATGGGATTAAGGAATTGTATCCATAATAAAAAATAAAACTCAGAAGTTGTTTCTTTTTCTAATTGTTTGAACAGGGTAGTTGACAACTTGAACTAGTTCCTAATGCTCTAGCGTCATTCTCATAAGATTCTCAATTTCCTGCTAAAAAACACTCTTCCATGTCAAGTGATGGGTTTGATCTTGAAATTAGTCATATTGTACAAATTTATTGTTTGATAAGCTAACATTTTGCTAATATTGTTCATTAGTTTATTTAATAAAATATCTTCTTAAAAGGCAATTAAAATTATAAATTCATTTTTTCTGTATATAGGGATTAAGAATTTAAAACCCTACTATGGACTTGTTTGAACTTGCTTTGGTGGGCTTAGTATAAAGGCAACTCGTAGAATAAGTAATACAAGATGTTTTATATCATATTAGTTATTTGATGTAATGCAACTGAGAAAAAAGAGATTATAAGTTTTACGTGTTTGAAAATATTTTATATATTTGATTTTATTTTTAAAATTTCATTTGAATATGCTTTACATTTTTTTCTTTTTTTTTGTACTTTTGTACTTTGCTTCGAAAAGGCGCATGCCTTACCTTGCCCCTTGAGCATTTTTTTTTTTTTTTTTGTGCCTTGCACTTTTAAAAGCAAAGTTTGTTTCATTAAGAAAACTAAGAAAGTTGCCAAGTAGATTTCATTCTTCATTAGCAATTCTGTTTATCTATGTGTAACATAAAAATACATTTCTATTTACCAGAAAAATAAATACATTTCTATACATCCATGCCTGTGCCTGTGGAGTATTGTGTATCTAGAATGAAAGAATTGACTTGTATTATTTGTCATAAAGTTGTGTTCTTCATGCATGGGCCTTACAGGATTCATCTTTATTCAGGCCATTCATTTATAGTCATATGAAGTCATGTGACTATCTCATTCACCTGCATAAGGAGATTGACTTAGTTTGCTGGCTGATAATTAAATGTATTAACACAAAAGAAATATATTGGGTCTGATGTATATGCAAGGGGCTGATTTTCAGGAGTAGCCTTCTAGGAAGACAGGGATATTAATTGCCTATTGGTTAGTGCTAATTTTTTATTGATTTTTTTTCCTTTGATGCACAATTATTTCATTCATCGTTCTCAAAAGAAAAGCTATCTCTTTAAATTTTAGAAGAAAATTAGGCTATATTGGCGATAATGTTTTTATAGTACCTATTGCCCAAGAATTGGTTTGTTTATTTTTCTTTGGAGAATGTGGTCTCACAAGTTTGAATTCATGGTGCAGAGGCAATTAACAGTAATTAACATCAGCCCCCTTGTCTTAGAAATACCAAAACTATTTTGGCTAAGGTGCCTCATACTCATATTAAAATACAAGAAAACTAGCTTGAACAAATAACTTGGCCGTCAGGGGGTATTCCAGTATTGTTGCAGTTTGAGCATGTTTACCAATGAGTTTTGGTAGCTTTCGGTCCTTTCTTATATGTCTTTCACCCTTCATCTATAACCATAATAAGGTGGTAGCTATTCTGTTTCAGGGGATTTTGTGGGATATTCTAACCTGTGCGGTGAGGAGTTTTAGGGGATATGCTAACCCTTCATCTAAAACCAATGAGTTTTTATATGCTTTATATGATATTGGAGTGTTGTGGGATATACTAACCTGTGTGGTGAGGAGTTTTAGGGGATTTTGAGAATCTGTCACAGAGATTTTTATTTTATTTTATTTTATTTTTAAATCATGATGCTTATATGCTTTACATAACATTGGAGTGCCATGAGATGTGTTAACCCACATAACAAGGATGTTTATTATTGTTATTCCCTTAGTTGAAAAGTATTGCAAGTGTTGAGGTTTGAGGCCTTCTATGGTTTTTCCACCAACAAACTTATCTTGAACTCATGAAGAGCATGTAGCCTGCAATTTCTAATATGTCATCTTGCTCTGTTTTGATTAATTGTTGTGTATGATTTGTATATTATATATTTTAATTTGGAGATCACGTCTTCATTTTAGTCCTGCCATGGTGTTACGTCAAGAAGATTAATTATTAACAGGTTTGGGCCATAGCCACAGATCAAGCCCCAACACTGCTTGAATATCTAACTTGATCTCTATCACTTATATAGTAGGCCCAAGCCAGGTCAATTGTACGCAGATTCAATTCTTTAGGCTATGTTTGGCTTGAAGGAAAAGGAAAGGTATCAAAATCTATACAAGGTTTGTAAAGGTTTCCTGACCTTTCCTTTCCCTACTTTTTCCTTCAAACCAAACATAGCCTTTGCAATGGTCATATGAACCTAAGGCTCAGTTTGGAAGGAGTAATAAATACAATTATGTAGAGTGATTTTATATTATTTTGTATGTATTTTCACTGTACATATTTGTATTTGTGCTCTTTCCAAACTGAGCCTTACTAATTTTTGTTTTGTTTGCTTAAGGCAGTCAAAACCCACACTCCAGTGCAATTTTTCTTGGTTGAAGTCTCAAGGCTAGGCTATTGCTTCTTGGTGTTTTGTGGATCGCTTAAAGTGAGAGCTTTAGGCTGCATTTGGCATTCCTTATTTTAAGGACTCATCTCCTTTTTGCAGTTAAAATGCCCCTATCAAAACTGAGTTTTTAACTGCAAAAAGGAGATAAGTAGTCCTTAAAATACGAAATGCCAAATGCAGCCTTAATCCCTTATTGACTCAAAGTGTGAGACTGTAAATCTGTAATGTTAATTATTATTAATGGAGATTGCTGGATCTGGGTAAACAGGACCCATACAGCAGCATGGAGTCCTGTAACCTGTTCGGGTATTCAGAGGCTCAGGACCCAACAAATAAAAGGCTCACACCATGACAGATCCAAGAAATGGCTTCAAACATAACTGTGCTTCTGTTTCATACATGGACAGTGAAAATTCTATTGGAACTCTTTGCTTTAAAATCAATAGATGGACTAGATGGTTGAGAATCATCTGATATATTGCAGTTTTATGGCCATAACTTCAGTTTTAAATTTTGAAAAAAAAAATCCATTTCAGTATATTGCATGATAAGAAAACTTATTTTTCTACCAAAAAATTTAAATTGAAAACTGAAAGAACAAATAAGAAGGCCGCTCTATTCATACAACTTCAAAAATTTATGTATCACTGATATATGTGCATGTGTTAATAACTGAACTAACTTCAATTGCGGCACCAATGATAATTTCAGCTATTGTAAAGAACATCAACAACCTTCTCTTAAATTGACCAACCACTTTTCCAGAGCATCCAATCTGCTAGAATCTCATTTAACTCTAAGATCAGCCAATCTCAAAATTTACTCTTCCTTCCAGCTTCCCAATATGGTCTTCTGTGAAAGCTACATTTGTCATTCCATGTTATGCAACTCTAGCATGAACAGCCACCTCCCTGCTGCTCTGATTGGGATGAATTCACAGTAGGCTTGAGGTTCACATCAACCATATCTTCCTGTTTTGTTGAGGAGAGGGTTTCCATCCCTGGCAAGGCAGCCGCAATTTTACGGAATAGTGGCTGCAATATTTATTTACATTAAGACAGAAAAAGGTTGTTTTTACATATCCATATGACACTTGAGAGAAAAAAAAGAAGGGTAAATGAAAACATGAGATTGCTAATAGGTGCCCGTCCATGTCTGTGCTGAACACATGGAAAGATGGGACCCAAGGCTGTGTGCCCAATGACAAAGGAAAACTTGGTGGCCCAGAAGTTGACTCTTACAAGTGACTGCAATTGTTTCTCTGGACTCTAAAGTATTGGTCTGATGGTCCAAAAGAGTGCATGATGAATCATATGATTGCAATAAATGAGCAAGTCAGTTTTGGCCTAGAAGAGACCTCTCAGAAGAATGTAGCAAAAGAATCAGAAATTGGCTACATGTATGAAACACGCAGTATTCTCTTTCCCCATTTTGCATCCTAATGCAAGTAATCTTCAGAAGTAAAGGAGAAATGAAAAATTATAGGTAACAGCAAAAAGACAAAAGAAAGTGCTCACCTTAATATTGAACCCTGCTTTAGCGCTGGTTTCTATGAACATAACACCAAAGTCACGGGACTTGGCATCTCCCTCCTCTATTGAAACTTGCCTATTTGATTGCTAGGACATTGTCAGTATGATGTACCAAAAGTTAATAACATTAATTAAAATTTTCCTTGGTTACATGGACATTGCAAGGACATTGGTTGGGCAAGGTGTACACAACATGGAATTTATACTAAAATTTATGTATCTGGCATGTACACAGTATCCATTTTTTGAAGATTCCATGCAAGATAGAGAAATTTAAACTTTGACACCATTACAGGACTAGATCAAATAATGCATTTAAGTTCAGATATGCTTAGGAAGTAAGAGAATGATATACCAAACTGGATTTGCATATGCCCAAGAAAGCAGCCAATCAGAAATGGAAATTATTCATAAATGTTAATATATTAAACTCTTAAGTTCAGTACCTACCTTTTGTCAACAAGATCAGTTTTGTTCCCAACAAGGACAATGATGACATCACTGCCTCGTTCTGTCCGTACTTCTTCAATCCACTTGGAAGTATTCAGAAATGATTGTCGATCTGTATTAAGTTAGAAACAAAAATTGAGGATGGAAATCTGCATGGTTCAAGTGAATTATATAAATCGATATCAGGTGGTTATTTTGAACAATTGAAAGTTTGAATTGATTTCATAAGTTTCAAGTTCTTGGTTCTGCAAACAAATTCAAAAGACAGTAATTTTTAATTGACTTGAATAATTGTGAATATAATATATATATATATATAGGGAAAATCTATGATGCGGAAAAGATATGGTATGGGAAGAGTTTTGACCAATCAAAACCCACCCATGAATTTTGATAAATAACACCTGATTGGCCATGATCAAATATATTTTTAACCTGGATGCATCAAATCATCAATGTTGTATTTAATATTGGAAGAATTTCAAGACCTGTGTCAATTATCAGTATAACTATTTTAACACTTTTGAAGTTTGAAAAAGGAAACAGATATTCATAAATAAAAATGCATTTTAGTATGGTTATGAGTATCCTGTTGACATGTGTAATATCTGCCAAAAGATGCTGGAGTTTGTATACAATGTGGAATTTTGTATTCTTTGATCTTTTCAATATCCCAGCCATGTAGTTAATGCATGAGTGTGCTTTTATGGTTCTCTCCAGCCTAGGATCAAATCCTGTCTTCAGCCTCTAATAACTAACCACGGGCCAACTTGTGCACTAAAAACACACCTCTAATTTTAAGGTCAGAATTCACCTGCCCCCAAGCAATTCCATCTAAGGAAAAATAATGACAAACCAATCTGCATTTTTTCTCCTTTTTTCTTAAAATGGAAAGAAATTAGATGGAATAATTAACTTCTCTGATTATCTTCTGCATATCCACATCAACATTCTTATACATTGTGAAAGATTACAGGGGGAAACACCCATCGGACTTGTGACAACAGGTAGACTGAAAGATAAGTTTGGAAAATTTTGTTGTTTGACAAGTAGAAATGAGTGCACAGTATCCACAGGTATGACAAATGAGCTATAGATGTTATGCTAAAATCCCTTCCTATCTGATATCAGGCTAATCTGAAGCCTGAGATGGACTTTATGTAAACTTTTCAAAGATGCTCAGGGGTCTATAAATTAAATAAAGGATCACCAAGCATTAGAAAAAGCACTGTGAGAGAGAAATTCACTTATGAGGCTGATAGATAAGATATTACTCAGCCAGTGATCAACATCAAGTCCAAATCAAATATCAGAATAAAATTATGGTGCAAATGCTACTACTTACTAGCTACATCATAGACAACTACTGCAACAGAAGAATCCCTGATGTAGCTTGGTATGAGACTCCTAAACCTCTCCTGTCCTGCGGTATCCCTGAAAATTCATGATGTCAAGCTTTAAAGGATTATACTGATGTTAATTTTATTTTGAAGGATAAACATCATATGGATATTAATAATTGGACTATAAACAGAAAAATCTCCTACTATGTGCAAACAAAAATCCATATGAATGTGCATAATAAATGATGAGAAGAAAATTTGATTCAGGTCAGATGGTACTAAATTAAATATCAACCTTGAGAGTACCCGTTGATAATAAATCCATATGAATGTGCATAATTAAGAAACATCACACATTTGACTATTCATGCCAAACTAGATTAAGTTCATTAGATATTAGGAAATGGAAAAATGCACCATAAGATTAAAGATAAGCAGATAAATATTCCTTCAATGCTTCTTAATTAAATGTACTACATCTTTCATGTATAAGAAATACTTCCTGATTAGGCTTAGTTTATTAAGCATCTTTAAATCACCTTGTTTGATGCCTTGTGTCTGTTAGACATCAAGACACCTATCTCTGAATTTCCACTTATTGTCTCCTGATTACCTGGTTTTCCTTTTCCGAAATATACTCATGGCTGAAAACCAAAAATCAAACAAAAAAAAATTCTACTCTTTGATGTTTAAATTAAAAAACAGTTAAGTTACCAGTGAAGTCATGTAGGATACGAAACTAACAATTGCATAATGTCTGTTTCTTATTGCAGCAGCTATATTATTGTTTACTTTGTCTCCTAATTGTCTAATGGTAATTATATCATTTTATCCATGTCCCTGTGTATTTTATTTTGTATTCCACTATTTTGTCAACAATATTTGAGATTAGCCCCATGATTGGAGCTTTTTCCCCAACTCTTTGTTGTTGAATTGTCTCCACTCTCCACTGTAAACGTTTAGAATATATTCTGCCAAAATATTGAGAATATCTGGGGTTTTCTACCATCTTGAAACCCTCCAATTTCATAAAAATCTAAATAAAACTAATTAGACTACACCATTTCTTCCCCAGCATGATGGTCAGGGAAAAAGATTTTCATTTCAGAATTATAACCATAAATTTAATTTTGGCAATGGTGGTTCCTGGCAACTAATAAACTGTTTTCATTTGGAAAACAGATATATGCTCTTCTAGCTCGAATAACATTAGGGTATAAACTGATTCTGCAGGTTATGATATTATATATTCATTCATGAAATTTAAAAAAGCAGAAAATACAATGTAAATCTCCAAAACTTGGATGGAGGCAGAGGCATCCATAAACCATTATATACAGAATAACACAGGAATTCAGTGATCTACATTTCATATTTTCTTTCATCCTACAACTAATAGCCATCTTTACCAAAATGAGAAGCAAATTGCTGAACAAGAACCATTGGAGGAAAGTAAGAAGTAAAAAAGACTAAAAAAAAGAAAAAAAGAAAAAAAGATCTTCCATAAGGGCCAAGGAACACTCCTCTATTAGCTAGATATCTTGTATTTTTCCTTCTATGTTTCACATGCATCTCACATCGTGCTTTCATTTTTTTTTTTTTTGCAAAGAAAAGATAGCTGTTTATCGCTCATGCACCTAAGACATGATAATTGATATAACCGAGGAAAAAGCTCTTGAGCAATTATTCACATACCACACAGGCGAGCACTAAAATAAATCAACTTAGCGATAAATGCTAAGCAGAAGAGGAAAATGTCCTACCAAAGCTGCAAACGAACTGTTCTATCTTCAAGGTACATCGTCTTTGACAGAAAGTCGATACCAATTGTAGCCTGTAAGTAACACAGAAAAGAAAACACTTGAAAACTAGTTTAAATATACATCTTTAAGGAATAAAATGGCATGATTTTAAGTCTTTCATTAAATATAAACTCCACTTATATTTAATCTACAATTCAAATGATCCCAGAAGACGAATGCCTTAGAGACTTAGAGTTCGTTTTTTTTTTCCTTGAAAGAGAGCCCATTATTATCAACGGTTTCTCATCATAACATATAAACCAGAAGCAACAATTTTCTATCTATCCATATGTAAGATTTTGATCTATCTACATGCAAAGGCTGCAAGTACACAAAATAAAGGATCAGCAAAATTAAAACATAGCTAGCGAAAACACATATTGAAGTATTAAAAAAAAGAATATCCAAGATTGAAAGTATGCTATGAATTCCAATTCTTCCAAATTAGCAAGACCTTAGTCTTGAACAAACAGCAACCAAAATTATCACTAACAACCAATGCAAATTTAATGAAAGAAAAAACAAAACAAATCGGTACAGCAAGACACTGAAACTAATTGGAAATACGACAGATAATCAAAACTAGCGAAAATCTATAACGGAGAAAATTCGTAATACCTGGTATGTAGTGTCAAATTTATCGTACATGAAACGTGTGATTATACTAGTTTTCCCAACGGACTGATCTCCTAAGAAAACGAGCTTGTATTTGGCGAGAGGAGAGACAATCGCCATGGTTTCTCCTTTTCGATCTTTCTCTCACTCTCTACCTCTCTGAGGCGAATAGATCTGAATCTGAATCTGAATCAGCTAAAAGAGAAAAAAATCAAAGACGATTGGTTTTACAGGAAGAGTATAGAGGGAGGGAGGGAAAGAAAATAACTAACCGCCAACCACGACGACTACGGCTAGTCCAAGCTTCAAATATGTTTGACCGATTTATTATATGCCCCTCTTGTTTGCAGAAATGGCATTGGCATACACCTTTGTCAGGCTCAGGCTCTCAAGTCTCAACAGCTCAGCTGAACATCAACGGTATGGTGAGATGGAGATCCCAATTCCCACCTGAGATCGTCACTCAAATCGAGTCCGGATCTCCTCCCACTGCACATGGTGAGATTGAGATCTCAACTCGATCAAATCATCAAACCCGCTTATAAAAAATTAAAAACAAATAAACGGTATCGTACCATTTTCTGGGTGCCCAGCTATGATTCACCAAAACTAATCCTAGGAATAAAATGAGATCCAACGGTCCCAATCTCACGATTTTAGCGTTATATTGCTAGAACCTTATATTGTTTTTTGGCAGAAAAGATTGAACTTCATTAAACATATGAAGAGTGTGTACATAGATATAGATTGCTGACAAGCCTGACATCTTTAACCCATGGTAAACTATTACAGGCATTGTAAGCTGGGCAGCAGTATTAGCACACGTAATATGCTTTATACATTTACTATTAAATTCGGGTCGGGTTGATGTTCGGGTTAGGGTTAGAATTAGGGTTGAAATCCATGAACTCGGCTTTATTTCAGGTTGGGTTAGGGTTGACCCTTTGGGCAACCCAACCCAATCGGACTCTACAGTATATATATAGCCCCCACTATATATTATCATGTCTTTCTTTTAAAATAATCACTTCACTTAATCCTAAATGAAAACATTAAAACCTTAATAACATATTTTATGTTTTTTAAATATTTTATTTTTCATCTCCTCTCTAATGTTTGGAGCCTATAAAAGATCTATCATAAGTCATAACTCATATAAACTATACTCATTTCAAACACTTATTTTTTTGATTTTGTACTAAAAGAACCAATAAAAACATCAACAAACAAATACTAATTGATGAGGGCGGATTTGGCCCTCCAGTGAAATTATGACACCTGACACCTCATGCCAACTAAGTGCAGCCTCTTGACAACTAAACAACTCGAGCTAGCTACAGGCAGCTCGTCACTTACAGGCAGCTCGCCACTTGCAGGCAGCTCGCCACTTACAGGCAGCTCGCCACTTACAGGTAGCTCGCCACATGCAGCCAAGCATCTTACGAACAGCTCGGGTAGAAGCACCTCGACACATTACCGGCAACTTGGTGAAAAGTAGCTCGATGCAAGGTAGCTCGTTGCAGAGCAGTTCGGCATATCGCAAGAAGATTTCCTACTTGACAACCATACCTACCAAACCTAGAGACCTGCGCCCACGTCTCTCACCATGCAGCATCATGCCTGCCAACCCTAAGAGGTGTCCTTTGTTTAGCAGGGTCGTACTCTGCAACGGTTACCTGTGCCCACCAGCTCAGCCCTGGCAAGTAACGGCTGCGGTAGAGAATTAGAGGCAGTTACGCTAGACCTGTCAGGACATCGCTATATAAGAGCTCCGACCCCCCAGAGGGGAAGGGGGATGAAAAAGGGAGGTAACCCCTGCTCTCTAGCTTTCTCATTTCTCTAATATCATCTTCAAGCTCTCTTCTATCAGAGTGCTAACTTAAGCATCGGAGTGGCCTCGCCAGGTAAACACCCTTGGGTCCTCTGATTCAATTCTCGTAGGTTCCTCGGCTCCTGCCGTCTACAAAGAGGACTAGATTATCTCATGCAGAGGGCAGTCGGGTTGCATTCCACCAGGAAGCTCGCCACCAAGTAGCTCACCACCAGAGAGCTCCACCATCAGGGAGCTCCCTACCAAGTAGCTCACCACCAGAGAGCTCCACCATCCTCTGAGTCACAGGTCACCTGGGAGCAGGTCAAATGACAAAGTACTTAGCCAAAAAATTGACACATCACAAAAAAATTGGTACGTGACCGGAAACAGTTACATCAATTGGCGATGTCTGTGGGAACACACGACAAAAAGCTAAGTTCTCATCCTACAAAGGCTAGGTTCTCATCCTACAAAGGCTAAGTTCTCATCCTACAAAAAGCTAAGTTCTCACAGACTAAGCAACTCTACCAACTTTACTTTCAATTCAGATAAAACATGGTCAATCCTCTTTGTGAGGTCCCCCCTACAAAGATGAGCTCTTCGTGGCTTCCGCGGGAGTTGGCGGCCAACAAACTACATGGGCGCCCTTGCCAGTTGAGCCTTCCAAGGCTCCCGCGTGAGCTGGTAACGTAAAGTTAGTAGTGCTGCCCCCGAGGATCGAGTTCCTAGTAGCTTCTTGTAGGAGTGGGTGACCGGCATTACGAGGCTGATGCAACACAATCATAGCTCTAAGGCACCCACCTGGTCAGCTCAGTATCTCACAGGTAGCTCAGCACCCGATCAGCCCGACACCTCACAGGCAGCTCGGCACCCGGTCAACTCGACACCTCACAGGTAGCTCGGCACTCGGTCAGCCCGACACCTTGCAGGTAGCTCGGCACCTGGTCAGCTCGACACCTGATCAGCTTGACACCTCACAGGCAACTCGACACCTCACAAGTAGAGACCTCGGCACCACATAAGACCCAGTTGCCTCTTCGGCATGGGCAAAGTCAAGGAGAGTGGACTACAAGTCGCTCCCAAAGCCTACGGGCCATGTTACTACTTAAGACCCAGTCGCCTGTTCAGCATGGGCAAAGTCAAGGAGAATGGACTACAAGTCGCTCCCAAAGCCTACGGGCCACATTACTGCTAAAAGACCTAGTCGCCTCTACGTCATGGGCAACATTACTACTGAAAAACCCAGTCGCCTCTATGGCATGGGCAAGGTCAAGAAGAGTGGACTATGAGTCGCTCCCAAAGTCTATGGGCCATATTACTGCTTAAGACCCAGCCGCTTCTTCAGCATGGGCAAAATCATCAAAAATGGACTATAAGTTTCCCCTAGAGCCTAAGGGCTACAGTACTGAATTGACGGAGACCTCCTCACCTTACAGGTAGCTCTTGGATCCTAAGAAATTGGATCAACGCTTACTAGCTCGTCGACTTATGGGCCAAAAGGAGAAATCTACTCCCTTCGCCGAGTTACTCTCAGCTCGGGAGTGGGGGGCAATTGATGATGGCGGGTTTCGCCCTCTAGTGAAATTATGACACCTAGCACCTCATGTCAACTAATGTAGCCTCTTGAAAACTAGACAGCTCGAGCTAGCTACAGGTAGCTCGTCACCTACAGGCAGCTTGCCACTTGCAAGCAGCTCACCACTTACAGGTAGCTCAGCATAGGCAACTTGCCACAGGCAGCTCGGCATAGGAAACTCTCTATAGGTAGCTCGCCACTTACAGGCAGTTCGCCGCAGGTAGCCTGGCATCTTACGAACAACTCAAAGAAAAGTAGCTCGGTGCAAGGTAGCTTGTTGCAGAGCAGCTTGGCATATCGTAGGAAGATTTCCTACCTGACAACCGTACCTGCCAAATCTGGAGACATGCGCTCACGTCTCTTGCCAAGCAACATCGTGCCTGCCAACCTTGAGAGGTGTCCCTTGTCTGGCAGGGCCGTACTCTGCAATGGTTACCTGCGCCCACCAGCTTAGCCCTGGCAAGTAACATTTGTGGCAGAGAATCAAAGGTGGTTACGCCATATCTGTCAGGACACTACTATATAAGCGCTCCAACCCCCCAGAGGGGAAGGGGGATGAAAAAGGGAGGTAACCCCTACTCTCTAGCTCTCTCATTTCTCTAATATCATCTTCAAGCTCTCTATTATCAGAGTGCTAACTTAAGCATCGGAGTGGCCTCGCCGGGTAAACACCCCCGGGTCCTCTAATTCAGTTCTCGCAGGTTCCTCGGCTCTTGCCGTCTACAAAGAGGAGCAGATTATTTCATGTAGAGGGCAGTCAGGTTGCACTCCACGAGGGAGCTCGCCACCAAGGCAGCGCACCCAACGACTCATCAAGGTAGCTCACCACTAGGGAGCTCGCAATCCACCATCCTTTGAGTCACAGGTCACTTGGGAGCAAGTCAAATGACGAAGTACTTAGCCAAAAAATTGACACATCACAAAAAATTGGTACGTGACTGGAAACGATTACATCACTAATAAAACATAGGATTAATATATATAGTGAAACGTGAGATAAGATTTGAGATTGAATAGTTTTATGAGATTTTAAGGGATGGAAAGAAGGTTGGATTGGGCCGGTTGGGTTGGGTTGGGTTAGGGTTGAAGGAATTTAGTTAGGGTTAGGGTTAGAGTTGAGTAGATTGGGTTGAAGGTCGGGTTGGGTTAGGGTTAGGGTTTAGAACTTAGGGTTGGCCTCAACCCGACCTTACCCGACCCGACTTGCAGCCCTACTTTCATTAGTTTCATAATGGTATTTATAATACTTGCTTAGTCGCAAAAAAAAAGAAAAAGGAATAGACTTGATGTTCGAATGCTCTGCTCTTTTTAAGCCATCGATGAGGCCCATCATTCAGCCTGATAAGTTGTGGTGGCATGAATTCTTCGAGAGATGAGATGGATTCTCCACAAAGCGCATTCCATATGTGCCCCACAACTAGGGTGGATTCGATTTGAGCCAATCTGAGCTGCATATTTGGTTATTTGAGCTTGACTCACCAAAAGAATATTAGGTTCAAGTTCGAGCTTGAACTCGATTCAAGCTAGAGACTTAAGCTCGAATTTGGCTTGGTTCGAGTTGGACTGTGAGCCAAACCTCTTATAAGAAATAAAAATTATACATATAAAATTATGTATGTATGTATGTATGAGGCTCGATTAGGGTCATGGGCCAAGTTTTATTGGGCTTGAGTTTGACTCGATTAAAAAATGAGCCTGTATATTAGACTTGAGCTCGACTCGAAGCTCAATTTAAACCGAGACAAATTGAACATTTCACGATCTTAATTTGAATAACTTATGAAAAGCTCGATTCATTTCCACCCATACCCACAAGGCCACAACCCATCCTCTCTATAAACTAGAAACATCTCCCCATAATAAAAGGATGGGAGATGTTCCTATACAGCGGAATGGGTTGTGGGGTAGGTTTTGATGATTGCTGGTATGAGAGTATATGAAAGACTTGGCTCTTTTTATAAGTTGTATTGGGTCAAGCAAGGGTTGATGGTGAAGTTTTGCATTACACTTACACATATCCATTAGTATGAACAGAATGAAAAACTTAGCAATATAACAGTTTCTCTTTTTTTAATAAATCGAGAGGTGGGCTACACAATACCGGGGGTAGTACGTCCCCAAATGTTAGAACTAAGAGATAATTCTTACAAAGCTGGGTAAATAGGAAGAAGAGATCATCCCTGAGAGAGCAACTTTTGCCAGTCCGCTACGTAGTTACCTTCTCTGCAGGTGTGACAATAAACGACCTCACCATCAATTATCTCGAACAATTGTATGTAGTTGTTACCCCATAGGAAATTTCTTTAGTGTTTATCCAAATCTTCAAGAACATCTTTTGAATGATCTCATATATATATATATATATAGGGGTCATGCTACTGGCAGCTTTAGTGAAAATCAAAGTTAATTTGTTTCCAACTCATTCTCTCTCTCAAAAAATTAAAAGTGTTGTATTTACTATTGAATACTAGGGCATCCAAGTAGAGATTGGTCCTCGTTTCCAATGGCATTTTTAGAATTCTTGCTATAACCCTCCTAAGTGTAGGGTGAATATTCTTTGAGAAAAGTTGTGTAGATTTGGAGAAGTTTGAAGCTTGGCGGCTTTGGCAAAACTGTTCAATATTTCTTTAATTGTGAGGCAAGCCTGGATATTAGCCTTAGCAAAGACAATACAGTCATATGCAAATTGTAATATCGAGATGGTAGGCCCACATCTAAAAGTTTTACACCCAGTAGGACTCTTAGGAGTGGAGGACTCCTTCAGAAGTTTCAATGTGAGAGCTTCAACACAAAGAACAAATATATGTGGGGATAAGGGATTTCCTTGTCTTATCTCGTAGAAGGTATGATTTCTCTAGAAGGAATGTCATTAACCAGTATTTGAATTTTTATCTTTGCTTCTCTCCCACGTGCTAAGGAATCTGGATTTTCTCCTCATTGAGTGCTCCTCACAATGTGCTATGAGGTTGGTGTGAGGAGCAAATCTGATTTTCACAGCAAATCACCAATAGTTCCTTTTCTCTTGGAATCTAGGTTTACTACTCACACCAACTTCACAACACTTGCATCCACACATTGGGCACATCTCTCGATCCCAAGAGAAAGGGTCCTAATGTGTGGCTACAAGTGTTGTGAGGATAGCATGAGGAACAATTCCAGATTCTTTCTCCTACTCTTTGAGTTCATATCTGCACCCACCTAGCATGCTCCAAAAGACGCCCCACATCATATCTGAGTGTGCATTGGGAACATCTCTCATACTTGTCATCGAGAGATGTTCCCAATACACGGTTGGGATGTGTTGTGGGGTGTTTTTGGGGCATGTTGTGTGGGGCGTAGATGTGAATTCCTATTCTTTAGCCAAGATGGTTACTCTAGGCTCCCTCCAAAACATGGAGGCTGTGGACAATAAATTGGGGTGGACCATTTTCAAAGGTATGGACCATCCACGAGAAAATACTGTGGATGATAAATTAGGGTGTAGTCCGTCTTTGTCCACACTATTTTGTGGATGGGGATTGTCTATACATAACAGAATGCCATATCTTACTGCAGACAGGACCAAAACGGTCCCGTCCACGTTATATACATGCTACCGAATGCCACCTAAATTAAAAGCTATATCTCCATCAACTGAGAGGTGATTTGATTGGTATGTTAACTGGTCCGCTCTAGAATAAATGCAAATTCGATTCTCATAATCATCGACTTTGGGGGAAGGGTTATCAATGGTGTGTATCACCAACTACCAAAAAAAAGTTAAAACCTCCATTCATTAAAACAAAAGAAAATTTTCATTTTAGCATGCCAAAAGAGTTAAACTATTATTTCATCCAATCATTCTAAAATAGTGTAACTTTATTCACACGAGGAATTATTTGGCACATAAGTGAGGTTTACATGTTGGTGCATGGAGAAATGAAGAGATGGTAGCTCTTCATAAGCGGCATTCCTTATCATCCTTGAATGTAATGTGTATGTCTGTCTACCTCTGAGCTTTTGATCCAAATGAAGTTATATCCATAATCTATTTACTTTGTTGGTAAAGCAACTTGCTCTCATGCCTTCATCTTTATTAGGAGAGTCAATGGCATTCGAAAATCCGATTTTGAATTTAAGATTCGACATAATAGAATTGAATTCGGATAATTTGAATATTTAACTGATCGAATTCGAATATCCTATTCATACCAAATACTTAATCAGCTTTAAATTCGGATATGACCTGATTTGATTCGATGAATATCCGAATTTGATTGATTATTTAATTTTTATATATAATATATAAAATATTTAAATATTTTATATAATAATTAAGTTATATAAATATTTTATATATTTATAAATTACCTAAAATAATTAATTAGTCGAATTCAAATAAAATCAAATATTTGAATATTTAATTAAATTCAAATTTAAATATTAATTTTTAATATCCATCGAACATCAAATTGAATTTCCTAATCAAGTTCAAATTCAATACTACATGATCCAATTCAAATTCAATCCGTTTACACCCCTAATCTTTATCCCCCGTCATCACGCCCATAAACCATTAAAATGCTTGTTTTTCACTTTGAACACTTCGCGTAAACCACCAAAGTTCTTAACTGGGTTTTACCTCTAAAGTGAAAATTCTATAAATAAGGGTTATATACACTCACCATAGATCAGTTTACGATGTGGTACCAAAAGAAAAAGATGAGCTTAGAGTGGCCGGAAGGATGTGACCTAAGTCCACAGTTCAATGCACAGGCACACTGGAACAGGAAGGGGAGAGAAAGAGAGAGCACTGTTTATATAGGTAGTAAGTATGGTGCCTCTAGCCAGGATTAATTTCCTTGGTTCTTGTGACAGAATTTTTGAAAGCAACCCCAGGTTTTGCGTGTAGACATACTGAGCTGTTCTTGAAACTCTTGATTTTCCAATAGTTGGTTGTTTTAGAGCTACGCGACTGTCTCAGCTGGATAATGCTGAAATTCTACAGCCAAGAAATGCTACTGTACTCAAAGGGTGTTTTCGAAATCACAAGGGTGGGTTGGATTATTATTATTGATGCCTTAGGACCAATTTGTGGATTCCATGGAAATATCTAACGATGAATGAAAATATACAAATACAGGAGATGTTTGCAATGTGAGGTGAGTGTGAACATGATTATGTGAGGAGGAAATCCAAAGTCCAATTTGAGAGGATTGGAGTTTTAGTTGAGTTGTTTGTTTTGGGATAAGTAGACTCTCCACCTCATAAATCTGAAATTACAGTCCCCTCCTATTCTACCAGTAGCAACTCCTATAAATCGCATCTTGTCTGTAAATTTGGCATCGTGAGACTAAGATTTATTGGGGTGGACTGAACAATAAAAACCCCATTTTTTTAATCTCTTTTGAAAGACTACACTACGTATAGTAGCCCATCCCCCAACCCAGGTGCAGGGATTTATTCCCAAGTATCTGCTATGAGCCTACGACCAGAGGGAGATAAATTTTTTTGGTGAAAAAATTCAGGGACCTAAATCATCTGTCAGTCGGTCATCTGAAGGGCTATTTACTTCAACTTCTTTGAATGACTTATTGGCTATTTAGTCAGTCATCTGAAAAGATTCAGCTCAGCCCTCCCGAACACTCCATAATTTCACCAAAGTGCAAGGTATGGATTCTGGAAGTACAAGTGTGTGACCTAGGTTATTTGACCAGTCATAAGTGAATATGCCCGCATTTCATACAATGGGGCCCACATCACATGTAGGTCATATATGTATAGAACGCTGACATATTCACTCATGATTGGCTGCATAGACATGTAGTAGGGCTCACGTCTACATATTGGTGTATTCACTCTTAATTGGTTATGTAGCCTGGTTCATACAGTTTTTACAGATCTCATCTCCTCTCAAGGATTCCCTTTCCTGGGTTGGTGGCCTATTCCCTTATTTGGCCATGAGAAATTAAACTAATAATGAGAGAAGAAAGGAAAATTCACTTGTAGCCGCATATTGGGAATATATCTTATACTTGTATGTTGTTGGATCTCTTACCCACAGGACACCGCCGCCACACATAGAGAATATCTCCTTATGGGTAGATAAGACATCCTCCACCAAAGTCATGGAGAATTACAAAATGCAGTAGCTTCAATTAAGGGTGTCAATGGACTGGTTTTGGATTGGACCCCATCCAAACCAAAATCAATTTGAAGGGATTGGACAGACCAATAAGATATATTGAATTGGACCAGTCCAAACTTAATGGTCGTAAATATTTATTGGATTGGATTGGACTTGGTCTATACATTATGAATTTATATTGGATTGGGTTAGATTGAAACAATATTTGCTCCATTAATAAAAGATAAGAATATAGGTGTTGAATTGCCAAACGACTAGGTTTGAGTTAGAATTAATTTAAACTAAAACAAATTTGAACAGATTTAATGATTGAAACATTGCTTTAGACCAATCCAAAATGGTCTAAAATATTCATTGAATTAGATTGAATCTGATCGAATTAAAATAGGCTCACATTTGACTGAACCGAATTGAACCAAATCCAATCCAATTGACACCCCTAAATTCAATAGCAGGATATCAGTTGCAGTAGCAACTGAGATGGCAGAGTCGATGATCGAAACTACATGTTAGTCCTGGCCCCCATCAGCTCAGCTGCCTCTGCACATTGGGTTGGGTGGCAATAAGAGCTCGAGCAGTTGCTACGTCTTTTTTTTTTTTTTTTTTTTCTTGTCAGGTGTACTGCCATTAATGGTAGATTTTGCTGAAAAATACTGCAATCGCTGTTGCCAAACGAGCCATTGATATGGCTATATGGAGCTATTGGCAGATATTTTTGTCGTCAGTCGTCACCCAGTTCACCACTCGGCTCATTGCATCCTGACCATCTGCTCGAACAAATTCAAATAAGTCATGTGTTTTTCTTTTCTTCTTCTTGTTTTTTTTTTATTGGAAAAAGAGAAGAAAAACACAAGATCATATTATTCTAAAAAAAAAAGAAATAAAAAAACTGATACATCCAACCCATCCCGAAGTAGTTGATGATCGAAAGACATCCTGGTGAAAAAGCCTAAAGATACTCCTAGCTATATTCATTACCTTATTTCATAAACTTATTGAATGAATGTGATTAATACATCTGTTTGTAAATTTGAAAGATAAGGCGTATCAGGTAAATTCTCACGAAAAAAAGATAGGATCGATTAACACAATCTTCTGACGGGTTGCATTCTGAGAAGGCCCAACCCAAGTTTTAGTACAAATTGGGCTATGGGATAGCTCTGGATCTGAAACTCAGGCTTGACCTGGACTCGGGTTAGAATTGGGGAGTTGAGACTTTGGGTAGCCTGAGGCCGTTGCAGCCCAGTAGCCCACCCAATGTGGAGTAGTTGCACAGGACAATAGCTATTTTTACCTTTTGTCCATCTCAATAAAAGACACATCTCACCGTGTATAGGGAACATCTTCCGTAAACAATCACATATAAATAAAGATATTTCGGATACATGGCGGGATGTATCTGTGAGGTCGGTGTGAGGCACCCTTTGTGAGGAATAGATCCGATCTCGTCTTCTTCCTCCTCCCTATCCATAAATTTTATCTGCAAGTCGCATTTCAAACTACTTGAAATTGATGGAGAAGCTAGAATAAAAGAACTGCTCCAGGTTCTAGAAATGTTGCGAGGTCAGTTTTAAAAACCATAAGTTAAACGCTAATTCAAGCAGGGCATATAATGGCTGATCAGGCTAGGACATGTAACTCTTTTGTTTCCTTTCTCAACTCTCCTCCATTGGTATCTGTTTAATTAATTCAGCCTTGATTTCAATCCCCTACCCACAAATTCTTCCCGCATTCCGATGTTTTCAATTCATAGTGATGGTGTTGTGTGGGTGGGGATGCTGAAAAAGTTTGTGGGTAAGACCTTAAGGGATCTGAATTGCCTTATAGGAGGGTGTTTGTTCTGTATCTTCAACGTTTTTAGTCAATTTAGATCAAATAGACACAGCATTGTAAGCATGTTGAATGAATACTTAAAAAAAATTTTGGCACTTATCCCTTAAACTACCCTGATCTACCATGACAAAGATTAAAAACAACTGTTGATATTTATTGGAATATAAGTGCTCACTGAACGTATTTATTATGTTATACCTACTTAGATCCAATCCCGGTTTTAGTGGTTCCTTTTAATTTATCTAACAAAATACCAACAAGTTGCTTTTTCTGACCTTGTGACTGGTGGTCACATGATTTTATTTAGAGAGCTTCTGCCTCAGGTTTGACCCCTTCAAGATTTGGCTTAGCCACATGCACTTTATAAAATATGGCTTAGCCTTATCCAAAATTAAAATAATTGCATGAGACATGCACGCATGCAGAATATTGTCTGGTTTCTAGTGGACCTCTTTGCACATGATATTAATAGTTTATATTTGAGATAGCATAGATTTACATTTTTTAATCTTGGACACAAGACTGCTTTGATTCTCTCTTCTCAAAATATCTTATATACATCCCTCGTCAAATGAATTTAAATTATAAATAATGGGATGAATACATGTACAGGGGAAAGGACGAAGGAGTAGTGTGCTTATTATGTAATCAAACATAATCAATTCATAATGTCGAGAACCAACCCATTGGAACAGGGGCCTTTTTTTTTTCTAAAAAAATAGGGGCCTGTTTGAGACTGTATGATAGTTTTAGATCAGTTCGCGTTTATTGGATCAATCCGGTTCATTGAGTTTCTCAGGTCGGACCAGGTTGCAAGTCACTCAATCCGGGTGTGAAAGAATCAACCAGCCTGATACCTAATATTATTTTGACTACATCTGATTCAAGATGCAACATTAGCATCGTGCCGTTGCTCCAAAAAACAATGATACATCAGTGTCATGTTAGAAAAATCAGTGCTCTGGAAAACGGTAACATGTTTGGAATCGTTTTTCCATAGAATATGATACTTCAAATCATGCCTTAGAATTTGAGAAGGTGTGGGGAAATGTCGAATTTGACGTTTTCTCAATTTTGAGCTCATTGCTGCCAACAAAAACATAATGTGGCAGTGACATAGATTTCTTATAATGAGTACCAATGCTGAAAATAGATATGAAGCATTGGTACCAAATATAATGAATTGCTGTTGTCCCAGAAAAAAATGACATTTCCAAACAAAAATGACATTTCCAAATAAAAAAAATGACACCATTTTCTGAAGAAACGATGCTTCCAATCCACACATATACAGCACCGTTTTGTCAGAAAATGGTGCTGTATATATAGCATCGATGTCAAATATATACCTAGAGTAGCTGGAGGTAAAATCATACACAACAGGTTGGGCAATCTATCACGAGTAAAGACATCATTATTCCCTAAGCATAAGGTATAGATTTCTATTTTTACCAAAAAAAATTATAAATTTCATGTGGATCAGTAGAAAATTTTATGCTGATGGGAAGACATGATTGATACCTCAAGCCAAAACAAAGAAATGCATGATACCAATCAAAACCCAATGTAAATTTGACAAATAACCAGTTAACCATCTCATTTGTTACCACTTTTATACCACCGGCTGATGATTACAAGATACAAGTTTTCCCAGTATCACAAAGACTAGATTCAGTCATCACAAGACCATATTCACACCGTCCTCTTAATCACTTGCAGCTGTTCATTGAAAATAATCTCATTATGAATAAAAATGTACAAAAATGTACAAATATGAAGATATTCTCAATGGTTGGATGTGACTATAATTACAGTGTAAACATGATTGCATGTGATTGTAATTACAGTATAAGCACGGTCTTGTGTGGATTGAATCTAAATTTGTATCATATCATTTTGTTATTGTAATCGAATTTGATATTTTTACCAAAACAAAAAATATTATGATGCTTTAAGTACAATATATTTTTACCAAAAAAATAAGTACAATATAATCAGGGTACTGTACTTTTGTGCTTTATGACTCAAATATCCTTTTTATATTTTGTCCTTTAGTGCTTTTTAGCACCGTGTCAATGGTAGCATGCTGTTCGTCTTTTATTGATTTTTCTACCACTAGTTTTGTTTTTGTTTTTTCTGTCTTTTTTTTTTTTTGTTTTTGTTTTTATTGCAGCAAGCTAATATCGGTTTTGGGAAATGGATAAGATTTATTGGTTTAAATTCATATCATATTATTTGTCGGATTTGGATATCCATTGAATTGCATCCGAAAAATGTAATTCATTTATCGATCGGTCGGATATTGTTGGGTTTGACATGATAAGAAGTAAGATCCAATTAATCTATATACTAATACACATATGCGTATGCAAATGCAAAGTTTCACTTTTTAGTATGAAAATTATTGGGAATTAAGCCGGGATTGGAGTTAATTATATATGTTTTTTTTTTATAGTGTATTAACTTTGTTTATTTGTGTTTATTTTTATATAGATTTACATAGATATATACCATAAAAATTAAATCCAAATATCATATATAATTAATACTTATTTGTGCACGTATATAATACATACTTTTATTGAACATACTAGATTTCCATTGAATATACATCATAGTGAATGACTCTTAAATATTTTGGACCAAATTAAAATATGTAGTAAATATTTTGAAGTGTTAGTTCTAATCATGTTAACAAGGTGTCAACTACTTGGATAGCTCACGTTGATCCTCAGCAAGTTAAATTTACTGATTTACTGCTAAGTAAAGAGAGTGAGTGATTATTAGTCGTCTTGTAACTACAAAGTTTCTCCGTATGTTAATAGATTCTGTTTTAATAAAGATAAGAAGGTGACATTCCGAATTTTCAATGATCCCTCTTTATAATTTATTTTGGTTTGCAAATGATATCCAATTGTTCGAATTCAAATTCAAATTTGACCGGTGATATAATTTTGATTTATTTATAATTGAATCAAATATTGGATTCAATAAATAAAATTGTATAATCAATTCAAATCCGATATAGATCCATTGGTTAAGATCGGATTTGAATTCAAATATACGTGTGCATTTTTTTGTTTTTTGTTTTCAGCCGGTTATTATAGGGGATGTTTGGAACTATGGCCATTTAAAAAAAAAAAAAAACGGTGCCATGTTGGATTCACATAGACGTTTCAACAAATGCCTATCTCATTGTTTGGTTCAGCCGATTATTAAAAAATTGAACATGTCTCAAAAATCGGGCCTCCACCGGTGAACCGTTTCCCTCAATACATGAAAAACGGTGATGAAAATCACCTTACCAAAACAGCATAGTATTGCTCACTGCCTACATGATATAAACATTTTTTTTGTGAAAACGGGTCTTGGAAGCATAGGCGATTTTTCTTGAAAATTGGTCCCAAAAAACACCCACACTTCTAAACACCATGATAGTTTATAGATTACAAGTATAATTGGGTTTACTCGCGTTAGACTCATTTGAACCGATTAATATATGGAACGGTTCTGCATTGGAACTGATTAATTATCGGACCGGGACTGGTACAGCCTGTCCTGGACCGGACCCAACCCATTGATACTCTCAGGAGTCCGAATTTACTCTTTACAGAACGCGCCTCACACTAACCACACAGCCTGTCTACCGTATATCGGAAACATCTTCTTCTATACGCGCGTTCGGTGAAAGTAGATCCCATTTCTGTTTTCAGAGTCAAACTCAAACGGTCGAACATAAACGGATAAACATTGGATCCAGTCTGATTGGATTCGATCCGTTTGCAGCCTTCTTGCTCACATCTTCAAGAGTCAATGCCTCAATGGTCGTAGTTGATGGCGAAGACCGAAGACCCGGGATTCCGCGTCTGCTGTGAGACCGGATCTCTCCCACGAACATACTACCATGCATTGGAAACATCTACGTTACCTATCAATTATTCACGGGAGATGTTCTCAACGCACGGTGGATGTGCACATGAGGCGCCCAATTGTGAGGAGCAGATCCCGTATCGTCCGCTGTGAGTTCAATCTATTTTTGTAAGAAGAGGGGTTATTCAGTAATTTAAAATCCCAACTTATCAGTTATCACTTGTCACCAGTTCCCGGTTCCCGCTTCCAAGTCCAACAGTAATTTAACCAGAAATTGTTTACAATCGCAAGGCGGAGAGACGTAACGAGGCTGAGAAAGAAATTGATCAGGCTGAGCTCCTTTCCAAATTCATCTCCTTACAAGCAGTTCCAATGGAGTCTACGCTTTCTTCAACAACTCTCTTCACCTTATCCAAAACCCTTACCTCTTCTCGGAACCTCGTCGTCTATAGCCTCCACCGTCGCTTCTCCCAAACCCCGAATAAAAGCATTCAAAAGCGACTCTTATCTGGTAGGATCGGATGCATGTATAATGGAGATTTTCAGAGATCAAGCGGGTTCGTTTCAGCCTCTCCGCCCGGAACTTCGCCTAGGAATTTGCTTGTGGCGGCTCCGATATCGTCTCGTATAGCCTGTATGTCGAACTCCACTGCTTTGTTTATTTCCGGTGGAGGGGGAGATGGTTCTAATGGAAGGAAAGGAGGTGGTAGCGGTGACGGCGATGGCGGATCGAACGGCGGAGAGACAAAGTCGAAATCCATTACAGGAGGGTCTGAAGAGGTTTCGGCCTTGTCTCCCGATGTAATAATCCTTGACGTTGGTGTAAGTCATTTTCATCTTATTTGATTTTTCAACCCTAGTTGTTATTATTTATTTATTTATTTTTGGAGTTGTAATTTAATACGTAGTTTGTTTATCTATCATATGCTCATATATGCATATTTGTTTTCGGTAATGCAGGGAATGACCTGTGGAGGATGTGCAGCAAGCGTGAAAAGAATATTAGAAAGTCAAGTAAGTACTCCCTTTTTTTCCTCTTTTTGTATATTTTTTCCATAAATTTTTAGAATGAAGATGTTGCCAACAAGCATTCGTTACATGTTCAATTTATTTTGCCACTTTTTTTTTTTGGTATTTTAGTTTGTAACTCTCTGTCTTTTAACTAGAAATGTATGACCATAGACAGGTATTTTTGTGGTAGAAAACATATTTATGGTAAAGCACTCTCAATGATTAACATGGTGCATACTTGCCCTGAGGGTGTTCAAGTTCTGAGTTGGCACTCCTTAGAATGGGAAAATCTATGATGCGGGAAAGACATGGTATAGGAAGAGTTTTGACCAATCAAAACCCACCCATGAGTTTTGATAAATAACACCTGATTGGCTACCACATTTATGATTTTAGTTGACTGGTCAGTAGTTTTTCAGATATCGTATCTTTTCCATATCATAGTCGGACCCCCCTTAGAATATATGCTATAAAAATTTCAACACTCTAAAATGGAAAAGCACAGTGGAAAACTTTCATTCCTAGCCTTAAATAGATACAATGTAGGAAACTTCTTGAAGGTGCTCTCACTTATACAAGTGGGACCACTTGTGACTTGTGATAACTAACTCAACCGAATGGCACAACAAACTCTAACTATCGTAAGACGACCACCTCCACCCCCCCCCCAAAAAAAAAAAAAAAAAAAAAACAAAAAAAAAAGTTGGAGAATGTGGATCAAGTCAACAATGTCCAATTGGATAACAGTCTAGTGAACTGGTAGGTAAGTGAGAATTGAAAATGAGACTCATTTAGAGATGAGTGCGAATGAAATGTCAATCTATTTCAATGTGTTTTGTGCTCTCATGAAACACTGGATTGGTTGTGATGTGAAGAGAAGCTTTGTTATCACAATAGAGCTCCATCGGCTGAACATTACTGACACCTAGTTCACTGAAAAGATGGTGCAACCAAAGAAGTTCACTGGTGGTGGACTGGCATGTGAAGGGGCATCCAGCCCAATAGAAGTTACTGTAGGCATGAAGAACCAAATCATTTTCTTTGGCCAGCTTGATTCCTTGATCCGGGTAGGACTTCAGATGGCATAGGACCTGAAAGGTAGCATCCATATGAGACTGCCAGGGCTTGCTCATAAACTAACCAAGAATGTTTACTAGATACATGATCTTGAGCCAAGTAATGAGGTAGATAAGGTGGCCCAGCAGGCGGCAATAGCAATCAAGGTTGGCAAGGAGAGGCCCATCACTTCAAGATGGTGCTATTGCTCCATTGTAAGGGACCATAGTTTACATGTCATGCCAGCATCCCAAAGTATGTCCAAGGTGTATTTCTTTTGGCAAAGAAAGAATCTATCATCGGGCAGGAAACCTCTATCCCCCAAAAAATATCACAAAGGTCTAAATTATTTAATTGGGAAGCAGTGACTAAGGTACTGTTTGAGTGACGAAATTTGTGTGGGATAATTTCCCATGATGAAAAGATCCTCAACATAAGCCAACATGGCGAAGATGTTATTCATCAAAAAAAAAAAAAAAACATGGCTGAGATTTTGTCATAGCCAATTGAGGTGAAGAGTGAGTTATTCTCCACGGATTGGGTGAAGCCATGCTTTTTAAGAGTGTGAGCCAATGTATAGAACCAATTTCGGTAGGCCTATTTCAGGCCATGGATAGACTTGTTGAGTTGACAAACTTGGGGATCACTATGTGGTAAGAGGCTTGGCAGAGATGTCCATTTGTTGAACATCCCATCGACGGGCTACAACCAAGGGCAAGAGACAATACACCGTGACAAGCTTGGCAACCGGGGCATACGTCTCTATATTGTGTACCCCTTGGCCACTAAACAAGCCTTGAAATGGTAGATGGTTCCATGGGTTTGTCTTTGTATTATGTACTCCTTGGCCATTAAACAAGCTTTAAAATGGTAGATGGTTCCTTGGGTTTGAGATTCATGTAGATCCATTTGAATCTGATGGGCCATTTGCCTATGGGCAAGGTAGTTAAAGTCCAAGTATGAGTGCTTTCAAGTGCATCTGGTTCTTCTTGCATGGCCAAGAGACAACACGTCATGACAACATGGCCAAGAGACAACTCCTACTTGTGTGTACCCTTGGCCACTAAACATGCCTTGAAATGATCAATGGTGCCATGGGTTTGAGCTTTGTTTTCTAGACCCATTTGCACCTAATGAGCCATTTTCCTATGGCCAAGAGACATCTTCTTGCATGGCTTGCCGTCAACGATGCCTTTGGGCCTAGGCGTAAGTAGAAGGTTCAGTGGGTATATAGGAGGCTGCAGATGCAATGGAGGAACCAAGAGCAAAATAATCTGAGATTGGATACCATAAACATGAAGAAGAAGGCAACATGCGATGATCAAAAGTGATGTTGGGATATTCATAGATGGGTTGGGGAATGGCTAATGGCCCAAGAAGCTCAAAGACAGACGCAAGCATTGACTATGGCGTCTCCAACCTAGGAGATGACTTTGGCCTTAGCCTAGACACAGATGAGAGTAGAGAGCAAGTGGTTCGGTGTCCTAGGTGATGGCTGAGACATAGGTGCGGGAAATGACCCATGTGTTGACTTTGGCCTAGGCACGAGTTGCTCGGATGATGACACTGGCCTAGGCATTGGCAAGGGTATTGACCTAGGCACGACTGATGGAGCAGGTGGCACGGGTGTTGATGTTGGTCTAGGCACGGGCGATGACACTTACCCAAGCATGGGCATTGGTATTGACCTAGATATGGGCAATGGCTTTGGCCCATCACAGGCATGGACATGAACGGGCCACAACCATCATAAGAGTCAAGTATAGATTCTAGGGCCGACAGATGAACAACAGGGCTAGAGGAATATCAACGGTAGTAGAGTCTGTAGGGATGAAAGGGAACCAATCCTCGAAGAAGACTGTCTTTGGAGACAAAAAAATGCTTTGACTCAAGTTGTACAACCGGTAACCCTTCTATCCATGGGGTACCTAACAAACATACGCTTGATGAAATGAGAAGCAAACTTAAAAGCCCAAAGTCCTGCAAGTGGGCATATGAAGGACTTTTGGAAGAACACCTCGTAAGGCGTTTTGCCTGAAAGAGTGGGAGTTGGCAGATAAATGATGATATGAGCTGCAGTAAGAATAAATTCACCCCAAAATTCGACAGGGATATTTGCCTAAAACTGGAGGCCCTACTTTGAGAAGGTGTTTGTGCTTTTGCTCAGCCACCCGATTCTGTTGGGGGTTTCAATAGATGATCTCTGATGATCAATGCCATGCTGTTGCAAGTATATCATCATAGGCCCATACAGAAATTCGGTGCCATTATTGGACCTCATGCATTTGACAGTTGTATTAATTTGATTTTAAACAAGAGCACAAAACATAACAAAGTAGGAATAGCCAAATAGGCAACTGATTTGTGTTTAAGTAAGTACACCCATGTAGCCTGAGAAAAATCATCAATAATCATTAGAAAATAATGAGCTCCGCTATGGGATGGGGTGTGATAGCCCCCCTTCCCCCCAATATGTCGCAATGTGTTATTTCAAACAAAGAAGTTCTGGTTTGACTAGTAGGAAAATGAAGCCTAGTTTGTTTGGCTCAAAAACAAGTATCACAACATTCATTATTGGGTGACACAATATCTAAGCTGGGTATCATAGAGAGCCATCTATATGAGGCATGTCCTAGCTTGGAATGGCAATTTTGTGAACTGATTGAAGTGGAATGAAGAGCCATGGATGTTGCAGGAGGTGTAAAGTGAGAGTCCATTACACACTGTACCCACTCAAATCAGATTTCTAGTTGTGAGGTCCTGCAAAACGCAGGCGGGAAAGAACAAGATGGCACAATTCATCCTTGAGGTAAGTTTGTGGACTGATATCAAATTGCGATGGAAGTCATGTATGTAAAATACATCTTTTAGGGTCAAGTCGGGAGACAGGGTCATCTCGCCTTTAGAGGCAACAGGTAAGAGTTAGGTAATTGAACAGGATGGGATGTATTGGAGGGCATGTGGGTCATATGGTTTGAAGCTCCATTGTCAAGGAGCCAGGATCTCAAATTAATAGGTAGCTGAGATTCAGATATCTTACTGGCGGTATTGTTCAGTCGTCGGTCCAACAATGGGAGAGCTCTATGGAAACCCAAGAATAGAAAGTTTTTGGAAACCGGTACTTGAGAGATAAGAGACTCACTAAAAGACTAGCACTATGGAAAAGGAATTACACTTGTGGGTGGGAGAATAACCTTGATATGTTCCAAGGCTATTTAGTGAATGATATGTTAAGGGCATGGAATGAAGTGGTTCATACTTCTACAGAAAAGTAAAAGGTGTTTATGGAGTGGAAACCCCCAGCAGTTAACAAAATTAAATTAAATTTTGATGGAAGCTCCATGGGAAGTTTCGGTTTGGCAGGTATTGGAGGTGTCTTTAGAGATGGTGCAGGTAGGGTGTTGGGCATTTGTTTGGGACTGTTAGGATTGGGAGACTCATTAAAGGTTGAACTGGGAGGTGTTTTCAGAGATGGTGCAGGTAGGGTGTTGGGGACTGTTATGGTTGGGAGACTCATTAAAGGCTGAACTGATGGCACTGCGACAAGGATTAAGATTCACAGAGCAATCAAATTTCCAACATTCAGAAGTAGAAGGAGACTCAAAACTGGTTTTTCTTGGGCAAGAAGTAAGCATCAAGTGCCATGGATCTATATACAAGCTTTTAGGGAAATAGAAAACCTGTCACTGGAGATGAATGTTGCATTCAATTGGGTAAGAAGGACTGCAAATGGGATACAAAACAAGGGGTCTATAGAGAGATGTTTTGGGCACTACTGTAACTTCTAGAAAAACTAGACAGCAATTGTTTTTGGGTACTATTGTAACCTTCATTGAGGTGGGCTAATGTCTCATTGGAGGGCTGAAACCAATATGCTGTACCATTCAGTTTTCACCTCTTAATCAATAAGATTTCTTTGCTGGTAAAAAAAAAAGAAATAAAGAAATAAAGGGAGAACTCTCACCATCTGCAGGTGCCATAGCAGCTTGGTTTGAGGAGCTTTTCTTGTTGGAAGTATTGTTGCCTCCAGTTCTTCCCTTGGCTTTCCAATCTGGTGGTTAGCCTATGTTCTTGTAACAGCGAGCCTTGGTGTGCCCTACCTTCTTACAGTGGTCATAGTGATGCGAGATTGATCTTTCTTCTGTGTGGAGTTTCCCTTCGAAGCACGTCTACTTACTTGAAAAGTTGCACCCTTGACAGCAGGGAGGTGATTACTGACCAAGGATATGTATTTTTCTTCCTGAGAAACCAGTGCATAAGCCTTGTTAATAGTCAAGTAAGGCTTCATACTTAGTACGCTTGATCTGATAGTGTTAAATCAGTCACTGAGCCCCAAAAGAAACTGATAGACTTGCTCTTTTTCTTTTTCGATCAAGAAATCCTTCATGACACTGCCAGGAGCACATCAGAGTCGTTAGTAACTTAGTATACTGTGATCTCATTTTTTTTATTAATAACACAATTCATTAATTATCACAATAATTACAGGGAGGAAGACAAACTTTCTTATCTTCCAACTACATTATGAGCCCCAAGAGAAGAAACAAGAAACATACCATAATAAACTCTAACTACTGTAATAAGCAGCATCACCTGAAATAGAATAAAATATCTAATATCAAAGACTGTTGTCTTTAGTAAGTAGTTTTAACTAATCTACCTGGTTATAGGGCAGTTCTTGAAGCTTATTTACTTTCAAGAGGATCTCATTTGAGAAAATTTAGAAATGTAAAGATCTTTGTAATCAAACCAATGCTTCTGACACTAACTGGTCTAGGAAGCTCATTTAGAGGTGACTGAATGGCTTATTATTATGCGTGCATCCCTCCACAATCATGCTTCCTAACTGAACACAAAATCCATCATCTTATGCCTTAAAACTTCTTAATATTAGGACCTTTGGGCTCTGTCCAACCCATTTCATTCAGAAGATCACACTGTTCCTCAAACTCAGTTAAACTCCTGTGAATGGGTCCAAGATGCTTCATTTACATGTCCATTTCTTTCTTAATGTTCCAACCCACCTTGCAATCTCTCAAGAAATATAAAAAAAGAAAGAAAAATGAAATGGGGATTCTATTGTAATTCTTGAAATGATGTCCCGAATAAAAGTATAATGAGGGTGTAACTTCTTATTTAAGCAATCAAAGATACTTTGTAGTTCACATCCATTATGAATCTTTCCTTCTTTGGGTATGTATGGTAGAAGTAACAATAGTAAAGAAAACAACAGTAAAAGGAGTTACAGCTGTGTGCTTTGTTTAGGTCCCCCTACAAAATGTATAAAATATACTTTCTATTTGGTAATCAGTTGTCCCAATAGGACTTGTCAAGAACTTGTATTTTATACAAAATGTATAAAATATACTTTCACAGATGTACAGTCTCAGGGTACAGAACCTGTGTACAGGGGGTTATACTTCGTAATTTCTGATTAGTTATAATAATGAATTTCATACTGTACCTTTTTCAAAAAAAGGGGCATATCTTCCATTGGGTTAGATAATCTAGGAATGCACTGGAACAAGGGGTTTACTTTAGATGCCAAAGACTTCCCGTGTGAGCCCCATGAGAAATGAGGCCACTACCATACATTAATACAGAGGAACCCTGCCAATAAAGTATCTAATTTATACAAGTGACTTCTACACCTATCTAGAAAGAGGATAAGCAAACAATTTTGTCTTTTTTGGTACCCGGTAAATAAGGGGTTCAGCATGGAAGCCAGGGATCTCACTTCTCTAAGGGCGTGACTGGGCCTTAATGAGCCCAAAGGCTTATCTTTCACCTAGCTAATAACCATCTCCAAAGTTCTCTTAGTATGGATCCTTTCAAAGGCCATAGATATTTCTGATCTTTAGTCACTTAATTTGGAAGCTATAGTACTTGAACTTGCATAATTACCATGTTGGTGCTTCAAAATACGTTTCTGGTGCTTCAAAATAGACTCTGAGACTATGAATATTGTATCCATTGTTTTCATGCTGAAGTTTTAGTTCATTTTTATGGGAAAAACATCTCTTTTTCTGTACTACAAGTATAACATAGCCAGGTATTATACATATGACCAGCCACAGGTGTCTTCTGCCAATGTCAATCTTGCTACAGAGACAGCAATTGTGTGGCCTGTTGCTGCAGTCAAGGTTACACAGAACTGGCAACAACAGTTAGGGGAGACCCTTGCAAAACATTTGACAAGTTGTGGATTTAAGTCCAAGCTACGTGGTAAGCATTTCTGGTAACTGTGATATTTAGCATCTATTGTTCACTTCAGAATTTGTACTCCTGTTTAACAAACTAGTTATATATTTGTATTTATAGTTTTCATTTGAGGGAGTTATATACTTATCCTTTTATTGTAACATCAGAGAGACATACCAAGTGTTTGTTGTTGGTATTTGTAGAAGTCTTACTTTGGAAAGTCAAAGCTTGCATGGAATGAAAATTGGGATTATAACAGATAAAGGCAACTTTAGGGCCTTAATATCAATAAAAGTAATACTTTTAAAAAAAATTCAAAAATAGGTTAACTTTTTAAAAATAATATCAATTAAGGGCAAAACACTGTTCATCTTCTTCCTCTTGCAATCCATTCATCAGCGCTGCCGCCCACCACCGCCTCCGGCAATGCCTCCGCCCACCTCTGCCTCTGCCTCTGGCAACATTGCCGGAGGTGGGTGGAGGTAGAGGCGGCAGCGGCGGCGCTGGTGGTCATTTCTCTGCTCAACGCTGCCACCTCCGCCCACCAGCGCTGCCACATACGCCTCCGAGGCGGAGGTGGGTGGAGGTGCCGGCATTGGGTAGAGGAATGACCACCAGTGCCCCCGCCGCCTCTGCCTCCACCCACCTCTGGCAGTGTTGCCAGAGACGGTGGCGGAGGTTGGCGGAGGCGTTGCCGGAGGCGGCGCTGATGAATGGATTGCAAGAGGAAGAAGATGAACAGTGTTTTACCCTTAATTGATATTATTTTTAAAAAGTTAGCTTATTTTTGGTTTTTTTTAAATATTACTTTTATTGATATTAGGGCCTAAAAGTTTCCCTTATCTGCAATAATCCCAAGAAAATTTAGTAAAAGGAACATGTCGGGTTACAGTTTGCCAGAATGAGGTTTTGGATTGTCAATTTATTATTTAGATTATAGAATTCTGGGATGATTTATAGTGGGGTCTTTTTCCCTAATGCTTGATATTTTTATAGACTGTATTCTATTTTCTTTATTCAGAGGACAATATTTTTTTCCTACCGATTAAAAGAAAGAGTTTAAAATTTCTCATGGAGTAATATTTTGGGTTTTGGAATTTAGAGTTTCTTGGGGGGATTTATGACCATGAGACCATTAGAGTCAGGATGTCATGTTTTCTCTTAGGTGTCCTTAGGGTAGGTTCTTGTTCCCTGTAGTCAAGACAACCTTATTTGGGCTACCTGAAGGCTTTGTAGGTTTTTGTTGCAATAGAGGTCATCCCTTTGAGATCCCATGGAAGGTCCCACGAAAAACCTTGTCCTACCTTAAATCAAACTTTATGTTGGAAGGTGGTCAGAAGAAGGTTGGCATATGTAATAACTAATAAGTTTTTTTAGATGAATCATATGTAGTATGTTTTCAATGGAGAAAACTTGGAAAATTTCACTGTCTCGTGTGTTTTTTGTACATCAAAGTTTGAGAACTGATGTGTGGTTGGGGAATAGGCCTTTCAAGCAGTCCTTTCCAAAGTTGGTCATGGTGGTAGCTCAAAAGAGGCGACAATTAGGGGTGCAACTTGGTGGGTTGTGTCGAGTTGATGGTCAACCCAGGCCCAGGCGCTCAATCCGAGGTTAATCCTAATTTTATCAACCCAGGCCCAACCTGAGCCTAACCCAACATAACTTAGGCTGGGTTTGGGTTGGGCTGGGCTTAGTTGATCTTGGGCAGGTTGGTTGGGCTTGGAAGAATTTATGTATATATATTTTCCTATGGCGCCATATTTTATTGGGCTTTATGGCCCAATTTAAGAGTAGAATTGATTGAAAACATGAACAAGTTTCATTTGCAAATGTACATCTATACATATTTTATACATATACACCATGTTTATATAATTAGAATGTAGTGATACAGTGGATCAGACCTGATATATTTACTTGTGGTCCCATAAGTTCAGTTTTTTGTTGCTTATTTTTGCTTTATGCTTGCTTTCTTGTACTGTTATAGGTAGCAGGGCATTTTTGTCCTTTTACCTAATGTTATGTTAAACACATATAAATAATACTGCTTAGGGCGGCAGTAATAGAACATTCTGCCCCCATTCCTCTACTATTCTTCTTCTCTTTTCTTATCTCTTCTCTTCGATTTCTAGGTTATTTTTCAACCTAAAAGTTCTGCTAACAGCAGTAACTTCAAGTGAAAAAAGATATTTTGATATAAATATAAAAATCCCAACCAAATTTAGGTCAGGCTAGAGTTTTCTTGTCCAGGCCCACCCTGCAGCCTGAAAAGTCAGTCTCAACCCGAAACTCGGGTTGGGTCAGGTTGGGCCCACCCAAGTTGCACCTTTAGCAACATATCGACCAATGTTATGAGGTAGTTGGCACAAGGTGGGCTATCTCTCGTATTATCTGTTTTAGGGAGGGTAGCATTATGTCCTCATCCTCTCTTTTTTGATTTGCTCATTCTAGAAAATTTGTTCTCATTTGTTACTGATCAAAAGAAAAGAATGAATAAGTCATCTAATATGTAACATACTTGTTCAATGATTCTTATTTGCAAAAGTTTATACAGCTCTTGTTTTATTACCTACACACAGACACATACAGTTCTTGCTAGTTGCTATCCAAAGAAAATATTTGCAGTTCTTTTTAAGTTTATGTGAATCATCATTATCATCTAAGCCTTATTCCAATCATATGGGATCAACTGCTTTTAAGTTTATGCCAATGAAACATAGTAATTTAAAACTAGAAATACCTCACACATTCATGAATCTTCAACTAACTAAATATTAATGAAAATTTGAAGTAGCCTAAAATTAAGAAATGTTCAACTATATCATTAAAATAGTTTGACCAATAATCATAAAAAGGAAAGCACTACCTATATATGTATATGATTATATATTTAGGAAGAGGAATGAAGTTTTCAAGTGGCTGGATCAGAAAACAGATGTCTGGAGGTCATTCTTGAAATTGGTAGGGCTGAAGAGGTGGGACGAATCTCACAGGAGGATAAAAGGAGAAGGCTGAATGCTAAAATAGAATACAACAAGGTTGCCTACCAAGAGGAGATGAAGTGGAGACAGAGGTCCAAATGTCCTTGGTTGATGGAGGGGAACATTAATACCAAATATTTCCATAAAATAGAACAAGAGCAGCCCTATTGATTGTGTATTCCAGAAGATGTTGGGAAAAATATTTTCTTGGCTAGCTACACATAAATTGTTTAATAATTCCCTTTTTGTTTATAATAATCTTCTTGTAAAGCAAGGTTTGGGGGTATAGTGATGCAAGGGCAGCTTTTGTATAGTCCTCGTGTAAAACATCTTTTTTTGGTAATCAATAAAAACAGAATTTATTAAAATAAAAAGCAGTACATCTGGAAGGGATGTGGTATCACTAGAGAACCCTACAGAGAGGAGCAAAAGAGGAAAAAATACAAAGATGATACAATAAGCATAGGCCATACATACAACAAAGAAAAAACAAAACACACCATGCCAGATGCTAGGTACTCCAGAATCCAGCACCAAGATCTTCCTTTGTGATTCCTTCGAACTCTAGGAGAACCAGGATCCAATCCATGACTCGTTTGCCACATAGGAGTGTTATGTGATCTCGTGATCAAGCTTTCCCATAAAAAAAACTCTCCTGTTTTTCTTTCCAAAGCTCTCAACAGACTGCAAAAGGAATACGACTCCAAGTGATATTTGCCTTGTCAATCCCAGCTATCTTAGGCCATTTAGAGAAAATTTCCTCCGCCGAATTGGGAGACCATCCACCCACTTTGAATAGCCTAAAGAAAAAACCCCATATGAACTTGGAGAAAAGGTACTCAACCAGAAAATGAAGCACATTCTCCTCAGCATTCTCACAGAGGTAGCATATGCTGGTCAAGTTAAAACCTCTCTGTTCTTCTACATTTCCTTCCTTTCTCTTCAGGCACTCTACTCTCCACCTGCCTTTGTTATCTCTTCCATACCCTTTAGTGGCACACCCAGTAAGGCGCCAAACTCCATACATTTTGAAAGAACCCAAATAGAAGGTTCAGTATCATGACTCCTTCCATCCGATACAAACCCCATCCTTCCGTTGAGGTGCATTTTCCTCAAAGTTAAGGTTGACGCCTCCCTTAGTGTTGGTCAATCATTCGCTGGCATCATTGCAGTAGGGCTTATATTGGTTACCTCCTCTGAGTTTTCTGGGTCACCATCACCTTCCTCTTGCATGATCAGAGCCGTCTTTGGTGCTGAAACAGTCTTAGGACTCACCAAATCAACTGGTTCCCTCTCTTGGACATCATGATGATGCTGATCGGATGTGTCTTTATCTTCTCTCAAAAAATATATTTAGGATGAGGATGCACACTGATGCACAAAATATGTACATGCAACTCCCTACTACAAAAAGCTAAGTAGAGATGAGAAAATTGGCAAGGGTGATGCATGTTGGGTACAGCTGGACTGCAACATCAGCCAATTCTGTGGCTGTTAGATTGGCCAAACAGGGAGCTACTAGGAAAATTTGTTTCGGGGCACAATTTATCAAATAAAGGACATGTAACAATGCAAAATGCAATGAGAGGGCTAATAGGATAGCCAAATTATGGAGTGCTGGGTACTTGTGTATGCATTTTACTCTCTTTTTCTCCTTATTTTTTTTTTTTCAATTATAATCAGTAAAACTTGTCAGGTACCAATTGAAGAAAAGGAGCTGCCACCATGCAAAAAGGCCTTTTCCATCAAGACCATCGGCTATGGTATTGATCTTCTTAGGAATCCACCTGGCCTGAATCCTCAAACTTGCCAAGCTTTCCTGAATAGCCTTCAGCTTTAGAATTTCACTTCTGCATGTAAAAAAAGCTTGATTCCTCTCAATTAATTTCTCTTGTCATTGATCATTTGAAGGGAAATATGAGGAGCTTCTTATCCTTGTTTGTTTGTGCTGCTTGGAAGTTATTTTGGAGAAGGGATATGTGACATAGCATCATATGCGCAGAAATCTGCCTGTCATCAAATTCGTTGTTTCCTGGTCCAGCGTTCCGTTTTCCATATTCATCAGATTTGGTGGAGCCTATTGAATTTGTTTAAGGGCACATGACCTTACACTTTTTGAGGTGAAAAATTAATTCATTAGATCAATGCCTGCTAGGTCCTTGTTTTTCCCAATTTTGGATAAGAAAAGACTAATTGTTTACACATCTTGGCCAAATGGTGAGTTAAGTGCCTTAATTCATCTAAATGGGAGAGTAGAAAGTAATTATATTCAGGGTTTTATATTTATGTGAAGCTTGGTGGGTAATTGGCAGGTCAAGGAGCTATTGGAGATATTTCTTCATAAGGATGCAAGGGATTTCTTGTAAGGAGCATCTCGGGGATGATGGTATGTCACTAGTACATTGGATTTTTCCATCTTATGGTGACTTGCTTTATAGGAGCAACATCTTTTGGGCTGTTTTAACGTAGGTGTGGAAACATTGGTTCAAAAGTTAAGTCCAATTGAATCATTTCATTATCAGTAGGTGGGTGTCAGCAGCTGCCTTTGGTGAGCATGGTTGAAGGAAAACATTTCTTTTATCTGGAAATTTATTTTGACATATTGGATAAAACCTCAGACAGCTTAAGAGATTACTATCTTCTAAGATTTATTTATTTAACTGGAGACTTGCATCCTTTAAAGGGCTGAACATTATCAAATTCGATATATAATACCAATGAATTCTAATTGCTTATCAGTTTGCTCTTGCTCAAAATTTACTCCACTTTTCCATTTCAGTTTGGGGTTTCTCATTCTTATCGGTATTACTTTCTTATTAATTTATTTTTATTATTTCAGATATTTTATTCTTCAATGATAAGTGTGAACATGAGATATTTTCTTCCTAATAAGCAAGGGTTAACAATAGTCTTGTCAATGTAGTGAAGTTATAACTAATTATTTTGGTCTCCCTAGCAATGTGTTGACCATTGCTGTTAAGGCGCTGACTAGTTGGCCACAAATAAGGTGTCTAAATTTGATGTACTGATGTAATCTATTATGTTGGTAAAAGATATGGTGTAGAATATTTAGTATGTAGCCTTTTGTTTTGCAAGCATAAAAAAAGGGTGGATAGTCTGGGGTAGTGAACTATTGTATTTGTATTTGGAAGAGATAGTGTTACCTTGACTATCAGATGTAATCTCCTTGTTTATGGCAACCCTATATCATCAGAATACCAATTTGAAGAGTTCCTATAAGAATCTAGGGTACCTGGATAACTGTAGAAATTTTTGTATTGTGTTGGATACTACAGTTTTTAGTGTAAATTTCATATCCAACACCTTGTCCAACTGTATCTGGGTAACAAGAAAAGAATACCGTCTTTTATTTTACACCTTGTTTATATTTTATATAGTTTCAACCAACCATGGAAATGCTTGAAGCAATTAATGTGCATAACAATATAAATATGCATATAATGTTATTTTAAATGGTAGAGATAAAACATAGAAATAAAACTTTAAAATAATTTGGTCAACTAAGCAAGGTAGTTGTTAGTTGATCTTGGTAACCTTGTTGATGCTTATTGTCCTGCTATTGGCTGGCTAGTTAGTGATGCCATCAATATGACTTTCAACTAAATAATCAGTTCATTAGTTTTTTTTTTTTTGATAAATGAATAATGATTTTGTTAATAAGAAAGGAAGTGCACATTCACCCTAAGAGGAAGCACGAGATGTTACCTCCCCTTAGAGGTGAGAGCATAAACAAACTCTTAACAGAATACATTCGTAGAGTAGCAGAAAATAATTCAACCTTGAGACTTCTTGTTTTGCCAAAGAATCTGCCATGGCATTTGCTGATCTACTGACCCATTGATAGGTGACTGACATATTCTTTGTGAGCCAATTAACTTTCTTAAGAAAACCCCTGTAGCCCCATAGAACTATTTCTGGACTCGAGAACCAACCTACAACCACCTTAGAATCTCCTTCAACTATCAGATTTTCCACTCCTAGTTGGTTTGCAGCCTGTATTCCTTGCACCGTAGCCAGTAATCTCAGCCCTTGTTGAATCATCAACTCCAACTGGTCTTGAGAATAGGGTTAAATTGTTAGACTCATAAGTCTTAGGAGTCAAACTGTTAGACTCAATAATCCTAGTAGGACTCAAACTAAGATGGGTACTAACCAATATATATATATATATATATTTAAATAATAAATAATATTTCATATATTATAAATATATATTGCATATTTATTAATTTATAATATATAAAAAATGATATATATATAATATACATAAATATGTATAAAATATATAGAAATATATATATACCGGTTGGTCCAGTTAACCGTTGGTTTTCTATATTGGTTGAAGCCGAACCAATACCTTCAGTTTTTTAAAAACACTGAACCAACAAGTTCGGTTTCGGTTGATTCGGTTTTTTGGTTTTTTTTGCTCACCCCTGTTAGTGTCGTAGGGTATTTCTGTCTTTGTGCTTATGTTTAGGTGCTGAGGTGTAAGTTTATGTTAGATCTAATGTCCCCAACTTAAGTAGGGGCACATGTGACTTTTCCACAATATTTTAGTAATATAAAACAAATTTGGCCGAATGGGAGAGTTGACTTTTCTCTCATTCGAACCAGACCTTTTCCTCCTTGTTTTCTCTTCTACTCTTCTCCTTTCTCTCTTTCTCTCTTCTCTCTTCTCTCTTTTCCTTGATTGTTATCAGTCTAACAGGCAGGCCAAACTCTAATATGGCATCGGAGCTAAACTGAGCAAATCGGATCTGCCCAGAATTCTGTTCTCTGCACACTCAGTCTAGGGTTTTCTCTTGCTTTCTTCGCCATCAGTTGGAGATAAGGGAAAGGGCTGAAAAGGACTGATCGCCCTCTTCCCTTGGAGATTTCTATGCCTCCAGTTGTGGTGTTCATGGTCAGTTGCTGTAGTTTCTAAGAAGCCCTCCCCTAATTGATGAAGAGAAGAGGGCTGATTCGTGTGATGCAGTGAGTGCCTTGTGTGGTCTGATTTTCGAGTGATCAGGTAAGAGGTTCTATGCATTTTCTTCGTGTGAATCACATGATAAGTCTGTTTCAGATTGTATGATGGGATTTCAGATTGTAGTGTGCTAGGGTTTGTGCATCTTTCAATGTGATTTGAAGGGGGAGTGTTCCTCAAACAGTGTGGTGATATTTTAGGTAGTCATGAGATAGGGTTTGTGGTGTAAAGAGTGCAGTTTACAACAATAGTAAGTGTTGAAATCAGTGCGTAGTGTGGTCTAGTGTGCCGAATTCAGCAATACCAGAATTCAGCAATGGGAGACAACAGTGATGGCAAGACTAGTGTGATGGTTCCTACTGACTACCTGGATGTTCAAATGACCTCCATTAAGTTGAATGGAGAAAATTATGTACATTGGGCTAAATTTGTAGAAGTCTTTCTTAAGGCGAAGAAGAAGGTGAAACACATAAGGGATGGAAAATCCTTCACCGATTCTCATGAGTATGACGATTGGGAGCATGCAGATGCACAGATTATCACATGGTTATGGAATAGTATGGAACCCAAGATTAGTGTAAATTTCATGTTTCTTGATATTGCCAAAGAAGTGTGGGACCATGCTAAGAAGCTGTATTCGGGTCAAGACAATACAACCAGAGTATATCAATTGTATAAGGAATACTTTAATCTACAACAAGGTAATCATAGTCTTGAGGAGTACTATGCTAGTATGAGAAACATTCGTAATGAATTGAATGTTTATCACCCCCTTACTTATGATGTCAAAATTCAGCAACAACAGAGAGAACAACTTGATGTGACTCGATTTTTGGTGGGGCTGAAATATGAGTATGAACCAGTGCGGGCTTAGATACTAGGAGGGTCAGCTCTTCCTTCCTTAGAAGAGGTGTTTGCTCGACTTAGGAGGATTTCCATTGGATCTACCGAGAACCCTAATGCTTCCGATAGATCAACCTTTGCAGTATCCAGAGGCCGTGGTGTTAGAGGTGGAGCTTAGGGAGATCAGTCTGGCCGTAGTGGCAGTAGTGGACCGGCATATGGCTGGAGTGGTGGTAGTGGACCTGCATATAACCATGGTGGTGGTCGTACTTGAGGTCGAGATTCAGGGGGTGCCTGTGGCAGAGGACATAGTTCGAGTCCGAGGAGGTGTACACACTGTGGTATGGATGGACATACCATTAATTATTGCTATGACTTGCATGGTCCACCCTCAACTTGGGCCAATCATGCTGTGACTAGTGATAGTAGCTTTAGACAGGAGTCATTCAGCTGATCAGATACCTTCTACATCCATAGATGTTACTAGTAAGGAGATGATGAGTATTCCCCGTGATGAGTATGAGAGGTTTGTTCAGGCCACATCTCAGTAGAACACGGCCACTCTCGCACACTCAGGTATGACTTGTCTGGCATCCACACCCAATCCCTGGATTATTGATTTTGGAGCCTCTGATCACATGACTGGAACTCTAGGTGTGTTTTCTTCCCTCTCTCATTGCCCAACATCACAATCTATTACCTTGCTAATGGTTCCACATCCTCCATTTGTGGTGTTGGTAATGTTAACATGGACCTTGTATCCTTATCCTCGATTTTGTATGTCCCTAAATTTCCTTTTAATCTTATGTCAGTTAGTAAGTTGACCAAGTCTCTTAATTGCTCCTTTACCTTTTACCCCTCTTCGTGTGTTTTTCAGGATCTTAAGACGGGGACGAAGATTGGTGGAGGGCATGGAGCTGGTGGATTGTATTATCTTGATGGTGGTGGAAGTACATCAAGAGCTCTCCAATCGTCTCTTTCTCCTCTCCAGTGGCACTGCCGATTTGGTCATCCTTTACTGAAAGTTTTGAGTCATCTTTCTGTTTTGGATTGTGAGTTGTGTCAGTTAGGGAAACATCATCATGTTCCCTTTAGTCCTAGAGTTGATAACCATATGTCAAGTCTTTTTTCTTTGGTTCATTCAGATGTTTGGGGTCCTTATAAAGTACTGTCATACAATGGATATAAATATTTTGTCATTTTTGTTGATGATTATTCAAGAATGACGTGACTCTATTTAATGAAAGAAAGGAGTGAATTGTTTACCATTTTCCAAAAATTTTATGCTGAGATTCGCAACCAATTTGGTGTTCACATTAAAATTTTTCGTTTCGATAATGGCTGTGAATATTTCTCTTCATCATTTCAAGAATACCTAGACCAACATGGCATTATCCGTCAGACTTCATGTACCTACACCCCACAACAAAGCAGGGTGGCTAAGAGAAAGAATCGTCATCTTTTGGAAACAACTCGATCCCTCATGCATCACATGAACGTTCCCAAATCTTTTTGGAGTGATGCAGTGCTTACTTCTTGCTTCTAGATTAACATGATGCCCACGTCTATCCTTGATGGTCATTCTCCATTCACCACATTGTTTCCTACCATGTCTCCGTTTCTTCTTTCTCCTCGGGTTTTTGGGTGTGTTTGCTTCGTTCATAATCTAGGGCCAGGAATGGACAAGTTAGATGTACGATCTATTAAGTGTGTCTTCCTTGGCTATTCCCAGACTCAGAAAGGGTATAAGTGTTATCATCCTAGCTCTCGACGTTCCTTTGTGTGAGTTGATGTTACCTTCATTGAGTCTACACCATTTTTCTTGGGGTCCAGTGATGTTTCTTCCTCTTCATCACCTCCTCCCCTTCCTCTTCTAGTTGTGGATTTTGTTCCTCTTGTTCTAGTTGTGACCAAGTCCTTGCCTCCAGTGCCACCACCTGTTGAAAGACCACCTATCCATCATGTGTATACACATCGCCCACATGTACCGGCTCCTCCTCCAGCTCCATCATTGTCAACAGATCTAGCAGCTGTTCCCACACTAGCCCCAACCCCAGTATCTGATCATGATCTTCCCATTGCCTTTCAGAAAGGTAAACGCAGTTGTACCCTTCATCCTTTTTCTAATTATGTTTCACTAACCCACCTTTCCGCTTCCCATCGCCAGTTTATCTCTTTGTTATCCTTTGTTGTTATCCCTAAGGATGTCTAGGAAGCCCTTGCCTCTCCAGGATGGTGCCGTGCGATGGAAGAATAACTCTCAGCTCTGGCTCATAATCATACATGGGAACTCACCACTCTTCCTCCTGGTAAGCAAGTTGTCGTTTGTAAGTGGGTTTATACGGTTAAGTACTTACCTGATGGTAGTGTAGAGCGACTGAAAGCTAGACTGGTTGCCAAAGGGTATTCCCAAACCTATGGTATTGATTACATAGAGACTTTCTCCCCGGTTGCTAAGATTGGTTTAGTCCGTGTTGTGGTTTCTCTTGCTGCGATGTATGATTGGCCCCTCTATCAGCTTGATATCAAGAATGTCTTCTTGCATGGTGATTTGCTCGAGGAGGTCTATATGGTGCAACCACCGGGGTTTGTTGCTCAGGGGGAGGATGGTAAGGTGTGCCGACTACTGAAGGCCATTTATGGGCTTAAATAGTCTCATCGAGCATGGTTTGGCAGATTTAGTGAGGTGGTAAAGAAATTTGGTATGAAACAGTGCCAAGTTGACCATCCAGTCTTCAGTCACGACTCTCAGGTAGGGAAAATCCTATTGGTGGTGTATGTAGATGATATTGTCATTATCGGAAATGATAAAATGGGCATTGACAGGTTGAAGACTTTTCTGCAGGAACATTTTCAGACAAAGGACTTTGGTAAATTGAAGTATTTCTTGGGGATAGAAGTAGCAAGGTCTAAGCATGGAATTAACTTGTGTCAGAGGAAATATGTTCTTGATTTGCTTGAAGAAACAAGTTTGTTGGGTGCTAAACCAGCTGAAACACCTATGGAAACAAACACTGAGCTGAGCAATGATATGGGTGAAGTGTTTGAAGACCCTCAGATACCGACAGCTGGTAGGTAAATTGAACTACCTAACTATCACTCGGCCAGGCATTTCATCTGCAGTTAGTGTGGTAAGTCAGTTCATGCAGAAACCTCTGGTTCCACATTGGGATGCGGTTCTAAGGATAGTGAGGTATTTAAAGGGGGCTCCTGTTCGTGGTTTGATATACAGAAGTGGTGGAAAACTTGAAATAGAAGGATATACTGATGTTGATTGGGCCAGTTCTGTATCTGATAGGAGATCTACCACAGGCTATTGCACTTTTCTTGGGGGTAATCGGGTGACATGGAAAAGCAAGAAGTGAACAGTTTTGGCAAGAAGCAGTGTAGAAGCAAAATATAGAGCTATGACACATACTACTTGTGAATTAGTGTGGCTAAGGAACCTTCTATAGGAGATGGGGTACATTGTTGATCCTCCGATGAAGCTCTATTGTGACAATCAAGCTACAATTCATATTTCCTCTAATCCGGTGTTTCATGAGAGAACCAAGCACATAGAGGTTGATTGTCACTTTGTTAGAGAGAAGGTGCTGAGTGGAGTGATAGACGCTGCATATGCTAACACAGGGAACTAGTGGGCAGATTTGTTTACTAAATGATTGAGTCGGGGTAGAGTGGACTACATTTGTAACAAGTTGGGATTATATGATATATACTCTTCAGCTTGAGGGGGAGTGTTAGTGTCGAGTATGCAGGGGTATTTCTGTCTTTGTGCTTATGTTTAGGTGCTGAGGTGTAAGTTTATGTTAGATCTAATGTCCCTAACTTAAGTAGGGGCACATGTGACTTTTGCATAATATTTTAGTAATATAAAACAAATCTGGCCAAATGGGAGAGTTGACTTTTCTCTCATTCAACACAGACCTTTTCCTCCTTGTCTTCTCTTCTACTCTTCTCTTTCTCTTTTCTCTCTTCTCTCTTTTCCTTGAATGTTATCAGTCTAACAGGCAGGCCGAACTCTAATAACCCCTACCACAAACCCTAAATCCTTGATAATTCTTACCAGAATTCATTCCTTTCTTTATAGTTACATGGTCCATACACATTGGTTAGTACCCAGCTGAAGCCATCCTCTACACTTCTAAACTTAAAGTGATACCGAGAAACTTCCTATTAATTCCTCCACTACCTCCACAAAACCCTCTCTCCAAAAAGTGACAAACCCCCTGAGGCCCCCCAAGAAGGTGCTGAAACCCAACTAATTCCTCTAGATTTCCTAACACTTCTAGCCCATCTTTTGTCAAGTTCAGCCAACTTGGTCTCCTGTAACATTACAATATCTGGCCTTTCCCTTCTAAGGAGATCCTTTATTGCTCTTCTCTTCCTTGCATTGCCTAAGCCCCTCATGTTCCAGCTGATAATTTTCATGGGAAAACAAAGATTTTGATACCCACCTCAGTTTACATGGCCCCTACTTAGAGACCTTCCTTATTTCCCCTCTTCCACTAAATTCTATATCTCCTCCTATGTCGGGAATTAGTCTCTCCACCTCTGATCTTTTCTTTTTCTGGCGGCTGTTTGCTAGTCCAGATTTGCTTGATAACATCTTTGATGTTTTTAGGGAATCCATTTTTCTGGGGTTTTCCTTTGAAGATTCTTGTATAAGTTTATATTCCACAAGGAGTGCACAAATTTGTCCTCCAATTCCCTGGTTTTCCTGCCACAGTTACACAGTGAAGTAGGCATGGGTCCTTTATGTGATGCTTTGATCTTAGGCTGTGATTGTATTGCATTCCCCTTCATGATGTGTAGAGAGAACGAGAGAGTTTAGTTTGCAATCCAAAGGATGGTCAAGAGACATGGACAAATTCATTCAATATCTTCAAGTTCCGTATCAGTTATAAGCCAAGAGGGCTACTTGGCAGATTTTTTTAGCAAGGAGCTGAATTAGGCGTTAAGGTGGTACTCAACAAATCAACATATGATGTCAAGGTCGGTGTTAGACACTTGTTCCTAATAGAAGTATGACTAGATAGATGGGGTTCTTTTTTCAATTTTTCTCATTGGAGGATTTTGTCTTGGTCTTATGAGTTGTAGTCTTGACCATCTATTTGAAGCTTGTAGGCAAATTCTATCAAATATAATCCCATTTGCTTTTTTCCCCTCCTTTTTCTTTGGTGGAGGGGAAAGGGGGTTTGGAATGAGTGTATCTGGATAATCTTTGAAGTTTAAAGGCTCATCAAAACCCCTATAAAGAATTTGCAGGAACATTATCACTTATAATAGGATGGACTTTGGCATACAAAGTTTTAAGAACATGAGATGAATGTACTTTAATGTGGAGTGTGAGGAGATTATGAAAGCCTTGTATTGCTTGTATCTTGCATATGTGGACACTATGTTGTGGCTCTAATCCTACTTTAATTGTACATTTCAGTATGGAACTTTTATTAATGAAAATACATTTCAGTATGTATGTTTCATTAATAAAGTTTTTATTTTATCTTCAAAAAAGTGTCCCTTGTCAATTTATAAAGGGATCTTCAATGATAAATGCTGTTCTACAATAGGGTTTTGTTGATATGATCTCTTACGTTGGAAGGAACTGGGTTCCTAGTCTAAGAGAATTTTGTACTCTTGTTTTGATGCCAATCAGAAGGGACTGGAAATCAACTTTGGTGTTATAGTCTCTTTCTATATACAAGCACTCTCTGCCTATCATAGAGTTTCTTATATTTCAATGTTTTTATTGTTGTTAATAATGAAAGTAATCCTAACATTCGGATCCTCCCCACCCCCTCAAAGAAAAATATGGTTTAGAATGTATATATTACTTGAGATGACTATTTACTGTGGGGGAGAGCTGCAGTGGGGCTAGCTCCCATTTGATCTTTGTTGGGGAGGGTCAGTTGGCTCTTGTTCATTTGTACTTTATTCTTTTCTGGTTCATTTTAATCAATTTTCTCTCAATAGTTCTGATATCCCTCCCTTTTTTTAATGAAATCTGTTATCTTCTCTCTCTCTCTCTCTAAAAAAAAATTTCTGATTAGTTACCAATTAAATAAATGAATCTCTAACATTGTCCTTTGATTTTCTTTACCTTGTCTGTTTAGTGTTCAATACTTCATTCCAATTTCTAAGTTAAGATGTGGTCTTGAGATTAGTGCTGGGATAGAGCATTACTTGTATAACTAAACTTTTAATTTCTTTTTGTTTGTATCTTTTTGGGGTGGATTTAAAATATGAAAACCTCTACATAAAGAGTGGGCTAATCAATTACAGCTTTAAGATAGTTTTTGTGGTAAGTAGATATTCATAGTTATGTGCTTCTACTGGAGCGAAAATTTCAAATCCCCTGTGTTCAACTATGACTTGATTTTAAGAGATACTGTTTTTCCATGATGTCTATATATATTTGGTCTAAGTTTTTACTTGGGTGCAGATTCTTCTAGGGAGAGTTTTTTTCAAGTTTTTGAAAGGAAGATGGATGAAAAACGGATTCACTTACAAGAAAGTGGTATATATCTTGCTACTTCTTGTTAAATGAAGGAATATTTTCTTTTTCATTAATTTGTAATGGAGATTTCTTAACATAATTATAATCATTATAAAGGTTATATTGTTGTCATATCCGTTCTGCTTGTAAGATTGATTACTTATATATTATTTTGAACAGGTAGGAACCTTGCTGTATCTTGGGCATTATGTGCTGTCTGCCTCTTCGGCCATCTCTCTCATTTTCTTGGAGCTAATGCTTCATGGATGCATGCATTTCATTCCACAGAATTTCATTTTTCCTTGTCTTTATTCACATTGCTTGGTCCTGGCCGCCAACTTATCCTTGATGGTCTGAAAAGCCTGATGAGGGGGGCTCCAAACATGAACACTTTAGTTGGTCTAGGGGCTTTATCATCTTTTGCTGTCAGTTCAATAGCTGCCTTAATACCAAAATTGGTATTACATGATCACTCCCTTTGACATTTGTTCTTGTTCATCTATTCAGTACCATTTATTTTTTCTTGAAAACTATGAGATGCTATGTTCATTTTGGTATTATGGGCACTTGTATTTTTTGTTAATTTAGACTTACTAAGATTTTTACTGCTTCTATGAGAGGGCTGTGCTTTCCTATTAAGCACATAAGTAATGGAATGCACTTGTACACTGGTTTCTTGTGTATAAAAGTATTTATTCTTTATTTGAAATGATATTGGTTTATTAATCATATAGTTATTATTCATGATGAGCAATACACTTCTTAAAAGTTTTTCTCATCTTCTTAGTTAAGATCGAATCTTTCTCTTCTATTTCCTGTAATCTGATCTAAAATCTTTCTTGGATCTTGGATTGTTCTTAATTAACCTTGATTAGTTCTTGATAATAAAATGGCTACAGGGCTGGCAATTTGAAAGGAGTAGAGAGTTCAGCTGTCAACAAACATGTATAAATAATAATTGTAGCAGAGGTGCAAATATTGAGATGGATGAGTGGGAAAAGTAGAAAAGATAGGATTAGAAATGATCATATTTCACCAAAAAGGGGAAGTAGACCTAAAGAGAAGGGTGGGCTTGGGTTAGGAAACTTAGTCCAAAAGGATTTAGCTCTCCTAGGGAAGTGGTTGTGGAGGTTTCCCATAGAAAGAGATAGGATCTAGAACAAGGTCATTGCTAGCATGCATGGCCACTCGGACAACGACTGGGACATGAAAGTGGCCCCAATTGCAACCTCAACCTTTCCTTGGAAGGCAATTTATGAGGTCTATCTGCCTTTCCTTAACCTTATTCAGTATGATGTGAGAAATGGACTAAGAGACTTGATTTGGGAGGACTTGTGGATAGACTAACATCCTTTAAAGGCCCAATTTCCTATGTTTTATGTACTTTCCAATTACAAATCTGAAATTCTGAACCCATTTCTAAAATTTTGAGCTTCTCTATCTCAGGTTTAAATTGGGACTTAGGGTTTAGAAGGGGTCTTAGGGAATCGGAATTTGGAATATGAACCTCTCTTCTCTCTTTTGGCCAGACTTGACTTTTTTTTTTGGATCACAATGTAGAAGATACAAGTGTGTGGTCAATTTCCTCAACTACATTTTTTACTCGTTCTTCTTTCTTTAACTTCTTAATTCAGCAATCTTCCTTTGGGGTAAAATTTCCCGGTGAAAGAAATTTAGAGTAAGTTGACCCCTCCTAAAATTCAAGCCTTTTGTTGGGAAGTCTTCCTTGGAAAGATCAACACTTGCAACGTGCTACAAAAAAGAAGGCCAAATAAGTGCCTTTTGTTAGACAATTGTATGCCCGTAGCTCCAATCAGAACGATATACATTATGAGTTTATTGTAAATGAATAAAGTACATATTTGATTCATGTTCCTTTGGTGTGTTTCTGTGTAATCCCCTTAAATTGGACACATAATGAGACTCGTGTTAGTTTAGAATGTTCACAGCCAATGGGTCGGTCTAGGGAGACCTATCCTGATAAGGCTGACACTGATGTGCCACCAAGTTGGTTGGGGTGGTCTGTCTCAACCGCCAGGGTGAGACCCTAGGCATATGTAGTGTAGGATTAATTGAATCTTTGAACCGGACCAGATTTCTAGTATTGCCCTGGACCTTGGAGATTAATAGGCAAAATTGGAAAGTTGCACCTGACCCCTAGACTCGATTATGATACTGCACTAGGTGTTGGATTGGGTTGTCTTTGATGTACCAATCAGTGAGATCCTTAGCAGGAGTCAAAACCTGGGTATGTTGGGACAATCTGAGAATTCATCTGAGTGGGTGATCATAGTGACAGGATCGGCTCCTTTGTCGGACAAAGGTAATGATCGGGGATGCACTCTCACTGATGGAAATCAAGACTGTTGACAATCGATTTCAATCATTGAGATTTGTTTTTGCAAAATATCTAAAAGTATATATATATATATATATATATATATATATATATTTATTATGGTTTCCAAAATGTTTGCAAAATGTTTTAATTCCCGGGATCCATATAAGCAGAGAGTGCAACACTGTTCCTTGTAGCCGAGGGAGATGTCATCTCTTGTCGGGTAATGTTTGATCATTATGGGCTGAGAGGTTGAGTGTAAGACCATAGAGGGTAATACCTGATGGGCTAATCTTGCATCTGCCCACAGTCCCTGGGTGTTACAAGGTGGCTTGGCCCAGGGACCACTTAGGGTAAGTGTTGGGCCCATAGAGCCCATATGATGAGTTTTAGGGGGTGCACTGTCCATAACAGTGTATTCGGCCAGGCTTTGTAACAAAGGCTGGGCCGAACCCATGTGTAGATCAATGTTTGGGTCCCACGCCATACAAGGAAGCCCAATTGGGCAGCAGTTAGGAAGGCTAAGTGAGCACATGACCTTAATGGGCCTAAAGCCCATTTCGAACTGGGCTAATTTAACTAGTTAAATAAGGGGTGAATTCTGGGATTGGATTAGCAGATAGGATAGGATCTTAACCCTATCCACTCAGAGAGTCCAGATCTGAATGTCATTCAGATTAGGAGAAGGCTGATCTAATCTGCAGATAAGATAAGGGTTTATCCTTATCACCTAAAGGGATGTCTGATCCAAATATGATTTGGATCAGCAACTCCTAATAGGATTAGGAGCTAATCCTTTAAGGTTACAAAAGAAGGAAGAGGCGGCAGCCTTTAGAAGACACATATTCACATCCTCTTTAGAGCTGAAATCACAGAAGGAAGAATTAAGCATCCCTGCGAAATTCTTTCTTGCCGCCTACCCTGCCAGTTCGATCTCCAGTTCAGTGGGAGAAATCAAGATTCGATCTTGACATCAGTTCCTTGTGAAGGGACTGATAGGAAGTTGTGCTCACGTGCCATCCTGCTACTTCTTGCGAAGGATTAGGTTCTTGGAGAGAACACTGTTGATTCTGCTCCATCCTACAATGCGCCATCTTCAGTGGGAGCAGTCTTTGGATCCTTCCTTGGGCGTGAGCACCTCCATTGAGAGATAATATTTCTCTGAATCAAGTATAATCCTCTCCTACTGCTTTTATTTAGATCTGGTTCAGTTTATGGTTCAAGATTGATCCTTGAAAATATGATTTTCTAAAATAGGGAATGCGATTCCCAGTTGAAGGGAGAGAATTTTTTTTGAAATTCGCCCACCTTATTCCGCAAGATTTGGGCGTCCATACGATGGATCTCTCATTCCTTCACCTTTCCCCTCACTTGTGCATCCTTAATAAATGCAATAGTGAAACTATTTCCCATATCTTTTTATTCTGCCTTTTTGTGCTTTGCATTTGGGAGCATCTTTGTTCCCTCTTTGGTTGCAAGTGGACTTCTCCTCAGGAGGTGGTGGGCCTCTTTGATCCAAACTTCATGAAACAACCAAAGAAGCGAGGAGGATTGCTGTGGAAAACAGTTAGGGCAGCCATGTTATGGACTATATGGAGTTAAAGTAATCAAGGAGGAGGAGGAAGAGAGGTTTTGTAGTAAAACTTAGGTGTGTTACTGTTCACACCTTGAAGAATTTCCTTTTCTTAACATTTGAAGAAAATTACAAATTGGCCCTTGAAAAGGTGCCCAAATACAAAAAAACATGAAAGGACATAAATGCCCTTACACTCTCAACACTCCCCCTCAAGCTGAACATAGATATTTGTCATGCCCAACTTGTTCAAATTGTTGTTAAGCTTTGATTTGGAGACACCTTTAGTAAGACAATCAGCCCATTGATCTTCAGTCCTCACAAAAGATAAACAAATCTCTCCACTGGTAACTCTTTCTCTAATGAAATGTCAATCAACCTCTATATGCTTTGTACGATCATGTTGAATAGGATTGTGGGCTATGTTTATGGCTGCTTGATTATAATATAATATCATTGGAGTATCAATCTGCACTCCCATTTCTGTCAACAAGTTCTTCAGCCATAACAATTTGGAAATTCCATGAGCCATCGCTCTATACTCTGCCTTTGCCTCTACACTAGATCGCGCCACAACTGATTGTTTCTTACTTCTCCAAGATACAACATTACCACCCACCAAGGTACAATAGCCAGAAGTAGACTGCCTATCATCAATAGAACCTGCCCAGTCAGCATCAGAATAAGCCTCTACCTTGAGATGCTCGTGATTAGAATACAACATCCCTTTTCCTGGACATCCTTTTAAATAGGCAAGTATTCTATTCATTGCTTGCATATGAGATGATCTAGGCTTGTGCATATATTTGGCTAACCACACTCACAGCATATGATATATCTGGTCTAGTCAAACACAAGTAAAGAAGGCGACCGACAAGTCTTTGATATACAACTTTGTCAGGAAGGACATCTCCATCATCAACTCCCAACTTATGATTGGGATTAATTGGAGTTTCAGCTGGTTTACAATCCAATTTCCTTACTTCCTGAAGCAAATCAATGACATATTTCCTCTAAGAAATATAAATGCCCCTCTTTGACTTTGTGACCTCAATCCTTAGGAAATACCAAAGATTTCCAATCTTTAATTTCAAATTCACTAGCAAGGAAAGACTTTAGTTCAACAATTCAAGAGATATCATCCCCTGTGATAACAATGTCATCAACATATACTATCAACATAGTCACTTTTCCATTTGTTCTCTTGATAAACAAGGTGTGGTAAGCTTGAGATTGAGTAAAGCCAATTTTTAAGATAGCTTTTCTGAATCTATCAAACCAAGCTCTAGGGTACTGTTTAAGGCCATAAAGGGATTTCTTCAAACGACAAACCTTTCCTTCACTCTCAGGGATGTTCGCTCCAAGAGGAAGTTCCATGTAAACTTCTTCTTGAAGGTCGCCATTAAAGAAGGCATTCTTAACATCCATTTGATACAAGGGCCAAGAATAATGGGCAGTAAGAAACATGACAACAAATTGAATTCATCTTGGCTACTAGAGCAAAGGTTTCCTGATAATCAATGCCACCCTTTTTCCATAAGTCGAGCTTTATACCTTTCAATTGAGCCATCAGCTTTATGCTTCATTGTGCAAATCCACTTACATCCAACAGGAACTTTGCCCATTGGAAGAGAAACAATTTCCCATGTTTGATTTTTCTTAAGCGCCTCCATTTCCTGGTTCATAGCATCCTTCCAATGAGGGAACTACACTGCCTTAGTAACACTGTAAGGGATAAAAACAGAAGCAATGGAAGAAATATAGGAACAATAAGAGGGAGATAAGGTATTATAAGAGACACAATCTGAGATAGGATATTTAGCACATGCCCTTTTTGCTTTACGAAGTGCAATAGGAAGGTTACGGTCAGAAACCACACTAGGAGGCTCAGTAATAGCTTCACCGTAAGTATTAGAAACAAGAAGAGGTTCAGAATTCAAATTACCCAAGTTTGGGAAGTCGGATTGTAATGGACATTCAATCTTTGGAATCATCCTCTTTTTCTGTCTAACGAACCACTGGTGCCAAGACCGGGAATAGTAGGAGGCATAGGAGGAGTATTACTACCACCACAAGGAGGAAAATGAGAAGGAGAAGGATTGATAATGCCGGTTACAACTAGAGCAGGAATCGGCATACAAAAAGGAGCTTGATCTTCACTAGCATTCTCCCCCTGAAGAGAAGGATGAGAAGAGGAAAAGAAGGGAGTAGACTTAAAGAATGCAACATCTTTGGACACATACCTTTTTCCAGAGCGAGGGTCATAACAACGGTACCCTTTTTGGACGAAAGAATATCCCAAGAAGACACACTTAATAGACATTGGATCAAATTTCAACCTAGAAGAACTCATATCATGGACGAAATAGACACCTAAGGATCTTAGGAGGCAGATGGAAGGTATCTTCATCAGGAAAAAGAAGCTTATGAGGAGACTGGAGATGAAAGGTCCGTGAAGGAAGTCTACTAATAAGATATACAACTGTTTGTGCAGCATCCCCCAAAACCAAGTTGGGACATGCATCTGGAATAACAATCCCCTGGCAACTTCAACCACATGTCTGTTTTTGCTCTCTAATACCCCATATTGTTGGGGGGTATGAGGACATGAACTTTGGTGAATTGCTCCTTCTCTTCAAAGAAAGTTTGTAAGTGCTTCTCAAAGTATTCCTTGGCATTGTCAGATCTAATAATCTTAATCTTCTTTTCAAATTGTGTCTCCACCATATTAAAAAATCCTTTTATAATTGAAGGAACATCTCGGCTCTTCATCAAATACAACCAGGTATACCGCAAGTAGTCATCAACAAAGAGAATGAAATATTTATAACCACCCATACATGGAATAGAATAAGGTCCCCAAACATCAGTATGTATTAAATGGAAAGCAACATTACTTCCCCTATTTTGCCACCAACACCTTTTCTTTTGTTTTATTGTTGTAGTCCATGTTTAACCTTCAAGGAAAGGTGTTTGGGTGTTCAGATAGTGTTGGTGAGAAAAGTGTTTTTAGAGGGGTGGTGATCAATCGACTCACACAAGGATGTGTACATACCTACCTATGTCCTCCCGAGAAGTAATGACAGTGCTAGAGGGCAAATTACTACTGTAAAACTTGATGGAACAAATTTTCTTGAATGGTCTCAATCAACTAAGCTTACAATTGGAGGAAGAGGTAAGCTTGGGTTTATTACTGGTAAGGAAGCTAAGCTGAAGCCTGAAGATCCAAATTATTCCAAATGGGACTAGGATAATTTGTCGGTTATGTCATGGCTTGTATGCTCTATGCAGCCTCACATTGCCCGCAACTATATGTTCCTTCGCTGAAGCTTGAAGATCCAAATTATTCCAAATGGGAGCAGGATAATTTGTTGGTTAGGTCATGGCTTGTATGCTCTATGCAGCCTCACATTGCCCGCAACTATATGTTCCTTCTAACAGCTAAGGACATTTGGGATGGGTTAACTTCAACTTATTCTCAAGTGAAGAACACAGCTAGGATCTATCAATTGCAAAGAGAAGCATGTAATATGCGACAGGGAGAGAAAAAAATTCCCAAAAAAGTTTTAGGGCTCCAAAAAATCTGAGATTGCTTCCTGTAATCTCAAAAATTTACCACAATTCAAACACATGTGGATTTAACAACAACTAGCCCACCATGTGAGCATGCAAGCCCTAAACTCCAAATCTGTATTTTTTGCTAATTTTCATCTGAAAAATCCAAGAAAAATGTAAAAGAGCTTCAAACCTCCATGAAATGTATATCAAAATTCCTCTAAAAACGAGGCACATTAATGGGTGTTAAAACCGCAAATGGACACTGCCAACTATACGGGCAGCTGATGTTAGCAAGTTCGTCTGTGAGTCACGACCAGCGGCTGATGCTCTCCTTGATCTTCAGACGCTCTGATACCAATTTAAAGTAATCAAGAAGAAATAGAAGAAGAAGAAGGAGGAGGAGGAGGATGCCCCCAACCACCAACTTTGTGAAGTTTAATTTTGATGGAAGTTTCCTTGGTAACCAAGTTGCAGTTGGGTCCTATATTTACTTCAGGACACTGGAAAGATGGGAGTGAAGCCAGTTGACTCTCCCATTGATCCCAACCATAAATTAGGTGACAGCCAAGGAGAACCTATCAAGGATGTGAAATAGTTTCAGAGACTTCTAGGGAGATTGTTATATCTCTCTATGGCCCTCCCAGACATTGTGTATGCTGTTGGTGTCCTTAGTCGGTTCATGCATGCACCTAGGTCCACTCATCTTGAAGCAGCAGAAAGAATCCTCCGATATCTTAAAAGGTTTCCTGGTGCTGGCTTGTTATTTCAAAGACACAGGGATTTGAAAGTTGAAGTGTATACTGATGCAGATTTGGCTGGATTTCAAAATGACAGAAAGTCTACTAGTGGCTACTGCACCTTTATAGGAGGAAACCTTGTTACTTGGAGAAGTAAAAAGCAAAGTGTGGTGGCTAGATCCAGTGCTGAAGCTGAATATCGTGCAATGGCTCACGGAGTGGCTGAAAGTATGTGGATAAAGAATCTGTTGGGTGAGTTGGGTTTCCCAGTGGACAAGCCTATGACCCTATTCTGTGATAACAAAGCAGCCATAAACATTGCTGCTAACCCAGTGCTACATGATAGAACAAAACACATCGAAGTCGACAAGCATTTTATTAGAGAGAAAATCATCGCAGGCGAAGTGTGTACTCCCTATGTCAGCTCTGAGAACCAACTTGATGACATCTTTACAAAAGGACTACACCACTCAAGACATCATGATCTTTGTGACAAGTTGGGCATGATTGATATCTATGCTCCAACTTGAGGGGGAGTGTTAACAGATGTTATTTTATATATGTATGGTACCATAGGGGTACTTTTGTAATTTCTTTCTTATTTTTAAGTTGTACGGTCACCCTAGTATAAATAACAACATACTGCATGCATGCAGTATTCTTTTGGGCTCTCAATCCTCTCCTCTCTCCCTTTCTCTTGTACAACAATATATTAAACTTATGTGAATGGACAAGATTGTCCTTACAAAGAGAATAAAAAGAATCTGTACACTAAAGTGCACACCTATTAAAGTACAAGAAAGAAAAAATAAAGTAGAATTATAAAACTACCCTTCAGTAGTTCTTCTACATTTGATATGTATTAATTTAGTTTCCCTAATCGAATGGATGATGATTCTGCAGGGTTGGAAGGCATTCTTTGAGGAACCAATTATGTTAATAGCATTTGTCTTGTTAGGGAGGAATCTTGAGCAGAGGGCAAAACTCAAAGCTACCAGTGATATGACAGGACTTCTCAGTATTCTACCTTCCAAAGCTCGCCTTGTGGTGGATGGCGATGTAGAAGAGGTGAACTCTATAGTTGAAGTTCCATGCAGCAATCTTTCTATTGGAGACAAAATTGTTGTACTACCTGGAGTAAGTAAAATGAGCCCTTTGTTTCCTTCATTCCTTTGTGGTGCCTTGTTATAGAAAAGTCTTGATTTTGTGATATATGTACATTCTTCTAGCTTTACTATGTTTATGGATGCAAGATTTTAGTTTCAAATCTATTGCTTTTATTCAGATTGTTATCTATTTTGTCTTTTGGTATTGAACTGCCCATTTAACAATTCATTTTTAATTAATGTATAATTAAAAAATAAAATAAAACAGAATAAATAAAAAAATTGTGTATCCCTTCTTTACCTTATCCTTAACATTTTTCCTAGAAAATCCTTCAAGCCACTGTAATAGCATATGAAAGTATGATACAACATACAAATAACAATGCCTAATCAAGTTATGATTGAAAAGAAACAATATTAAGTAAATCAATTTAGATCTATTAAAGCAAGAGTAAAAAGTTACATTTTATTCATTTGATTTTCCTTTTAATTTATGGTATCATGTGATGGGGATGTAATAAAGTGTATGCTTCTCATGTAAGGCACATAAAAGTGTATGCTGTGCATGCCTTTGTTGTATATGCTTCTTATTAAATTTTTCTTCACCTATCACAAAAAGCATATACTGTGAATGCCTTTATATGCACCTTTATACAAGAGGCTGACTTTTATTTTGCACCTTAGAGTGTTTTCCTCATGTCTGACCTGGAGGCTGTGCCTCCATGCATACACCTCTTTTGTTTTGTTAAAACACTGATCAGGATAAATTTTCTAATTATGTCCTTGATGAAATCCTGTTATAGCATGCAATTTTTTTCATAACCTTTAATAATATTCCTTCACTTTAGGACCGAATCCCAGCAGATGGAATTGTGAGAGCTGGTAGAAGCACAGTTGATGAATCAAGTTTTACAGGGGAGCCACTGCCAATAACAAAATTGCCTGGGGTATGAATTTCTTGTCAACTTACACCCATCTGGCATTACATGACCATTTTTTGCATATTTGAAAGCATGTTTTAGTCAGCATCACTTTGTAGTTTACCATTATAATCTTGTCCATCCTTTATATTTGGTTGTGCTTACATTTTTGTTAATTTCTTTTCCATATTACCAATTCAATGTGTGTTTTTTTTCTTTGTTTCAGGCTGAAGTTGCTGCAGGAAGCATAAACTTAAATGGTACTCTTACCATTGAAGTAAGAAGGTCAGGGGGTGAGTCTGTCATGGGAGGCATTGTTCGTTTGGTAGAAGAAGCACAGAGTAGGGAAGCTCCTGTGCAGCGATTGGCTGACAAGGTCCTCTTTTTAGTGTCTCAATTTATCAGAGCATGATATGTATATGTTTGGTTTTTAGTTGCAATGATATTAATGAAATCTATTGTGACAAGTTATCTAGTTTTAACTTAATGCTGCATGATCTTTTAGTTCTATGCACATGTACTTATGTGATCATATTAATGCTGCAATGGAAAAAGGTTCTCCCTCTATTGTTTTTTTTTTTCTATTTTTTTTGATAAATAGGTTCTCCCTCTATTGTGAAGCTGGAAGATGTGGATTTACTTTGACCATAGTAGAAGTTCAGGACTGTTATCAGTCTTGAACCCTAATGGATTTCAGGATCGAAGATAAGAGGAAAGGTAAGAGGAAAGAAGAGGAAGAGGGAGGAGAAGCATTAGAACACAAGGGTTGAAAGGTGGAGCAGGGGCTTAATGTTCTGCTGCCGCCACTTTAATTAATATTTATAGGTTATGCTCATTACATGGAAATGACAGATCTGCCCTTAGTCTTTACATAACAAATAGAGCAAAAAAAAGACTGAAATAAATAACAACTGAAACAACTAAATGACCAATAGCTAACCCTAGGCAAACTAGAACGTCTTCTACCCTACGAACACAGTGGGGCCGTAGCTGTGGGGCCCACATAAGTGTTCTCTACACTCCCCTTCGAGTTGGGAATAAATGTTTATCATTCCCAACTTGGATAGATCTGCCTCTAGCTTCTTCCGTGGTACAACTTTGGTGAGAATATCTGCCAGTTGCATATTGGAGGTGATGTATGGGAGACACACTTGTGATGAGACCCTCTCTCATACAAAGTGTCGGTCAACTTCAATATGTTTAGTCCTGTCATGCTGCACTGGGTTGTGTGCTATATTAATAGCCGCTTGATTATCACAATACAGCATCAGGAGCTTCTCATACTCAATACCCAACTCCTCAAGTAGTGATCTTAGCCAAAGAATTTCAGCCATTCCATTAGCCATTGACCTATACTCAGCTTCAGCACTGGATCGGGAGCAACACTCTGTTTCTTACTCCTCCAAGAAACCAAGTTACCTCCCACAAGAGCACAATATCCAGAGGTAGACCTTCTGTCGTCAACACTCCCAGCCCAATCGGCATCCGTATAGACTTCCACCTTCATGTGGTCATTGTTCTTGAACAGTATACCTCTACCCTGGCATCTCTTCAAGTATGCTAGTATTCTTTCTGCTGCTAGAAGGTGTGTGGTTCTAGGAGAATGCATGTACTGACTGACAACACTAACAACATAATTGATATCTAGTCGGGTGAGGCATAGATATAGGAGCTTCCCACTAACCGTTGGAACATAACTTTGTCTTCAAGCAGCTCCTCACTCTCTGCACTAATCCTGTGGTTCTGTTCAATGGGTGTATCTGCAGGTTTGACACCTAGCTTTCCAGTTTCAGCCAAGAGATCTAAAACATATTTCCTCTGAGAGACAAAGATCCCCTGTTTAGATCTAGCAACCTCAATACCCAAAAAAATACCGTAGTGTACCCAGATCTTTCACCTCAAACTCTTGATGAAGGAGTTGTTTGAGGGACTCAATCTCATGGTTGTCATTTCCTGTCACCACAATATCATCAACATATACTGCAAATAGTGTCAGTGACGACTCCACCCTCTTGATGAACAGTGTATGATCTGACTGGGCCTGTACATAACCGAACTTCCCAAGGGCTAGTTTGAATCTGTCAAACCAAGCTCTAGGTGACTGCTTCAAACCATACAATGCCTTATTGAGCCGGCAGACCTTCTTACCTGCCTCTGTATCATAGAATCCAGGAGGCAACTACATGTAAACCTCTTCCTGCAAGTCCCCATTCAAGAAGGCATTCTTAACATCCATTTGGTACAAAGGCCAAGTGTAGCTTGCTGCAAGAGATAATAGAACCCGAATGGTGGTCATCTTGGCTACCGGGGCAAATGTCTCCAAGTAATCTATACCATAAGTCTGAGTGAACCCTTTTGCAACTAGCCGAGCTTTGTACCTCTCAATGGAACCATCCGCATTATGCTTCACAGTAAATACCCACCTACATCCAACTGGTTTCTTTCCTTTGGGCAAGTTAACTAGCTCCCAGGTATTATTTTTCAACAGGGCATCCATTTCAACTTGCATTGCACCTCTCCACTCCGGAACCGATAGGGCTTCATGCACTGTTCTCGGAATAGGGACATCAGCAACGGAAGTGAGGTAGGACTTGTAGGAGGGAGATAGGCGATCATAGGACAAAAACTGGGAGATGCAGTGGGCTGTAGATGTGGTGCAATGCCGTTTTCCTTTACGGAGGGCAATGGGAAGGTCAAGGTCATCTGCAGAGGGTGTGGTAGCAACAATGGAAGGAGTCTCTGTGGGTCCTGGGACTGTAATATCTGGACTTGGAGCCGTAGAAGAGATTGGAGCTGGCTGGGACTGCTGATGATCGGAATCAACCTGCCTGCATCGCCTGTGATAGACTCTCAACTCCCGATCCCTCTGACCACCCTCGCTACTACAACCCTCATCACCAACCGGAATAGGTAAGGGAACAGCCCCAAAGGTATTAACCCTGTCCTCATTGCACTCCCCCTAAAGTAAAGGACCCAAATCTCCACGCTCAGTACTCTCCCCCTGAGGAGAGACTCGAGAATAGTAGGGTGTCTCCTCAAAGAAAGTGACATCCATGGATACAAACTTCTTCCCTGAGACAGGATCATAACAACAATAACCCTTTTGAGTTTGTGCATAACCAAGAAAGATGCATTTGGAGGCCTTGGGTTGAAACTTGGAGTGATGGGGACCGAGAAGCTGAACAAAACAGGTACAGCCAAATGTCTTGAGGGGAATAGTGAACAACTCCTCATTGGGGTATAGAAGGGAAAAAGGAGGTTTCATATCAAGAACCCGAGAAGGAATCCGATTAATAAGATATACCGTCGTAAGGATAGCATCGCCCCATAAGCGAATAGGGACATTGGAGGTAAACATAATACTTCTAGCCACCTCCAAGATGTGCCTATTCTTCCTCTCTGCAACCCCATTCTGCTGAGGTGTATGAGGGCAAGTACTCTGGTGGATAACCCCATAATTAAGGAGGTATGATGCCAATGGCTTAGCAAAGTATTCCTTTGCATTATCAGATTTAAGCACTTTGATCCTGGCATCAAACTGGGTTAGGATCATTTGGTGGAGGTTTTGGGTCAGGGCAGGCACCTCATCTCGTGATCGCATAAGATAAACCCAAGAAAACCGGGTGTGGTCATCAACAAATAACAAAAAATACCTGTACCCACCCATAGAAGGAATGTGATATGGCCCCCAAACATCAGTATGCACAATATCAAAAGAACTATTACTCCTTTTATTACTCAATGAATAAGAGTTTCTACAATGTTTAGCAAACTCACAACTTTCACACTTCAACTGAGATGACTCAACAGACTCAAACAAAGTAGGAAACAGACTCTTCAAGGACCGAAAAGATAAATGACCCAATCGATTATGCCAAAGCATAACCGGACTCACAACCTGAGAAACAAGTAACTTCTTATCCACTGACTCTTCCCGACGAGAACTCTCCCCGAGCAGATAGATCCCATTCATCTCACAGCCAGTCCCAATCACCTTCTTCGTCTCCAGGTCCTGAAAAACACATCGGTCAGGAAAGAAAGTTACTGAGCAGTTCAAATGTTTGGTAATACTACTAACGGAAAGGAGGTTAGTATCCAGTTTAGGAACATGCAAGACAGAGGACAAGGATATAGTATCCGACAATTTGATGTCACCCTTGCCAGAAATAGGGACAAGAGAGCCATCAGCTATAGATACTTTATCCCTACCAAAAGATAAGTAATAAGTAGTAAACAAAGAGGGCAAGCTAGTCATATGGTCGGATGCACCTGAATCTATTACCCAACACGGTTCAGTAGTACCTGGAGCGGAGGCATGGTAGGCTGAGGCTCGAGTACCTAAGTGTGCAAAGGCCGATGTGGCCAGAGCTGATGATGACTACGGTAACTGAGCTGAACTGCCAACTTCCTTCTCCAATTGTATTAGAGCAGCCCGAACTGCAGCTAAGGTCTCTAATGGTGTGCCTCTCATGCTAGATGAGGATGCTGAATCAGTAGTCATAGCCACATGAGCATTACCCTTTTTATTTCTCAACTTTGCCGGGACCAAATGTGGATGCAACTTCCAACATGTTTCTTTTGTGTGTTTAGGTGCAATGCTCACACACCACATCCCTTTTATCTTCCTTCTTTCTGTCCCTCTCTGAAACACCCTCTGTTTTGGGTTTGACAGCTACCAAGGCAGGTGTAAGCGGCTGAGGTTGCATCATGACTTTCCTCCTTGTTTCTTCACTGTGCACTAAGGAGTATGCCTGAGGGAGGGTCACACTATTTCTGGTCAAAATCTGCTGCCTCACAATATCATATTCTGAATTCAGTCCTGCCAGGAACTCAAACACTCTGTTTGCCTCGATGTGCTTTCTATGTATCTGAGCATCTTTGGGACTCTCCCACTCAAGAGTCTCTAAGTGATCAATCTCATGCCACAAGGACTTCAAGGTAGAGAAGTAGACCGACACCAGTTTCTCCCCTTGTTTAAGGGCATTCACCTCACATTTCAACTCATATGCTCTGGCAACATTAAGGGGTTAGGAGTAAGTCTCTTTCATCACATTCCATATCTCCTTGGTTGTCTTTGCCCATAAGTAATTTCGGCTGATATGGGGCTGCATAGAATTACAGAGTCATGTCATAACCAAATAGTTTTCTTGGATCCACTTGGTATACATAGGGTCTCCCTTGGAAGGTTCTGCCACATCTCCCAAGAGATACCCTACTTTGCCCTTCCCCCAATAGCCATCATGGCTGATTGGGCCCATTCCAAATAGTTTGATCCATCAAACTTTACGGTTGTAATCTGAAAACATGTTTCAGAACCACCACCATAATTGTTGTTCCCAAAACTGCCTTCTGCCTGATTCTTAAACTCCATTTTGGTCAAGAACCAGAAGTCTCAAAATTAGGGCTACCAACCACAATCACAAAATCAGTATAGAACCAATCTGTACTCACAGTAGATGTGCATGAATTATGTATAAAACTGATCTGAAATCAACAACCACACACAACAGCAACAGTCCGAACTGTTTTCACCCCTTTAGAAGTGTTCGAAACCCCAAAAGAAGACTGAAAATCAGTTTGAAGAATAGTCTGATATGCTGAAGCCAATTTGAGGTTTTAATCAGTCCTAGAAGCTGTACACTCCAGACAGTTCCGTACGGATAAGGTTCATATTAGGGTTAATATGAAACCTTAAACTGATCAATCTGATATGCTGAAACCCTAAAACTGAACTATCAGGATTTGCCGCAGGAATAAGATCACAAGGTTCAGTCCAATACTAGGGTCTGCTGCAAGGATAAGACAAAACCCTAGAGAATAGCGAGATAAAACCCTAGAGTGGTTCGGCCACCCTTGCTGGATAGGTCCAACCTATCTTCTCTAATGTTACTTCTCTCAGAAAATAAAAGACTTACAATAGGATGCAGTTCGCTGCCTACCAAGGTTACCCGAACCCTAGTCTCCTCTGATTCTTCCTGATCACCAATTCGCTGCAACTGTGGCACTTCTTCAAACAGCTGCTAATCCTCTGGAGATCTCAAAGAACCAGTCAACGAACTCTGCTTTCTCAGCTTCCAGCCTTAGATGGTTCTCAAGTGGTTGGCTGGACTAGACTCACATGAGAAGCCCTAGCTCTGATACCAAGTAGAAGTTCCGGACTGTTATCAGTCTTGAACCCTAATGGATTTCAGGATCGAAGATCAGAGGAAAGGTAAGAGGAAAGAAGAGGAAGAGGGAGGAGAAGCAGTAGAACACAAGGGTTGAAAGGAGGAGCAGGAGCTTAATGTTCTGCCGCCGCCACTTTAATTAATATTTATAGGTTATGCTCATTACATGGAAATGATAGATTTTCCCTTAGTCTTTACATAACAAATAGAGCAAAAAAAAGACTGAAATAAATAACAACTGAAACAACTAAATGACCAATAGCTAACCCTAGGCAGACTAGAACATCTTCTACCCTACGAACATAGTGGGGCCGTAGCTATGGGGCCCACATCAGTGTTCTCTACAACCATTTTAGAAGCACAGGCATCTCATGGAAAAACTAGGAAAACATGGTATAGGTCACTAATCAAAGTGATCTCAAGCCCTCTTTTAGTTGTATAGATCATTAACAAAATATTTATAATGCACAATGTATAGAAATATGAAATGGCCCACTAGAAGGTCCTTAAAATGCAATCTTGCCTTGCCTAATTGGAAGAAAGCAATGGATAATGAATTTTAGGCTCTCCAGTTTAACCACACATGGGACCTCACCTCTTTACCTCCTAGAAAATGGGCAATTGGTTGTCGGTGAGTGTATATAGTAGGCAAATCAGGACTGTAATCAATCCAATTCTTGATGTACATTGAATGAGAAAAGAAAAGAGAAGAAAGAAGATAGAATAGAGAGAAGAAAGAAGAGAGAATAGAGAGAAGAGAGAAGAGGGATGAAAGAAAGAGTGTGGGTTGACTTGAGTTGCCGCTCCACTCAACTATTTATATTAACATTAAAATATAAGACTGCAATTACACTAATGCCCCTACTACTTACATAAGCAAATAACTAACAAAACTAACATTGCTAACAACAACCTAACAGGAAACATAAAGCAGGAAATAACTAACAGCAGTAGTGGGAACCACAATAAATAAAATAACTGACAGCAATATAACATCACTAATTATTGCTTTGCATCTCTATACTCCCCCTCAAGTTGGGAATAGATATTTATCATTTACAACTTGTGCAAATTTGTTTCCAACTTGCTCCTTGTAATTGCCTTGGTGAAGAGATCAGCAAGCTGCATATCGGATGCAATATATGGAGGACACACTTCTTGAGAAGCCACTCTCTCTCTGATAAAGTGTCGATCCACCTCAATATGTTTAGTTCTGTCTTGCTGATTATGGGCAATGTTAATAGCAGCTTGATTATCACAATACAACATCAAGGGTTTCTCATAAGCAATTCCCAGTTCCTCAAACAAGGATCTCAACCATAATAGTTCAGCCACACCATGTGCCATAGATCCGTATTCTGCTTCAGCACTAGAACGTGCTACAACATTCTATTTCTTACTCCTTTAAGAGAGAAGGTTGCCTCCTACAAAGACATAATACCTAGAAGTAGACTTCCTATCATCAACACACCCAACCCAATCAGCATCTATGTAGACTTCTATCTTCATGTAACCATTATTTCTCAAGAGTATGCCTCTGCCTGGACATCTCTTTACATAAGCAAGAACCCTCTCAACTGCAAAAAGATGAGTAGTTTTGGGAGAATGCATGTACTGGCTAACTACACTGATTGCATAGGAAATGTTTGGTCATGTGAGGCAAAGATAAAGCAGTTTCCCAACCAACCGTTGAAACATAATCTTGTCTTCAAGGGGCTCTCCACCTTCGGTCCTTATCTTGTGGTTTTGTTCAATGGGTGTATTAGTAGGTTTGTCACCTAGCTTCCCAGATTCTTCCAAAAGATCAAGAACATACTTCCTTTGGGAGACAAAAATCCCATATTTGGACTGGGTTACTTCAATACCCAAGAAATAACGTAGTTCTCCCAAGTCTTTGACTTCAAATTCTTGTTGAAGCAATTGCTTAAGAGAGTCAATCTCACATGTATCATTCCCTGTCACCACAATATCATCCACATAGACATCAAGTAGGGTCAAGGAGGAGTCTGTTTTCTTAATGAAAAGAGTGTGATCTAATTGGGCTTGGACATAGTCCAATTTTCCAAGGGCTAGTCTGAATCTATCAAGCCATGCTCTTGGAGACTGTTTCAATCCATATAAGGCTTTCTTCAACCGATAGACCTTCTTCCCTGCCTCTGCACAGTAGAATCCGAGAGGTAACTCCATGTACACTTCCTCTTGCAAATCACCATTGAGGAAGGCATTTTTAACATCCATTTGGAATAGTGGCCATGAGACATTTGCTGCAATAGACAATAAAACTCTGATGGTTTTCATCTTAGTTAATGGTGCAAAAGTCTCCAAGTAGTCTATGCCACAAGTCTGTGTAAGCCCCTTTGCAACTAATCTAGCCTTATACCTCTCAACAGAGCCATCAACATTATGTTTCACTGTAAAAACCCATCTACACCCAATTGGTTTCTTCCCTTTTGGCTGATCAACTAACTCCCATGTACTGTTTTTGAGAAGGGCATTCATTTCTACTTTCATGGCATCCATCCACTCGGGTATTGACAAGGCCTCTTGCACTGTCCTAGGAATGGGAATAGCAAAGATAGATGCCAAAAAGGACTTATAGGATGGAGACAAATGATCATAAGTCAGAAACTGAGAAATGCAATGTGTTGTAGGTGAAGTATAACGGCGCTTCCCTTTGCGGACTGCAATTGGAAGATCAAGATCATCCAAGGTAGGAGAAGGCTCAGCAATGGGTGGCATGTCATTAGGCTTAGTGATGGTGGTATCTCATCTTTAGTGGGGTAAAGGAGCTGTGATATTTGGATCTAGAGCAACAAAGGAAACTGGAGCTGGCCTGGACTGCTGAGGACCGAAATCAACCTGTCTCCGCTACCGACGATACACCCTTAACTCCCTACACTTATGACAACCCTCCTCACTACACTCCCCTTCAGTGATTGGGACAGGTAATGGAATTTCTGGTGTGATTGAATCCATCTCAGTACTCTCCCCTGAGAAGAAACTCTATGATAGTAGGGAACATCCTCAAAGAAGGTGGCATCCATAGAAACAAACCGTCTCCTAGAAGTAGGTTCGTAGCAGCAATATCCCTTTTGATTTTGTGTATACCCAAGAAAAGATACATTTGAAAGCTTTAGAATCAAACTTGGAACGATGAGGCCGAAGAATCTGAACAAAACAAGTACACCCAAAGGTTTTAAGAGGAATGATGAACAAGTCCTTATCGGGATATAAAAGATTGAATGGAATTTTCATATCTAGGACCCGTAAAGGAACCCAGTTGATGAGATACACAGCTGTATGGATAGCATCCCCCCTAGAAACGTATAGGAACATTGGAGTTTAGCATAATGCTTCTAGTACCTCCAATATATGCCCATTCTTCCTCTCAACAACTCCATTTTGTTGTGGTGTACGGGGGCAACTGCTCTGATGAATAACCCGATGGTCAAGGAAATATGAGGTCAAAGGTTTTGCAAAAAAACTATTTGGCATTATTTGATCTGAAAACTTTGATTTTGACTCCAAACTGGTTCAGAACCATCTGATGGAAGTTCTGAGTCAGGGTAGGGACTTCATCTCAAGAGTGCATAAGATAAACCCATGAAAAGCGAGTATAGTCATCAACAAAAAATAGAAAGTATTGGTATCCCCCCATAGTAGTGATATGATATGGTCCCCAAACATCAGTATGCACAATTTCAAAAGGAATAGTACTTCTTTTATTGCTCAAAGAATAGGTTGTTCTACAATGCTTTGCAAGCGCACAACTTTCACATTTTAAACTAGACATCTGGACTAACTCAAACAATTTGGGAAACAAACTCCTTAATGACCTAAAAGATAGATGACCTAACCGATTATGCCAAAGCATAATCTGACTCATAGACTGAGAAACAAGAGACCTTCCAACTTCTTTATCTTCCCCATGTAAACTCCCTCCAAGTAGGTAGATTTCATTTCTCATGACCAATCCCAATTACCTTCCTTGTCTCTAGATCCTGAAAAACACATCGATCAAGGAATAAGGTCACTGAATAGTTTTGATTTTTAGTGATGCTACTAACTGGCAATAGATTGGTACTAAGTTTAGGAACATGCAAAACTGAGGACAAGGAGATGGCATCCGATATTCTAATGTTTCCCTTCTCAGAGATGGGAACAAGAGATCCATCAGCGAGAAAACTACTGTTGTCTCTACCAGAGGATAAGCAATAAGTAGTAAATAGAGAAGATAAGCCTGCCATTTGCTCAGATCCACCTGAATCTATGACCCAACAAGGTCCATTGTTACTTGGGCTTGAAACATGATATGCTGATGCCTGTGTACCTGAATGAGCAAATGCTGAAGTAGGAGTAGCAGATGTAATTGGTGGCTGAGATGAGGGGGCTGAAATACCAACTTCACTTTCTAACTAAGTCAGAACAGCTTGGACAACAGCTAATGTATCTAGGGATGTGGCTCTTGTGTTGGATAAGGATGCACCATTAGTAGTGATAGCCACATTGGTGTTCCCCTTTTTGTTTTTGAACTTTGCTAGAATTAAATGTGGATATAACTTCCAAGTGTCCTTGATGTGCTTTGTCTTCTTACAATGATCACAAACTAACTTCTTCTTATCCTCCTTCTTTATGTCCCTTTCCTTATCACCCCCAAATTTTGGTTTAACTGCGACTAAAGCTGATTCCATAGGCTAAAACTGCAACATAACCTTTCTCCTACTCTCTTCACTATGCACTAGAGAATAGGCCTGAGATAAGGTCACACTCTCCTTGGTGAGTAGTTCTTGTCTCACAATGTCATACTCTGAATTCAGACCAGCTAGGAATTCAAAAACCCTATTGGTCTCAACTTGTTTCCTATAGGTGTTTGCATTCTTCTGTCTTTCCCACTCGATAGTTTCTAGGTGATCAATTTCATGCCATAAAGATTTTAGGGTGGAGAAATAAATTGAGTCTAGCTTCTCCCCTTGCTTGAGATTATTTACTTAATTACTTCACATTTCAGCTCATAGGCCTTAGCAACATCGAGTGGCTGAGAGTAGGTTTCCTTCATCACTTCCCAAATTTCCTTAGCTGTTTTTGCTCACAAGTAATTTCGGCTAATGTGAGGCTGCATAGAGTTACACAGCCAAGTCATGACCAAATAGTTCTCTTGAACCCATTTGGCATATGAAGGGTGTTTCTTGGCTGGTTTCTTTACATCCCCATTCACATAACCTTACTTTCCTCTGCCCCCAATTGCCATCATGGCTGACTGAACCCATTCCAAGTAATTAGAACCATCAAATTTAACGGTAGTAATCTGAAAACTGTTCTTTGCCATGTTTCCAGCCCTCAAAACACCTTCCCCTTGAGTCTTAAACTCAGATTCTGCCATTTCTCTAAGAGGTTTATCAGGAGAAACCAATTCTCAGCAAGAAAAGACCCCAAAAGAAACCAGTTCTCACCCAGAAAAGATTTGGAAGCTGAAACCAGCCTAGAAGTCACCCAAAAAAAAAAACAACTGGAATGCTGAAAATGATTTAGGGTTCACCCAAAAAATGATATCAGTCAGGTCTGAATGTATGGTTAAGAGAAAACCTTAGAGAAAACTCTGAGAGAACAGAAAAACTCTCAGCCGCACCTTCTAAGCAGAGAAAACCTTAACCGCTCCTTCTAGATTGGTCTGATCTATCTATCACTGGTGTGGATCTCAAGAAAAATTAGAAACTTACCCAGAAAAAACTGATTGCCACTTTCAATCTCAGTCTGAACCCTAATCTTGATCTTGTTCTTCTCTGATTCTTCCTGATTACCAGACATTCTCCAAGCCTTCTACAAACTCTTGGACAACTGCTAAACCCTTCCGGTAACCTCCAAGAATCAGTCGATGGACAGATCTTGCTAGACTTCTAGTCCTAGGAGGTTCTCATGTAGTCGGCTGGATTAGACACACGTGAGAAACCCTAGATTGTCTCTGATACCAAGTAGGCAAATCAGGATGTAATCAGTCCAATTCTTGATGTAAATTCAATGAGAAAAAAAAAGAGAAGAGAGAATAGAGAGAAGAGAGAAAAGAGAAATGAGATGAGAGAAGAGAGATGAGAGAAAGAGTGTGGGTGACTTGAGTTGCCGTCCCACTCAACTATTTATATTAACATTAAAATATAACTGCAATTACACTAATGCCCCTACTGCTTACATAAGCAAATAACTATCAAAACTAACATTGCTAACAGCAGCCTAAAAGCAAACAGAAAGCAGGAAGGGACCACAATAAATAAAATAACTGACAACAATATAACAGCACCAATTATTACTCTATATCTCTACATATACCATCAAACACAAACAAAATGGTAGTATTGAGTGGCTTAAAGCCCAATTGGTGGCAACATGCTATAAACAGACTTATGGTGTTGATTATTCTGAGACCTCCCCAGTGACTAAGTTGTCCTCTGTACGTGTTATTATTTCTCTAGATTTCCTTTTTGACTGGCCCTTGCTCCATTTGGATGTCAAGAATGCCTTTCTTAAGGGTGGCCTTTGAGAGGAGGTGTACACGGAGCAACCTCCAGGGTATGTTGCTCAGGAGGCTAGCAAGGTATGTAAGTTGCACAAGGCCATTTATGGATTCAAACAGTCACCACGGGCATGGTTTGGTAGGTTCAGTTGTGTTGTGCAGGAGTTTGGTCTCAAGCAATGTGGGGTTAATCATTCAGTTTTCAATAGGGATATTACATCTAGGAAGAGCCTCTTGGCAATTTATATTGACAACATAGTCACTTTTTTTAATCAACAACACAGTTCTTTAATTATCAACAATTAGAATTACAAAGAGGAAGACAAACTTTCTTATCTTCCAACTTCAGCTTAAGCCGCAAGAAATGAACAGGAGAGAAAGAGAAAAGGAAAAAAAAAAGGAAAAAGGAAAAAACCAGATTTAAATTACAACTGTGCCCAGAACATTGACTCCCTGTCCACCCCTTGTCTAGCTAACCCATCAGCAAAAGAATTAGCTGGTCTTTTTATCCAACTGATATTAACTTCCATTTCTCGAACCAGCCATATGAATTTCCTTCTCATATTGCTATATCTCCATAAACCACTATTGTCTTTCTTCAGCCACCCTACCACCACCTCTGAGTCCCCTTCAATTATGAGTTTTGTGATATTCATCTCCCTAGCTTTCTGGACTCCTTCCAAGACTGCATGGATCTCAGCTCTAAGGGAGTCACCCACTCCAATGGGGCCAACAACATAGTCATTATTGGTAGTGATTGTTGGTGGGATTAATGATTTAAAGCAGTTTTTTGCAACAACACTTGCAAACCAGGGATTTAGGATCCTTGAAATATTTCTTGGGTATTGAAGTAGCACGCTCGAGGTGGGGAATCTCCTTGTCACAATGCAAGTATATCTTGGATTTGTTGGATGAAACAGGTCTACTAGGGCTAAACTGCTTGAGACCCCTATGGATCTTAATGTGAAAATTATTGATAATTATGGGGAGCCATTCAGTGATCCTGGAAGGTACAGGAGATTAGTTGGAAAATTGATTTATCTCACAATCACTTGTCCTATTATCTCTTTTAGTGTAGGGGTTCTGGTTCTGTGTCAATTCATGCAGATTCCCACAGTCATTTATTGGGAAGGTGTTATAAGAGTGTTGAGATATCTAAAATGTGCTCTAGGTCGGGGATTACTATACAAGAAAGGGGGATAACTAACCTTAGATGGTAGACAGATTCTGGACGGGGTGTTGGTGGCTAGTGAATGTATAGATTCAAGGTTAAGAAGTGGAAGACCAGGTTTGGTTTGTAAGCTAGACATAGAAAAGGCTTATGACCATGTCGAATGGGGGATTCTTGGAGGAAATGCAAAGGTTAATGGGGTTTGGGGAGGTCTGGAGGGGTTGGATATATGGGTGCATTTCTTCAGCCTCCTTCTCACTGCTAATTAATGGTGTGCCATCAGAATTTTTTCAAGCCTCTAGAGGGTTGAGGCAAGGGGATCCACTCTCCCCTTTCCTGTTTGTCATAGTCATGGAGGCTCTTAACTTGATCATGAAGAAAGGAGTGCAGAGGGGATGGATAAGGATTCAAAGTTGGATATAAGGCCTGAGTATCACTTACCTACAATATGCTGATGATACCCTAATATTCTTAGACGCTACAGCAAGCCAAGTCCTGAGCCTAAGAGCTATTTTAGCCAATTTTTGATAGGAGTTGGGGACATAAGAGTTGAGGTAGTGAGACAGTATGCAGAGGTGCTGGAATGTAAGGTAGAGGAGCTGCCTTTCATTTATCTTGGGTTACCAGTGGGAGCAAGGGCATCATCAAGTAGTATATGGAAACCTTTATTAGAAAGGGTGGAGAGGAGGCTAGACAGATGGAAAGCCAAGTACCTTTCTATGGGTGGGACCATGGGAGAATCACACTCATCAAGAGTGTTCTCTCAAGCCTACCAACATATTACCTTTCCCTCTTGAAAGTTCCCAAAGAAGTGGCTGCAAAGGTGGAAAAAATTCAGTGGGACTTTCTATGGGAAAGGGTGGGGGACCAAAAAATTCCACCTGGTTAAATGGGAGAAGGTTTGTAGAGCAAAGGAGGGGGGAGACTTAGGGCTGAGGAGGGTAAAGTTATTTAATAAAGCTCTGTTAGGGAAATGGCTGTGGAGGTTTGGGCAAGAGGGAGAAAGGGAGGCATAATGGAGAAGGGTGGTGGTAGGGAAATATGGAGTGGTGAGGTTTGGGTGGTAATCCAGGGAGGTAAGAAGTTCCTATGGGGTGAGTGTATGGAAGGGAATCATGTGCTTCAATCAAAATTTCCAAAGTTTAGTTAAGTTTAAATTGGGGGAAGGCCTTTGGATAAGGTTTTGGGAAGATGATTGGCTGGAGGTGGGAAGATTATGTGAGGTATGTCCTAGACTTTATATAAATTGACAGATCAGCAAGTGCCTTTTAAGCAGTGCTACAAGTGGAGGGGGGAGCAAGTGGTCTGGAATCCAAAGTTTAGAACAATGTTTAAAACGTGGAGGCGTGATGCGAGGCATTCCACTACCTAGAGGCGTGAGGCGTAGTTCAGAACGCAAGAGGCGTAAGTCTCCCAAACACAAGGAGGTGTAAGCCTCCTTAAGAGGAGGGGGGTTAGGAGGAGGAAGGGGGGATCTCACTTTTTCTTTATTTTTAATAAAAATCTTTTTTATTAAGAAGAATAAATATGCATAACATTAGTTGAAAGGGGGGGGTCTTTCCTTTTCTTTTCACTTTTTTTTTCTTCTCTTTCTTTTCTTTTCCTTTCCTTTCCTTTTTTTCTTTTTTTTTTCTGTCTTTTTATATAAGATGTGCATGAGGCGTACGCCTCTAGCACGCCTCATGAAAAAAACGCATGAGGTGTACGCCTCAGAGATGTCAGCGCCTCTGGCAAACGCCTCGGGGCGTTTTGGGAGCGCCTCGCCTGGAGGCGCACCTCCAGGCCTCCCATGCCTTTTAAAACACAGGTTTAGAAGACCTTTATTGGGCCAAGAAGTGGAAGAATGCATTCAGCTATTGGAGAAACTGGAAGATGCTAACATTTCCAGAGATACAACAGATGGTTTATGGTGGAAAGATTGCAAAGAAGGACAATTTTCAGTTAAATCCTTTTACAAGGCTCTTTTGAGTGATAGTAGGGATTCAAATCAAATAAAAGGTGTTTGGGGCAATCCTGTTCCCCCAAGGGTAGAGGCTTTTGTGTGGCTGGTGGCTCATGATAGTATCTTAACTTAGCAATCATCTGAAATCCAGAGACTTGCAGCTTGCAAATTGTTGCTATATGTGCAGCACGCAGCCAAGCGGAGGAAACAGTTCACTTATTCTTCTCATGCAATGTGGCAAAATTTATGTGGAAGTTTTTTCTCTCATCTGTTTGGAGTGGCTGCTTTTCATCCCGCGACATCAACAGAGATTTTTTTTCCTTGTGGCCTAAAATCAGAGGAAGCAAGAAAGCCAAAATCTTGTGGAGCTGTATTCCATTTGCAGTGTGTTGGGCCATTTGAAAAGAAAGGAACAGAAGGGTATTTGAAGACAAGTCAAAAAACATCGAATATCTGATAGCAGGAGTGGGCAATATGACTTCAGCCTGGGCCCTAAGTCTTCCAGAGTTTGACCAAGTGCACAAGGCAGATCTGTTGGAGAACTTCTGAAACACTTTGGAATTGAATCCATGTAATTTTGAGTCCTTTTCAGTGTAATTCTGTTAAGCAGATGGTCTGTCATCTAGACAACCAGTATTTTAAGATGTACTGCATTTTTTCAATATAATGAATTTCCTTTTGTTCTTCAAAAAAAAAATCTCATTACATTGAAAAGCAATGGCCCACACCTCTTGTGAGTTGATATGGCGGAGACATCTACTTCAAGAGATAGGCATTCCTATAGGGAAACCTGTCAAGTTGTTCTGTGATAATCAGGTTGCTACTCATATTGCACCAATCCAGTCTTTCATGAGGGGACCAAGCATATAGAAGTGGATTGTCATTTTATAAGAGAAAAGGTGACAAATGGTGATGATGTTACTCCTTGTGTCAAGTTAGAAGATCAGCTAGTAGATTTTTTACCAAGAGCTTGTGTCGTACTAGGATGGATTATATTTGTAACAAGCTGGATCCCTTTGACTTGAGGGGGAGTGTTGAAGTGTATGCTCGTAAGGGGCATTTTTTGTCCTTTTAGTATGGCATAGTATTTCCCCTGTTAAGAATCACTTAACAGGGGACTTTTGTAATTTCTCATATTCAAAAGAAAAGGTTAACAGTTAAGGTTAACAAGGGAGAAGAGCTCAGTTCATATCTTCTTCCTTTAGACCATTTTTCTCTCACATCTTTTCTTCTTGTTCCCTACCGTTGAAAACATCTTTCCACACATTTTCCCTTCTTTTTCTTCCCTTTTTCTCTCTTTATTTTCATGTTATAGTATTTTCTATTCTCCAGCATTAATCAATGTTTCCCTATCTGACCTTAAAAGTAGTCTACATCGACTATCAGTGTGAATAGGAATGGTGATAAGGGATCCCTTTGCCTAATTCCTCTCCTAGCTTGGAAAAAAAATCCTTTAGCCAACCCATTAACTAGAATGGAATATCTTGTATTTTCAGAAATAGGAAATAGAAGAAAAATCAAGAAAAATAAGCAAGGAACTTAGGTTTGAGAGAGAAGAGAGAAGTGAGTAGCAAGAGACATAGGTTGGAGAATAAATCATGGTTCTCATAATGAGCCCCCAATCTCTTATATAGTTGCTGGAAATATGTGAAAATTACAGAAGTGCCCCAAATAAGACAACAGTAATAAAGACTTATAAGAAATTGAAATAGGCCCATAGCATAATAACAATAAGCCCCATAAACTAAATTAAAGAAAAACAGCAACTAATTCCACTTCTACTAATACTTTCAACATTCCTCCTCAAGGTAGCGCTAACTAGCTTGCCTGAAAAGAAATAATATTATAATCTGATAAAAAAGCAAAAAAATAAATGACCATAACAAAGACTCCGCCTAAAAAAAGTTCATATCCCTTGAGAAATTTCACCAAACATGTGCAAGGCAATTTGGTGTTGGAAAATTACAAAAGTGCCCCAAATAAGATGACAGTAATAAAGACTTATAAGAAATTGAAATAGGCCCATAGCATTATAACAATAAGCCCCATAAACTAAATTAAAGAAAAACAGCAACTAATTCCACTTCTACTAATACTTTCAACACTCCTCCTCAAGGTAGCACTAACTAGCTTGCCTGAAAAGAAATAATATTATAATCTGATAAAAAAGCAAAAAAATAAATGACCATAACAAAGACTCCGCCTAAAAAAAGTTCATATCCCTTGAGAAATTTCACCAAATATGTGCAAGGCAATTTGGTGTTGGAAACACTTGAACAAGCCAGTAGCACGCATCACCAAGTGTGTTCAAGTAAAATAACTTAAGTTTATGACCAAATAATCACTCCCCTTGTCTTATATAGTTGCTGGAAATATGTGAAAATTACAAAAGTGCCTTGAATAAGATGGAAGTAAAAAAGACCTATAAGAAACTAAAATAGGCCCATAGGCCATTAGCCCAATAACAATAAGCCCCATAAACTAAATAAAAGGAAAAACAACAATTAATTTCACTTTACTAATACTTTCAATGGAATATGGCATGAATTTAAGTACCCTCCCATCCAACTCCTCCAATTGTCCCCAAATCCACAATTTCTCAGCATTTCATCTAAGAAAGACTAGTTCATCAAATCATTAGATTTCTCTAAGACAAGCTTGCATGCCCATTTTTACCTACCTAATCTTTTTATTTCTTCAACACATTCATTAGTTGCTAGTATCTGATCAGTGATTTGCCTATCCTCAACAAGAGCACCTCAGTTCCCAGCTACTAGTTTCTATAACACCACTTTCAGCCTTAATGAGAGACCTTTAGGCTATGTTTGGTTTGAAGGAAAAGGTAGGGAAACATATACAAGGTTTGTAAAGGTTTCCCTACCTTTCCTTTCTTTTCCCTACTTTTTCCTTCAAACCAAACATAACTTTAGCAATGATCTTGTAGAGGCTACCTACCAAGCTAATTGGTCTAAAAGCTTTCGGGTGTAAGGCTTAAGAGATTTTATGGATTAGGGCTAGGAACACTGCATTTGCCCCTTTATATATGTAGAGAAAACTGATGTGGGCCCCACGGCTGTTGTCCCCACCCCGTTCGTAGGACATGTGCAACTATTTTTAGTCATGTCAGTGTTAGTTCGTAGTCAGCTTGTTATTTCAGTCTTTTATTTGTTTTTTTCTTGCCATGTAAGTATTAAGGGCAGTCCTGTCCTTTCCCCTATGTACTGAACATAACCTATAAATATTAAGAGAGTGGTGGCGGCAGATCGATTGAATCTGTTCCTCCTTTCAAACCTTTCGTACTTCTGTTTCTTCTCGTCTTTTTCCTCCTACTTTTCTTCTACCTTTCCTAAATCTGAAATCTATTAGGATTCAAGGCTGATGGTAGTCTTGATCGACTACTTGGTATCAGAGCCAAGATTAGGGCTTCTCATGTGAGTTTGATCCAGCCGACCACATGAGAATCGCCTAGGGCTGGAAGAATAGAGAAAAAACTCTCTTCGGCTGATTTTTGGAGGTTATCTACAGCAGCAGTCCAAAGATTGGATCAAATCTTTGATAACCAGGAAGAATCAGAGGAAGAGAAAAGGATCAAGATCAGTCCTTGATCAGTACTAGTGCGGCGATCAGAATTTCAGAGGATTTCTGTTCAAGATCAGTTTATTTCAGGCAACGTTGGAAGGTGGCGATCAGAATTCTCTGGGTAAGTCTTATTTTTGTTTCTCTTGAGATTGCTATCAGTCAAGATAGGTTGGACCTATCTAGGAGCGGCCAAACTCTCCTGTTTTCTTGGAAAGTGTTCGTTTTAGGGTTTTCTCTCAGAGGTGATCTATTTTTAGGGTTTGACATTAACCCTACGGCAAGACCTAACTGTTGGGCCGAACTCTCCTATTTTCTTGGAAAGTTCTCATTTTAGGGTTTGCTCTCAAAACCCTAATTTTGTTTCAGGAGTACAGATTGCTCTCTAAGTTGGTTTCAGACCTGTTTCTTGGCTTCGAGCTTTTTTTGGGGGGGTGAGAACTTGTACGAACTACATATACTGTGATTGCCGATTGGTTTCAGATCAGACCTGCACTGGTTTCATACTGATTTCTGATTGTGATCGACTGTTCAAGTGCTGTTTTCTATTGTAATAACCCTAATAGTTCTTAACTACTGATTCTTGACCAAGAATGGAGTTTAAAAATCAGGGAGAAGGTGTTTTTGGGAACAGCGGTCATGGTAGTACATCTAAGAATGGGTTTCAGATTACAATTGTGAGATTTGACGGGTCCAAATACTTGGAATGGGCCCAATCAGCCATGATGGCTATTGGGGGAAGGGGAAAACCTAGCTACCTCTTGGGAGATGTGAAAGAGCCTTCCAAGGATGATCCAATGTATACCAAGTGGGTTCAAGAGAACTACTTGGTTATGACATGGCTGTGCAACTCTATCCAGCCATATATCAGCCAAAATTACTTGTGGGTAAAGACAGCCAAGGAGATATGGGATGTCATGAAAGAGACCTATTCCCAACCCCTTAACGTTGCCAAAGCCTATGAACTGATGTGTGAAGTGAATAATCTTTGTAGAGAACACTGATGTGGGCCCCATTGCAGTGGTTAGAGACTGTAATCAGTCGAGATAGGTTGGACCTATCTAGAAGTAGGGGCCGAACTGTGTTCAAGTTTGTTTCTAGGGTTTGACTTGCCGAACTGTGTTTAAGTCTGTTTCTAGGGTTTGACTGTTGGGCCAAACCCCTTCCCTCTCAGAGGTGATTAGTTTTTAGGGTTTCATATTGCCCTACGACAAGTCTCACTTGTGCGGACTGCTTGGAGAGTGCAGCTGAGAACTTATTTCAGACCCACAGTTGAAACCCTAATTTTGCTCTCGCAGCAGTGGGCCCCACAATAGTGATTTCAGAAAATAGCATCTCAGATTGACAGGCTGCCTGGTACTATGCATGCCGTTGGTTTCAGATCAAATTTCGGATCAGATCAGATTTCAGGTCATATCAGATTTGTGTTGGTTTCGAATCAGTTTCCAAACCTACTTATTTGACTCTGTTTTCTGGTATAGTGACTCTAACAGTTTGTAGCCACTGAATCTTGATCAAAGATGGAGTTTAAGGGTCAGGGAGAAAGTAGTTTTGGAAACCACAGTTATGGTTCTCACTCAGTTTGGGACCAAAAATGAAAGTCCTTAGATCTGATAATGCAAAAGAATACTTTGCTCAGCCATAGACCTCCTACCTTCTTAGCCATGGAGTTATTCACCAGAGCATTTGCCCTTATACACCACAGTAGAACGGTGTTGCCGAAAGGAAGAATAGGCATATTTTGGAGGTGGCTAGAAGCATTATGTTTACCTCCAATGTACCTATTCGCTTTTGGGGTGATGCTATCCTCACGGTATTTTATCTCATTAATCGAGTTCCTTCCTGGGTTCTTGATATGAGAACCCCCTTTTCCCTTCTATACCTAGACGAGGAGTTGTTCATTGTTCCCCTTAAAACCTTTGGTTGTATCTATTTCGTTCAGCTTCTCAGGCCTCATCATTCCAAGTTTGAACCTAAGGCCTCCAAATGCATTTTCCTTGGTTATGCACAAACTCAAAAGGGTTATTGCTGCTTTGATCTGGTTTTAGGGAAACGGTTTGTCTCCATGGATGTCACCTTCTTTGAGGAGACACCCCATTATCCTAGGGTTTCTCCTCAGGGGGAGAGCAGTGAGAGTGGGGTTGTTTTGAGTTTCTTTCCTCAGGGGGAGAGTAGTGAAAGTGGAAGTGGGGCTGGTAGAAGTGGGACTGTTCCTTTACCTATTCCACTGGATAATGAAGGCTGTAGTGGTGAGGGTGGTCAGAGGGAGCCGGAGTTGAGAGTCTATCACAGGCGATGCAGGCAGGCTGATCCTAGTCATCGGCAGTTCCGGCCAGCTCCAGTTCCTTCCGCGGCTCTAGATCCAGAGCCTACTGAGATACCTCTCACTGTTTCCACTTCCCCTCTTGTGGATGACCTTGATCTCCCTATTGCCATTCGCAAAGGGAAACGACATTGCACCACCTCTACAACTCACAGCATCTCACAGTTCTTATCCTATGATCGTTTGTCTCCATCTTACCGGTCCTATCTCACTTCCATTGCCGATGTCCCTATTCCAAAAACAGTGCAAGAAGCCTTATTAGTTCCAAAATGGAAAGATGCAATGCAAGTCGAAATGGATGCCCTGTTGAAGAATAATACTTGGGCACTGGTTGACCCACCAAAAGGAAAGAAACTGGTGGGATGCAGACGGGTATTCACTGTGAAGCATAATGCTGATGGCTCTATTGAAAGGTACAAAGCCCGGCTGGTTGCAAAAGGATTCACTCAGACTTATGGTATAGACTACTTGGAGACCTTTGCCCCAGTAGCCAAGATGACCACCATCCGAGTTCTGTTATCCTTTGCAGCAAATCATTCTTGGCCCCTGTTTCAGATGGATGTTAAAAATGCCTTTCTGAATGGAGACTTACAGGAAAAGGTTTACATGCAGTTGCCTCCTGGATTCTATGATACAGAGACAGGTAGGAAAGTTTGCCGACTGAACAAGGCATTGTATGGTTTGAAGCAGTCACCTAGAGCCTGGTTTGATAGGTTCAGATTAGCCCTTGGAAAGTTTGGTTATGTACAGGCCCAGTCAGATCATACACTATTCATCAAAAGGGCAGAGTCCTCTCTGACACTACTTGCAGTATATGTAGATGATATTGTGGTGACAGGAAATGACAGTCATGAGATTGAGTCCCTCAAACAGCTCCATCATCAAAAGTTTGAGGTGAAAGATCTTGGTGCACTACGGTACTTTTTGGGTATTGAGGTTGCTAGATCCAAGTAGGGGATTTTTATCTCTCAGAGAAAATATGTTCTAGATCTGTTGGCGGAAACTGGAAAGTTGGGTGTTAAGCCGGCTGATACACCCATCGAACAAAATCACAAGATTAGTGCAGAGGGCGGGGAGCCTCTTGAAGACAAAGTTATGTTCCAACGGTTGGTTGGAAAGCTCCTATATCTCTACCTCACTCGGCCGGATATTAGCTATGCAGTTAGTGTTGTTAGCCAGTACATGCACTCCCCTAGAACTTCTCATCTTCTTGCGGCAGAGAGAATATTAGCATACTTGAAGAGATGCCCGGGTAGAGGTATACTGCTCAAGAACAATAATCACATGAGGGTGGAAGTCTTACAGATGTCGATTGGGCTGGGAGTGTTGATGACAGAAGGTCTACCTCTGGATATTGTGCCCTTGTGGGAGGTAACCTTGTTTGTTGGAGGAGTAAGAAGCAGAGTGTTGTTTCCCGCTCCAGTGCTAAAGCAGAATACAGGCCAATGGCTAATGGAGTGGCTGAAATCTTGTGGCTGAGGTCACTACTTGAAGAGTTGGGTATTGACTATGAAAAGCCCTTAATGCTGTATTGTGATAATCAGGCATTTTGTGCGAGAAAGGGTCACATCACAAGAAGTGTGTCTTCCGTACATCACATCTAATATGCAACTCGTAGATATCCTCACCAAGGTTGTACCAAGGAAGAAGTTAGAGACAGACCTATCCAAGTTGGGAATGATAGATATCTACTCCCAACTTGAGGAGGAGTGAAAAGAACACTGATGTGGGCCCCACTGCAGTGGGCCCCACTGTGTTCGTAGGACAGCATGTGTAGTTATTTGTTCTAGTTATAGTAGTGTCAGTTTGAGTCAGTTTGTTAATTCAGTTGTTATTTATTTCAGCTTTTATTTACTTTATTTATTATGTACTAAGGGCAGATGTGTCCTTTCCATTATGTACTAAACATAACCTATAAATAATAAGAAAGTGGCAGTGGCAGATAAGTAAGAATCTGTCCCTCCTTTCAACCACTTGTGTTCTCCTGTTTCTCTCCTATTCTCTCTCCTTTTCTCTCCTTTTATTCTGTTTTGTAAACCTAAAACCTATTAGGATTCAAGACTGATTATAGTCTTGATCTTATACTGTCTTAAACAAGGAGAGAAATCAATCTTTGTCTACTTCTCTACCTTGAAATCCCTGTGGCATGAAATTGACTATCTAGAAACTCTTGAGTGGGAAAGTCCCAAAGATGCACAGACTTATAGAAAGTAAGTCGAGACCAATAGGGTGTTTGAATTTCTAGCAGGCCTGAATACAAATTATGACATTGTGAGGCAACAGATACTAACCAGAGATAGTGTGACCCTCTCTCAAGCATACTCCTTGGTGCATAACAAAGAAACTAGGAGGAAAGTTATGATGCAACATCAGCCTTTTTCCCCAACCCTGGCAGATGTTAAACCTAAGTCAGGAGGTGATACAGAAAGGGACAGGAAGGAAGATAAATGGGATCTGGTATGTGAACAATGCAAGAAACCCAAAGCATACGAAAGATACTTGTTGGAAGCTGCACCCTCATTTAGTCCTAGCAAAACTGAGAAATAAGAAGGGTAATGCTCATGTAGCTGTGAATACTGATTCTGCATCCTCGTCAGGCACAAAAGGCACACCCCTAGAGACCTTAGTCGTTGTTCGGGCTGCCCTTATACAGTTGGAAAAGGAAGTTGGGAGTTCAACTCAGTCATATCAGTCACCATCAGCCCCTGCCACATCTGCATTTGCTCATTCAGGTACTCGAGCCTCAGCCTACCATGCTTCAGCTCCAGGTAATACTGAACACTGTTGGGTAATAGACTCAGGTGCATCCGACCATATGACTAGTTTGCCATTGTTGTTCACTACATATCACTTATCCTCTGGTAGAGATAAAGTATCCATTGCTGATGGCTCTCTTGTTCCCATTTCTGGCAAGGGTGACATAAAGTTATCTGATACTATCTCTTTATCCTCAGTCTTGCATGTTCCTAAACATGATACTAATCTGCTTTCAGTCAGTAGTATTACCAAACATATGAATTGTTCAGTAACTTTTTTCCCTGACCGATGTGTTTTTCAGGACTTGGAGACGAGGAAGGTGATTGGGACTGGCCGTGAGACGAATGGGATCTATCTGCTCGGAGAGAGTTCTCGTTGGAAAGAGTCAGTGGATAAGAAGTCCTTTGTTTCTCAGTTTGTGAGTCTGGTTATGCTCTGTCATAATCGATTAGGTCATTTATCTTTCCGGTCTTTGAAGAGTTTGTTTCCTACTTTATTTGAGTGTTTTGAGTTGTCAAAGTTGAGATGTGAAAGTTGTGAGCTTGCCAAACATTGTAGAACATCTTATTCTTTGAGTAATAAAAGAAGTAATAATTCTTTTGATATTGTGCATGCTGATGTTTGGGGACCATATCACATCCCTTCTATGGGTGGGTACAAATATTTTATGTTGTTTGTTGATGACCATACCCGTTTTTCTTGGGTCTATCTTATGCGTTCTCGAGATGAGGTTCCCGCTCTGACCCAAAACTTTCATCAGATGATTCTAACCCAATTTGGGGTCAAAATCAAAGTCCTCAGATCTGATAATGCAAAGGAATACTTTGCTTAGCCTTTGACCTCTTACTAAATCACGGGGTTATTCACTAGAGAACTTGTCCTCAAACACCACAGCAGAATGGGGTTGCCGAGAGGAAGAATAGGCACATCTTGGAGGTGGCTAGAAGCATTATGTTTACCTCCAATGCACCTATCCGTTTCTGGGGTGATGCTATCCTCACGACAGTATATCTCATTAATCAGGTTCCTTACCGGGTCCTTGATATGAAACCTCCTTTTACCCTTCTATACCCAGACGAGGAGTTGTTTACTGTTCCTCTTAAAACCTTTGGTTGTACTTGTTTCATTCAGCTTCTCGGGCCCTCTCATTCCAAGTTTGACCCTAAGGCCTCCAAATGCATTTTTCTCGGTTATGCACAAACTCAAAAGGGTTATTGCTGCTATGATCCTGTTTCAGGGAGGAAGTCTGTCTCGATGGATGTCACCTTCTTTGAGGAGACACCCTATTATCCTACGGTTTCTCCTCAAGGGGAGTGCAGTAAGAGTGGGGTTAACACATCTGAGGTTGTTCCTTTACCCATTCCATTGAGTGATGAAGGTTGTAATGGTGAGAGTGGTCAGAGGGATCAGGAATTGAAAGTCTATCGCAGGCGATGCAGGCAAGTTGATCCCGATCATCAGTAGTCCAGGCTAGCTCCAGTTCCTTCTGCGGCTCCAAATCTAGGTATTACAGTCCCAGGGCCCACTGAGATGCCTTCCACTGTTGCTACTTCCCTTCCTACGGATGACCTTGACCTCCCTATTGTCGTCCGTAAAGGGAAACGGCATTGCACCACATCTACAGCTCACTACATTTCCCAGTTTCTATCCTATGATCGCCTATCTCCCTCTTACAGGTCCTATCTCACTTCCATTGCTGATATCCCTATCCCCATAACAGTGCAAGAAGCCTTATCAGTTCCAGAGTGGAAAGATGCAATGAAAGTTGAAATGGATGCCCTGTTGAAAAATAACACTTGGCAGCTAGTTGATCTACCCAAAGGAAAGAAACTAGTTGGATGTAGATGGGTATTTACTGTGAAGCATAATGTTGATGGCTCCATTGAAAGGTACAAAGCCCGGTTGGTTGCAAAGGGGTTCACTCAGACTTATGGTATAGATTACTTGGAGACCTTTGCCCCAGTAGCCAAGATGACCATCATCCGAGTTCTATTAGCCCTTGCAGCAAGTTAATCTTGGCCCTTGTTCCAAATGGATGTTAAAAATGCTTTTTCTGAATGGAGACTTACAGGAAAAGGTCTACATGCAGTTGCCTCCTGGATTCTATGATACAAAGACAGGTAAGAATGTTTGTCGACTGAATAAGGCGTTGTATGGATTAAAGTAGTCCCCTAGAGCTTGGTTTGATAGATTCAGACTAGCCCTTGGAAAATTTGGTTATGTACAGGCCTAGTCAGATCATACACTGTTCATTAAAAGGGTGGACTCTTCTTTGACACTGCTTGTTGTATATGTGGATGATATTATAGTGATAGGGAATATTAGTAGTGAGATTGCACCCCTCAAACAACTCCATCAAGAGTTTGAGGTGAAAGATCTTGGTGCACTGCGGTACTTTTTGGGTATTGAGGTTGCTAGATCTAAACAGGGAATCTTTATCTCTTAGAGAAAATATGTTCTAGAGTTGTTGGCAGAAACTGGAAAGTTAGGTGTCAAGCCTGCCGATACACCCATTGAACAAAATCACAAGATCAATGCAGAGGGTGGGGAGCCTCTTGAAGACAAAGTTACGTTCCAACGGTTGGTTGGAAAGCTCCTATATCTCTGCCTCACTCGGCCAGATATCAATTATGCAGTCAGTGTTGTCAGTCAGTACATGCATTCCCCTAGAACTACTCATCTTCTTGCAGCAGAGAGAATATTGGCATACTTGAAGAGATGCCCAGGTAGAGGTATACTGTTCAAGAACAATAATCACATGAAGGTGGAGGTCTATACAGATGCTGATTGGGCTGGGAGTGCTGATGATAGGAGGTCTACCTTTGGATATTGTGCCCTTGTGGGAGGTAACCTTGTCTCTTGGAGGAGTAAGAAACAAAGTGTTGTTTCCCGCTCTAGTGTCGAAGCTGAATACAGGTCAATGGCTAACGGAATGGCTGAAATCCTATGGCTGAAATCACTACTTGAAGAGTTGGGTGTTGATTATGAGAAGCCCTTGATGTTGTATTGTGATAATCAGGCGGCTATTAATATAGCCCACAATCCGGTGCAGCATGACAGAACTAAGCATATCAAAGTTGATCGACATTTTGTCCGATAGAGGGTCTCATCACAGGAAGTGTGTCTCCCGTATATCACCTCCAACATGCGGCTCACAAATCTCCTCACCAAGGCTGTACCAAGGAAGAAGTTAGAGGCAAACCTATTCAAGTTGGGAATGACAAATATCTATTCCCAACTTGAGGGGGAGTGTAGAGACAACTGATGTGGGCCCCACGGGTGTGGTCCCCACCCCGTTCATGGGACAGCATGTGCAACTATTATTAGTCATGTCAGTGTTAGTTCATAGTCAGCTTGTTATTTCAGTGTGTTATTTATTTCAGTCTTTTATTTGCTTTTTCTTGCCATGTAAGTATTAAGGGCAGTCTTGTCCTTTCCCCTATGTACTGAACATAACCTAATAAGTATTAAGAGAGTGGTGGCGGCAGATCGATTGAATCTGTTCCTCCTTTCAAACCTTTGTGTACTTCTGGTTCTTCTCCTCTTTTTCCTCCTACTTTTCTTCTACCTTTCCTAAATCTGAAATCTGTTAGGATTCAAGGCTGATTGTAGTCTTTGATTGACTACTATGTACAATGCCTCTATCATGAAATTCCATGAATACCTCCATCAAATTCTTTTTATGGTATCTCAACATTTTTAATAAATACCCATTGAAAAAAAAAATATTAAGACTAGGAACTTTGGAACTCTCCATCTTGAAGACAGCTTTTCTTACCTCTTCCTCTACAAAATGATTTTCTAAGCTTCTAACTGTCATATCCTGTAAGTCCAACCAATCCTATCCCAAGGCTGTCATTCTAGGAGGGGGAGTTCCACAAATCCTCTTGAAGTCATTCACCAAGATGCTAGCAATTTCCTCTTAGTCCTCCACCTCTCTTCATTCTACAACCAATTGGGCAATGTAATTTTTCTTACTACTAGCATCTGCCATTCAATGAAAATTTTTGGTATTACCATCACCTTCCTTAACCCATTTGTTTCTTGCTTTTTGTTTCTAAAATATCTCCTTCTAAAAACCTCATCTAAATTTTTCAAGTTTATCCTAGATTCCCTTTCTTTCTCCAACAACCCTCCTTCAGCCTCCCTATTGCCTAACTCTTCAATTTGGGTTAAGATTATATTTTTCTTTTCCTCAATTGAACCAAACACCTCCTTGTTCAATGACTTCAATTTTGATTTAATATGCTGAAGCTTTTTACCGAATTTGGATCCTCTCCATGTAGCATTTGTGTCCTCCCACCCAAGGATTAAAGTATCGATATCGGGTATTGTGTCAGACACTTGGATATGGATATGGATACGAATACGCTTTGGAAACACATGGATACAGACAAAAAATATGGAGATGCTTGGATGCGCTGGAAAATGCATATAAATTCTATAAACATATTAATTGTCGAGAGATGCATTGTATTTGGGTTTTTGGAGGTTATAGGTGTATATTTGTAATGTTGATAAATTTTGAGGACTTGTATGTATTTGTTGGAGGAAGAGGGGCTTGTGTGAAATTATGGTATAATTTGGCATTTTGCTTATTTAAGCCATTGGTTGTGTGGGATTAGGGTGGAGTGAGAGTGGATATTTTGCTGTGAATTTGTAGAGAGGTCGGCCATGTATCTCTTGTTCTCATAGTGAATATTTTTCCCTATCTTCTTGTGGATGTTGACTATTGAGCCAAACCACGTTAAATCGTGATGTTTTCTCTATTTCCTCTTCTTACTTTCTTCTTGATTTGATATTCTGCTTTATGTTAGTTGGCATGGTATCAAAGCAGGTTTTGTGTGAGAATTAGTTTGGTGAACTATGGAAGGCTAGCAATCGAGTTACTGTTCACACGAGGTCTATGGTGCTTGAATCCATGAAGTAATCTATTAGGGATTTTTACCATTCAATGAAGAATATTTGTAAGTATTTTTCATCATTTTTCTAGAATTTTATTAGACTTCGAATTGGGTGGTATTGCTTCTCGTTGTTTTTTTCGGAAACCAGGAAAAAGTAACATCAGATTTGGATTTCTGTTGGTTCTCTCTTACCTGGTGGAATCTAGATTTGAGCTTGTAGAGTTCAGGTCGTTTTTATATGAGAAAGAAGATCAAAGGGTCGTTTGGGCAAGGAAATCTGATCTAGTTGGTATATTAGGGCATCTTCCAATCCTTATTCCTAACTCTATTAAAGCTTTATTTGGATTTTTCTCTTTTGTTGGCTCTCTGGAAGGATTTATATTTTCCCTCCTCATCTCATGGGTTATGCTCCCTAGCATTTGAACTAGTTCATATCTTCAAGCAAATTCTGGTTTCTATGTTGCATATCAACTGTTTGATTTATTGTCTAAAAGGTTGGTTGTTGGTCATTTAGCCAAGTCTGGTGTTTTCTTTGGGAGCTTTAATTTTTCGAAGTAGTATTATACAAGGTTCTAAATATCGATATGCCTTTTTTTTTCAAATCCGGTTCAGGGGGCTGGTTTAAGGTTCGTCCACCCCCTAAACCGGTCAAAACCCCGATACACCCTCTATAGGGGCATATCGGGGTGCTCCTGGTACGATATGTATTGGCCGATACGGGCCGATACGGGCCGTTTTTTTAACCTTGGTATTATAGAAGCTCTACAACTTCACTGGTCTATTTATGATTATCAGTACCAGCATGTGATACTGGAGCTCAAGGTGACTATTTGGTGTTCGAGAAAATGCCTCGATGGTGCAAATTTCTACAATGGTTCCCCGTTGTTATGATAAGATCTTGTTTGTGTCTTGGTTTGATATTTGGACTATTTTGGTGAATGATGGATCTATTATCATTGGTCAATATCTAGTTTGTTTACCTCATACATGTTTTTCATGGAAGATGTTTGACGAAATGTTTCAACAATGATCCTTTATTATGCTCATCAGTTTTGAGTTATGGTTGAAGAAATCCTTGGAGTTATGATCTTCTCCGGTGACATGGAACTTTGATTCACGTTATCTAGTTGGCTTTTCGATTGGCCAACTCCGATTCCTTAATTTGGTTTATGGAGTTCATAGTTGGCTTTCCTTTGATCAACTATGAATCTTTGTTCTGGTTTATTGGGTTCAGCATAGTTGGCTAGTGGTTGGTTCTTATAATCTGTTGGCATTTCTTATGTTTTTGTAATTCTGTTGGCATTTCTTATAATCTAGTTGTTTGACATGGTTGGGTCTTCAGTTCAGAGATTGTTATTAGCCTTTTGATGGTTAAATTTGACTTTTTGGCATGATATGTGTTGGTTTTCTGTTGGCCAAATTCAGTTTGGTGATTACTGGATCATGACTTGGCTCTACTTTGGCTTTCCGACACGAGTTCATTCAGCTTTCTAACATCCAACTTTGGTTTCTAAAAGGCCCCTTCAACATCTCAAGTTTCATAGTTACTGCTTCAACAATACACCTATTTTCATGGTGATTGCTTCAACATCCTTCTTGCAAATTCAAGCTGGTTTCCCCACCTTGAGTTTAAGGGAGGGTGTCGAGAGATATAATGTATTTGGGTTTTGGAAGGTTATAGGTGTATATTTGTAATGCTGATAAATTTTGAGGACTTGTGTATAATTTTATGGGAGGAGGGGTTTGTGTGAAATTCTGGTATAATTTGGCCTTTTGCTTATTTAAGCCATTGGTTGTGTGGGATTAGGGTGGAGTGAGAGTAGATATTTTTCTGTGAGTTTGTAGAGAGGTCAGCCATGTATCTTTTGCTCTCATAATGAATATTTTTCCCTCTCTTCCTTTGGATGTAGGCTACCGAGCTAAACCACGTTAAATCTTGATGTTTTCTCTATTTCCTCTTCTTATTTTCTTCTTAATTTGTTATTCTATTTTATGTTAGCTGACATTAATAACACTATATTTAAAGCCAAAATAGCCATAAATAATGTATAATACGTAGGAAATGTATAATCTAATGGTATATGTGAAGAAATATATTACAATTAATATAGTGAGGTGCATAGAAATCATACAATTTTATTGATGGTGTATCATTCAAGAGTCCAAGATCATATTAGATATAATTTTACAAATTAATATATGCACAAAGCTATTACTATTTATTTTCTATTGAAGTTCAAGGCACAAAATATATGCAACTATTATATATGAATTATTTTCTATTTTATTATTTCAATTTTAACATTAACAAAAAAATCAACTAAAAACTAATTCTCAAATGTTTGGTAAACATTATTTTTATTTTTTAAACAATAAACATGTTATTATAAAATGTGATTAAAATAGCAATTAACAATTTATAAAAATATATAATCTTAACTTAAAAAATATTTCAAATATATTAAATTTCAAGATATGTATGATATGCAAATTCATACTTTTTAATTACTAAAATAAATATTCCATTATTAATATTTTTATTTCTATAATTTTGATGAAATAAAAAAAAAAGATTGTTTTGATATATAGAAGTAGATTAGTGGATTTGGTGCAAATTAAAATATTAATTAATGCTTTATAAAAATTTTAAGATACATAGCATGTTCAAATATATAAATTTAAGTACTAGAATAATTATTCTATTATTAATATTTTTATCTGTATAAATTTCATGAGATTAAAAACCACTTTTTTATATAAATGTAGATTTGAGAAATTATTAATTCCATTACTTTACAAGATATTAACTTTGAATATTATTTTTTTAACCTTTAGTTGGAGTTATTGAACATAAATATATGTTATTGTTTGGATCACATGTAGATATTAGAATTGATAAAGTTATTTTATTTCATTTGTTGCCATAAGGTGAAGGTTGGCTTGGTGGTTCAAGGCTGCATTAAGGCTTCGGCGCTGGGTGATTTGGGTTCAAATCACGCTAGTTGCATTTTTTAAATAGAGAAGAAGGTGGAAATGTGATTATGCGATGCATTACACATCTGTATTGGTCGGTAATGTCCTGTATTGGTGCATATTGGCAACACGATATGGGTGTGTATCGCCCCGATTCAGGGGATGCGGGTCCAGTTGTAGTGTTTGCCATATCCCCCTGGTTGATACCAATATGATATGCCCCATATTGGACATATCATGTCTATATTTAAATCCTTGCTCCCACCAATCATAAATATTTCTGGAGGATGGGTGAATTATCCATTTGTTCCAAAATCTAAAAGGCTGCAGGATTCTTACACATAGATCTTTATGAATTGAAGCTTGGAAATAAAGCAATGATCTGGAATTAGGACGAGTCAGGACTGACACCCTAGACCATTCTAGTGATCCTCTTAATCTATGCTAAAAAAATTTATCCAGTTTAGAGCAATTGAGATTAGATTGGAAATTGGACTAAGTGAAACTTACATACCTGCAAGGAATTTCATGCAAAAGATGGGTGGTATTAACAAAAGAATTGAAACTCCTCATGCTAGTTGATATGACTTAATTGGGGCTGGTAGTTTCATAAGAAAACCTAATGACAATAAATTCCTCACCAATTAACCAAGGGCCCTCCCGCAACCCAAGAAGGATCCAAGGTCCAACTTGTATTCTTGGCCTTCCAAATACTTCTCACCCATCTGGTGCTTAAATCGGGAAGTTTGAAGTCCTAATAATGCTCAAATACTTCCACATTGTAATTATGCTCTCTGAAGCTCCCCAAGAAGGATCCAAGGTCGAACTTGTATTCTTGGCCTTCCAAATACTTCTCACCCATCTGTAGTTTGTCTTCATGAATGTTGCAACATTTCTATGATAGTCATAACATATAGTTTCCACTTCATATGCTGTATCCATCAAAACCAAACTTAGTACCAATATTCTAAAATTTGCGTAGCACAAAAATCCTGAGTGAAATTCTATTCAAAATACCAGTCTTGAAAAATATTGTTACTTTCATAAACTTCGATGGAGAGCTGATATTCACTATCCCTAGATATTTACGCTCAGGGGTGAGCATTTGGTTTGTTTGGTTAAAAACTGAACCGTATAAACCAAAATTTTAAAATTGAAATAAAAAAATTGAAAACCGAAACCGAATTACAAGAAAACCAAAATTTTCAGTTCAGTTTTTGGTTAAAACCAATTTTCATTAACATAAATAAATATTATATATTATAACATATAATATATAAATATATTTATAATATAATATATTATGAAACTGAATTTCATTATAATATATTATATATTACATGGTGCTATATAATGAAATTCGATTAATTTGGTTTTTTCAGTTAACTGAATTTCTAATTTTGAAAACCAAAATTTTAGGCTGGGATTTTCGGTTTTAACCAAATAATGCTTACCCCTATTAACACTAACCAACTTGTAGCTTGTACAATTGGCATAAAGCAGGTATTGATGGTGATATGGAAGTGCATGTATGGGTTTTGAAGTTAAAATTAGTTGGGTTTAGTATTTTTCCCTTCAATATTCTAGATAGGAGAAATATATTTTCTTTTTTCTTATTGGATTTCTGTGGATGAAAAAATGATCTTCTTGGCTTCATCAACTAATTGATGGACCTACCATCTATATCTGTCATCAATCTTTGTCAGCAATCATGTTTAACGGTTGTCATAATTTTTTTATGGATCCTGCTTTCTGTTTATACTACTAAAATTTCTTTTCATTGAACCAGGTAGCTGGACATTTTACATATGGTGTCATGGCACTCTCGGCTGCTACTTTTATGTTCTGGAAGTTTTTTGGTACACAAATTCTACCTGCTGCTTTTCATCAAGGAGATTCACTCTCTCTGGCATTGCAGCTTTCCTGCAGTGTTTTGGTATGGTACTGAGAATTTTCATCTTGTATTGGATGTATCTCATATATGTGTGCGCATTCAGTTTCTGGAGACTATTTCTATGTGTTCATGCTGGTGTAATATTATGGCCTCTCCTTATTGATCTTATAACAGTAGTTCCTGGTAATAATAAAATCTTATCAGCTTATCTCATTAACTGCGACGCCATCTATCAACCTCTTTGACACTGTAATATTATGTGCTCATGCTGGTGTAAAATTTGAAACTTGGTCTCTTATGCCAACAAGAGAAACCATACTCTGCTTTAAGTGATGGTTGATGATAGGAAAAGCCTAATCCCATAAAACAAGCTACCTTCTTGGACACTTTCCATGCCCTTTCCCCTATCTCCATATGGAACCCTACCTTCTTCCCTCCTTCCAGTATCAAATTCCATTGGTAATCCAAGTGTAGCTGGAATTGGAGTAATCGAGGGGGGGGGGGGGATGGCAACATCATTTAGGCTTTCAGTGGACCTATAAAGGCAGAAATTTGGCTATTCTCACTGGCATACATATTGCTAGAGACTTGGGTATTTCATGTCTGTTGTAATTCAGTGTTATGGTGCCATAGGGGAAATTTGGTATTTTGGTTTTATTCAATCTGAGCTGGACACAAACTAATATAAATAAAAACATGAGCATCACCAGCCCAAGTATTCGAAGTCTCCAAACCTTTTTTTTATCCTATTTCTCTTCTCCTTCCTCTTTTCTCTTTTCTTCTTGTTCCTCACTGAATCACATGGTACCAGAGCACATTATTGGGCATCCATAGCAACCAGATCGATTTTTTTTCATTGCCACTTGCCTTTCTTGGACTAAGACACGAAGAACGCCAAATCCAATTGATCTGATCAGTTTCTCTTCTTCTTTTTTTTTCTCTCTTCTTTTGGTCATAGTACCAAGAAGAGTGTTTATTGGTGGTAGCAGAATGCTGTGAAAGATTAAGAGTTGTTAAGAGGTGCGGACCTTCTGTTCATAGTAACGATGGATCATGGGATCCTCTTTCAGTGAGGTATGTACTGTTCCATCGATGCAGTGGATGTACTATGAGCATATGATGATAACAGTTGGTGTTTGGGACTGTGTAATCAGCCTTGTGTGAACTTTCCATGGCTCTCATGAGTCAGTTAGGGTTCTCAAAGAACCATTCAACCTAAAAGCTTAAGCTGTTAGATGAGGTCCTTGAATAAGTTAATATTCTCTAGCACGCCCCCTTAAACGAAAGCCCGTTGGTCTTGAAGTGTGAACAAGCACAGGCCCACCCATACCTTGTGCTGAAACTTAATTAATTATAATGGGAGTAATGAGAATCGAGAACTAGACCACTTGGTCAAAAGTGGCTCTGATACCATCTCAAAGAACCATTCAACCTAAAAGCTTAAGCTGTTAGATGAGGTCCTTGAATAAGTTGATATTCTCTAACAAGGGTTTTATACTCTGTTCTTTGGATCTGTGTGCTGAGTTTTAGAAGGAGGCTTACCCCTGGTTTTTTTTTTTTTTTTGACTTGGTTGTGTGATCCATTGTCTAAGGAAACCAAATTATATATTACAAGGGGGAAAGTTGGTTATATCAATGGGAAGTTGAAAGAACCTAAGACTGGGACTGCTGAACATGACAAGTGGGACAGGAAAATAGTATGGTTACATCCTGGATTCATGGTCTATGCATCCACAGGTGAAAAGAACTTCATGGTTATGTCTGATGCTTTGACAAAGCAAGGGGTGGGAAGGGATCAACTCTTCTGGGTTGTTTTGTAATTTCTGTATTCTTCTGTCGTCCTAGAGAGAACTAAGAGAGTTTATCTCTCTCTGAGATGTTCATTTCTATCTTTTTCATTAATTAATGAAATTTACTGGCTATTGATTAAAAAAACTTTATGTGGGCAGATTCAGCTTGTTGGATTTGAGAGCAAATTAAATCGACCTATTCTGAACAAAGACACTATGCCAAGACTTATTAGCTGCAAGTTGAGTCTTCCACTTGTAAGCAGGGAGACCATAGTTTGTCCACTTATTATGTTGCTCTTAGTTATGTTTGGAGAGAATGAGACTACCAAAGTATTGAGTAGAAGAATGATGATCAATCCAAATCTTAAAAGAAGCTTGTATCTCAGCAACGAGTTTTTCCTTTCTATTGGGGCTGAATCCTGTGTATGAACTTATTTGGGTTCAGATTTTGGGACGTAGTGAGCTTCCCTCAGTTCCAAAAGTGTATGCTCTAGTCCGATTAGAGGAAAATAAATGGAGTGTAATGAATTCTTCTTCAACAATCCAGTTTACGTGGTTAAACACAGCTTTTATCTAAAAGAGTGGATTCCTTTGCCTTAATGCTCTAGACTAGACAGGCAGAGCTGAAGAATAACTTGCATGAACCTTCTCATCTTGAATCTTCAATTTGTGTAGTGTTATCAGCATCAACAGTCATGCATTATCATACATATTTGTATTGATCTCTCTTCCAAGTCAAAACTGTATTCCTAATATCCTTGGATGATATTTCATAATAGTGTCCATTCCTAAGAGTTAATTTCATCCTTTCATGGATTTAGTTTGATCTTATGGAGACCTTGTATCCAACTAGTCCTGTCCATGCTAACCTCTATTTCTCAAGTGCAGGTTATTGCTTGCCCATGTGCCCTTGGCCTAGCAACACCTACTGCTGTCTTGGTAACTTATCCACAAACTGAACTCTACTTTTTTGTATAATGGTGGTTATCTTGCTTCATACATGCCTTGCTAGCACTAGAATGATCTAACTTTACATTATTTTTCTTTAGGTTGGAACTTCACTTGGGGCAACAAGAGGGTTGCTTTTACGTGGTGGTAGTATCTTGGAGAAGTTTGCATTGGTGAACACAATTGTGTTTGACAAAACAGGGACCTTGACAGCTGGAAGACCTATTGTGACTAAAATTGCTATTCCTGAATGTGAAGAAGACAAAAATGCAAAGTTGAGTCCAGACAGAAATAGTTACATTCTGGTGCTATTCTTGGAATGGGTCTTCCCTATGCATATGCTTTTTCCATTTTCTTGCGGTGTAGTATTTGTTCATTCCCAACTCATGTTAGAAAATCTGGGCTTTCTTTCTTGCTTTCCTTTTTTTATATTTAATTTTAACACTCCCCATATGTATGCCAACTTGATGATGATGATGATCTGAAGGATGGTGTTATTTCTTGTCCAATTATCTAACTGTTCCTCCAACAAATGTATTGTTGTGTGTTCTAGATATTTTGACAAGGGAAAGCAGTTTTGGATACATTTGGTAGGGGTTTCTTCTATTATACCTGGATACCTCTTCAAGGGTCCCATATTGTGTTGGATATTCAATTCTCGTTGTAAATTCTGTATCTGGAATATTGCTAGCAGGACATCCAGAGGGAATGGGATATACATTTTGTAGAAAGAAAATTCTAGGGAGAAACATCCAAAGGTAATGGATGCTATAACCAAAAGTGAAAGAGTTAGAATTACTAAATTTCCACCTTGAAGGGCAGAAGTGTAGGATGTAGTATGGAAGATATTATTAATAGGGAGTTGCTTAGGGGAGACAGTAAGGTGTTTCATTTGTACCACTCTCTGGTTATCCCCTAACTAGCTTTATTTGTAGTTAGGAAGCGGAAGCTCACTCGCTTTAGTAGTTAAGGCGAATGAACACAGAAAGCACAATAGCATGGTTTTTTTCTTTAAGGAGAGAAGAGAGAGGCAGAAAGTAGCATTGAGTAGGGATGTTACAGTTGTGGTATAGATGTAAACACAAGAGAAATGAAAATGGTGAACACAGTCTGCAGTCCTCTCTGTTTAATCAATTCACCCTGAGGTGATTGTGACCTAAGTAAATAAATGAATTACTTAGAAATTTTGTTAACAAATCTATTGCCAATTTTTGGGTTTTCTATCCATTTGATACTCTTTCATTTTGCTAGAAGGGCTACTTGTTTTGCAAGACAATAGGAAGTTTTCTTAAAATTCTGTTGCAGCAATTCTGTGGTAATAGCCCAGAGAAGGTGAATTTTTACCAATGGTGTCTGCCGTCTGCTCATTAGATTAGCTATGGAGTTCTTTTTGAAGCATAATCCCAAACTTCCCTTATGGAGATACAGAAGCATATTGATGATGTGAGGAAGCTCGGACAAGATCTAGATGATGTGAAATTCTTTCTTTGACTCGGAGGACTGAATTGCATGGTGTATGAACTAGCAGCTGTGGGGCTAAACCTTAGAGACAGATTGTGTTGGAAGCATAACCCCCAGATTGTATTGCAAGGCTTTTAAAGAAACAATAATAAAGCTGAATCTTCCTTTGAGCCAAAAAGAATTCCATTGACTCAGCTATGGAATTCACTTTGAAATAAGGTATTGGCTACATCTGTTTGGGCTCCCATTCCATATCTGGATGCACCCTGCTCTTTCAAAGATAACACTGCATATAGGGGTTCAGTGGAGATCGACAAAGAGATAATTGCCCTTTTGAATTTGATGGCTGCTAGACTTAGAATTATAAGAGATCTAGGGCCTGTTGTACAAGCTATTAGCATTATAGCTTCTTGAGGTTAGAATGATTTTTTACATGTGGACTATCAAGCTAAAGGCAGGAAGCATCAATGGAAACTCTCATCTTTAACCACCACATGTCTAACCTAAGTTCATTTACTGGATGGAGCTTGTAAAGTAAGCAGGTGCCAGTTGTAAACTTTTAAGTCTGAAGAATCATGGAGGGATGCAAGACATAAGAAATGAGTTTGTGTAAATAATCAAAGAAGGATGAGGTTGGGTGAGATAGCTTAAAATTTAAAAGTTGAATCAACAATGTGATGTGTCATCTTATGCTGACCATGGGACCCACAAGGTACGAGGTCTTACTGTGAGGGACAGCTTAGGTACTACAGCTTTTTCTTTGAATAAGAAGGATGAAGTGGTGGCTTTGGCTCTGAGTGAGGAATTGGTCTTGTGGTTTAATTCTGTATATTGCATTTGACACTTCGCAGCATTCACCGAAAGTGTGGAGGTGGAAGGGGGAAATCCAACATGGAACTGGGAGTATCAGATATTTCTTCCATTGAGACCTTCCTGTTGTATTGTTATGGGAAGATTTGGAGACTCATGTATAGGTGGCAATAATGAAGCTTTCTTTCCAAGAGGTATGCATCATGAGATGGGTGGACACTGTCAAGATATCTTCATGAACAAATTTTTATAAGCATACATGGAATTTTCCTCTTAACCATCCTCCCCAATCTCTGAGGAGGAATTGCATATTATTTCAGTTAGTGGGGAATCACCAGTGCTAAAACCAGTCTAGGTGGTGAAGTGCTTCTTGATTTTCCCATGCGGTCTTGGATTGACAACAAATAAGAGGCTAGACATTGCACCAATAATGCCATCTTCAATTGGATGTATTGAAAGTATGTTAGCAATAGAGAGATGAAGAGATGGAGGCTGAGATGATCATTCAATTCTTTTCAAGATTAGCTAAGACTGGGATCAGAAAAGATCTAGTTGGGTGCTTATCTTCAGCTATCTTGGTTTTTGATGATCTAGGGGGTGTGTCTGGGATCACAGTTGTTCTTGCAGCTCATGATCTCTTTATACCCCCCCCCCCCCGCAATGGTGTGGTTGTTTGTTATGTGCTTTTATATATTTTTGGGTAGGTGTGGTTGTTGAGGATGTCTATTTGGAGGATTTTTGTATTGGGTGCACTTTGGCTCTTGTAGCTGATCCATTTTCAAGGGGATAGAGGTCCTGCCTTTGTACAATCTTTTCTTTTGTAATAAATTATGAAAGACAAAGCATATTCCGCTTAGTTGTCTCCTTTCAGTTTGAGGTCAGATTGACATGCTTGGGAAGAGGAGCTAGGAAGTATATTTCCAATAACTTCTTTTTATGATGTTGATCAGCAGGTTATAGAATCCTTTTCAGTTGAGAATATTTTGGGAAGCCAATTCCTCCTAGGACAGAAGCCTTTTGGGTGTTAATCATATGCCCAATAATCAATAATCAAAAAGGTTGTGTCTCAGTGATTTAAAAGGCGCACAGGCGAAGCACACTTTAGGGTATGTGCCTTGCCTAGGTTCCAGAAGCAGCACTTTCAAAAGGTGTGCACCTGATGTGCCTTGCGCTTCAGCCCAAACACACACCTTTGAAAATTTGTGCATTTTTTCCTATTTTTTTATGCTTAGCAGCTGGGCCCGAGAACACCATATTTGCTAATGTTGCTCATTCATTCATCCTAATAAAAGATACTTTTAAAGACACTTAAAGTTTTTTGTAAAAACATTTTTTATAGGGATTAAAAATTTAAGACCCTAATATGGACTTGTTTGGGCTTGCTTCAAGGGACTTAGTACAAAGGTGGCCTGTAGAATCAAGAATGCATAATGTTTAACACCACATTAGCTATTTGAAGTAATGCAATTGGGAAGGGTGTTAACCAATGTTTATGGGCCGAATGACTATTAGAGAGAGGAGGAAGTTATGGGAAGAACTGGCTGATATAAGGGGATTTTGGGAAGGACCACGGTGTTTAGGAGGTGATTTCAATGTAATCAGATTTTTGGAAGAAATAAATAGTCCTAGGCAGAGGTCGATATGAGAATGAGGAAATTTAATCAATTTGTGTATGCTTTTGAACTTAAAGAGATCCCATTGTCACACAGTTGTTTTACTTGGTCCAATCTCCAAGTGAATCCTATTTGCTCTAAGTTGGATAGATTCTTATGTTCAAATGATTGGGAAGAACATTGGGGGAACTTGATCTCTATAGCACTTCCAAGAGTTACTTCCGACCACTGGCCTATTGTAATTTGTAAGGAGTTGGGAAATGCAAGACCTGCTCCATTCAAATTTGAAAACATGTGGTTAGGGCACCCAGGCTTCATTCAGAAAGTTAAAAGTGGTGCTTAGAGAGTAATCCAACATTGGAATGGAGTGGAATGAGGTTTCAGAAGAAGCTCCAATATCTGAAAGATAGAAACAAGGATTGGAATCTCTTAGAGTTTGGGAGACTAAAAAGCAATCTGGGACTGCACAAATTGAAGTCTTGGATATCAAAGAAGGGAGGGGATGCCTTACAGAAGAGGATAATGAACAAAGATGGAAATTGTGCAAACGGTTAGAGGATTATTTGCTTAATGAGGAAATAAGTTTGAGGCAAAAATCAAGATGCAAGTGGCTGAAAAAGGGAGATAGAAATACCAAGTTTTTTCCTGCTGTGGCAAGTGGAAGAAGGAGAAGGAATTTTATCTCGAGTCTAGAAATTGAAGGGGTAACAGTATCCAATCAAAGAGAAATTGTCGGGGCCTTTGCGGATCATTTTAGGTCTATATTTAGAAGACCCCTAAATAATAGGGTGTGGCTTGAGGGGTTGGAGTGGCCAACTTTGAAGTTAGAGGATAGGGAGTGGCTAAAAAGGAAATTTGACTTGAAAGAGATAAAGGAGGCAGTGTTCTCTATGGATAGATCAAAGGCACCAGGCCCAGATGGATTCATGATGGCTTTTAATCAGGATTGTTGGGAGGTACTGGAAGAGGACCTAATGCTGGTATTTGATGAATTCCATAATAGAGGAGTGATTAACCTTGGGTTGAATTCCACATTCATTGCCTTGGTGCCCATGAAAAGAGATGCAAACCATTCGAGGGCTAAGATTATGTGGCGATGTGTTAGGCCTGCAATTTGTTGGACTATTTGGGAAGAAAGAAACTCACGGATTTTTTCAAAAAAGGAGAGATGTTTGGAAGTAATAGTGGAGGTTATTCATATTAGGGTGATACATTGATTGAAAACTTTGGACATGTTTGCAGAAAGAAGAAGCAAATTGCAGAATCAGCCCCAGCTATGGTCTAAACTGAATTTTGATGGCAGCAGTGTGGGCAATCCAAGGCCCTCCGGAATAGGGGGAGTTAGAAGAGATAAAAAGGGAATCTGTTAGCCATGTATTCTGGTCCAATTGGGGTGGGAGATTCCTTGAGGGCTGAGATACTAGCAGCTCTTGAAGGGGTACAAAGGACTAAAGACGTGAATATTAATAAATTGATCATAGAAGGAGATTCTGAAATTGTGGTGATCTGGCTAAAAGAGGACAACTCTAGGCTTTAGAATTACAGCAATGAAAAGAGGAAATTTAAGTGGCTGACTAAGGACCTTGAAGTTCAATGTACATGGGCAAAGAGAAGTGCAAATTCATTGGCAAATGGTCTAAGCTAGTCAAGGGGTGAACAGAAACTCTATTTTCTGGGTTTTGTTGTAATTGCTTTATATTTTGGGTGTATCTTGGCTGTATTCGGGAGTTAAGAGTGTTTAGTTCCCTTATTCTGTAATTTTCTCAATCCTTTAGTAAAAGTTACTGTTATTGATAAAAAAAAGTAATGCAATTGGGAAAAAAAATAAAGAGATTAAGAGTTTACATGCTTGAATATGTTTTTTATGTTATGCTTGATTTTATTTTTAAATTTTCATATTAAATATGTTTTACATGTTATGTTTATGTATTTTAATTTGAGATAATAGGTTTTTTAAAACATTTATTTTAAAATTTAAGTTTATATTTTTTATTAATATTTTGTTTAGTCTTCTTAATATTTTGCATTTTTTTGAATATTTTACCATTTTTTTTTTGCATTTTTGTGCCTTGCTTCAAAAAGGCATGTGCCTTGCCTTATGCCTTGCACCTCAGGCACAAAATGGCCCTTGTACTTTTTTTTTGTGCCTTGCTTCCAGGTTCTGGAGTCAAGTGGCCTGGGTTCCTTTGCATCATTTTAGTAGTTGTAATAAAAGGTTTTGTGATAGTTGATTGTTTCCAATGTTTATGTTTACAACAGTTCTTTTTGTCAAGACTAGTATATTTTAAAATCAATTACATGCATAGTCAAGATGCATAAGGTTTACTTCATAAATTTCCTGAGTAAATATTGAGTGTATAATTCAATGAAAGAATCAAATTCATGATTCAAAGACAATTAAATAGCAATAATAATTCACAAAATCACAATGATGTAACAATAGTTAAATTCACTTTAACAACAATTAGATCTCAATCCTTTCATTTTATCATTTATTCTATATTATACCTTTGCTTTGTTTCAACCATTGCTTGTTTGTTTTTGAACATTACCAATGGTCATATTGAGCAATTATAATCTGTGAATTCATTTCTAGGTTTGTTAATTACATGCTTAAAAGCCTGTCAAGCACAAGAGATAGTCATTAGAAGAATTTGAATCAGTGTTTTCTAAGATTTTTTCTCACTCTTGCTATGATGTTTAGACAACTTTATTTGTACAGTTAAATAATAGTTTTGCTCAGAAAAACAACTTTTTGGCATGCTCCTTCCTATAATCTTATTACATGGATGCTGACAAACGAAGGTATCTGGAAATAATTTCTCAACTATTTAGAAGATGAAATCTTTAACTTTGTTTTATTTTGCTAAGTGGTATATTAGGCAGTATTGCATGGGCATGGATACAGAAGTAGTATCTGATGCATGCCAAAGAATCTGGCTGGGCAAGATGAAAAAACAAGGACCAATGTACATGTTATAGAAAATATAAAATATTAAGGTAGTCCTTGTTTTGAATCCTAACATTATATATCTAAAAGAAATCATAGCTTTGTTATTTAATAACGTTTTACAGGAAAAATGGCATTTATTGTGATATTATTTGTTCATACATGCCAACTAAGCATGTAGATAAAGAAAAATTTTACACTGTTCCTCAAGAATCAACGGAAGTAGAAAATAAGCAATTGATACGGTAGATGATGTATCTTATGAATCATGATGATAATTTTCTGAGTTGGCTATTTCAGTATTAACAAAAAAAAACATCTCCTGGTGCAGAAAAAATTCAGACCACAAGTGGTCAGAAATGGAGGTTCTGAGGTTAGCTGCAGCTGTTGAATCAAATACTATTCATCCCATTGGAAAAGCTATTGTAGAAGCTGCTCGGCTTGCTGGTTGCCAGCATGTGAAGGTAATTCCTCTTTTTCCTGCCTGCACTTAACTGAATCTTTTTTTTTTTTTTGTGGTATTTCCTTCATGCTGAATGTGTCACATTTAATCCATGCAATGACTTGTCTGGCATCTGTAGATCACTACTTGGATGTCCCTCCACCTCAACCTGCTGGAAACCTAGCATCAGCCTAAGGCTCTTGTGCAAAGCCATAATCATTAGTTTCAATAGACTCTTGATCACAAGTAGGGCCAGAATAAACCACTACAGTCTCTCCAACATGCCCTCTGAATACTCCTACAATACCTTGGAGTCATAGATTCCCCAAAACACATCCATCAAAGTTGAGTTCACTAGATATTTGTACAGAACCACTGCCTGTGTATTGAGTATGAACTTGCAATGTCCTGTCTTTGATCACAGAGTCCAAAGACATACATCTAAGGTTGTGTTTGGACAAGGTTCAAGATTTGTGATTTCAAAGCCCAAAAGCACAAAGCCCCAATTTTTTATCTTCAAAGTGTTTGTCTTTAGGTTATTATGCTTCTAAAAGCAATTCTTACCAAATTCTCAAAATCACTTTTTGGTTCATTTTTGTTTCCCACAGCCCAAGGCTCAAAGGAAAAAACTTATCCAAACAGAGCCTAAATTTGTCCTCTATAGATTCCAATTAGCCACTCTAATGGTGACTACGCCAGTAATGATCTCTCTGTCCTCAAGACTATAACAGAGAAGATTCTAGGGTTCCTCCCTTCCAAGATGCTCCAATGAATAACTTCTTGTGCAGTCCTGCACACATGCTTCCCTCTTGGTGTGAATCTAGGAGAAACCATCCCTAAACAGTCTCAGATGTAAGTGGATGGTTGCCACCAGTGAGCAGAGAACAGTACAGGGCTATTCCAAATATTAACCATTGTTTATGTGTGGTGAACTTGCTTCATGTATTTGTGGTGGAATACAGTTGGCTAATGATTTATAAAATAGAAATAAAGCATAAAGATGAAAGTGGAAGGGAGGTTCTTTTTAGTTTTCTTCCAATCAGTTTTGTTCTATAAATAAATATTCAGTATCATTCTTTTATTGCATATTTGCAATCAATGTTAACTTATTTATACTCAAAAAAATGTATATTAACTTATTTATGGGATAACATCAATATCATAAACGTTGAATATATCTTTCTTCTATGGACTAGTGAGCACCTAACCACCGACTAGTCATTGCATTCAATAGAGAGGCCAAAACAAGTGCCAGCCATTGCTTCACTACATATTTGTGACATCCAAGACTGACCTAGATCATGATGAATATGGAAAACCTGGTGCATGGATAAGTGGATGTGTCGTGTCATTGCTTCATCCTGAGGGTATGGTTTTCTGGAGTTAAGACAATTTTCTTTTCCCAATATAATGAAGTGATATCCATCTTTCTGCAGAAGTTTTTCTGGACTAGGAGTAGAGCTGTGATGTGGGACGGGCTGCCCGTGGGCCAGCACAACCTACTTGCTATAGTAATCAGGCCATGCTTGGCTTAGGGGTCCAAGCCCATGCCATGGCACAGCCCCCCACCCCCCACCCCCCCACCACCACACACACACACACTCAGTTTTACTATACTATTTCATTCCAATTTCATTGTAATTTTTTTCAGTTTCTATTTATCATTTCATATATGAACAATTGTATACATTAAAATTCATATGGAATAAAACTTTAAGATTTTTTTTCAATTTCTTGTCTATCTTCTTAATTTTTTTTAGTTAATTTTTATTATTTTTAATTTTTTGTCATTTTTTACTAATCAAAAACAACAAAAAATTGTGAAAAATTAAAAAATCATCAGGTCCATGGTCTGGCCTGGCATGGGCCCGCTAGGGTTCAGGCATTGGGTCATGCTGGGCTCCCCCTCTTGGCAGATTCACGCCAAGAATGCATGGCCCACACACCAACACAGCACAACCTGCTACAGGGTGGGTGGCCCAAAAAGGTGGGCCATGCCAGCACCTGCAGCATGTTATGGATGCTAGAGCCATGTCATATTTTTATTTTTCTTTGATAGCTAAACAAGATAATTACAAGATCTTTGTATTATTGAAAATATCATTTTCTCAAAACAAAATTATTGAAAACATCATGGTACATGAATACATTTGTTTGGTTTTATATCTTTCTGCCAGTTCAACATTTAGGTACTGTGACTATTATTTTAGTTCTTTTCCTGACAATTTGTTGCCACAGGTAGTGGATGGAACATTTAAGGAGGAACCTGGATCTGGTGCAGTAGCAACCATTGGCCAAAAAAAAGTCTCTGTTGGAACTTTAGAGTGGGTTCAAAGGTATATTTGTTATTTAATCTCATTGTATTAGGTGGGGTGGAAGTCTTTTATAGGATGGAGAACGAGTATTATTTGTAATATCAGATTGAAGGATTCAAAGAGAAACCTTAGAGAGAAGAGAGAAGAGAAGAAGAAAAAGGAAAGAATAATAACAGAAGAGAAAGTTGGTTGAATGTGAAAGAGTATGTTTATTAACCCTTCTGCCCTCTATTAATATTAATCCAATTAAGGTAGCATTACTAGTATTATCCATGCTTACACTGGTAAAAGGAAAAAAATACACCTTTAACAGCCAGCCAATATGTAATAGAATTAGCAACATATTAAAAAAGAAAATGTTTTCATCGTGATAATGTTGTCAGCGTTTGTTGTCATTTCTTTAGTTATTTCCTAATAGATTGTATATGCATCAAATTTAAGTACAAACCTAGTTTAGCTATTCTGCAGTCCACATATATTGATCTTTCTCTGAATTGCTTCTTAAAGTGCTCCTGTGATTTTTCTGCTGCATAACCATTTCCCTTTATCCCTTGTTTACCAACTGGAAATTTGAAATTATACAAACAGAATGTGTGTCAGAACCTAATGCATGATTCCTATAATAATTGCAGGGACATGACCATTATCTGTATGAATACCATAACAACAGTTGTAAATATTGAAGGGAAACATTGAAATCTCATTTAAAGATCCCCCCCCCCAAGAAAATGAAAAGAATAAATCAAAGAAAAAAGAAAAAACTAAGGTTTCACAGAAGTGACATATTAGTGAAAACCTAAGAATCTTACATTTGTAGCCATTCTGTATGACATAAATATGGGCAGTCCTACTGATGAGACACCTCTTGAATAGCCATTTCCAATCCCATTCCTAAGCAAAGGAATCCAAACTAATAAACTTTATGCTGATTTCAAGATGGGCAAAATTTAAGATCTGATTGGAATGATTTTGGGTTGTTGAGTAGCACAATAGGTGTACCATCAAGGCATCAATTGGGTGGTCTAAAGTTATACAGAATATTATGTGTCCTGTATTTTTTTTTTTGATAAATATTATGTCTGCTGTATGTTATACTACCTCTTTCACTTCAGATTATGTGATGGCATTTCTTTACTACAGGCATGGAGTGGATGGGAACCCCTTTAAAGAGGTTGAAGAATTTAAGAATCAATCCATTGTCTATGTAGGTATCGATAGTTCTCTAGCAGGTCTTATTTATTTTGAGGACAAGATCAGAGAAGATGCTAGTTATGTGGTTGAGTCGTTGTCTAAGCAAGGAAAAAGCATATACATGCTTTCTGGGGACAAGAAGCATACTGCTGAGTATGTGGCATCAGTTGTTGGTATTTCCAAGGAAAAAGTAAGAATTTTGCAATCATTGTCTTTGTTTAGAAGTAAAAAATGCGATACATTGCAACAAATTTTACTCAATTTTGCAATCACTTCAAAGATCTTTTTTTCCGGGCCTCTTTCACTTGACTTTGAAAATTACTAGAATTACCTTTGGGTAGTCACACTTTAAAACTTAAGGCATTTCACAAATTTTAGTCCAATAGCACCAAAACATTGAATGGGTTGGATCTCAATTATGCAAATGACAATCTAGCATTATGATCAAGCTTTCTTGTTTAGGGGTGTAAACGGATCAAATTCAAATCGGATCAGGCAATATCCGAATTTGAATCCGATATTCGAATTCAATTCGATATCTGACGGATATTGAAAATTAATATTCGAATTCAAATCCAATTTAATATTCGAATATTCAATTCAATTCGAATTCGACTAATTAATTATTTTAGGTAATTAATAAATATATAAAATAAATATTTTATTTATATAAAGTATATAAATATATAAATTATTTATATAATTTAATTATTATATATAAATTATATAAAACATTTAAAAATTTTATATATTATATATAAGAATTAAATAAACTGTCGAATTCGGATACTTATCGAATCAGGTCCTATCCGAATTTGAATCTGATTTAGCTATTCGGTATGAATAGGATATCCGAATTCGACCAGTTAGACATTCGAATTATCCGAATTCGATTCGATTATGTTGAATCTCGAATTCAAAATCGGATTTTTGAATACCGTTGACACCCCTATTCTTGTTATCCAATATTGATTCAATAAGTTGCTTCCAAAGGCATAAAATTCTATCAACTTTGATGCAAATATGAAAGTGAAGCAAGAAATTGAAGACGAGAGGTTAGACGGCAACTTGCAGAATGCACTGCCAACCAAAAAAGAACTGATTGAACAGCCAACTAATACACTTGTAGTACTCCATTTCTGTAAATTTTTAGCTCAATCCGATATGTGGAAGTTCCCAACTAAAGGCTTCAAAATGACTGATTTTGGGGTTCTGCAAGTCATGGTCAAAGTCATAGTTAATAGGTTGGCCTGTGGACCCCAACTATTTTTAGTAATTCCCATGATTATTATTTATAGTAAACATGACTTGCTATTTTTAGTAATTTCTAGAAAGTTTCTACTTTTTTTTGTTTGTAGTTTGAATACAAGAGTTAGAGTCCCAAGTAGGAAGTTGAAAGTTGCTATTTTGTGTCTATAAAAAGAGTGTCAACAGGTCTTATAGAGAGCAACCTATTATATTCTATTTTTTCCTACTAAGGACTGAATAAAGAATTCTCTCTCTATTTACCATAGCCAGCAGCTATAGTAGAAATTACTCTTGCTTCCTCTTCTATTTTCTCTTCTTAATTTGCTTGTTAATACTTGTAGTTGAAGCCTACTGTTGCATGTTAGAGTTGTCGAGTGTAGGAAGAAGAAGAAGAAGAAGAAGGTGTTACTGTTCACACCCTAAATATTTCATTATATATTGTCAAAAAATTAGTCATGTCCCTATAAGGGCGCCCAAAATACACTCCGCCTTAAACTAAGCATAGATATCTATCATGCCCAGTTTGCTCAAGTTTCTATCAAGTTTTGGCTTGCTGAGACCCTAAGTGAGGCAATCAGCAAGTTGGTTCTTTGACCTAACAAAAGACACACAAATTTCTCCATTAGCTCTCTCTTCTCTAATGTAGTGTCTGACAACTTCAATATGCTTTGTCTGATCATGTTGAACAGGGTTATGATCAATGTTTATGGCAGCTTGATTATCACAGTGTAGCATCATTGAGGTTTCATCTTGAATCTCAATCTTTTATAATAAAGGCTTCAACCATAGCAACTCTGATACACCATGAGACATAGCTCTATACTCAGCTTCAATACTAGATCGGGCAACAACAAATTGTTTTTTGCTTTTCCGAGACACAACATTACCTCCTACCAAGGAGCAGTAACCAGAAGTTGATCTTCTATCATCTATAGAACCTGCCCAATCAGCATCAATATAAGCCTCGACATCGAGATGTCCCTGATTAGAGTACAACAGTGCTTTACTTGGACACCCCTTTAGGTAGGCAAGAATCCTGTCAACAACCTTCATATGCAAGGTTCTAGGACTGTGCATATACTGACTCACCATGCTAACAACATAGGATATATCAGGCCGAGTCAAGCACAGGTAAAGAAGTCGACCAACAAGCCTCTGGAAGACACCCTTATCTGGAAGAATATCTCTATCACCAGCACTCGATTTATGATTGGGGTCAATAGGAGTTTTAACTGGCTTACACCCCAGTTTCCCAACCTCATGAAGGAGATCAAGGACATACTTCCTTTGTGAAATGAATATCCCTTCCTTTGACCTTGCCACTTTGATTCCAATTAAGTATCTAAGATTCCCAAGATCTTTGATTTCAAATTCAGAAGCAAGGAATGACTTTAGTTGGTTTATCCCAGAGTGATCATCTCTAGTGACAACAATATCATCCACAGACACTATCAACAAAGTGAGTAGGCCATTAACCCTTCTTATAAACAAGGTATGGTCCGCTTGTGGTTGTGTAAACCCAATTCTGAGAATAGCCTTCCTGAATCTATCAAACCGAACTCTAGGAGATTGTTTAATCCCATAAGGAGATTTTCTTAAACGACAAACCATCCCCTCACTGTTAGGTAAGATTACCCACTGGTTGTAAATCCATGTATAGCTCCTCTTGCAGATCTCCATTTAGGAAGTCATTCTTCACATCCATCTGATATAGAGGCCATGAATAATGAGTAGCGAGAGACATAATAACTCGAATAGAGTTCATTTTGGCTACAGGAGCGAAGGTCTCTTGATTGTCAATCCCATATGTTCGGGTGTATCCTTTTGCCACCAACCTAGCTTTGTATCTTTTAATTGATCCAACAGCTCGATGTTTAATGGTATACACCCACTTGCAACCTACTAGGACTTTGCCTTCAAGAAGAGGAACAAGCTCCCAGGTGTGGTTTTTTTAAGAGAACCTTTATCTCTTGGTTCATAGCATCCTTCCATTGAAGTGATTGCACTACATATGAAACATTACAAGGAGTAGAAACAGAGGAGATAGCAGTAACATAAGCATGATAGGAAGGTGAAAGAGCATCGTAAGAAACATAGTTAGTGATCGGATAGGCAGTGCATTTCCTTTTTCCTTTTCTAATTGCAATGGGAAGGTCAAGGTCAGATTGTGAGACATTAGGCTCAATAACAGTAGAAGGAAATTCAGGGTTGCTTTTAGAGTTACCTGGAACCGGATGATTAGATTGTTGTGGACATTCAGCCTTAGGAGTATCCTTCCTTCTACGCCTTATAAACCATTGTTGTCAGGATCCCTGGAGAGGATAGGGGAGGTGGAGGAGCAAGAACACTGTTACTACAAGGGGAAGACGAACTAGGAATATCCATAGAGGTAGGAACAGGAAAACAAAAAGGAGTTTGATCTTCACAAACACTCTCCCCCTGAAGAGAAGGACGAGTGGACTAAAAATATGGAGTAGACTCAAGGGATGTAACATCCTTAGATACATACCTTTGACTAGTATGGGGATCAAAGCACTTGTACCCCTTTTGGACTAGAGAGTAGCCCAAAAATATGCATTTGATAGATTTAGGGTCAAGTTTCAGACAATGACTCATGTCATGAGCAAAGCAACTACAACCAAACACTTTGAGAGGCAAACTAAAAATAGGATCCTTAGGAAACAAAAGTTGATTAGGTGATTGAAGAGAAAGGGAACGTAAAGGAAGTCTATTAATGAGATACACTGTTGCTTCAACTGCATCTCCCCATAACCAAGTTGGTACATTCATCTGGAAGAGAAGCCCTCTTGCCACCTCAACATGTCTGTTTTTTTTTTCTTTTTTGCTACACCATTCTGTTGCGGAGTATGAGAACCAATGATTTAAAAGGCGCGCCTAGGCGCACAGGTGAGGCGCATTTCAGGGTATGTGCCTCACCTAGGTCCTAAGCGCAGCCCTTTCAAAAGGCGCACGCTTGGTGCACCTAAGCATGCGCCTGATGCGCCTTGTGCCTCAGCCCAGGTGTGCGCCTTCTGAAAAGTTAACGCTTTTTTGCTCCGAGAACCCCCAATTTGGTAATGTTGCTCATTCATTCATCCTAATAAAATGTTTTCTTAAAAAGCAATTAAAACTATAAAATCATTATTTTTTGTGTGAAAACTAAGAATTCAAGACCTAGCGTGGACTTGTTTGCGCTTTCCTCGAGGGGTGTGGCACAAAGGCGGCTCATAGAATCAGGAATGTAATATGTTTACATTACATTAGCCACTTGAAGTAATGCAATTGAGTGAAAAAAGAGATTAGAGGTTTTACATGCTTGAAAATGTTTTATATGTTTGATTTTATTTTTAAGTTCTCATTTGAATATGCTTTACATCTTATGTTTATGTATTTTAATTTTAGATAATAGGTTTTCTAAAACATTTATTTTAAAATTTAAGTTTACATTTTTTTATTAATGTTCTGTTTAATATTTTTGAATTTGTTGGCACTTTTTTTAATTTTCTTACTTTTTTTTAGTTTTTAGGATTTTTTTTTTGTATTTTGCGCCTTGCGCCTTGCGCTTTTAAAACACTAGTGAGAACATGAACTTTGATTAATTGATCCCTTTCCTTCAAGGAATAACCGCAGATGCTTTTCAAAATACTCCTTAACATTGCTAAACCTTATTATCTTGATGTGCCTTTCAAATTATGTTTCCACCATCTTGAAGAAGTTCTAAACATTGGAGAAGACCTCATCTCTACTCTTCATCAGGTAAAGCCAAGTATATCTAGTGTAATCATCAAGGAACAATATAAAATATTTATAGCTGCCCATACATGGAATAGAATACAGGCCCTAAACATCAGTGTGTATCAAGTTGAAAGCAACATCACTCCTTCTATTACTTGTAGGATATATAGTTCTACATTGTTTTGAGAGGTGGAAAACTTCACATTCCATACCAAACTAGACCCAAACTGACATAAGTTTGGAAACAAAAATTTAATGGACTTAAAAGACACATGACCGAGGCGACAATGACACAACTTCAAAAGACTCAAATTTTCATCTTGACATGACTCAGTTTGGCACAGTAATCCTTGCTCAGAGATTTGATCAAAAAGGTAAACTCCAGCAGCTTCATGTCTAGTTCCAATCGTCCTCCCCGTTCTCAGGTCCTAAAAAACACAATGAGAAAGGAAAAAAGTCACTAAACAGTTATGGGATTTGGTAAGAGTGCTAACGGATAAAAAATTCTTCTACAACTGGGGAACATGAAGGATAGATCTCAAGGAAAAATAACGAGTAAGCTTAACCTCTCCCAAACCAGAGATAGGGGTCTGAGATCCATCAGCTACAGTGATTTTTCCTTCCCCTAGAACCAACTTATAAGAGGTGAAGTGGGAAGGAAGGTATACCAGTCATATGTGCACTAGTTCCAGAGTCCACAATCTAGGAGCTAGTAGGAGAAGATTGACAAGTAAGTGTAGTACTTGTTTTTGCAAAAGCACTGGAAGGATTGCTAGAACTAGTTGAGGTAGAGGGCCCAGACTTCTCAAGCTGAGTCAACAGAATCCTAAGCTTTTCCATCACACCAGAGGAATCATGTGTGGGAGCCTATACATTAGGAGGGCAATCAGCTTCAACAGTAGCAAGATGAGCATTACCCTTCTTTGTAGTTTTAAACTTGTCAGGCTTCAAATGTGGATTCAATTTCCAACACCTATCCTTCTTGCAGTAATCACATACCACGTCATCATGCTTTTCATTAGTACACCGTCTGTTTGTACACGGCTTGGACCTTGAAGACATGTAGTCAAACACTCGGTTCTTCTCAACATACTTCTGATATTGTTCACCATCCTCAAGGTTCTTCCATTCCAAGTTCTCCAAATGGTCCATTTCTTCCCATAGAGACTGCAAAGAAGAGAAGTACATGGACACAACCCTCTCCCCCTGACGCATATTACAAGCTTCTCTTCGGAGTTGGTAGACTCGAGCTATATTTTTTGCTTAAGACTATGTGGTTGTAACACGATCCCAAATATCCTTGGCAGTGGAGAGAAACATATAATTGCAGGCAATATGTGGCTGCATTGAACACACCAGCCATGACATAACCAAGGAATTGTCCTATTCCCATCTAGCAAGTTTAGGGTCATCAGCTTTTGGCTTCTCCTTTCTACCAGTAATAAATCCCAACTTACCCCTACCTCTGATAGTAAGCTTGGCTGATTGAGACCACTCTAGGAAGTTGATTCCATCAAGTTTTGTAGTGGTTATTATACCACTGGAGACATCGACATTACCCGGAAGCACTTCAGAAACAGTCTGTAACTCCTTAGGCACATCCATTTGAGTTGAGTAGGCCTTTTAACAGTTCTACAGCACTCCAACCAACCGACACACATAAGACCCACAAAACATGGGAAACACTCAGTTGGAATCCAATGGTTGGCCCAAAACTGAACTGGCGGCAATATATGAGGGAAAGAAGACCTCCCAAAGAAAGATTAGAGGTCATTAAAAAGTGGAACCACTTCCCATACCTTTGGTGATGCCAAATTAACCAAAACCAACAAGTTTCAAGCATGCTTCGAACTTAGACAAGGAAGAAAAAATCCAAACATCGAACCAGTATTTTTCTGTATTTTCTGATTATAAAATCCGGGAAAAATCATAGACACATCAGATGACAATAAGAACCATACCAAAATAACCCTAAAATCAGGGGGCACCAGAGTATATCAGATTCAAGGATTGTCACCAGTACCTGTACGGACTGCTACGTCATCCGGCAGCAGTCTGATGTCAGCAGGTCTTCTTGAGTTCGCAAGTTGGTAGAGAAACCTAGTCCAAGACTTCTTCCTGCTCTGATACCAAGTTGTCGTGTGTAGGAAGAGAAAGAAGAAGAAGAGTTACTGGAGAGAATAGGGTGTCACTGTTCACACCCTGAATATTTCATTATATATTAAGTCAAAAAATTACAGTCATGTCCCTATAAGGGCGCCCAAAATACAAATAATAAGAAAAGATAACAATACCCCTAAGATAAATGCACATTCTCAACAGAAATTTCTTCAAAACTAAATACAAATGCTTATAATTGAATTACACACCTAGGATTTTAGGCTTCAAATTTTAATTCTATGCTGATGTACGTTGGAAAGGGTGTACATCTCTTTTCAGGGCTCAGCCCCCCCCCCCCGGCCATGATATATCAGCGGGATTACTCCAATAGAATGCTGTCGGGTGGATCCTTTGAAGCCTTAACTTAGTGACTGTGGCTAAAGAGAGGGTGTAAGGAGACGGGAGGTTTCTGTTCAGAAAAATTTCTGATCTGTTTTTTATTAAGATAAACACAATGCAGAGAGGCAATTTCTATTTATTCATTGCTCACTTGTTTCTTGAAAATCAATCTTTAATGATACAGGAACAGCTTTATAGAAATTGATCTACATTTTCACTGATCCGTGAATGATTCACATGGTTTTGAGACTTGCATTGTGCAAAAGTTAGTTGAGTCTTTTATGGAAATGACTTAATATTAAAGAGAAGGGACTCAAATGACTAGAAGATGCTTTCAGGGAAATTCACTTTACTGGAACTTAGCTTAAGGTACTTTGTATAATTATTAGGGGTGTGAATCCTTAAGCTTGAGATTTCCATTTGGAAAGTTGTCAGGATTTAATTATTGTTTTCATGGACAATACTGAAGAAAGTGCAACCTGTTTAAAGGGTGCAGTTTTTGTACAAAATGCACTTTAGCCCTTTGCAATCAAGGTGTTATATTAAGTTATTTTTTTATATACCTTTTGTCTTGTCCTTTTTTCCCTTTTACTTTCTGAAATTCTTAGTTGGGAAATAACAATGAAATTAATAAATAAACCAGCATTATTTATCAAAAACAAATAAATAAATAAACCAGCATCACATACAAATATTAGAGAAGAAAAACCAAGTGGCGTTAAGGCATGGAATGCAAAAGACCTGGATGAGAACAACCAGAAAGATCTCCAGTGCCCAATGTGATCTTCACAGGGTTGTTTCTGATTAAGAAGAATCTCTTGGGAGACTCCAGTTGTTGTTTTGTCCAAGGTTTGGGTCGTGATCATAGACTTTATAATCAGTAGAAGATTTAAACCTTTATTGACTTAAATTATATGTAAAACACTTTGGGAGATTTACTACTATAAGTGAAATAAAAGGATGTGGATGGCAGGTGCTGTCAGGAGTCAAACCTGATGAAAAGAAGAAATTCATTTCTGAACTTCAGAAGAATCGGAAAATTGTAGCTATGGTTGGTGATGGAATTAATGATGCTGCTGCATTGGCTTCATCAGACATAGGAGTAGCTATGGGCGGCGGTGTTGGAGCTGCTAGTGATGTGTCAACTGTTGTTCTCTTGGGCAACAAGCTTTCACAGGTATCTGCATGTATCTCTTTTGACATTCTAGATCTTCAGATTGCCATTTAGGATTTTTTTTATAAATAATTAAATCCTTTTATTAAATTAGAAATATTAGTGCATACAAGTAGCCCTTGGAGAGGCACAAGCTGTGAACTCTCCACTAAAGAAGAAAACAGAAACTATAAGTTACAGTTGTGCCCAATGCAAAAGTTCCCTAGTTGCCCCTTGCTTGGCTAGACAATCCGCCATAGCATTTGCTGATCTCCCCACCCAGTGTATTCTTAGGGACATAGCAACTTAAACTTCTTAATTTCATTCCTGAAACACCAAACTGCTGACTCTGGGTTCTGCAACCAGCTTATTATGACCTTGGAGTCACCTTCAACTATTAGCTGTTCCACCCCTAATTGAGCTGCAAACTGTACACCTTGCAGGGCAGCAAACAATTCTGCTCTAGTAGAGTCTCCCACACCTAGAGGACCTGAGACAATAAGTATCACATTTCCAACTCCATTCCTCAATACCCCTCCCAGCCTAGAGGGCCCTGGGTTTCTTTGACTTCTTCCATTAAAATTCAACTTCAAGAACCTTGCAGGAGGTGATGACCAGTTTGTTCTTACTTCAATCTTGGAAGAGGAACAACTTGCCACTGCTGCCCAATTCCTCCAAATATCATTAAAGGAGAACTGGTGGAACAAGTCTAAAGATTTAAGCCAATGAATCACCCTATACAAGACACAGTCCTTAATCTTTTGATGGTTTCTTACCTTCTCCTAGAAAGTTCTAGCATTCCTCTCTTCCCAATTTGTCCAGATCAATGCAGCTCTTGCACACCTCCACATAATTTTACCTCTTTCTGCTGCCAAACAAAGGTAGAGGAATCAAAAGGCAGACTTAAATCTACTGGCAAGTTCCACCTGCTCCCAAACAAAGAGAGGAGCCAATCCCATAACTCTGCAGTAAAAGAACAAGAAATTAGTAAATGATAACAGTCTTCACTCTGAGATCTACAAAGGATGCACCAGTTGGGGGAAATACAGAGAGATTACCTTAAAAGGAAAGGCCAGCTGAGGATTTGAGCAACAAAGGGTGAGATTGCCATTTAGGGTTCTGCTTGAGGTTACCTTATTTCTTGTGCAACACATTCAGGAAACATTTTGTGACTTTCCAGAATAATATTCTTGCTGCTTTTCTGTTCCCAGTATATAGAAAGACAACTATTTTCTGCTTTTCAAGAACTGGAGGTAGAAAAAAGAAGTATTTCAAGGAACATTACCAAATACTGCCTTATTTTCTGTTTTATTTCCGAAGTGTATCTTGGTCCTTTTTTTGAAAGATAAAATTCTGAACAATATATGTTGGTTCACCCTTGCATTATCTAGAAATGAATTGAGAAGTGCAAAATGGATATCTGTTGTCTAACATAGTAAGTTGGAGTTGGAATAGTTTTCTAACTTTTGCTTCTTTTTATCATATAAAGAATCATTGCCTTAAAATGTTGGAGAATGTGATATGTAAATGGAAACTGACATGTGAACACCTCCATGCAGTTGCTTGAAGCAATGGAATTGAGTAAAATGACAATGAGGACTGTGAAGCAAAATCTTTGGTGGGCATTTGCTTATAATATTGTAAGTTCTACTCCTGTTAACAAATTTGTGCTGTACTTTGAAATATCTATAAATGAATGCCCCTTAAATTTTAAGGAAAAAAGAAATTCATTGTGAACTTCTTAAGTGGCCAACCTCTTTTTATTGTAAACAAGAATCCTTATTGATATGTATAAAAAATGGAAGGAACAATTTAACACAAAGGTTGTGGCTTTGGACATTTGTGTTTGATATAGGCTAAACTATTTAAACTCTACACCAAATTCAGGATGAATTCATCAAAACATTTTGTTACAGATCTAATATGTACTGGTTTCAGTCCTAGAACAATAAAGAAATAGAACGGAGAAGAAAGAGAGAAGAGATAAAGAAGAGAAGAAGAGATAGGAGAGAAATTCTGGTTTGAACTAGAGAGGAAGTCTTACTCAGTCAGCCAGATACTATTTAAAGGTTTCTAATTAAAGTTACAAAGACACTTATGCCCCCTAATTAAAACAAAACATAAAAGACATCCACACTCTTAATATGAGATAAAAAGACCAAACTACCCCTTAACAGATGACTCTAACACTCCCCCTCAAGCTGGTGAGTATATGTCATATAGTCCCAATTTGTTACATATGTAATCCACTCTTCCCTAACTCAACCCTTTGGTGAATAGGTCTGCCCATTGACTTCCTATGCTTACATATGTAGTACTTATTACACCATTGAGCACCTTCTCTCTCATAAAGTGACAATCAAGTTCTATATGTTTTGTTCTCTCGTGGAGAACTAGATTAGGAGAAATGTGGACTGCAGCTTGGTTGTCACAATACAGCTTCATAAGGCTATCAATTGAGTACCCCATCTCTTGTAAGAGATTCTTCAACCATACTAGTTCAGATGTAGTGTGTGTCATGGCTCTATATTCAGCTTCAGCACTACTTACCACCACAGTCTGCTTCTTGCTCTCCATGTCACCAAATTGCCCCCAAGAAAGGTATAGTACACTATAGTGGACCTCCTATCAGATATTGAATCAATTCAATCAGCATTGTGTAGCCCTCTATCTCAATACTTCCTCCACTATTATATAACAAACCACGACCTGGAGCTCCCTTCAAGTATCGTACAATCCTTAGAATTGCATCCTAATGTGGAACCCGAGGATCCTACATAAACTAACTCACCACACTAAATGCAAATTATATGTCTGGTCGAGTTATGGTCAAATAATTTAACTTATCCACCAACCCCTAGTATCTTCTTGGACCTTCAAACTCCTCACCTGCATCACTACTCAACTTGACATTTGGCTCCATGGGTGTCTTAGTTGGTTTGGCACCCAACAATCCTATATCCTCTAACAAGTCAATAACATACTTTCTTTGACATAGATTAATACCATGCTTAGACCTTGCTACCTCTATCCCTAAGAAAAATTTTAATTTACCAAAATCTTTTGTTTGGAAGTGATCATGCAAAAAGGTCTCCAGTCCGTCAATCCCCAACTTGTCACTGCTAGTAATAACAATGTCATCTACATATACTACCAACAAAATCTTCCCAGCACTTGAATCATAACTCTATACTAAATGATCAACCTAACACTGTCTCATGTCGAATTCTTTCACCACTTCACTGAATCTACCAAACCATGCACGTGAAGATTGCTTAAGTTCATAAATGGCCTTCTTGAGCCTGCAATTCTTACCATCCTCCCCTTGAGCAATAAACCCTGGTGGTTGCTCCATATAGACCTCCTCAAGAATGTTACCATGTAAAAAAGCATTATTGATGTCAAGTTGAAACAAAGGCCAATCATACATAGTAGCTAGGGGTATCAAAACACAGATAGAGCCAATCTTAGCAACAGGAAAGGTCTTTGTATAGTTAATGCCATATAACTATGAGTAACCTTCTGCAACCAACCAAGCCTTCAACCGCTCTACACTACCATTTGGTAAGTACTTGACAATGTATACCCACTTACAACACAACATGCTTGCCAGGAGGAAGATTAGTGAGATCACACGTGTGATTATAAGCTAGAGTTAAGAGTTCTTCCATTGCTTGGCACCACCTTGGAGAGATAAGAGCTTCCTAGTCATTCTTAGGAACAAAAACAGAACATAGCAGAGAAACAAACTATCGATGGGAGACAAAAAGGTGAGAGACAAAAACATAATTAGAAATTGGATGAAGAGTGTAATTGCATCTACCTGTTCACAAGGCAATGGGAAGGTCAAGGCCAGAGAGAGGGAGTGAAGCTGGTGTAGAAACAACTGCTGGATTTGTCGACGGAGAAGAAATTGGAGGAGTTGGTACATGGTGATGCATAAACACTTGCCTGATTGGTGGTCATTCAACAAGCTGCATTAGAGGCGAGGGCTTGGTCACAAATGGAACAAGAGGGTTTGGATGTGTAAGGTGTAGAGGACTGAGAAAGAGAAGAAAATATACCTGGAGTCCCAGTCATATGATCGGAAGTTCCAGAGTCAATAATCCAATGAGTGGGTTTGGATGCCAAACAAGCCATGCCTAAGTGGGCAGGGGTAGCTATATTCTACTATGAGGTAGCCTAGAGTAACCACTCATACTCATCACATGGAACACTCATCATTTCTTTCCCAAAGGCATCTATAGATGTAGGTGTTTGATCAATTTGCCGAATTTCATCTCTTGTACCACCACTACTAGCCATTGCATGATTAGCCCAAGTTGAAGGTGGCCCATGTAGATCATAACAAAAATTGACAATGTGTCCCTCAATTCCACAGTACGTACACTTCCCCAGACCATTACCACATCCTCTACCACGAGCTTCCCTTGAATCTTTTGACCTCCAATGCACACACCACCACGATTGAACATGGGACAATCTTGGGTTCCATGCTATTCCACAACTAGGGGTGTCAATTGGACTAGATTTGGTCCAATCCGATCCAGTCCAATATGAGTCCATTACAAATGGACCAGGTCCAATCTAATCCAATGAATGTTTTTGACCATTTAATTTAGATTGGTTCCAACCCAAAACTGGTCCATTGACACCTATATTCTTTTCTTCTATCAATGGACCAGATATTGTCTCAAATCAACCCAATCCAATATAAACCTTACAGATGGACCAGGTCCAATCCAATCCAGTAAATACTTTGGACCATTAAGTCTGGACTGGTTCAATTCAATATGCCTTGTTGGTCCATCCAATCCGTCCAAATTGATTTTGGTATGGACGGGAATCCAAAACTGGTCCATTGACACCTCTATCCACAGCCATGTCATAATTTGTGCATCTTCTTGTTCCCACTCACTCTAGCCCTGAAAATCAACTGAGGGTTTTTCTTCTTTCACATGCTTCACTTTTTACTTTTAACTTGCTAGCCACCAAACTGCACCACTAATGGCTAATTATTGCTGAAAACATCTGTTGTCACAGTTTTCAGCAATAACATTCACTTCTGTCCTACACTTTCAGCACCACAAAACCACCCGGATACACCCCAAACATATACTGCTAGGTCTGCAACTAACCAATAGCTCTTTTTTTCTATAAATGAAGAAAGATTTTATTAGAAAGTCTATAGAACAAGTACAAATGTCCCATGGAGAGGCACGAGCTGCGACCTCTCCAAGACATCAAAAACAAAAGCTTACTACAGAGATGCCCAATACAATTATTCCCTATTTGCCCCTTGTTTGGCTAAGCTATCAGCCAAAGCATTTGGTGATCTCCCCACCCAACAAATTCTAATACACAAACTTCTTGTTAGCCACTTGAATTTTTTAATTTCATTCGTAAAACACCACACCACTGACTCTAGTTTCTGTAGCCACCTTGGAATCTCCTTCTATTATTAGATGTTCCACTCCTAGCTGTACTACAAACTGCACCCCTTGAAGGGCAGCTAATAATTCTGCCCTAGTGGAGTCCCCCACTCCTAAGGGACCTGAGTATAATATAACTACATTTCCTCTTCCATTCCTTATAACCCCTCCCATCCCAGAGAGATCTGGATTGCCTTGGCTACTACCATCAAAATTTAATTTCATAAAGCCTTCATGGGGGGGAGTGCCCAACTCAAACACCTCTTCTTGAGGGAGGAGGAGCTTGCCACTGTTGCCCAACTCCAACGATCATCAAAGGAAAATTGATGAAAAAGATTCATAGGTTTCAGCCACGAGATGGCTCTATACAAGACACACTCCTTCAGTTCTTGTAGGCGTCTTTCCTTTTGGAAAATCCTTGTGTTCCTTTCTTCTCACACTGTCCATATTAGAGCTTCTCTTGCACACAGAACACCTCCACATCATTCTTCCTCTTCTATGTCGCCAAGCAAAGGTAGACATATCAAAAAGCATGCTTACTTCTGCTGGCCTCTTTCACACTGTAACACCCATGCAACCCACCTATTTAAACCACACAAATCAGCCCTGCACTAATCTGTCCACTACACCACCTGAAATAGCCTTCTTCAATCCATCAATTAGAGGATTTCTACCAACTACCTGAAACACTCACTGCACCACCAACTGGAGGCATGAAAACCTCCAAAAGAAGAAAACTATCACTCCTTTTCAGCCCTTCTGTGAATCTCCAAGTGATTGATGAGATCTCTGCAGAGAACTAGGGTAAAGGCGATCCAGAATTCTGGGTTGACCTCTGAATCAATTACAGCAGCTCCGATACCATGTTACAGATCTAATCTGTATTGGTTTCAATCCTAGAACAATAGAGAAATAGAACAGAGAAGAAAGAGAGAAGAGAAGAAGAGATAGGAGAGAAATTCTGGTTCGAACTATAGAGAAAGTCTTACTCTCTAGTCGACCAGATATTGTTTAAAGGTTTCTAATTAAAGTTACAAAGACAATTATGCCCCTAATTAAGTATGGGACATAACGCTTAAAACAAAACATAAAAGACATTACACCACACTCTTAATATAAGATGAAAAAGACCAAACTACTCCTTAACAGCCAACTCAAACACATAATATAGAAACTAGGCAGGCGAGGCATGCCCCACAGTATGAACCTTGCCTCCACATCTAAGGTGTGTGCCCTCATTGGGAATAGGAAGCAAATTTACAATCCACGTCAGCGCATGTGTATGTGGGATCTGGGGATTTGCACTATATGATATGCAACATCACTACTAGCCAGCCACTGGGAACAAAGTAGTGATGAGATTGACAGTATTCATGTAGGGTAGGGTTGCAAACAGATCAAATCAAATTTTTATAGGGGTATATCCAAGAGTTGCAGAAAATCAAATTTCATTCAAAAACATCAGGTTTTTTACTAACTTTAAAAGGAAAGTGAAAACTATTATTTATTAACACAAAAAACGCTAACCTTACATACCAGTCAAACAACCTAATGGAATAACAGAAATCATTGTAGAGCATATTCATGGGATATTTCACGATGATAGAACTGCAAAGGTATCAGATCAAACTGGAAATACCTAGAACCAAATTTGATTTATTAATGTTCAGTTTCAAATATAATCTTTTCCATTAGATTTAGATCAGACTTGAATTGGATTTGAATACTGAATACCATTAATAAATAAAAGTAAAATGATCAGAACATTGTATAGGGTCATTTAGTTAGATACACCCTATAGTTTCACATATTTACTAAAGCCTACCTTCTAGTTTGTGTATTACTGATACCCCTTATGGTTTGCAACCCACTTTACTTGATTGTCCTTCTGTCAGGAACTGCTTTCATTTGGGAATGTTCATGTGGCCTCTTAAAATGAGTGGAAAATGTGAAAAGGCATAGGGCCGAATTTTTTATTTCAAAAATACCCCTGGTAATTCTCATAGCACATGCACTCCACACCTTCTCCAGACCAAGTTATAATGTAGGGGGAGGATTTTGTTTCTGTAGAGATGATGGGCCGAATGGGCCTTAGTTTCTTTATTTTTCTCAAGTTAAATAGGGTAACCATGTAATTGTCCTCATTATTACAATCAAAGAATAAAAAATATTGTTGGGGGCTGAAGAGGGGATCGAACTACTCTCTCTTCTACTTCCCTTTCTTCCATCTTCTTCCTCCATCACTTTTCTCTCTTCCATCTCCTTCAATCTTCTTCTTCTCTCCTGTTCTTCTTTTCTTTTGTTTCAGATTATTGCAGGTGAGATTTACAACTCTAAAAGGTTGACATGAAAATGCTAGGGGTATTTTTAGAATAAAAAAAAAACTAGATCCTCCTTTCATTATTTTTCACTTGTTTTAAGAGTCTACTTGACCATTCCCAGATTTGAATACACATGGTTCCTACTAAAAGGTTTATTAAGGGGTGAAGAGAACTGCAAATTCCTTTGCTGATGGGCTAGCTAAGCAAGGGGTGAATAGGGATTCTTTGTTTTGGGCTTACTTCTAATTCTGTTTCTTTTCTTTTCTCTGCTTGTGGTGGAGTTAAGACAGTTTACCTCCCTCTGTATGTAATCTTTTCTTAATTGAAATTAAATGAAGCTTTTTGTTATTGATTAAGGGGGTGCTCTGTTCGTGGTTGTGTTCATGTTTCATCTAGTTCACAAACGTAACCAGTATTCTATATGTCATTCTTATGCCATGGTTCCAACATCAATACAATGGCCTTTTCTGAAAACCACTTTTTATAACTTCCCCAACTAAAAAACACGTTTTGGTGATGTAAGCATGTTATAGCAATTATAAGATGTGTCTCACGCCCATTATGACTACAGCTGTAATTGAACCAGATCCAGCCACATCTGCATCTGATCCAATTATCAAACCTTTGGATCCAAAATACTATATGTTGGACTCATATCATATTCAGATTTAACCTGCATCCATCTTAATGTGTTTAAAATGACAAAAAGATCAAAAAAAAAGTTTTAAGAAAACTATTTTTTTAACTTATGCATGTATAATAAATGTGTATAAATATAAATTATTAAATTCATCAATTATCAACTTTATATGATTGTAAATAATGTCTATGTATGCATAATTATATTTATACCACACATATACAATAATGTTTTTTTATCTGATTAGAATTTTAATCAGATTGTCCACATCAACACATAATAAGTATTCATCTATCAGAGTTCAAAAATTGAATCATGGACAAAAAAGCCTCTTTGCATCGTATGGTTCAAAAACAATTGGTATGGCTCTAGAACAATACCACCGTTTTACTGAACCATGAAGCAAACACCACCTAAGCAGTTGCAAACTACAGTGGGTGTTAGTGATATGCAAACTAGGGGACAGGTTTTAGTAAATACGTGAAACTGTGTGGTATCTTAAGTAAATGACCCTATTATATATTGTTAATAAAATCAACTAAAAATGACTGATATTTGTATTATCATGATTCATGAATAAAATGGCTTGAAAATAACTTGTAATGAACCTTAACTAATAACTCTTTAGTAGACATACAACACTCAAATGAGCTTAAACTGACAAATGCATATTAATTTTATCTATGTATAAGCATATATATTTATATCCTTCAACAGAATCAGGTTATGGTGGATATATATCCAATCCAGTTATAAAATGATTTGAAGTCGGATCATTTTAATTGGATTGGATTCAGATTCAAACAAAACATACATTTTGCAGCCCTATTTTCTTCTGTTTTTGTTCCAAGACCAGGCTCAAGCATGAGCCAAGTTGAGATGAGGATATTGGCTCAAAAGGTGAAGGTTTAGGGACAAGGGATGGTTGGACATGTCAAGATTAAGCCAGGTTTGGGATTTGAAGCTGGGGAATTTGGACCACCTTAATTGGATTGGATTCAGATTCAGTCAAATAAATATCTTTTGTGACCTCATCTTCTAACTTATTCTGTTCTAGTTCTAAGACCAAACTCAAACATGATCCAGGTTGAGATGAGGATATAGGCCCAAAAAAATGGGGCTAGAAGGGATAACTGGACATGTCAAATTAAACCAGGCTTGGAATTCTGAGCTGGGCCTGCGTTAAGGGGAATTCTAAGTTTCCAGACTATCTTAAAGGAAGGGACTTAGTTGTTGGAGAGAGAGAGAGATCCTGTGTAAAGTGTAAACATAGGTGATAGGTGGCCAGCTGTTAGCCACGCCAACATACTACACCCATGCCTTGTCCTGGACTGCTGTTGCATGACCCAAGTCAGACCAGCCAGTTCAGCTTTGTCCAAATGGTGGAGGTTGTAGGAACTAGGAAGGGTTTTCTGGGCATTTAGCAAGAGGGTTTTTTATTTTTATTTTTTTTATATACTGTCTCCTCCTGAGGGTGGGCCTTGGCACAACGGGTGGGTTGCTCCATTGCAACCTGGGTGACCAAGATTCAAATCTTGGAAACAGCTCCCTGTTTATCTACAGGGGTAAGTCTGCATACATCTTTCCCTCCCTAGACCCCGCACTGGCGGTGGCCTCTTGCATTGGGCTGCCCTTGTTTTCTTCCCCCTGGTTGTAGTTGTTAAGTTGGACTGAAGTTTGTACAAACGTTTCCTTGATCTCATGTGGTTTGTCAGGTGACACAAGGTAAGGTTGTCTTTGACAGATATTGTGGCTTTTATCAGGTGATTCAAGGAGGGTATACTGAGTAGAGGATACCAGAAGAAATAATCTCCATCCTCTTTCAGATTTCTTCGTCCCTCTTTTCTGTTTTGTTAGAAATGATTTCTAAACTTTGTTTTCCTTCCATGGCCGGGTTTCTTTTCTTTTATTTCTTTTTTATCTTTTTCTTTTTCTCAACTGCTAGAGTGGTTTTACAGGTCGGAATTCCAATTGCTGCTGGACTATTGCTGCCAGTTACTGGGACAATCCTTACTCCATCAATTGCCGGAGCTCTTATGGGCCTAAGTTCGCTAGGAGTGATGACAAATTCCCTGCTTCTGAGACTCAAGTTTGCCTCAAGAGAGAAACCCATCTACAAAATGCCTTTGGATAGCAAAACGAGCCCCAATGCTGATCTTATCATCAGCCAAAGTAACAAACCGGAGAACCCCTATGCTGCTGCAAAATGGAGAAATGTTTGATTATTCCAAAGGGGTTGGGTAGAGTAACAAGCCCTACAGTTCATATAAAAATGTAAAGGCTTGTTGAATAGCTTGTATAATAGAAAGCGTTTATTCATTAGGAAGGTGAACTTTTTTTTTATTTTTTGGCGGGAGGGGGGATTGGGAGAGAGAGCTCATGTGTTTTCTGCTTGGGGAAGAGAAAAATAGGAGAAAATATGTTGTTTCATTGATAGTATTTTTCTGCCAGCCAGCAAGCAAGCATGCACCAAGTCTTACCCAGCATCTTTTCCCATGGACGAGCTGCCTCAATATTTAATCAGCGGATGCTTACAAGGGAGTGAAACTTGGGTTTTACTGTGCACTCTTTTGGAGATCTCCATTGTCACTCTCTCTCTCTCCAACTCTCCAAGCCTAGAGAATTTTAAATGATAAAAAACGAATCACCTACATCCACACCTCCGGATCTGCTACTCGCTACTTGTGTGAACATCTCCTTATGAATGAAAAAGGGAGATATTCTCGATGCGCAGCTGTTGTGTCCCGTCCCGTCGTAGGGATGTGAAAAAGTAGTGGGTAGCAGATCCGAGCCCTACATAGTAAATACATAGACACACCTTATATTGGACATGAAATCAATTCTTCATGTTCCCCTTCCCTTGAAGCAATAACAAAAGTAGGGCTGTCAAATGTCAACGTATCGGATCCGGTCTGAGCTGAGGTAGAGTGGAGTGGAGTTTTGCATTTTAATTTGCCATTTGACAAGGGTAAGGGTTTTTTTATTGGGTGGAGGTGGGCAAGAGACAAGGGAAGGTTTCAAATATCGTCCAGGAGGTCAACAGAGGTTTTAATTGATTTCCCTAAACAAAATTAATTAGTTGCAATTTTTTTTTAAATTTCTGATTTTAAATGTTAATTTCAAAGCTATACAAAACCAAGGTTTAAAGAATTGATACAACCTAATGTGTATCAGTTTTTTAGTTTGGTAGTAGGCAGCATGAGTTGTATGATATGACACTCCATTTCAAGGTTCAAAGTTTCGATACACATGAAATGCCGGTAAAGGCATAATGGGTAGTATTGATAACTTTTTTTTATTATTTTTTTAGCTTTTTTTCCAAATTTGGTTCAGAGGGGCTGATTTAAAGTCCTTCTACCCTCTGAACCGGTCAAGATTCCAAAACACAAGTGTATTGAGAAACCCCTGATAGGATACGTTATCGGCCAATATGGCCCAATACATATTGCTGTTTTGAACTTTGATCCATTCTATTCCACACATATTACATATACATGGTATTGGTCAATACATTCACAATATTGGTTGATACTCTTATTTAATCTTTTTTTATTTTTTATTAGCATTTTCTAAAAATCCAATATATTCACAATATTGGTTTCCTTTTATTTCTGAGTATGATTTGTTTCTTCTTTCTTGCTCTACCTCTATAAAATTAGAGGTGATCAGCTCTTGTGGTACAATGTCATGCAGTTTGACAAGTCTTTTTTGAAAGATCTTTTGGCAGGCCTGACAGACAAGATGATGTGAGTTTATACATTAAGATCTTAACAGCCTGAAGACTGTTTGGTTAATTTGCGTCTTCCCACGAAAGCTCCATTTGGAGTTTCTCGAAAATAGTTCAAAACAGATTTCCCATGGCTTTTTGGGGTGACATTTTTTGGCGGTTAGATTTTTTTCCAACCAAAAAAAAAAAGACCAAAATGTGAATTGCTGGGTTTTTTCAAGCTTTCATTCTTTGTGTTTTTTCAAGCTAGTACCTTTGTGTTGTAGGAGACGCCTTTCTATTTCTGTAAGGGTATAAAATAGAGAGACAAAAACAAATGATCGTTAAATCTTCAAAGCAATGCATCTAAATCCACTTTTCACACTATATTATAACCAATGGATACAAAATCTACCTAAGGATAATGCAAGGCACATCTCAGTCATATTTCATAGCGATCCGATTTTTGCCTTCTCTACGAGTCTTTGGTTCTTTTCTACTGCTTATTTTGCAGCATCAAACAAGCTAGAGGTTCCATTTGCATAATAATATAAATCATTTTATACATCTTTTTTAATATAAATTCCGTAAATATTTTGTGGGTTATAAGTCTGACACTTCTGAAATTGCACGAAAGAAATCTTTTATCTATTAATTGGAGAACTGTTCCATTTAAACACAGAGAAGGGACTTCCTGCCTCGTTAAAAATTGATTCAAGGTTTCCTAACTCTCAAAGGAAAGCCCACTAGTTCCTTAATTAATTTAAACCAGGTATCTCATATTTCCAATTCTCCATGTTTTAATGTACATAAAATTGACCGAGCCTTTCATCTTCATTCGTTTTTATTTTCTTATCTGATTCAAATAGAAAAGAAGCAACGGTTTGGAGATACAACCACTGTTTTCAAAACCGGACCAGACCAGAAAATTTGGGAACCGGTCATCTAACCGGTTCCGTTTTCCTCCAAAACCGGTTTTTTCCTCAAAACCATTGATTTTGGTCAGCAAACCACTGAACCTGACGATTAATCGTTCAAACCATTCGAACGGTTTTGACCGTTTTCCAATTTTTTTAATTTTTTTATTTTTTTTGTCAGAACAGGCTAGCCAATCGGGTCGAACGGTCAGACTGTTTGAACAGGTAACCAGACCCCTGACCGGTTCGATCATCGGTTCGTTTTTAAAAACCATGGATACAACACCAATTGGGTTCACAGTTCACCAGAGGAAAATTAAAAATACATGGAAAATTAAGGGTAAATTACAAAGACCCCCATACTATGGAATCAGTGACAATTACCCCCCCTGAACTTTCATTTACAACAAAGACCCCCTCTACAATGGTGTCAGTGACAATTATCCCTGAACTTTCATTTGTGACAAAGATCCCCTGAACTTTCACTTTGGGATAAATACCCCCTTCCGTTGGAATTATGTCAACTAATTTCAAAAAGATTTCCATTGTTGTTTAATTTTTTTTTTTAATTCTCCAATTAGCCTTTTCTTATTTATTTGAATGGTTTATGATTTGATTAGTTTTCTAAATAAAACATTGAAGCCCTCTTGGCTGCTCTAGTAAATCTTTACAGATTTCTGACCGGATTCAATATTCAAATGAAATGGTAGATGTTATTTTCTTATAGATGAAGAGAGACACTCATGTCATTAAAATGAAATTTTAGCTGGTTTTGTTTAGAAAAAAATGAGGTATTTGTGGGTCAATTAGGGTATAAGAGAAAAGGGCAAGGAAAAGAAAATAAGGAAAGTTCATGTGGGTATTTTGGTAATTTAATGCATTTTATCATCTGAATTAAAGACCATGGGTATTTGTCGCAAAGTGAAAATTCAAAGGGGTCTTTGTCGCAAATGAAAGTTTAGGGGGGTAATTGCCACTAACCCCACAATACAGAGACCTTTGTCACAAATGAAAATTCAAGGGGGTAATTGTCATTGACCCCATAGTATAAGGTGGTCTTTGTCATTAATGAAAATTTAGGGGGGGTAATTGTCACTAACCCCATAGTACAAGGGGTCTTTGTAATTTACCCAAAAATTTAAGATAATTAAGGAGAAAGATCAAGCTCTTTGTGAAAAGACCAGTCTAGTCCCAAAAAACCGGTCACAATAGCCATTTTTATGAATAATAGAAAACTTTCATTAATAAATAAAAAAATAAATACAAAGCAGAAGGGGAGAGGTAAAACCTCTTAACCCTCCCCTAGAGAAAATCAAACTATTTTCAATAATAACCCAAAACATTTGTTCCGTTTCCGCCCCTTGCTTAGCAAGAGTATTTGCAAAAGAGTTGGCCCTTCTCTTTACCCATTGTAGCTTAATTTCTAGGTCTTGTGCTAACTGATTATACAATCTTTTTTTCATTAGCATACTTATATAAACCACCATCTTTTTCTTGCAGCTAGCTAATAACCAGTTTTGAATCCCCTTCAACAATAAGCTCGCAACAATTCAGCTCCTTAGCCTTCTTCGTACCTTCCATTGTTGCCAAGATCTCAGCCTTAAAGTGAGTCACCAACACCAACAAGACCAAAAATAGAGCAGTGACTTTTCCTTCATCTCTAAAGGCTCCACCTATGCCAGATGGCCCTAGGTTACCTTCACTATTACCATAAAAGTTCAATTTAACAAATCGAGGGGCTAGTGGAGAACAAAGGAGAGTAATTTTGGTCTTTGCAAGGGCTAAATCAGCCACATGCTTCAAATTCCTTCTAATCATAGCTTTGGAGATACCTTCAAACAACTCCAGATATTGCACCCACTGTACCACTCTAATAGTAACTGCCTCAATAATAGCCTCCTTACTCCTTTCTTCCAAAACTATCCAACAAAAAGCAACCCTAATACACCTCCATAGAGTTCTACCCCTCTTCTTTGGCCATCTAAAGAAAGAATAGGTAAACAAGTTCTGTACATCCATTAGAGGGGTCCAACTACAACCAAACAAGAAGAAAAACCAAACCCAAATATCTGAAACAAAGGGGTAAGATGTTAACAAGTGATAGCAACTTTCACCATTAGCTTTACAAAGGGTATACCAATTGGGAGATAAGCACTAATTAGGTCTTTTTTTTTTTTTTTGAAGCGAGTCACAAGTGTTGCATATAAGGAAAAAAGAAGAAAAAAAAAAAGAGAAAAAAAATAATGGAAAGAAAGGAAAACTCCCAAGGAAAAGACATAGAAGGAAAGAAAAAAAAAAAAGAAGGCAAGGTCAACCAGCCAAAATAAAAATAAAAAATATTAGTAAAAAGGTGGTTCCGGTTATTTCCTAAGTGAATTAGAAGGCATTCCATACAAGCTCTTTCTGGGTCATACATCTCCAAGAAAAATGCCTCTCATCTTATATTTTTAATATTTGAGTGATATTATCAATTCACTTTTGTTTGCATCTTCTTCTCTATTTTCCTTTTGAGATCCTAAGTGGTGCAGTCTTACACCTTCATGTGACTTGGTAAGTGTTTGGCATCGATGCTGCAGTTGCAGCACCATGTGCTGCTGATGTGTGGCTTGAAGCACCGTTTTCTCAGAAAATTGTGTCTTTTTTTGTTTGGAATCGTTGCTGCCAGGTAGGGCGTTTCTTAAAGCAACAGCAACATTTTCTTTTCGGTACCAATGCTCTAGAAAACATTTTCTGCAGTTCTACCCATTATCCACTACCACATCAGTGCCCTGTTGGCAACAACAAGATGCAGCTCTAGTAAACGCCAAATTTGGCATTGCTCCAAGCCATGCCTTCCCGATTTCCAAGGCATGGCTTAGAGCACTGTTTTCCATGGAAAAATAGTTCCAGACAGAAGGCTGTTTCCTGGAGCATCGTTTTTTCCTACATGACACTGATGTGGCACCGTTTTCTGGAGCAACAGCAACGGTTCCAAACAGGCCCTTAGTGGAAGAGCTCATTCTAAACAATGAATGCTCGCTCATATAAAGTTCTGATTAGAAGGGAAAAGATGGGAGTGTGAGAAATTCCTTTTACATTAACGACCCTATGAAACTATTAAAGTATTCTTGATAATCGACAACAGTTTCTTTAAGAAGTATATTATAGATTTAAAATCAAACCCACAGTACTAGATTTTTGAGATTCAAGCCAAGAAATTAAAATTTGCTGTTCATCTTATGTAGCCGTGGAAGATCAGGTATCAAGTAAATCTTGAAGACAAAACTATTATCATAACCACAAATTGATTTCAGGCATTTGGTGAGAGGTTGACAGAGGCAATGGAGCGAGCGAGCGTGCGAGAGAGAGAGAGAGAGAGAGAGAGAGAGGGGAGGGAGGAAGTTAAGAAAGAAAAGGTAGATAAAAGAGCAAGCAAGAGAGTGTACATCCTGTGTTTTTTGTTTTTCTTGGTGAAAGTGCATGCTGTGTTCAAGACGAGTTATTGAATCAAACCGATGAAGGGCGAAATCATTGAAGATACAGACAGCAGAGAAAGGGTTTGCACCGTTAGGGATGAGATAGATAGGCATAATATCAAAACCACTGTTTTCAAAACCGGACCGGACGGTCAGACCAGAAAAACAGGGATCCAGTCACCTGACCCATTCCGTTTTCCTCCAAAACTGCTTTTTCCCCTAAAACCGTTGATTTTGGTCAGCAAACTGCTGAACCAACTGATTAACCGTTCAAACCATTTGAACCGTTCAAACGATTTTGACCATTTTTCAATTTTTTTTTAAAAATTATTTTTTTGTCAGAACAGGCCAGCCACTTGGGGTGAATGGTCGAACTGTTTAAACCGGTAACCAGACCCCTGACCAGTTCGGTCACCGGTTCGCTTTTAAAAACCATGATCAAAACATGAGAGAGAGAGAGAGAGAGGGAGAGAGAGAGAGTTGCCCGGAATGGTTGTTGTAGAGTGAGCGAGGAGGGATTTGGTGGGAGAGTGAAAAATAGAGGCGGCATGAATGAGAAAGAAACCTGTGTATCACCGCTTGTAATTGATGACCTGCATTCTCTATTAGCATTTAGTTTTCTGTTAGTTTTGACCCCATCTAAACAAAATTCAGTGATCTATGATCTTTACAAAATCCATCTTCCCTTGTTAAACTTCATATCAGGAAAAAAAAAAAAAAAAACAAAAGGAATTTGCCTTTGAAGGCTACAAAAATTGAACCTCAAACCATGTAAGTCATGCCCACCTGCATCAGATTTGAATGGGGAACACTTAGATTCGCAATCCCTCTCCTGCAGTTCTTTCTTAAAAATGCATAGAAGTAATTTATGATCAACTTCTTGATAAACCAAGAGTCCTTCCTTGCCCGGATATCTCCATGGCCAAGAAGATAAACCACCCCAGATTCTTTTGCCTTGCGTATGAAGGAAAGCTCCCTCTCAAGACTCTGTTCCACATCAGAAATTGGTGAATCTGTGGAAAGATCCAAATTTACCTCTGCTGAGGTGCCTGCTTCTGTGGCATCCCTGTCAGTGCACTTGTAATCAGCCAAAAGAGGAACCCCTAGCGAATAAAAACTGCCATTTGGAGCAATGAGAACCTGCGAACCAGACACATCATCATCTGACTCTATATCTTCATCACCATCACTTTCCAAAGACCTCTCCTGGGCTTCCCGACGGATAAACTTCTCCAAGCTCTCAATAAGCAGCTGTTCAAATGTCTGGTGATTCTCCTTGCGGACATCCTTGTAGCCATACCTGTTGATAACAAAGTATTTTATTCTCAGCCAGTCGGATGCATTCTAATTTCACCACATTCAAGGATTACTGAAGTTCTGGGGCAGTAAGATGTTCATTTACAGAATAACCAGATCCTGACACCAAATAATGCCTTGATACCACCATCAACCACCCCCCCCAGCCCCCCCCCCAAAAAAAAAACACTAAAAAAAAGGAAAAAAGAGGAAATGCTCAATCAATTAAATGTAAGCATGCTTGAAGTCCACAACTTTTAATTAGTTAAAGACTACTTTGTTTTTTTCTCTTTTTCCTCTCTCAAAGCAAGGCATTGTAAGAACACCAGCTAGTTCATACCATGCCTTCCCTGGTGGACCACCTGTATAGGGGTCCAGACCAATATTTTGAATACAGGACCACATTTGAGTCAATGTGTTGCATGTTAACAATTTTTTTTCATTCACTACCCAGAAAAGAAATCATATGGACTGCAAACCAGTTTTCAAATGGTCCAGGTGGGCCCACAGGGTGTGAGCCAAAGTGAATGAGAACATTGTAACTGAGACCAATAATATCTCTTAAAGACAAAATGGCAATTGCCTCCCTGTGATATTATTATCAATTCTCAGTTGAATAAATACAATCAACCAAACATCAGCCTTACTTGCAAGTGTATTGAGAATAGTACCTAGCAATGCATCGAAAAATATGATAGCTCTTCGGGCATACCCGCCGGAAAAGGAACCTTTCACTCTGAGGGACTACAGGAACTGGAACATACTTTATGCAGACAAATATTATCATGGAGTGGATTGCTGGAAGAGTGGTCAGGAAATGGCCAAAAATTGCTGGTACTCCCTTTACCAGTTCATTGTACAAGAGGCCAATTCCAGGAGCTCTGATTGTCCCAAGGTTGCAACCCAGTTCCCGCATCAAATCCATTGACAACTTCTGCTTGACTTCAGTTTCATATTTTAGCTTGCTACCATAATTCCAGATATACATTATAAAAAATATAACTACCCCAAAAACTAATATGACCCAACTTCCATCTCCCACACTCCATAAAACAGAAGAGAAGAAGGTAAGTTCCAAACCCAAGAAGAAAACCAGGAAAATCAGCACAATGATGATGTTTATCTGCCATATGAGAAGCATAACAATGGTTACTAAAATAGTCGTCATCATCATCACTCCAAGTTCTGCAATGCCTGTAAAACAAATTTAAGGTCAGAAAAGAAGAATAGGTGGCACCAATGTCTAGAAAGGGAAAGAATTAATTAATCAGTTGGCACAGGGCCATGGGCATGGAAAATACTCAAGCTACCCATCTTCAGAAAATATGTTTTACCATTTGAAAATGAACTTTGCATTGACCACAAAGTTACATGAAATAACCAACACTAGTATCTAATAAGCCATTTGATTCAATCCAACTTCAAGTTTTAGTCACCAATAAGCATAACATCAAGCTTACTGATAATTCCAAATACCATTATCCATGCTCAAACAACATACTGAATCAAGCATACCAATAAAACCAAGTAAATATGCCAACAGCACAGCATCAAAAATCCCAAAATCCAATAGAGGATAAAGCAAAAAACAGGTAATAGGGTGCATGGCGCATTGATGTATACTCTGCGCACTGCATTAGCAACCTAAATAACTTTTGAAAAGAGCATTTTTTTATGCAAAAGTATTAATTCATCTTAAATAAAAGCCTACAGTCTATAATCCCAGTGGGCTTCCATTATTTAGAATATGGTTCACACTAAGGCTTCAACTGGTGGATGGTAAGTTTTGGGCTCTTGGCTTCATACCCATTCTTCAGAAACAATAAGACCCACCATCCTAGATGAAGTCATAAGAGATAAGACTGGAACCAAATCCTGCCAGTTTTACACTTGCTTCACACTGGCAGTCCCAAGACCAGATAAAGGAGGATTGTGTCATGTTAGTAGTTGTCATAAAACTTTTTCCAAACCCTTGTGAAAATGAATACTTAATCCAATGAACAAGACCCTAGAAAATGTAGAGTGGAAAAACTGGGTTTGTTTAGCCAGCCCCATGGAATTGGGGTAATTTTTTGTTGATCTGGGATGACATGAGTTATGACTGAAACTAAAGTAAACACTTGCAAAATCAATAAACCTATCCACTGCTTCCACTTATGAAACCTGTCACAGCATATAGCAAGCTCTCACATGTCAATAAATAGATTGTGTTGATATAAGGGGTCATAACAATGGTAACTAGCAAAAGAGTTGAGTTCCAAATATTCTAGCTGAGATTAGAAATCACATAATGTCCCTTTTTGGTTCTAGGCAGCTCCTCTCACCGGTCACTCCACCCCCAATCTTGAACCTCTTTGAGACCAGCTTCTTTTGGCTTCTCTTTGAGAAAGGGGCACATCATGTAGAGATCTACTCAAACTGCAATTCTTCTGAGCAGATGTGAGAAGAATGACAAGATCTTTTGAGATGTACTCCCCTCCCATTGACTAATATTGTTTATTGATTTGGGGACAACCAGGGTTGACCTATGGGACTTATCCAACAAAACTAAGACATTTAACCAGAGGCATACAGATGGATGCAAGCCGAACCAATCTAGATCAGTATGATCCTTCAAGAATTAAATACTCCTTTTTCCAACACATCAATTTTTCTCCAACCTCTCCACCTTTGGATCCCAAAAACAAGTCAGCAAGCACAAGGTGCAGAATATTCTGAAGGCATTTTATCTTCAAATTTCTTTTTTTTTTTTTTACCAATAACAGTGAATTTTATTAAAGATTGAGAAAGTACATAAATAAGGAACTAAAAAAACTTAACTCCCTAATACATCAATGTACACCCAACCGTAAACAATTACAAAACAGCCCAAAAAATAGAGTTTCTGTTCACCCCTTGCCTAGCTAAGCCATATGTCAATGAGTTTGCACTTCTCTTTACCCATGTACAACTAACTTCCATGTCCTTACTCAGCCACTTAAATTTCCTCTTTTCATTGTTGTAGTTCCAGAGCTTGGATTTGTCCTCTTTTAACCAGTTCACTACAATTTCAGAATCACCTTCTATGATCAATTTCTTAACAACCTAATCATGTGTCCATTATATCTCTTCTCAACCCCAGGTTCCAACCGAATCCAGAAGGTGAGTTAGAAGGTACAAGGAAGGAGGAAACTGGTTCATTTTTAGGGGTAGAGATAACAAAAATAGTTGGAAATTGATCTTTCTAAGGGGAATCCCCAACCCAAACATGTTCCCATAATTTAATTAGGTCGCCTGAGTGCAAGTCATACCTGATCCAGGGAGAGAACACGGGCAAAGTAGCTTGAATAGCTTTCCAAGGGGATGTTCTTGTAGTCCTTGCTAGAATCCCAGAGTCCCTTCCATTGTCTGCCACCCCATGAATACTTCCCACTATCATTACCCAAAGTTTTTCTTTCTCCAATGAAAATCTCCATAGCCATTTCCCTAATAATGCCAAGTTCCTATTCCTTGTGTTCCCAATTCCCAAACCACCCTCCTTACTCCTACACACCATCTCCCACCTAACCCTATGGTCCTTCTCCTCCCCTGGCTCCCATAGAAAATCTCTCATAAGTTTTTCCAACCTGCTAGCCACCCTTACCGGAATCTTAAAGACTGACAAAAAATAGATAAGAAGGCTAGCTAATGTGGACCTAATTAAGGTGATTCTCCCTCCAAGAGACAGATAGTTTTTCTTCCATTTCACAAGCCTCTTTTCAAACCTTTCCATAACCGGAACCCAAAATTCATCTCTCTGAGGATTGTCTCCCAATGGCAAACCAAGGTAGTTTAAGGGCCAATTAGATACTACACACACCAAAATGTTTGCACACTCACCAACCTCCCCTTCCCTCATATTGACTCCAACTATACAACTTTTCTCAAAATTCACTTTTAGGTTTGACATTTGCTCGAAAAGTTGTATAGTGAGCTTCAAGTTTCTGATCCTATTGAGATTCCCTCCTTCACAGAAAAGAATTGTGTCATCTGCAAATTGCAAGTGTGTTACCGGTATATTCTCTCTTCCAACTCTCCATCCCCTTATTAAATCCCTAGAATATGCTTTGGAGATTAATCTCCCCAACACTTCCGTGACCGGTGTAAACAAGAAAGGGAAAAGGGGGTCTCCTTGTCTAATCCCTCTCAACGTTGGAAAATAGTCTACCACTGTTCCATTCACCAAGATGGAGCAATGGCAGTTCCAAATGCAGCCCATCACCCATTTGCACCAATCAACCAAATCATAAGCCTTTTCCAAGTCCAGTTTGCAAACCACCCCTTTTTTCCTAGATCTCTTGAAGTCCTCCATACTCTCATTTGCTACAAGTATCTAATCTGTTATCTGCCTCCCCTTCACAAAGGCTCCTTGGTTATTTTCTATGATTTCTGGGAGCACCTTTCTAATTCTAATGGATAGCACCTTAGTGATGATCTTATACAGGCTATTAACTAAGCTAATCAGCTTGTAGTCCTTTGGATGGTTTGCATCACTTTTCTTAGGTATCAAGGCAATGAAGGGGAATTTAGCCCAGGGTTAATCACTCCTCTATTGTGGAATTCATCAAATACCAGCCTTAGGTCCTCTTTTAGTATCTCCCAACAATCTTGATGAAAAGCCATCGTGAAAGCATCTGGTCCCAGTGCCTTTGATCTATCCATAGAGAATACCGCCTCCTTTATTTCCTCCAATTCAATTTTTTTCCAGCCACTCCCTATCTTCTAGCTTCAGTGTTGGCCATTCCAACCCCTCGAGCCACACCCTATTATTTAGGGGCCATCTAAATATAGACCTAAAATGATCTGCAAATGCCCTTGCAATCTCTCTTTGATTAGAAATTGTTGCCCCTTCAATCTCCAAACTTGAAATATTGTTCCTTCTCCTTCTTCCACTTGCCATAGCATGAAAAAATTTTGTATTCCTATCCCCCTCTTTCAACCACTTGCATCTTGATTTTGCCTCCAACTTATTTCCTCCTGAAGAAGATAGTCCTCTAGTTGTTTGCACAATCTCCGTCTTTGTCCCTTATCCTCTTCTGTTAGGCATCCCCTCCCTTCTTTGTTATCCAATACTTCAATTTGTGCAATCACACTCAACAATTTTATCTTCAAATTTCTATGCTACGCTACATGGATGCTTCAAAATGTGTCCCATGTCCTTGTTTTTTTATTGGAAACGGTAACTTCATTAATGAGATTTTATCCCTTATCCTCTTCTGTTAGGCATCCCCTCCCTTCTTTGTTATCCAATACTTCAATTTGTGCAATCACACTCAACAATTTTATCTTCAAATTTCTATGCTACGCTACATGGATGCTTCAAAATGTGTCCCATGTCCTTGTTTTTTTATTGGAAACGGTAACTTCATTAATGAGATTTTTTAAAATAGAGACATCAATCCATAGTATAGGGTCTTGAACCAAAACAAGATGAATTAAATCCTGCCCAAAACATGTTCTCCCTAACTGCCCCCCATTTTGCTAAAGTATCTGCTATCCCATTAGCTGATTCCAAATTGCTAAAGCAAGCATCCACCAATTTGTAATCCCCTTCTATTTCAATTTGGTGTAGCCTTAACTGCTTGGCAAATCTTACCCCTTAAAGCAAAGCCATGGCCTCCGCTCTCAAAGAATCTCCCACTCATATTGGGCCCAAGTACATAGTAATTATTCTGCCTTTTCCATCTCTGAATACACCTCCTATACCCAAAGGACCCAGATTACCTATAGAGCTTCCATCAAAGTTTTTTTTGTTTTTTTTATTTTTGATAAAAATGGTAGTTTTATCAATTTGGTGTAGCCTTAACTGCTTGGAAAATCTTACCCCTTAAAGCAAAGCCATGGCCTCCGCTCTCAAAGAATCTCCCACTCATATTGGGCCCAAGTACATAGCAATTATTCTGCCTTTTCCATCTCTGAATACACCTCCTATACCTAAAGGACCCAGATTACCTATAGAGCCTCCATCAAAGTTTTTTTTGTTTTTTTTATTTTTGATAAAAATGGTAGTTTTATCAATTTGGTGTAGCTTTAACTGCTTGGCAAATCTTACCCCTTAAAGCAAAGCCATGGCCTCCGCTCTCAAAGAATCTCCCACTCATATTGGGCCCAAGTACATAGCAATTATTCTGCCTTTTCCATCTCTGAATACACCTCCTATACCTAAAGGACCCAGATTACCTATAGAGCTTCCATCAAAGTTTTTTTTGTTTTTTTATTTTTGATAAAAATGGTGGTTTTATTTATTAAGAGTAACAAGCATATACAACATAGAGCTCCCCACAATGAGGCGCGAAGTGCAGCCACTAGACTACTATATCATAAGGCTTACAATTGAGCCCAAAAGAGATGATTCCTATGTACCCCTTGTTTGGCTAAATAATCTTCCAGCCCATTTGCTGATCTTCTTTCCCATTAAACTGTGATCTGACTGAGATATTTGATGTTAACCACTTAAATCTTCTCAGAGCCACCCTGTAGGGCCAGGCTGCTATCTCCCGCTCTTTCAGCCATCTAATCACCAATTTAGAGTCACCTTCAACCATTAAATGCTCCACTGCCAGCTCTTTTGCAATTTCTGCTCCTTGTAGGACAGCTTGGACTTCTGCGTTAACTGAATTTCCCTCCCCAATAGGACCAGAAAATAGAGCAACAATCTGGCCCTCAGCATTTCTAAAGACTCCCCCAATTCCAGATGGCCCCGGGTTTCCCAAGCTGCTGCCATCGAACAGGCAAGAGATTAGTAAATGGCAACAAACGGGCAAGAGATTAGTAAATGGCAACAACTTTCTTCCTATGCACATAATATGGCTGTCAAATCCAGACTCAGTTGTTTGGAGTTATAGGGATCTCATCAAAAAAGTTAAATGTTTAACAAGGCACATAACATGTACATATCAGTGGGTGGGTAGGGAGGCAAATGCCTTGGCTGATCATCTTGCTAAACAGGGGTCTACTAGGGACCATTTATTCTGGGCAGCATTGTAATTTTATTTCTGATCTCTTGTAACGGTTAGGGGAGGCTGCATCTCGTGCCTCTCCAAGGGGTTCTTGTAAAATCTTATTCCTCTTGTTTAATGAAATCATTTTCAATTATCAAAAAAAAAAAAACTTTCTTCCTATGCTTTGTAGAGGATACACCAGTTAGGGGAGATACCAAGACCAGGTCTTCTTTTCTGTAAAACATCCTTGTTATGAAAAGGAACCAACAGAGGGCTCCCACTTTTGGAGGGACAGGTTTGGACCAAACCTCCTTGTTATGAAAAGGCTGAGGCAAAGGAAGGGAGCACAAGGAGGCAAAGAAGGAAGCACACGAAAAGGAGCCCAAGGGCAAAGGCTTCCAAATGTGAGTATCTGGAGAAGAGGGGTCGAAGCAAACAGGATCAAGAGTTTTAAGAAGTAAAGCAACTTGATCAAGCTATGAATCTCTTAGATCTCTTCTAAAACCCATGTTCCAGCTCAGGCCAGAGATGGAGAAGGACACAAACCTCTGAATCGGCACATTTTTAAATCTCGAAAGGGAATGCGAGGGAAAAAAGGTCCTTGAGGGTGAAATTACCAATCCAAACATCCTCCCAAAATAAAACCCTATCTCCAATACAAGCACCAATACCTGATCAGGTTCAAAAAAACAGGAAGAATACTATGAATAGCCTTCCACTGGGAGTTCAGTGTAGCCCGCCGAGATACACCAGCATCCCAACCATTGCATGCATCACCATGCACACTTCTTACAACTCTGTGCCGGAGTCTATCCCTTTATAGGAGCCACCTCCAAAACCATTTGCCTAGCAAAGTTGTATTCTTCTTGCTTAGATTACCTAAGCCTAAGCCCCCCTACTCCTTCCTCCTACACGCTATCTCCCACCTAACCACATGATCCTTCCTCCCTTCTCCAGCCTCCCACAAAAAATCCCTCATAATTTTCTCTACCTTCAATATTACACTTTGTGGCATTCTAAAGACCGAGAGAAAATAAGTCGGCAGGTTTGCTAGAGTAGCCTTTATTAAGGTGATACAACCCCCTTCACCATTTGTTGTGTTGGTAGAGACCAAACTTCTTGTACTACTACTAGCTTGAAAGGAGAAGTACCTAGCACAACACCCCAATTCCTATATATACCATCGACTAAGACACCCGTAAACAAAATCCAATGTTTTCAGCCAGTGAATCACATTAATCATTATACCTTCTACAATTTCCTCCTTGGATCTATACTCATTCTTGAAAATTCTATTGTTTCTTTCCTCCCAAACCGACCGAAGTATAGCTGCTCTTGTAGCTCCCCACATGACCCTTCATGCTTATTTAATTGCCTGAAAAAATTCGGGTCAAAGAAGCCCACCATATTTGAAGGAGGGGTCTACCTACAACCAAAGAGAGAGGAGAACCAAGACCAAATATAGAACACAAATGCAAGAGATTAAAAGATGTGTGGTCATCTCACCATAACCCAAGCAGAGACTACAAACATGGGGTGAAAGGCAAATGTTTGGCCTTTTCTTCTTTGCAGCAAATCCAAGGTGTTCATTTTTTTAGTACCACTTCCCAGCAGAAAGCCCTAGACTTTGGAGGCATAGGACTATACCAGACCTCCTTTGTTGGAAAGTTCACGACATTGTTAGAGGACTGAAGGCGGACATCAAAGAAGGAAGAGCATCTAAAATAACCAGATGGAGAAGGTTTCCAAATTCTGCTATCCAAGCAAGATTGATCCAAGTAGACCATCCCTAAGAGAGTCATAAGTTCATCAACCAACCCCATTTCTGACTCCCTTAACCCTCTCCTTAGACCTAGATCCCATGAGTTATTTGTCAAGGCCGAAGATATAACTTTTCTTTTGTTTTCTGAAATAGAATAGATATAGGGGAACGTATCTCTAAGGGAACTCTCTCCAACATATATCTTCCCAAAACAACACTTTGTCACCTGCACAAACACCATATTTGAAATAAGGAAGCATATAAGGCAAAATACCATGAATAGCTTTCCAGGGAGAACAATGAGAAGCCCTAGGGTCAAGATCCGCATCCCAACCATTGTTTGCCAATCCATGTATACTCGCAATGACTCTAACCATAGTCTATCATGTTCCATCAGCAGTTTCCATAGCCATTTCCCCAACAAAGTTGTATTTTTTAATCGGATATTTCCCAACCCTAAACCCCCTTCATCCCTACTCTTAGACACCACCTCCCACTTCACTAGGTGATTCTTCTTGGTATCTCACAGTTTCCAACTTCCCAAAGGAAATCTCTCATGATCTTCTCTAGCCGGTTTGCCACTTTCACTGGCACTTTGAATGTAGACAAGAAGTAAGCCATTAAGTTGGCCAATGTAGACTTGATTAAAGTTATCCTCCCCCCTCCCCCCACCAAGGAGATGTAGTTCCTCTTCCAGTTTGCAAGTCTCTTAGTGAACCTTCAATCACTAGGTACCAAGGCATTTGGATTTCCTCCCAAAGGTAGTCCTAGGTATTGCATCAGTCAATCCCCTACCTCGCATCCTAATACTCTAGGTAAACTATCCACCTCTTCCCTCCCTAGGTTTACTCCCGCCACACAACTCTTTTCCCAATTAACTTTGAGATTGGAAATTTTCTCGAGATGGTGAACTAATCTTTATAGATTTAGGAGCTCTTCATCTTCCCCTTCACAAATAGTATGATGTCATCTACAAACTATAGATGTGTCACCACCACTTCCTCCCTCCCAACTCTCCAACCTCTAATCAAATTGTTAGCATCTGTCCTTGAGATCAACTCACTTAAAAATCAATTACTAAGGTGAATAGGAAGGATGACAAAGGGTTTCCCTATCTAAGGCCCCGTTTAGCAAGAAAAAAAATCCCTAGCTCCTCCATTCACCAAAATGGAAAAATGACACGATGAGATGCAACCCTTCATCCATCTACACCATCTTTCTCCAAAGCCCCTTCGATTAAGAGCTTCTAGAAGAAAATCCCAATCCACCATTTCATATGCTTTTTTTCCAAATCAGTTTACAAACCAGTCCTTTTTCCTTTGTCCTTCTTCTAAACTCTACAAATCCGTTAGCAATGAGTATTTGATCCATTATTTGTCTCCAAAAGACAAAGGTCCCTTGATTTGGGGTAATTAATGAAGGACCGCCTTTGTTCTTAGGGCCTACACTTTAGAAACAATTTTATACATTCTACCCGCTAGACTAATCGGTCGGTAATCCTTTGGTTGAAAAGCACCTTTCTTCTTTGGGATCAAGGCAATAAAAGCCGCATTTGCTCCCGAATTAAACTTGCCTCTCAAAAAAACTCTTCAAAAACCTCTAATAACCCCCCCCCCCAAATTATCTCTCAACAATCTTGATAGAAGGCCGTTGTAAAGCCACCAAGCCCTGGAGCTTTAGATCTATCCATTGAAAAAACTGTATTTTTTACTTCTTCGACCTCAAAAGGCTTTTCCAAAGATTCCAACATTTCTCTATTCCCCACCCTCCACCCCAAACCATCTAAAGTTTCCCTTGGTCTTCCTAGGCAGTCCCATGTCCTTTCTGTACTAACCATGTCAGATATTCATGACTATATAAGCTCCTAAGGTGGGAAATTAGAGTCATGGATCATCAATCACGGTTACACCCTGAGACCATGGCATGGACCAAGGTGAGCCTAGTAATGAATTCACCTTGGGCCCAATTGTTTTATTGGCATGGTCATTCAGCCACCTTCTCAGGGACCCATAAGCAGGGGGTGTCCCACCTAGAGCTCCTTCATCCACTAATGTGTGTATGCAAAGATGATCAACAGAACAAGGAATGCCTGAGGTCAATCCAATCCAACTGAGGAAGATACCTAAGCCCTTGATGAGGGTAGATTCAGTTGAAAGAAAAGCGTTTTAGATCCAACCAGAGCACCAAAAACCACTAGTATGAGCCAAGAATGCTTGTTGTCAGCAAAAGAGATGTACTGAGCTCAACTTGCTCACTATGGGATGGACTGTTGACTTTCAGATGATTAAAATAGCTTACCTTGGGCATCTTCTTCCGACAAGAGGAGAAGCTAAAGGAAAAGTGATGGAGGTGATGGTCTGATGGCTGGGGAGGTTGCTCAAACCATCAAGGCTGCTCAGTGTGCATTAGTGGTTTTACGACTAAGGACCCTATGAGCATGGCAGGAACTTTATTAGTGCTTTATTGCATAGCAAGGCAAGCAGAGTCTGGCAGTAGGGTGTTAGCATGGAAAACCATTAAGACTAAGAGCCAGCAGGAGTGCCTCGTGTTTTTCACATACCGATCATGAACTCATCCATAAAGACCATCACATGAACAGGGATGGAATATAGATAGCTTGATATTTGCATGCCAAAGATGGCTTGCAGTTGCATGACATATTGCTAGGTGATTTTTACTGACCAGACTGATAAGATGGAGGAGGGAGTACATGAAAAACCTCCTTATCCTCTCACCTGAAACGGTCATCCTCTGTAAATAGAATAAATCAAGACAACAGAATAGTAACCACACCATTACTTTTGCTGAAATGCACCCTCAGCCTCTACACTTCCAACTTAGAGCTCCAAATGCTCCACTTTCCTCTCTAGCATCACACACCTGTTGGTCTCCATAAGTCTCATGGGTTTCACCTTGCCTACTGTCTCCTGATTACATCAAAGGGGCTTGGCTCAACAGACAGCTCATCAACAAGAGTATCAGCCCTTGCTTGAATCCTTCTTAACAATACCTTTATCGGTATTTCCTTTTTATGAACTTATATACTTATCAATAAAAAAGGAGGAAAAAAAAGAAAAAGGACTTTTATTACCCCTTTCTTGTTTTGGCTTATGAGTTAACCTTCTAAAAGGCTTTCACCAACATAGTTTTTTATCAGAAACAGATCAATACAAAACTTTATTGGATATATAAAAGGAAAATACAAGAATAATCAATTACTAAGAGAAGCTAGCAAATCCCAAGAAACAAGGACCCCAATACAACTAATCCATATTCAACTCTTCCCTGGCCAAGAAATCTGCTAGAGAATTCGCTCACCCTCAGACCCACCTGAATGAGTTGTTAAGCCTGGATGCTAAAAATCATCTCTCTATTGGCATGGAGATGCAAGGGCTAGATAACTCTCTTATCCATCCTATCACCACTTAATAATCCCTTTCAATTTCCGGATATGAGAAGTTCTAGACAACAACTAGTCTAAACCCTTGAAGCATAAGTACAGCTAATAGCTTAGCCTGTGCTGGCATTCCACTGTTAATTGGGCCCAGTTAAACTAGCCAGATTCACTTCCATGGTGTCTAAAAGCTCCTCATATTCCAAAATGATGAAGATCACCATCATCCATGCCTTATCCCAACTATATGGAGAAGGCTACACGAATCCTGCTTCGTCAATTTATTCTATTTAAAACCATATCCACTGTTAAATTTATAATAATACATTAATATTAGAATAATAAAATAATATAATATTAATAAAATAAAAAATAATACATTACCAATAAACTAATAATAAAATATTAGTAAAGTAATAACAAAATAATAATATGTTCATAAAATATTCATAAATTAATAATAACTACTAAGATATTAATTATTCAATACTAATAAATTAATAATAACAAAGTACTAATGAAATAATAATAAGACAATGCTAATAAATGATTAATAAACTTGTAATAAAATATTCATAATGAAGTGCTAATAAGATAATAAAACAATAATAATATACTAATACAAAATTGAAATTTTTCAGTTGATTCTGATTCCGACTCCACATGAACCAAACAGCAATTATCGGAATCCAACTCCGATTCCCATCTGAACCAAACAGATGTTGATAAACAATTCTGATTCCAATTCCAATTCTGATCCTGACCACGAACCAAATGGACCCAAAGTACTGCAAGTCCAATTCCAAAACCCAAAGAACTTGACTGAATACTAACAAAGTGCCACAGTTCTTAAGTAAGATTTTCATGTACAAGTTAAACAAAGAATCACATAACTGTATATTTGCAACATTGAAGAGGAAAAACACTCATATAATTACAAAAACAAGAACAGTACAAAATGAGCAATAAAGGAAATTTATGTACCATATGCATTTCCAATCTCGTTTATACTTGAGAAGGTGCAGACTAACACCACGCAGAATACCAGAAGAAACCAATTCATGACTGGTATATAAATCTGGCCCATAAATTTCCGTGATGTATGAATTATTTTAAGGCGAGGGAAACAGCCAAGTGCTGTTGACTGTTTTATGCATGAGAATGTGGCTGTCGTCATTGCCCGACTGGCAATCAGTGCAGCAATGTTAGCTATGAAGAAGACTGGCCAGAATGCACCACCTGTAGAGAGCAAGTATACATTAATTTTTTTACCAGCATACACGCTAAGCATTTTAATTCCAGTTTTTACTTGGCATAATGACTAGGTCTACCATAACAGATCATGGAATTTAGACTACATTATACTGCAAAAGCTACCTTGAAAGGATGCCAAGTCTTACAACTAACAGGTTTAAACACTTCCAAGTTAAAAATAAAAGAGCTGCAAATAATAATAAAGATGAAAAATACAAAACGTCATTTAAACTTACTTGGAATAGAAGAAAAGAAAACTTGATCAGCCATGGTTAGGTTTTCCATAAGGTATGCAGCTTGGCCAAGGTATCCCAACAGAAGGCAAGGCAGAACCAGAAACACAAAAGTTAGCTGCAATAGCCACAACCAAAATTATCAGAGAAGGCAGCTTAAAAATCAGTGATAGAAACAGAGAACCAGCAATCCAAGTCATCACTTTCGTATAGCATATGCCAAATAAAATGTATGGAAGAGCTGAAAATTAATTAATTAGTCCATACTCCTAACCTGGATTGATCTCACAGAAAAGTAGCAAAGGTCTGCAAACATTGCCTCTGAACCTGAAACATAAATGGATCACAGTCATTCTAGAAGAAGGAGATTACGCTCTTCTAAAAATATACAAGAACTTTGGACAATAAAATCTCATCAGCAATCAAAAAAGAGAAACTCATAAAAATATAAACTAAAAGGGGGGGAGGCCAAAATCCAGCCTTAGAGTATCCCATTCATAGTTAGAGCTCTGATCGTTAGATTCTCTGGCTTCTCTTTTTATTCTTCTTTAAACGCCCTATTACAAACCCTTTATCCTATCTGTATTTTGGTTACCATTTTGCTTGGTCCTACTTCCCTTATACGCATTCTTTGCAAAGCTAACAATGAGGCAGCCTACCTAGCTGCTGTGTGCTTATGTTACAGCAATTTGAAAAGATTTCCTAGCTCACTTTAGTGCTCGATGGCAGCAACCAGGATATATCCTCTAACTCTTTATTCTTTTCCTTTAGGGAAAAAAAAAAGAAAAAAAAAAGGAGAGAAGATTATGTGGAGATGGTGGAATGTGGAAGAAGTCATCTTATGGGTGATATATGGGAAAAGAGGAATGTAAGAATCTTCTCAATATGGATAAAACCAGTAGAGATGATAAGTGTTATTACAATTTAAGCGGCCGTTTAGAAGGGCTTAAGCTTAAGATGAACGGCTTAACGGTAGTAACTAACGAATAGCAGCTAGAAAGGGTCAAGCAACATTTGGTGAGCATTGGGAGGTTTTGCCATTAAAAATTGAAGATGGTAGTAAAAGGAACGAAACTTAATGAAAAGCAGAGAAGGATAAAAGACATTCTGATGAGCATTTGTAAGGGGTTTTGGTTGTGACTTGTTCTATTTTGTAGATTGGGCTGAGGGTTGTTTTCTTTTTCTTGGGGTGATATAGTCTTGGGGTGACATCTTATCACCTTTCTTGTATTCTCTTTCATTTCTCTTAATAATATTTTCTTTTTTATTTATTTCAAAAAAATACCTATTCACTAAATAGACTAATGCAATCGTCCAGAAATTCGTGATATGATTCTCTGTGGACAAAATGCATGTAAATTCCAGAAATTCAAGAAACAAGAAGCATTTTGATGATAGAGAAAAATAAGATAGGTGAAAGGCAAGATATCAATGTAATGTTCAAGTAATTTCTATAGCTATTTGCTGAACAAATAATTGATTCCACAAGTTGAAGAATGTTTGGCATGTTTACCTGTTGCACATAGAAGACAACCACCCAGCGACAACCAAGCCTGGGTTGAGTTCCTCTCGAAGAAATAATAGATGTGTATGGGATTAAACGCCCTTAATACACTTGTGTCATATTTTACAAGGTTGTAAACCCCAACACCTCCAAGGGAACAAAACCATATGAATAAAGCGGGACCTACTGCAAGACCCACTTTGCTAGTCCCAAACTTCTGTACACTGAACAAAACAATAAGAAATGCAACCGAGATCATCACCACTTTATCTGCAGAAAATTGGAAAAAAAAAAAAAAACTAATCCATTAGTGTGGACTTGTAATTTTGTCCCTTTTGTAATAAAAAATAAACAAAAAATAGAGGAAATTTGAGATGCCCTAAGAATGTAGAAACTGCCCAAAAAAAGAGACAATTTGAAACACCAGAGGCAACTTGAAGCCCAATAAAATAGAGGTAATGTAATCACAATGAACTACAAAGACAAGTTGCACCTCTGACCCATCTTAAAGATATCTTTGGAAGCACAATTGCACAAATCAATGTTTTAAAAAGCTTAAGAGGCCTATGCCAGGAGGCTCACCTTAAGGTGAAGCTCAAGGAAAACGCCTCCAGGGTCAACCTTGAGGCTCATGTATGAAAGTTTAAAGCACATACCTCACACCCTGAGAGGCCTATACTGCATGTTTGTATATTCTATATGTATAGGTCCTTGTATTTATGCTTTAACATGTTTAAATCCGTTTTGATATATCATTTCACATTTAGCTTCTTGATATGATGGTTTTCTCAAAAGCTCATAATATTCTCAAATATTTTGTTTATATCATCATTTATTTAGTTTAATACTTTTCCTACATAAAAATGTACTCTTATGCATGTGTGTATAATTTTCCTTATATTATAATGTTCTTTATATAACCCATGAGGTTTAAGCCTCATGCTCTGCATCTAAACATTGCAATAAATGCATACTCTATTTCCAATTTATTATTCAACTCCAGTTGGACAAATTTAATTGATCTAATCATCTAAATACTGAAACAGTGATGTAATCACCAAAAAAATATTGGAACAATGAACATCATGTGTATACCAATCAAAAAATGAACATCACATTTGAGTTGGCATGCTTTCACCTTGCCACAAACTAGGAGTTGCAACCTAAAGCAGTAGGCCTTCTGATCCAAATGACAGAAATTCAAAATTAAACAGTCTATTCAAGCTGCTACAAACATATGATAGAAAAATAGGTTTTAAACATTCCAATCTGTAAAGATAGCCGGTTAGTTTTGCTTCAGCTATCTGATCAAGGAATCATTGCATGAGATGAAAGACTTTTCCCAAGAACAATTGCAACCATATCTAGGTCCATTTAATGCCTCAAACATTAATGCCAGTCTGATTAAAATGTAACATAAAATAATTGTACTTTAGCCATGAAAGAAGTTTAAATTTCAGAATTACTTTACATGGATAGAATGGCTTTTTTTCTTTTTTGAGAACTAAACATGGATAGAATGGATTCGTTCTTATGCCCAAATTAGTTTTTAAAGTTTAACTTTCCTAATAAATAGTTGCTATTTAGAACATTATATGGATATTTCCAATTAGTCTTATAATGGATTTTAGTTCTTGCATAAACACATGGATATTTTATGTTTCTACGGAAATATGAGTGCCAAAAAAGTTTTAAGCTCAGGTTTCATTTAAGAAATCCTAACACTGCTTTTGAGCATAGAGATGACACCTGTAAAAGCCTCATCATCCAGAAGGATGCGGGAACCCTTGCCCATTTGGATATTCCCTAATCCTTATTCTTTTACCTATAAAATAGGAAATCTCTTCCCTATTTTTATTACCTTTTTAATTATACTAGTATTTATGTACGTGCTTTGCACGTGACAAATTTTGTGATAATGATAGTATATAATATATTTCAAAAATTTTTTACAATCTTTTTATACTGTTACATCTATAAAAATTACTCTTATTTATCACATTTATTATGGTTCATTGATATAAAGATATGTCCAAATAAAATTCTTGCAAAGGTAACGAGAATCAATAAAATTCTTATTATTCTTATTTATCATTAATAAAATTCTTATTATTTCTTATTTATTATGGTTCACTAATAAAATTAATAATGTTTATCAGTTACCTTCGTCAGAATTTTATTTGAATTCTCGTTACCTTTGCAAGAATTAACTTCAATATGATAAGTCCAACTTCAGCTCCTTCAACCATTGAAAACTTTACAATGAACTGCTATAAAAAATATCACTTACTCTTGCAAGTATTTTGTCATCCAATTATGTGGGCTTTAAGGTAACGGAAATGAAAAATTAAACCACCATATGGGGGGAATAAAGAAGGGAAAACCATCTGCTACCTTAATAATCAAGAATTGACCCATGAAAATAGGTTAAAAATATATAAAAAAATAAGAAAATAGTTTAAAGAATAAATTGCTCATCCATTTGCAAGTTGGAAATCTCTTCATGGTGGTTAATGTGGCCCAACATTGGCTATTGAGAACATAAGATGTACTTTCAGCTCTTTTAATTTAAATAAATGAAAGGATAAATAGCAACTTTAAACTCTCTTTTTTTGTTGTTCATAACATTTATGTTGTTTTTTATGTATAAACCAGCCTCAATAATAATTACATGGGTATTTTGGACATTTTTATGCCTCTTGTTAGAGGATTTTACAAAGGGGGTCTAATTGCAACTGTGTCAAGAAGTTTAGGGGAGGTGATTGCAATCACCAAACTTCAGGGGCGGTTTGGGCAGCAGTCAAACTTCAAGGGAGGTTTCAGCAATTACCATGGTTTGTTTTCCAATTATTGAACAAAAAGAGGGATTTTTGTGTATTTTCCCTAACAAGCATTAAATGGGAATGTTAAATAACACTTTTGCCGTTGACTTGTTTTACAAATGAACAAAAAGAATGGAGTTTTGTGTCTTTTTTGTAATAAGCATTAGATGAGAAAGAAGAGTCACTTCTTGATAAGCATTAAATGAGAAAACAAAATTACATATTTACCATTGCTCCTCTTATTTAAATGTTAGAGATGGGGTATTTTAGTCTAGTGAAAATTCCAACCACATTTATTCATACTTTTATAGATAAGTATAGACTATTATAATATAATGCATACTTTATCCTTCCAAGAATCTAATTAAATTCTTGGAAAAAGCAAAGAGGAAGTATTGCAAGGACAATAAGAGAAAGAGCCTTTGCTCCTACAGAACAAGTGTGGTGAGACAAAGGGGCTAAAGCTTGGAGATTTAGGTTTTTCAATGATAGATTTCATATTTAAGCTTTTTTATAGGCACTATCTTTGAATAGGTCTATGATGGTGAAATATGCATGAATTATATTGTCATCCTTGGATTATTAGGTCCTTTTAAGATATCTGTTAAATTAAATTTCTTTTATGCTGCCAGTAAATTTTATACCCTCACTATAGAATTTATTTTATGCTTTAGCCTTTTGCAGGGGTACATTACCAGTGTTAGTATCCAAATTCATTGAGCACATTGTTTTAGCACTAACCTAAGGAGCCAAAACATATACGCATCATTGTGATGCCTTGACTACACTGATAATGTGGTTATAAGCCTTCCACTTGGGAGGATAGTCACACCTCTCTTTGTCTTTATTCTTTTCTCTTCCCTACTTCTGATGTATATCCATTGTATATTTCTGACTTGTTCTATTCATTAAAAAGAGAAAGAGAAGAAAGAAAGAAACGCAGCAAAGGAAAATGAAAAGAATGAGGAACACCATCAATCTCACATCTTTTTTTTTTTTTTGAAAGCTAAGGTAATATATTGTATTAATCCAAATCAGCCAGCATATACAATCAGCCCATGTGCATTGAGCCCATCAGTCTTTTTTTTAGTACTAATAGGAGGAGCTACACAAAACTAGGGGGTAGCTCGACCCCCAGGGCCCATCAGTCTCATATCTTAATAAAACATTGCATTACCTTGCTCAACACCAGCTATTCCAACTTTCAGACCACCTACAGCCGACATAACTGCATTCAGGAATAGTTAAATGAAAGATTAAAAGAAGAAACATGGATCCAATAGGTAAACAAGAAAACATGTCATTCAGAAGAAGGAACCCAATTAAGTCAAATAAAGTTACACCATAGACTTATTATGCCATCAGTTTTCCCCCACAACATAGAAACGCAAGATGGGCTATCATATTAAAACCTGACATTGCTGGGGTAATAACTCCATCAGCTATCACCATTGAAGTACCAAGTAGAACCAACATCAGAATGAGCTTTTTCAGTGCAAGAGAAGACTCAAGCCTCTCCTTAATTTTTAATGACCTCTCAAGTTCTGGGGATGGCACTTTCAGCCTGAAACTCGATATACGGGCATCAGATGGGAGCTGATTTGGAAGGAGGCTAACTTTCGCATGCCTACAAAGTAACGAGTATAAAGCAAATGTACCACCTGCAATAGTTGCACAGGCAGAGGCTTTAATGAAACCCAACATATGGAAGAACAAAGGAAAAAACAATGAGGAATTGTACAAATAAAAGGCTTAGGTTACAACCTCCAGCATACCTTCACCATCATCATTCGCCCAAAGAACAACAAAGACATACTTGATCAGAGGTATCAAGATTAATGTATACAAAACAAGTGATAATGCTCCCAGAACATCTTCCTCCCCATGAATAGGAGACTTGTTAAACATCACACTGAAAGTATATAATGGACTTGTTCCAACATCACCAAAAACCACTCCAAGTGCCTGAAAAGCAAGTATAATTTTCCTGCCCAAAGTGAAGTCCTGCAATTAAACCAAAACAAATCAGGCAGCAAACTTGTGGCCTATGAAACTTTTTATTTTTTTGGAACACTAAACATATTACTTTCAAATTACATTGTTATTTATTCACTAGATTTCCTGCTGCTTCATGGTCTGCTTATGGCGCACAAACTACAGATGAGAAGGAGCCTAAACTAAAGAAACATGTCCGAATTACCATCACCAATCATTTTACAAAGTCATAATGATTTTTTTTTTATCAATAAGTCATAATGATTTATCAGGAAAAGAAAAGAAAACTACAGAAAGAACTATGAACATTAAATCCAAGTTCTATCTTGGGCATGAATAAAAACTAGATATATGCTCCTAGTGTTTAGCGAGGTCCAACTTGATAAGACAGGAGATTGCTCAAGAGTGGACCAACCCTCCCTCCCCCCCCCCCCTCCTTTAAAAAAAAAGGGCGCTAAGTTTTTGAGGTAGACTAAGAAATACCACAGAGTGGTTATCCTAATACATGGGGGAGGGGTTCAGTTAGAGATTAATGATTTTTTTCCACTTCCATGGGACTTGAGGGCTAACCATTGAAGGAGATGTCCGGGGAGCTAATAGACTGAGTTAGAGAACAATCTGGAGGACCTTGGAGATTTCTACTTTGAACCCATCATTCAGGCATTTCAAGATCTGCTTCGATACCTTGCAGCCTCGCAAGAGAAGGCGTAGCAGAGGAGTTGTATAGGAGTTTCACTTGACTTGGGAATCGAGATGTCAGCTTTTAAGGCGTTGATTGCAATGTCTGCATCAAACCTTTAATCCCACTGAGGGAAAAAAAAAAAAAAAAAGACACGAAGTCTAAAACAATCTGACTCCACAAAACTATCTTTATGGATAGCATCAAGTGCATGTACAGTGGAGGGATATTATAAATCGGTGAATCTTCTTGGAACCCATCTGCTTTACCTCTCGGTATGTCCAAAACCAAAAGAATTTTACAATTTCTAATCTTCTTTATAGTGCTTTCTTTTCACTAGATCGTTATAATGTAATGTTGGGAATCGGGAAAAAAGTGGACAGTTTAACATACGTTAAATTCACACCCCTTGGTAGAAGATCCCTGATCCTTTTTTTATCTTTTTTGTTGTTGGAGATTTTTTTATCAGCTGTTGAAAATTATTTTCGGTACAGGAACATTATTTCAGATCGAAGTTAAAAGGAACAAAAAGCGGGCGTGGTTGAGAAATGGAAACATACATCATAGTCATTTCGCTGAGCACCAGGGACCTCGAGGGCCTCGACATCGAAGGAGTCAATCCGGGGGCCGGTCCTGATCAGCCTCTGCTCGCCATTTTCATCCTCTTCAGAATCCAAGCTCATCCGTGGAGGCAAATCCTCGTCCAAGTCTACATCAGAATCCTCTTCATCCTGGAAAACCCATCTTTGTTCGGATGAATCCATCGAAACTAATCCCCCATGCGCTCTCTCTGAACCCTCTTCCGCCATTAACTCAGGGTCCAGAAAATCCAAAATGGCTTATAGAAGGGAGAAAAAAATCAAAACCCTAGAAAATCCATAACAAACAATATCATAAATGACAGAAGTACAGAGTCATTCTTAATTCCGTCGAGCGTGGGAACAATCAAATTATCAAAACCATCGAAAGCAAAAATTTACAAACACTCGAATAGAAAATCCAAATCTGGAAAAGAGAATGAAAAGAAAAAGGGTGAATTTTGGTGATTTCTCTTTTTTTCTACTTTTTTCTCTAATGATAGCGATGCTGAGGTTGACGCAGCTCTGTTTTTATGTCACTGGAGAATAGAGATTCTAGATCGTCGCCTTCCCCAGGGCCTACCAAAACCAAAAGGAAGAAAGCACAGAAGATGGAATAATGGAATCTCTAAACCACGCGCCACGAGTGAGTGCCTTGTTCAATTCAACTCAAAACGCATCGAATCCATTGATTTCTCCTGAACCTGGAGGTAGAGTCTGCCTCTCGGGTGTGAGAGTGTCAAAAAAATAAGCCAAAATATCGCGCGTATTTTCTACGTCCCAGGGAACTCCGAAGTAACTCCCGCGACGGAAGAAGTGGGAAGTGCGAACCACGAATCAACGGGTCGAGTCGAGATTCGATAACGAGCGGATAAATGTTCAAGTCAGGACCACGGTGGTCCCTATATCTACCACCGGTCTTGTATGCTTACACTTTTTTTGTTTTTACGTTTGAGGGCATATATCATAATAAAGTTAAAAATTGAAAATTAAACAAAAGTAATATTATTATTAAAAATAAATTCAAATGCTTATAGTAATTACATGCATTCTATATGGAAATTTTAAATTACAATAACAATTATTATTACTATTATTGTTATTATTATTATAATAATAATTATTGTTATTATTATCATTATTGAATTTTTTATTCTATCTTTTGTTATAAATAAAAATAAATTTTATTTTAACAATTATTTTTATTTATCATAATGAATATATAACATGATAAATGTTCTTAAGTGCGACAGAATTTTGTACTTTTTATTATTTGTGTTTCATTTTTTTTAATATTTATTATTCAATTATAACATCATGAGTTTCTTTGAAAAATGGATCATTGACCCACCATCTAGATAAGAAAATAACTTTACTTTTATATTTGTTTTAAATTATATATTATTTACATTATATAAATAGTTTTTACTTATTATACTTAACTTTTGTTTGACATAATTAATATATTCTTTTGGTTAGTTGTACTTTTTCATTTTTTAAATATTTATTATTTAGCTATCATATCATCGGTTGATCCATTTGATCCAAACCCCTAACCCACAACCCAAAAAGGAAAATAATTTAATGTCTAGTTTGACACTAAATATTATATTACGTTTCCATCATTGATAATGAATGTATAGTACTAGAGATGACTCAATATTTATTTTTATGAATACATTACATATGTGCCCAAATTTTTTCTATTTTTAATTTTGATATTATTTATATTTTTGATTTTTTAAAAATTTATTATTTGACTATGACATCATTTCATTAACTTTGGCATTCCATTTTCATCATTAATAATATTACTTCTTACATTTTATACGTATTTTTATTTAGTATAATGAATATGCAATAATAAAGATATGTCTAATTCTTTTTATTTTTTGTATTATATATTTTAATTTTTTTATTATTTAATTGTGACATTATTTATTACCCACTTTACCCAAAAATGGTTGAATTGCTTACCAACCATTGGGAGGAAACAATAGTTTTGTTTTCAATTTATTTATTTTTATAATATTAAAATTGATTTTGTGGATTTAATAAGAGAATATACCTTAATATGAGATTTAATGAGAGAATAGGAAAATAGTTTTAGGTTTTAAATTTTATATTCCATTTCCATCATTAATAAAAACATTTTATTATTTATCATACTTATTGTTGTTTAATATGTCAAGTATATGATATTCAAAATGTTCCACTTTTTTTAATCTCTATATTTTTTGCATGTTATCTATTTTTAAATTTTATTATTTAATTATGACAACATGGATTGGCTTGGCCCATTTGACCCAAAATGGTTTAATTTCTTACAACTGCCTAGATAAAAACACTATTTTTTTATGTAGATTTTAAAAGTATGTTTTTATGTTATTAGAAATATTAATTTATTATGTATGAATTTAATTAATAGAATTTAATGATAAAAATAAATAAAAGTGCCTTAAATATACAATTCAATGAAGGTGAATGAAAATCAATACCTTAAATGTTGGATTTAGTGAGAGAGGAAATTGAATGCATTGAATATCTTATAATTGCCTATTTTCCACTCATTTAATATTGATAATTGATTTTACCCTTTTGCCCTCATTTTTCATCAATAAATTTAAATATAGAAGGGTGAAATTTGTCCTCAAAAAATTTCAAAAATATTGCTTATGCTATTAGTGCTTTTCAAAGTAGTATAGATTTGTAGTACTACTAACTGAACTTCGAAAAGTTGTAAATAGCCTAAAGCTTTTGCATGTGTATCATATTTTTTTTCTTAAGCCTGGTGAGCTCGTAAGGTCCTCTACTAAGCATATAAATGGATGACTTCATGAGAAAAAAAAAATGCATACCACTGAAATACATGGCGTCGGTAGTTCTTAATTCACATGATAAAGTGTTCAAATCAGCCCCTCATAAGGGGGCACCCCACAACATCCCACAGCACATCCCAATGTGTATTGGGAACATCTCCTAATGATAAGGATGTGTTGTGGGACGTTGTGGGGCACCCCCTTATAGGGAGCTAATTTGAACTCGTAAAATATAGCAATTACATTTACCAAAAAAAGGATGTTGTAATTACATTCTTTTTTGTTTGTATAAGGAAATTTCTTTATCCATTATTTATGGTCACTATTTTCAATCTAACATTGATTAGGCCGGTTTTGAACCATCATCTGGTCACTATTTTCAAAAATCATATAACCCAACCAATCAGACCATTGATCTATTTGACCAGTGACTTGGTCAAAAGTTGAACATTAAACATGTATGCAAAATTCTAAAGGTCATAACTTTGTGCTTTAATGTCCAATTAAGGTGATTGTTTTTATTTTGGATAACTTTTTGATATCTATTTGTCCAAATGTGTTGTAGGTGCTTTGTCGTACAATTTTTGTGAAAAGAATAAAAAAAAAAGGCTTCAAATTGCAATTTTCAATGTGTTTAGAAATAAAAATTTAAAAACTGAATTTAAATATATAAATTAAACATAAAATCATGCATATATTACATATAGAGTATAATTATAAGTAATATGTCCCATTTGGTGCATTTTTCCGCACGAGCTGCTAGCTATTTAGAAATTCAACAACCCGCATTTTTGTCTTTTCTTGATTGGTTGGGGGAAGATCTAGCTACCAAAAGACTATGCCCCAGAAAGATATGTCAAGCTTGACTCAAGCTTGTGTTGAGGAGGTATAAATGGAGCTTCTCGCTTTTTTTTCATATTGTCTTCACGTGGAAAGATGCGCCTCCAACAAAACAATATGTGTGTTATTAAGATCTTTATATAAAAGCCCACTACGTCTTTTGGTTGTCAAATATTCCAAGAGATCCTTTAAAAAAGACTTGTCAAGCGACACTTGATGTCTTTACATACCTAAATACATACACACATACATACATACATATATGCATACATACAAACATACATACATATGTATAAGACTTGCCAACCATTAACGAGAATTTAAGTGTAAGGAGATTACTTGAGGCTTGAAGTTGTACTTATAGTTGAAGCCTCCCCTATATGGGTGTGGTGAACTCTTAGTGACGGATCCGCACGTCGGGCATCATTAAGGGGGAACATTAAGGTGTTGACCACATGGTCGAACATTACACTATCAGAAGGGGTTCAGTCAAGGTCATAATGCCTATTATTAAAGCTCCACATTAATACGGAGGTGAAAGGATAAGAATCCCCCCTTCTGAAGTCTATGAGATGACGAGATTACCCTTGTGGATGTGCCATGTGGGTGGCAAGGGTGAATTTGGCTACACCAGTAGTAAAGTCCATGACTAGTTATAACGAGGCATGGGATTAAGTCTTGTCTTCACCCGGGATGGAGGTATCTAGAGGTTTGGGTGGGGGTATAAACGAATTGAATTTGAACTGAATCAAGCAATATTCAAATTCAATTCGAGAGGTTTGGGTAGGGGGAATAAGCGAATTGAATTTGAACTAAATCAAGCAATATTCAAATTCAATCCGATTAGAAATTTTGATATCCAATGAATATTGAAAATCAATGTTCGAATTTGAGTTCAATCAAATATTTGAATATTTGGTTCAAATTCAATCAATTAATTATTTTAGACAATTAATAATTATTTTATTTAAACAAAGTATATAAATATATAACTTATTTTTATATTTTAAATATTTTATAATTAAATAAGCAATCGAACTCAAATATTTATCAAATCAAAACAGGTCATATAAGATATTTGAATTTGACTACCTGATTGGTCACCTCTGTTATGATGCCAGTTGATTGGATGTAAGTTTTCACGTTATCATAGTCAAACATGGATGTAAACACCGTTTCAAAATTAATTCAATGATAAACGTTATTTATTTATTTATTGCCCCAAAACAAAACTTTAACATCCTTAACTATTGTTCTTTCATACTCGCATTGCATATTTTTCACTCCAATCCAAACGTCTCAATGTATACATTCAATATCACTCCATTTTTGTCATTAAAGCTCAGTTTGGAATGAGTACAAATACAAATAAGCACTGTACAAATACATACAAAATAATACAGAATACAAAGTTTTGCACTGTACATATTTGTATTTGTACTCTTTTCAAACTGAGCCTAATCAACAAATCATTATTGTCAACCAAAAAGTATAGACCATATAACCTCTATGACTGCAAATGGATGAGATCAGATTGGATATAATTAGATCCAAATTTGATTTATCAATGTTCAAATCTAGCTTTAATCTTATCCGGTGGATTTCATTCAGACTTGGATCGAATTTGGGCAATACTATTAATAAATTTAGCAATTTTTTTTACAGCATATTACATTTATTTGTTAAATAAACATAAAACAACTTTCATATTGTGCATCATGAAAAAATAACTTGAAAAGTAAAATTTCATAAGGTTTGAACTTATGGCCGTATAATAAATATATAACATTCAAACCAACTGTACAAATAAATACATATTAATTTTATACATAAATAAAGCATATGTACTTAAAATGTTATTAGGTTATGTTATTGGATTCAAGTGAGGTATATCCATATTCAATCCATTTATTCAGGCAGACATTTGAATAAAGAGAAAGTACCACTTGTAGCTCTAGATGCCCAATTTGATTTGGTCATCTTAGTTGAATTTCTCAAATATCTCTTTCCCCCCATTTTGGGTTCATTTGGGATTTAACGTAAAGGCTGCCAATTCACAACGGAAATTGTAAAGTGCAAATCAAATCAGTTAGAGTCTGGATCTGCTCCTCATGGACTCTCTAATACTTGTTAATTGTATATTGGGAACGTCTCTAATACTTGTTAATTGTATATTGGGAACATCTCTAACACTTGTGTTCTTTTATTCATGGCGGGGATGCAAGTCGGGCCAGGTTAGGTCGGGTTGAGGCTAACCCTAACCCAACCCTAATTCTAAACCCCCAACCCAACCAATCCAACCTTAACTAAATTCCTTCAACCCTAACCCAATCCAACCCATTCCGAAGTCAATTTTGGATTGGACCCAACCCAACCTTCTTCTCATCCTTTAAAACCTTATAGAATTTCTTGATTTTAGATCTTAATTCAACTTTCACTACATATATTAATCCTATATTCATATGTTTCATTAGTATTTGTTTGTTGACATTTTTTTTTGTTCTTTTAGTACAAAATTCAGAAAAAAAGTACTAAAAATGACTATAGTTTATTATGAGTTACGACTTACGATATGTCTTTTATGGGCGGCAAACAACAGAGAGGAGATGAAGAACAAAATTTTTAAAAAACACAAAATAATGTTATTAAGGTCTTAGTCTTTCTGATTAGGATTAAGTGAAGTGATTATCTTAAAAGAAATATATGCTACTATGTAGTGAGGTCTATACAAATATCATGAATCTAAACAAATCAATGTATGTTATATAATACATATAACATATATTTATATACGATATATACTATAAAGTCAAGGGTCAACCCAAAGCCAACCTGAAATAAAATAGGGTTCATGAATTTCAACCCTAACCTGAGGATCAACCCGGCCCAACCCAACCCAGCTTTTTGGGATTGGATTAGGTTCGGGCCAACCTTGCTCAAATTGCAGCCTTAATTCATGGGAGATGGTCTCAATAGTCAATATACGATGGGACGTACTGTGAGGTTCGTTGCGAGGAGCAAATCCAATCGGTTAGGACAATGTTCATAAACAGGCATCCAAGCCAAGCCATTTAACAAGTCCCATTCGGAGTTGGAACTTGGAAGTATGCATCAGTTTTGGATGAATTCAATCTGCCTAAAGTTATATTTGGATGTCAGTAAAACAGGACTGGGATTTTAAAAAACCATCAAAAACAAAACAAAAATAAAAGTTATATTTCAATCAAACAAAACCCCTACCCCAGAACATCCCCTGCCCCCACCCCTTGAAAACAAAACAAAAATAAAATAAAAACAGACTTCCCCCGAGCTCAGGGTCTAGCTTTTAGCTAAAAACCAGGCAATGTCCCAGTAGAAACATTCAAACAGACCTACTAAGGCAGATCGGAGTGGAACTTAAATCGGAATAGTGAATATAGCTTTAGAAGGATACGGCTCCTTTGAAGCGGACAAACGGTAGTAGATGGGAATGAGGACATCCTCTTCATCTGTCATGTCCACATGAGCTCGTTGTCCGTTCATTTACATATTTTTCCATTTATACAGATTGCATGCACAGTAGAAATTCATAAACGCAAGCATGTTACTAGGCAAATTTCCTGACAAAGGCCAACAGTACATAAATAGCAATTTCCTGTGTTTGTCACGTGGAGTGCACATTTCAAAATTCCATGATCCCCATTCATCAGAATAATTAATACACGGCAAGCCACAGCTAGCTCTTTTAACATTTTGGGAAGCACATTCCTTCCCTTTATCGCGGGGGGGGGGGGGGCAATGACGGTTTAAGATTCCTTCTTTTTTACCCTGTAAGGGTATTTCTGATAGATAAAAATGCTGCTGACCACAAGCGGCAAGGCCAAAAGACAGTATGATGAAGGTGGTTTGCCATCGAAAATAAATTGGAGCAGGGCTGTTACCAGCAGTGCGGAAACAATCACAAACCCCTACACATGTACAAAAGATGAAAAGAAATCAGACGTGCAACAGTTGCAACAAAAAACAGAGACTTGCAGTCACCGGTAGACCTGTTCATGGGCCGGGCTTGAGCTTAGCTTTTGCCAAATTTTGAATGAGCCCGGCCCAAAGCCTGAGCCAGAAGCCCGGTCTGTAAGAAGGTGTACTCACAGGAGAATGTGCAACTTCTTTTATGAGGGTGAATCAAGTCAGGATGGAGAAAATTGTAATATCTCTGGCTAAGGTCAATAAAGGTTGTTTTTCAGATCCAAAACAGTCTGATCCACTAAACACTTCCTCTACGCTTGGACCATTTTGCATTTTTGCTGCAAATTTTTGGGTTTCTGAAGAGGATGTGAATGATTGAAGGTTTAAAAATGCAGGGCTAGAAGATGGCCACTTAGCTCAGCTGGAAAAATAAGTGGATGTCATGCAGTTTCCACTGCCCACTGACCTGGGACTAAATCCTGCTTTCACACCTCCCTTAAATAAAGGGGGAAAACAAAAAACAAAAAACTCTGGGTGGAACCCATTAGATGGTTTTCATGATTGCCTGCACTTATGCTAGTATTTACCCTCTTCACACCCAAAGAATCTAATTTACAGGTCACCACTTGCCTTTCGGACACCACCAGCGCGGGCAGTAACAAGTCCAACTAGTATTCCACCAACAGCATTGAAAATGATTGGTATCTGACAAAAGGCGAAAAAACAGCTTGTCCACATCAGTGGGAAAACACTTTAATACTAATAAGTATATGGCAGTTACAAATTGTTGAATAACATACCAATTTTCATCTTCTGGTGATTTACTAATTTTATAAATACCTTGCATTTGATTTTACAAGAAGTGACAGGTACAACTTTATTGGAAAAGAAAGGACTTGTGTAAGGAATATTATATAAATGCTCTTGGGGTCATTATCTCATACAAATCTAAAAAGCTCATGAAACATACTTGTGGATTTCAAAACCTGAAAATATCAACTACAATTTTTGTTTCATTGCAAAAAAAGGGTGGAAAATTTTTCAGTTATATTTTTGTTCCCTTTTGGTAAATTACTTGTTCTCTGCCCCTCTAGCATGAAACAAATACAGCCAAAAAGGAGACTTATCTTGACTGTAAAAGTTTTCTAGTTTGCCACACATGATCAAATAATACTATGTCAAGTTGTTATCTCCTGGTTATGTACAGAAAATAACACTGTAAAGCCATCATAAATTTGATGAGTCATGCGATCAGCTGTCTGTGGTGGTTGTATTGTTCCTTGCTGGTTCTAATCAGACAACAATCACAAGCACACCTTATTAGGAAGAGGAAACGCTTATGACCTCATGTTTAGCTGAAACACTGATCAACATGCATAATATAATGGAAAAGAAAAGTACAAATTAGGCATAACAGGGTTGAGTACAAAGACAGTCCAGCAGACAAGAAAAACAGATAATAGGGACCCATTATTTTCTCTGTTAATAATCTGCCTATCAAATACCACCCTTATGGTCAATGCACAGTAACTTTTTTTTGAAGATAAAATAAAATTCAGTAAAAATAAAAAAGGAGAGATTACAATCATAAAAGAATCCATGCTTTCATTTAAATATTAGTCTTTAATTTTTTTGATAGGTAAATAAAAGTCCTTTGATTAGAAAACAAGATAATTTACCAGTGTTAATGCAGTCCAACCATAAAAGAATCCATGCTTTCTGATGGCTTCTCCATCTGGTGATTTGTAGGTACTTGCCAACAAGCACAAGCTTCCAACTATTGACATTTCCACAGTCATTAAATAGGAGGTATGTTTCTTCACCTGCAGTAAGAGGAAAACAGAAGTGGATACAACAGAAAAGGCCAAGAAAATGGTTTCCTGGCATGAGAAGTAAATAAATATCTACAAACCTGAGAAGCCCATTGACAGAGAGCGGATGCCAGGCCTGAGAGAACAGAAGCAACCAAAACAGGAACAATTCCATGAAACAAAATTTGATCAGGGTTACTACCACTAGATCCTCTGCCAGAGCCCTCACCAATGCTTAAGAGAACAGCAGCAATTATCAATAAGACAAGGGCCCCAATTTGTTGAATTGTTTGCTTTTGCCTGCAGATTGAACCCAGAAAAATACATGCAAGGGATTGTCAGAGAACTTGGTAATTCTCCGAACCAACCTGCCATCATAACCAGTTAAAAGACGCTGCATCAGGAAATATATGACACCTAGCCAAATATCATAACCATCAATTTTTTTGTGACCATTTTTGGAAAGGAAATCCAGAACTTCTCTCACGTATTTAATTGGATAGAATCTAATATGAAATAGGACCTTAATGTTGTTTCAAAAAACTCCACAATAGAAGTTGGTCTTCAAAGAAATGGTTTTACTGCTCAAAAGGAGAAATGTTTCTATTTCAGCTCTAACACTTTCTGAGTTTCCATTCCAAATAAGAATTCCTATCATAGGAACAATATACAAATGGTCACAAGTTGATGTTTGCTAGAATGCAATTTAAGTTTTCCTCATTTTGACAGTTTCTGGAATCAAAAGCAGCAACTTGTATTACTTTTGAATAAAACAATGAACAAAAATTGCTAATTTTCAACATGTAGATGATCAAAAAAGGTAAATCTTAAACTTTTTTTGCCATTGTTGTTGTAGGAATGTGCATTTTGCCCCCTAAAGGGTGGGGTGTTATACCCTAGAAGACCTAGTCAGAGGGTTAGTGGGGTTAGTGTGGCAGGGTGCATGCGGGGGCCACTGGAATAAACATAGAGAGCCTGTCATTCCATGGATTTGAATCCAAGCCTCCTCAAAGTGAGGACTTCTAAGTGACCAACTCAACTCCAGCCTCCAGGATCATTGACAATCTTAAACTGATAAAAAGGTAAATCTTAACTGACAGCATTTCCAATACATTGACTTTATTTTCTTATATATGATGCTCGAATCATTTCTAGATCTCCCATTTTAGGTTTTCATCTGCAAGGCACCAAATGAACTGTTCAATCTAGTATGTCAGAATATGAATATGTATAGTGCAATGATGAAGCTACTAAATGATTCAATCTGTCCCCTATTGGTCAAATAACCACATGATAATCCTCTTCAACTACCATACTTCCACCCTAGCTTTTTTCCAAATTATTACTTTGGTTATCTTTTATCTGAATTTCCATTTTTTTTAGCTCCTCCAGTTCTTTTACGTCTTATGTTATATTAGTGATATTAAATGATATCATAGTTTCTCCTATATATGCACAATACATACTAACAAAAATAAACTATTATATGCCTGCAGTCACGTCATCCCAATATTGTTTCTTTCTTTTGTTCATGATCTTCTACACCATGGGACCCAACCCAAGGACATCCCTCAAACTACTTCAACCTATAAAAGTTTGGTATTAGAGCCAATAATGGAGCCTGTACTATGACCGGCATTTTCCCAATTGGAAGGAGAGATAGGGGTTAGTGGAAACCAAGAAAAGATGATGAAGAAAGTATAATAGATGTTTGAATCTCTTTCAACAAGGTTTGACTGTTTAGAGGCATCAAGGGGAAAGGCAGTTGGGGAATCCTCTTGATCTCCACATCGATATGTCATTAACAAGGCCAAAAGTTATAGGATCTCTCCGACAACATATTCATGGAGCCTTAAACTTGAGCTTCCCCAATTTAATGGCTCAAAGGACCCCACCAGCTACCTTTGTCAAGCAAAGCACATCTTTCAGTGGCAGAGTGTACCCGATTCTAACAAAGTCACCTCTTCAATTCACTTGGAGGGGTAACTGCACAACTTTGGTTTCAACGACTCAAGCAAGAAATTGGAAACATTTCATGGGACGACTTCAGACGAGCTCCATGAGTGATACGAACCACCTAGTTTTAGGACCTTTTTAGTAACCTTACAAAGTATTGGGGATCGTCACGGAATATCAAATATAGTTTGAGCTTTTCCTCCCTCGAACTGGATGATTTGTAGTAGCTCAGTAGATTAGGTACTTCATCAATGAATTTAAGGATTATATCCAAACTAACATTCTAGCCAACCATCCCACTATCTTTGCTTGTTGCATTGGAAAGGCTTTACGTAGCTCAAAGTGTTTCAACAAGTCACCTTAGCCCACCTGACATGGGACCAGATCCTTAGTAGAACAACTCCATAGAGCAACCCCCAACTATTCCTGTGAGAAAAAAATGTGAATTAGAAGATAGACACAAGTGAGGGGTATGTTACAATTGTGACCAAAAAATTTAGCCCAAGGGTTCAACAATTTTGGTATTCAAAATTCAAGATGCCCACCAGACAAGTCTAAACTACTTTTTATAGCTACACAAACGGAGAAAAACTTGCAAATAGGTTGTTAGACAACCTAGAAGACTCACTCTTCTTATTGTTCTACTAACATAAAACAACAAAAAGGAAGTTTCATGCTTCATGCAACTATCTTGCCATTAACTTCTACTTTATTGGCCTACTAGGACTACTAGGATGATGTGGCTACAAGCATGTAACAATGCCTCCCGTAGAAGATTGCCCTTGTCCTTAAGGGCTAAAATCTGAATTCTCTTATGTGATTCCATCTTCATCCATCACTAAGTTGCCATCCTCTTCTTGCAAACAAGCTTCAATAAGAAAGAGATTCTTACACCTATGCCCCGGGCTAATATTTCTTTACAATTGTAACATAGCCCTTGCTTGCATGTCTTCTAATTCGATGGGTGACACTTTTTTGGAGGTTGCCTCTATGGAGTTGTTTTACTAAGGATCATCACATATCAAGTGGACTAAAGGTGACTTGATAAAACGCTTCAAACTTTATAAAGCCATGCAATAGCTTAAGGCAAAGTAGTGGAGTGGCGACAGTTGGCTAGAACGTCAGTTTAGATGGAGTTCGATAATCCACTGATGAAGTAGTTGATATACTAAGTTATTGTGACTCATCTAGCTAGAGAGAGGAGATGCTCAAACTGCATTTGATATTCTTTGACGATGTCCAATTGTTGGAGCTTTGTAAGGTCACTGAAAGTTTCCTGAAACTAGGTGGGTCCATACCTTAGGTGGAGCTCCCGTTTGAAGTCATCCCATGAAATGTTTCCAATTTATTGTTTAAGTAGTTGAAACCAAAGATGAGCATCACCCTCCAAGTGAACTGAAGTGGTGATGACTTTCTCCGAATTAGGTACACCCTACCCTACCATTGGAAGATGTGCTTTACTCAACAAAGCCAGTTGGTGGGGACCTTTGAGCCATCATACCAGGGAAACTCATGTTTAAGGCTCCATAAATGCATTGCGAGAGAGATTCCAAAACCGTTGGCTTGGTCAATGACAGATTGACAAGGAGAACAAGAGAACTCCCTAACTTCCTTCCCCTTGATGCTCCAATAGTCAAACCTAGCTGAAAGAGATTTAAACACATTTATGGTACTTTCTCCATCATATTTTCTTGGTTTACCACTAACGCCCCTACCTCTCCTTCTAACAAGGAAAAATACCAATCATAGTTGGGCTCCATTATTGGCTCTAATACCAAATTGTTACGAGCTGGAGTAGTTTGAGGGGCATCCTTGGGTTTGAGTACCATGGTGAAAAAAATTACAAACACAAATAGAGCATGTGCAAGAGGAAAGTAAGGAGAGTATAAGGGAGAAAAAATTGGAAAAGGAACTATGCCTCAATGAGAGGAGAATACCTCTTATTAAGTCTACCCTTGCAAATATTCCAGTGTACTATATGTCAAGTGTTTAGGATGCCACAAGGAATATTGAGGGATTGAGGAAATTTTAAAAAATCATAAGGGATTTTTTTTGGGAGCTAGGGGGAAAAAGAATGATCATTTGGTTAGATGGGCAAGGTGATCAAATTAAAGGAAGAAGGGGGATTAGGATTTAGGAATTGGTAATGTTAGGTTGAAGAATCAAGCTTTGCTCAACAAATGGCTATGGAGGTTTCCCAACGAAAATGACAAGTTATGGCACAAAGTTTTTGCAAGCATTCATGGTATGTCACATGCTAGATGTCTCCGTAAAACTACCTTGACTTCTCCATCGAGGGCCATCCATGATTTTTTTTCCTACCTTTCTAAATCATGTCAGGTATGACTTGGCTTCTGATCAGAAAATCAGATTTTGGGAGGATGTGCGGATCGGGGATATCCCTCTGGGTGAGAGATTCTCTTCTCTTTTTGATCTTTCCAGGTGGCCTATTTCTGATTTCCTAAGTCAGCATTCTTGTCCTTCAGGGTTGAATTGGAACTTTGGCTTTAACATGAACCTTAGAGAGTTTGAGCGTCCTAGTGTGTCCAAGTTGTTAGGCTTTCTAAATTCAGTGTTCTTGGGAGAAAGTGGATCGGATTCTAAGGTTTGGGGCCCTAATTCTGATGGGTTGTTTTCTTGTAAATCCTTTTTATACTCTTTGGTAGCCACCTCCTCTTCTCCTTCTTTTTTTTTTTTTTTTGATAAATGAATGAATTTTATTAATCACCAAAGATAAGGAGTACAAGCATCCTAGGGAGAGGCACGAGATGCAACCTCTCCAGGAAAGTTAGATACAGCTTTCCAGATTTACTAAAATAAGTTACAAACTAGCCTAAAAAAAGACCTTCCCTGGATACTCCTTGCTTGGTCAAGGAGTCAGCTACAGTATTTTCCAACCTGCTTACCTGTTTAACATCAACTCTCATATTGCTAGTTAGCCACTTCACTTTTTTGAGGAGGCCTCTATAGCCCCAAATAGCAGTATCCGGGTTTGACAGCCATCCTACTACCACTTAAGAATCTCCTTCAATTAAAAAGATGTTCCACCCCAAATTGGTTGGCAAGCTGGATCCCTTGAACAACAGCTAGCAACTAAGCTCTTGTGGAGTCTCCAACTCTCACCCGTACTAAGAACAAGGAAATAATGTTGTTGTCCTTATTCCTTAGCACACCCCCTACCCCCAAAGCACCAAGGTTACCTTGGCTGCTCCCATTCAATTTAATGACACCTTCTGGAGGAGATTCCCACTCTACCACCCTTCTATTCTTCCTAGTGGAGGTATTAGCCACTTCTAGCCAATTCCTCCAAAGATCATCGAATGAAAATTCAGCAAACAGGTCCAATGTTTTCAGCCAATGGATTACTCTAGTTAAGATACAATCCTTCACTTCAGAAAAACTTCTTTCCTTCTCTAGGAAAGTTCTAGTATTCCTTTCCTCCCAAACCATCCATAATATAGCTGCCCTGATAAATTGCCACATGACCTCTTTTCGTGCGCCACCCAAAAGTAGATGGATTAAACAGCATACTTACATCAGACGGCGGGTTCCACCTACATCCAAATAAACCAAAGCTCCAAAGCCATAAGGCTGCAGCAAAGGAGCAAGAAATCAGTAGATGGTGACAGTTCTCATTCGGGGCCTTACACATGAAGCACCAATTAGGGGAGAGGCAATGAAAAGGTCTCTTCTTTTGCAAGTTTTCCAAAGTGTTGATTTTCCCATAGAATAATTCCCAACAAAAAACAACAATTTTGGGGGGAATAGATCTTATCCAAACTTCTCTAACTGGAAACACCTGGGAGTTAGGGTTGGCAGTGAGGGATTTTAGAAAGGAAGCACAAGTAAAGGTCCCTTTTGGAAGAGGGGTCCAAACTCTTTGATCAGATTTGGTGGGGTCCAAACAAACTGACTCAAGTAACTAAAGCAACTCAGAAATACCAAACAATTCAGCATCCCTTAATCCCCTAAGAAAGCCAAAGTCCCGATTTAAAGACAAGGTAAGTACTGTACTAGGGAGAAACTTTGAAATAGGTTCATTTTTGTAAAGGGAGAGAGAATAGAGAGATGGAAAAAGATCCTTGAGGGGCTGGCTACCCACCCAAACATCCTCCCAGATACGAATAGAAGTACCAGAGCAAACTTCATACCTGATAAACCCGAGGAAGTGGTGGAGAATACCTTGTATCGTCTTCCAAGGTGTTTTGAGAGTAGCCCAACAAGGTATCCTGACATCCCAAGTCCCAACCATTCTCTGAGCAACCATGAATGCTTAACACCACCTCATGCCATAATCTCTCCCTCTCCAAAGGCCATCTCCATAGCAACTTCCCTAATAAAGCTTCATTCTTTTGAACTATGTTTCCTAACCCCCAAACCTCCTTCCCTTACTTTTATTGACTATCTCCCATCTGATTAGATGATCTTTCTTCACCTCTCCTGGTTCCCACAATAAATCCCTCATTACCTTTTCAAATTTCTTAGCCTCCCTTGGGAGAATCCTAAAGGCTGAAAGGAAGTATGTTGGAAGGATGGCAAGTGTTGCCCTGTTCAAAGTCACTCTACCCCCTATAGAGATGTAATTCTTTTTCCAAGCCACCAAATATTTCCCAAATTTCTCCACAATAGGGGACCAGAAGCTACTCTCATTAGGGTTGCACCTAAGGGAAGCCCTAAGTAGGTCAAAGGCCAAGAAGAGGTAGCATAACCTAAGCGAGCTGCAATGGACTCTACCTCTCCATCCTCCAAATTTATTCCAACAACACATCTTTTTTCAAGGTTTATCCTCAAATTGGAGGCATTCTCAAAGACCCTTATTAGATTCCTAAGGTTGTCCACCTTTCTAAAATCACTCCCTTCACCAAAAATAATGATATCATATGCAAACTGAAGGTGGGTCATTGGAACACTTCTACCTAATCTCCAACCCCTAATTAGCTCATGCTCATCTACTTTTGATATCAATCTACTAAACACATCAAAAACAAGTGTGAAGAGGAAGGGAGAGAGTGGGTCACCTTGTCTTAGGCCTCTCCTGGCTGGGAAGAAGTCCTTGACCACCCCATTCACTAAGATTGAGTAATGACATGAAGTTAGGCAAACACTTATCCAATTACACCATTTGTCCCCAAATCCTCATCTTATTAACACCTCCAATAAAAAACTCCAGTCCACTAGATCATAAGCCTTTTCTAAATCCAATTTGCACACAAATCCTTGACTACTTGATCTCCTCATTTCCTCTACACTTTCATTTGCTATGAGGATCTAATCTACAATTTGTTTGTCTTGTACAAAAGCACCTTGTGCTTGACTAATGAGAATAGGTAGAACTGCTTTGATCCTCCTAGAGAGTACTTTTGCCAATATCTTGTAGATGCTAGTCACCAAACTAATCGGCCTAAAATCCTTGGGATGTTTAGCACTAATCTTTTTTGGGAACAAGAGCTAGGAATGTAGCATTTACTCCAGGACTCACCATATGCTTGTCCTCAAACTCTCTAATAACCCCTATTAAATTCTCTTTGAGTATATCCCAGTATTCTTGGTAAAATGCCATTGTAAAACCATCTGGTCCCGGAGCCTTATCTCTATCGATAGAGAAGACAACCTGTCTTATCTCCTCTTCCTCAATAGTTCTTACTAACCATCCCCTGTCATTCTCATTCAAAGTTAGCCAATCCACACCCTCCACTCCCTCCCGAATCTCCAAAGGTCTTTGAAAGATTGATTTGAAGTGATCCACAAAGCAACTAGCAATCTCCTCTTGAGAGGTGATGTCAACTCCATTGACCTCGAGATTTATTATCAAATTTTTCCTTCTTCTCCCATTGGCCATAGCATGAAAAAATTTGGTGTTCCCATCCCCTTCCTTGATCCACTTATGCCTTGATTTTTGTCTCCATGAAATATCCTCCCTCAACAAGACCTCTTCTAATTCCTTTTTCAGTTTCCATCTCACTTCTTGGTCCTACCCACTCATCAATCTTTGGAACTCTTTTGCATCTAGACTCTTAATCTGAGTCAATAAGGTAGCTTTTGTTTCCTCCACTCTTCCAAATTGATCCCTATTCCACTCTTTTATTTTGGATCTCAAGGAAATTTGGTACTCTCCCATTCCCCCTAAAATCAATGCTTTTTGCTGGGAAGTGTTTCATGGTTGTATTAATACCTATGATCTATTTCAAAGAAATGACCAAATTGGTGTTTGTCCCCCAACTAGTCTATCTTGTGTAAGTTGAATGGTGAGACTGCACTTTACCTTCTAATGGCATACCCTTTTGTTAGCTTTATTTGGAATTGGTTCACTTCCCTCTTTGGTTGCAGGTGATCTTCTCCTGACAAGTTGGATGGTTTGTTAAGCCCTACTTGCATGAGTTGCACTAAAAGGAGGGGTAGGATCTTGTGGAGGTTTACTAGAGCAACACTATTGAGGACTATTTGGAAGGAAAGAAATGCAAAAATATTTAAAGAAAGAGAAAAAAGCAAAGAAGCCTTGGTCGAAACAATAACTTTGTAGGTGCTTGGCATCGATGTCGTTGCTTCAAAGATGTTTTTTGATAAAACGATGATGTATGCATGAGGGTCTGTTGCACTGTTTTCTCAGAAAACAGCTCCTTTTTTTGTTTGGCATCAATGCTGCCACATAGACTATTTTCTGGGAAAACAACACTAGTTTTGTTTGGTACCAGTGTTGTAGAACCATTTTCAGCATTGATCTAAATTATCCAACATCCAAGATTATGCCACATCATTGCACCGCTGGCAGCTACAGGTTGTTTTCTAAGAAAACATTGAATTTGGCATTTCTTCAAACCGCACTTTCCAAATTTCCAAGCGGGGCTTTGAGAAGTGTTTTTTTTTTCTGGAAAAAACGATACCAAATAAGAGGTTGTTTTCCGAAGCACCGCTTTTTCTGATGTGGTGCCTACATGGCACCGTTTTCTCAGAAAGCGGCATCGATGCCAAACACTGCCTTTGAGAGTTGCACACTGAGCAAAAAAACATGAAGTTGTTTTCAGATTTTAAGGTTGAAGATTTTTTCAGGGTTTAGGGTGTTATCGTTGCCTCTTCATCTACAAGACAAAAATCTGTTGAGACATGGTCTCCCCCAATAGATGACTGGAATAAGTTGAACTTTGATGGGAGTTGTGTGGGTAATCCGGGCCTCAAGCATAGGGGGCCATTAGAGATAAATATGGAAACATTGTTGCTCTATACTCCAGTGGAACAAGGTGATGTGGCAAGGTCAGAGTTTCTGGCTGCAGTATATGGGGTTGAAAAGGCAAAGGAGTTGGGTATTAATAGACTGATCATTGAGGGAGACTCAAAAACTTTGATAAATGGTTACAGAAGGGAGAAGGGATGACATAGCAATTAAGGAATGAATTCAGGAGATTTAAACGGCGATCAAAGGACATGTCAATCAGAGTGAAATGGGTGAGGATAACTACCAACAACTTGGCAGATAGCTTAGCTAAGCAAGGGGTACAAAGAACACATCTGTTTTGGGCTCAATTGTTAATTTGATTTGAGTCAGCTTTCTAAAGTTGGGTTTCTTTCACAACTTCTTGTTGTAACCATGATTTTTTCTAATCAATGAAATATTTTCTATGTTGTTGGTCAAAAAAAGAATTCTTCAAAGAAAACGATTCTCAGTAATTTTGATATTCAAAATTTAAAATGTCTTTCATACAAGTCTAAACTACTATTATAGCTACACCGATAGAGAAAAACTTGCAAGTGTGTTGTTAGAGAAACCAAAAGACGCACTCATTCTCCTTATTTTTTCTACTCACATAAAACAACAAACAGGAAGCTTCATGCTTCGTGCAACTATCTTGCCATTAACTTCTACTTGATCCATTTGGGAGGAAAGGAATGGGAGAATTTTCAATGACAAATGTAGATCAAAAGAGGAAATAGTTGAAGATATAAAAATCAGAACAACACATTGGATAAAGACACTTCATCTATTCAAAGAATTTTTTTCAGTGAATGATATACTGAGGACATGGAATAAAGTGGCATCTTCTTCTAGGAGAAAGGAAAAGGTCGTTCTGGAGTGGTTGCCACTTGCCACCAGTGGCTAACAAAATAAACTTAAATTTTGATGGAAGCTCCATGGGAAGCATAGGAACAGCAGGTACTAGAGGAGTATTTAGAGACTGCACAGAGAAGGTTTTGGCTATGTTTTAAGGACCTTCTGGGAGATTCACTAAAAGCTGAGCTGATGGCATTACTACAAGGATTACAAACTGCCAAGCAATCAATTTTTCAGCAATTGGTAATAGAGGGAGATTCAAAGATGATCATTTCTTGGATCACGAGTAAGCAGCTTATGTCATGGATCTATAGGCATGAGTTTAGGGAACTAGAAAGCCTCAAGCATGAGCTGGATATGGAATATATCTTTCAAGTGGATTAGAAGGACAGCAAATAGGATGGCCAATACTTCAGCAAAGGGATATATAGACAACAACTGTTTCGGTCACAATTGTAATCTTGTAACTTTGTCGGGTCTGGATTGTTATTTAGGTGGATTTACCCTTTCATTGTATTAGCCAGTTTCATGATTTAATATAATTTTGAATTTATTGCTGATCAAAAAGAAAAAACTCCATTTTATTGACCTACTATGATGATGTGGCTGGCTAGCTAGCTGCAAGCACATAACAAATTGATTGTTAAATAACATCACAAATTCTCTTATATACATGCAATACATACAAATAGACACAAGCACATCATAAATTCAGTATTAAAACACATATAACACAAGGCAACTACAAGTAACAAGTATTGATCAATACCTAATAATGGTACAATAAGCAATATCTTGGGGAAAAAAATAGATGCATCCATATACTTGACTTAAGAATGCTTCTACTATGTAAGTATCCATTATTGTGAGTATAGTGTATACAAGAAGGCAAATATACTTCCATTAAATACGTTACACTGACAAGATACCTCAATATGAGATATGTAAACAATGCTGTGAAAAATAACTTTGTCTGGTTGAGCATTGAGAATGTCAGAGAATCAAGGTTTTTGTAAGAAATCTGCAATAAACTATTCTGCAATGCATAAATAGCTGCTGGAAGGCCTGATGCAGTTAATGCACCAGTCAATGTCCATTTTTTGCATACTCTCTTTAGACTGCCTTCTTTTGCCAGGAGAATCAATGCACAAATAACCTATTAGAACAAAATGGAAAGAAATCATATATTTGGACATAAATGTGGGTTGTGATATACCAAGAAATTGATCTTGTAAAGTAACCACCTTTGCTATCTCACATGCAAGTACTGATGAAGTCACAATAACTTCACGCCTACAACAAGAATTAAACCAAGACTATATGTTAATAGGCACCACATAGAGTCATGAAACGGTTATTGCTGCATGAGAAATACAGATATAAATACGAACATTTTGTTTTACAAAGGACTGGTACATGAAGAAGGAGATGGCAAGAGATCCTATAGAGTACCATAATTTAGAAGGTTCAAGTTGTGAGATAACAAAGCTTAGTTACTTACCAACATTTGCTAGTGGGGAAAAAAAGACTTTGGGTGATATCTGGAAATTTGGAATATACAGTGTTACAGCTATGGTAGTTGAAAGTGAATTTGATAAAGCATCAGGGAGGGGTAACGTTACAAGGAGAAAAACGGCAAGAATGCCTTCAGAAGAAACATCCAAAAGTTAAAGCATCGAAGTCTAGTACAGAGGAACTTGTCCTTCTAATTACTAAAGATTTAACACGTAACTGATACTTCCTTGTTCTCCAAGTATGGTCCTGACTTTTTTGATGGATTCCTAGCATTGGTTACTTACTTTGACAGATCAAAATCCATTCTTGTAGACTTCCGAATATCTCAACCTTGAAGTTAGAGGCAAAAAAAAATTCCCAGTTTCTATAGAAAGTACTTAGTAGGCTGGCAACTTCAATATCAACTGAGGAATCGAAATGTGTATTTCAGTTTATCCAAAGAATCACAACACTCTTTGGAGGTAGAGATGAATTCTCTTCCTTCTTCTTTTTTTGACAAGTAAAAGATCCGATAATTAGGGAGCAAGGCGCTCTGTAAGAACAAATTTACATCAGGTCGGACTACTCAGGGCGCATATATTCATAATTCAAAACGAAGATAATTCCAACATCGCTGCACCAAAAATTACCAGTTATGGAAGAAAAATCACAAATATAGTTGCTTGAAAATCCTATCTAACAACACTTCGAAACACAAAATTTAAGTGCAGTTGACAGAATATGGAATCTAATAACGATCGGAAGATCAAACGTGCAGAATAACAAATCAAGAATAGAGGGAAATCACCTAGTGAAACGTTTTGAAATCAAAGGCTGCGCTCCATATTGCAAGGTAAGTAGAACCAGGTAGAGCCAAACCCTTCCGTTAACCCTCTCTGAAGTCGACGGGGGACCTTTATGTTTGGTCCCCGCCATTAACGGCAACCAGGAGAGAAGATCTTTTGGTCTTTCGGTCTTTCCCTTCTCCCCGCTATCCTCTGCTGCGAAAAGAGAGCCTGAAGAAACGCTAAGATGGTGTATTTACCATAGACTAATACCAGTGTACCACCGTAGATGCAAGGTCGGACCGGTATTTTTTTGGGTCATTTATTTCACATAAAATGACATATTTAACCCTAACAACTATTCAACCAAAGTATATATATAGAAAGATATAAATTAAAAGAAAATAAAAAACCCAAATGTCAACTTAAAATAATATAAAAATAAAATAAAACAGGGTAGGTTTTAATATTTAGATGAAATTACAGGGAGCATCTTGGTAAATGATCATTTTTCTTTTGGTAAATTATATACTATTGTGAATCGGATCTCCTGCAATTTGCACCTCCAATCATATTATTCTCGTTAGGGACCCAAATCTCTGAATTTTTAATTTAAAGTTTGTTTTTTTTTAATGCTTTGTTTAAAATAAAAGGAAAAAATAAAATGTAAATAATATTTCAAATTATTTTGATATATATGTATATATAATAATGTTACAACTAACATAAATAATAGGATACATTTAACATGATATATGCACATATATTTAATATAAATAATATTTAATATGTATATATAATTGGGGTTAGGGGTGTAAATGGATCAAATTTGAAGTGAATCATTCAATATTCCAATTCGATTTTGATTAGAGGTGTGATAATTTGAATTCGATTCAAAATTTGATGGATATTTAAAAATAAAATTTGAATTTGAATTTGATTGGAAAATCGAATATTTGGTTCTATTCGAATTCGATCAATACAATGCATTCTTAACTCAAAAAAAATGAAAGAAAAAACAAAATTACGTTACTGCTCTATGCAAAGATTTATTAAAAATTACCTATAAAAAAATGCAACATGTTCAAAAACTAAAGCAAAGCCCAAAAAACAATCATGTGGATTTGTTAATCTATTATACAGATACCAAATCCTTAAACATCATAATTCTTAAAACCCTCAAGCCTTTTCTTCTTCTCTTATGTTCTTATTTCAGTCATGGGCTCATAGTTGTACTTATCTCTTTCGCCTACAAAAAAAAAAATATATATATATATATATATATCCAAATGAAGTGTGGGTTTGTGCTATAAGATAAAGAAAATTTTTCTAAAGATTGCATACTAGATCACTAACATATTTCTATCTTCATGGCTGAGATATAAGATATGGAAGATTCTACAACTGTAAAAAAACTTGGTTGGAACTACAGTATTGCAAGAAGATGTTGCAACAACTTGCAGGAAGTTTGGTTGGAACTACAATGGGAAGAAGATGAACAATTCGGAAATAGGGGTAGGGAGAGAGGTGTTAGCTCACTAAACTCGAAGTTTAAAACAAAACAATAAAAACAAAAAAGATTTCTTTGTGAAAAGAGTAAAGAGAGATCTCGGATCAACAGACTATTTATTTATTTTTATATTATAAAAAGTAGTAAAATATGAGCGTTATTTTTCAAAGAATCATCATTATTTATGATATAGTACTTTTCATTACTTTTTTATTATATAATAATATTAAAAAATGATTTTATCGAAAATCATCTTAGTTCTTTCATATCACTATCACATATACACACACGAATCGGATATTTATCGAATTGAACCACCTCAACTCCGAATTCGATTCAATAATTTAAACGGTATACATAAGGTATTCGAATTCGATCATTTATTATAATCGAACTATTTTAATTTAATTCGATTAAGTTGAATCTCGAATTGAAAATCGGATTTTCAAATACTGTTGACACCCCTATTTGGGATTGGGGTAGGGAGGGGAATTCACTCCCCTCCCCATCCTCATTCCCAATTGAATATCCCTATTAATCCCCACCCTTATCCCGTCCCAGCCAAGGCAGGTGGTACCCAATAAGCATAGTAAACTAAAAAACGTAGCAAATAAAAATAAAGGGTAAAACATCCATGTATTTTCCTCTCCTTCTTTCCACTAAATATGAAGTATTGTCATGAACTTGAATATTCACCCCCCCCCCCTCTTGTCCAAAAGCTTGGTCTCTAGATTAGCCAATAAAAGTATATATGAATTACAAGCAAAGAGAATGCAACAAAAAATAACAACAATAATAGGGGTGGCAACAGGAGGTTTTGTAAATTGTAGACTCTCATCGTCACTCCAAACCTTCCAACTCACCTTATATTTCTACCATTTTATTATATAGGTTTATCCCTTTTTTTCCCCTTTCTTTTTATTGTTTATAGTGACACATGTCCTCCCGATGGTTTTAAATCAAGCAAAATGAAATAAGGCTGTGAAAAAGATTTCTTTGTGAAAAAAATAAAGAGAGATATCGGATCAACAGATTTTTTTATTATTATTATAAATAGTAGTAAAATATAAGTGTTATTTTTCAAAGAATCATCATTACTTATGATATAGTACTTTTCATATAATATAATAATATTAAAAAATGATTTTATCGAAAATCATCATAGTTCTTTCATATCACCACACACACACACGAATTGGATATTTATCAAATCGAACCAACTCAACTCTGAATTCGATTCAATAATTAAAATGGTATACACATAAGGTATTCAAATTCGATAATTTATTATAATCGAATTATTTGAATTCAATTCAACTAAATTGAATATCAAATTGAAAATCGGATTTTCGAATACTGTTGACACCCCTATTTGGGATTGGGGTAGGGAGGGGACTTCACTCCCCTTCCCATCCTCATTCCCGATTGAATATCTCTATTAATCCCCACCCTTGTCCCCATCCCAGCCAAGGCAAGTGGTACCCAATAGAGATAGGGAAAATTGCCATCCCTAGGCATATTAAACTAAAAAATGTAGCAAATAAAAATAAAAAGATAAAATATCCATGTGTTTTACTCTCCTTCATAGTCCCCGCCCCCCCCCCCCCCCTTGGTCCCTATATTAGCCAATAAAAATATAAATGAATTACAAGAATAGCGAATGCAGCCAAAAACAACAACAATAATAGGGATGGCAACAGGAGGTTTCGTAAATTATAGACCCTCCTCGTCACTCCAAACCTCCCATTTCACCTTCCTTAAATATGCAATATTTCTACCACTTTATTATATAGGTTTCTCCCTTTTTCCCCCTTTTTTTTATTGTTTATAGTTACACATGTCTTCCTAATGGTTTTAAATAAAGCAAAATGATTGTAAATGTTTCCCTACCTTTTCCTTTTCTTTCCTTTAAACCAAACATAGACTAAAGAAAAAAAAAAGAAGAAGAAGAACAACACCTTAATAATTGAATGAAAGAAATGATTATTGTTGGTGAAATGGAGTTTTCTTTCTGCACTTTTTCTTATGATGACAATTAAGGGAAAAAAAAAGACTGATCGTAAGAACAAATTTGGATTGACGTAAAACGAAGATAATGGAAGAGAACCAAGGAAACCTTTATTTTACTAAAAAGTGCTAATAGGAGTGGAAATGAAAATGGAATAGAGATCTAATGGTGAAATCAGTGAATGAGAGCATAAGTTATTTGACAGATAAATTTACTTAGGCCATGTTTGATTTGAAGGAAAAAGTAGGGAAAGGGAAATGTAAGGAAACCTTTACAAATCTTGTATAAGTTTCCTTACCTTTTCCTACATTTTCATTCAAACCAAACATAGCCTTAAGGAAAAAGAAAGGGTATGGAGAATGAATAAACTAAAAGAATATTGCCATTTATGTATGTAATTTGTTTAGCACGAAATTCAATGCAATGGCAGATAAGGTATTACGAAATAATAAGAGAATTAAGATAAATAATTATGCATTAATTAAATATGATGGGAAGGAAAAGCTCGAGCCTCAGTCCACATGCGACATTCATAATTCACCAAATTCCCAAGGGTACTAGCATGACATGGTCAGGAAAGCTCGAAATAGCAACATTGTTGTGAAGATCTGAATCACTAACAAGTAAAAATGGTTATTGATACAAATTTGCATACGAATCTGGTTATTAATTGAAGCTAACTTATAGTTCTAGCTACGAACCAATACAATAGTCTCAGCTTTGCAAGTGAAAGAGTTATAGGAATATCTTTTGAGTTATAGGAAGACGCAATCATAAATGTAACGAAGCCGGCAAGAATAACAAAATGCTTTCAAAGTTTTTGTATAAGCAAGAGATTTCTAAGAACCAAAGAAGAGGAGAAGAAAGCTGCTTCTAAAATGTGAGTTGGATACTTAAGTTGCGAAATTCATGCATAACTCATGATGGCTGACGTGGCAATTTTTTTGTGTTTGGACACCTTGAACACGAGCTATTTTACAAAAGGGTAAAATTGATATTTGGAAAAGATTTATGCATCAGCTTAACATTTTCTGTCATGATCACTAAGGGAATGGCGATTTTTGTCAAATTCTTTAAAAGTTTAAGGGAGGTTTTTGTTAAAATGAAACTATAGGATATGTTTTTATAATTGTCATAAACTTTAGGGGAAGTTTTTGTATTTTATCCAAAAAATGATGGGGAATGAGAATTTTTATCACGAGAATCACTGTAGTCCTGTTTGGCACTATAGTCCTATTTGGCACAGTCTTAGGTTAACATGTTATTTGTCATATTTTCCATACATGTTAAGATAGATTACAAGATCCGGTACCCCAAAAAATAAAAAAAATAACAGACTATTGGACACAATGCAATGACTTAAACTAAAAAAGTCTTTAACTGCTACATTGTCGTCCTAACTACAACATCACCATTTCTAAGAAACAATCATTTTTTTGGGATCACTATATAACAAAATATAGAGAATTAAATAATTAATTTATCATTTAGTGGATGCATTTGTAATAGCCAATGCACCAACAATAAAATTTATTGGGATCAAGAATTCCATACATGTGAGTTGGTAGAGTGATGACAATGCTAGAGATGACCAGTGGAGAAAGAACTATTGGAAGGATTCTCAAATTGAGAAGAAAAGAAAAAAAAATGACGGAGAGAATCGTTGCAACTTGCAATAAGATGTTGTATGAAGAAGATGATATGGAAAAAACAAATCTGGTTGAAATATTCCGTGAGATTGAGTATAAGGAAGATGATGTTGACGGTGTTGGAGAGAGTTGTTTTAACTTGCAAGAATATGCAAGGCAAAATGTGAAGAGAACGAGGGTTTAGGTCAAAGATGTTTGCAATTACATGTACCCTTACTGTCACGTGTGGTTCTTGTTACACATGTTCGTTTTTTAAAGAAGAACATCACAAGAATGAACTCGACTAGAATTCTCATTCAAAGAATCTTTTTTTTTTTCACTCTAATGAATCAAGCTGATGGAGGGATTCTTTTTTATCCCATTCTTGAATGAGAAATGGGGGTTGGGCAAATCAAAAAGTGATTTTCACTCTCAATCTCCTTTTTCCAAATCTCACACACCATCAAACGTACCAAGTACCGATGATCAACCTCTCTCCCTCTATTAGTAAGATGACACACCCCTGTAGTTTAGGGTTTTGTTGGGTAAAATACAAAAACTTCCTCTAAAGTTTTTGGCAATTATAAAAATCTCCCTTATATTTTCATTTTAACAAATATCTCTCATGAACTTTTGAGAAACTCAACAAAAACCTCGAGTCTGTCTCGAATAGAAAACGTTAGATTGATGCACCATTTTTTTCCAAATACTTATTGTACCATTTTATAAATTATTTTATATACAAATTTATTGAAATAATCACATTTTAACTCAATAAAAACCTCTTTTAACAATCATTTTAGTAATTTTATATACAAAATTACTGAAATATATTTTTTTGTTGAGTTAAAATGGGATTATTTCAGTAATTTTGTATGTAAAATAATTTATAAAATGGTAGAATAGATATTTGGAAAAAAAATTAGTACATCAATCTAATGTTTTTCGTTTAGGATAGTAACGAAAGGGAGGTTTTTGTTATTTTTTTCAAAAGTTCAGAAGAGGTATTTATTAAAATAAAAGGTTTTTGTATTTTACCTTTTTTTTTTTTTTTGACAGGTCTGGTTTAAGGGTTTTCGGAATCTACCTAGCTCATGTATGTGACCATTAATTAGGTCCATTAAACTAAAGAATTGTTGTATCTTCGAGCAATGGAGCAAAAATAGGATGGGTAGTTTTGTAATTTTACCCAAAGCCGGGGGCATGCTTATCCGACAAGTTCCTTCGCTCCGTCTATATATTCGATAGAAAGGCTTCCTTCCGCGTGTAGGATTCTCCACCTCAAACCCTAACCTAAGAACCCTAATCGCTCGCTAGCTCAGAAACCAGAACAATGTCTCACTTTGGGAGATCTGGTCCTCCGGATATCAGAGACACCTATTCTCTTCTCGTTCTCAACATTACATTCCGTAAGGATCTCATCCTTCTTTCGATTATTGAATCCTTTTTTTTTTTTCAAGATAAATTCTGTATTTTTAATACATTGCTCGTTCTTTTTCTCCACAGGAACCACTGCAGATGATCTGTTTCCTCTTTTCGACAAATACGGAAAGGTTGTAGACATATTCATACCTAGAGACCGAAGGTATTGCGTCTTTTTTATTGAATGTTTTAGCTGAGGGTCAATTTTTTCCATCTCGTTTAAATGGGTTTTATGGAAGTTCGGTTTTTCCTCCCATCTTTGTGATGAAAATGTCTTTTTTTTATGCAATAGGACTGGAGATTCACGTGGCTTTGCGTTTGTTCGGTACAAGTATGCGGATGAGGCGCAGAAGGCGGTGGAAAAACTCGATGGTGATTGTTGCTCTTCCCATCTCCCATTATGTATAGTTGTTGTTTGATGAACTTTATATTCATTGATTAGTTGGCTGGTTCTTTTGTTGATTTTTTATGTTCTATATTTTTGCCTTAATGTTGTTAGGAAGGACGGTCGATGGTCGGGAAATCATGGTTCAATTTGCGAAATATGGTCCAAATGCCGAACCCATGTAAGTTATCATTTTTTTTTTGTATTTAATCTCTAATGTTCCATTCGAAGTGATGAGAGCGATTTATTGGTGGGGTGGTAGGGTAAGCGGTATCATACCTATTGCAACTTTCTTTCTTTTGGGAAGACTTTGTTCTCCCCTTACATAAATTTTCGATTGATGCGTTTGGTTTGGTCATAACCTGTTTTGTATGCAACGGCCACGTCCTGAACATGGTTATTTTTGTATTTGGAAGTTGGAAACATCTATGCTTCCGGCTTCATAATACAGGTTGATTGTTTACAAGTTTTTCCGGTATCATAGTCTAACCCTTGGAAGTTTTTAATAAATTCAACACATGCATCGTAATTTGGACAAATGGATTTTAATAAATAGAAAAATCTACGCTGCGGGAAAGACATCATACCAGAAGGACTTTTATCAACCGCCCCCGGTTAATTTGATACCCTCGATGAATTTGACAAGCAACCACCTGATTGGTTACGACTTTATCGATACCTGTTGTTGGTTACAAGTTAATCCAGTATGATAGTGAACCCCTTAATAAATATAGTTGCATTCTCTTTCTTTTGTGAGTCTGTCCTAGGTGGCCATTTTTTAATTCTCATGTATTTTACTGGTCATGTGTATGACCTTGTCTTAATGCCTGGTTTTAGATGGTTAATACCCCGCAGCATTATATGGTTTTCTATCCAGCAATTGTTTTTCTAAACGTTGATTTCTTTTTCTTTTTCCCAGTCATAAAGGAAGGATAATTGAAATATTTCCAAAGACAAGAGGCAGGTCAAGAAGCCGTAGCCCACGTCCAAGGTAAGATTTATTGTTCCACCAACATTCAACATTATGAGTATGTTGATAATAATTTTGGTCACTTTGGTTAATGCAACTTCTATTTGATGCACAATTTGTTGTATTTATGAATTCAACAGAGATCTGTTTGTTCTGTTAGGCTTTTGCCATGTGAATCATTCTGTCATCCATTCTGCTCTTCAAGTGCTACGCCTTCAAGCACAATTTATCTATTCCCATTATATGTTGTTCTACATGAATGGCTGTCTTGATTGTTAAATTTGTAGTTGGAGCATGTTATGGTTGGAAACATCATTCAGATGATTAACTTAACTCAAGCTAGTCATTGGCATTGCTTAGTGTAGCTTAGAATCTCAGTGCTTCCACTGTGTTCTGGGACTGATGATAATCATATTTAGGTACCGGGATGATTATCGAGATAGGGACTACAGAAGGAGAAGCCGTAGTAGAAGTAGGGGTCGTTATGATAGGGACAGGTATCGTGGGAAGGAGAGAGATTATCGCCGTCGAAGCAAGAGCCGTAGTGGAAGCCCAGATTATCACAGAGGGCGTGGCCGAGGTAGATATGATGATGAACATAGAAGCCGCAGCCGATCATTTGAAAGGTATTTTATTTGTTGTGTTCCTTGTCATTATCTTGTTTTCCTTTTCAGTTACTTTTACTAGTTTTTTTTGAGGATATCCCACTTCATGCTGTAGTGCTTCACCTGTTCGGCGTAGTCCAAGTCCTCGGAGGAGCCCAAGTCCACGCAGGACACCTTCCAGGGATGAAAGTACTGAGAGACGCAGCCGCGATGAACGATTCCCATCTCCTGGAAGTGTTTCTCCGCGAGGTCAACGTGTTGGTTCTCGAAGTCCATCACCACGAAACTCAGATGCTGAGGTAAGCCATTTTACTACTTTCATTGTTCTGAAAGTTCTAAATGTTATGTAAATGGTAAAGAAGGCTGTATTGAATAGAATTTGAAGGAATGATGTTTTTTTAGATTATATAGGATGGGAAATAAGCTGATAAGGGTTTTATATTGTTTTAACTAACCAAACAAGTTGATAGTATGTAACATAAAAGGCCTGTAAAAATTTGAAGGAAAAGATGATCCTTTCATGGGTCTTAACTATTGATCCAAGTTTCATTTGTCTTGATTAGTCATAAGATCATGAATTTAATTGTAATTGTAAAACTTTCTTTTTGGGTAGGGATTCAGTTATAAGATTTGAATTGTAATCTTATGTTGTAAATTGTGAAATGCAGTTAACTATTCCTCTTGGTTTCATTTTGAGTGGAACTAGTAAATAAATACTACTAATTTTAACATTTCCTTACGTTTTGCAGGAATAAACAGAGGGGCATTACATGTAATGAGTTGCTACTGGCTGAAGGCGTCTTGTGTGATCATATTTCTACAGCAGCAGATCTTTGTGGACTTTGCATGGTCTGATAAAAAGTACTGAATGCATCTTCTTGTTAACTATTTTCTATTGAACTTAATGCATCCTTCCATTCTGTGGGGTTGTTGAGTACTCTATGGACAGTGTAGTTTGTAAGCTGGAAAATCTCCAATACTTGCAATAGATTTTATACTGTTTATAAGTATCTTTGACTAGTATTTTAGTCATATTATGTGTGTGCCATAAATTGCATTTGTGGGTTCTGTTAATGCCTTGGTGGGAATTCTGACCTGTGATGAATCGTATACTGGGATTTTATAGTTATGATCGTGAAAAGAGTTTTTGTGGCTGATTGGCGGATGGTGATGTAGTAGCTGTTGATGCTCTTTATACTTCCTAGATGGATGATGTTCGTTTTGATGCCACCACCTAAAATTTTTAAGTAATTTACTCTGATGATCGCATGATAGGTAAGGTTTATATTTCATCTCTTATGATTCGTCTTGCATCCAAAAGGAATTTGACTTTTAACCTGACCGTGCTCTGGTCTTCAATGGCTGTAAAATTTGGGCCCTGAAGAAAATAATTGTAGCTGTGAGGCCTGAAAAAGATGGTCGGGACATGTGTCTTTACTTGTAGCTGATGCTGCCAGTGGGCTGGACCTGATGTTCAATTACACTGTTGCTGGTACTTAAGACGTGACTTAGTAATGCTGAGCTGACCCTTCCATCCTGACGAGGTTGAGACGGGGTAGAAGATATATGATTGCTTATTTTGTTGAGGGTGCTAGGCTTCCACTTAGGGTGATGACTTATGTTGCATCATGTACCAAGATATGATGGCACATTGAATCGTGGCTGTAGCTGTGAAGTGGTTGCAAGTATTCATTGCATCATTTACTGGGATGTGATAGCACATCAAGTTGTGGCTGTACCTGTGAGGTGGTAGCTGAGGTCCATGTAAGGTTGGCTGTTGCTGTCCTTAATAGTTGCTGGGGTCGGGTCGAATTTGGTGCAACTGATTTTGGTGCTGAGTGATGCTTGGTTTGGTTGCTGAGTTGAAGTCTGCTCCAATAGATCTGCTTCTGCTGTTATTCCTAAATCCATTTCATGCAGCAGATCGGTTGGAGCTTCCATTGTTATAAAATTGTTATTAATCTCAACCTTGTCAAACTATTGAACATGGTTCACAGAGACTGGCTGTTAGTGGCACATAATTAGCTCTGTGTTCTTACTACTGCAGGTTACTCTGTTCTAGCATTATTTATTATTTTTGTTGATGATATATGTCTATTGTTAATTTCACATTAGGTCCTCTTTAAGTGGAAGATCTGCACATTGTTCAGGTCTCAACCCATACGATAAACTTGCTCCTAATACTTTCATTCCGATCCCATTCTGCAAACGTCTATACTGAAGTTGCTGTCATGGTTACCCCTAACAGTAAAGATATCAGGTTATATAACTCTCTTTAGAGGTTTCACAGCACACGACTATATTACTATTAATCTCTTCGATGGCCATCCCAGTTACTGCTGTCATCTTTTTTCATGATAGATTTGAGGCATAGAAACCAAATTTTTCATTTTTTTGCTCTTCGATGCTTTATTTTGGCCAAAACCCTTCTTCCAGTCATGATTTTGGTGCTATGTTGGATTAAGGCTTGTGTGATGATGATGATGTGAATCTGGGTATAGGTGCTGTTTATGAGGGTTTTTTTATTCCATGTTGACTGTACTGTTATATGGATCTGCGTGTATTAAAGTTGCAAAATGGTGCAGTGATGACTAATAACTACTATTCTCTTTTGTGGATCTCTATCATTTAAAATTACAGCAATCCTCTCGTTGTCTATATCATTCTCTCCAAATTGCAAGATGTTACATGCATTGTGGCAATGTTTTGTGATGTCTGATGTCCTCTATGATGCTAATTTCTGTTTGTTGAAGTGCCTGCAATTATCTGTTGATTGAAACGTGCATGTTATGCGGTTAAATGTGGTTGAGATTGCTTAAATCATAATTGCACGGCCATCTGTTTTTCTTGGGTTTGTACAAACAGGAAGTGTAATCAGTCTAAATGTCTGCACATTTTTGGTCATGAGCAAAATTCCATTTTTTTGTATGCGAGGACAAGTTGATCTCATTTTTCTTTTCTGGTCAAAATTGTTGTAGGAAGTGTTTGAAATTATTTCAAATCAATTATCAGCTCATAGGGTATATGAGTAGTTCATATGATTAGTTCGATTCGTACTCAATTGAGGGAGTTGTTGGTTGGACTGCATCGTGTTGTGCTTTTACTTGACCATTCACTAGAGCTGGTTCAGGCTTATTATGTTATATGATGGATTGTTGGGGCAATCAATATGCATAGCCTGCATTTACATTCATAGAATGAGGTCTATGAAAATGTGTTTAATGAGGTTGATGATCTGAGATGATGAATTGTTGAGTCGATGCTAACACCTTGCTATAAGACGTTTATTTGAGGGTATAGGTTATAATTCTGTTTTCTCCAAAGTCCTAACAAGATTGTGAATTGCTAGGACCCCAGGTCCAGCAGTAGGATAGTGACGTTTCATTAATGAGATGTAACTAGTAGTCTTGTGTGGACGTATTTTAAGAAATAGCGCCGGGACCAGAGTGAAATATTACTGCAGATGCCTCGGAGGTCTATAATCTGTGCTTGTTATTTTCTTTTGAAGTTAAGGTTATTCTGTTGTACCTACGGATACTACTATTGGTACTCTGAACCTTGTGTAGCTTTTGGACGTTAGAGAGAGCTAAAAGGGATTGTCTTGGTCCTTTATATTTATTAATTTGACAAACAATAGACTTCACGTTGAGAAGGGAGCAAAGGTGACTATGGAAACACTGAATGAGGGGTCCCAATCAGCTGGTTGGTAAGGTCTCCCGGTTGTATCACAGTAAGGATCGGATCATGCCGATACCTAGGTTATGTAAAGTGTAAAACCTTATATTCTGTAATATTTTGTGTATTTGTATTGTACGTATTTGTATCTGTATTCCTTTACTCTGCCTATACGGATTAGATTATTCAGTGATCATTTTTTTGTATTTTATAAGGTGTAAATTAAAAATAGCTTATTTTCCTCATCTCCTGTCGAACCTTTTGTGATGATAATCTATTTGATCTTTAATTTTTCTCTCGTCCATTCCCTAGCGCCCCCTGTCCTTCTCTCGAAGCCACTTAAAGCCTGCACTTTGATTTTACAATAATTGTGAGACATGTATACTCAATGTTACCGAATGGTGGTGGTTTGGTATTTCAGTTAATTAATTGTCACTTTCCTTTTCTTGGGTTTGTTGTCGTACACCCATGGTGGCATCCAACAAATTTGGCTAGTATGATATTCCTCTCCTTTGTTGCTCAGCTTCTGTCACAATGTCATCCCGAGCCAGCCGGTTTGCTTTTTGCTGGCCTCCCTGAAGGGTCGATAGTCAATACCCAAGTAACTAAGCACAAGTAGACCTGTTCTTGGGCTGGGCCGGGCTGGTTTTCATTTGTCACTAATGAAAATGTACTAGGCCCGAGCCCGTGCCTGGTCCGACCAATGGGCCTATAATATGGGCCCGATCTCAGCCCTGGTAAAAAGCTCGAAACTTGAGTCCGAGCCTGACCTAATTGAAAAAAAAATAAATTTTTCTATTCAAATTAGAATTAAAAATTCAGATAGTAATTTTTTTTTAAATTTAAATGAACAATGGGCCTATAAGTTGGTATTTTCCCATTTCTTTTATATTTTAAAACACAATTTTACATTCTTAAATAAAAAAATGTATTCGAATGGACATAATCAAATAACTAATTTTAAGTTTAATATTAGGTCGGGCCGGGCTATTTTGACAAAACCTGAGCCCGACTCGAATTTATTGCGGATCGGGCTTTTTGGCCCGAATTTAAGCTTGCAGGCTTATAAGTATGTTCAAGCCCGTGCGGGGGTCGGGCTAGCCCGTTGGGCCACCTGGCCCATGAACAGGTCTAAGCACAAGTACACAACAGACTGGTTAATATCCTCTGGTTGACGTTTATTCAATCGGATCCTTGCAAGATATTTCCGGTGTATGACAACCCATGTGATATCCAGACATCAGGAACATAGACATTAAAGGGGAGAAGGCAATAATATATAAAATACAATCACAGTTGTTGCATTTTTAGGATTAGGGAAAAGTTGAATTACACCAAATCTTTGCTACACTAGAGAAGCCAGAAAAACCAATTTCATACCGAAAGGAACAACTGTTGAGAGGAGATGCACTTATGGTGTCCGACTAAAGAGAACCAAGCCAAGGGCGTTCCTTGTGGCATTGTTTAGTTAGGTCTGTTAAATAATATTGTCTCAACTGTAAATATCGTACAAGCTCAAAGGAGAGGTTAGTGTGTAAGAATTTGTTGTATGTTACTTCAGATATCTATTATAGACTGGCTAATCTTTCCTAGCTATGATATGGTATCAGCTATCACCAAACTATCCTTCCCATTGAAGGAGGTTAACAAGTAGTGATAATATATTTTGTGATTTGACGTATCCAAATGTTCAAAACTATTCATATTGAAGCTTAGCTTATGAAGTTTAAATATTTTTTCTTTGTTTGAAAAGCTTCATAATTTAGTGTTTAAAAGTAAACCACAGCATGCATGTTGATAATCAAAATAGAGGCCCTATTAATGTTCTAATAGAATTTTGATCTTATATGATCTGACACTGATCCTAATAGAATTCTATTACTAAGTGATGGTTCTCTTTTGTCATGCGAATCAACAAGGGAAGTTCATGATCCAGAATGAGAATGTAATTCCAATTCCAAGTGAGTTCCAATCAGCTCCCCGTCGTGTATTGGGAATATCTCATAATGATGACATCATCATTTCTGGTATTATCATCAAGAGATGTTTCCTATACGTGGCGGGAATGTGCTGTGAGACCGGGACGTTGTGAGGGGCAACCTTGTGGGGGTCTGATTTGATCTCATTCCAAGCATCCAATTCCCATTCCATTGGGAACGGCATTCTCCCATCCGAGGGTATGGCCATTCCCTCCCCTCTCTTGGGAATGTGGGGCAATCCCAGTTCATTCTGATTATGATATTGTCCTATTTGAACGTAACAGGGGGAATAGACCATCCTGATTCCAATTCTGTCGATTAACCAAATAGATAGGTAAAGGGATATGTTTCATACTTATAACAAAAACCTCAATAATGGAGATTTCAAGGGTTTTTACTTTTCTTTTCATTGTAACTTGCAGTAAGCATGCCTAGAAGGTTTATTTTAATTAAAGGCGCAATTGGCAAAATACCCTTGAAATGATTCAATCAGAAATTTAAGACAGCTGTCAAAATATCTTTTGAGCTCAAGGTTTAAAATATCGATACGCCTGATATGCTAGTAGGGGTGTGTCGGGCAAATCAATATTGCATTTTGTGCGTTTTTTTATTTTTTCACAACCGGTTTAAAGGGGCCAGTTTAGGGCTCCTCCACCCCCTGAAGGTCAGAGGGGCGTATCAAAGGAGTCTCAGAATGATACGTATCGATCAATATGGGCTGATTCATGTCGATACTTTGAACCTTGATTGAGCTTATTGAATATACCCACAATGATATGATTATTGAATCAGGTCTCCTAAGTGGGTAGGTGTGAGGACTCTTGTGGATAGGAGATCCGTTGGACTCTTTGATTTTATGTATTTAAGCTACCCTTTGATAGTAGAAGGTGGTCTTCAATTAACTTGTGTTGATTAATCTGGCCTCCCCTACTAAGTGGGTAGGTGTAACTAGTGGTAGGAAATCTGTTGGCCTTTGATTTTGTCTATTTAAGCTACCCGTGAAAAGTAGATGGTGATCTTCAATTAATTTGTGTTGATTACGGAGGATGGTTTCCCTTGAAGAAAACCACCGGACCTGTTATGTTCTCTATCCCATTTTCATGAGTTGTCACCAAGATGGTGAAAGGAAAAACAAGGGAATCCAAACCGTTGGTGGAGACAAGCTTCTCTGCTGAAATTGCCTTTTTCTCCACGTGGACAGACACTGGACCAACCGTTTAGATTAACAGATCATCCTATAATCGACCATGTACAGTGTAAACAGTTAAAAGGATCAGCCATGCATTGCAGATGATCCAGGATCAAACGCTTTTAACGAGCTACAATGCCCATGCCCTACCGATATTCCATTTGCTAGGTTGTTTGGTTGTTTCAATTATGACGTTTAAAATATTCCATAAGTTTAGTTTTCATCTACCCTTTTGCTAGGTTGTTTCAATTATGGCATTTACAAGGCGGCAATTCGGACAGCAGGTGCTAGACGCAAGTGCTAACTAAAAACGAATGATTAATTTATGAATCAAAAGTTCATAACCCAACCCAAAATGAAATGTCATAATCCTGAATGCCGGGACCAATCTAATTAAATGATGACCCATCTATCTCAGCCGGGGAATGGCAGCACGATGGCTCAGACCAGCAACAGCCCGGGATCGATATAAATAAAGTTAACTTGGGGGAGGGGTGGCTCAAACTAGTGACAGACAATCAACAATGGTATAACACTCAGGAGCCAGGACAGGAGAAATGCTTACAAATAACGGTTTCTACTTGCATTCCTCATCCTTCAGAAATTGACTGATGACAAGGGGAAAATTGTTTGATAATATATCCGCATTCTGTGGAGCAAACACAAATAAGGTTCCACTCTCATAAGTCAACTAAACAGGATAAATTTGTAAGGTGAACAGAAGAACTAAGGCAAATCTAGGGGACATAGAGATCGAAGAATCCACTGCTGTCTACGGAACCCTCTATGAAGAACAGCTTTCAGGCACAACATTCTATTGCCATACAAAGTCTTCAAACCGATAGAAGCTACGATATTGCAGCTTCAATTTACTGAGGTTCAGAGGTTGCCTCGTCCTGTATTTCATCATATGCACCTGTCTGTTCATTGAAGGCATACCTGCAGAGAAATAAAAACCAGCGAGTTAATTTTTTTGATCACTTTCTGTAAATTTATTGCAAGATACATGGTACAGATGTAATATATAGTATACAAGTGCACATATGCTCCTGCCCTCCACCGAGACTGTCTACTGACAGCTTCCCTAACTAGGGAGTCTGCAATGGAGTCAGCAGGTCTTGGTGCCCAAGATATGGCTTCTCTAATAAGGTTTCTAAGCTTTGAAGCCCATTGAGCCTTCTAAAATCAGTTCCCTGAACTCTGATGCGCTAGCCAGCTTAAAACACTGAAGAGCTGCACTGTTTCAGTTCTGATTAAATTACCATACCCAATAGGCCTGGAGATGCCCCGACATGGGGAATTCCTAATAATAGTCCACTGCATGATGCCACTATCTCCCAACCTCTGAGGTCATCTGCCAGAGTACATGGGAAATTCCTAATAATAGTCCACTGCATGATGCCACTATCTCCCAACCTCTGAGGTCATCTGCCAGAGTACATGGGGAATTCCTACAAATTCCTGCCTTACCCTCAATGGACTACACTGATTTCAATTGTTTGTATGATGCCTTTAGGATTAAGGGTGTCAAATCCAAAACCAATTTGGACGGATTGGATGAACCAACAAGACATTGGATTGGACCAATCCGGTTCAAAATATTATTAGATTGAATTGGACCTGGTCCGTCCGTAACAAATTTATATTGGATTAAGCCAATATCTGGTCCATTGGTATAAGAAAAGAATGTGTCAATGGATCGGGTTTGGGTTGAAACCAATCTCAATAAAAAATGAATTTGAACAGATTTGGACAGTCCAGACATTGAATTAGACTGGTCCCAATTGGTCCAAAACATTCATTGGATTGGATTGGACCTGGTCCATTTATAATGGACTCACATTGGACTGGATCGGATTGGACCAAATCCAGTCCAATTGACACCCCTATTTAGGATTGCTGTTCCTCCAAAAATATCCTTGCATTCCATTGTTCTGATATGGACCATAATGCTGCCGCCCTTGTGCATCTCCATAAAATCTTACCTCCTCGTTTCAGAGGCAAAAGAAAAGAAAAGAGCTTCCACTCCTTGCAGAGGGGACCACCTAGCACAAAGAGGATGATAATATGCCCACAAACTGCTAACAACCAAACAAGAGACTAGCAAGTCATTTGTGGTTTTTCTGCTCACCATGCAAAGAAAGCAGATTTGGGGCGATAAAGCCCAAGATCAGCCACATACTCATCCAGTCTCATTTCCATGTGAGTCCTTTACACGATCATCATATCTCTTCAAGTCCTAACCCATAAACCCTCTCTTTCACCAATGACCGAGTAGCTAAGGCCATGTTTGGTTCACTGGTCTGGACCTCATTCTTTTAATTCTTTCTCATTTCAGGCAAGAATGGGCAAGATTGAATAACATTAGAATGTTTGCTTACAAAATTATTGCCATGGGCCACATTCTTTTTTAGCTAAGGCCATCTTGCTCATTTTCATTCTTTGAGGAAACTCGGCTAATGAAACTGCTATCATAGATGTTCACTGATCACTAGCGGACTACCGTGGAAACTCACCTTGACAAACATTGATTGTTGGCCATCTACTGGTAAACATCTGACAGACAAAGCCTCAACACATAGGTGTTCTACCGCCTGAAGCGAGCATCTCCCTTGCCCATGCTTGCAACTCATCCAACACCAAATTCTGCATCTATGGCAACTACATGTTGCAGTTATTTCTTCAAGCCCTGCCATTGTTATTAGACCCAAGGCAGCACCCCCTAGCATCCCCTCTTCTTTCTCCACTCCCCTAACCCCATTCCTGTCACCCTGTTTTGGCCTCCTTCCCTGCTGATCTTGAGCTGTTCTTACCAAAAACCAACATGCGGACACGGTAATATAAACCTCAACTTTAACATCTCTGCCATTTTTACCTCTTTGCTGAACATGAAGGGAGAGTAGATTGTAGAAGTCAGTGTTTTAAAAGCGCAAGGCACAAAAAAAGGCGCAGGGGTCACTTTGCACCTGAGGTGCAAGGCAAGGCATGCACCTTTTTAAGCAAGGCACAAAAATTAAAAAAAAAAAGGCTAAAAATAAAAAAAAAACAAAATTATTAAACATAATATTAATAAAAATATAAACTTTAATTTTAAAATAAATGTTTTAAAAAACCTATTATCTAATATTAAAATACATAAATATAACATGTAAAACATATTAAAATGAGAATTTAAAAATAAAATATAAAACATTTTCAAGCATATAAAACCCACAATCTCTCTTTCTCTCTCTCTCTCTCTCTCTTTTTTTTCTTAATTGCATTACTTCAAATAGCTAATGTGATGTAAAACATATTACATTCCTGATTCTACGAGCTACCTTTGTACCACACCCCTCGAGGCAAGCCCAAACAAGTCCACATTAGGTCTTAAATTCTTAGTTCTCACACAAAAAATAATGATTTTATAGTTTTAATTGCTTTTTAAGAAGACATTTTATTACGATGAATGAATGAACACCATTATCAAATAGGAGCCCAGCCGTTAGACACAAAAAAAGCAAAAAAAACGTCGAAGTTTGAAAAGGTGCACGCCTGGGCTGAGGCGCACCAGGCGTGCACCTTTTGAAAGGGCTGCACCTAGGATTTGGGCAAGGCACCTACCTTGAAATGCGCCTCGCCTCGCTTGTTGCACCTTTTGAGTGAGCGAAGTGAGTGAATTGGAGCACAAGTAATGCAATTCAGTGAAAAAAGAGATTAGAGGTTTTAAATGCTTGAAAATGTTTTATATGTTTGATTTTATTTTTAAATTCTCATTTGAATATGCTTTACATAATTACATCTTATGTTTATGTATTTTAATTTTAGATAATAGATTTTTTAAAACATTATTTTAAAATTTAAGTTTATATTTTTTTATTAATATTATGTTTAGTATTTTTTATTTTTATTTTGGAATTCTCTGACTTTTTTTATTTTTTATTTTTTAGCATTTTTATTATAATTTCGCGCATTGCTTCAAAAAGGCGCGTGCCTCACCTTGCGCCTTTTTTGCGCCTTGCGCTTTTAAAACGCTGGGTAGAGGCGATCTCAGCTACTAGGCCATTGGCGAACAAGAGGGACCACGGATTAGGCACAAAGAGATGAAATTAACGTGTAAAGGTTAGACACCACACGCTACTGGGTTATTGGTGAAGAAGAGGGGTAACCAAAAGGTTTGAAAACATAGATTTTTTTCAAACTCTCCCCCTTCTAGAAATAAAATTATTTTTCCACAAGACTAATCTCTTGACAAACCTTCCAATATACCCTTCTAGAAAGACTCATCTCTTGGATTACCCCCCAAAGGAAGCCCTAGGTATTGAAATAGCCATTCTCAAATTTCACACCTTAATACAGTTGTTCCCTCCTCCAACACCCCTCTCTCCAAGCTAATACCCGTCAAGCTGAATTTCCTGAAGTTAATTTTCAATTCTATTACCTTCTCAGTTATCTCCAAGCAAGGTTCAAAAAATCGATATCGTATATTTTGGGTCCTAAACTCCCCCAAAACCAAAATTTGAAAAAAAAAACTAAAAAAAAAAAAAATTCCACGTGCATCTAAGTACTGATACGCTTCTGCATATCAATACTTTGAACCATGTCTCCAAGATCTGCCTCAATGCTCTAATGTCTTGAATTCCCCTGAATCCACTCAAGATCAAGGTGTCATTTGCAAACTGCAAGTACTAAATTACTTGGTTTTCTTCCTCCATTTTTAACCCTCCAACGATATTTCTTTCATCAGCCCTCTTTAGAAGTTAATTGAAGATCTCAACCACTAAGCTGAACAGCTTGGGAGTTAATGGTTCCCCTTGTCATAATAAATTAATAAGCTCCCGGATACCTCAAAAATCTCTTGGGGAACCCCATTGATGATAATTGAGAAATGGGTAGATTTCAAACATCTCACTATCCAATTTACCCATCTCTAACCAAACCCCATCCCCAATACCCACTAAAGAAATGGGTAGACTTCAAACATCCCATCATCAACATGATCATAAAGCCTTGTCCAAATCCAATTGAAAAACAAAACCTTTCCTTCTTGACTTCTAAAATTCTCAAATGCTTCATTCGCAATCAAAGTTTGATCCAATTTTATATAAACTTGTGGTTAGACTAATGGATTTAAGCCCATTAATAGAGGTAGCACCCACACATTTCAGAATCAAAAACACAAAAGTTGCACTCATTCCTTTTCCCAACTTCCCCCTTCTGCAAAAATCATCAAAAACTCTTTCCAAATCCTCTTGAATGGTTTCCCAACACTCATGGTAAAAGGCCAGAGTGAACCCCTTTGTTACCACTCATCCCCATTATAGCCTTCTTTATCTCCTCTAAGGACAAGGATCTAGTCAATGGGAAACCTCCACAGCCACTTACAAAACACCCTTTCTTTGTTGTTTCATTCCTCCTTCATTGAACGTGCTTCCAAATTCCAAAAAAAAGTCATTTTTTCTGGTCTCCTTCAAAGTTCAAACCAACCCCACTCTTGCCCTAAAGATTTACAATCCTGAATTCCCTCAACTCAATGAAATTCTCTCCACTCATGTTTAGTTGAAGGGTTTGGAGTCCTTGAAATATTCTTGCAAGATGTACATGCTATTTATCAACCACAGTCACCTTCTAGAAGTGGCAAGGAATTTGATAGAGCCTATGCCAATTGACAACTGGGAGTTGTCTCACCACTACCAAAAGTCCTTCCATAAAGCAAGCTTTCTATCAAAGCAAGTTCATTTATTAGGATGTGATAGTTTAAGGCTAAACTTCGAAAGCTATTTCCCAAAACAGAACTTATAGCCTTGAGTAATCAAGCTAATCCAATCATGTGCATAAGATCCACCAAAACAGTATTCTGCCTATCAAAGTGCACCTAAGCAAGTTGTCTAAAATTAAACTTCCTGAAATGTATACTGATTCTACAAGGTTTCCTATAATTGCATACACAAGACAACCACTGACATCAGATGAAAACAAAGGAATACATACCATTTTCCTGATGTTGCACAGCAATACAAGCCTGATGTAGGGTCGTAATAGTAGCCCAAACTACTACTGTAATAGTAACTGAAACAGATAAAAAGAAACAAATTTAACATTAGAGAATAATGCAGAATTCAGAAAAAGAAAGTTAAGAGACCAAATGAAATAACAAGTATTATAAATTTATCCCTATTCTGAAATCATTGCTTCAGCCTCATGCAATAAGACAGAGTGAGGGCACAGTGAAAAATAAGATTAACAAGAGACAATAAATGATGTCAGATATACCACTTTGCATAAAGAATTAGAGATGCAAGGGAAGGCCATACAAATGGTAGATCAAAAGTGTTGTAATGAGTATGTAACTGGGGTCAACTTCATATTATGGGGTTGACAGCTGTACCGTTTCCAATAAAAAAAAAAGTAGGAACAAGCAACAAGCAGCAAGCAGCCCAAGCTCAGACAAAACCCCGCCCAAGCTAGTACCAAAAGACATAGACATTTTACATGTCACAAAATGGTTTGAGGTCAATAGGACTCCTTGTCTCTCCACCCTTTTGCATATGGGAGAAATTTAAGCTAAATAGTCCCAGCAACATGCCTAAAACAAGAATTTTTTAGATGTGCACTTTTAAATTAAAATATCAAAACCTTGAACAGCTGATGTTACCCCAGAGGAAATATCAATACAATATGTAGGAAAACATAGACAACAGTATTGAGAGACATAGCCAATCTGGAGGACAGGGTACCCTATCCAATGAACAGTTTGGATCAGCCGCACCATCCTTCCATCTAGCAAAAAACAGAGTTGGCCATATAGGGAACTGCTTGGCAAAGGCCTCTTAGTGGGGTTAATTAGGGAGCTCTGCCACACAACCTATCGTATTTCTGCACATGGAAGCATGGTGTGGCCAACCTAGCCATCCACCAGGTAGTGGACCCTTCTAATTGACCACTTATTCAATGCTCCGCTCCACGTCCACCAGGTATGGGAAACGGTATTTATTAGTTTTTTTTCACAAATAATATTGGCTATACGTCCAATATTTTGACATTAAAATTGACCAAAAAAGAACTATGCGGCAAGGGATTTCGGGCTCAAATTTGAACCCATTAATACAGGAACATGTGGGGCCATTTTAGCCCAACCAGTTTTCACACAGAAGATTCCTTGGTTGTTTGATCTTCTTTTCTAAACCATCTACCTAGCACCTGCTCCCTGTAAATATAACCACTTAACCAGGCCAGGTCTCAGGGCCCTTCAACTGGGCCAAGGCCAACCCAGGTCCCTTGGACTGGGCTATCTTGGAACAGACCAGGCCAGGATTGTACCACCCCAGCTCAATATCCAACCCTACTTACTAGGTGCTAACCTGGCATAGCCATCTTTATAGTCATAGAATAGGTATCTAAGGCTCAAATCATGCAACAATAAGTTGCACACTTCTTTTTGGATTACAAATATTTGAGCACCAACAATTGCGCAATCCAAAAGTAATGGAAAATTTTGCTCATCCAAATGAAGGAATTACCAGTGAGTATATGCAAGTGTATCAAAACCCACAATTAAAAGACATGAAGTGAGCATGATTTAAGTCCATTACAAAAAAAATAATGCATGTTTTCTTTACATATTTTTATCAGCAAAAGTTAATAATATTATTATATTAATTGAAAGTGAGTTTTGTTTACTTAATTTCTAGAAGGTGAAAGTATTTTACTACTTAAGTCCCATTGCAACTGCACACCGTGTCTATCACACAGAGATTACAAAGAAAATATACAATTAAAAATACCTACCCAGATGACTCATCATATACGTAATCACTTTGCAGATCTCCACCTGCAGATTTCAGCAAATATGAGAAATGAGGAAAGTAGGCCATTTTAGTAGGTAGCTTCAGGAAGTTGCAGTTGGAATATCTTACTTTCTTGATCTGTGTTCACTCTTTCAGATGAAGGTTGAGGGAATTGTTTGGGAGTAGAACCAGAATCCAAACTATTTACATCGGAAGATGGATTTGAAGTAGTGTTCACATCATCTTCAGCAAACATATCAAATGAATCAGCACCGTTGCTGGATGAAACTTGTGCAGTAGATGAATTCAGGAGTGAAGGACCCACAACCATGTCAGAGGGTAATGAGGAAGGTACTCCAAATTCCTGTCCATTGGAGAAAATATCCTTCACAGCATCGGAACTAGAACCACCAACATCAGAACTTACAGATGTGCCCTCTCTTGCACGAGATAACCTCTCATACCCCTCTGGGATGCAGAAAAACAAGACAAGCATTATGAAACGGAATTCTGTGTGGCCTCCTGCCTTTATCAGGTGTATGGCGTGCATACATCCAAGTGATCCAAGCATAGAGCAAGAACACCAAAATATTCTTTACAGAGACAATAAATGTACATGCACCCACATGGAGAAGAATGGATGAATGTGTGTGTATGTGCACATGCGCACGTGTGAAACAAATTGTAATCATCAGAGCCACCCCAACAGTTTCCATGCTGATATGACATGCTTTATAATAGGGTCCCTGTTTGATATCATATACTGTGCTTTCTAGTGTCTAGGTGCTGGAAGGTTCCCTCATTAGCACAATATTGACAGGTAGCAATAACCAAATACTCTACTGACCTGCCTCACGCTCAAACATCTCCCTTGTTTCATGGTATACATCTGCCAAAAAAAAAAAAAAGATGTTATTTGGTGAATTGATCTAAGATCTAAAGAGCATAACTGAAAGCAAGAACTTAAAGTAGAAATCGATTTTGCTCAATGCTAAAACAAAGCAAAAAGTTGAGCCATAACTGGCCCAAACCCACCCAACGCCCTACCATCACATGAAATTGTACCCTTTCTTATTTTAACAAATACCTCTTTTTACAAGAGAAGGCCTTACATCTGAGTTATATCCAAGCCAAGATAGGTGCAGTTCAGTTGGACTTGTGTTGAGCAACGCTGGGTATAATTGAATGTTATTTATATCATATCACAAAAAGATGGAGCTCTATAGGGAGTCTAATACTGTCAGCAATAACTCAAATTTGCTTCCTTTTTCTCATGTTAGCATTAAATATTCAAGTTTCCAAGTTTCCCAACCAGCAACTTACTGAGTTGTTTTTTGATGGGTAGGGAAAGCTTTGATTGTTTGGGGAAAAAACAGCCTGGGCTGTTTTCCAACTTCCTGCACATCGTGCATTACTTAAGTCATATCATTTCTTATCCTTTTAACTAAAAGACCCACTAGCCATACTAGTGGTAGCCTATAGAAGGCTATCAGTGGGGTTCTTCCAAACTTCTTGAGCTTCATCAAGTATGATGTGTGTTTAGGAGATAGGTTACATTCTAGGAGGACTTCCAGATTGGTAATTCCACTCTCAAGGACGCTTTTCCCTCCCTGCATTCCTTATCCCACTTTAAATCAGAGCTTTACTAGGTTGCTTTGCTTCCCAAAACCCTTGAACCTATTTGTTTGGATCTTTCTAAACCTGACACTCATATTTGGACCCCTAACCCCTCAGGCCGTTTCTCTTGTGCTTCTTTTTTTATCTAAGCATTGCTTTGTCCCTAACCATCAGCCCTTTTTTTTTGCAAGGAAATCTGGCCCAAACCCAACCCCCTAAAGTGGGACCCCAATGCTCAAAAGTTTCTCTTGGGAAGTTAAACACCTTGGATAACCTACAAAAGAAAAGGACCTTAGCATTTCACCAAACTGGTATTTCCTTTGCAAAGCTAATGGAGAAAGCTGTTACCATCTACTAATCTCCTGCCCTTTTTGTTGTAGGACCATGGGAAAAGGTCTTTAGTCTTTTTGGTTGCAAGTGGACAGAACCCCTACAGATTGGTGGGCTATTCGACCCATCTACCTTCAAGTGGCTACAAGGGGGGAGACTGTTGTGGAGATGTGCTAGAGACGCTCATGTTTGGACAGTTTAGGAGGAAAGAAATGCTAGGATTTTTAATGACAAAGAGAGTGATGTGCAATATGATCAGCGCCATCAACTGGGCTAAAGCTTCAAATCTACTCTCACAATTCTCGTTTGACGACCTTTGGAGATATTGGGGACTAGTTGCTAATTCTTCCTCAGTTAAGAACAAGCCTATAGCAATTTGGAAGCGCCCTGAAGAAGGTTTCATGAAGCTGAACTTTGATGCCAGTTGCTTCAGTAATTGGGGGCCTTCTGGAGTGGGAGGAGTTTTTAGGAACACAGAGGGTCAGATTGTTGCGTTATTTTCTGGTCCAATTGGAGTGGGTGATGCGGTTAATGCAGAGATTCAAATAGTTTTATAGGGCACATAGGTTGCCAGAGAACAGAACTTTGGGGACCTACTAATAGAAGATGACTCTAAACTGGTAACTAGGTGACCGAAGAAGCTGGAGACTGTAGCCTAGTCCTACTAATAGTGAGAGTTCAGTGGGAGAGGGGATTAGCTAATGAGCTGGCAGATTCTCTAGCTAAGCAAGGGGTGCTCAAGGACAACTTATTTTGGGCTCAATTGTAATTTTGTTTTCTTTTGGAGGTTGCAGCTCATGCCTCTTGGAACTCCAATGCTAGTCCACTGATAGTTTCTTCTTAATCTTAATGAAGTTCCACTTATCATTTATCGAAAAAAGGATATGCATTGCTTTCAAGATCAGTTTGTAGCTATGTGTGTGGCATCTACTCTATAGTCCAAGTGTGTTGTGTGTTGACGTACTTTTGGGAACTCCTACTCTTTTTGTCATTGAGGTAGATCAATTTTTCGACCTCAAGTTCTTTAAAACTTGAGGACATTTTTTTGAACCGGGGGAGAATGATGCAGGAGCTGAAGAATCAAATATGGAATTTTTCAAAAAAATTACGTATTTTTGCATTTTTAGATAATAGGGATATTTTCATTATTCTTTCCAATCCCATGTGGGCCTGGCCCATGGTATCTTGATTTTCTAGATTAGCAGGGCTTATCTTTTGATTTTTAATTTATTTGTACTAGTAGGTGGAATGTGTTTCTTGATGCACAAATGAAAAGTGGCACCCTTAGCAAAAAAAAATGAAAAGTGGCATTTTGGTAATTCTGATAACCAATATTCCGGACAACACAAGTCACTCTATGGATATGTATTCTCTTCCTTTTGAAGCTAAGGAGATTTCTTTAGAGCTATTCTGCAAACGTGCTGTATGGAGTCATTCCTACAAACCCTAGAGTATTCTAGATTCCTTGGGGTTCTTTTTCCTTTTTCTCTCTCTACCCTTTCTACATTGTCTATATACTTCTCTCTTTCTAACTTGTGCCAATTTATTCTAGACTTACTGCATCATGGTGAGTCATTAAAGGCTGAAACAACAGCACTTCTGCATGGACTTCAGCTAGCTAGATCATTAGACCTCACTAACTTCATGGAAAAAGGCAATTCAAGCATAACTGTTTGGTGCCTAAAATTCAAGCTCTGTTGCGAAATGTTCCTTGGAAAGGGAAATACCTGTGGCATGCTGCAGAAAAGCTGCAGGTGGGACCCCCTCAAGAGGTGGTGGATATTTTCAACCCAGCTTTCTTGGCGCAACCAAAGAAGAGAGGAAGTGGGGTTGTTTAGAAGGTGTAGGAGGAGAGGAACAGGTCTCTGGAGGAGGTGCTAGATAGTATTAAAGTGAAGGTAGCCTTTTGGGTAGAAAAGGGATAGTTTCCACAACTTCTCACTGTCTAACATTATAAGGAATTGGAGGTAGGGGTGAGCATTCGGTTTATTCGGTTAAAAACCTAACCGAATAAACCAAAATTTTAAAAACCGAAACAAAACCAAATTTTAGAAAAACTGAAAAAACCGAAATAACCAAAACTGAAATTTTTGGTTCGGTTTTCGGTTAAAATCAAATTTTAATAATATGTTCTATATTATATCTTACATATTATATATTATATACTAAAGTTCGGTTTATTCAGTTAAATGAATTTGTAATTCTAAAAACCAAAACCAAAACCGAAATACTCAAAAACCGAATTAGCCAAACCAAACAAATTGAAACCGAAATTCAGTTCGGTTTTTCAGTTTTAACTGAAAATGCTCAGTCCTAATTGGAGGGAAGGAAAAAGAAGAGATAAGAATGGAGTGGAAACCCCCAATAGATGCTAAAGTAAAACTGAACTTTGATGGGAGATCACTGGGCAACCCGAGGTTGGCAGGAGTAGGCGGAGCAATTAGAAACTCAGAGAGTCGGATACTGCATTATATTCAGGGCTAATTGGTACTGCAAATTCTGTGAAAGCTGAACTTTTGGCACTACTAGAGGGGCTCAGGTTTGCAAAACAATTGGACTTCAAACAAGTGAAGGTGGAAGGGGACTCAAAATTCAGTATCTCGTGGGCAAGATGTTATAGACATATCCCTTGCACCCTCAAACATATTTTCAGGGAAGGGGAAAGGATAGCAAAGGACCTAAATGCTGAATTCAAATGGGTTAGAAGGAGCGCAAATGGGGTAGCTGACTCCAAAGCAAAACAAGGGGGTATAATGTAAGACAGCATTTGTAATGGGCTTCCTCGTAAAATCAGATTATGAATTGTGAAATCACTTTGTACTTACTCTCTTTCAATTAATATGATAATATTAAATTTTGCTGATAAAAAAACTATTAGGTGCCTGTTAGACTACAGCCCAGCCCTGGACCATGGAGGTATGGGAATATATTATGAAAAATACAAAGCTGGTAAGGGTGTTGAGAGTTTGGTTTCAGTAGATCCCAAGGGAATGTAACAGCCTGGCAGATTCCTTGGTAAAACAATGTGTGAACAGAATTTATATGTATTGAGGGGTAACCAAAGGTGACCCACTCAACAGCAATGTATAGATAAAAGGGTGTACTAGCAATGTTTTAAAAGCGCAAGGACCAATCTGCGCCTGAGGCGCAGGGCGAGGCGCCCTTTTTAAGAAAGGCACAAAATTACGAAAAAAAAAAGTCAGAAAATTAAAAGAAGGCCAAAAAAACATAATGTTAATAAAAAATATAAACTTAAATTTTAAAATAAATGTTTTAAAAAACCTATTATCTAAAATTAAAATACATAAACATAACATGTAAAGTGTATTCAAATGAAAATTTAAAAATAAATACAAACATATAAAGCATTTTCAAGCATGTAAAACCCATTCTCTCTTTTTTCCCTTAATTGCATTGCTTCAAGTAGCTAATATGATATAAAACATATTACAATCTTGATTCTATGAGTCACCTTTGTACCACGCCCCTCAAGGCAAGCCCGAACAAGTCTATGTTAGGGTCTGAAATTCTTATTTCTCATATAAAAAATAATGATTTTATAACTTTCATTGCCTTTTAAAAAGATATTTTATTGCAATGAATGAATGAACGACATTAGCAAATTAGGGGGTTCTCGGAGCTCCAGTTTGCTCGCGAACTCAAAAAACAGCAAAAAGCACAAAATTTTAAAAAGGTGCACATGCGCCTTTTGAAAGGGGTGCCCCTAGGACCTGGGCGAGGCACATACCCCAAAATGTGTCTCGCCCGTGCACCTTTTAAATCATAGTGTACTAGAATTGGCTGTAGGAGGCTACCATGAGCTATGTTATAAGAAACAGGTTTTGTTTATTGATCCCCCCCCCAAAAAAAAAGGTTTTGTTCAATCACACTTATTCTTTTCCGTAACTAACTTATAGCTACCAATCAAAAGGGGGGGGGGGGGGGGGGTGGACTAACCCAGGCTCCTTTTCAGATTGCTAATCAATCAAATAACCCAACCTGGCTTGGAATCAGGTTCAGTCAGTCATGTGCAGTTTAAAGCCTACAAATGTTGTGCCCCTAATATCAAGTTCATACATCCTTTTTTTTTAAGAGGTAAAGTAAGATTTTTTCAAGGAAAAAAAATGAAAGATACAGGAAGGGTTCACTGCACAAAGGCAGTGAAAGAAGTGAAACACCTTAGGAATCCTCAAAAAAAATAACCACTATGCCAGCACTTGATACATCTCTTTTGAACAGCACGTTTGAGCTCAGCTTCATCAAGTTCAAACTTCTTAACCTATCAACCTAATCAAAATTACATACATCTTGTAATCTCATGAATTGATTAAACATAGTAAACACACTTAACTGTAATCACCATCTTCCATAAGCTTCACGGAGTCTTCAGTTAGCTGGTCAAACATAAGCTTTATCTCTTGTGGCATTTTCTGCTTCTTGCTATTTGTAGTCCCTTTCAACCTTCTTAGAGCTTGTAGAACCTATGAGGGGAAAAAAGTAAACTCCAACCTACCCAATAATATGTTACAAAATTGAAAGAAAAACAAAGTTGCAAGAATTTTAATAACAATTTGAGGATTCGGTATTAATAAACCAAGCCTTAAATGATGTTGAAAAGTACAAGCATGCAGTCAAGGTCCAAAGTCCATTACATAGAAGAAATTTAACCAAATTACCTTGACTACTAGTAAATTCGTTCCACTAAAGATAATAATAATGTCATCAACTATCAAATTTCCCCCCACCTTTGCAGATAAATTTTTTTTTTTGGAAAAAGGCAAAGTATAGTATATTGTATTAATCACTGATCAAGGTCCTTTGTACAAAGAGAAAACTGTACAAGACAACCCACTATATACCCCGAAAAAAATCCACCCTCAAAAAAGAAGATTGGATGTTTCTGTTTCTTTTTTAATTAACAACAGATAAACTCAGTATTTCTGTTATCAGCAGGTCCTTAATTCTACAAATTTGTTTTTATTGCTCTTCAAATTCTAATAAAAAAGATTGGGTGTTTCTGTTTCTTTTTTAATTAACAACAGATAAACTCCTTCCCTGCTAAAGAGATTTGGAGTAAGCCCATTCCTCATTGGGTTAGTGGTTTTTGCTGGGAAACTTTCTTGGAAAGAATCAACACAAGTGACCTACTTCAAAGAAAGAGACCTAATTCTTGTTTATCCCCAAATTGGTGTTCTCTCTGCAAGGTTGATGGGGAAACTGGCTACCACCTTATGGTTACTTTGCTTGTTTGCTAAATCTATTTGGGTGTGGTTTTATCCTTTTTTGGGTGTAATTGGAGTCCCCCCTTGAATGTGCAAAGTCTATTCTCTTCGTCCTTCTTCAGTTGGCCTAGGAACAGAGGGAGGATTATGTGGAGATGCATTAGGGCAGCAGTCTGTTGGTCCTTATGGGAAGAAAGGAATTCTCGTATATTTTCAGACAAGGAGAGAACAGCTGAGAGCTTAACAGATCTGATACACCTAAGGGTGGTTCACTGGCTGAAATCATCGGACCTTTTTACAGACTTTTCCATGACTGACTTGCTGAGAAATTGGAAAGAGATAGCAAACTCTGCTCCAGTTAAGAGAATTTCCAGCCCCATTTGGACTTCCCCACCCTCTGGATTTATAAAACTGAACTTTGATGGGAGTAGTTTTGGAAATCCAGGACTGTCTGGGACCGGGGGTGTCTTCAGGAACGACGAAGGGTCTATTATGGCCTTGTATTCAGGCCCAATTGGAGAAGGGGACTCTCTCAGGGCTGAGATCTCTGCGGTTTTGGAAGGAATCCAAAGAGCAAGACAATTGAACATAAGAAGATTGGTCCTTGAAGGTGATTCGGAGGTGGTGGTTAGGTGGCTAAAGGAAGATAACAGTACCATGTGGAGCTACAGTAATGAAAGGAAAAAGTTCAAATGGTTTGCTAGGGACATTGAGGTGAAGTACAGCTGGGTGAAAAGAAATGCCGACACTTTTGCTGATGGATTAGCTCAGGAAGGGGTGAATAGGGTGTCTTTGTTTTGGGCTAATTTCTAATATATCTCTGTGTAATTTGTTCTTGGGGAGTTAAGTCGTTTCACCTGCCCTATATTTTGTAATTGCTCCTTTCTAATTTAATAAAGCTGATTGTTATTGATAAATATATATATATATATATATATATATATATATACAACAGATAAACTCAGTATTTCTGATTTTCTATTTGAGATTCTTTGAACATATTGTGCCCAACCACAAAGTATTTCCTAGGAGAAAGTTTGGGTCCAGAAGCTTTTATCTCATATTTTTGTTTGATTTGTTTACTGTTAAAATAAAAAATACACCAATTTCTGGAAAAACAACAGGAGGGAAAAGAATTAAAAAGAAAAGCTATGCAAGAAGGACACAATGGCATGCCCTAGAAAAGGGAAAATAAAGTGCAGCAATAAAAGAAACTACAAGTAGCCACCTCAAACCCCAAAAGAACGATTCAAAAGAAGCACCTAGAAATCCAGCTCAAGAAAAAACAGAGAAAGAAACCACTGCTGGACCACCTCAAGAATAAAAAAGAACAGATCCCTCCTCCCAGAAAACACCCCCACTCCCCCATGTCAAACAAAAACAGCAGGATAGAATTCAAGCTCCTATATCAAAGAACCCATTCACCAATCATCAACATGTAAGCAAAACTAGAGAGAAATTTCAGATGGGAAAAGAATCAGAGCCCCTCCCCTTATAGAGAATCTATATCTACTACCACCTCCTTCATTCACCAATTAGGAAATTACTGTGTATGCCTTGCAGTACCAACCTGTCCCTTCCCCTAAGAGTGCATATGGTAGCTCCTTCCTCTCTGGCTCATAACTACCTTTTTCTCTTCTCTCAGCACTAGATCCTTCCCCTTCTATCTTATTCTTATCCCTCCTTACCTCCTAGTTCTTCCTTTTAATATCCTCACTTGACTCTTCTCCAGCCATCCCCTCTACTGCCTCAGCTGCACTCTAACTCTCAAAGCACTAAACATTCATATTCAAATTCATCTTCCCCAAGAAAAAAAAAATGAACTCGAGTTGACCAATTTTTTAGTGGAGAGGGGAAGGAGGTAATTAATTTAAATCGAAGTAATCTATGATCTCCAAGATAAAGAAAGGAAATGGAATTTTAAGTTTGGAAGAAGAATTGCATATAGAACATAAGGATTTGGAGGGGGAATCCCCCCCGCCAACCTGAGTGAATTCAGCAGGGGGTGTTCATTTAGGAGTTATAGGTCCCGTTCACAAACAGAACTGATACTGGGGAGGAAGTGATCATCTTGGAAGTTCTGCCTTGGCCAAAATCAGGAAATTTGTGGAATTTTATCTATTTTTTAAGCACAAAGAAAATAATGCTATCTAGAGAGCAAAGACCCATAATATCGCTCAGTCCCAATCCCACCCTTCAAAAGACTATTGGTGATCAAATTAGAAAAACCAAAGATCCATCAAGGAATGATCAAAACCATCTCTGCTCCAACCAATAACACCTTTGAAGGTCACCTTGCACATCTACCTGCTAAAACCTTAGAGAAATGCATCCACCCGAAGCCACAAAGCAAGGCCAGTATCCCAGCTGATATAAACTAGTGAACTGATGAAGAGGTGTTTGTAGGGCTGGAAATGAATCCAATTAAGGTTTAGGGATGGATTAAACATACCAGAAAGATGCAGTTAAGGTTAGAAGGCAGTGTTCCATGTTTATGGAAACAGAAATCAGAATCCATACATATCTCGGAGTCCATTTATAGCATAAGTAAGATTAAGTGATCTGTTACAAGTTGAAAGGGCTAGAAGAACTAGGGAAAGACCAAAAAGGTTAAGGAAACTTTGGCATGACTTCAACACATGAAAAGAACATTGACTGAAAATTCTTAAGTTCACCAATTAAAAAAAAAAAAAAAGAAAACTCAAGTTTACCAAAATCTTCCCAACCAAAAAATATCTCTTTTGCTGTTCAAAAATTAAATAAATAAATATCTTTTAGAGTAATTAAGGCAAACATGTTTGGTTCAATTCTCATTCTTACCCAAGATAGAAATTCTAAAATGGACAAAAATGGGTAAAAATTGGCAGAAAGAGAAAATATTGCTATGGACCAAACACTTTTTTCCTAAAAAAAATGTATTTTTTTTCAAACCAACAAGAGATCTATGTTGCTTAGTTTCATTCTTCAAACACCCCCCCCCAAAAAAAAACAATATGTGCAAGCCTAGGTTTCCAAAACCATCGGCATAGATGTTTACCGGATAGGCAGAGATCAATGTCCATTGGCATAAGTTTCCACAGCAATCCGTCAGTAAACATTTATGGCGGTCATTTTGTAGACCTGGGCCAGTGGTTTATGAGCACTGGCATAGAGTTTCCTTAAAGAATGAAAATGAACAAGATGGGGCATGATTATTTTTTATGTTGCAGGCTATCTCGACTTTTGTACTATGGGCTGATTTTTCATTCTGAAAAGAATGAGGCCCATGGCAAGAATTTTGTAACCAAACGCTCTAATGTTATACATTCTTGCTCATATTCTTGCCCATTTTTGCCCAGAATGAGCAAGAATTAAAAGAATGAGGCTCAGATTAGTGAACCAAATATGGCCTAAATGTGTCAATGACTTTTGATAAAGATATTGGAAACAGTAGTCATCACCATGAACATTGTAATTAAGTTCAAAATAGTTTGTGCATGGGGAACAGAAGGGATAAGGAGAAAAGACATGGAGTTGAATTCTCTTTGTATTCTGTTATTGGGGAGCTAAGATATTTTATCTCCCCTCTTGTATCCTTATTCCCTCTTTTCTCTTAATTTAATGAAGCTGGTGTTATTGATAAAAAAAAAAAAAAAAAAAAAAAGACATGGAGTTGAAACCTGCAGCTTTTCAATGCAAGACGACCCATGTAGATTAATGAAAAGCGAGCACACAGATATAACACATTCATGGAAAGCTCTGACAGATATGGCAAAACATAGCAAAAAGTTTACCGTTTCGCCTGACTCAAGAAGATTAGCAATACGCCTCTTGATCGCTCCAATGTCTTTAGATGAAAGGTCATGTATATCCTCTTCATTCTTTGCTGTCTCAAGATTCTTTTCAGCAAATCTTGTATCAATTTCAGCACTATCCAGCCATGCATCCTGCACAAATAGATGATAATATGACAAACATAATACAAGATAAAGTTGCAAGGTTTGATGGCAAGGACCCAATGAAGAGAAAAAAACTTCACTTGGTTACTTGAGAGTTGAGACTCGATTTGTGAGGCTAGGGAGGCTGATGGTATGGGAATTAGGAAGTTACAGGTGATGAAATAATGCTCCCTTATGCCAGTGGCTTTGGAGGTTTCCGGAGGAAAGTGATTGGCTTTGTCGGCAAGTCATTGACAGTAAATATGGCAGCTCTTCTGAGGGTTGGGTCACCCATCCACCTAATCAGTCCTATGGCACAAGCATTTGGAAGGGCATTATGGCCCAATTTCCTTCCTTTCAGAAGTCTACAAAGTTCAGACCTGGGGAGGGGAATAGGGTGTTGATTTGGAAGGATGTGTCGTGTCTAGATCAGCCACTAGCCATTGTTTTTTCCCTCCCTTTTTGCTATTGCTTCAAATAAAGAAACAGTAGTTAGGGAGTGATTGGAGTTTTTTAATGGCCAGGCCAATTGGATTCCAAGGTTCAAAAGAAACTTGAATGATTGGGAGGTTGATCTTCTTCAGGTTCTGCCGAGTAGGCTGCAGGAGTATCAAATCAATCCCAACTCTAGAGATGCCAGAATGTGGGCATGTGAAAAGAATGAATTATTTTCTACAAGTTCCTGCTACAAGGCGGTGTCAGGCTCATCTGTTAACGTGGGCTGGGCTTGGATTTGGAGGCACGAGTTCCATTCAAGATCATTTTCTTCATGTGGCTGGTGGCTAAGGAAAGGGTTCAAACGATGGATGTCTTGCTGAACCAAGAGATGAATCTGGTTGGTCTGTGAAGTTTGTGTGGCTCTGCACCAGAGTTTGCCCACCATCTATTTCTGCACTGCCCATTTACCAACCAGGTCTGGTCTCATTTCTTTAGGCTCTTTCATATCAACTGGGTCCTCCCCAGCTTGGTTATTGGGTTGCTTTCTTCTTGGGGGACCATTCCATACTTAGCCCAACAATAAATTTCCTTTTGAAGTGTCTTCCATTTGCTCTGTCCTGGGTAGTTTGGAAAGAGAGGAATTGCAGAACCATCGAGTCCAAGTCAGAGCCGCTAAAGGCAGTTGTTGGTAAAATTCAAAGGTTATTATTGATGAGCCGGGTAGCCTGTTTGAATCTTTTTTGTGGGTGTTGTAGTCAATTCTTTTTTGGTTCATTGACTGCCCATTATCATCTGTGCATATTGAAAGTGGCACTACTTTTTGTATATGTGATTGAGGGTTCTTCGCCCTCCCCTTCTTTTTTTCAATGATAATATATACTCTTTTTCCTTTCAAAAGAAAAGAAAAAAAAAAAAGAAAGATAAAGTTGCAAGGTTCAATTGGTGATTGGGAAAATTGGAAGAGTGGTGCTTACATGGGATTCCATTTTAAAGGAATTTAATGGGGGCCAATTTTCTGATATTTATAGCAGGTAGGGTTCTACTGTATTGTCTCATGTAGCTAGTGGTCTTCCAGGCTGGGCCAGGTCCCTGTCTTGTATGATGTTCTTCTGACTCTTGTTTTTTCTTTCAAAAAAAAAAAAAAGAATGATTTACTTATCAAAAAAAAAAAGGACACAGGTGCTACTCCATGATTGAAATATTACTAATGATCCAGATAAGGTACCTTAATTTCATTCTCCCTGACATATTCAACGAAATTTCCCTGTGCATCAAAATAACCTTCTTCTCTCTCTTGCTCCAAATTAAAAGGTTCTATCTGAATTCCATCATCAACTAATTCAGCATTATCCTGCCAAAAGTAATCCCTTATTATCGGCTATCCCCTGCCCAATTATTGATGAAACTGACAATTATCTTGACTGAAAAATGCTGCCAATTCAAGGAAAAAAAAAGAAGAAAATGATCTTAAATCAGCAGGGCACAAAAGTAGAGAATGCAGTAAGTGTTTATCCCAAAACCTATAATCAGAATTCCCTGGGGAACAGTAAAATAGAAAAGAATAAATACATGTAAACAGATGTACAAGACATGGACCAAAAAACAAATTGTGTTCAAGAAAATCAATTAAAGAATGGATAAGAACATAAGTCAATGTTAGATAAGCCACACTAAAAGTACACATATAAAATCAGAAATAAGAAATAATTTAATAAGTATAAGTGGGTGTCATGGCCAGAAGCTTCAGTACAGGATCCTGGTTAAGATATCAGAAACTTGAAAACCTATGGCAGCAACTGGGAATTGAATATCCAAGGTAATGAAATATGGATCAAATGATCTCAGCAACATGCAACCTTAATGAAAACACAATAGAAGCAATTTAGTTATTCTGCTATTACAAATACTGCTCCTGATTTTACAATTATTGCAATTACTTGCAATTTAATTATTTTTTAATCAATAACCAGAAATTTCATTAAATAGAAAGAAGGTACATTAAGGAGAGGTAAGCTCTCTTAACTCTCCAGAAGAATAGAAAAACCAAAAGATTACTACTGAGCCCAAAATAAAGATGCCTTGTTCACTCTCTTAACTCTCCAGAAGAATAGAAAAAAACAAAAAACAAAAGATTACAACCGAGCCCAAAATAAAGATGCCCTGTTCACCCCTTGTTTTGGCTAACCCATCAGCAAAAGAGTTAGTGCTTCTTTTAATCTATCACACTCTAACTTCAATGCCCTGCATCAGCCATTTAATTTTTTTTTATTACTGTAAGCCTATAGGTCGTGCCCATTATATTTTTCCTTCAATCAGCCCACCACCAATTTGGAATCCCCTACAATTATCAATTTGTTAATGTTCATATCCTTGGCTCTGAACACCTTCCAAGGCTACTAGGATCTCAGCCCTAAGAGAGTCACGAACTCCAAGTGGACCAGAGAAAATGGCAACTAAATTCCCTTCCCCATTCCTTATCACTCCTCCAATACCCAAAGGACCTGGATTCCCAACACTGCTGCCATCAAATTTTAGCTTAATTAGGGGGAGAAATCCAATGCCTCCTTAACCAGGGATGAAAAGCAATTTAATTATTCTGCTAGTAGAAGCCGTTTTTTTTTTTTGATAAATTGCTAGTAGAAGCCCTTCATAGCATTAGCTTCTTAAAAGTGAAGAATTATTTTGCATACAAAGAGAATCCCAGATGCAGGGACCTCCAAGAAAACACCCCATCCAATTCAAATAGCTATCAAAACTAGTCTAAAATCATAGAACCATCATGCAGTGGATAAAAAAGAGGATTAACAAGACATTCCAAGCAATCAAATAGTTTTCTTCCAAAACCGCTATTCTGATACATTGAGCTTATTGGAGAAGCCAACTGAGCGCATTGTCGTCAAAAGTACAAATAAACAGATACTCCTTGTCTCGGGCCTTTCTTGCCTCAAACAACTGATAATGGTAATTAAAGCAAGGTTTTAGCTGAACCTGATAAGAATGGAGAAATGGATGGAAAGAATAGATCCAGTTTCTCCATCCAAGGTTAAAACCACTCTGTTCCATTTCATAATAAAACCATTATGTTCCAGTTCATACTCCACTAATCCCAACCAACGATCTCTTTACGCTATTTGGCAAACCACCTCTTATTAACAGAATTTCTAGTATCATATTCCTTCATGCTTTCAATAGCTGTCAGAATATAACTCTCCTGAACAAGTGAATACTCCGACGAATTTATAGGCCTACCGCATACGATTTGTAGGACCAATATCAATGGATATTCAGAGATACCGCACCGGAACTGTATTTGCATCCTCGTGGCAATTCAAATTAACCAGCCCACAACTTGCCAAGAACGAGAAGAAAGCCCTAATATCGGGGGAAAACATGTGGAAAAAAAGAAAAGCAAACCTCGTAAGTCACTTCTGCACTTGATACGTCGTGAAAAATCCCATGAGTTTCTTCCCTGAAAAGCTCAGCAGTCATTTGATTCCGTCGCTTCGCCCGCTCCTTCGCAGCAAGCCGAGGGTCCGCCAACTCACTTAGACCATCTTCGTCCACGCTCACACTTGGTCTTTCATCTCCAGTCTTCACCTTTTTACCCTTCGGGAACCTCACTCTCTTTTGCCTAAAAAATGCATTATTGCAGGAAATTATACGTGTTATCAATAAGGTGATGTGAAGAAATGAAGTTGAAATTCGAAATTAATGGTAAACACTTGAAACATAACTGATGCCATTAGAAACATGAGCCCGAAATTGATAGGAATTCAAGGGAGCAACAAATAAACAAATAGAAAACGTGTACTGGAATGGCTTAAACACTAAACCATGAAGTAGTAGATTAAAGTTCCTGAATATTTGATCTGTGGATGGAGGCAAAGAAGATGAGGTTAGGGTTTCGAGAGAAGAGGACGAGGAATACGCTGGAGGTTTGTTAGGCTCGTCATCGTCTGAACGCGGACGCTTCATGTTAGAAGACTGCGAGACCGCCCTCTCTGTCGCAGCAAATTCGGCTTTCTTTCTCACCAAAATCGTCACTCAGGCAACTCGCATTCCCTCGCGACACAACAACTATCTTTCAACTCGAGTGAGATACAACCACGGTAAGCTCTAAAAGGGAATTCGAATTGCGCCCCACAGAACATCCTAACCGTCTATTGGGAGGCATCTCCCAATAATAACTACGGGAGATGTTCCCAATGCACGTTGAGATCTCCTGGGGGTGTGCACACGCACAAACGCCCCGTGAATCGCCTACGCTCTTCGATTATACCTGTTCATGGGCCGGATGGGCTTGAACACGCAAATGGGCCCGTGGGCTTAACCTCGGGCCAAAAAGCCCGGCCCGCAATAAATTCGAGCCGGGTTCGGGATTTGTCAAAATAGCCTAGCTCGAGCCCGGCCCTCCCTAATCTATAATTAAAGCTAAAAACCCTTATCAAAATCTGCCACATAACTGGTGAAGCGGCGAACGTTCACCGGCGCAACAACTCTAACGGTGAATCCTCTCTCTCTCTCTCAGACGCGAACTAATCACTATTAAAATCACAGGTCGCAGCTCACAGTCATTGCGAACTCAGCTTCGGCAAACACAATCATCGACGGTGAGTCCTCGGGCATCGGGCCCAAGTTGTAAGCCCGTTAGTCAGGGCAGGCTCAAGCTCAGGCTCGGGCCTAACAAATTTCCATTAATGAAAAGTAAAAGCCTAGCCCGGCCCATGAACAGGTATATTTGTGATCGAATCTATAGTCTTAGTAGCGGAGACCTGGGTCCAAATCCCTTGCCACCAGGATTTGGGGTTATGTTTAGGCAACAAATGGATCGAATCGCATATGTTGCCAAATCGCATTGAAATCGGATTGCAACAAGATAATAAGGGCCCATTTGGTTCGCAGGAACAAGGGTTCAAGACTAGAAGGGTAATTCCGATTCTAAGGCCCCTTTCACTTTTTAATAAGTTACTTGTCCAAGTAAATGCAATTACCTTGATAGGCTTTTCATAAAAAATACATACCCAGGTAAGTGCGTTTACCCATATTCTTTTATTTATCATGTAAATAAGGTGATAACCATTTTAGCCATAAAAAATTATTATTAAAATTGATACTTTTGTCTCATTCAAGTATTGACAATTTCCCCCCTATGTGGGAAAGTTATTTACCCACATAGGAGATGGGTATCACTTACCGAGGTAAATGATACTTAGGAAAATAAACTTTTCTTGGTCCCCACATAAATTTGAAAAAAAAAAAGAAAATGGAATTCTTGGTCCCCACGGGAAAATCAAGAAACTTTCCTTGGTCCCCATAGGAAAATAAACTTTCCCCCCTCTCGAAATCCAAAAAAAAAAAAAAAAAACATCCTCAAAATGTTTAGTTGGGCGGAATCAAAATCTTGTTTCCATTCCACCCATTCCTGGTGGAATGGCATTCTCTCCCCTTCCCTTAGAAATTAAATCACATTTCAATTCTTGTTTGAACCAAACAGACTATAGGAATAAATCATTTAGATTATGATTCCAATTCTAACTATGAATCAAGTGGAACCTAAATTGTACAATATAAATAAATTAGGGGTAAATTATAGATAAAAACCAAGTTCAGATTTGCACCCCATGAAGGGGCACCCGACAACGTCCCACAGCACATTCCCACCATGTATTGAGGAACATCTCTCAATGATAGTACTAGACTCAATGATGTCATCATCGGGAGATGTTCCCAATACATGATGGGGATATACTATGAGACGTTGTGGGGCACAAATGTGAACTCATAAAAACCAATACTTTGGGTACTTTGGGGATGGTAACATTTAAGGGCCGAGACAACCAAGGTGGCATTCGATGGCGTTGAATCAACCTTCCAACACCAAATTCTATGCTTTTCGGATCTTCAAAATTGTTCAATAGCACCTCTAAACCATCCGAGCTCTGCAAATTCCTTAGAATTATTAGCAGTTTGACACGTTCAAATGTGCAAACGACATTTTGTTCCCCAAAATACCTATTTATAATTTTTGAAAAAACCATTTAAGCCTTATTAGCCTTATATTCTTCTTCCTTACTCTCTCTCCCTCTCTCTCCTCTATGCTTTTTCATTATACTGTCTCCACTTAATCAGCGAACCAAAATCATTGCCACCGCTAATTCAAATTTCAATCACTCTCTCCTATTTCTCTCTCTCTAATATCTTTCTCTCTTATTCTTTCCCCGCAATGTTTCCGCATTTATCTACAAATACAACGAGCATTGGACCACGAGCATTGGACCAACACTCAATGTAACTCAGAGGACGAGCTTCTATCATGACAATGAACATCTATGATCTAACCAATAAATAGAGCCCACTTTAACAAAACAAGGACCAAAGGCAAAACATATTAATTGTAGCTCCAAGGAAGATAATCCATCATAAATGTTTTACATTATTGATTAACTTTTATTAATAATTTTTATCGCTTATGAATTTTTCTATTATTTTGTTGTTTAAAAAAATTATAATCTTTATATTTGTATTACTTCTATAATATTGTCCTTTTAATATTTTTTATTTTTAATATTTAATATTTCTTATCTCATAATATTTTCTATAATATCATGATATTTTAATCACTTTCGTTTATTATTATTTAAGTAACAGCTTAAGGGATAAATTTGTAAAATGCAAATTTTGTAGACCTCATAACATCTAGGTTATTAATCAACTCTTCTACAGTCAAACATGTGCAAAAGCAGAAAAAAAAATTCCACTTAATGCTTTTTTTTTTTCTTTTTATTTATAGGATTCATACTTTGAAGGCCACCCAAGTTTCTCCTAAACTTTTGAATATATAGACATAAGGCCATGTTTGAGAGTGCTTATGTTAAAAATAAATGTTTATTCAAATAATCAATTATTTGCATTTAGCACCAAACTTTTAATAAGCACTTTATTTCATATTGGGTGTTTGGTGGTCTTTTTCTCCAATAAGCACTTATGACCATTTTGTCCTTCATATTATGCCAACAAAACATGTTCCAACCCTTTACCAACTTGATCTAACACCGCACATCTCACTACGAGATTAGGACCCACCACAAAAGTGGGACCTGCCATGTATAAGATTTGTAGTGTGAAATTAAGTTTGTAGCGGGTTGGAACATGTTTTGTTGGCAGGTGGTCTATATTGATAGCTTTGCTTATGAAAATATTGCTATAAAATTTATAGTTTTTTTCATAGTTTATTGCTCTTTAATTCTACTATCAGAGACCTGTGTGCAAGAGATTTGTTAAGCAAAAGCTAAACAATAGAATCACATAAGAGTATACAATTGTTTTATATTTTTAATTTTTTAAATAAATAACAATGATTTACATTTTGGGTTTGACTATGATGTGAGAAATATATGATATGGACAAATTTTAACCAATCAGTTGGTATTATAAATGTGGTAGCCAATCAAGTGTATTTTTTTTTATCAAGATTCATTAGTGGATTTTGATTGGTCAAAACATTTCCAATACCATATCTTTCCCGCACCATAGATTTTCCTTATATTTCATATACTACTTTTATTTATTTTTTTATGATACACAAATAACAATAATTAAATTTGGATAGGGTTGTTTCATCAAAATGATAAAATTAACCAACTTACCAACTTGTTAATTTTTTAGTATTTCCAATTGGCTTTGGCTCAACAATTTTCCAACCTGACCAGGTTGGATTAGTTTCACTTTGGCCATTTGTAAATCGACCAAAATTAAACAACTTGACTATAAATATATATTAATATTTTATATTTTTAATATAAAATTTTAATACGGCAAAGTGGGGAAATTCCCATATTTATTAGTCTAAAATATTTTATATCATAAATTTACTTTTTGAAATTATTTTTAATAACACCACTATAATTAAAAAAAATAAAATTAATTTTTAAGTTTAAATCTTTTGAACTGACAGACCAAATCGAAAATCGAGTCAAATTGATACAACCCGAGTTGGTCATTTTTCACTAATGGTCAATTAGTTTTAGGTGACCAACTCCCCAACTTTGCCAAGTCGATTTGATTTGCCAAACAACCTACAACCAAATTGAACCAACACATGAATACTCCTAATTTTAGCTAAATTATTAGTTTAGCCTCCAATAATTATTAAAAATTTATAGTGAAAATACATTACACTGATAATGAAAATACAACAAATAATAATATAAATACAATAAAGACTATAAATCTATTAAATTAGTCAATAAATAGTGTAACTTCAAATAATAGTTTAATCTCTAGTAAATATTAAATAAATTACAATAAAAACACAATAAGTACAACAAATTAAATTTAAAAAGTTAAATAGCATCAATTCAATCTCCAATAATTATTGAAAATTTTATGTTAAATAACAGAAATATATAATAAAGTCATCAATAAATAATTACTTAAAGTATAATAAATATCAATTTTAGTATATAGAAATATATAATAAATATAGATTAAGATTTTAAAATTAATAATAATAATTTTTGATTTTTTAAAGTTATTTTTCTAGAATTATTAATTGATGTAAGTGAAATTAGTTACTTACAATATTATTTAGTTATTTAAATAGTATAATTATTTAAATTTTAAAACATTAATTATTTATTGGATTTAATCATCCATGGAATTATAAATTATACTATATAACAAAACTTCATTATTTTAACTATTTTAAATCTAGTTATGTTAAATATTTCATTAGTTAAATATTTAAATAATATATAAAATATTTCAAAATTTTTGTTATTTTAAAGTTATTACATAATATTAAATATTTTGTTATATAATGATTTAGCTATTTTTAATAATTTTTATTTAAGATATTTAGTTATTGAAATATTTAAATAATACTTTTTTAATGCTAATTTTTTGAATAACATTTAAGTTGAATAATCTTGAAAACCATAATTTATATTGTTAGTACATAATTTCGTGATGAATTTTGTAAAAATATAAACCTATTAATAAAATGAATATTATTAAATATATGATTAATAAAATGAGTTTTATAAATAAATATAATTTTTGATTTTTTTAACTTTTAATTCAAACTTTCTTAGATAGATATAGACAAAAAGTTGGGGAGAGAATAAATATGAATTAGAGGTAATTTAGGAAAAAGTAGGGGATAATGGAGGATGTAGTTTATAAAAAAATTTAGAAAAGGATATTATTTAGGTTATTGGGAATGTGTGGGAGAGAGGGAGATTTTAGGTAATTTGGGAAGGGAGCATGTCATTGGTTGTTTAGAAAGTTACATGGAATAAAAAACTAAAAATTCAAAAATAGGATAAAATTTATATCTAATCATTGATTTACTTAAATTACAAAGGTGAACTTTTACTAATTGTAATTAGTAAATTTCTTAATTACTCAAGTTGAGCCATTAAAATTAATGTACTAGATATATAAACTTGTTTGACTTAAGTGAACCAATAAAGTTTAAATTAGAAAATTATTAAATTAATTACTTAATTTACTTAAATTATTGAATTATAAAATTACCTAACTTACTAAACCAAAAATTAATCATGAACTTAAAATTACTCATCTAGTCAAGTAATAATGTTATCATAAATTACTTAAATCGCTATAATAGATATAGAAAAATAGTAAAATTGTTTAATAATTTACTAATAAAGTTACTGTTTTAAGTAAATAAGTAAAATTATAAAAAATGGTTATTCTAATATGGGTAAAGCTCAAATAAAAATACTATACGCTGATGTTCTTTCACTCTCGCTTAACAAAGCCTGCATGGGGACTGCAATTAATTAGGGTCCATTTGGTTCAAATGAATAAGTATCTAGAATTAGAATGGAAATGGATCATTCTGGTTCTAGCTAATTATTTGGTTGGGTAGATTTGGAATCCCATCTTCATTCCTGTCCAAATGACATTTTCTTACTTGAGTGAATGACCATTCCCTCCCCCTCTCTCGAATGAAATCCCATTTCAGCTCATTCCGATTATAACTCTTGTGTAAATTAAACAAAATACGGAAATAGATCAATCCGATTACACGGGGCTTTAAGTAAATTGAGATTAATTTGATTTAAACAATAACTTGAACCCCGACCCACATGTTTAAAATGGGTATGAAGTGAGATCAAATTGGCTGAAGCCTGAATGCAATGGCTGTGCCCATTATAGTCATTAAATGCATATGGTCCAGAATTGTTCATTCTTTCACTTTACATTCATGAATGGTTGAGGCATTGTCATTGTGTGAATTTTCACAACCAAGTCTGGATTTCCTCCTCAAACCCGCCTCATGGCAAGTCGCAGCTGTCTCCAATGCATATCTCCAACTGCTCGCGGAGCCAGATTTTTTCTTTTGGAGGACCAAGTAGTTATTGTAATGAAAAAAGTTATATCAAGTCAATTATATTATATGGATTCACAACAAAACAAATAAAAATATTATTACACAAGGCCAGAAATGCATAAATGATATGAGGGGTGAGAGGACTGCAATATCTTTGGGTTATAGGTTTTTTTGGCAACTAGACGTGTAAAACAACCCAGGCATATGTCTTTCATGTATATTATAAAAATATAAATGACATATATCATGTATATAAATTTATTTTATACATTATAAAATATAAATATTTATATCTCAATATATATATTACAAGTGTCATGTTATAACATTTATAAATGAATTATAGGAAAATTCTACTACAACCTATCGCATAAAAAAATTTGTACCGGCCCACAGGCCAGGTTGGTTCGGCACGGGCCCATGGGTCATAGTCCCGGGCGCACAATTTCGTGCCATGCTAACATAGCTCGCTATAATGTGGGCAGCACAACAAAAGCATCGCACAACTCACATTATACTTAGTGGCATCTCCCAAATGGCCAAATCCCACAAGTACTACTTAATAATATTTTGTTTTGAAAAAAAAACAATAAAATGAGTTAAGGAGTAAAGGACGAAGGGTTAGGAGAGGAATAGGGTGGGATGGTTTTTTTATAGAAGAAATAAGCATTGGGTATTAGAGAGTTACAGAGCATTACTTAACATTTTAATGAGACTGTTATGTTTGGGGTGGGGTGGGGTGTGGTGGGGGGGGGGGGGGGGGGGGACCCTTTTAATTGGCTCCGCCGTTGGCTCTAAGGTGAGTGTGAGGATGATTATGTGGAGATGAAATCCGGATTCTTCACAACTAGCTATGTGCCTAGGGGCGAGTGTTCGATTTATTCGGTTAAAAACCGAATCGAATAAATTAATAGTTTAAAAACTGAACTAAAATATAAAAAATAAAACCGAACCAAAATTGAATTATAGAAAATTTGAAATAATCAAAACCAAAATTTTTGATTTGGTTAAAACTGAATTTTAATAATATATACTTTATTATATATATTATATATTAATATATAAATATATACTATGTTAGAGCTAGCAGTGCCAATGATAGTATAATATAGTATATATTTTCAAAAAGCAAGTCAACTGGCTTTGGCTCAGGAACAGGTTAAGTTACCGGAATCAGTTGCTTGGACAGTTTTTGGGCCGAACAGTCTCACCGTCCAGGTCAGCAATGATTAAGAAACAATGCCCCTAATTGTATTTATCATTCATGGGAAGATGTTCCAATACAAGGTGGGATGTGACTATGAGATCGATGTGAGGTGCGCCTTGTAAGGAGCAGATCCCAATTCCTTACAAACCAGCTGGTTGGTACCTTGTGAAACGCCAAGCTGCTAGCTCTAATTTGGCATTGCTTCAGTTGATTTGGTTAACCAAATTTCTAATTCTAGAAACTGAAACCAAAATTTTCGGTTGGGTTTTAACCAAGTAGTGCTCACCCCTAGTAGTGCCAATGATAATGCCCCACATCAGTGTGAATTGCAATAGCTCCCCACATAGCCCATCCCACACATAACTTATTAATTGTGCATTGGAAACATCTTAGCCAATTTGAACTTCACACAAATCATATATGCTAAGTTAGAGATTGAGAGCAAGGTTTTAAAAATCAAACCAGATACAAAATCGTGTTGGTCAACGGTTTATAGGCAAATGGTTCGACCATCCAATTTGAATGGATGACCTGTTATGATTAACAAAATAAAAAAAAATGCTATAAACCGCTGTCTAGGTTGATGGTTTGACCACCTGGGTCAGTGGGTCGTTGATGAAGTCCATAGTTTTTTGGCCCAGGAATGGTCTTAGGGTGAAATGGAATTGGTTGTCTAGTCCATTCCTGAGTCAACCAATGGACCATTTGGTTTGGTTTGGTTTTCAAGACTATGATTGAGAGACTGGTACTATGGCCAATTATTTAACAAAAGTGTTGTGCATGGTTTATTTTGGAAAATAAGAAAATTGGATGATAAATACTTTTGATGATGTTTAATATTTAAGTAGCATTAGACACCACATAAGCTGAACATTAAATGAATGATTTGGTGTTGAAAAAACATTAAAATGTCCATCAACGATTAAGGTGATGTTTGGTATTAGATGTCGTTTTCAAAAAGCAATGCCAAATTAGAGCTAGCAGCTTGGCGTTTCACAAGGTACCAACCAGCTGGTTTGTAAGGAATTGGGATCTACTCCTTACAAAGCGCACCTCACATCGATCTCATAGTCACATTCCACCTTGTATTGGAACATCTCTCCATGAATGATAAATACAATTAAGGGCATTGTTTTTGAATCATTGTTAACCTGGACGGTGGGACTGTTTCGCCCAAAAACTGTCCAAGCAACTGATTCCGGTAACTTAACCTATTCCTGAGCCAAAGCCAGTTGACTTGGTTAGAGAATCGCTGACTTGGGTGGTTGAACCACCAACCCAAACAATGGTTTGCAGATACAACAGAAGAAGAAGAAGAAGAAGAAGAAGAAGAAGAAGATTGCAAAGGTTGGAGACTGGAGAGAAATCAGATCTCAGATCTTTGCATTTCTATTGTCACTACCGTCCGCCATTGCCATTATCATCGCCGGTGAAGGTCGAATCCTCCTCCTCCTCCATCTTCCCTTGTTCCTTCCATTATTTATTTCCTTTGTCTCCTTTGTTTCCTTTTTTTTCCCCTTTTCTCCCATCTATTTCTTTCTTTCCTTCTTTTTTTCTTCTTCTTTATTTCTTTCTCAGCCAACAAAAACATCTCTTTTTTCATAAGAACCTAATTACCTAAAAGTCTAAAAGACTACATTTGCCCTAATAATGTAACCGGTCCCAACCATTTGACCTGGACGGTCGGACCACTGACCGGAAACCGGTGGCTACAACGGTTTCATTTTCGAGTCAATTTGTAAAGCTAGCATCATACTTATTTATGTTGTCAAATTAAGAACTCATTAAAAATTGACTGTGGTCTTATTAAAGTGAAATTGATTTCATCTGAGTTAAAATTGTAGTTGTGACTCCTTTTATCCCGCTTAAATCTTTTCTTTTTAATATTTTAAGGGAAATTCTTATCCAAAAACTTCTGCGAATTGTTTTCAAGTCTCTGTGTTGCAAAATTAAGAATAAGTGGAGACTAACTAGTTTTCTTTAAATAGATGAATTAGATTTGTCTTAAAAAATTTGATTCCTTTAAGATATGATCCTCTCTTTTAAATAAGTGGGACATGCATACTTTCTTTTAAGAAGTAAAATTATTATCTTAATTCAGAATGCTGAAAACTTTGCATTCCTTTTGTTTTGTTTTTATCATTCTCTAAAATGTTGGATTTTATTTTTCAAGATTCTACACTTTGGTTTGTTATTCATGGATATCAAAAAAAATTATTAAAGATTTTTTCTAATATACAAGAAACAGTATGATTTTTTTTTTCTTATTTTCTTTTTGTTTCTTTTTCTGATGTTGCACCCCTTTGGGGCTTACTAATGAATCGATATTCAAGATCATTCCATTCGGAATCTTTTGCTCTAACAAAGTTCGGACTTCTAAATTCTCAAAGAGAATAAATATATTCTTGGTTGAGTTTTTAGTTTAACTTTATGCAGGTGCACTTAGAAGATGGTACAACCCACCATGGTACTTAGAGAACATACCATTGGCTCCTTATGATCCATTAGTATTACGTGAAGCCTTTGAGAAGGCATGTTCCGATCTTTGATGTATTTTCTAATTTCTGTTTTGTTTTTTGGTGCTAAACTCTCTCTCTCTCTCCCCCTACTCCATTAACCATCAGCCCCTAAAAAGAAAAAGGAAAAAAGTTACTTCGCTATGTATATATATATATATATATATAAAATCATTTATCAAACTCAACATGAAGCATGTGTGTGGAGATATTTAATGAGTAAATTGTAATGGCTGCTATTTGCTCTTGAAGTTCTTGAAAGCATGACCTTCCATTCCAATGAAATTACTGCATTTTTACTTAAAATGATGAATGGAAACCTGAAAATGTTAACTTTTTATTTAAATGTTGAGAATACTATCCTAAACCTAGTATTCCCCCCTTTTTTGTTTTGCCATTTTGGTGTTCAATAACAGAAATTTATGTATAAGGGAAGAACAACCTTGAACTACACTAGCTTGTTAATCCACTGTCATGTTGCCAATTCTGTGAGAGTTTGTCCTAGATGTCCCGGTGGAGCTGCCGTCCCTCAATTTTGTTTCATGATATTTAAGAATCTGGATGGGTCTTTATAGTTTCCTAAAGCCCAAGGATTCACATCACTCAAGTTACCTTCTGCCATGGAAACTTTCATATGTGAAGATCTTACTTTGGGGTTTTTTGTGATATGATATTGGGAGTAATAGATCTAAGGGGCATATAGGTTATTTCTCAATTTTTTCTTTTTAACGTTGGGATTAAGAGGATACACAAAACATGATCTTGATGAGGAGGGTTCATGGACTCGATAATATTTAGCTTAGAAAGTCTGATATGGCATAAGCAGATTCTATCATTAATTTTATTGAATCTGCATTGGACCAGGTTTCAATTTAATTGGATTATCCTATAAGAAGTCTGGCTCTTGAGTCAGTCTTGACACGGAAGAATTTAGGGACTTTATAAATGTGTATCCATTGTTTGATTTGCCTATTTCTGGATTAATATTATGTTGGTAAGTCATAGGGAGGATTATGTTGCCTATTTCAGCGATCACTCTTGGATATCTGTGAACAAGCTTATCTTGTGGGTATCTGTAACTCCTGTGTTTAAGCATCAGAATGTATTTCAGATGCTTTATTCTCAGTTTGTGTGGAATTTGTAACCTGTTTTTCTCTCTGGTGAGGTGCACCAGGAAGATGTTGCAATCTTTTTCTTCTATCATCAATAAAATTCTTACCTTTAAAAAAAAAAAAAAATCCAGCGATCACTCTTATGCTTCTTACTACTATTTTTCTCTTAATTCTTGCAGGCTGTAGTTAAGAGACTTATGACAGATGTACCATTTGGTGTACTTCTATCTGGAGGTTGCTTTACGTCACTTGGCAGAAGCAAAAGCTGCCAGACAGTGAGGGATCAAAGTTGCATACCTTCTGCATCGGTCTGAAGGTTATTATATTTCCTGGTGGTTCTTCCATTATATTTCGTTTTTTCTTTAGGAAGTGTTTTGAGAAATCATTTGTTTCTGGTTTGAACCGGTAACAGTATTATAAAGCAAAAAATTCTAAGAGAATTGTCCTCATTTTTATCAAATTTTCTATTGTCTGAACTATGAGGCAAGTTTGCTTAAACATGTAGTAGGGAAAATTTTCATATTATATTGCTCTAATATCTTCACTATACTAGGACTTAGCAGTGGTTTATGATGTTTTAAGGATTCACACTAATATCATTCGATAAGAAACATTGCTAAATGGATGACTGACAAAACTATGAAGGATAAAATTATAAATGAATCGTCTCAGTGGACCATGGTTTTGTGTGCTTAAGCCTTCACAATTGTATCTGCATATTTGCTGATAGGATATATGCTTTATCCTTCTAGTGTCTGCACCTTGTTTGCTTCTAACTTCATTAGGTGGCCAACGAAAAGAGGAAGAGTGTTATGGAGATGTGTGAGGCAGCAGTTAGCTGGTCCATTTGGGAAAGGAAAGGAATGCAAGACCTTTTTAGGTAAGGAAAGGACTAGTGAGGCTGTCAAAGAAACATGGTGAGAGTGATACATTGGGTAAAATCTTTGGAGATGTTTGATGCTTGTTCAAGTAGTGATCTCCTGAATAAGTTCACCACAAGCCCGGCTATATAAAATTAAACTTTGATGGAAGCAGTGCAGGTAATCAAGGCCCCTCTGGTATTGGAGGTGTTTTTAGAGACTGGGAGGGGCAGAATCGTGGGCCTATTTTTGTGACCAATTGGAGTAAGTGATTCTTTAAGGGCAGAGGTGTTAGCTGTCATGGAGGTACTGCAAAAGGCAAATGACATGAATATAAGGAAGCTGATTATAGAAGGTGACTCCAAGCTGGTGTTGGAGTGGCTGCAGAAGGAAGGCCAAGGGTTTTAGATCTTTAATGATGAAAAGAAAAGGTTTAACTGTTTAAGTGGTTGACACAAAATATGGAAGTGAAATTTAATTGCGTAAAAAGAACTGCAAATGGGATTGCTGATGTACTAGTACTAGCAAAGGAAGGGGTTGGAAGGAGTCATTTGTTTTGGGCTCAATTGTAATAGCTAAATTCTGTTATGGAGAGTTAAAAAAGTTTACCTCTCCTATTTTGTACTGTTCTATATTAAATTTAATGAAATTCTGTAATTGATAAAAAATTACTAAAAGAATAGAGAAAGTCATGAAAGGTTTCTTGTGGGACTCAAGGGAGGTGGCACAGAAGTACCACTTGATTAGTTGGGGTGTGGCTTGTAAAAGTGTAAATTAGGGTGGGTTGGGAGTGGGAAAGGAAACTCAAAGGCATTCGACTCTATTATTTTATTTTTGATAAATAAGGCATTTGACTCTATGAGGGGTATTGTCTTGGACATGGTAATAAAGAGCCATACATGGAATGGTGGCTATTGTCTTGGACATGAGTTTCAAATTCCAGAGCCTCTCTATCATTGCTTTGGAAAGACATCTATTCCATTATTCCTACCATTGCAGAGCATAAGGTAGGGTGTTCTCTCTAGCAATAAAACTATGTTCTGGGTTGATATTTGGTGGAGGGATAAATCTCTTAAGGACAGATTCCCATCCTCCAACCAAAAAAAAGGATTCCCATCCCTTATATCACTTATCCAGTTATCCTTGCATAAGGAATATATAGTCTCCTAATGTGCCACTACCTACAGACAGGGGTTGGGTTGGGACTTGTCTGAGAAAAGACCTAAGAGTGTAAACCCCTTTAGCTTTCTCACTTCTTGAATATCTGGAGGGGGTTCATATCTTCAAATCAGAATTGGGTACTAGAATCTGGAGTCTGCACTGCTCTCCACTGGATTTTCTATTTCAAGAAGAGGTAAGGCACTGCATTATGTTTCTTCTCTGTAAAACTTCTGATTACATGTATGGATCAGCCATGAACTATACATCTTCTAGGAGAGCCACTAAAATCCAGGCATGCTATACCAATAAGAAAAACTGTACTTCATATCAGATCTGTGCATGAATTGTATTATGTTCAAAAAACAGATGATAAGGGGCTTTTCTTAGCAGATCCTTTGTTGACAACCATGAGAGTAAATAGGGTATAGTTCGAAGCACCACATCATCTGTAGCACTGTTCTTGTTCTCAAAGACTCTCAAGTTTCCTTTGCTGATCATGCTTTGTGCTTCATAAAATCTTCCCCCTCTGATTCAATGGTTCAACCCCACCAGCTTCCAAGACCTTAGGAGATATACATACTTTTTGGCTGACACCTACTAACCTGGAGCAGTTTGCAGAAATGACTTTAAAAGAGTCCAGAAACCTTTAGTGCACAATCAAATACTCTGCCGACTCTTCATACATGCCACAAATCACACCATTTGATGAATCAAGCACTATTCCCCTCTTTAAGACATTTACCAACCGCATCAGACTACACTAAAAATCCCACTTTGGTTGGGATACGTGGCAGCCATGTTTTCTTCCAAGGAAAATCATGGACCTTTTCTTTTTCTTCTTGGGTATTACTCATGACACCCCCTCCATGCCTTTCCTTGTAAATGCTACATGGAAAGGATTGTTATCACTCAACATTAGAGCTTTCTTTTGGAAGGCGTATCATGCCAAAATCAACTCTTGCTAGATTTTATAGAAAAGGAGACCGAGTTGGTCTTTATTGCCCCATATGTGTCTCCTTTGTAGAGCACGATGTGAAGCTACATTTTACCTTCTAATATCCTATCTTTATGTGTCCAATATCTGGGAATTCTTATCTACTGTGTTTGGTTACAGGTGGACACAACCAAGGGATATTGACAGCTTCTTTAGCATATCCTTTTTCTTCCCACTGAAGAGAAGGGGTGAAATAATGTGGCGTACTAGGACAGCAATATTAAGGATGACGTATCGGAAGAAAGAAACAATAGAATATTTAAAGAAAGGGAGAGAGACAAGCTGCAATCATTAAGAACGTCGTCATCAAGGTGACTCATTGGGTAAAATCACTGAAAGAATTTACCAACTTCCTTACATCAATATTGTAGGAATTGGCAGGCAGTGGCACGCTTCTCCACTTTAAGGAACCTTACAAATTTACTTTGTCCCCTTCCATCCCCTAATTCTATCAAAATAAATTTTGATGGGTGTAGTTTAGGGAGCCTAGGTGCTTTAGGAATTAGGGTAGTCTTTATAGATGTGAAAGGCGATATATTAGCTCTGTTTTCAGGCCGTATTGGGCATGGTGACTCAACTTGGTCTGAACTACTTGCTGAAAGTTTATCAGGCATTGAATTAGGTGATCTAAGAACCTGATGTACTGAGGGATGCTAATAATGACTCCACCTCTCTTCCATTATATCAATATCTGGGGCTTTCCCTTGGTGCAATTATCATTTGATAGCTCTTAGAAACTGATGGTTGGAGAGCCTAAATCAAAATAAATTTTGATGGATGTAGCTTAGGGAGCCTAGGTGCTTTAGGAATCAGGGTAGTCTTTAGAGAGAGATTCAAAAAGGCAATATATATTAGCACTGTTTTCAGGTCCTATTGGTCTTGGTGACTCAACTCGGGCTGAACCATTGGCTGAAAGTGTCAGTTATTGAATAGGTGAACTAAGAACCTGATGGAGCGAAAGATGTTAATAATAGTCCATCTTTCTTCCTCCCTTTCAATATTTGGGGCTTTCACTTGGAGACCCCGGATCAGTGATGAAGCTTGTCTATTGCAGAACCCCATGCCCAACTATATTATTAATTTTAATACAATCCACATTTATTGATAAAAAAAAAAAAAAGGAATAACCTTGCCATCATTATCTCTAAATGATGGTCCAAGCCTGCCTAATAAACAGCCATCAAATTTTAACTTGATTGGAGATCTGAGGATGGAAAAGATTTCATGGTATGGGGGCCAAGGAAATGATGTTTTTTCTATGCAAGGAATGATGGTACTGCACTTTCCGATGATTGAGTCTACCCTAATAATCATTAAGAATTCTAGACATCCCTGATTAACAACCCTAATGTACTGCTTTAATTTTAATCAGCTTGACCACTACCTGTTGGAGTCTCTCCTTGTTCCGAATTTTTGTAGCTTACCTTTTTTCAAAATTCCATGTGGAGAATGCATCACTTTAAAGTTTAAACCTTGCACTTAGCGCTGAAGCCTGAAGGTTATAATACCAACCTCTAACTGTTCCCATCAACCCCCCCCCCCAGAACGTCCTCTAGATCCTGATGAATCAGGAAATGAATACTGGAAATATTTGGGAACTGTTTCCATATTTGAGGTACAAAACTACAGTGGATAAGATGATTCATTGTCTTCATTTCAGCCAGGCACAAGGCAAATAAGATAAAAAATTCATGTCACAGAACAGTTTAGTGAAAGAAACGGGAAGAAATACCTTGAGCTTTTAAGGCCCATATAACTTTTATTGTTGTTGTTACTAAGCTTGCTTCTTTTTTTTTTTTATTTCATTTTTATTTTCTTTATTTTTAGTGTTTGTTTTGTTGCAAATTGCTGAAATTCCATTTAGCTTTGGTAAACACATTATTGTTGTTGTTATTGTCAAGCTATTGCTACTCGTTCTGTTATTGAATTTCCTACATAAAATGATCGTTTTGACAGAATGCTGCGAGATCAACTTTCCTTGGAGGCCCTAGTGTGGCATGCAGTACTGCCAAAGCGGCGGAATGGGATGCTACATGGTCTAAAAAGCCTGATCCCTCTGGACGAGCTGCTCTTGGTGTTCATGCAGCTGCTTATGACGAAAAAGTTGCTTCACTTCCAGCAGTGAACATTTCCAGCTCACCGAATGATCTACCTCAGAAGAAACTGCAGGAAGGCATTGTAGAGGCAACTGCAACTGCTGTTTAATATCAGGATTCTATGTATTTTCATATTAAGCTTGCCTGGTGGTTTGTTTGCTGATGGGAAAGGTATTTATTTCACTGTGGTTAGGGTTCTTTGTTGACTGTAATTTTGGCTTTACCATCTTCAGGAACGCCAAATTTGTACATTTTCTATTAGGATAGATGCAAAGAAAAACTCTTTTCAACCTCTATTAGCTAAACATGGTAAAAAATACATGAGAACGGCCACTCATTAGAGGTGCAAGCGAAAATGTTTCCAATGCTGGTTTTTGTGAGCCGAAATACCAATCTTTTGCTGCTCAGCCACAGCCAGTGCAGAGTGGTATCACTATAGCCTAAGTAATTTTTTACTGCTGCCCTACGAAAAAACTAACGCCGGCAATTAAAAATTTAAAATCAGGCTTTGTCCTTTTGCCTCGTGAGTCGTGTCTAAGATTTGGCTAAAGCTCGTAGGTAATACCGTAATAGCATATGCATGCAGTAGCAATATGGACTGCTACAGTTACAGATAGCTTTCATTGTGAAGCCCTCCCAAACGGGTTCTTAATTTGTATATGTGTATAGATTTTGCTTGGTAATAGAGATGGCAAATTGACCCGCCCCACTCAGGATGGGTTGGGTTCAGGGCGAAGCCTAAAACTCAGATGACAACAGATGGGATGGGGTGGTATTTTTCCAAAGAAAAAAAAAGGACTTTCAAGTAGGAATGATTGGAGCAGGGCAAATTTGGGAATTCCATTATTTGTGCGAATGAGGATGGGATTGGGATTTTTAGCTTTGTTGGGATATGAGGCAAGAATGGGATATGCAACCCACCCTACCCCGTTGCCATTCTTAATAGTTCTACATACACTAGAGTTGGTGCCAATTGTGGAGGTGATACTTTGGGGTCTTCCGCATGTATCCAGCTTAGATTTATTAGTATGGATGTATTTAGTTGCTACTGCAAATAAAAATCTAATAATTTATTTTCCGATTCAGATATGCATGATATCCATTGGGAAATGAACTTTTCTTAATTTTTATATTGTTGGATGGAACTTAGGCAAAAGAACCTCGATGACTAAGGGGGTTTTGCGAATGGAGTCTAGCTGCACTTGAATATGGATGGCTAGAGGTACATGTTTGGTGGGCCGGGCTGGGTTTAAGGTCAACCTAATCCCAACCCTAAATTGGGCATGAGGCCTGAGCCCGAGGTTAAGCCTGATCTTTCTGAGGCTTGGATTGGTCAATTGGGTCAAGTGTACTTGTAAGGCTTACTATGCTAAGAAGTTCATATACATATGTATGTGTGAATATGTGCATTTAGACCAGGCTGGGTTTGGGTCAGGTTCAGGTTACCTAGGGGCTAAGCCCCAACTTAGTCCAAAAAATAGAAAAGCCCAAAATCCATGTTTTTGGGCTTAGACCCTACCTGAAGACAAAAAATCCAAACCCAGCCTGTGTAAAAATGTAGGCTGAAATGGCCTGGGCTTGGATAGAGCCCACCTAACTTTGCACCCCTACTTGTGGCTGTGCTAAGGGTTGTTAGCCAATAACAATGTCCCTTATCATCCATCAAATGTATATATGCCCCACAAGGCCACCACCTCTAATCTCTCACTTTGCATGCATGATTGACGTGCGACGTTGTTATTGGTTGAATAGCTCCTATTGTAGCCATTAAGTGCAATTACTTTGGGGAAATCAGCTGCTCAATAACGCTGGGCTAAAATCATGAAATCATGGCCTTTGATGCATTGCTGTGGCCCCACCTTACAAGGTGGACGACTAATATATTGAGGGCCATGATTCACGGTTCTCCAATGGGAGTGACTGATTTGGGTTAGTTTATATGCATTATTTTTGTTTCAAAAACAAAATCATGCATATCCCCACTTGTTGTGGATACAAACCAAGTTATTTATGAATTATTTGTGCTTAATTTGTGAAAAGCTCGATTTGGCTTGGTATAAATTGAATTTTGAACCGAATTTGAGAACAATATATAGACTCATTTACTAATTGAGCTGATCTCAAGCCGAATGAAACTTGACTCATGAGGCTCGTGTATCTAATCAAGCTTATATAATATATAATAACAATTTTTTATTATATATATATAACAAGGAATAATTTTTTAATTTTTTATTGTTTATATGAAGTTTCGTTCACTATCGAGCTTGAGCCAAGTGAAGCTCAAATATGTGAGCTTTTGAATCGAGCCGGATTTGAGCTCATGTATTATTTGGCTTGGTTTGAATTGAATCCACCCCTAATCCCCACCAGCGCACATATTATGAGAATCTTGAGATTTACATCAAGAGGACAGATGTTCCCTTTTAACAGACAATAACTCAAAAGGAAGATTGGAAGAATATCATTTGCCTAGTACTATTGATAGTTCATTTTCAGGAAACCATTTGTTTATGACCCTTTTTTCTTTTTTGTCATGGGTGTCTTATGAAATGTGTATTGGAATCAAAGACCTCACCACCATTTAAGTATCCGTGCTTCAAAGCTCAATGAAATTTCATGTGAGAGAGTGTGCTGGAAAATAAAAATTTCATAGTCATGATCTCATTTTCATTATTAACAGCAGATTGTAGCTTGTGAAGGGATTTTATTTTTGCTTATCCTTTTCATTTTCCATGTAGAAGAGTTTCAGTGTCTGTACTGTAGGTCACGGACACAGTTAATCCACATCGAGAAAGCGACACATAGCCGATTCAGGTTTGGTTACGGTTCGGTCTTCAAACATTGAATGTAACTGTAGAAATTATTAACTCCTTTTGTGGGTGGAACCAAATATCCATACAGTATGCCCGGTATTTATAAATCAATAGAATAAATAATCTACTAAATCCACATTTATATCAAAAAGTTGATTTTTAATTTAAAGAAATTTTAAAATATTAATAATAGAATAATTATTTTAATACTTAATTTTTATAAATTATTAATTAATATTTTAATTTGCATTAAATAACCATGCATTTATTCTTTACAAAAAAATATTATTTTTTAAAATACTTAAAAATGTAATATAAATTGAACCTATCAAATCCACTAATCTATATTTATATTAAAATTATTTTTTATTTTAGAAATTTATAAAAATAAAAGTATTAATAATAAATAATTATTATAGTAATAAAAATTTGTTAATTTTCATATAATATATATCTTTGAAATTTAAATAGATTTGATATATTTTAAGTTAGGATTATATATTTTTATAAATTATTAGTTAATTTTGATTTACATTTTATAATAACATATTTATTGTTTATAAAAATGAAAATATTGTTTACCAAAATTTTGAGAATTAATTTTTAGTTAACATTTTTGTTAATGTTAAAAATTATAAGTAGTAAAATAGAAAAATATGATATAATAATTGAAATATAATAGTTGTGTATGTTTTGTGCCTTGGACTTTAATATAAAATAAGATAATGATGGCTTTGTGCATTTATTAATTTGTAAAAATCTATATAATATGTTTTTTGGAATCTTGATTAATGCATATCAATAAAATTGTATGGTATCTACACATTCTGCTATATTAATTGTAATATATTTCTTCATATATACCGTCAAAATATACAATTCTTATATATTTATACATTATTTGTAGCTATTTTGACATTAAACCTATTGTTAATAATATATTTATGGAATTAATATTCATTTTCCTAGCGTATCCAAGTGTTTTTTTATGTTTTTCGTTCGTATCCATGCATTTCCAAAGCGTATCCGTATCCGTATTCATATTTGTATCCGATATGATATCCGATACCGATACTTTAATCCTTGCTGTAACGTAGTTTTGCAACGGTCCTATTTACCCTTATTATTGCTTTAATGATAGTACTTTTTTTCTTTTTTAATGGATAAGGTTGGCAGCACTTGAGTTATAACCTGGAGAAAGATGTGGAACCTGGTGGTCAAAGCTATGATTTGGAACTAATAAAACATTTGCAAATTATAGAATTTTCTCTACTATGTACATAGTATAGGGGCCAATTACATAACAAAGGAATGTTAGTGCAATTGATCAAATATGTATAGAAGGAGACTGAGTTTCCTACACTTGGTTATGTGTGTGTTGTGGTGCACTCTCAATTATATTGAAATACGTCAGACTTTGCATGGTATCCTAGGTCACATGTGTGAGTCATTTAACGGGACTATTTGCATTTTTTTAATATCTCAAAATTTTCAAACTAAAAATTTAAAAGAAAAAATAAAAATAGATATTTTGACCGCCCAACTCGACAGATGGTAAAAAATATAGAGAAAACTGTTCAGACCTTAGCCCTTCCATGGATCAGATGCCATTAACGAACGATTGCAGGGGAAAAAAATTATGGTGTTGAATTGATCATACTGAAGTGCTAGCAAAGCTCCTCCATGGTAAACTTGCTTTCTCTAAGTCAATGTTCAGTGTTTCTTATTTTGCAAATGAGAACTGAAGCAACAAACCGACAAATATTGTTGTTCTGATGACTTTATAGTGTATACTCTATCCAATTGATTGAGGTAAAGAAAAGATTCAGAAATCTTCAAGTTGAGATAAGTTCAAAAGCAAAATTAGTAGACGTTAATTACTCTGTAACATGCTTCCTAATTTGTGAACTCTCCATTGTCTTTCTGTTCATGAGAAAATAAAGTTGACATTTTATAAATTTGACTTAAAAAGGAGTCATTACCGAATCCGGTTCATAATGGGTTGCAAGTGTTTTGAAACAAGCAGAGTACTCAAGTGAATAAGAAATGATGGGCACCTGAAACAATTTCTTGCAAGTGACTTCCACCCTTATTTGGTCTGCAATCATTTATTAGTGCATCGACACCGGGTTAGAGCTGGTTTGATTTGCAAAAGTTTTCTTTGTTTTCGTTTTTCAATACTCATCGGTCAAGATTTCATATGCTTCACTAATCCCTTGATAATTTTCTATAGCAATGTCTTCATCTGTGGAGATCGGCATTCATGGAGTGATAGATTTGTGCCCATTGACAATAAACTTTTCTATTTTCTTCATCCCATGTTTCATGAGATATGTAGAGTAGAGTGTATATCTCTCTATTTGGAGTTCTGATTTTTCCTTCATTCTCTGCTAAACGAAGAAAAAGAGATTAGGGTTTTTATAGACAATATTAAAGTTTGTTATGGAATAGTCTTGCGGTTGCGGAAAGTTTTCACCCTTTCTTTTATTTTCTAAGTATTATTAGGGGGTGTTCTTTTTTCGGATTTTGAGAGGGGGGAAAGTTGGTCAATGAGATTTTGGTTTTCATTGACCAAGAATTCCATGTTCTTTTTTTTTTTTCAGATTTATGTGGGGAGTAGGAAAAGTTTATTTTCCTGGGCATCACTTACTCGGGTAAGTGATACCCATCTCCTAGGTGGATAAATAACTTTCCCACCTAGGGGGAAAGTTGCCAACACTTAAATGAGACAAAAATGCCCCTTTTAATTATGGATTTTTATGGCTAAAATAGTCATTGTCTTATTTACATGAAAAATAAAAGAACATGGATAAATACACTTACCCAAATAAATGTTTCCTAGGAAAAATTTACCCAAATAGCTACATTTATCCAGATAAATAACTTACAGGGCCTTAAAAAAACCTAATAGAGACAAATTGGCCGTTTAAATGACTCGCATATTTGAGTTGGAGTGCTATCCAAATTCTAACGTGTCCCAATTTGACTGGGAGTGCACCCTTGCACACACAAAACGCACACTATTTTTTCTGCAATTCTGGCATCTAAGAAACCATTTACATTATTGTTTTTAAAATCAAATCGGACCGAACGGTCGGACTGGAAAAACTGGGAACAGGTCACCTGATCGGTTCCATTTTTTCTCAAAGCCGTTGATTTTGATCAGCAAACCGCTGAACCAGCTGATTAATTATTTGAATGGTTTTAATCATTTTTCAATCTTTTTAATTTTTTTTGTCCGAATGGTCAGACTGTTCAAACCGGTAATCAGATCCCTGACCGGTTCGATCATCGGGTCAGTTTTAAAAACCATGATTTACATGTTAGTAGAGCCATGATTAGTGAAACGTTTTCTTTCCCTTTGTTTTCTATCTGGTTTCATTCTATGAAATCCATGGCGTCCGGTGATCGTAATGCAATCGATATTCTCTCTGACCCAAAATCACCATACTTCATTCATCCCTCTGATCATCCAGGCACTGTCCTAATTTCTCTTGTCCTCAACGAAGAAAACTACACGACTTGGAGAAGGGCGGTGAGTAATGCTTTGCTCACAAAGAACAAGCTCGGATTTGTTGATGGATCCATCAAGAAGCGACATAAATTGACGGATGAGTTTCTTGCATGGATGAAATGCAATTCTTTAATAATAGCCTGGCTGCTTAATTCCCTTGCTCAAGACCTCCATGAAAGCATCGCTTATGTGGAGTGTGCGGCTGAGATCTGGGAGGACCTTGAAGAAAGGCTCTCACAAGGAAGCACACCACAGATTTTTCATCTTCGTCGAGAATTGGCGTTGATCAGACAAGAAAACCAGACATTATCGACTTATTTCACCAAGCTCAAGTCCCTGTGGAATGAACTCTCTGTGTATGTTCACATTCCTGTCTGCACTTGTGGAGCGCCAAAGAATTCGTTGCCGAGAAAGAAAAAGAAAAGGTGTACCAATTTCTTCTAGGATTGAATGATTGCTACTATACAATCCATTCAAAAATCTTATGTTTGGATCCGCTATCAGGAGCAAGTCGAGTTTATGCACTAGTAGTGCAAGAAGAACAACATCAGATGTTCGTGAACCAGCAATCTCCTTCTCAAATTGAAGCATCAACTTTCCATGTTGGTGGTGTTTAGACTAGGGGTGTTAATGGTATTCAAAAATTCAATTTCAAATTCGAGATCCGACATAATCGAATTGAATTCGAATAATTTGAACATCCAATCGATCAAATTCGGATATGACATGATTCGATTCAATAAATATTTGAATTCGACCAATTATTTAGTTCTTATATATAATATATAATTTTTTTTATATAATAATTAAATTATATAAATAATTTATATACTTTATATAAATAAAATATTTTTTGTATATTTATTAATTACCTAAAATAATTAATTAGTCGAATTTGAACCGAATAGAATATTTGAATATTTAATCAGATTCGAATTCAAATTCAAATATTAATTTTTGATATCCGTCGCATATAGAATCGAATTCGGATATCAAAAATTTTAATTGGATTGGAATTCGTATATTGTCTGATCCGGTTTGAATTCAATCTGTTTACACCTAGTTTAGACCTCACATAATTCAGTGAAGCCAAAATTGCAATGTGACCATTGCAAAAACAGTCATTCGAAAGAGAGGTGTTATGAATTGATCGGTTATCCAGTGGACTGGGAGACATGCCACAAGAAGAAACAAGGTACACAACCACCCTCTTCGGTTCAGAACACCTCAACTGAAGGATCAACCTCTAGCTCATCATCTTCCCTAAGTCTCACATCGGAACAATATCAACAGGTTATGAACTTATTGAATGAGAAGAAGTGTTCTAACTTTGCAAAATTTCCCAGTAAGACTACTAATTCACCTCCTAATATTTGATAATGGAAACACATGAATTCTTGATAGTGGTGCGTTCGACCACGTGGCCTTCATTAAACCTCTAAACTGCAAGCCATGTGATGCCAAACCTGCGAGACTTCCAAACGCACTGCAAAAAAATTGGGATTTAGTGACGGATGTACAATGATGTCCGTCATTATAAATAATTTATACTGATGGATTTAAAGTTCCTTTACTAGAAATGTAATATTTAGTGATGGCAAAGTGACGGAGTGATTGTCTGTCACTAAAAAATGTCTATAGCAACTGATAATTGAAGTTCGGTCACTAAAATGTAATTTATAGTGATGGACATGTTCTTGTCCGTCAAAATCTTGATATATAGTGACGGATAGTTATCATCCGTCACTAATTGTTGAATTGTAGCGACATACAATTGAATAATCATCACTAAATGTTGAATTATAGTGACAGATTATTAAATTATTTTCACTAAATGGTTAGCTATAATAATGGACAATTAAGTGTCTGTTACAAAATCACAAAAGTTGATTTATAGTGACGAATAGTTTAATATTGGTCACCAAAAAAAATATTTACAATGACAAAATAATTGAGTAATTGTTACAAAATGTTGATTGAATGTTTTTTCATAATTTAAATCAAAATATATTTTTAGTAACATTTTCTTACAATGTCACTAAAGATCTCTCTCTCTCTCTCTCTATATATATATATATATGTATGTATGCATTGTATGTATGTATATGTATCATCTATGCATGCTTGTATGTATGCATTGTATTGCAAACTATCTTGAAGGCCTCAGATTCGAATCAGATTCAGATCTAATCCAATTCTAATTTAATTGTTTAAAATGTAGAAAAAATGTTAATTACTTTTCAACTTTTATATATAATAAATTAATGTAAATAACTTATTGAATATAGTATACATATATTAATTCATATATAAAATAATATAATTTTTTTAATTTTAAATATAATTATATAAAATTTATATATTAAAATCGATGAAAATTATAATATAATTGGATCAAATGGAGTCAAATTTGAATCCCATCTGATTACGTAAATACATCAACCGAATCCAAGATAATTGTATCAAATGTCGGATCGAGCCTTGGATTTTCAGTATTATTGACATGCCTAGTTTTTGTAGACCATTAGTAGCCTTTGGTGTTGCCCAGCTCCATTCTCCCATACATTAGGCTTGATAATATATGTCTAGGCTTAGCATTAATATATGTACAAAAATTATAAAATTGTCCTCGAACTGGTTGGTTGGACCAATAAAATGGTGACTCAGCCATAATTCTAGTTTAGGTCAACCTTTAATTCATCATTAGTTTAAAAACTATTGACTTGGACAAAACCCTTTTGACTTAAGTGGTTGAACCACTGATCCACTTAAGGGTTTGCTTAGCTTAAATTGGGCTGAAATGATCATTCTTACTCTTATGTTTGTATCATGACCTTTCAACTAGTGCCCTCATATTTAAGGGTGTCAATGGTCCGGTTTTAGATTGGACCCCATCCACTCCAAAATAAATTTGGACGGACCAACAAGACATAATGGATTGGACCAATCCGGTCCAAAATATTTATTAGATTGGATTGGACCTGGTTCATTCGTAACAAATTTCTATTAGTTTTGGTTGGATTAAGCCAATATTTGGTTCATTGATTTTAGATAAAAATACATGTGTCAATGGGCCGGGTTTGGGTTGAAACCAATCTAAGTCAAAATGAATTTGAACAGATTGGATGGTCTAGACATTGAATTGGACCAGTCCAAATTTGTCCAAAATGAACTCACATTGGACTGGATCAGATTGGACCAAATTCGGTCCAACTGACACCCCTACTCATATTCCATTTAGCCTAGTGTTTAGCAAATTTATGGAACAATGGTGAAATTCTAAAATCTCTACTAGCAAGTTAAAGGTATGATGACTTTAGTTGAATTTGTAACAAGTGTTTAGAAAATCGAACTGGATCCATCAGCTGGACTGATTGAATAGGACTTGGGCCCCTGGTTGGTTTGGTCATTCCCCAAAATTGGATTGCACAAAAAAAAATGGCAAAATCACCAATCTATCCGGCCAAACCGGAAAATCAATGAACTGGTCCTGATTTTAGAAAATGACCAGTTTGTTGAATTTTTAATTTTTAGCATATAAATACAACTTCTAGAAGCCATAACTTTGTGCCTAGATGTTCAATTGGGGTGTTCTTGTTTTTTTAATTTCAGGTAACTATTTTAGATCTACATGTTCCCAAGGGGTCGAAGGCGCCTTGCCCCACTATTTTTGCTAAAAACACTTTTTTTTTTGGCTTAAATCTTAATCTTTAATCTAAAAATTGAAACTAAAATAAAAATTATATGTTATAAAAGAACACAAGTATATATGTTAATAAATTGTAATCTAATATATAATTATGCCATCTCCTTTTTGGGTCAATACCAAATCCAATTCTCTAAATTTATTTAATGTAATTAAATAAACTTTTAATTTAAACTATCATTTACAATTAAGTACTAAAACTATTAAAATTTATGTTTCACAACAAAACTTTATAACTAATAAAATAAAAAATTTAAAATGAAATGTAACTATAATCTAATATCAACTTTTATTCTATTTAAGAACGAGTACGCAAATAAAAGATGCATTAAAATTTAAAATTCCATTTACTTTTAATTTAATATTCATTTTAATTTTATAGATAATAAAATTAAAATTTAAAATCAAATTTATCTATAATTTAATATCAACTTATATTCTATTTAAGAATGATTACATAAATAAAAGATGCATAAAATTTAAATTCCACTTACTTTTAATTTAATTTTCATTTTAATTTTATAGCTAATAAAATTAAAATTTAAAATCTAAATTAACTATAATTTAATATCAACTTATATTCTATTTAAGAATGATTACATAAATAAAAGATGCATTAAAATTTAAAATTCCATTTACTTTTAATTTAATATTCATTTAAATTCCATTTAAAAATATTAAAAATTTAAAAAATTCAAAATAATTGATAAAAAATAAAATCCATTTTATAGAAATTTAAATTAATAAATATGATTAAATAAGCTGTATAATTAATAAATAAAAAATATAGAAATTTAAATTTATATTTCACAAATTAACTTTATTATTAATAAATTAAAATTAAAATTCAAAATTAACTATAAGTTAATATCTAATTAAATTTTATTTAAAAATGATTACATTAATAAAAAAAGCTGTAAGATTAATTAATAAAAAGATTATATCGTTAAAATAAAATTTCCCACCTCTCCCTCCCTCCCCCCCTCTCTATCTCTTTGCGAAAACTGAAACGACCCTTCACATCCCCTTTCAATATGCAATGATAATGAAAAATTTCTGAGTTTTTGAAAGAAACGACTCTCCCTCCAATCTATCAAACCAGTTTCAGTTCCGTTCCTTGGCTTTATCATGTCTCATTCTCTCATGATCTTTTCTCTCTTCTCAAACACAATCAGTTCACCACCATTCATCGTCCATGGTTATTGCTAGCACCAAAGCGACACCACCATAGTCCAAGTCATCGTTCTGGACACCAAAGAAGTGCTATTGCTACTGCAGATGAATTGTTCTGGCCTTCTTTTTGTATAGAGGTATTAATTACTTCTAAATGTTCTGGTATTCTTTCTCTAATCTCTACCTCTGTTCTTTGGTTCTATACAAATATTTTGTATAGAGGTATTGCTTCTAATCGATTATCTCCCCTTTCTTCTTCTATTTCTTCTTTTTATCTTACTTCTTCCATCACTAGACAAGAATCAATCTACACAACTTGTTATCAGAGCACATATATTAGAAGCCAAGTCTTTTCCTTGTGTCAGGTTTAACAGACCAATGAGCTGACATCATCTATGTATAGCTTGATAATGTCAGAAGGTTTACACCTAGTCCCTGTAGGAGAAAGTGAAAACCTTACTACCTGATAGAGCTTCATTTATGCATATTTTAATTACTGGTTATAGACTGGTTTAGATCCATTTACAATTTTTTTTCAAAACTTCTCTTGTGGAAATTACAGATTTGGTTTTCTTCAGTTATCTTTGATTGGAGGCGACTTTTCTGATATCGGCTGCCTGCTTTCAGGCCATACGGTAAATGAATCAAACAAGTCTAATGAGATTTGTTCATTTTGGAGTGATTTAGATATCTTTTTGTTTATCTCACATTTTTTGCCCAACCTGTATTTTGGAACTTTTTTGATTGTTTTGTGGGTACCAACTAACCAAGGTGAATTGTATCTTCTCTGGGGTGTTTCCATATGAGAATACCTTAACTTATTTATCCTACATTTGCATTGCCTGGGTTTATTTGAGCTTTATGGAGACTAATGGTGTGTATTCACCCTTATGGGAAGATGTTGGGGGTAAACTTGCTTTACATTGAGTAATCTGATATCTCCAATATCTTTGAATTTGACGTTCCAACTTCCAAGTTAGGCTTCCCAATTGGAAGACTCTAACTACATTTGGCTTGGGCCCATTCAAAATTTAGTCTGAACTACATTTGGCTGGGTCCCAACCAGACCTAAAAATGCTAAGATTCGAAAGGCTATGGCATGAAAATCAACATCTAATTGTTTCGTCATTATCAAATTGAGATGGTGAATGGTTGGAGAAATATTACAATGTCTGCAAGATGTATCTAAATTTCAAGAATTTAGTAGAGGTGCAATTCAGGGTTCCCAATTTGAAGAATTTGAACTACATTTGGCTTGGACCCATTAAAAATTTAATCGCTTCTTTTTTTTTTTTTTTGAATAAATTCTCAACTAGACCTGAACTACATTTGGCTTGGGCCCAAACAGACCTGAAAATGCTAAGATTTGAAAGGTTGTGGCATGAAAATCAATTTGAGATGGTGAATGGTTGGAGAAACAGAATAATTTTGAAAGTTAAAGACCACAAGAGGTTCCAATATGTGTAGTTACATCAAAAGAAAGTCCACTCCATCCATCAATTTTTGAACGTCCACATCTACAGGAAGAAATCAGTGCTTTGAGACCTGCAATCCACACCTCAGCCTCAATTTTGTCCTTGCAAGTCTGAAAACCAACAATATATTAGATCCTTGATTTATGACAATTAGTTTAAGAAATCTCAAGAGCCTCAACTTTGTCCTTGGAAAGTCACATGGTGCTCCAGCAAGAATGTTCACCAAAAGCCACCATTGGAATCCATCTCTTGATCGTGTTCTTAACCTTCCAAAAAATAATGCCTTATTTTGACAGATGGAAGCTGCCAATCACACAAAACTGTTATTCTCTCATTTGCACGTTTTTCTCATGCTAGCAGTTGTTAATCTCTTATTGTTAATGTTTATTACTCTTATTCACTCCAATGAGCTTGTTTTACTATACCTGGTTTCTCTACAACCATTTAATCACAGCTTTTATTTTTATTTAATTTCTCAAAGCTTGCCATTGTAGCTGCACCATCTCTTCTCTGGTGAAGGAGCAGTTGGTTCTTTAGCCACATCTAAGGTATCATTTTTTGTTTTTTATCTTTTCTATTTCTGAATAAGTTGCAAATAATTCACTTGTATATATACCTCAAGGTTATTGTTATTCTAATGTTCTTGATGACTCTGTTTTGTCTTTTATTACAATGGAAAAGTTCCTTACCTTCTACCTAAACATTCATGGGAGGGTTTATTTTGTTTGTGCAATTAAAATTGCGTGATTCAACCTTCCTAATTACAAGTTAAGAGCTGCTTTTAAAAATTTAGTAGCTTTGTTGTAGTTGCAATGGATTCACATCCTTTGGTTTGTCCCGGTCACTACTAGGGAAAGTCATCAATGGGGAAATATTACTACTAGGACTGAACTTAATCAGAAGATTCTTCACACAAATGGAGCTTATGGTTTGACATTTCCTCTCCTATTGAATGGTGATGGAACCAAGTTCTAGAAGCCTTGAATTTTAGAATTATATTTGCTCAAAGTTTATCATCTCTTGGTTTGCTTTACGTATTCAATCTTTGGCTTCTATTTTAATTTATTTACTTGCCTTAATCTCATGCTAGTTATTTAATCTAATTTTTATTTTATTGTGGTTTATTATATGTAGCAAAGTGTCACTTGTGATACACTTTAAAATGTTGATGTATGGATATTATATTTTCATGCATTTTTAGTTTTTGTTTAATATATTAAATTTTTGTGAAAATTTTATTTGTAAATTTGTTGTGATGCGAAAATGAATAAAACATATGATTTCTCATATGAATATGTTACAGGTTAGAGAAGTTAAAAACTTGTGGTGGTATAAAAGTTGTCATTATAGATTTAACCAAAACCCAATTTAGTAACAAACAAAATCATCACTATAGAGATTCAAAACTTAATACAGTGATCGACAAAATTATTACTATAGAGATACAAAGTCCAATATAATGACAGATAAAAGCGTCACTATAAATGCTTTAAATTTAAAATAGTGATGGAGAGAACCGTCGGTATAAATGTCTATAATAACGATCATGTATTATTTATCACTATAGGAAGAGTCTGTAGTGTCAAAAATAACTGTCACTATAAGTGCAAAATTAGCGATGAATTTAAAATCTATCACTATAGGAAGACTCTAGTGATACAACTTGTACTGATAGACGAAATTTTGTCATTTATTCATCACTATAGATTTATAGTGACGGATGTGGTCTGTCACTATAACCCTTTTTTTTTGTAGTGATGGCATATTAGTACCAATAGAGTCTCAAGTAGTGTAGATATCACCATGTCTTGAACTAGCAGATGTGCTATGCCTCCCAGATTTCCATTGCAATTTAATGTGAGTTAGTAAACTAACTGCCACAATGAATTGTGCGGTGCTTTTCATTCCCACCTTTTGTGTCATACAAGACCTGACCCACAAGAAGTTGATTGGAGTGGGTAAGTTTCACAATGGCCTGTACATGCTCTCAAGTCATGATTCTCCATCAGCCTTTCACACTACATCAGCCACCACTGATCCACGAATGTGTAATGTACGCCTTGGACATATCTCCTGTGATCGACTTTCCTTCACTCCTGAATTGCAGGTGAAGTCTTCAAATTCAGATTGTTGTGACATTTGGGGGGACTATCTTACCCCTTATCTTTCTCTGGTGCCTCATATTTCTTGGCAATAATGGATGACTGTTCAAGAGCAACCTGGGTGTTTTTGCTTCAACATAAACCATAGGACTCATCTTATCTTTAACAATTTTGTACTTACGTTCAAACTCAATTTCAGACATCAGTTCGATGTATTTGTTCAGATAATGGACTGGAATTTTGTTCTGAGACCAATGAGGTCGTTCTTATGCTACACATAACATCCAATATCAGAGAACTTGTGTTGACACATCCCAACAGAATAGAGTGGTTGAGTGCAAGCATAGACATCTACTGGAAGTAGCACAAGCTCTAGGTTTCGTGCTGGCCTACCAATACAACTTTGGGGAGAGTGTATATTAACAACAACCTACTTAATCAACTACATGCTTACCCCATTATTATTGGTAAATCTCCATATGAAGTGCTGTTTGCAAACCTCCTCATTATGGCCACTTACAGATTTTTTGGGTGTTTGTGTTATGCTTGAGTTCATGGTCACATCTGTGACAAATTTTCTCCACGGTTAGTCAAATGCATATTTTTTGGATACCCATATTATTAAACAAGTGTTTTTGTTATTAATCCATCCTGCTTGTTTGTTGGCAAGACAAAGATTGGACATTTCATAAGCGTCCTTCCAATTGAATAAGTTGACTATTAAGCTGTGTTTGTTTTAATGGAAAAAGTAGGGAAAGGAAGGGATATATAGAGAAACCTTTACAAACCTTGTATAGATTTTCCTATGTTTCCCTTCCTTTACCTTTTCCTTCAAACCAAACATAGCCTTAAACCACAAATTTTCTTTTCTTTTAATTGTGTAAATATCCTAAAAATACAGCATCCAGCCGCATGAGGAGAATATTTACTGTACTAATTCAGAGAGAATATTCCTCCTAGATCCCTCCAATTCAGGTGAAGGTGAGATTTGACCCCAATAAGATCTCCCCTACAATCATCTATAAACTTTACCGTCTGACTAGCTGGCACCTTCACCATGCTAATCTGAATTTAAATCAGTGCCCCACATAATGCAAACTCACAACAAATCCCAATTATAGATAAGAAACACTCCCCATTACAAGTATGAGTTCACATTTGTGTCCCAAAATGTCCCATATTATATTTCCGTCGTGTATTGAAAACATCTCCATCACATCATTGGGTTTGATACTATTATTGGGAGAGGCTCTCAATACACCGTGGGGATGTACTGTGGGATGTTGTGTGGCACCCTCTCATGGGATACAGATCTGAACTCTACATGTATGGGGGATGATGTTTCCGATGCACACTGATGCGGTGTGGGGCGCATGTGGGGCACGCTTTATGGAAAAAGCTAATCCCAAATTCCCATGCTTGATATCATTATGTTTGCATGAATTTTTATTCCAGAAAATCTCCATTGCAACTTGTTCAAGTAATAACTCATCAAATGTTTCTGAAGTGTAGAAATAGTTTTCTACCGATTTTCATTCAAGCTTTAAACGTACATATCAGGAGGTTGGGAACAAATGCTGTTAAATTTTGATGAATTCTTCTGCTGGATCAAAGACACCCGTATTGATTGCCGTAAAAGAAGAGTCATTTATGTAAAATGTACAATAAATGTGTCGGAACGGGTAAACTTGGTTTTCAACATCTTAAATGATGGGGGAGGTCGGCCATCTACCTATAGTACGTTGTGTAGATCATTCATCAGTATCCTCTCTCTTTCAAATCAAATTGCTCTGGATGTAACCAGGTATTAATTGTACATGGTTATTTAGGGTCAGTTTTAAGGAGTAATTGTATTTTATATTATTTTGTATGTATTTATATTAGTTATTTTTTCAAACTGAGCCTTAGGCTGTATTTGACTGCAGTGAAATTTTATTTGCATTAGTATAAATGCATGGGAGTGCAAATAAAAAAAATGCAAATTCTTATTTATTTTTTTTGGGTTTTATTTATTTTACTTCATGTGTTAATTTTCCTCATTTGTACTACAATCAAACAAGACAATCTAAAAATTGAAACAAAAATATGTCAAAATTTACATTCAAATCATTTGTACGGTCATAATTTTGCATCAGTACAAATTTATTTGCATTACAACCAAACATGGCCTTAATAACAGCCTTTTGACATGGTGGTGAATCTGGTGATCATCTATAAAGTATAAACATCCACTAATAACGTTATGTTTGTTTGCAGTACAAATGTATTTGCATTAGTACAAATGCATGGGAGTGCAAATGAAAAAAATACAAATTCTCATTTAATTTTGTTTTGGGTTTTATTTTATTCTGGTCCATGTCTTAATTTATTTCATTTGTATTGCAATCCAACAAAATAAACTAATATTTAAAACAAAAATAGGTCAGAATTTATATTCAAATCATTTGCCTTGACTTAGTTTTGCAGCAGTGCAAATTTATTTGCATTGCAACCAAACACAGCCTAAATAGGTAGTTAACAATTTAAGCAGAACCAAGTGTGATCTTGAGGGTCATATTGATACCCAAAGTAAAACTTGAATTTTCATTCGGCCTACTTGCAATGAAACTACACTGCAAGTTTGCAACCAAACTCATGGTTTTCGAACCATCGTTGATCCAAATGGTCGGACCGTTTGGCTCGGGAACCGTCCAGGCAGCCAATTCTGTTTTACTCCAAACCCGATCTTTGGCCAAAAACTATTGAAGAAGTTAACAACCCATTGATCTGGGCGGTCAAACCATTGACCTGCTGAACCATTCAACGGTTTTTGGCCTTTTTTTTTATTTTTGTCAAAACAGACTTCCATTCGAATCGTATGGTCAGACCATTGACCCGGAAACTGGTGGCCAGAACGATTCCATTTCCGGGTCATTTTTTAAAACCATTCCAAACTAAGCCACAGTGATTAATGAAACTATTTATTATTATTTTTTTTTTGCAAATATTGTAACCGCTGAATTGATGTGCTGTGTATTGGAGGGGAGGGGTATTTGGTATCATGTGCTGGGTAAAATGGAAAAGATTCCTCTAAACAATTGAAGAAAAGAATTTGAAAAGATTCCTCTGAAAGAGTAGAACTGGTATAATTGTAATGTATAGATCCACTGCCACTTTTTTTTTTTTTATGTTGTAAAGAAAAAAAGTAAATACAATAACAACAATATTTGAAAGCAACAAAAAGGAGAAAAATGTTTCTATAATTGGGCTTACTCTGCCACATAATGTGATAAATCTAGAGTATTCATCTGACAGGAGGTCCAGCCAGGGGACCATCTAAAATTAGTTATGTGTTCACTTCATGTCTGTCTGTCATACTTTTGATTGAGTTTTTTTGTGAGTAACATTAACGGCTCAAAATTTGATTTTTTGGGTTAAAATGTTGTAAGTTGGCTTTTGATAAATAGAAGATAAAAGTGAAATGTAGAATACGTCAATGATCTCCCTTGATTTATTAAAGGCTCATTTTGTGTGTCTTTTTATGCGGTTTTTCGGTTGTTTACAAGTTGGAAAGACTGAAAATCGGTCTATTTCTATTTGGTACGTAGAAGATCTAGCTGCTAAAAGATGGGATGCCGATAAGACACGAAAAGCCCATTTTGAGTTGATTTTGGGAAGCTCCAAATGAAGCTTCTTGCGTCTTTCATGTTTTAATTTCGTACGGAAAGACGCACGTCTGCCAAATAGTCTTTGGGCTGCCCGAATCTTATGTCAAAAGCTCCATGCATCTTTTGACTGTCAAGCTATAAGATCTTCTCAAAAGACTTGCCAAAGAGATCCTAAATTGTTTCCACTATTTGAAATCCTTTTCTGTTTATCACTGTTTCATCAATTATATCAATCTCCATCTAAGACTTGGTGGCATTAACTATGGACTGAATGCTAAAGAGATTCCAATTTGCCTTGATATTGGAACCTTTTCAGCGTTCAGCTTTGAGGTTTGTTTGGTTGAAGGTAGAATCAAGGCAAATGAATGTTAGGTTTTATTTGGCAGGAGAAAAGCTTAATTAATTAGTAAAATTTAGTAATTGAGGAATATACGGAAGGACAATTCTTGTTTGAAAAATGGCTCGCCCATTTGATTTGCAAGAATAGGGGTCTGGAATCGGAATTGGGGCTCTTTCCGATTCCAAGTGTTTCATTGGGTGGAATTGTAATCCTATTCCCTTATTTATTTATTTTTTGGTGAAAATAACATGCCACCGTTTGAGGGAATTAAATCATCATTTCTTTTTCATCCATTGGGAATGAAATCCCATTTCAATAAATTTCAATTTTGATAATTGTCTCAATCAAATAGACTATGGGAGTAGACCATTCCAAATATTTCGATTCTAACTGCCAATCAAATGAGCCCTAAAAAAATTAAAAGAAGAATGACATTTTCCTTCAGCTACAAGACAGATTTTGATAATATAAAACTTCTTCCATGGCCCTTTTATATGCACCTACCTAGGAGAAAATAGCATTGTCCATGTAGAAAGAATCATTTTAATTACTTTGGCTCAGTTTGGAAGAAGTACAAATACAAATAGGGAGAATGAAGATTCAGCCCAGGGTCAGAATTTATAGACCGAAAGTACTGTTGGGGTAGGCATCAGCTTGGAATTGATGCCAATTCATGGACGGACATTGGTGTATAGAATATGAATTGTTATCATTTTGAATATTTATAACTCTGCAATAAAAATCAGAAATCTGCGTTGAATCTATCCATACTTTTTCGATACAAATATATAAAGTGGAATTTGTGTTTGTACTCCTTCCAAACTGAGCCTTCATTTCACATGCAACCAAGCCGAGGGGGTAAAGCTATAAGCTATTGAATGCTGAAAATATGAATTTCCAAAAGGGCATTCGGCCTCTAATGCTAAATGCTACTGGTCGTTGATGCAAATGCATCACCAAATAGGCAAATATGCATTTTTTGAATTTGTAGCAGCCATGAGTTTGACCGACGGTATGCCCTGCTGCAGTATAATAATGGGCCAGGTGCAAATGAATTTTCTTTATTAATTTTTCTCGAGCGCAAGACAATTAAACAACAGAGAGTGCAACCGAAAATACCGTTAAATGACATTAAGTTTTTGGAAAATGATATCCCCCAGTGTTTTCAAAATTGGTCCGGATGGCCGAACTGGAAAAATCGGGACTTGACCCCGGTTCTGTTTTACCTTAAAATCGCTTTTTAGCAACGAATTATTAATTTGATTAATAAACATGGTCGAACCGTCGAATCAAACAATAATTTTTTATTTTTTTATTAAAATAGGCCATTCATTCAGACCAACAGTCGGACTGTTCAACCTAGGAATCGGACCTAGAACGGTTTTCTGTCCCGTCCGATTTTAAAAACTTTAAGAGCAAGTCTTTTGGTTAATTCCACGTAGAAGAAGGTTGTCTCTTTGAGTGGTTTTCCTCCTCTTTTACGTTCTGGCTTTTATGTAAAAGTAAAAGTAAATTCGGTACGTACTACCAAAAACATGCACGTCAAGGAATAAGCCATCTCTCTCCATCTCGCTGTTATAGGAAAGCTGGAAACGTCAATTCAAAAGATGAACAACAAAACCCTATTTCCCATCCTGTTTGCAGAGTAAGAGATTTTGGTTGAAATTAAAGGGTGATCGTTGTGGAGTTCATGTGTGTGTATTGATGAATAGCATCGTAAAGGCAGGTGTCATGGGATACGCGAGACGACAGAGGAGTAGAGGATTGGTATTTCGTCGTGGCTCGAGTAAAGTCACATTTTTTACTTTGAGATTTGTGGATTGTACAACACTGAGGCAATAAAAAAAGCAGGTAGACGTCTGGCTGGTTTTCTACCATCTATGGGCACAATTAAGGAGATCCGTATTATATGGGGTACTGGGGTACGGATGTCAATGGACTGGTTTTGGGTCGGACTCCATCCAAACCAAATTCAATTTGAATGGATTGGATGGACTAATAAGACAAGTTGAATGGGACCAGTCCAGACTTAATAATATTTATTGAATTGAATTGAATCCGGTCCATGGTAAAATTGAACCACTATCTGATCCATTGATAGAAGATAATAATACAGGTGTTAATAGACCACGTCTGAGTTGGATTCAGTCTAAATTAAAACCAATTTGAATCGTCCAGACATTAAATATGAAATAGTCCAAAATGGTCCAGAGTATATTCATTGGATTGAACTGGGCCTAGTCCATTTAAATAAAAGCTTGATGATATGAACATGAATATATAGAAATTATTGCACCCATTTGTATTTATGAGGCCTCACGAGATGGTGATATCTCTCTGTATAATCTAAGTGATTAAGAAGGTAACTCATTTTTTTCCATGGTGAACTTAAATTTTACTTTTTAATTAGTTAATTACAATGATTTTTTTTAGTATTAAATAAAAGATCAAAATGTAAAACTGTATGTCAATTCACCTAACATAGGTGATAAGAACGGCTAACCAAGCTGGAAGTTATGGAGGAAACATGAGGAAATGAATACCGGAAAACTACCCATGCTTTATCAACCATTTATGGAATAATAAGTTTGTTTGAGACAATTGGATTTATTAAATTATTAGCTTTCTGAGCTAATAATTTATATATAATTTTTTTTCGAATTTGTTCTAAACTTGATGGTAAATTATTAAAACATTTATATATTTAATATTATTATTTTTTAAAACATTCTTATCATTTAAATTCCTAAAATCCTAAGATCCCGTTATCTCATTTTTTAAATATTTTAAAATTTCTATAATCCTATTTTCTAAAGTATCCCTAAAATTTAATATATTTTTAGATGGTTGGGCAAGGGAAATTTGGAGATTCCCCATTGAGGGGGCCTTGCCCCAATCTCGATCACGACCAATATCATATATGTAATAACCAATCAGATGGTATTTATCACAATTCACGGATGGATTTTGATTGATCAAAACTCTTCACGTTACATTCACGTGAAGAAACATAAATACCTACTTGATAGAAGGAAAGAAAGTTTTCTACAAACTCGACATTTTGGATTGAAAAGAAACATCTTAAGATATACGAGGAATATTATGTTTTTTTGTGACTATCGGACCCAGAATAGTTTCCTGTCCGTCCGATTTTAAAAACCTTGCACTAACCTGCATCGAAACGTTTCTGTAGGGTCAGCTGTGGATCGGGTTTCGGTTTCCCAAAGACCCGAACCATGATAAAGCATCAGATTGCAACCCACAACGACCCACTTTCTGTTGACATATATTTTGAGAGCGGCCTGCAGTGGATTAAATAGGACAGCTCATGTGCTTGTGCCATTTGAAAAGCTAGAGATAGAGCCTAGAGAAGCTCTTAGAAATTAGAACAACCCCCAAAGCAGCTATAAAGCTCTGGCTGGCTACTCGGACCAGACATCGACACTCAGTTTAATCGCCAAAGAAACGTATACGACCGAAGACATGGAGCTTCAGACCATTCTAACCTTCCTCTCACGAAACCTGAACAGATGGCCTGAATTTTTGCTTGCACTTGTCTGTTTTCTGTCCATCAGATGGTACCGGAAACACAAGAACGAAATATCGCTGCGCTGGCCCATCCTCGACGTTCTTCCTACCCTGCTCCTGAACGCCCACCGGATTCACAGTTGGACCGTCGAGATTGCCAACAAGTTCGGCAGCACAATTGAGGGAAGAGGACCGGTGTTCGGGCGCTTGGACATACTCTTCACATGCGACCCTCGTAACGTGGAGTACATGCTCAAGACCAACTTCGCCAATTTTCCCAAAGGCCCCGAGTTGATCGAGGCCTTCAACATACTCGGAGATGGCATCTTCAACGTCGACTATGATCTCTGGCGCGAGCAGAGGAAGATGGCAAACGTCAACTTTGCGTCGAAGGACTTCAGAAACTTCGTAGCCAGAGTTAGCCGGACGGTGGTGGAGGACGGACTCCTCCCCTTGTTGGTGCACGCCGCTAAACATGAGTCCGTCGTGGATTTGGAAGATGTTTTCATGAGATTCGCGTTTGATAACATGTTCATGGTCGTCTTCGGGAGAAACTCCAATCATCTCTCCGTGAACCTTCCGCCTAACGAACTCGCCGAAGCCATAGACGACGGAACGGAGGGGGTTTTCTATCGGCACGTAATGCCTAAGCTCTGGTGGAAGGTTCTGGGCTGGTTGAAGCTCGGAAGCGAGAAGAAGCTAGCTGACGCTCGGAAAACCATAGACCGCATCTTATCAGAACAGGTTGCGTTGAAGAAGGAAGAATTGCGTAGAGGAGAACATGGAAGTGATTTAATAACCATGTACATCACTGCACTGTCGAAAGGACGACATAATATTAAACAGTTATCCACTGCCAAGGATGATGATGTTTTCCTCAGAGATACGGCGTTGAGTTTCCTTTTCGCCGGACGAGATACAACTGGTACGTCCCTCAGTTGGTTCTTCTGGTTCGTTTCTACAAACCCTCGAGTGGAGGCAAAGATATTGGAAGAACTAAACGACGTAATGTCGAGGAAGAAGAATGAAAAGAATGGTATGAGCAGAGTGGAGGGGCCATTGGTGTTCGATTCAGAAGATTTGAAGGAACTGGTCTACCTGCACGCAGCCTTGTGTGAGTCATTGAGGTTATGCCCTCCACTCCCCATCACACGAAGAGGTGTCGTTAGAAAAGATGTACTCCCTGACGGTACAGTCGTGAAGCCAGGAATGCAAATTCTGATTTCAATGTACGCCATGGGAAGGATGGACTACGTATGGGGTAAGGACTATGGAGAATACAAGCCGGAGAGATGGATTGATGCCGACGGGAAGCTGAACCAGGAGACCTTGTCGAAGCTGTTCTCCTTCATAGTTGGGCCAAGGTCTTGCCCAGGGAAGAACATGGCGTTTACTCAGATGAAGGCTGCTGCTGCTACTGTACTGTTCAACTTCCATATTGAGGTCTTGAACGGCCATGATATCTTCCCAATGCCATCAATGGTTCTGCATACGAAGAATGGATTGGTGGTGAAGGTGACTGAAAGGGTGTAGCTAGAATCTTAAGGTATGCATGTAGACTGGTCTGATATGATTGATCAGTTTATGTATCGGAAAACTGATGATGAGATAATATTATTCTTTTAGAAAAGTCCAAGAATATTATAGAATTAAAGAATGGAAAAAAAGTGTGGAAAGAGTCTTGTTCTTAGGATTAATGACGAATGTGTTCGTGTGCGTCCTTCGATTCTTCCTCTTTAATTGAAGTTCTTTAATTAAGGGCCTTACGATAGAAAATAAAGTATGCTCTCGAAAGCATCCGCTCTGGCCGGGTGGCTAATAGTGTTTCATAATTCATAGCTAGTGTAAATGTATTTTTCTATTCTTTTGCATATATATAGTGGAAGTCTCTTCCTGTTCTTAATTTGTTGATCCATTCTGTTATTTATTTATTTGCTTTTGTTGCTGTGACCGCCGTCTCAAGACCATCCTGTTACATACATAAATCTTAGGGCTCTTATACATATGCCCACGAGATTAGGACACCATATATTACCTAAAAGCTTAAGCTATATTAGGTTATGTGAATCCCAACAGTTTCGTTGTTTTCATAACATCTAAGTGGGTATTTGGTATCGAATCAGTTTTATTAGAAAACAGTGCCACCTAGGCATTACATTAGAGGAAGTGATGCTTGAAACAATGTCATCTTATTTGGTATTTTTTTTTCATAAAATTATTGTTCCAAACCATATCTTAGAAATCGGGAAAGTATGGTATGGAGCAACGTTAAATTCAATATTTTCTAAGAAAATGGTGTATTGTTGCCAGCAATGCAATGATGTGGCATCATCTTAAATGTTGGATAATATAGACCATGTTGAAAGCGTTGTTGCCGGCACTAATACCAACCAAAACCAGTGTTATTTTCTCAGAAAACAACCTATGTAACAACACCGATTCCAAACAAAAAATAAGCACCATTAGTGATGCTTACAACCCACATACCCAACACCGATGCCAAACACCTACTAAGCCCCTAACCCTAGTGACAATAGGAATTGATCCAAGTCTCCAAGGCTGTTCACAAATAAATTCAAACCGACCAAATCGACCAACCCGGCCTGACCCAACCTGATTTGGCTGGTTTTTCTTCACCACCGGTCGGTTTCAGGTTGTAAAGATGGGTAAACTGAATCGAATCGAGCTATCTATAAATATACTCACTGAAATATTATATATAATATGTATATTTTCGAAATATATATTTCAGTTTTAAATGTATTTCTAATAAATATATTCTCACTAAAATATTATATATAATATGTATATTTCAATTATATATATATATATTTTGGTTTTAAATATATATATTTCTGAAATGTATATTTCAGTTTTAAATATATTTCCAAAAAATATATTCTGAAATATTATATATAATATGTATATTTTTGAAATATATATTTATTTAAAACTGAAATATATATTTCAGAAATTTATATATTTAAACCAAAACCAACTCAAACTAATCTAAACCGACCAGGTCAATTTTGCTTATCGATTTTGATTTAAAAAAACTAGTAAACCGCCTTAATCCGACCCGTGAACAGCACTACAAGTCTCTCCTACAACTACCCCTACCCGTTTAAATACAAGGTAATATTTCATCCCATGAGAAGAAAAAGTATAATTCAACGGTCATTAATGATTATTGGGCCCAGATCTAATAGCTAGGCACAACTTTGTAAATAAATTTAATAAATAATTAATAAACATTCTGACAGGTGTAAAAGAATTTCCAAATTCACGAAATCTAGTGGACATGAAGACACTTGCTAATCAACTAAAAGCGCGCGTTCAGTGATTAAGGAGCATTGGTCTGTACACTATATATTCTCTATGTATGAGAACCCATCTTTAAAATTCAATCATATTGTAGACGTATGTGATGCCAATAATCATGGTTTTAATAATCGGATCGGACCGGACGGTCAGATTGGAAAAACCGAGAATTGGTCACTTGGTCTATTTTGTTTTTTTTTAAAATCATTTTTTTCTTTAAAACCGTTAATTTTGATCAGTAAATCGTTGAACCAGCCAATTAACCGTTTAAACCAATAACTGAACCCCTGACTCGATCACCAATTCGTTTTTAAAAACCATGCCAACAATTGCGTCGTTATCTCACAACTTGGGCCACAAAGAAGGTACACACAAATGTTTTATATTAAAACCCTGTCTCGTCTAAACAACTTGGCCACAAAGAAGGCACGCACAAATATTTTATATTAAAATCAAAATGTCTTCCTTATAGTAGTAAAGGGTCCTTACCCAGTACGAATGTTTTTTTTTTATAGGTGCAATACGAATTTTATTTGACACCTATTATTAAGTGCAAGTCTTGAAACATTTGGGATGCGTTACAAGTAGGCAAAAAAATATGAATAAAAAATGTGAAACAATGATAGTGACCCGTTGTAATTGCTATGTTCAATGTTATTATGGCTCAGTTTGAAAATACATACAAAATAATATAAAATATAAGGTTTTGCAATTTACATATTTGTATTTGTACTGTGCCTAAAGTTTTTAACATCAAAGGTCTTTAATGTAAAGGTAAATTTTTGAAGCTTCCTTGGAGTTTTTGTTTATTGCTAAAACCTCCTCTAAAGTTTGTTAATTGCAACCACCTCCCCTGAAGTTTTTTCTTGTTGCTAAAAATTCCCTTGAAATTTAGTAATTGCAATCAGCTTCCTTGAACTTTCTTACATAGTTGCAAGTAGATTCCCTTCGTTGGAATACTCTAAAAAGGAGTATGAAAAATGTCTAAAATGCCCATGCTATTACTTTTGATCAAAAAGCTTATTTTCTAAGTTTTCACCTCGTATGAATGGTTAGCCCAAACCCTTTCAATCTCTTTTATTAAATAGATTTATTTTCCAAATTTACCATTCATATCAATTGCTCAAAGATAAAGCTTCAACTTTAAATTCTCTTTTTTTTGTTGCTTATAAAGTTTGTATTATTTTTTCTTTGTTTAGAAACTAGACTCAATAGTAATTCCATTGGTATTTTAGACATTTTCATGCCTTTTATTAGAGGATTCTAATAGAGGGGGTCTATTTGAAGCTATGTGAAAAAGTTCAAGAGAGGGGATTGCAATTACCAAACTTTAGGGGAGGTTTTAGCAATGGTTAGAAACTTTAGGGGAGGTTTTAGCAATTGTTTGATATCAAGATTTAACACATATAAAAAATATTCATTTTTGCATTGTATTAGAACTTTTATAATTAAGCAAAACCATTTTATACATGTAGAAGAATGGGATCCTTTATTTAAAACAGAAGAAGAATATGACCCTTAATCTAAAGTAGAAGAATAATAGGACTAATACCAAACCCAAAACCCTCTAATCCTAGACTTAGAGGTGTAAAACAGGCCAGGTTGTCTGCAGGTAGGGGTGAGCACTATTCGGTTAAAACTGAAAATTTCGGTTTCGGTTTTTGGTTAAATTGGTTCGGTTAATTCGGTTTTTGTTTCATTTTTTAGAACTAGAATTTTGATTAACCAAACTTTTTATTATTATATGTAACATATAATATATTATATATTTATACATTAATATATACAATACTGAAATTTGATTCCATAATGTATATTTTATAATATATAATATATATTATATGTTATAATATGTAATAGAGTATATATTATTAAAACACGGTTTTAACCGAAATAACCTAAAATTTCGGTTTCGGTTATTTCAGTTTTTCTAAATTTCAGTTTCGGTTTTTATTTTTTTATTTTGGTTTTTAAAATTTCGATTTATTTGGTTTGATTTTTAATCGAATAAACCGAATGCTCACCCCTATCTGTAAATTGGCACAACCCTCTGATTACAATGGTAGGTTGTGCCAAGCATAACATGACCCTTGGGGTCAGGCTGGGCGCCTAGGCCAAGGGTTTTTGGCACGACCTGGCATGACCTGACATGCCATTTAATCATTTTATATTTTTAGTGTATGCATTAATTATTCATATAGAATAAAATTTTAAGATTTTTTTTTTCAAATCGTTGTGGCAATGGTTGAATTTGTCATTTTTTCCTTTAACTTTTCATTATTTTTTACAGTTACTTTGAATTTTTGTTTTTTTTGGGCTTAGTTGGGCCCAAGGCCCATGAGCCACGGGCCCAGGCTTGTGATGGGTCCCATTCCTAGCTTGCTCGGGCCATGCTGGTCTGGCATAACTACTATAGTGAGGCAGGAATGATCGCCAAGTATTAGCCTATAGCAATTGTGCTAGTTCTCACCTTTAGAATATGGTTTGGTTTGGATGGTAAAAATAAATTTTATAAAAGGAAAAAGAATGAAGATACAAATGGGAACCAACACAACAAATATAGCAGCAACAATATTCAACATCTTTGTTTAAAATATATTCTCTACTTTGATCCTCCTCCAATCCATAACATTTGTCATTTGATTTCTTTTGCTTCATTGCTTCAATCTCCAAGTTCTTAGTGTATTTGTTGGGCTCGTTCTTCCCCTCTGAAGAAGAGTAATCCCATACTCTTACTAAGTTGCATACCCATGTTCACTCCCCAACTAATACATTTAGTTCTTGCATCTCAGACTCATCATTGGCACCATGGTTTTCCTCTTTAGCCAAACCTTAACCAAAGTTTCTCTAAAATTTACTCCAAGTGAAGGGGCAGCTAGCTACCTTAGAAATTTATTAGTCAACCAATTTTAAAAGAAAGGTATAATAATACAGGGGAGGATGTAGCCTGCTTTCCCCAAAACCAACAAAAGAGTACACTTCCTTACACTCTCAACCTGGCCCACAAGCATTAAAGAAGCAAAAAAAGGCTAAGAAGAAAATACATTAATCAATACGTAAGACAGGAATCTTCATTAGTCTTCCCTCAACAAATTTCTAAGGTCTCGAGGAATATCTTGAATTGTGTTAAAAATCTGAAATTTCTTTTTTATAATTCCCATGTTCCCCAGAAATTCTGCACATCTATTTCCTTCTCTAAGAGTATGAGAGAATTTAATCCTCATTAAATTGCACATATCCTTGATATTTCTTAAGAAAAAATAATATTCCAAGGACAAGAGGCCTTCTGAAGCAAAATCTCAACTTAAGTCTTATTATCACTCTCCACCTCAATCTCAGTTATGCCATTAATATATAGATAACCCACCATGAGAACTAGGAATTCAGCCATTATGAAAGCCAAGACAAAAAATACCATTGCTATCCCTCACAATGCCTCCACCTGCATTTTCACACGGATTTCCATGGCAAGCACCATCAACATTAAGTTTAAAGTGGAATTTTCTAGGAAACTCCCAATAGATCCATAAAAGATTTCCCTTGCACTCTTCACCTCCACCTGCACTCTTACATGGATTTCAAGAAACCTCATTTTCATCAACAATTGTCTTATAACTATGATTGATCATAATTTCTTTAGCCACCTCCTTCTTAGAATCAATACCAACAAACCTCTCGAATCCACCTCCCTTCCTTGATAGGATTTCCACCTTCATCTCTAGGAATCCTTTCCTTTAGGCTATGTTTGGTTTGAAAGAAAAAGTAGGGAAAGGAAATGAAAGGTAGGGAAATCCATACAAGTTAAATTAGGTTAAGGGCCAACCTAAATATGAACCATATCTTGTACTCAAACTAATTACAAAGGTAGGGAAACCTATACAAAGCAGGGGTGTAAATTAGAAAGATTGCATTAGATTAAGGGCCAACCTAAATATGAACCCTAGTTTGTACCAAAACTAATGTTATAACCTGAATTTTCTCACCAAGAAATGGAGTGAACCAATCTTCTTCTTATATAAAAGTTGATCCAAAGAAACCATTGCTCCTTTCTATGGTCATGAGTTTTTCCCTCATTTTTTTTGTCAATTGAACGCAGATTTATTTCATGTATTGTTCTGGTTTAATAATAAAATGCAGTAAGAAAACACCTAACATGATCCTTCAGTTATCTTCGTCAGTTTAATTTTGATTTTGTTTTTCATTAACTTGATTATTCTTGGAAATGGCCTCTGTATGTGCAGGGGTAAAGTTGTGTACATCTGTCCCTCTCATGACCCTGCATTGGTGGGAGTCTCATGTATTGGCCTGCCGTTTTTTAATTTAGTTATTGATCTCATGTTAAGCACATTTTTTTAGCTTTATACGATTAAACAATAGGGGCTAAACCATCCCCCGAACCCTAGTGGCAGTGGGATTTGATCCTAGTTCTTTGTGTTGGGCCCAACCCATTATGGGATATTGACCCATATTATAGCCCACTCTCCTTCAGCCAACAGTTTTTTTTTTTTTTTAAAAAAGAAAAACAAAAAACTAGGGTTAGATTTTCTTTTGCGCGTAGCGTGTTGAAGAGAGAGGAAAAGAGAGAAATCGAAATACTGTGCAGATTTCTCAGTGCGCAGAGTTCATCAAACGGCCGGAACTTTTTGATCCATCGTCCAATCGAGCAGAAATTTGGACAGTAAGTGGATAACTCATTTGTCTTTATTCTGAACGGTCGGATCTTTGATCAGAGCTCTGAATCGCCGGTTATTTGAGGTCGAACAGAAGCAACTCGTTGTTGTTCGGGAAAAGAAAACATTTCGCGGCAGTCTTCATCAATTATTCTGATCAAGGATCATTTGTGGTTCGATTTGGCTGAAATTTGGTGGGATTGTTTGAAACTCACATACCTACGATCGGAACGGTGGAGATCTGATTTGGAGTAGTGAAGTTCTCCATGTTGTGGCCTGAACAGTAGCCGCGTTTGTGAGTTTTTTTGACTGTTTTTTTCACCGCTTTTGGTATTCCCGTTTGTATGTTTGAGAATCTGTATTTGCTCTAAGTTTGTGAGCATATTGTGGTGTTTGAGTTGCTGTAATTGTTACCTCAAGTTATTAGGAGATTTTTGGTTGGGTCTCCTTGGCCTCGTGGTTTTTACCCTTCACATTGGAGGGATTTTCCACGTTAAATATCGTGTGTGTCTCTCTTTGCTTGGCTTATGATTGTTTTTGTTGACATCTTGTTTGGAATTGTGATAGCTGAATATCTACAAGTTTTTATTTTTGGGAGAGAAATAGTTTATGGATAAACTTAGTTTCTTCCCAACACTTTGCTACAACTAGAGAATCTAATCGACTAAGCCACCATCAATTGGTTCTCATGCTAAGCAGTTGATTTATATACTTGTCATAATATGTAGACTATATAAAAAGGAGAAAGTTTTAAATTCAATAAATAAAAAAAAACTAAAATATTAAAAATATATAAAAACTTTGGTGAATCATTATTACTTCATTTATTTTCTTAAAAATACATTTTTAAACAAAAGCCTCTGCATCGCAAAGGTCACCTCTAATTATAATTTATTTTCACTCTAGCAGCCTTAAATATCTCTTTCCACTGATTTCAGATTTTCAAAATTTGAATAAGAATTCGATGGGCCAAGGCTGCTTTCAATTTCTCCCAAATAGTGTTTAGAAGGATTGTCATTTTATCGATTCTTCTTCATACCTACCTCACAACATTTGCCCATGCATTGGGAACATCTCACCATGAATAAAAAAATACAAGTAGAGAAGATGTTGATGATGTGACTGTTGCGAGAAAGGCATGTGGAAGATTCTATAAGAAGGAAATCTGAACTCCACTCTATCCCCACAAACCTTGCTACCGGCATGCATACTCGAACTCATATCTAAACCTGCCACCAACTTCGAACCTTCTATTGTCGTCTCGACCTAGTTGAACTTAAATTTGAATTGCTACCCACTCTCTTATACCTTGATCGACTGCCAATGAAATCAAGACAAGCTCCCTCCGGTCAAGTCTGTGATTCTTACTTCTTAGTGTTTCCTTGGTTCATGTCTGCTCTCATCTTTTTCTGGTAAATTACAGATTAGCACCATATACTTTGGGGGTAGTGATATTTAACCCCCTGAATTTGCAATTGTGACAAATACCCCCATTAACTTTTAGCATCATATGCTTTTATCGCAAATAAAAGTTCAGGGGGCTAAGTATTACAACCCAAAATATAGGGTGTTATTCTGTAATTACCTTTTTCTTTGGAAATCCATAATGCTGGATGAAGTTGACACTCTCGGACTAGCAGCAAACATCAATTGTTGCTCTTGTATGGTACGGTTGCTAGTTTGCTTTTGTCAATGGGATGATTGGAGGGTCATTAATTCTTTAGGCTGTCTTTGGTTGCCATGTAAATTTATTTATAATTAGTATAAATGCATGGGAATACAAATGTAAAAAATGTAAATTTTTGTTTAATTTTGTTTTGGATTTTATTTTATTCCTTTTCATGTCTTAATTTACTTTATTTGTACTGCAATAAAAAAAAGCTACAAATTTGTATTTGTACTCCTTCCAAAGTGGGTTATTTAATTACAAATAAAATCTAATTTTAGTTCTCTAACTCAAATAAATACACAACCTTAAAAAAGCTTTTAAGGCATTGCATTTGCTTTGGTCTCAATTTTTTAAGCAAAGTGGGTCATTTAATTACAAATAAAACCTAATTTAATCTGTTGAGTCAAATAAAAATGGAATTAGCTATACATGCTTCAAGACTTATGGCTTGGATGGTGGATCTAAAACAATACATATGTATTTGCTATTATTCCAATGTAGACCTGTCCATGGGCTGGCCCGACCCCCGGACGGGCTTGAACAGGCTTCCTGGCCCGCGGACTTAACCTCGGGCCAAAAAGCCCGGCTCGCATAAAATTTGAGCCGGGCTCGAGCTTTGCTAAAATAGCCCAGCCCGAGCCTGGCCCAGCCCGACCTATAGTTAATTCTAAGTAAACCCGACTCGACCTATAGTTAAACCTAAGTAAAAACCCTATATGATGTCCATTGAATAAAATTTTTGATTTGAGAAGGTTGTTGATTCACTTCCAGGCCCATTATTCATTTAAATAGGGGAAAAAACATCTGAATTAAAATAGATAATGTCTATTTGAATAGGGAAAATTTTGAATTTCTTTTATTAGGTCAGGCTTTGTGCTCGGGCTTGGGCTTCGGGCTTTTTATTAGGGCCGGGCTTGGGCCCAAATTGTAGGCCCGTTGGTCAGGCCGGGCTCGGGCTTGGGCCTAACATTTTTTTGTCAATAAAGAGTTAAAGCCCGGCCCGAACTCGGCCCATGAACAGGTCTATTCCAATGTGGTGATATTTTAATAGACATAATTATAATTTTTAAGCTTTTCTTGATTTTCTTTTTAGGGAATTTCCTATTTTATTTATTTATTTGCTATTATTTTAATAATATCAATTTTCAAATTATTCATATATTATTCCATATTCTTAAAAAAATACACAATTTAATATACTTTCTTAGAGAAAGATAGAGCCATTAATTATTTTAAATTAGGTTGATGTTTCAAAATCCAACTTTGACGCATTGACCTACAATTGGATTCGGTCAGTGAAATTCTGGTTAAGTCATAACCAGAGAGATTTTTAAAATAGTCTGAAGTTATTGAGTACCATTAAGATGATTTCTATGATAAATCGTTGTTATCCAGTATAACTCAAGAATAGCTTATCCTGGAGCTAAACTCTTTGAATTTTGATTGTATCCTAAAACAGTCCCAAAATGTAAGAAGCTTGAGCCAGATGATTATTATTTATTACTCGAGGCTCGACCTAAGTAAATGCCCAACTGCCTGAAAGTCAGATTTTTTTTTTTGATGGTTATACCAGTGCTAACAGGTGGACACCAGTCTGAATCCATTCGTGCCCAATAAAATTTCTTAGTATGGTCATGCTACAACTAATGCATTCTATAATTTCAACATGCAAGAGGGGCAAAAGAGAATGCTTTAATTTATTTTTGCCACCTGGCAAAAGTGGTGAAACCATAAATTTAGCTTAGCCCCCTTTAGGTGGGTTAACTTTGACTGTTGGGGGCCAACGGCCTTTCCTGTTGAAAGAATTTTGGGTTGGACACGTTCACTGCAGTTCGTCATTTTACGAATATATTTTTATTTTTATTCAAAATAAATCAGAAGGCAATTATTAATTTAACCACTTTAGAGTATCGACCCCCAACAGCCAAAGTTTTTCCCGAGCCAACCAGAGCCCTTCTGATGACGAATACTGAAGAGGACACCACTACACAGGTGGTGTATAGCGATTGGTCCAGTATTATGTGTGGAACTGTAGACAACTAACCGCACAAGGGCCATTGACATGATGACATTTAATGCGTGTAAATGCCATCCGTCAACCAACCAAACACCACAGCACAACATTCGCTGCTTTGTTGGTCTCATATGAATGATGTTTGTGGCATTTCCTCATTATATATGCAACTACACTAATTGTGGACCTATTAGACTTATAGCCATTTAATAAGGCATGGACTGCCTGTTTGGTTGGGAGCATAATATTAAATATTAATTCCAAATGAAGCTATTGAGAGGCTAGCAGCTAGGTAATGGGTGAGTGAGGAGGACAACAGATAGGTAGATTATTTAAAACCAAGAAAGAGAAGTTCAACTCCCACTTTAATTGCGCGCAGCAAAAGAGCTTATCTAACTCAACCGCTCCACTACGTGCACAGATTTTATTTGGTCAATACCTAGACGAATCAGGTCCTACCAGTTGGGATGGACGGTGCTAAATTCAACTTAATCATGGTGTAGTTTAGGGGTAGATTCGAGTCGAGCCTAGCCGACCCGAATAATAGATTTTAGGTGTTAATGTATCAATAGATTTTAGATGCGATTTATCCAAATCAATTTGAATGGATTGGATGGATCAATAACACATTGAATTGGACCAGTCCTAATTAAGTATTTATTGGATGGAATTGGACCTGATTCATCTATAATGGATTTATATTGGATTGGGTTGGAGTGAACCAATATCTGGTTCATTAATAGAAGATAAGAATACAGCTATCAATGAATTAGGTTTGGGTTGGAACCAATCTAAATAAAAACCAATTTGAACAGATTGAGTGGTCCAGACATTGAATTGGATTGGCCCAAAATGGTCTAGAGTATCAACTGCATAACATTAAAATGCCAGAAAATAAAATACTAAAATCTAATTTTTTTCATGTCATATAATTTATAATAAAATAAAAAAGTGGATTTGCATTCCTTTTTTCAAGCTTCATCTTCCTAAGGCTCAGTTTGAGATCTTGTATTGTACTATACATATTTGTATTTGCACTCTTCTCAAACTGAGCATAAGGCTATATTTGGTTGCAGTGCAATTTTATTTGTGATGTAACTGTTTTCGGCCACGTACCAATGTTTTGTGATGTAAAATTTTTTGGCAAAGTACCTCGTTATTCGACCCAGTGGTGGTGTACCTTAGTGACGAGTTACTTGGTGGCGAACTGCCTGGTGGCGAACTGCTTTGGTGGCGAACTGCCTGGTGGCGAATTGCCTTGGTGGCAAACAGCCTGGGGGCGAATTGCCTGGTGGCGAACTCCCTGGTGGCAAACTGCCTGGGGGCGAACTGCCTTGGTGGCGAACTCCCTGGTGGCGAACTGCTTGGGGGCGAACTGCCTTGGGGCGAACTGCCTTGGTGGCGAACTGCCTGGGGGTGAACTCCCTACTAGGCGGTCGATGCCTTAGAGAATGTTGGAGCTCCCTGGTGCGGCGCAATCCGACTGCCCTCAGCATGAGGTGGTCTTCTTTCCTTTGTAGGCTGCGGGAGATGAGGGACCTGCGAGAACTTCATCTTTTCCTCCTCTTTGTAGGTGGCGGGAGCTGAGAGACCTGCGAGAACTCCATCTTTTCCTCCTCTTTGTAGGTGGCGGGAGCTAAGGGACCTCTGAGAACTCCATCTTTTTCTCCTCCTTGTAGGTGGCGGGAGTTGAGGGACCTCCGAGAACTCCATCTCTTCCTCCTCCTTGTAGGTGGGGGGAGCTGAGGGACTTCCGAGAACTGCATCTTTTCCTCCTCTTCGTAGGCGGCGGGAGCTGAAGGACCTGCGAGAACCGAATCAGAGGTCCCGGGGGTACTTTCCCGGTGGGGGCTCTCCGATGCTTAAGTTAGCACTCTTATTGTAGAGAGCTTTGAAGATAATATGAGAGAGCTAGAGAGCAGGGTTACTTCCCTTTCTTTTTCCTCTCCTTCCCCTTTGGGGGGTGAGGTCTTTATATACTGGAGTCTTCGCAAGTTAGGTGGGTGAAAAGCCTCCAAACGGTAAGACTCGTCGCATCCGGTCAGAACCGGGGTACGGTGGTGAACTCCTCGAGGTCGTCAGGCTGGCGCTTGTGTCAGGCGGCCAGGTCGGCGCCTGGGCCGGGTTGTCAGAGGGGTGCCTACGTCAGTCGGCGGGTCATTGTTTAGGCTAGGTCGTCAGGTCAACGCCTGTGTCAGTCGGCGGGACAGTGCCTAGATCAGGTCGTCAAGCTAGCGCCTGTGTTAGTCGGCGGGTCAGTGTCTAGATCAGGTCGTCAAGCTGGCGCCTTGGCCGGATCATGCGCTAGGCTGGTCCAGGTCGGCCAGATCGTGCAGGCCGTGCACAGTTCGCGCAGGCCGCGCGCGCGCTGTGCAGTTCGTGCGCGCCGCGCAGGTGCGCGTCAGGCCGCGCAAGGCCGGCCAGACAAGTGCCCGGGTGGGTCACCAACTCCGTAAGTTTGTTGGCTGGGAGTTTTTCTAGTTGTCACGAGGTGCCACGTGTCACAATTTTACTGGAGGGCCAAATCTGCCCTCATCAATTTGCATTAATAAAAATGCATGGGATTGACATACTCGGCCTCAATTCAACCCAGGAGTAACCTTTCAATCATATGTAACGAAAGATGAAACCTCGGGCTGGTTGACTCATCGTGGACATTTCAACTATGGTGGTTTCCCATTTAGTATATTTATCTATTTATCCTTATTTTCCTATTCTCATTTTCTTTCATATAAAGTGGGAATCACATTATTTCACCTAAAATAGATAAAACAAGGTAAAACCTGAAAATAAAAGTAACCAGAATTTTCACTCAGCCCATTTACTGTAGTGCAAATGGGTTAAGTACATATTCTGGTTTAGTTTCTTTTAAACATGGTTTTAAAACCGGATCGGACCAGATGGTCAGACTGATTGACCTGGGTACTGATTAGGCAATTGGTTCCATTTCACCCTAAAACCATTTTTGGGCCAAAAAATTTTTGATTTGGCCAGCAACCCACTTACACGAGATGTTGAATCATCGACCTATCAACCCAGATAATGGTTTTTGACCATTTTTTATTTTTAATATTTTTTTTAAATCAGAACAGGCTATCCATTCGAACCGAAAAAGTGTTTGACCTAAAAACTGGTCCCAAAATGATTGTGTCCGATCCGATTTTTAAAACCTTGGATTTAAATTTACTTTATTTTGAGTAAAATTGGAAACGAAATGATACAGTCCGCAGTTCATATGAGTGATAAATCAAAGTGGGAAAAATGTTGCTTCCAAGGAAGGAGTAAAATAGGAAATAAAATCATGTGATCCCTTCTTTATATATAGGAGAGAGATTGATATAAGTAGGGGTGATACTTGGGCAGATTTAGATTGGACTTTTATCAAAATTTGAAATGGACCTTTTCTAAGACCCAAAGTCTGAACTTGGACCAACCCAAGTTACACCGTGAAATCCTGAACGTAGGTTTAAAGCCATATACATGCGCAACAAGATGCGTGAAATGACCATTTAGGGCAAAGGGCAGTCATTGAACCCCACGAAATATGATGCCCATGGCTAATCTGTGGTGCAAAACAAGGTTAACATAAAAGAAGGATAATAATACAAGTGGCAATTTGGAAGAGAGAATTCATGGTTTTCAAAATCGGATTGGACCGGATGGTTGGATTGAAAAAATCGGGAATCTGTTTGGTGATCGGTTCCGTTTTATTCCAAAACTATTATTTTGCCAGAAATCGTTGATTTGGTCAGTAAACTGTTGACCCAAGTGGTTGAACTGTTTGAACCATTCAACAGTTTTGTTTTGGCCATTTTTTATTTATTTTTTTAAATTTTTTTGTCAAAATAAACCATCCATTTGATTCGAATGGTCAGACTGTTTAACCCGGGAATCAGACCCTTGACTGATTTGTTGTCCAATACCGAGGAATTTACATCGATGCCCACAGCCCATCTTAACTATATATTAAGATCATCTTCCAGTGACAAATACTAGAGATGTTTCCATTGCACGCTGAGATGCACGTATAGGGCGCCTGTGGGGTGCCAATCTGAACTCAATCCAGCTTCCTTTCCCACTTTCCACCCCAAAACAATTGGCTCTGTGCTGTCATAACTGATGGAAATATTCCTCTAAGAAATCTTCCCATTACTAGGCAGCCTAACTGTGCAACTTTGGTTGGGCCGAGTTAACATTTTATACTGCTCCGAACTCGGGCCATCGAACTGAGTCAATTAAAATTTTGATAAAAGCCTAAACGGAGCTGCCATAAACCTTGATATTTTCAAAGTTTCGGAATTCCGGAACTCAGACCCCTTTGCTCTTCATATAATCATATTAATCCTTTACATATCTGTTTCAAGGTTTTAAAAATAGAACCGTTTTAGCCACTGGTTTTGGGTTAATGATTTGAGTGTTTGGGTCAAATGGTTTAAATACTTTAATAGATGATATGTCATCTTACCCATTAGCTTGGAATATTAAGGTAAGATGCATATAAATATCAAGAGAAATAAAGTTTGAGAATGAGACTGAGATTTGATAAGTTGTCGGTGGAGAGATTTTAGAACGAGGAGGAGGTCACTTTCAGTGGCACCGACAATGACAACATACAGCAGTGATGGCAATGGTGATGATGAACTATAGCGGCAACAGTGGCGATGAAACTAGATTTGAGATTTCTCTCAGATTCTCTCTCTCTCTCTCTCTCTCTCTCTTACACACACACACACACACACAGATCTCTCATTTAGACTGTTCTCTCAGATCTCTAACTTTGAGATCTCTCAAATCTCTCTCACACATCTCCCAGCTGATCTCTTTCTCTCTAGTGGATCTCAGATCTGGCAGATATTCTCTTTTCATTCTTGTTGTCATAAGTAATACACCGTGAACTGTTCCTAAGGTTGAATGGTTTAACGGTCAAACCATTTGAGTCAACGTTCATTGACCAATTCAATGATTTTTAACTGGGGACTGGATGGTTTTTAATCAGAATGGTCCAACCATCCGAACCAACAACGATTCCAAAACATTGATCTATTCACGAGGAAGAACATAGTGCAAAATTGCACTTATATACCAATAAGTGAAAATTTTGCGTCAGGTAAAATGGAGAAGTGACAGTCATAACTCATAAGCCAACACATGCAAATGTAACTAGGTGAAACTTTGCATCTAGTTTGGATTGAACCTCAACTCAACTAGGGTTGAGCTCTGATGCAGCTTTTAGATTCAAGTTGAAAATATAAACTAAGTAGATTGTTAGGTCCATATATTGGGCTGCACCATACGTGTCTAAATAATAGGCCCATAAATCGGATGAGCTGGGGGCTCTAGATTGTTAGGTCCAATGGTCCGTCATCCATGATCAGCCAATAGTGTCTGTACATTTTAGTTCTGTAATTCAAGATGATTTTGGTGAAAATTCAAATACATTGTAGTTTTATCTATTTCTCCAAAATCCAAATAGATAGACTAAAATAAAAATAAAAAAATAAAAATTTGTATTTTCAACTTTATAAATAAAATAATAAAAGTGAAGGAAAAAAAAAACTACTTAACTTTTGTTGAAGTTCTCCTAGTTTAATAATGGCAATCAATAAAATGCTAATAGATGTCTGAAAATCCATTTTTGGAGTGGCTGGATGGAATAGAAACACAAAAGAATAGGATATAGGAGACACAGGTTTCAGTTGCAGGTTTTTTTATTTTTTTTTGTAAATACTTTGTTTTACATTCCTTTGTTTCAAGTAAAAAATATTAGAAAGTGTCCATACGATATCTTTTCCTTAAAATAAATAAAAATCTAGATACCCTGTTGTTTGTTGGGATGGATTTGGGTTTAAGAGAACTACCAAACGTGGGCTCCGTTAAAATTCCATGTTCTGGGCTACAAATACACAGCCCAACCACCGTGGCTGGGTATCAATTTGATGCTTAGGTTTAATTTGGAAAGAGTATAAATATAAATATGTATAGTATAAATATATATAAAATATAAGGTTTTTCACTCTACATATTTGTATTCATGTTCTTTTCAAACTAAGCCTTAGTTGCATGCTTCAGCTGAATGTTGCGGAGACTGGGATCAAGTCCCGCCTTCACCAAGTTTTTTTTTTTTTTTTTTTTTTTTTTTTTTTTTTTATGTTTTTGCTTTTGGAAGGGTGGGTGGGGTTGGGGTTAGGGGTTGGAGAAGGCTATCCTAACTATAATTGGGTTAGGATTGGTTTTTTCTGTTCAAAAACGGTTAAGATTAAGATATTCATGGTTCGATTAACGAAATCGTGGATTATTTTTTTAAAATTGAACTAGTATTACTAGTTTTTGCAATTCTCCAAACTGAAACCAAATTGATATCCTCTGAAAATCGAATCAGTTCTTCAATTTTTCAAAAACATGGAACAGAAACCAAATCAATCAATTCGATTAAATTGCAATTTTTAATTCACTTTACTCAATTTGGTTTTTCAGTTTTTTATGAATACCCCTAATTAAGACCTCAATAAATCATTTAATTAATAATATATAAAGGTCTCTCGATTCTTACAATTTTTGTCTGGAAGGGTAAATTTTATAATAATTTTGTTAACTCTGTTCATAGTGAATAGAGGTGGATTTGAGCCGAGCCAAACTGAATAGTTAGTTATTCAAGCTCGACTTACCAAGACAGTATGAGGTTCGAGCTAGAGACTTGAACTTGAATTTGACTCGAATGAAAGACTCATAAACTCGAGCTAGACTATGAGTCAAATGCTTAAAAAAAATTATATATAAAAAATTATTTTTATTTGATATTTAAAAATTATTAATTGTTATTATTAAAAATAAAAGTATTATATGTATATATATACATAGAAGCTCAATTAAACTCATGAGCTCAATTAACAAAAGAGCTGAAGTCAAATAACTCGTAAAAAGCTTGATTAATTACCACCCCTAATAGTAAATTCTAATTAATGCTGAAGTTCATTGTGACAATTAACGATCTGGGTTGGCGATCGTTGGTTCCAATGCTTGTTTGTCTTACACCAATGTGGTAACTGTATTCTATGGTGATATTCGAATATAACCTGCATCCATCACCCAATTAAAATTGATAGAATCGTAGGTCCCACTTCAGACGACTTCTGTTTCCTTCTTAAAACAAACACTAAAATAACCTCATTATCAGTTGTTTTATGACCATCCAAAGGAAATTGCACAGTGGTTCAACCTTTGTCATATATCAAGTTGTTTTATGTTGGTGCATGTTAGGTGGGATGGAGGCCATATTCGAATGTCTGACTACAATACGACATTAGAGTAATTATTAACTGTCACTATGAACCCCAGCATGTTATATCTTATATATATATATATATATATATATATATATATATACATTAATACGAAAGGGATGGTCTCCTCTTTCGCTACGTGTTACCTTGTATATAGTTGATTATTTTGGTGTTTTTTTGTGTTTAATTAATTAATTTTTAAGAAATCAATAAATAGATGAAAACAATTATTATTAAAATCAGTCTTAAGTATAACTTTTTAGGTAAATTATGATTATTTATAAAAAATTTAAGGAACTATTTTGGCCACCGGTTTTTGGGTCAACTGTTCGATCATCTGGTTTGAACGGATGGCCCGTTCTGACAACAAAAATTACAAGTAAAAAATTGAGTGTGTGATGTCCATTAAACAGTATCATACGTGTTATGTCATCCAAAAGTGTGACTCATAAGACCCGAAAACGGAATTGTTCTGGCTATCGGTTTTTGGGTCAACGGTTCGACCATCCGGTTTGAATGGATGGCCTGTTCTGACAACAAAAATTACAAAAGAATAACCAAAAAACATTGAAAAGGTCAACGGGTCAACGGTTCGACCGCTCGGGTCAATGGGTTGTTGACCGATTCAACGGTTTTTGGCCAAGGACTAGAATTGGGGTAAAGCAGAACCGGTTGCCTGGACGGTTCCCAATTAAAAAAAAAATAGCGGTTCGACTGTCCGATTTGAACGGATGACCCATTCTGACAACAAAAATTATTAGCAAAAAATTGAGTGTGTGAGGTTCTTTAAGTAGTACCATACGTGTTATGTCATTCGAGTGTGTGATTTATAGGACCCAAAAGCGGAACCGTTCTGACCACCAGTTTTTGGGTCGATGGTTCGACCATCTGGTTTGAATAAACGGCCCGTTCTAACAACAAAAATTAAAAAACATAAAAAAAGGCCAAAAACCATTGAACGAGTCAATAAGTCGATGGTTTGACTGCCTGGGTCAATGGGTTGTTGACCGATTCAACGGTTTTTGGCTAGGGACCAGGATTGGGATAAAACAGAACTGGTTGCCTGGATGGTTCCTAATTAAAAAGATAAAAAAGCGGCCAAAAACCATTGTACGGATCAACAGGTCGACGATTCGACCACCCGAATCAATGGATTGTTGACCGATTCAACGGTTTTTGGCCTAAAACCGGGATTGGGATAAAACAGACCAATTGCCTAGATGGTTCCCGGGCTGAAATGTCCAGCCCTTGCGAAGCAGGGCCCCTTGAGTAGTTAATGAATTTGGATTAGCTGTTATCATGGATTTTAAAATTGGATTGGAAAACTCGGAACTAGTCAGATAATTGGTTCCAATTCACCTTAAAACAGTTTTTGGTTGAAATATGTTGATTTGGTGAACGATCTACTAAGTCAAACTGTTAAATTGGATAATAGTTTTGACCATTTTTTAGTTTTCTATTTTTTATTTTTAAGTTATAATGAACTGTCCATTTGAACCAAACGGTCAGACTATTCAACCTGGGAACCAATCCCCATAACGGTGGTGTATAACCTCATCAATGAAGTTTCACACCCAACCATAAAACGGTTTTGACCGTTGAGCTTCGAAAAAGATAGCATTTTACATTGGTTTTATCAATGTAGTATTTACATCGATAATACATACATATAAAATCTTGTATTTGTACCTTATATATAAGGTTTTGCACCTTACATATTTCTATTTATACTCCTTCCGGTTCCAAGGCTCAATTTGAAAAGACTGCAAATACAATAATATTTGGTGCAAAATCTTGTATACAATTTGTAAACCTTGTATTTGTGCTATACATATATACTAGCGGAAGGGCCCTGCTTCATAGGGCTTGGAATGGAACCGTCGACTCATTGACCCATTAACCTGGTCCCTGGTAAAAAATCATTGAATTGGTCAATGACCCATTGACCCAAGCAGTCAAATCATCGACTTGTTTACATGTTCAATGGTTTTTGACCATTTTTATTTTTAATTGGGAACCATCCAGGCAATTGGTTTCGTTTTATCCTAATCTCGGTCCTTGGCCAAAAATCGTTGAATCGGTCAATTACCCATTGACCTAGGCAGCCGAACTGTTGACCTGTTCAATGGTTTTTCGTCATTTTTTTTTTATTTTTTTAATTTTTATTGTCAAAATGGGCCATCCGATCGAATCGAACAATCGAACCGTCGACCTGAAAATCGATAGCTAGAACAGTTCCGTTTTCAAGTCGTATGAGTAACAAGCTCGAATGACATGACACGTATGGTATAGCTTAATGGACCTCACACACTCAAATTTTTGCTTGTAATTTTTTTGGTTAGAACGGGTTGTCCATTTTTTTTATTTTTTAATTAGGAACCATCTAGACAACCAGTTCAATTTTATCCCAATCCCGATATGCCAAAAACCGTTGAATCGATCAATGACCCATTGACTCGAGTGGTTGAACCGTTAACCCATTGACCCATTCGATGGTTTTTGACCATTTTTTTATTTTTTTAATTTTTATTGTCAGAATAGGTTGTTCGTTCAAACCGTCAACTCCAAAACCGGTGGCTAGAACGGTTCCATTTTCGGGTCGAATGAGTCACACGCTCGAATGACATAACACATATGATACTACTTAATGGACCTCACTCAATTCTTTGCCTGTAATTTTTGTTGTTAAAATGGATCATTTGTTCGAACTGGACAATTGAACCGTCAACCCAAAAACCGATGGCCATAATGGTTTTATAATTTTTTGCTTGTAATATTTTGTTGTCAAAATAGGTTGTCTGTTTGAACCAAACGGTCGAACTATTGACCCAAAAACTGGTGGCCATAACGGTTATGTTTTTGAGTCGTATGAGTCACACGCTTGAATGACATAACATGTATGATACTACTTAATGGACCTCACAAACTCAACTTTTTGCCTATAATTTTTGTTGTTAGAATGAACCGTTCATTCGAATCGGATGATCAAACCATCGACCCGAAAACCGGTGGGCCAAAATGGTCCCATAATTTTTTGCTTGTAACTTTTGTTGTCAAAACGGGCCATCCGTTCGAACTAGACGGTCGAACCGTTGATTGTTAGAACGCTATTAACAACATTTATCAATAATAGTAAGTAACTATACTATTTAATTAAATAATCATTAATGATAGTTTTAATAATATTATTTAGTTAGTTTTAATATAAAAGTAAACATTAAATTTATGAATAGGATTTATTAACAATATTCATTAAATTAATAATTACCAAAATTAAATTAAATTAATAGTATTTATCAGTACTGGTCAGTAATTATAATATTTTATTGAATAATCAATAACAATACTTTTAATGACATTTTTATTTATTTTTGATATAACAATAATTACTAAATTTATTAACAATATTTATAATTTTAATTTAAAGTAAATTTAAAGTAAATATCTATTTATTAACAATATTTATAATAAAAGTAATTATTAATTATATATTTATTATATTACTGTAATAATCAGTAATTTATTAGTAGTATTTTTTAATAACAGTATTTATAATTTTAAAGTAAATATCTAGTTATTAATAACAGTAATTATTAATTATAATCAATAATTATATATTTATTAAATTATTGTAATAATCGGTAAACATTAAATTAGAGTAATTAATTACTATAATAATGAATGGATTCCATTAATTACTGTAATTACTGGATTGTGACTTTGGCACAACCATTGGGTTTCTCCCATTGGGACTTGGGTGCCTTGTGTACTGGTTGCCTTTTTTATTATATTTGTATTTGTAATGTTACCAAACTCAACTTGGGAGAGTGGAAATACAAATACAAATTTAGAAATACCATATATAAAGTTTTGCACTTAACATATTTGTTTATCCACTCTAAACAAATGGTTTTGTCAGGACACAAAAATTTTCCGTGACCGACTGACCGTTGTGTGGAAACCTCACGATTCCATGTACCGATAGGGACGCCAGTGGCTTGGGTGTTAGGTGGTAAACTCGCATTGACTAATTGGATCAGGTTCAGGTTGAGATTGCTTCAAATCGGGTTGGGGTTGGAGCAAACCCATAATGAATCCAACTCATTGGATCGGGTACGGAGGTCGCTAAGAAGCGTCGGAATTGTTATAGAGTCAGATTCCTTGCAACTTGCAAGCGAGGGAACGGAGTGCACCCCACAGCTCATCACATCCTTGCATTGGGAATATCTTCTCATGAAAAGCACGGGAAATGTTCACAGAGGGGATGGGCTGTGGGGAACCTGTGGCTTGTGGGCAGCCAATCTGATGAAGGAAAATTTGGCCCGACCTCTTTATTATGAGACACGTGGCAGAAACGATAGCTCGACAAAAGGGGGCAAGCCTAGGCGGGAACAAGGGCACACTTCGCCGAACTAACCCACCTTATAACAGCTCGGGGCAGACTTCGCCGAACTAACCCACCTTGTAACAGCTCGGGACACACTTCGCCGAACTGCCTTGTAATAGCTCGGGACACACTTCGCCGAACTGACCCACCTTGTAACAGCTCGGGACACATTTCGCTGAACTGACCCACCTTGTTGCAATTCGGGATACCTCCAAGCTCAAGACGGCCTCGCTCAGCACTTCGCATCTTCTAGGCACCAAAGCAAAACAAGTCGTACCATGCCTGGCGCCAGGGAATTCCGTGCCTGAGGGCGCCATGCCTGACTGACTTGGGATCTGACGTTTTGGCAGCAGCACTCTAAACGGCCACCTGCCACTGCCACTGACGCCGCCATCTCCAGTTAGACGGTTAGGTAGTGACGGTTAGGCAGTGACGGTTTTGTCTCAGCAGAAGGGACGACAGCCGAGTTGACAAGCGCAAGAGTAATCATACCCGATCTGACAAGGGCCTCGGGACGAGTACGCGAAGCGACTATAAGAGCCCCCTGCCCCTCTGACAACGGAGGTATACAAAAACTTTGCGCTATCTAGTATTACCTTGCTTTCGAAAGATTCTAACTTGAGCTTCGGAGCCTCTACGCCGGGTTCCCCCCGGAGCTTTCCCATCTCTCCCGTTTCAGGATTCCTGCTACCTCGTTCGAAAGCAAGACAGCGGACAGCTAAGACCGGCTGAATCGCGCTTCATCACAATTCGATCACCTTGAATGATAAAATTGAAATCTCAATTCCACCCTCGGGCCCACGAGTTGGCTGCTCTCCTGGCCCAAGGGTGTGGGCTGGCCTTCTTAGGCCCAGTTCCTTTTGGCCTCTAACTACCCAAAGAAAAACAAAAAAAAAAACGCCTTGGGATCATGTACCTAGTTGGCTGCTCTTTTGTCTGTCTTGCCTTTAGAGTTTCCTGATGTTGATGCCCTGGTGTACGTGCAGTTTTATTAAGGGCCTATTTGGGAGGGTTAGGATAAAGATTCAGCTAAGCTACTCAACTGCTTGCAAACATTCTAAATATGCAATCTAAAAAAGGCTGAAGCAAAACAACCCTTAAAAGATTGGTAAATAGTCGATTTAGGTTGTTCCATTTTTTAATTTTCACCAAACATAACTTAGCTTATAAGCTGTCCATATGGACTCACCTCAGAAAAGCCAACCACCGGAGCACTTCAATCCTATCAAAACGATATTAATTAAACCCAACCACCGGAAATGAATGATAATAATAAAGTTTTATTTTGTTTTTTAGTTCTATACATGTATTTGCCATTTTTGATACAACATTTGTAATTTATTTTTCTGGGGTCTTTTATATATATATATTGGTACAGAAAAGAGGAACAGTAAGTTGAAAGACCGACGGGGGATATATGTTTATGGGTGGACGCAGATGTAGCAAATTAAAGCATTTAATTGTAGGATGCATCATTGGAGCTGGATTCATGTTTCAGATTTGTTTGTGTCTTTCTCAATCTCAAGGTTCTCAACTATTAAATGCTCTCTGGTTGGCTTTCACATCCAAATATTTAAACAAGTATTACTGTATGCCAGTGCAATATATGGTGTCATTGTGGAAATCGGTGTTCTCCAACAGCTGTTGACGTTTGACAGTTGGACTCTTCGGCTCTGGCATTTTATCCTAAAATGAATTTTGGCAAAAAATATTCATCCATTCCATTCAATCGTTTTTGGCTGTTTATTTTAATTATTTTTTTTTTATTTTTAAGTTGAAACAGGTCATGCGTCCAACCGTGGACTCGAAAACTAGTGATAGAATGGTTCCAATTCAAGGTTGGTTTTTAAAACCTTAGTGGAAATAAAAAAAAAAAAAGAGAAAATTACTTTTCCTAATGTTTTCAACTTATTTCAATTGCTGGTTGGAGGGTTGTCGGAAGCAGTTGTGATTTCAGATCTACTGGCCATAATACAGCCTCTCTAAATCAGCAACCAAACAATACTACCAACATTGTCCAAACAAATCATTACAAATGCACATAGAAAGTGGGAATCCTGACCTTGTCCCACTTCTCCCCATTAATGAATTGAAATCAGCCCCACAAGATAATTTTCCACAACGTGCCACAGCAAGAAATGAGCAATGGCAGTGGATGTAGTCAAGGAATCTAAATCTGCTCCCAACAAGAAATGATTCCAACACGTTTCAACATGATCATACACCACACTACTCCAGCTGTGTGACAATGGAACATGTTAGTTTTGAGGAGAAGTAGGGAGAGGTTCAATGCAGATTTCTGATTTCCACTACATAATTATAAATATTCAAACATTCAAAATGTCAAAGACCTCTACTCTACACACTAATCCCTGCTTGTGAGTTGGCATCAATTCCGAGCTGACACCCACTCCAATTGTACTTTGGGCCTAAAAATTCTGACCCTGGGCTTAACCGTCATTTTCCCTTTGTTTTGGTTGTTGGTCTATAACTCACAAAGATGCGAACATAATATTACAATAATGGCATTGGGCAGTAGCGAAATAGGTACACAATTCTCCTTAATCAGAAAAACGTCCACAATTCTTGACCTCCAAAATCTAATATATTTCCCTCAATAGGAAAATGCATTCCAATTGTTTTATAACTACAAACTAGTAGGGTCCTTGTGATGTATGAAAAGTTTTAATTAAAATTAATAATAATAATAATAATAATAATAATAATAAGTTAAGTTGATTAGTTGCATTATGTGTTTAATTAAGGTTAACAAGGGCCTCATTTGATGTCTTTTCATGTGGTTTGTAAGATTTTTAGAAGGCCAGCCCGCGTTTTTGTCTTTTCCCATTTGGTTGGGAAAAGATTTAACTATCAAAAGGCACAACCTCAAAAAGATGCAAGAAGCCCATTTTAGTCTATTTTCGGGAGACTTCAAATAGAGCTTTTCACTTATTTTTGCCTTGTCTTCGTATGGAAAGATGCACCTCCACCAAATAGTCTATAGGCTGCCAAGATCTTTATGCAAAAGTTTACATTGTCTATTGGTTGTTAGATCTTCTAAAAGATTTTTCAAAAAACACTTGTCAAACGAAACCTAGGTATATGTTTGGCATCGATGCTGCAGATGTAGCACCGTTTTCTGAGAATACGGTGCCTTTATTTTTGTTTGGAATCGTTGTTGCCAGATAGGACATTTCTTGGAGCAACAACGACTTTTTTTTGTTTGGTACTATTGCTCCAGGAAACGTTTTCAGCACTGATACCCATTATCCAGTGCTACATCACTGCCCTGTTTGCTTGGAGCACCGTTTTTTTATGGAAAAACTGTTCTAAACAAATGTTCGTTTCCTAGAGCACCATTTTTTCCGATGTAGCGCTGATGTGGCAATTATGGTAAATTATGTGAGTTGATTAGGGTAATAAGATTAATTAATCAATGTGATTAGGTTAGTTATATTAAGTTCATTAGGCCCATTATGGAAATTAATTAAGGTAATTATGCTTACTACGTAATTAATTAGGTCAGTTAAGTTAATTTGAGATCATACCCTTAAGTTTATGGCTTCAAAAATAAAAATAAAAAAAAGAAAAGAAAAACCTTAGGCTGTGTTTGTTTTTAGTATAAATATTTGTCTATGTGAAACAGTAAAAGTACGTCGTTTACATCATGGATAGACTTCAACACAGATCGATTTGAATGAATGAACTGTTTGGCATTAGATGTAAAAGTACATTGATAGAGTAAGTTTTAAACATCATCGGTCAGTGCATCTCCAACCATCGGTTCACATATCCAGTAAATTTTAAATTTAACAAAATATAGAATTGAAATTGTAAGGGGCTTTAATGGTCTGCTGGTATTAGATGTATCACTAATTGGAGGGGATCTGCGGCGACGTTAGGTGAAACCGTGAAAATATTATTTTCTGTGCTCAAGGAGGATATGGTCGATTTTCTATCTTAACCACCTTCCGATATATATGGGCGATGGTAATTTCATCATGCAAATGAGGTTCGTCTGTTTTGTTTCATACATTTCTGGCTGAAGGTTAGCCCTTGCTGACTGTTAGTCTGTTTGTACGAAGAATTGCTTCTTTCCCTTTTCATTGAAAAAGGTAGGGAAATTATTTATTCATGTAGAACTCAATGATTTTGCAAAGCCAAGCAATGCTAAAATACTTTTTCTGTTTCATCTAATGGTTCTCTTCGAACTGATTTTACATCCTATCCCTTTTCATCAGCTGCACTTACTGGTTGTTGGGATCTTGAAAAGCAGCTATTTTATTTGCAGAAGCAAAAAAGTTGAAAGATGTATTTGGTTTCATAGTCATTGAAGTTCCCTTTTCTATTAAAGACAAAAGCAAAATTCTTGCTTTTCTTTAGAAGCATTTGTTTTTCTTTATATATCTATCTATATAAAATAAAATTAGACAATCCACGTCAGCAGGCCTCTCCTTTCAGCAAAGGTATTTATTTATTTTCTCTTTTTTTTTATATTTTTCTATATTTTTCTGATTTTTTTTTTTTTACTTTTCAATTAACCTTTATGAGTCGTTTGATTTTCCAAACAATGCATGAAAGAGGGCGGCTATTTTGTTTTAACGAGGTGTCTTCTTGTAATATTAAAGAGGGAAGGCCACCATTGAAAGCCTCCCATCTGTAATAGACTTTCATTTAACTAGAGTCTCAACATCTCAACATCCCACAACATGTCAACATATCTCTCCTTCCACACTCATCGCTTTCCTAATTTTTCAGAATTTTGTTTTTTTTTTTGAACCCACCTAATAACAATGAAGTCCAAGGACATGTAAGAGACGTTTGGACTTCTTTACCCCTCATCGATAAGTTCTATTGGAAACTCGATTTGGTATTGAACTATCATCGTTTCCCATTTTCTATCATCCTCTTCCAACGACCAAGCTCCACAATAAGCTCGGTTTGCTCTCAAACTATCATCCCATTCTATCATTCTAATCCAACAATCAAGCCTCACTCTATCTTTTCTTTCAAATCTTTGTTTCGGTTTTTCAACAATCAAGCTCCATAGGGGATTCGTTTTATAATAGGTCGATTAATATAAATCATAGACAATGTTTTCATTGTCTTTTGGACGTCAAAACAGGGTCTCCACCCTTCTTTTTCTGGATGCCAATGGTCTAGATGTCCAAATAGTTCAGTTTTGCCATTAAAATTGTAGATTCGGTTCAGGTTCTATAATAAGTTTATCTGAGGTGGATTACAGTCTTAGATAGAAATTTCATTGTCGGATGTTAAAACAGGGGCTCCGCCCTTCTTCTTCTATACTTCAAAATAAGGGCTTTGCCCCATTATATTCTTCTACATATAAACTTATTTAGTTTGGCTTTGTAGGTAAGCTATCGTAGAATGATATTCTCTGATATTCATGATTTAGATTGTATGGGGCAATGCCTACCTTGAAGATTCTCTGAAATTCTCTGGAATCTGAGAATTCACTTTAGTTAATTCAGTGTCAATACTATAATATAGTGTAACATGAGATGTTTTTAATTTAAGAAAGTTTTGTTACTTGCGTATGTTCTTTGCCCCTGCACTCCTTTCACAGCTTTCTTTGAAATCCAGTTACAATTTGTCATGTAATATACAGGGTGGTGAAGTTTGCTCGATATGGGCTGAAGGATACACTCAGAGACAATCTAGCTCAACAGCCCTTTCATGCCTCAGCAAAATGTTTTCTGAAAGTATCCACACAAACATTATAATCAATGCATCCAATGGGAGCATTGGAGCCCATCGTGTTGTGTTGGAAACAAGATCACCTGTCTTCTGGAGTATGTTCTCGCGTGGCCTCAAAGAGAAGGATCTATCAACTATAAACATCACAAACTTGTTAATTGAAGCTTGTCAAACATCTTCAACTACATATATGGCAACATCCACTAGGGCGAGTTTCTGACTCACAGGCTTGCACTTCTCCAACTGGCTGACAAGTATGGCATCTCTGACCTGAAAGAGGCATGCCATGAAAGCCTTCTAGAAGACATTGACACTAAAAATTGTGCTTGAGAGATTATAAAATGTTCTTATTTATCAATTGTTGAGGTTAACCATAACCCAACTTGAGTTTGTTGAACCCGATCCTCACCAAAAAAAAAAACTTTAGTGATCTGCTGACCTGAGCGGTTAAACCATTGACCCGTTCAACAGTTTTTGGTTATTTATTTTAATTATTTTTTATTTTTTAAGTTATAACAAGCCATCCGTTCGAATTGGAGTGATTGAACCGATTCTAGATCAGTTTTTAAAACTTTGTTGGAAATAATAATAATAATAATAATAAAACATTTCTCCTAGTGTTTTCAACTTATTTCAATTGCTGGTTGCAAGTAGTTGCGATTCTAAATCTTCTGGCCATAATACCCTAACCATACATCGAGAATATCTCTTGATCAGCAATCAAGAGACACATAGGAAAGTGGAAACATTCACTAGGGAGATGTTTCCAATGTGTGGTTATAGCCACTCTAAATCAGCAATCAACAAACACTATCAACATTGTTCCAACAAATCATTACAACCGCACATAGGAAAGTGGGAACATCTCTCCAATGTGAGGCTGTAGTGGCTTGTTGGGAGCATTCTATTGGTAGTAGATGTAGAGATGTAAAACGGGCCGTGCTGGGCCGCGGGCGGCACAGCCTGATTTACACCTCTAAGTAGATCTCTACCCCTTTTTGGCCAGAATGTTGTGAGCAGCATTTTATGATTGGCATTTGGTAGATCCAAATTGAGCAATTGCAAAGGATATAGTCGAGGAGTCTAGATATGATCCCAACAAAAAATGATTCCAACACCTTCCAACATGATCATAGACGGTGGAACAGGCTACTTTTGGTCGTTGGCCCATAACTGACAAAGTTGCCAACATAATATTGCAATAATGGCATTGAGCAATAGCCAAATAGGTGCACAATTCTCCTTAATCATAAAAGCGTCCACAATTCTTGACCTCCAAAATCTAATATATTCCCTCAATAGAAAAATGCATTCCAATGGTTTTATGCCTACAAATTAGTAGGGCACTTCTTACCAAAATAAGCAAATAAATAAATAAAAATAGTAGGTCCCTTGCGATGCATGGAAAATTTAATTAAAAATAAATTAAAAATTAAAAGAAAATTATCAATGGAATAATAATAATAATAATAATAATAATAATAATAATAATAATAATAACAGAAAGTTAAGTTGAGTAATCGATTAGGTGCATTATGTATTTAATTAAAGTTAATTAGGACCCCATTTGGTGTGTCTTTTTAAGGGGGCTGTTGGATTTTTAGAAGCTCCACAGCCCACATTTTCGTCTTTTCCCATTTGTTTAAGAAAAGATCTAATCACCAAAAGATACGAGAAGCCTATTTAAAGCTATTTTCAGGAAGCTCTAAATGGAGCTTTTAAAATTTTTTTTTTTCGCCTCGTCTTGGTGTGGAAAGACACACCTCCACTAAATAGTCTGTGAGTTGCCAAGATCTTTATGCAAAAGTTTACATCGTTTATTGGTTTCAGATCTTTCAAAAAAGACTTGTCAAATGGCACCTAGATTAATTAACTTTTTTATGTTGATTGAGTTAATTGAGGCTAAATAGTTTAATCGTCTCAATTATGGTTAATTATGCGAGTAGGTTGATTAAGGTAATAAGATTAATTAATTAATGTGATTAGGTTAGTTATATTAAGTTAATTAGGCCCATTATGGAAATTAATTAATGTAATTATGCTTACTACGTAATTAATTAGGTCAGTTAAGTTAAATTGACACCATACCCTTAAGTTCATGGATTAAAAAAAAAAAAAAAACGTTTAGGCTTTGTTTGTTTTTAGTGTAAATGTTTGTGTATGTAGAAGTATAATCCATGGAATTCAACACTGATCGGTTAAATGAATGAACTGTTGTAAAATGAAAAGGCATGATTATTGATGTAAATAATGCATCGATTTTATAATCAATGCAAAACTTTACTGAGTAAAATTTACATCGATTTTGAATGTAAAATTATATTCAAAACAAACGCCAACAAATACAGACCGTAAAACAAACGCAACCTTAAGTTTATTAGGTTTAGTAATTATAAATTGTTTAAAAACTGAGATCATTAAGTTGATTCACATGCTGGGAGAGTGTCGACGTGTGGAGAGTTTTTGTTTAATCCCGTATTCCCGTCGTGTTTCTCACTACTCCATAAGACGCAAAGCACTCTCATTTAATAGCTAGGATAGTACAACAGTTCTCACCTGTTTCTCAAAAGAAAGATAAAATTGAACAAGGAGTTGGTTTCTCACAGGACGGGATAGCTGAAAAGGATGGTGCAACCTCCTGCCCCCTCTACTATTGATCCTTCAAGTGGAAAGTTGCTATAAAGCTAAGCCTAAACCAATTGAACGCCCATGGTGATCAGAGAGAGAGAGAGAGAGAGAGCAACCGACAACCCAGAAAGAAAGGTAAAGGTATGATGGAGTTTGAGACTCTTCTGGCCTTGATAGGAACCCAGTTAATAAAGATATGGCCTGAACTCAGTGTTGCAATCTTTTGCCTCCTCTCCCTAAGATGGTACCACACACACAAGAACGAGGTGTTGATGCACTGGCCCATCCTCGACGTATACCCGTCTATCCTCGCAAACGTCCACCGCATTCATCACTGGATCGTCGATATAGCCAACAAGATCAGCTGCACCATCGTCGCAAGAGGGCCGGTATTCGGGCGCCTGGATGTAGTGTTGACGTCCGACCCCCGGAACGTAGATTACATCCTCAAGACTAACTTCTCCAACTTCCCCAAGGGCCCTCAGTTGAAGGAGGCCTTCGATCTGCTTGGAGACGGAATTTTCAACGTCGACGATGACAAATGGCGTTTACAGAAGAGGCTGGCACACGTCGCCTTGGTGTCCAAGGAGTTCCGGAACTTCACCGGTGCGGTGACCAGGAAGTTGGTGCAGGATGCACTCCTCCCCATAATGCTTCACGCTGCGAAACATGGCACCATTCTGGATCTGGAGGATCTGTTCATGAGGTTCGCATTCGACAGTGTATTTACTGCTATCTTTGGCAGAAGCCCAAACTCCCTATCCTTGAGCTCTCCCAGTAATGAACTTGCCGAAGCCATCGACGATGGGACGGAAGGCATATTCTACAGGCATGTCATGCCCAGAGGGCTGTGGAAGCTGTTGGGTTGGCTGAAGGTTGGCAGCGAGAAGAAAATGATCGAGGCCCGAAAGACCATAGATCATCACTTGTTGCAGCATATTTCGTTTAAGAAAGAGGAAATGCGTGAAGGAATACAGAGTAGTGATTTAATAGCTATGTACTTGACTACTCAAGCTCAACGTGGAGAAACCAGCATTCACAGTGAAGAATTCCTTCGAGACACGTCGTTGAGCTTCCTGTTTGCGGGGCGGGACTCGACGGGCACGTCGCTCGCTTGGTTCCTGTGGCTAGTTTCTACGACCCCGCACGTCGAGGCAAAGATATTGGAAGAGTTAAAGCAGGTGAAGAAAAGGAAAGAAGATCAGGAGGGTCTCGGCGCGCGCGGCACAGCTGAACCAGCAGAGTGGCCTTGGGTTTTTGACTCGGAAGATCTGAAAGAGCTGGTGTATCTGCATGCAGCTATGTGTGAGTCTTTGAGGCTCAACCCACCACTCCCTCTCACCCGAAGAGGGGTTGTGAAAGAAGATGTTCTCCCTGATGGAACCACTGTGAGACCAGGGCAGAAGATACTTATCTCAATGTACGCCATGGGAAGGCTGGAGTGGCTGTGGGGGAAGGACTACCAGAAGTTCAAGCCAGAGAGATGGATTGATGACAAGGGGAGAATAAGCCAGGATGCCATGTCCAAGTTCTACCCTTTCACAGTCGGACCCAGAGCTTGCCCAGGTCGGAACATGGCCTTTACCCAGATGAAATCCGCCGCTGCAGCCGTACTCTTCAATTTCTGTATTGAGGTTGTGGAGGGACAGATCGTCAACCCAATGTCGTCAATAGTTCTCCACATGAAGAATGGAGTAAGAGTAAGGATAAAACAAAGGGTGTGGTAGTAACTTTAGAAAACAATTCGATCGGATCCTTAATTTACTGTTATTTAATAGCTACTTTTGTGTTTCAGAAATTGTAACTACTTAATTAATTTAGTCATATAGGAAATTAATTGGAAACCCATGCATGAATATTAATTCATGTTAAGATTGGAGAGAATAATGTTAAGAAAACGACCATAAACCTGCCTCACAGTGATCATGGAACTTGATTAGAATATATATTAGCAGGTGTCAAAAACTCTTGCATATATACTGCGTTTGTCTCCAACAGAAAAAAAAAATAATAAGAAGAATGATATCTTAATTTTCACTTTTACTGTAATTTTTTGCAGTTGTAAGGGAACAAAATAGGCTTAAGATTCAGTTTGGAAGGACTGTAAATATAAATATATACAATGCAAATATATACTGAATAATTTGAAATATTATAAGCTTTTGCACTCTATAAATTTGTATTTATACTTTTTTCAAACTGAGCCTAGCAAACAAAATAGTAGCATGATGTTCACTGAATTCGTTCTCTTATCTCTCTTCATGGCTTCTGCCGAGCAGACTGCAACTAACTCTCTAATCTTCATCATTCCCTGCAACAAAGGATCCCTTTGAATTAACGTAAAGCTTTTTTTTGAAGGCACATGAACATAAAGCTAGCTTATTCATAACCCTCTTTGAATTAACGTAATTACATCATTTATTATATTATGGTCTTAAATAAGTAAAAATAAATAAATAGGTACGACCATGCATTAAAAGAGAGCATTATCTTTCCTGATTTTCCTATCCGTTCAACCATTCACACTTAATAGAAAGTGGGAAATGCACGTAGGATTAGTCCCAATCATGTACGTATATTATCGACAAGTCCCCCCGTGTCTCCTGCACACAAACTGTTCTCACATCCCAATCCATACGAAATTGGGATCTGCTCATACCGGGCGCCTCACACGGTCACACCGATCTCACAATTTCATCTCATCATGCATTGGAAATACATAATATTGATACGCCTTTTGGTGATTTTTGTTTTTTTTTCGTCAATTGGTTCAGGGGAATCGGTTTAGGTCTTCCAAACACCCTAAACCGGTCAGACCACCAATACACCTATTATAGGGACGTATTGGTGGGGTGCTGGAATGATACGTATCGACCGATACGTGTCAATACTTTGAACCTTGCGTATAAGTACAGAGATGTTCCCAATGAATGGTGGGATGTCTGTGAGGTCGATGTGAGGCATCTTATGTGAGGAGTAGATCTGGTCTCACCCATACGATATTATCGTTGACCAGGGAGATGTTCTCTATGTGCGTGTTTATAGTGTCCTCTTGGGTATGGCTTCAGTCAGTGCAAGTCCATGCTTACACTGTTTGTAAATTTCATTTTATTTAACATCGATTTAGTCGGTTTTAGTTAAACCGAATCGAAATTAATGCTTATAGCCAAAATTAACTTTTGTAGCCTAAAGTTGTAGTTGGCTAGTTGAGTGTTAGTCGGTCCCTATACATGTATCTATAGCTGTATCTTAGGTTTTCACTCCTATGAATAGACTCAACTTTTTACTTTTTACTTTTTTATTTTTTTTGTGTCGGTCCTTATATTTAGCTTTTGTTAGTTATATCATAGATTAAAAAGTAATAGCTGTCAATTAAAAGTAAAAGAGATAAGATATATGAATTATAAAAGGCAAATATGTGTAGTATGCTCGGGTTGGTTTCACATCAGGTTACAAAAAGCATAACTGCAATCGAATCGGGACATCGAGTTTTTCCATTTTCTAAACCAAGATTGACCGAACCATTTTAGAAACCGACCATCTCGGGTCGAGTTGGTCCAGTTTGATTGGTTTGGTCGGTTTAAAACATCTTCCGAACAGGCCTATATACAAGGATTTTTTTGTTTTTCAAAAGGAGGGAATACATATAGGCTACGTTTGGAATCAGTGTAAAACGTCATCGGTGTAAATGTTTTACACTGAATCATGAAAATGATCGTTGCTTTTTGAAAAACACAATGGGTGAAGAGTGTAAAGTTTTACGTCGATAAAATTGATGTAGTATTTACATCGATAATCGATGTAAAACTTTACGTTTGATAGGTTTTACATCGGTTATCAACATAAAACTCTACTCCATCCAAATGTATGTAAAATTGAACCGGAATAGAGTTTTACGTCAATCAGGACTACATTCCTAAACGCGGACAAAATCGGTATAAACTTTTACACCATTCTTGATTTACACAGATTCCAAACACATCCATAGGAATTTCAGGAACTATCATATGATAGCTAACATCTTAAAGTCTTACTACTTCAGATCTGAAAATAATTTTCAGACCCCAATTCAGATATACTTTCAAATACCTTTGATGTCTGAAAAACAACATTTTCATTTTGGAGGCCTAAAAAGTGTTATCAAACCCTATTTAAGTGATTCACATAATATTTATTTCTTTAAAGATTTAATTATCATATAACCTTCAATTTACTGCTGAATTGAGCTCTGAACATCAAAATTCTTACTTTTTGGCACTTTGGGGTTATTCGGTAGCATTTTTGACCGGACCCTCCGAATACTAAAAATGCTTTGGATTCATTATTTCATTTAGAGGACGAGTTATCTTTGAGTGCGTTCTCAGGTAGCGGATGAAATTTGTTTTTCTATTCTATTCATTATGAATTTGAGCAACTTAGAACTCCCCTCCATCTTATTCCTATGCAATCTCCCTAAAATCGGGAGGGTGTTTTCGAATCAATCGGTTTCATTTTACCCTAAATTCGATCCCTAATTAAAAACTGTTGAATTGGTCAGTAATTGCTGAAACCATCAGCTTATTCGACAGTTTTTGGCCATTTGTTTTAACCAAAAACAGTTTTAATTATTATTTTTTTAATTTTTTCACTGAAATGTGTATATCTGTTCAAATCGTCAACCTGAAAATCAGTGACCAAAACGATTCTAATTCCGGATTGATTTTAAAACCTCGATAGAGAGAACATGCGTGCAACTATTGTGCTATGCGGCTATGCCTCTCTTAAAACCAATCATGGATCCATCTCTTTCTTCTCCGGCTCCCAAAACCCACTGTGCAATCGACCTCCTCCTTCTCCGTCTCTTCTTTCCCCAAACCGACTGTACTCTGCTCCTCCCAAAACCCACCATGGATCCCTCTCTTTCTTCTCTGTCTCTGTCTCCCAAAATCCACTATGCAATCGACATCCTCGTCCATCCTTTTTTTCCCAAAACCGACTATGCTCTCCTCCTCCCAAAACCCACAAAACCCACTGTGGATCCGGCAACAAAGAAAAAGAATTGACCATACCTGTGGATCAGGCAACCCACTGTGGATCTGATGCATCCAATGTGAATCCATTATAAATGTACCAGGTTTAATCCAGTCTAATAAATATTTCGTATCATTTTGGACGGGTTTAATTAATGTCTGGACTGTCTAATCTGTTAAAATTTATTTTGATTTATATTGGTTTCAGCCCAAACCTGGTCCATTAACACTTATATTTTTATTTTATATCAATGGATCAGATATTGGCTTAATCCAACCCACTTTAATATAAATTTATCATAAAATGACTAACTAGGTCCAATCCAATCTAATAAATATTTTGGACCAAATTAGTCCAATCCAATATGTCTTGTTGGTCTGTCTAATCTATCCAAATTAATTTTAGACTGGATGGAGTCCAATCCAAAACTGATCTATTGACACCCTTACCCTCCTCTATTCTCTACCCTGTTTAGATGGAAACAGAGGAACAAGAGAGACTGAAGCCCCTCCTCTATCCTCTCTCTCTCTCTGGTCTGTAATAGACTCCACCACCGAAAATTGTGTAGCTTTTGTTCATCTACTTTGTTGATTTCAAAATTGTTTTATTATCTTATTGTTTAATACTATTTTAAATTTTTATTAGTTTTATAAAATTATTCATTTTATTGGTATTTTAATATTATTTAATAATATTTTTATTATTTTATAATTTTTTTCATGATATTATAATATTTTAATCATTTTCATTTATTATTCTGTAAATAATTGAAGGGTAAATCTGTAAAATGCACTTTTTTTAGACATCACAACATTCAAATTATTGAACAATTCCATAAACTTCAGACTTTATATTTATTTAACGCCACCCAAGTAAAATATAGAAATGTCTATCCACCCTACACTGAACAATTCCATTATATCCAGATATCTGCACAAGTGAAAAAAAAAAAAAAAAAACAAAAACAAAATTTTCACATAATGCTTTTAGAGCCTTTTTCAAATATTTTTTTTCTTTTCAAACTTCAAATTTTACCCAAGTAAAATATAAAAACGCCTATCCACCCTACACTGAACCAAATTTGAATTTAATATAAAAAAGGAAAATAAAAAACAAATTTGAATTAGCTGAACATTTTAAATGTATAGAAGGCTGTGGGACCAACAATAATGTCCCACACCACTGATTAAATACACATGCCCATACTGAGTGGTTGTGGGCCTCGCGTATTTTATCATGAATGTTGAATATTCCACAGCCTACTGAAGAGCTATTGTATTCACTTAATCCTATCTCCACTGAATCATGTTTTTATTTTTTTTTTTTTTTTTAGATTTTCACCTTTGCTACTCTTGAATGAGAAGAAATCATATTGTTCTGATACAATATTTTAAAAATATTGGAGAAATATTGCTACTGTTAAGAATTATTCCCGCTGAGAATAAACGCATATATAGAGAGCTTAAAAGGAGAATAGTAATATGAATAAATGGAAATCTTTTAATTTTTACAGGAAACTTGCTGGGTCTTGAGAGTGTTTAATTTTATTTTAATTTCCTCTAATTAAAACTCAAAGTGGTCATAATTTCCTAACAACAATTTTGCATAAACTCAACTGAAATTACTTATTGTGCTGTTCTTTTGGTCGTTTCTCTCCCAAACCCTAAATTTCTTTTCCATCCATTAAGGTGAAGCTTTAACCATGTAGGTTAATGGGAAAATCTATGATGCCGGAAACACATCATACCATAATAGGTATTTTCAATATTCTCTAGCTTTTCCAAAATTTAAACATAAAATGGATGGGCACCTGCTATATATCTATATTATTAGGAAAAATCTATGCGGTTAGAAAGATATGATACCGGAAGAATTTTGACCAATCAAAAATCTCGTGAATTTTGATAAATTCTATCTGATTGATTATTATTTTTGTGATACTCTTTGATTGGTTATTAATTTTTCTGGTATACATATTCACTAATATTTTGTTTCTTAGTTTATAATATGTATGTATGCATGTATGTATGATAAATCTGATCTTTGCTTGGATTTTTAAGTCATTAGAACTCTATTCATCTTTGAGAAATTGTACAATTCAGAAACATTTTTTATAGTGCCCTACAGACTTTGTAAATATTGAAAAGTCATATCATATAAATATTGCACCTTGGGATCATATTGAAAACACAAGAAAATCTGTATATAAGTTAAAATTGTAGATTTATTTGCATTGATTTACTACTATTTCATAAATACTTTATATAAATTATAAACACAAATAATTATATTATAAAGTAATGAAAGATGAAAAACTGAATTTTTGATACTCAGATTGATATTTTTGAATTTTGAAGTTCAGTCATTGGGCAAAATCCAAACCCCTAAATACAAACATTAGAAATGAGAGGCCATCTTCCCAAATAAAATTAAAAAAAAAAAAACAGATTTGCATTTCTTTTATCATCACTAACAATTAATTTGCTCCATAATCTTTAATTTCTTCTCATCTCATGATACAATCCAGTTATAGGATTATTCTAAAGCCACTAAATCATTCATTACTACCATACATAGAATCACCATTAAATGATCTATATGAACCAGTAATAATCTTCATCAGTTTCTTCTGCAGCCAACATTTTGAATATTAAACGTACCAAAATGGTGAAGTTAATTATAATCAGATTGGTCTTTCTGCAGGGATGTGGATCATTGAGATAGACTCTGAAGTGCTTGTTAACATGTTGAAGGGCTCGGCGTCATTCCCTTGGTGTTTGTGGTCCATATGGGGAGAGATTATGGACTTAAGTATAATGGTAGCAGTCAAAATATCTCATGTTTACAGAAAATGTGATTAGGAAGCATATGTGTTGGCAAATTATAGTTAAAAAGGGGAATGGAATTTATCGTTCAACGCTATCCAAACCCGAAGTGCAGCAATGTTGTAGAATCGGTAATGAGAAACTGAGAAATACAGTCTGATAATGGATTGAGTTGTGCTACTTGGTCATTCTTCTTAAAACTGCATTTTCCCAATAGTGCAACTGGGTAATTGTAAATTGGTTTTCAAGATGAAATAATTTTCGGGCTTCTGATAGGCGTGCACTCACTTATCAGAACTTCATGATCCACCAATGGAAGATGGTCAGATTTTTTATAGACAATGTGATGGATAGTAAAAGCATTATGGTGTGGCATGCGCGTACCCCTGCCCTGACCCGATTCGACTTAGTGCACGTGTGAAAAGCACCCCCCAACCCCCCTCACATGCATGAGAATATTGTATAGTGCTTTCCTCCCATAGAAAGAAAAGTCCCGAACAAGAGATTTATCATAGTAAGAAGACAAAAGACAAAACCAATAAAGACAAAAGTAAAGAACAAAGATGGGGAATTCAGATTCCCTCCAACAAAATGTTTCCACCAATTATGCTTGTAAAACCAAGGTTTTAAATATCAATACTGGCCTATACATCAGATGGGGCATATCAATCTGTATCTTTGGTTGCTTTGTTTTTTTATATTTCTTCAAACTGGTTCATGCTGGCGGTATAAGAGCTATCTACCCCCTCAAACTAGTTAGACCCTGAAAAGGTTACCGTAAGGGCATATCACAGGATCATCTATACGATATATATGGCCGATATGCCCCGATACGATGCGAAATTTTAATACTTGTGTCAAAAGAAGGTATTCCATGGGTTCGAGTCAAATGGTTATAGTTTTCCACTTTTTCTTTTCCTAAAATCATCCGACCCAGGCTGATAATTGTAATATTTATCAATGGTTTACCATTTTGTATAGACTTTTGAGAGGGGTAAGGCTTTTATGTCCCCCTCCCTCATCTCTTTCTCTCTCTCTATGGAAAGGCTATTTATTATGCTTAAAGATTCAAACTAGGAAATAAACAAAGCAATTTATTATGCTGCAGGATGATGACTCTTCATGGAGAACGGATTACATGAATTTGATGACTGTTTTACAGGTTATGAGACTAATAATAATGGCCCCCCACCAGTCATAATAAGTGAGAGATTGGTTGGTTGACTCATAACTCATATATACACTTTATGAGTGACCACAGCCCATGATACAACCATCAAATTCAATTAATCCGCCCTGTGATGGAGAGTAGTTCGTCCTGATTCGTCGGATAGTCTGAAATTGTGAACGAATATGAGGAAGCAGAGCAGCAGGAGATAAAAGAGTGGATCAGTGCAACCATCTGTAATCTTAATGGGCTTCACAGAGGAGTCGGTGTAAAGATATTCATAGGTTTCGGAATATTGGTCCCTCTCCCAAAAAAAGGATGTAAATTATGAGTGATAAACTGATAACTCTTATTTAGGATCTCCTACCAAAAAAGGTTCGCAATCCTTTTGCTTTTGAACTTACTTTCATAAAATCTTATGCCTACCACTCTCCAATTGGAGTATATTTCAGGGCTAAGAAAAACCAAGGAAAATAAAATCTTGTACCAGAGTTGCCAATAGAAAATAATAATAGATGTGAGATGTGTGTTAGGTCATGGACGCCTAAAAAGGGAAGGCATTCATGAGTCATGACTATTGACTAGACCTGTTAATTCACGGGCCGGGTTGGGTTGGGTTGGGTTTGGGAAGATTCATCTTTTTGCCTATTTATTAACAAAAATTGTCCAGGCCTGAGCTTAAATCTGGCGATTATATAAAGATCGAAGCCTGGGCTCAAGCCTGAAACTCAGTTTAAATAGGAATAAATAATTTTTATTATATATTATTTACAAAATCCCCAGCCCAAGCCTGCAGGCAAGCCCAATGAACTATCCGGCCCATGAACATGTCTATTCAAGACCCACTTTTGGAGAAAACACCAGTGCGGTCTTTTTTCTATCACAATAAATAATATAATATGCAAGGTTCAAAATTTCATCACGTATTATATCAATGGTCAATGATAAATAAGGAGTTTTGGGGACATATTTTTAATTATATACACCTTGCACCATATTGGAGAATATTGATACTTTAAATCTTGATAATATATATCATATGGTAATGTTTATGTACAAAATACAAAACATAATAAAAATGTTTCATTTAGTCCACCCCATAAATTTTATTATTATGTGTACAGTTGGAACAATGACAAGTGGGGAACGAATCAAAACTCAAGGAGGATAGTGAATCATAGGTGGAGGGTGTTGGTGGATAAAACCCCCCCAAAAAAAATAATAAAGCCCACGATGTGGATTCTATTCTAAATTTCTCAAAAAAAAAACTAAAAAATAACATATTATACACATATTATCGAATAAGATCTCCCGCCAACAAAACACACTCCAACACCCTGTCAACTTGATCTGAAACCACACATCTCACTATGAAATTAGGGCCCACCATAAAAGTAGAATCTGCCATGCATGAGATGTGCGGTGTCAGATGATATTGATAGGGTATTAGAACGTATTTTATTGGCAGGTGATCCAAACTCTATATATATTATCTATCAAGTGGATTCAAGACGGTATAGACAAATACCATCTCCACCCCGTGGGCACCAAAGTTTCATATTTCCCCCAAACCTACATCTATTCAGTCCAAACATCTCTGTAATCCAGCTTAATGAAAACTAAAATAGAGACAAACCCAAAGTTATCCTCATCCTCATTTGTCTTTTTACTTTTGAAAACCAACTTATACAGCAAGACCCGATTATGATATAAAAAGCAGGAGGAAGAAACAGGATTTATGTAGATGAAACCGACTTCAATTCGTATAAATGGGACAAGGCTTAGGCGATGATGATGACGACACAAACTCAAAAGCACGATTTCATTATGAATACTGTCCAGCATTAATTCATGTTAGATAATGGTCTTCAACTACTCGCACGGTTTTATGCCAAACTCTGCAGAGAGAGAGAAGCAAAAGCAAAAGTCTAAGTTATGGTTGGGAAAGATAAATAAGGAATTCACTTCAACCAGTCAACTGCAGCTTGCCATTTGGTGACTTCCATAAAAACTATGGGTAGTTGAAGAAAACGATATCAAATTGTTTCATTACTCCTACTTCTGGTTGGTTCTCTGTGGTCTGAATTGGTTAATGGTTATAACTACTTCTAAACACTATAACACTACACCTCCCGGGTAGGAAATTGTCAAATGGGAGTAAAAGCCGCCATATAATTAATGTCGTTGGTGGAACCTCAATCCAATTGTCCAGATTGCTACATTGTCATGACTAATGAGTTTTTGAATTTTTTGTAAGGATGATAAGAAGAAAACCAATAGAACAGCAACTCAAAAGCAAACAATAAATGAAATACCTAACGTGCTGTTTGTCAAGATCTGACAGTTAAGATGTAGTGAGCTTTTACATAGCAATCTTGATAGTTCAAAGATTATTTGGTTAAAAACATATCTTTTCGTACAAAAATGAAATAAAAAAAGGTGAGAAACTCCATTTCTATCTAGCTTTTCTAAATAAGCTCAAAATAAGTTTTTCACGTCTTTTTGAGATGCATCTTTTGACAGAAAGATCTTCCCCAAAGTCTAGCCAGGTTATGGTAGGAAATAACCCTGATTGTATTGGGGATATTGATAGATGTGTTATACATTCTGATGATGAATGAACGAATCAGCCCAATGTGATTTCTCTTTAAAAAAACAAAAACAAACACATAAAATTCAAGACCCAAAGGATGTGTATATGGCACTCTATGTAGATTCCTACAAATTTTCAAACAAAAAAAAAAGAATAAATTGAATAAATATCAAATGCGAGCCCAGCCCGGATCTCCCACAAGCAAAAGTTCTGTACATGTGGCATCCAGCCACATCAGGAATATCTCTCATACATGTTAAATATATTAAATTCATAAGATGTTTAGTGTATGCAGAGATTTGCTTACTGGACATTAGTGTGTAAACCATACTACGTAACCGATCATAAGTGAGTATGCAGTGTTTTATATACATGGGACCCACATGTGGTGTAAGCCCATCAGTGGCGTGTTCTATTGTAATTGGTTGTAGCCCAGTTCACACACACTTGCATTGGTGGCAGAGATCCTTGTTCATCAAATACTTTGCACTTTGGGCTCAGTTGGGAAGGAGTACAAATATAAGTATATAGAATATAAAATCTTATATTTTGTATGTACTTGTATTTATACTCTTTCTGAGCTGAGCCTTGATCATAACACGGGCATTGTAGATATGGTTGCATTTTGTTGCATTACTACAAATGCATGGAGAGAGCAAATGAAAAGAATGTAAATTGTGGTTTAATTTTGTTTTGGGTTTTGTTTTATTCTGATGTTTTACTTCAATCAAATAAAATAAGGTAAAATTTTAAACAAAAAAAAAAAAATTCAGAATTCCCATCCAAATCATTTGAAGTACCATAGTTTTACATCTATTTGCACTGCAACCAAAGACAGCCTATGTTTTTGATGGTCCAATGCTTAATGGAATGAACAAATGCCCATTGTAACTCTATTCCTTCCAAACTGAGACTCACGGCCATTTCTTATGGCAAATTTCCATCATAAATTAAAAAATAATAATAATAATTTCAAACTGTGAACATTGAGGGAACATTCCTTGTTTACAAAAGTGGGGAAAAAAACAAGCTTCCAAAAACTTGAAATAAATTGCCATATCAGCGGTCACCCACTTTCTATCTATTTTGCTTATCTGTTGCTGACATAATATGAAAGAACTTCCCTGGAAGCAAAAACAAAGAATAATTGGTTTTCACCATTCTTAGATTGTGAAAATAATGAAAACACATGAATTACGCAAATGTTAATTTTCTTGAGAAAACCACCTCAAGGGAATGGTCATATTGACGAACACCTTAATTAACAATCCAGTAGAAAAGTTACCATTCAATTTGCACAACTCTAATTTTCTAAGCCTTCAATTGGAATAAATGAATAAACAAAAACCCACTCCAAAGCTCCTCTCCTTCAATCTTCAACCCATACCACATGTTGCAATCTTAAAACAGTACTCCACAAGATTCTTTTCTGAAGGTGCAAGTACAAGACAAGCAGATTTTGAAGAGGGGAAAAATGAAATGGATGAAAAATTCTAATTACGATCCAGCTAACATTGGGAAAGCTTGAGTTAATTAATTAGCACTATTATTTACATTCTACACAGCAAGCTGTCACAATCCAAATCGTACCCAAAATTGGTAAGCTAGACAACGTTAAACTCTCAGAAATATGTACAATTCATACAAGATCACGTGTGTGTAGTAATCACTTTTTTTGGTAAATAGTGTATGTAGTAATCACAGAGATATTTGCATGTACAACAGTTCTTCGGACCCATTATGTTTGATTTATCAATCCTCACAATGAAATGCCATCCACCCCGTGTTCATGGAGACTGTCCACCTCGTGCTCATGGGAAGACTCACCACCGGCAAATCCCAGGCACCTCAGCCCGGCACAAAGCAAGTGTTTCCTCATACTTAGAAGCATAGGCAAAGCCCCACAACTGCAAAAAGCATACCAAATATAAATATGCATCTAATCATCAAGCCAATGACTAAGTGGACTTGGAAAAACATGCACCAGTCATACCTCAACCTCTTTCACTTCAAAGTCTTCAGATCGTGCAAGACAGGAGTTCCCATAGGTTTCTGAGGATGAGCTCGATCCACTCATTCTAATAAGAAACGACTTCTATATCAGGATTGATAATTCATCTTTTTTTATACAAAGGAAAATACATCATAGAATTAGCCCACAAAAAGTGGAAAATAAATTGAAGATGGAGTACTCACAAGTCTCCATCCAGATAAAGAGCAAAGTGACCACCCCCACCCAATGCCAAAAAGTCAGTTGAGCACAGAGTGAAATAACGATTCAGACCTGCATATCTATAGTAGTCAAGCACCAATGAAGATTTGATTTTGCCAGGATTCAACCACATTCACTCGTAAAAATCATGATATTGCCATGGTAGCAGCCTCTTTACATCAATCAATTTAATCATACAATAGCTTTAAGGATATACCAAATACAGATATGGACATTTTTACCAAAAAAAATACAGATATGGAGTTATGGACATGCATATGGAAACCAGGAAACTGGGACAGTGTTGCAGGGATTCTCCTAAATGGATAATGTGTCGTGTCAGACACATGTCCCAGTCCAACACTCCATGGATTCTTGAGAGACTTCTACATAACTTTTCTTTCTCATCTCCTAGCTTATTTGACATAGATGAACAGCTAGTCTACTAAACACTTTTCCATAGACGCATCTGGAAGTCCATGTATTCCCATTTTGCCAAGTATGACTCTTGGACACACATTTCATTCCAACTCCTGTGTCCATGATGTGGACGCCGGCAACAGCAGCAACAATTTAGTGTTCTCATCCTATCTTATCTATTCAGTATTCTTATCTTATCTGCTTTCAGTAGCAAGGATTAGTAGGATTATCTTATCTTATCTTATCAGTTTGGTAGGATAGATTAAGGGAGTCATATCTTATCTTATCATTTCAGTAGTAAGGGAGTCTTATCTTATCTTATCTTATCAGTTCAGTAGGATAGATTAGTAGGGAGTCTTCCTAATTAGTAAGGAGTCTTCCTAAAAGTAGGACTCTTATCTCTTGTAATCTCCTATTTAAGGAGCTGATATTATTCAATAAAGGCATCGAAAATTTCAGTCAAGAAAGAGAGCAAAGGAGAGTTGGTGATCTCTTGAACAAATCACCTTTTAGGGCAACAAGATAGGTTCTTCAAGAAAATGGAAGAACAAGGAAAAACAGGAGGTTTTCCCCGTGGACCGACCTGTGACAAGATCCTATTCGAAGGCCCATAAACAACTTGGTATTAGAACAAGGCGTCATGGGTGACATTGAGTAGTTGAAGACTAGGGTTCAGGATCTAGAGCTCAAGATCGTGAAAAACAGCACGGAGGTGCGCGAGATCAAGGACGACGTCCGAGAATTAAGGCGCTTGATGGAATTGTACTTTTCTAGCAAGGAAATGAACCCGGAAGGGCTGTAACCACAACCGGCCGCCGACCAGACGTGGCAGAATCATCGGGCGAGCAACAGGTCATTGCCCTAGCGCATGTTAGCAACACCAAGAATGTCCCGATTAGCAGGAATCCGATATAGTCGAGGTGTTGCATAATATTGGGATTGCATATCTTCAAGTTGTTGTAGGTGCTGGGGCAAGTGCTGGTGAAGGAGCTTGTATGCCTCATGTTGCGGCTGCAAATGTTGCAAAAGAGTGTTTGTTAGCTACAGTCAGATCAGATCCTAGGGCTGCAAATATCTGGGTGAATCTTGTTAATGCATACTATTTGGCTGGTGATCATAGAAGTGCTGGAAAGTGCCTGGAGAAGGCAACAAAACTGGAGCCTAATTGCATGTCAACTCGATATGTTGTTGCGCTTCATCGTATCAAGGATGCAGAAAGGTCTCAAGATCCCACTGAACAACTTTCATGGGCTACGAATGAAATGGCTTCAATACTCAAAGAAGGGGACTCTGCAACAATTGAGCTTCAGATAGCATGGGCAGGACTTGCCATGGTTCACAAGGCTCAGCATGAAATTGCAGCAACATTTGGAACTAGACATAATGATTTGACGGAAGTGGAAGAACGAGCTCTGTACACACTAAAGCAGGCAATAGAAGAGGATCCAGAGGATGCGGTTCAGTGGCTCCAACTTGGCCTTCACAATCTTTGTACTCAAAAGTTCAAGACATCTCAGAAGTACCTTAAGGCTGCAGTTGGCCGCGACAAAGTCATTCCACCTATAAGGGATTCCTTTGACTGTGTTTCAAGACACCCATCCTGAATTCGAGCTTAAGGACAAGCTCGTAGTCCAGGAGGGGAGTAATGATGTGGGCGCCGGCAGCAGCAGTAGTAATTTAGTGTTCTCAGCAGTAGCAATTTAGTGTTCTCATCCTATCTTATCTATTCAGTTTTCTTACCTTATCTGCTTTCAGTAGCAAGGATTAGTAGGAGTCTTATCTTATCTTATCAGTTTAGTAAGATAGATTAAGGGAGTCTTATCTTATCTTATCAGTTCAGTAGGATAAATTAAGGGAGTCTTATCTTATCTTATTAGTTCAATAGGATAGATTAGTAGGGAGTCTTCCTAATTAGTAAGGAGTCTTCTTAAAAGTAGGACTCTTATCTCTTGTAATCTCCTATTTAAGAAGCTGATATTATTCAATAAAGGCATCGGAAATTTCAGTCAAGAAAGAGAGCAAAGGAGAGTTGGTGATCTCTTGAACAAATCACCTTTTAGGGCGGCAAGATAGGTTCTTCAAGAAAAGGGAGGAACAAGGGAAAGCATGAGGTTTTCCCCGTGGACTGACCCGTGACGAGATCCTATTCGCGGGCCCATAACAATCCACATCCATGCCAACGCTGGCTATATGAGTTATGACTCCATTTCTTAAAATCCTAAGCACCGATAATGGGTATGGATATCCCATGTGATGTGCTTATATCATGTGTTTATCTCTAGTTTTTTAAGCTAAATACCATTTAACATTTATCAAGACTTGTGTCCTGCCAAATTTAATTAAATTTCTAACATGTGCAGATACTTTCATAGTATAATTTGTTAAAACCATGGTTCACAATATCAACAATATTTGGCAAAATATCCCTAATATACCTCATTTTGCTAAGTAGCTATGCGAAATTCTCCAAGAATCTGTTTTTTTCCAAATACCCCCAATATTTTGCAGATATGTCTGCAACATTTCGGATTTCATTGATAGACTTTAGATTATAAATTTAAGGTTTAGAATTTCAGAATATTACTAGAAAAATTTTCAAGATTTCATTAAAACCATCATAATTTTTTAAAAGTATTTTTCTAAAAGAACCAGGGGAGAATTGGTGATTGGATAATTGGCTTATTATTTTCATATGATTCACTAAGCCACTATAGTTCAAAAGAATAAGAAAAGTGCAAGTAATTACAAAAGAATATTCTCAATCTAATCAAAACATATGGTAACAAAAAAATGAAAGTCAAAATGGCGAGTAATTGACATATTTGATTAAAAGATGGCTAAAAGGCTAAAAGAGAGATGCCTATTGAGTCTCTTAATTTTCTCCTATTAGATTTAATTGGTTCTTTGCTATGGTTTTTTGAGCCTCGAGTATGCAATTATATTTCTTCTAACAATTCCTTAAGCTAGTGTTCGGCATCGATGCTGTAGTTGCAGCACCATTTTCTGAGAAAATGGTGCTTTTTTTTTGTTTAGAATCGTTGCTGCAGGTAGGACATTTCTTGGAGCAACAACTTTTTATGTTTGGTTCCAATGCTCCAGGAAACGTTTTCTGCACTTCTACCCATTATCCAGTGCCACATCACTGCCCTGTTGGCAGCAACGAGCTGCAGCTCCAGGAAACACCAAATTTGGTGTTGCTCCAAGACATGCCTTCCCGATTTCCAAGGCGTGGCTTGGAGCACTGTTTTCTATGGAAAAACTGTTCCAAACAGATGGCTGTTTCCTGGAGCACCGTTTTTTCCTACATGGTGCTGATGTGGCACTGTTGCTCTAGGAAATGACAACGATGCCAAACAACCGCTAAAGTTTTATTAACTAATTCCATGTTTCTAGAAAACTTTCCTGATTTTTTAGATTTTCCAAATATCTTAGTGAAATTACAGAATATCTCCATCTCTACATGGAAAAATGTCCACCAATATTGAAATTATGAACCATGGTTAAAATACCAGTTTATATTATATATTTTAAAAGATCCAATGCTATAAAGCCTATAAAGTATTTCTAGAAGTATTCGTGTAGTATCTGATTCCATATCCAACACTGGCATGCTAGGCATGTTCAAGTATCTAGGTATCATAGTTCAGAACTATTGAACCACCTTTCCTAAGAGACTGTCATAAAGGCATGAAGGTCTAATCCAGATGAAGACCAAATGTTTAAATACATTTTAAGAATTTAAGGGTGAATCTACAAGGACCTGTGTACTACACCATCTTTATTTTGGTGTTATTCCAACCCTTCAACTAATAGAGTACTGCACTCACTGTTCTGTTAAAATTTTGGGATCAACTCTAGCCTGATGCATTATAGCAGTAAGGAAGAAACAATACAATATAAAGTCCATTGCATGTTAAATGATGTCATTAGTATCAAAAAAGAACGAAAATAAATAAATCAACATCCAAGATATTGTATGGAGTGTGCTTTTGGCACTTGGTGATTAGCTGTATTTAAGGACTAAATCCTCATGGGTGGAGCTTCGGGTTTTCTAGAAATTCAACCCTGACGTGCCCTTAAAAATCAGATTTGTCAATTTTACCCACCTTTTTGCAACGGATTCAAGATATTGTATGGAGTGTCCCTTGAACCCCTTGAATCAGCCTCTTTGTGAATCATCATTTCCTAGAGTTTATGGTCTTTCTTCTTTCATAAACAAACCCATTGCAAACTTAGTGCTATTTGATAATCGATCCTTGTCTTGGAATTTGGGGTTCAAGGGTCAGGGAATGTGAGGAGGTTGGTAACCCTTTAAACATTCTAAAACAAGTGATCATCAACCTGTCTGGTGAGGTGAGAGTATGGGAACCTAACTCTAGTAGATTATTTACTGTTTCGTCTTTCTTCAAAACCCTTTATTTGAAGTCCTCTACAATCTGTGGCTTTTCCTTGGAAAGTCATTTGGGAGGGCCCTTTTCCTGAAGTCAAGGTTTTCCGTTAGGAGGTTGCCCTTCAAATCATCCATACCTGTGAAGGGCTCCAAAGTAAATTCAACTGCTTGTGTATCTCTCCCTATGCGTGCATTCTATGTTTGAGGAATGGGGAAAGCCTTAATCACCTGGTAATTAATATTCCTATGTATCTCAGATTTGGACTCTCTTTCTATCATTATTTGGAGTAAAACTCAGGTGGCTCCATCCAAAATTATGGAACTGTTTGGGTGGTATCCTTTCAATTTAATGTCCAAAAGAATGAAGGTGGTATACCTTTATATTTTTGATAATTCTGCTTTTTTTTCTATAATTTTGTTATGCCTTTATACTAGGAGTGTTATTTTATGGAGCATATAGGGAGAAAGGACTGCAAGATTGTTTGAAGATAAGGAACAACAACCTGAGATCTTGATAGAGTTTGTAAAGGCAAAGATAGCTAATAATAAAGATGTATCATTGTTTTTTGATGAATTAATAAAGATGTATCATTGACTGATGTATAGTTACCAAAAAAGAAAAAAAAAAGGCTGATAAGAAATGGTTGGACTAGATCTGATGCAAAAACAAGTTACAGAGTGAAGCAAAATGTTGTCTAGTTTTCTATTGTGTGAATTGTGTCAATGAGATTTCTGGCAGCCTCTTACATTGAAAAAACAAGCTGGTCCACAGAATTTCCATGTCGAAGCTTGTCAATAATAGATGTAATTCATTTAAAAGAAATAAGAAAACAAGAAAAAAAAAGAAATTTGATACATTTATTAGAACATCTCACCATCAGCATCATCTAAGCCTTATCCCCGCTAATATAGTGTTGGCTAGTTAAAAGTTTGACAAAAGTTTTATGTTGGCTACCAACCTGACATAATCTCATACTTACCAATATGTAAGACCTCAGTGTAAGACAAGCTCACACTAGTGGAGTTATTGAAATATCTCATACTTACCAATAATGTAAGGCCTCAATCAACAGAAAAGAGAACCACATACTCTATGGTATATTCAAACTCTATTGGCAATGCTACTGTTCAGGCAGAATTTATTTCTTTACTTCAAGGACTAAGGCTAGCAACCTCCATGGAGATTGGAGATTCCCAAGTAGTCATTGGGTAGATAAGGGAAGAGATTTCTAGCCCATTACTGTATGGTTGTACTTTTACTCTATTAGAGAGGTGCATTCTCTGGTATCCAGATTGAACCCATTGTATGTGTGCTTCCAGAGATCAGTCAACTCATTGGCTAGAGAATGGACCAATAGCCAATTGGCTGAGTTGTATGGATCCAGCTCAGAGGGAGTGAGATGGTTTGTGCATTTGGGTGATATTGCTTATTGGTAATGCTGGTTGATGTTAACCTAGTAGATATTGTTCTTATTTCTACTTTATCTTTTCTAATAAAATTCACATTGATTTATTATAACAAAAATATGTAAATTATTACATGATCAAGACCAAACTCCTTTCCAAAAGAAATTGGCAGTTGAGTTCAAAGTTCAAGAGTTGCTGGTTGCCACTCAGGCTAGACAAACAGAAGCACTTAATACCTGTGGGGCGATAGATAACTGGATGCCCAGATGTATTTGTAAAAACAAATGTATCATTTGTCCCCTGCTTGAAACCCAAAACTTTCAGTGAAAAATATGGAGGAAGATGACCAATGAACAAGACATAAGATTGTGTCTTCAAACAGAACCTGATATTTTCTCTTATAAGTTGGTCTGAGTGGTGCCTCGACTAAACCACCAAATACTGCACCTTGTTGGTCTCCCACAACCTGGAAACAGATGTGCATGCATTATAGAACAGAGCACCAAGTAAAATGAAATTATAGTTGTACATTGATAATCCACTAAACCCAGCTAGAAGCACTAACATAATGGAAAAGACTGAAGACTATTAGGTATGATAACCAACAGACAAGTAAACCAGCACGAGGAAAGTTTGGAATCCAGTAGACCATCTAGAGCTTAAGCCCCTGACACCATATCAATCAGCAATCACTACCATTTAAATAGGTGGTCTCCGTATCAGGAATGAATCCAAACATGGTATTTATGATAGTGTAGATCAGAGTAAAAGTGGGTCATGCTACCAGATTGTATGCACAGAAATATTACTTATTATTACCAATGCAAATACTTCTACACACAGGTAATGTGGTCATAATCTACAACATTAAAAAAACTACAATAGAGAATCATTTCAAGGGCACAATACTTTTTTCCTTATTTTGGTTTGATAAACATGGATAAAGAATTGGTAGTACTAGAGCTAAATGCCTGAGTAAAAAACTGTGAATCCCACTTAAATTGTTCAGCCATGACAAATGGCTGTTGTATTTTCTTGTATGGATAAAGAATTGGTAGTACTAGAGCTGACTGCCTGAGTAAAACACTGAATCCCACTTAAATTGTTCAGCCATGACAAATGGCTGTTGTGTTTTCTTGTTTTCAGCTTAAGGTTAAATCATGAAGGTAATCTCTTCCCTACCCCTTTTACAATTAAAAGAATCTAATTATGATCTTCAAAGATCTATAGATTCCAGAGATGACAATCTAGTTGCTATGACCTATCAAAACATTACATTTTTTACTTTTAAGACTATTTTTAAGGACAATACCAGCAAACTCAAACCAGGGCAAAGCATACTCCTCCTGTATAGGGTTGAAAGTGATATTCCATGCCTCCAGGTACTGCACTAGGACAGAGATACATTAGATAAGGTGCCAAAACAGCCTATTGATATCAAACTTGCAAATTTCCAAAATAGGTTACATGTCAGGACAGATCAATCATAAACATATTAAAATTATATGTTTCTCAACCTGTATAACAACACCCATTTCCTCCCTTGAACAAGTGCCGGAAGTGAAACATAAAGAGCACTTCGTGTTTTCTCTGAAAGAAGCATTGAAGGTTCAGAAATATCTGGAAGAGTAACTCTTGGCACAGCCTCTCTTGAAGTCTGTACAGGCCTCAACTCAAGCCCAACAAGTTTTGAACTGTTTCCATCATCATTTTTCATATTATAACCATCCTTGTGCTCTGGGGCTTGATTCCTGTACCCACTCAACCTTGCTGCTTGGTACATTACTCTGCTAAGTGATTGTTTTCCCCTAGAAAACAAAGTTTTCCTTCCAACATTTCCCTTGATTAACAAGTCAGTTGCTGGTTCACCCATTTCAGCATCATGTGTGTTTTGTTCTTCCACATGTGGATGATTCCCCAGTTCTGGAGATGACAAAAGAGAATAGAGGAATGCTGTAAAAGACGATGTATCAGGGCCATCAACTGGAGTCCCTGAGTCCTCTTCCTCATCTGATGCTTGTTCGCTTTTTACTGACTCTGTCACATCCTATCCAATGAAAGAAAAGCTATTTAAGAATTCACATGGAAAGATAACAGAGCATCATGCAATTGTTATGGTCCTTAACAAAACTTCCTGACAGACTAGAATCTGTGGACAGTAACAAAGTATGATCTCCCTTCCCCCACTCCCCACTCTCCATTTTTTCCAATACTTGTTTTTATTAGCCAAGCTAGGACAGACAATGCAGCTCAATAACAAAACAAGTCGAAGAGGCAAGCAGGTGCAGAGCAATCCAACTATATCAACTCAGAGTCGTCCTATCTACCAGGTAACGGGTTCATCCAAGGCTCAACAGCTTATATCAGGAAGCACTCATTATACAATTAGGCTGGTGATGCCTCCGATCAATGAAGTAAGGCAACAACCTTAGCACTTGGTTATACAACTAGGCTGGGGATGTCTCTGATCAATGAAGTAAGGTAACAACCTTAGCAGTTGGTTAAACAATTAGGCCGCCGATGCCTCTGATCAATGAAGTAAAGTAACAACCTTAGCCAGTTGGCTCATCATCATCTAAGCCTTGCACAATTATATTATATGGGGTCGGCTAAGATTTGGAAATGATGATTAATTTGGAAACACAAAGCTTTCCACATATAAAATTTTCATCTAAAATTTTTACTAAATTCCAAATATCAAAATTGAATGAACCTGCAGTTCTATATCAGGTTAAATAACTAAAAATTAAATCTCCAGTTTCCATACAAGCTAAAATAAGACCATTAGTTGAAACTCTAAGTGAAATACCCAAACCTTAGAGATAGGTTTCCGAACATAAAAAAAAAAAAAAAAAAAAAAAAACAGGACAATCATCTCAATAAAGCTATATACTGACAGAGTACCAAAAAATTCGATCTGGGTCAGCAATAACTAATCTAGATGATCTTATCTGAAAAAGAAAATCATTAACTTTCAGCAACCAGCAGACTTTGCAAAGCACAATAGGGCATTCTGGAAAATAAAAAATAATAACGATAACTTACATGAAACTTCGATGGTTTATCAGAGATTGGATTGAGCAGAACAGTAGTGAGATCAGATACAAAGTGAACCGCTTTACTACGAAACGAGGGTTCGCGACCCATCGATTGCATACCACCAAACCCAAACCCTTTCAAGGAATCGAGGAAAGACCAAAAGAGCGGCCTTGATTTGTCAACAGGAAAATAAAACGAGGACGAACGGATAACGAGGAGCTTGAAACTCTCCTCCTTTTGGGTTATCGTAACGAATAAAGAAGGATGGGGATTAGGTAAAAGGGTAAGCCAAATTTCTGCGAAAGAATCAAAGAAAATATTGAAATAGAATGGATATAGATAATGGGAGCACAAGCATCAAGCATGTACACTCCCTCAAATCTCAAATTTCTGCCCTTATGTCTGCCCGCGGTTTAGACCTTGGAAAATTAAAATTAGGAGAAAATAAAATACAATACAAAAATATCTCGCTGTAGTTCATGGACTGGATAGTCCGATGTGCCGACCCGGCCCGGTTGTTTTAAGTCGGGTTTGTAAATGAATTTAGGCCCGGCATCAGATTCAGAGATCTTTCATTCTTTTTGGATTTTGAGGTTTTTTAATATAAATAAACTTTTTATTGAGTAAAGAAATAAAAAAATGTTTTTCCCAAATTTTCTAACAGGATTTTGGAATTTAAATGACGGTTAGGCTCGGATTCCAGACCTAAACTCGATGGTCAAACGGGCCCAGCTCGGCCCGTAAACGTTTTTATTTTTTCCACGTTGGCCCAAAATATCTTAGGTTACGGAATTCTTCCCTTCCTTGGAGTCCGATTATGAAATTACCGAAAAAGAAAATTCTTCCCGGAATTGAAATTCAGGGTCCTGGGCGCATAAAAGCACCTTTTATGGCTTTATATTTATATTAATAGAATCAGAAGAAGCATTTTATCAAAAATGAGATCTGCCCAAATCACTCCCCTTCATACATAATGTATGATTGTTGTTAAAAAATTGTAATTGCCACATCAGCAAGAAACATCTGCCGACATGAATCCTTATGACCCACTTTCATTCAATTGCTGGAACAATCATCAGATGTGAGTGAAAGGAATAGTGAGATCATGTTTAACAATTCTATGATCTGCCTTTATTTTCTGGATGTTGATGGAGTTTAGGGTGTGTTTAGTTTGAAGGAAAAGATAGGGAAAGGAAGAGAAAGGTAAGAAACTTTTATAAACATTGTATAAGTTTTCTATCTTTTCTTACCTTTTCCTTCAAACCAAACATAACCTTAGTGAATTGATTAAAGGAGAATATGTTAGGGGGGTATTTGCCTATTTGGTACAGTAGCATTTGCATTTATTGTTGCAATTTGGGCTCGGTTTGGAAAGAGTAGAAATACAAATATGTACGGTATAAATATATACAAAATAATATAAAATATAATATTTTGCACTCTATATGTTTGTATTTGTATTCCTTCCAAATGGAGCCTTGGTGTAAAAATAACAATTTGTATCAACTCAAAAAATCTTTATTAAAAATTTGTATTAACCAACCTACAATACAATAACAAAGGCAACACCAGTGTACCAAATGATGATGCATCAAAGACAACAGCATTTTTTGGGACAGACTTTTTAGTAACAGTAGTGGAATCCCCTTCAATTTCAATATCCATCGCTCCCAACCCCTAAATTTTGAATGTTAATACATCACATTCTAATATGAATTAAGCACATCATTAGTAGATAAAGGTAGTATACCCCTTACAAGGGCAAATTATGGGATAAGAGTTGCTATGCATTACATGTAATTTTTCATAAATAGTCATGACGATGGAAAATGTGAATCATCTGTATTATCTAATTGCTAATAAACAACACCCATTTTCAATAAAATCACCATTAATTAGAAAGATATCAAGCTCAAAGAAGAAAATTGATTATTTGAATGAGAAAAGTTTCTACTACATATTACAACCGAACCCTCATCGAAGTTCTACATAGAAATTAGCAAGGTTTTTAAAATAGGACTAGACAGAGAACCGTTCTGGGACCGGTCTCCAGCACGAACAGTCTGATCGTCTAGTTTAAACGGATGGCTTGTTTTGACTAAAAAATAAAAAATGATCAAAACAATTGTCCTGGTTGATCGTCTGCATCAGCAGGTCGCTAATAAATCAATGTTTTTTTGTCAAAAGGGATTTCAGGATGAAACGGAACCAGTTACTGATTCCTGAGTTTTCTGGACCAACCATCCAGTCCGGTCCGATTTTCAAAACCATGACAAATTAGTTTCTGATGTTTACAATATTAGTATGGGAAAATTCCTGATTAATACCCTGCATTTTGGGTCTAGTGCCACTTAAGTCCCCGAACTTTAAATATGACAATTAGTACCTAAGGTTTTAAAACATGTCAATCCAGTAACTACCATTAACTATTTGTTAACTTGCCGTTAAATGGCCTTTGAAAAAGACACAAATGCCCTTCTAGTGTCATCTAATTTTATTTATCAACCATCCAAGCATTAACAAAAAATTAACAATCCAAAATCATTGCCTCTTTTATTCAAGAAAGTTGGGGTCCAGGCGATGCCAAGACATTGAACGCGATTTGACTGACATTGCTATGCTATGGTGGCGCAGGCAATGCCAAGACATTGAATGGGGTACGTGCACCATTGAGACATGGGCTGATTTCAAACGAGAACTAAAGCGGCAATTCTACCCAGAGAACGTGGAGTACCTGGCGCAGAAGAAGTTGAAAGCACTCCAACATGGGAACTCACTCCACGATTATGTTAAAGAGTTTTCAGCCCTTACCTTGGAGATCACGGACATGTCCGACAAGGATCTACTGTTCAACTTCATGGACAGACTGAAGCCATGGGCCGAACTAGAACTCCAACGCCGCAATGTATAGGACCTCGCCACGGCAATGGCAGTGGTGGAGCAACTCAATGAGACCAGCTTATCAGATGAAGAAGCTCATAAACCAGAAAGCCCGCGTTCCCCTAATTTGAGTGGGGGAGCAAGTCGTTCACGCCCACCGTACGACAACTCCAGCTTCAACAAGCCAGCAAGACAAGACTACGGGAAGAAGCCACAAGGAGAGCAAGGCCCTCAGCACCACTACAAGCCCAAAACCGTTGGGTCCCTAATTTCTTGCTTCCTTTGTGGGGGAAATCACTTGGTTCGCAACTGCTCAACCAAAAAGAATATCAATGCCCTTGTCGCCAAGCTCAATGATGACGAGCAAAGTGATGAGGAAAAGTCTGTGCAGGCGCCAAGAGTGGGCGCCCTTCAACTCTTCAACGCCATGGTGAAAAAAGAGGCCAATCATGGAAGGCCAAAGAGCACCCAAAGGGGGCTGAAGTATGTAGACATCCTCCTCGGCGGGAAGCCGACTCAAGCCCTTGTTGATACAGGGGCCTCCCACAACTTCATTTCAGTTGCCGAGGCCAAGCGACTCAAGCTGAACACTGTGAAAGAGACAGGGTGGATCAAGGCCGTGAACTCCGGGGCAAAGGCGATTGAAGGCACGACTCGTGGGGTTGACCTCCAAGTTGGGCCATGGACAAACAAGATTAATCTTTCAGTTGTACCCCTGGATGACTTCCGAGTTGTCTTGGGAATGGACTTCATGAGACAAGCAGAAGCCGCTCTCCTGCCTCACATCAACTTTCTGTGCATCTTGGACGAGCGCTCCCCTTGCATGGTACCAGTTGTGACTTCTACCCGGGTTCATGGGAAGCAAGTTTCTGCACTACAACTTTTTCATGAAGAAGCCTTGTTCAGCGCCAACATGAAGCAGAAAAGTTCCCCACTCCACAAGCTGAAGAAGCTGCACCTCGAGCCAACAACTACAACAGCAGTAGGAAACAGCAGGCCATCCAGTCGTCTACACCTCTCCAGCAGCAGAGTTCGTGCGCGTCGACAACCATCAAGCAAAGCAGAAGACCCAAGGCCGTGTCCAAGTTCAACATCGCCTATTACCACAACCACAGGGGAAAGCGAGTGCCACCCAAGCTGCCTATGGACCACTTTCGCACCACCCCACAGACTGAATCATGTAGTAGCCTTGTGAGACACCCTTGGGGAAAAATTCATCGCCAACACCCCAACAATCCAAAACATCATTTTGACCCTTACCTGGCCCAAACCTACCCGATAACCAAGTCAAATCAGCCATTAACATACCTTGAGGCTGCCAGGAAAGGACTTAGCCCTAGGAAACCCCAACAGAATAGGCCAACCCAACCATGCTACAAGACTATGCACCTTGGCCTTGGACGACAACAGGTTCGGGAGCAGCAGAAGAACCTTCCTTCCACAGTAGTGACTCTAAGGGACCAGTCGAAGCCAATCTCCGAGGACGTAGATCGAATTGAGTGGGGGAGAATGTCACGAGTGACTCCTTTGCCGCGCCATCAAGCACCTACCATGAACCATCAGAGTGCCAACCGCGTGCCTTTCAAGTGTCAGCATGTATGTCATGGGTGGGCTATGCATGTATTTTGTAAGGGGTAACCGCCAATGGCATTATTCTAAATACATAGTATGAATGTTCATTCTTTTGATGTTTCTTAATGTCACTCCCCCAAAAGCTTAACATACTCTTTGAGGGGAGGTAGGTAGTTGAGTGAGTTCATTAGCGTGTAAAGGTTAAGCACGAGATCCCCTCGACATTGTACTGTGTGCTTGTGCTTACCATTGATTAATGCAATACGAGTTACCTTTTGTCTAATCTGTGTGCATTCTTGTTGCCTGGTGTGTGTTGTTGCTTGCTTTCGTAGGCTTTCTCGACCCCATCGAGGCCCACTAAGACGTGACACCAACTTTCTTGAATAGAATAAGCAAAGATTTGGGATTGTTAATTTTTTGTCAATGTTTGGATGATTGATAAAGAAAATTAGATGACACTCAAAGGGCATTTGTGTCTTTTTCAAATGACACTTAATGACTGATTAACATAGGTACTGAATTGACACATTTTAAAAGTTTGTGTACTGAATTATAACATTTTAAAGTTCAATGACACTAAACCCAAAATACATAATACTAATCAGAAATTTATAGAATAACAAAAATCCTTTTAGATGCTTTTAAGGTAAGTGGAATTACTTACTTTCATACCTTGTCATCCCAGTCTGGATCTCCTGCCCATGAGAATACTGCCCACGTTTATGCAGGGGGAGATGTTCCCAATTTACAGGGAGAGTGTATTGTGGGTATGCATGAACAGAGATCCCGTGGGCAGGAGATCCGGTCTCTTGTCATCCTAGTAAGCAATAAGCAAGGATGATGATGCCCTCATTTTGGTGAGATATTTATCTTTACAAGGACGCAATATATATCATTTATCAAGTATATGGTACGATGTCAACTTCCACACATGTAACAAGAAATGAAAGATAAATTCCAAAAAATATGAAACCGTTTAAAAGCCTGACAACATATCTTCTCTTCTTTACACAGAAGTACAGAGTAGTTAGAAAATTGTTGGTTTTATGTGCTTGAATATTGATATATTACAACAGATATCAAATCAGCCTCTCACAAGATTGCCCCCCATAATATTCCACAGTATATTTCTGCCATGTATTGGAAATATCTCTCATGATAATATCATCATTGGAAAATATTTTCAATACATGGCGGAGATGTGCTTACAATCTTGTGGGGGCTGATTTGAACTCGTTACCACCGGTATGGTGTTAGCAATAGTATTATGTTAAATGGTGACAATTTGCAGTCATGTCATACCCAATTGCAAATTGTCATCTAATGTTTTCAAAACTGACCGGATGGCTTGCTTGGGCTTGGGCTCCACTGCATGTGTCCAAATCATGTTGTCTCTGTTTGGTTGGGAGGGTTTTTTATACTTTTGGCTCTGTGAGAGAGATGGGGTCCACTTAAAAGGCCTACAAGCAATGTTTAATGGAAAATCTAGAGAGCTTAAACTGAATATTCAAACACTTCATGACTTCCTTTAAGGCACATTTGTCAAGGCTTCAGATTTCACCAGAATAGTTGATTTCTTGGCTGAATGAAAGTATACTGGAGCTTTCCAAGTTTTTAACCAAACATAGGCCATGTTTGGTGTGGCCTAAAATGTGTTTTAGAAGACAAAAGCATCCCTAATTTCTTGCTTCTTGCATTTTAAAGAAGCGCTTATTCATATTCCAACTATTTGGTTGGGTGAAATCCCATTCCAGCTTGATTTCAATTCTCACTCCGATTTCTGTCTGAACCAAACAAATTGTGAAAATGAAAATAAACCATTCCAATTCTCATTCCAATATATTCAGATTGGATTCCAACCATAAACCAAACCCTTGGACAAAGGAATAGACAGACACTTTTTTTTTTTTTTTTTTATGTAAAAAGGAATAGAAACTTCTTTTTTAGGTAAAAGAGTAGACACATAAGGTAGTAGTGCAAATGGCAAGTCGAGTGAAGTGGGGTACCGTGACTTAACAAGTTCTCTGTTGGGCACCTAAGAAAACGATCCGAACATTTCAAGTTTTAGATCATCTTAATTGAGAAGATGGATGGATAGGGAAAAAAAAAAAGAAACAAAATTATTGGGATTTGGAAGTTTGATACCAGCAAATGCTTAGATCAATTTGCTGAGATTGGCTTTCATCAGAGAAAATATATGTCTACATTGTTCTAACAGCCTTTTGCAACCTTACATTAAAAATATCTCTCCATGAGATAAAGATTGCTCGAACGCATTTTGCCCTGACCGAAACTGATCTCCAATTTACTAGTTTAAAGTTCCTTCCCTTTCAGACTAATTTGGCCAAATTGCAACAACCTGAAGAAAAAAAAGTCCAACTAATAATTATGATATAGAAAAGGCATGATAAAAAAAAAAAGGTAAAAAGACTTAAAAGTCCTGAGATTTTAAATTAGACTTAAATATGCATTCTCACTGCTATTATTGACGGTTTCAATGAAAAGACAATTTTGCCATTCATTAAATCTCTAAACATAGTTTTCTTTAGGTGACTTCTTTTCATCCAACTTAGTGTACATAGTCACAATCTATCCAACTTGAAAAGATTTTGAATATTTCTACTAGAAAATCACAATCAATGTAAACTTTGAAAATCCAAATGAATTATTTTTTAAATACCTCCTGCCTCCCCTACGTTATTTTCTTCATTGTACTGCACTTTTTTCAGCAACAATCTTAATTACACTTCTCAAAGGTATGGTGGAAGCTGAAAGCGGGGCTAGAAACCGCAAGTAGCCTCCCCAACTTGCATTAACGAAAGATTCTTGCATAAACCAGCTTCTCTACTTACAAAGTTTAGTCCTTTTAGCCCTATAGATTGGTTGTAGCTTTTATATCTGCTCCCAACTTGGAAGGTCTGATAATTTAACCGATGATCCAGTCTAATCCCCTAGATGTGTAAATCTGGCTGGGCCGTGGGTGGCCCGGCATGATGGTCCATGCCGTATTGGGCCTGGGGTTTAAAATTCACTGGCCGGCATGGCACAGCACGATCAAGCGGGCCATGCCGCCCGAGGCATGCGTGCCGGCACGGCCCGACCCAGCACAACCCATATATACTATTTATATATAATATATTATATAAATTATAATTATATAATAATATATAGTATATAATATATTAATAAAATAAACATTTTTTTCAATTTTATTATACTAATTTATTTAATTATTGTATATATAAGCAATTGTATACATCAAAATTCATATAAAACTAAAATTTTAAGTTTTTTTTTTTCAATTTTTTTAAATAAATAGGCAAAAATAGCTTTGGCCCGTTCCATGGCCCAACTTGGGCCGAGGCTTGGACCACGGGCCAAACCAACCCGTAGCTCGACACAACACGACACAGGCCCATGCGAGCCTAGGTTGTAGGCCATGCTAGGCCAACACTCAAAATTTTCACCGGGGAGGGTAGCACAATCCATGACGGCCTGTGGACCAACACAACACGACCCGCCCCGCACTTTGCGCGGCCGCCTACAAACCATGCCGTGCTGGCCCGACATGACCCACTTTACACCTAGATTCCCCTATTTGGAATATCTTCTTCTTTTCTGCTATTGATTAGGGGTGTTAATGATTCAATGGGGCATTTTTTGGAACTGTACCAATAGTACCGGCTTTTAGAAAACTAGTAATCAGAACCGAATCAAAACTAGTCAGTTAATTGGTTGACCGGTTCGATTCGTCGGTTTTTTAGTTTTTATAATATAATATCATAAATATGTATAAATATAAATAATATAAAAAATATAAAAATATATAATATATTATATTTTAAATAATAAATAAAATATTATAAATATATATATTTATATATAATGCATATTTATTAATTTATAGTATATAAAATATATATAAAATAATATACATATATATAATATATGGAAATACATGTATACCGGTCGGTATACATATATAGATTTCTCTAGGGGAAATCTATATATAAATGCTGGAAAGACATGTTATCAGAATAGCTTTGACCAATCAAAGCTCCACTGTGAATACCGGTCGGTATACATATATAGATGCTGGAGAGACATGTTATCAGAATAGCTTTGACCAATCAAAGCTCCACTCAATTTTGACGAATAACACCTGTTCTGGTATTATCTTTCTGATATCATAGTCGAACCCTTTCTAAAGATGCTCTACTTCAAGAGCTATCCCACGTTGTGTAGCCCAATCGTTTAGCAAAATAAAAGAAAACAATGTACACACAAAAAAAAAAAAATAGGGATTTATAGGAGGCCCACCTGAGAGTATTACATGGATAAAAATAAATATAACTGGGCAATCACAACTTCGCACATCACTGTATATTAAAAATGAAGAAGGATGTATCTTAAAGCTCAAAAAAGAATAATCTACAACACAGATGGTTATAAGTTCATTTAATCATGCGTTCAGCCTAGGTAACCTTTTGGTTGGCCATCACTCAACAGTAAATCCTGAGTCCTGGCTATCTGTCTGTGATATAGAGTCGAAAAATGATGCTCACGAACCCTACACAAGTTCAAAAACAAACAAGAATAACATTAATAGAATATTAATAAAGTGAACAAAACATCAACGCAACAGAATATACACAGTATGGGAAATTTCCATACAAAGTAGTACTCAAGTAGATTAATAAGGCAGCATAAAGAAATCTATTATTAGTCATAGAAAATTAAAAAGGATCAAACATCAAAACGTGCAAAATATTTTCAATTGTTCATATATCTGTGCTAAACAGCTTGAAATCCAACAAAATTTGGTCACCACCTCCGACCTAATATTCTAAAGCTTCATGGAAGTTTTCATTAAGAAAAATCCATCACTAGACTAGTTCCTTAAATTATTCCCTTTTAGTTCACATCCCAAGAGAGAGTTTAAAGTTAGCTGATTTCCAACCCACAAACTTCCTAAATTAAGGTGAAGCCCAAAAACAAAGGAAGAAGAAAAGATAGGAGGAGAAAGGAGAAGAAGGGAGAAGAAGAGAAGAAAAAGAAATGTTACAAAGGTGTGCCTCGAGTTATTACTGTTCACTCTAGAGACTACAAGTTTATAATGTTACTGAAAGTACAAGTTTGTCTTTACTTGGGCACCCAAATACAAAAACGAAATTAAAAAACCCAAAAAAGCCCTTGGCCCCTTTCATCATATTGCATATTCTCAACACTCCCCCTCGCCAACCATAGATATCTATCATGCCCAACTTGCTTAGGTTACTATCAAACTTTGGCTTGTGAACTCCTTTAGTAAAGCAATCAACAAGTTGATCATCAGATCTTACAAAAGGGCAAGCAAATTTCTCCACTATTAATTTTTTCTCTGATGAAATGCCTATCCACTTTAATATGTTTTGTATGATCATGTTGAATAAGATTATGAGCAATGTTTTTAGCTGTTTGATTGTCATAGTAAAGTCTCATAGGATTTTCTGTTGGAATTCTCATTTTTGTTAACAGGATCTTCAACCACAGCAACTCTGACGACCCAATGAGCCATTGCCCTATATTATGCCTTTGCACTAGAGCGAGCAACAACCAATTGCTTCTTACTCCTCAAACATATCACATTGCCCCTAATGGTGCGCAATCCGGCCGGTACTAGCTGTCAATGGCCTTGCCTCTGACTGGAACAACGGGGAGCCTGAAACGGAGAAGATGAGGGAACTCCGGGGGGAACCCGATGAGATTGCTTCGAAGCTCAAGTTAGTATTCTCTCAAAGGCAAGATAAAACCAGATGGAGCAAAGTTTGCATACCTTGTTGTTGGGGGTAGGGGGCCTCTTATAACCACTTCGCGCACTCACTCCGAGGCTTCTGTCAAGTTGGGTATGATTACTTCTGTGTTTCTACCAGTTCTGATGTCATCCCTTCTGTTGGGACAGAACCGCCACTGCTCCTTGTCGGAGCCGTCTCTATACCTGAAGATGGGGGTGGCAGGTGGCGGTGGCAGGTGGCCGTTTGAAGTGCAGCTGTCAAGCGTCAGATCCCAAGTCAGTCAGGTGCGCCGCACCTGGATATGAACTTCCTCGGTGTCAGGCATGGTATGGTTGTTCAGTTTGGCGTCCTGGAGGCGAAGTGTTGGAGGGGTGAGCGAGGTGGTCTTGAGTTCGGAGGTATGTCCCGAACTGCCATAGGGCAGGCCAGTTCGGAGAGGTGTGTCCCGAACTGCCATAAGGTAGGCTAGTTCGGAGGAGTGTCCCGAACTGCCATAGGGCAGGCCAGTTCGGGTTACTGTCCTTTGAGTTTGGCTTGGGGCCTAAGGAAGAGTTCGGGCTCCTAGTAGGGAGTTCGGACCACTTGTTCCTCCCTTTGGTTCTCTCGCCTTAGGCGCGTTGTTGTGCCGAGTTGTTGCTTTTGCCACGTGTTGCGTAATTACGAGGTCGGGCCAAATCTTCCTTCATCAATTGCCCCCCACTCCTCGAGCTAAGGGTCTTGCCCTGGCGCGGGGAGTTCGCGAGGTGGTAGGTGGATTTGTCCCATACTTCGAATCTTGATAGCACGAGGTGCGTTGGTTTTCTCGAGCGCCCTAAAGGCGGGAGATGCGCCTACCTGCTTTACAAATGCTGATAGACGTGGTGGCGCGCGCTTATTTCAAATTTCAAAAAAGCGCACTGCTGGGAGACGTGACAGCGGGTCTTTTCGATTTTGAAAAAACGTGTCGCTGCCATTTGAAAGGCAAGGAGACGTGCGCTAGACGTTCTGTTAGTTTCAGAAAGACGTGCGCAGCGTTTTGTCAGTTTCAGAAGGACGTGCGCCAGTGTTTCGTCAGTTTCAGAAAGACATGCGCCAATCACGTCTCGGTCTCAGGGGACGTGCGGTCAACGCGAATGCGGGTCACCGGATTGGCTTTGATCTGTACTGTTGGTTCTCGGTTACTGTGGGTATAAATAGTAGGGGACCCCAGTCGCTTTGTCACTTCTGCATTTTGCTTCTTGAGCTCGCGTCCAGGCTTTTTAGTTCGCCTTCAATGTTTTTTGCTTGATCCTGTTTCCGGAGTCTGTTCAAACCTTTTTTCGGGTGAGTACTTTCTTGGAATCCACCCTTTCTCCTTGATGTCTAGCTTGGATAGCTCAAGCGGTTCTTCAAGTGGGTCTGATGCAGGTTCTACGAACCGAGTTGCATCCCCTGATGGCCTTAGCGAACCTGAGGTAGAACTTGAGGACGAGTTTGAACCCATAGGCCGAGCTGCTTTGGGCAGTTTGGCATCTACCTCTCGTCGAGGTCGGATGCTGGACAGGTTTGGTCCTTCGACCATGACGCCCGAGGGGCTCCAATCCCTTATTACCTCTTACAATTTGCCTGGGGAGTACGCCTATTTCATTCCTTCGGGTAGCTTTCCTTGGGAACACGGTCCTGATGAGATCGTGATATTTCAGGAGCAGCTCACCGCGGGGCTGCAATTGCCTTTCCACCCCCTCTTTGTCGAGGTCATAAACCACTTCGGCGTTACCGTCAGCCAGCTTCACCCGAACTCCATTCGAAACTTGGTGGGGACAATCTCCCTTTTTTGCGAACAGGGCTTTCCTTTAGACTTGGAAATATTCTCCTCTATTTTAATGCTCAAGAAACAAGCGAATCCTCTTCCCGGGAGTAGGCGGGCGTATTATCTGTCTCCTCGCCCGGGTTTTAAGCTCTTGCACAAACTTCCCAACAAGGTCCCGGCGTGGAAGCAGGACTACTTCGGGGTGCGAAGTGCACAAGGGTGGCATTTTCAGACCGGGTGGGGGATGGCTGCCCCTGACTCCGGTGTCGCTCTTGATAAAGAGACGGTGAAGGGCCTCCGGCAATGGGCACGGCTAGGGCTAAAATGCCATCAGTACCTGACGGAGGCCAAGCTCATTGCGGCCATACTGAGTTCGGGTAGGTTCATTTCTCAGATGTTCTGTTTTCGCTTTGTTCTTTCGTTTTTTCTGATGCCGAACTCTTTTTTGCAGGTGTGATGGACTTAGAGAGGACTCACAGTGGGCACCTGTTCCAAGGCATGAAGAGGAGGAAGCGGGTCGCCAAGCGAACTCGTGCCGAGCTGCCCCAGGATGCGGAGCCTCATGTACTAGACTACACGTCGGAGGATCCGCCCAGGGAGCCCGAGGTGGCTCCTTTAATGCAAGAAGCGGCAGGGGCCCCTTATGCCGAGACTACTCACACGGGTGCCCCCGCCTACTCTAGTGCTCCCGCTTACTCTAGGTCTGCTCATACGCAAGTTGGGCCCTCAAGCACGAGAGCTCAAGGGGAATTTAGGAGCGTGCTGTCGCTGAACTATGCTCTTCAGAAGAGTAGGGAGGCCACCTTCCCCGAGGAGATCGCAGCGCGGACCGATCTTCCCTTGAACCAGATCGCCTGTTGTGCCGCTACTCATGTTATGGTGGTGAGTCAAATTTCTTGTCGGGCTTCTTTGTTTTTATCCCTCTTGCTGTCGTTCTCTTAATCACTTGTTCCTTTTGGTAGGTGAATTCTTCTATTCATGCCTTAGCGGCCCAGGTGGAGAGGAGCTCGAGGCAGGCGCGAGCTGCCGAAGAGGCTTTCCGTGCCGCTGAGGCAACTACCCGAGCTGCTGAGACGACTGCTCATGCTGCTGAGGAGGCTGCTCGCGCTGCTATGGCTAGGCAGGCGAGGTCTCAGAGGGATGTCGAGGCCATGGAGGTGGTTGTGAAGCATATGGCGGACCTGAGGCTGGACCTGCAGCATCAGGTCGAATACCTTCAAGATGACATAATGTAGAAAACGCAGATCTTTTCCCAAGGCATCGAAGATGCTAAGAAGAAGGCCGTTGATGAATACATCGCCTCGCACGCTTTGATGACCTGATGGTGGACTCGTACAGGAGGGGATTTAAACTGAGCCGGTGGATGATCTGGAACACATACCCCGAGCTCGATATCAGTGCCATAGCCACTTCGCGCATAACTCAGGAGATGGCCAACGCTGCTGATGGTGAGCCGGATTCCGAGGGCAAGGCAAGACCTTCAGGTGTCGTTGAAGTGCCTTCTGATAATGAAGAAGTAGCTCTGGGCTTGTGAAAATGCAAATTTTGTTTTTTTATATATCAAATGTACTCTTCCTCATCTTGTAATGAATGGACATTTCTTTTGGTTAAGTGTTGATTGTTCTCTCCCGAACCGACCGTATTTGTCGAACTGACCATATGCCCAATCTGTTTCTTGCCCGAGTTACTGCACTCGCACGACCTGTTTCGATGTTTAATACTTCGCTTCGCCCGTCTCTTTGCCTATCCACTTCGCTTGGTGGTCTATAGGTAGTATTGCCTTAAGTTGACGATGTTCCATGCTCGAGGTACTTGTTTGCCTTCTAAGGTTTCGAGCTCGTATGCCCCTTCGAGCGCTCTCTTTACTCTATAAGGCCCTTCCCAATTTGGTCCAAGTTTGCCCACGAGAGGTTCGGGCACCATAATCTTACGGAGAACCAGATCACCGACTCGGAAGCTTCGCTTCTTTACTCTGGCGTTGTAGTACCAAGCTACTTGCTGCTGGTAGGCCGCTGTCCGGATGTGCACGAGGTCTCTTACCTCGTCCAATACGTCGAGGTTGGTACGTAACTCGTCTCCATTTGTCTAATCGTCATATGCTTCTAGTCGTAGTGTGGGTATTTCGATTTCCGCTGGGATTACCGCTTCAGTGCCATAGGTGAGGTTAAAGGGGGTCTCTCCCGTGGCAGTTTTTTCTGTAGTTCAATAAGCCCATAGAACACTTGGTAGCTCGTCCGCCCACAACCCTTTAGCTCGGCCTAGTCGTGCTTTCAGTCCGTGGAGGATGGCTCTGTTCATTACTTCTGTCTGACCATTTACCTACAGGTGTGCGATCGATGTGAAGTTCTAACGAATTCCCATATTTTGGCACCATTCTTGGAACTTGATATCCTTTAACTGTTTGCCGTTGTCGGAGATCAGTTCCCGAGGTAGCCCGAAGCGACATACTATGTTCTTCCAAAAGAAGTTCTATATGTTTCAGGTTGTAACTGTTGCTAGAGGTTCAGCTTCTATCCATTTTGTGAAGTAATCTACTGCCACCACCAGAAACTTTCTCCCACCTGTTGCTGGCGGGAATGACCCCAAGAGGTCGATGCCCCATTGCGCAAAGGGCCATGGGCTGGTGAGGTATTTGAGGTTGGAAGCAGGCTGATGGTGGATATTGGCATGCTTCTGACACTTGTCGCATTTTCTGACGAGCTCGACGGCTTCTGCCTTCATCGTTGGCCAGTAGTATCCTTGTCGAAGTGCCTTTTGGGTGAGTGCTCTGCCCCCCAGGTGCCCCCCGCAGAGTCCATGAGTGTCGCGGAGTACGAGCTCAGCTTCGGCAGGTTGCAAGCAACGCAGGTAGGGGAGCATGTAGGACCGTCGGTACAACCGTTCGTCTATTATGACGTATTTGGCTGCCTGGCGCTGCACCCTCTTGGCTGCATTGCGATCCATAGGGAGGGTTCCATCTAGCAAGAAGCTCGCGAGTGGGTCGATCCAGCTCGGCTCTGCTTCAAGGATGGGAGCGACCTCCTCTGCCCCACCGAGAATGCTAGGCCGAGGTAAGTCCTCTATGTACACGGTTCTCATAGTGTTGTGACTCGTGCTGGCTAACCGGGACAAGGCATCAGCCTCAGTGTTCTCTGACCTCGGGATTTGCCTGATGAAGTGTGAATGGAGGTTGAACAGAGCCTCTTTTACTTTCGCCAAGTATGCGATCATAGAGAGATTGCGTGCTTCGTACTCGCCCGTAACCTGGTTGACCACAAGCTGGGAATCACTGTAGATGATTATGTGCTTTGCTCTTACCTTTTGCGCTAGGTTCAGCCCGGCTATCAGTGCCTCGTACTCTGCCTCGTTGTTGGATGCCGCAAACTCAAAGCGTAGTGCGTATTCCAATTTTGTGCCACCCGGGCCACATAGTATTATTCCAGCCCCGTTGCCCTATTGGTTTGAGAAGCCATCTACGTGAAGGATCCAAGGCTCCTCATCCCAGTTCGCGTTTGGCCTAACCAGGAGAGATGCCACACTAGCTGCTACTTCACGGGGTTCAGACTCTATTGGCTTGGGAGCTCCGGGTTCACCCGAATTGGGAATCTCCGGCTCAACCGGCCCAGGGGCTTCGAGGCTGAATGTGCACTCGACGATAAAATCTACTAAGGCTTGGGCCTTAATGGCAGTCCGTGACTTGTACTGGAGGTCGTACTCGCTGAGCTCGATGGTCCACTTTGTTAGCCGACCGGAAACCTCGGGCTTGAGTAAGACTTGTCTCAGAGGTTTGTCAGTCAAGACGACGACGGTGTGAGCCTGGAAATATGGGCGAAGTTTCCGAGCTACAATTACCAGTGCGTATACTAGCTTTTCTATCTACGGGTATCTCGCCTCTGCTCCCTGCAGAATTTTACTAACATAATAGACGGGCCGCTGGACCCGATCTACTTTTATTAGTACCGAACTGACCACCTCGTCGTTCGCCGAGAGGTACAGTTCTAAGACCTCGCCCTCCTCGGGCCTGGCTAAGGTTGGCACAATGGCGAGGTAGCTCTTCAGCTCGTCAAACGCGAGCTAGCAGTCTTGGGTCCATTCGAACCATTTGCCTTTGATTGCCTTAAAGAAAGGCAGACAGCGGTCTGTCGATTTAGACATGAAGCGGCCTAGAACGGCTATGCGGTCGTTTAGCCTCTGAACCTCTTTTACTTTTCGGGGTGATCTAATATCTAGGATGGCATTTATTTTGTCTGGGTTGGCCTCAATATTGACAATGTACCCTAGAAACTTACCCGAGGTGACACCGAAGACACATTTGTTGGGGTTCAATTTCATGCTAAATTGTCGTAGAATTTGGAAGACAGAATCTAAGTCTTATATTAATTCCTGTGAGAATTGCGTTTTGACGACCATGTCGTCTACATAACATTCTATTTTCGTGCCAATTAAGGGTCGAAAAAGCTTATTTACAAGTCTTTGGAAAGTCCCCCCAGCATTCTTTAGTCCGAAGGGCATGACCTTATAACAGTACAGGCCGAACTCGGTTATGAAGCTGGTTTTTTCCTCATTGGACTGGTCCATCTTGATTTGGTTGTAGCCTGAGTAGGCGTCCAAGAAGCTTAACAGCTCATGTCCCGAGGTCGCGTCCACTAGGCGGTCAATTCGGGGGAGGGGGAAGCAGTCTTTTGGGCAAGCTCGGTTCAGGTCGGTGTAGTCGGCACACATGCACCACTTGCCGTTTGCTTTTTTCACCAGCATTGGGTTGGCCACCCAGCTCGGGTAATGAACTTCCCTTATGAAGTCTGCTGCGAGGAGCTTTTCGACCTCCTCGTCGATCGCCCTCTAGCGCTCCTGGGCTAAGTTGCGTTTCTTCTATTTAACGGGTCTGACTACAGGGTCAGTGTTAAGTTTGTGAGTTATAAGGCCAGGGTCAATACCGGGCATATCTGCCGTGGACCATGCAAAAATATCTAAATTTTGAAGTAAGAAACTCACCAGTTCGGTTCGTAAAGGCTCTTTGACGGAAGCACCGATCTGTAGCGTTCGAGCCGGATCTGTAGCCGAGGTCGGGATCGCGACCGTTTCCTCTGTGGGCGAAGATCGTTCCTCGCCCTACTCTGTAGGCCGCTCCAGTTCGAGGTCGTCGGCTACCTTGGTTTTTCCCTTCATGGCGGCAACATAACACTTGCGGGACTCAAGCTGGTCGCCCTGCGCTACCCCCACACCGAAATCCATGGGGAACTTCATTGCCAGATAGTAGGTAGAGACCACTGCCCGCAGAATATGTGTAATTGACCACCCCATTATGGCATTGTATGGGGAGGGGGTCGCGACCACAAGGAAATCGTGGTTGAGTCTGACCGTGCAAGGCCATGTGCCGACTTCCACAAGTACTGTTATCTTCCTGAGGGGCCTGACTTCCTCTCCGCTGAAGCCCACCAGAGGAGTGTTTGCGAACTCGCTTCTCTGCAACTGTAGCTGGTCAAACGCCGACATGAAGAGGATGTCCGCCGAACTACCTGAGTCCACAAGTACGTACCGGACTTCGAAGTCGCTGATCATTAGTTTTATGACGAGCGCGTCATCATGGGGATAGTGGACACCTCGCACGTCGTCTTCCGTGAAAAAGATCGGTTCTTCTGTCTTCGGCCTCTTTGGAGGGTTCTGTTCTTCTCGAGCTGCCTCGCGAACTGACGTTCGTGCTGCTGCCGAAATGCACCCTGCTACCACCGAACCTCCCACTATCACATGGATGGTTCCCCGAACTGGCCTTTCTTCTAGTGGCGGTCGCTGTAAGGCTTTGGCCGGTCTGCTGCTGGATTCGGGGGCATCCTTTCCATGCTCCCATTGCCGACCTACCTTATTATTATTATCATTATGTTGTACAAAATTTCTCAAGTATCCGCAACGGACGAGTCCCTCTATCTCGTCCCGGAGATTATTACACTATTCGGTACTATGACCGTGATCTCTATGAAAACTACGATATATATTTTTATTTATCTCGTTTGGATTACTCTTTAGGCGAGGTGGCTACTTTACGTATGGGGCGTCCTTGATCGTCATCAAGATCTCGGTCCACCTTGTGTTTAATGGCGTGTAATCCGTCCAAACTGCTAAGGGAGCTTGGGACGGCTGGCTTGGCTTCGACTCTCGGGCCTGGTTTCTTCTGTCGCCTAGGTTGGAGGGCTCACCTTCTCTTTTTCTTTTCTCGACTCCGCCTTCGGTTCTTTGGTTGATTTCTTCCTCTGTTCTCATGAACTTGTCCGCGAGCTTGAGGAAATCGGCCATGGTCGCGGGCTGGCTAGCCACCATGTGCCATTGAACCGCTTGATGTAGCCCCGGATGGATTCTCCTTCCCTCTGGACTACCCGAAGATGCTTTCCTCGGTTCTGGGGCACCGCTTGCTAGTAACGAAGTGTGCAGTGAAGATCTACACAAACTGGGCCCAACTTCTTATTAACCCAGGGGCTAGGTTCCGGTACCAGGTGCGGGCCACCCCCTGAAGGTGGTGGTGAAGGCCACACACATGCATGATTCACTGGCCCTAGCGAGGTGCATTTGGGACTGGAAAGCATCGACATGGTCGTTGGGGTCAAAAGACCCATCATACTTGTCCAAAGGTGGGAGCTTGAAGTCTCTGGGCATGGGGACTACCAGGAGTTCTGATGCGAGGGGGGAAGGAACTGAGAGAATTGGGGCGACTTTTACCTCATCCGAGCTTGTCTCTTCCTTTCCTCTGAGCTCGGGCAGGACACGGGTGGCAGTTCGGCGACTTCGTCGGCGCTTTCGTTGAGCGGGCCTGATACTGGCGCTGTTGGCCTCTGTGTTGCCGAGCTCGATGGGCCTGGAATGTTGGTTTGCTGCTAGGGCGCTAAACCGGTTCTCCATGAACGAGAACTCAGGCTTGGAGCGCCGAGGTGCTGACTTTGTGGGTGAGGTTCCCGACCCACCTGCGAGCTGCGAGGCGGGGGTAATTTTTCTTTCCTTTCGACCTGGGGATGAGGCTTGGTTATTAGGGGGGTTCTGGAGTTGGGATGCTTCTCCTCGGTGGGGGCGTCCACCTTGAGGGGAGGCCTTAACCGGCTCCGAAACATGGTGCCGAGGTGGAAGCAGTGACTAGTTCAGGGGTAGCTGAGGGAACTATTGCTGATAATGGTGTTGGGAGAGGTGGTGTAGTACCTACTGCTGTTGGAGTTGATGCTGCTGGAATTGTTGCATTTGGGCTTGCATTGCCCGCATGCATTGCATTAAGTCGCCCAGCTGGTTCTGGCGGGTCACCAGTGGGACAACAGGTGGTTCAACGAATGTTGCTTCGATAGGGAGTGGAAGAGGGGCGTTCAAGGCAGGAAGGTTCAGGGGCGCCACTGCTTGTGGCACATTCAAGCTGGGGGTCCCATCCACTGAAAGAGGGATGGTGAACTGCCCGATGCACACCACGGGAACTTGGAGTTGCTCCCCGGTGGTGTTCGCTTCTGTGCCACGTTCGGCATTGTTGGAAGAAGCCATGGGTGTTGGAGTTTTTTGGAAGAAGAGGAGGTAAGAGAGTTTTAGAGGGAGACTTTTAGAAGCGTTTCCCACAGACAACGCCAATTGATGGTGCGCAATCTGGCCGGTCCTAGCTGTCAACGACCTTGCCTTTGACTAGAGCAACGGGGAGCCTGAAACGGAGAAAATGAGGGAACGCCGGGGGGAACCCGGTGAGATTGCTCCGAAGCTCAAGTTAGTATTCTCTCAAAGGCAAGATAAAACCAGATGGCGCAAAGTTTGCATACCTTGTTGGGGGTAGGGGGCCTCTTATAACCACTTCGCGCACTCACTCCAAGGCTTCTATTAGGTCAGGTATGATTACTTCTGTTTTTCTGCCAGTTCAGGTGTCATTCCTTCTGCTGGGATAAAACCGTCACTGCTCCTTGTCGAAGCCGTCTCTGTACCTGGAGATGGCGGTGGCAGGTGGTCGTTTGAAGTGCGACTGTCAAGCGTCAGATCCCAAGTTAGTCAGGTGCGCCGCCCCTGGATACGAACTTCCTTGGTGTCAGGCATGGTATGGTTGTTCAGTTTGGCGTCCTGGAGGCGAAGTGCTGGAGGGGTGAGCGAAGTGGTCTTGAGTTCAGAGGTGTGTCCCGAACTGCCATAGGGCAGGCCAGTTCGGAGAGGTGTGTCCCGAACTACCATAAGGTAGGCTAGTTCGGAGGAGTGTCCCGAACTGCCATAGGACAGGCCAGTTCGGGTTACTGTCCTTTGAGTTTGGCTCGGGGCCTAAGGGAGAGTTCAGGCTCCTAGTAGGGAGTTCGGACTGCTGGTAAGGAGTTCGGACCGTTGGTTCCTCCCTTTGGTTCTCTCGCCTTAGGCGCGCTGTTGTGCCGAGCTGTTGCTTTTGCCACGTGTTGCATAATTACGAGGTCATGCCAAATCTTCCTTCATCAGCCCCCAACTAAGGCACAACAACCAAAAGTAGATCTTTTGTTGTCCATTAACCCTGCCCAATCTGCATTTGTGTAGGCCTCAATCTTCAAATACCCATGGTTGAAGTATAACATTCCTTTGCCAGGACAACCCTTCAGATAAGCAAGAATTCTATTGACAGCTTGCATGTGAGAGGTTTTGGGCTCATGCATATACTCACTAACCACATTGATTGCATAGGATATATCTAGCCTTGTCAAACATAGATAGAGAAGACGGCCAACCAATCTTTGATGGACCTCTCTATCTGGAAGAACATCTCCATTTGTGGCATTCAACTTGTGGTTAGGGTCAATTGGGGTTCCAACTGGTTTACACCCCAATTTTCCAACATCTTGGAGCAAGTCAAGAATATATTTTCTTTGAGATATGAAAATACCCTTCTTTGGTCTTGCTACTTCAATTTCCAAAAAGGTATTTAAGATCATCACCAAGGTCCTTGATTTCAAACTCAAAGGCAAGAAAAGATTTCAACTGAAAGATTCCAAAGATGCCATCTCTAGTCAAAACAATATCATCTACATAAACTATCAGCATAGTTTATGTATGAACAAAGTATGGTCACCCTGAGATTGAGAGATCCAACTGTCAAGATTGCTCTTCTGAGTCTATCAAACCAAGCTCTAGGAAATTGTTTGAGTCCATACATGGACTTCTTTAAGCAACAAACCTTTCCCTCAATATTAGGATGGCTCACTCTTGGTAGCAGTTCCATAAAAACTTCCTCCTGTAGGTCTCCATTAAGAAAGACATTTTTTCACATCCATTTAATATAAAGGCACTAAGAGAAGTGTGCTGCAAGAGACAAAATCACACAGATAGAACTCATTTTAGCCATTAGATCAAATGTTCCTAATAATCAATGCCATAAGCCTGAGTATACCCTTTGGCTACCAATCGTATCGTGCCTTATATATTTCAATAGAGCCATGAACCTTGTGTTTGACTGTATACACTTACTTACATCCAACTGTAGATTTATTCATGGGAAGAGAAACAAGCTCCTAAGTTTGGTTCTTTATGAGGGCATCCATCTCTAGGTTCATAACTTCTTTCCAATGAGGTGATTGCATTGCTTCTATAACACTATGAGGAATAGAAACAAAGAGATAAATAAGATATAGGCACAATAAAAGGGTGCGATGCTAATAGGAAACATAATTGGTAATAGGATAGTTGGTGCACTTTCTCTTTCCCTTGTGGATGGCAATGGGAAGATCATGGTCAGGACCGGTGATAGGAGCATCAGTAGGTTCAAGAGAAGTAGGATCAAGGTTATTGGAGTTTGAGTGTTCAGATTGTGATGGACATTTAGCATTAGGAGCCACCTTTTTCTGCCGCCTAATAAAAAACTGTTGTCAAGACCAAGGACAATACACAAGAGGGGGAGGAGGTGAAGGAATGGTAGTAGAAGATGGATTGGAAGTAAAAGATGAGTCCGGAATAGGAAGACAAAAGGGAGTCCAATCTTCACTGACATTCTCCCCTTAAAGAAAAGGACAAGATGATTGGAAAAATGTGGAGGACTCGATGAATGTAACATCCTTAGAAACATATCTCCTTCTAGATTGAGGATCAAAGCAATGATACATTTTTGGATTGGAGAATAACCAAGGAAAACACATATGAAAGACTTATGGTCAAATTTGTGTCTAGAGGGACTCATATCATGAGCAAAGCAAAGGCAACCAAAGACTCTAAAAGGGAGACTGAAAGGTGACTCGTCGAGAAAAAGAAGTTGATGAGGAAATTGAAGTTTGAAGCTCCTTGATGGAAGTCGATTAATGAGGTACATAGCCATCTCAATAGCATCTCCCCAAAAACGAGTGGGAACACGAGTCTGAAACAACCCTCTAGCAACTTCAACAATATGTATATTCTTTCTGTCCGCAATTCCATTTTGTTGTGGAGTACAAGTGCATGAACTCTAGTGGATGTCTCCCTTTTCTTCAAGAAATATTTCTAATTGGTTTTCAAAGTATTGTTTTGCATTATCAAATCTTATTATTTTAATTCTCTCTTCAAGCTGTGTTTCCACCATATTCATGAAATCCTGACAATTTTAAGAACCTCATCCTGACTTCGCATCAAGTAGAGCCAAGTGTATCGAGAATAGTCATCAATGAAAAGAATGAAATACTTAAAACCTCCCATACAAGAAATCGTATATGGGCCCCAGACATCAGTGTGGATCAAATGAAGGGCAACACTAATTCTTCTATTACTTGCAAAATATGTGGTTCTACATTGTTTTGACAAATCGCAAACTTCACAATTAGGATTCAAATTTAATACCGACTCAAATAACTTTGGAAACAAAAGTTTAATAGAACCAAAAAGTTTAACACAATTAAGACAAAGGACAAACTTCACCATCAACATCTATAACTTTACCTTTCCCAGTGGTCAATGTGTAGGAAGAAAAAGAGGAAGACATATCAATCATGTGGGTATTGAACCCAGAGACAACAATCCGTGGGTTATTAGTGGAGAGGCAAGCAAGTGCTAGACATATTGCAAAGAGTGCTTTTATTTTTATGTTTTGAATAAAAACAGTTTTGTTTTTATTGGACCCAGAGCCACTGACCCATCGCCAAAAACAGTTTTGTTTTGAATCAGTTTTAAACATATTGCAAAGAGTGCTTTTATTTTTATGTTAGACAAGTGCTAGACAAGACTTCCCCCTCCTTTCCTACTTTTTCACACCAAAATGGTGTGATCCTATTTCCCAAAAATTGAGAGCTGCAATCCCAACCTTTTCCCATCCCAGATCACATCTCATAAGCCAAACATAAGAAGGGAAGAATATTCAAGAATCTTCCCTTTTATCCCTTTCCTTCCCACAAATCAAACAGAGCCTAAGAAATTACAAACATCTTTTCTAGCACTCCCCAAGCTTCCAAAGTTCCAACTTATAATCCCCATCTCCACCATTGTGTGCTGATACAGGGAGAGTAGGGGAAGAGATATAAGAGAATGAAGATGATCAGAACAAGGAACAGGTTGCCTTTCAAATTGATAATATGGATTGAAAATAAGCCAAGAAGTACTACAAATTTGCCCTTTTCTTTTATAAGCTACCAACTAAGAAGCTCACGTTAAAGAAGCTTGCAGCTCAAGCAACAAACTAACAACAAAAGTTAACAAAACATTAAGCCACCCAAATGGCAAAAAAGATCCTAATAGAAGATAGAAATAATAAAAGACCACCTGACTACAATCTGCTTTAGTAACCCGAGAACAGTGCTGCTACGGTACTGCAAGCTGTATTTTCCTTCATGCAACCATGTGCTATCCCTTCCTATTCTTCCTATTCCCCCCCCCCCCCTTTCTTCCTCTCCTATTGCATTTACTATAATCAATGTCACATTTCAACCTTTCTATTTTCTACTTCACTCCTTTTTTTCCTTCTTTTCTTTTCCTGTTCTTTTTTCCTAGAGGCTAGAGTAGACCATCTCTTTAGAATCTAAAACCTCTAATCCCATTGAACCTGAAAACCTCCTAATATGGATATCTGATTGGGCCTCCCATTATCTCTCTTCATCTATCTGATCCCTCTCCTTTGAGTGGATAAGGATAGTAATGCTGCCCTCCTCCCCTTTCTGGAATTCCCTCCCCAATTCTGACTTGATCAATTCACTAAATGAGACCCTGAAGACTTACTGTCACCACTATGTTTTGTGCCTTAACTGGGGTAGATTGATGATAGATTTTTTTCAATCATGACCTACATTATGATCTACTATTGCTTATCAAAAAAACAAAGATTGTTCTTTTGTCTTACTTTTGGAATGAACAGGTGACTGAAGCTTTGGAAGTTTTCTCTTAATCTTGAGTGGTATGAATGCAACTTCATATAGGGAAGATTAAGGAACATCTAAGGTTGATACTAAGAGAAACCCTAAAGATATACAACTTGATATCTTTCCCCCTATAATCCCTCAAATTTCTATTGCTATGTGGAGGTGATTGATGTTTAATAGATCAGTTACAATGTTGGTTGAATGTCATCTTCAGTCAAGTATTTGACTTCTCTTCAAGTCTCATGCTTTCTACTGAGTTACTGTTAACATATATAAATATAAGAGACAGTAAATGGAGAAACAACTTAATATGTGCACCATTACAACCAAGAATATATGGTAAACATTGGCTTTAAGACTGTATCACATAGGCAACATATCCAGATAACAGCATTAAACCTGATACATCCAGTGGTGTCTCTTAAATAAATATGTATACATGCCGAAAGACAGCATTTTCAGGCACACAAGATAAGTTTCATTGCAGTGTAGCTGGAAGCCACAATTTCTTACTACTGATCAGTTCTGCCTCTTTGTATGTGCTCCATCAGCTACCTTTCCTTGACAAACTGGTTACTCAGGCTGACTAGTAATAGAACTCTGAATCTGTTCATTGAAATTACAAGATCAGGATTAGTAGAACGGGTGTGCAATTTAAATTAAATTAGAATCAAATGCATGAAAACATACTCTGGCATGAGATTCATGGGACAAGACATCATTAGAAACACTTGTAGATGGATCAGAAGGCCTGTGGAAAAGTAAGTGTGCTATAGACCGATCTATCGGATTTGTCTCAGTTTCCATATCCATAAATTGTGTGCACCTGCAGAAGGGCCAACTCAATTCAATACACTCAAGAGTATTGTTCTGAAAACAAGACAATATCTTAGCTAAACTGTCATTCTCAATTTGAAAAACTGGTTTCATTTTTTTTTTTTTTTTGAAGAATCAAGAAGAAAGAAAATTTATTAAAAGCAAAGATTACATCCTATCACATTGGTTGTCTAGATGACACACCAACAACATCTAGTACATACTTCAATTACATGTCCGGGATTTTAAACTGAGAATGCATCTACATTACAAGGCTGTAACACAAGTGAATTCCAAAAATTTTCCAATAAATCAACTTTGGAGATTTCTGAACTCCAAATTATCACAACCCCTCCTGACAATCCCAAAGCTTGTAGGTCCACCCATTCCGCACCCTCCTCTCCCCAAATATCCAGTTTCAATTTCAAGTCAAAACTTTCCAGTTTTGTTTCCTCCAACAATACCACATCTGTTTTGGTGTTTCTAATTAGATTTCTTACCATTTCCATTTTTTCCATCCCTCAAACCTCTCACATTCCAACTGAGAATCTTCATCCCTCTTCCCCTTCCCCCCTCCCCCACTGTCCTATTCCTCTTCACTCGTTCTCGTCCAAATTTTCCTCTTCTTATTAAAGCATTAAATTGCACCATACAATAAATTAAATTGCATCAAGTAAAGAAACATATTAAAGCATTAAATTGCATCATACATCTACTGAATACTTTTCCTTGTAAGGTTTTTCCTATTCAAATAGTAAAGTTTAGTGAAGAAAGCCTAATAAATTTTAGACTTCCATATGAAATCAATAAATTGCTACAAAGATCTTTCTCATGTTTACCCTTCAGCATCACACTTACCTTTATTCATGTAACTGACCCCATATATTTGGGACAAGGCTTAGATGATGATGATCAAAGCATATCTATTTTCCAGCTTTTCTTAAGAAGATTCCTAGTTACACACTGGGAATTGAGAGAGGATAGAAGGGAGGGACCATAGGGTGAAGTGGGAGGAGTTTAGAAAGCCTAAAGAGCAGGGAGGCCTGGGCATAAGGAACATACTACTTAGGAGTACTGTCCTACTTGGGAAGTGGCTGTGGGGATTCCCTTTGGAGAGGGATAGTTTGTGGCATAAGGTTATTGCAGCATATATGGTAATGGACATCTTTTTTTTTCTCAGAAAAGGTAAAGAATTTCATTAAAACAACTGAGAGAGATTACAGACTTGCCTAACAAGGCACTGAGCAAGACAGCAAAAAACTTTATACATCCCCCAAAACCACTATTTATAACTCATACAAAAAGTGACGTACTCAAAAGAAGCTGTAAGGACAACTGTTGAACAGCTGGCATGCAAAAGCTTCTGCTTTCTTGTCTCCTTTGTCCCCGTGGAATCCATTCGGCTAACTCTTCCCTCTTTCTTGAACTTCGTTAGATTAGATGCTGCTTGTGGAAATAGAGCCCTGTTTTGGGAGGATTTATGGTTGGGTAACTCTCCTCTAATTGAGCAGTTTCCTTTGTTGTACTCCCTCTCCCAGTATCAGAAAGAGCCCATAGTTCTGTTCATTCTCTTTTGGATTGAACTAGGTTTTTGGCTTAAAAAGGGATCTCAGGGATTGGGAATGTGACTCTTTCGCTACCTTGTTATCTTTGCTCAGCTCTGTTTTCTTGGACCCTGGTACAACATGTTGTGAGGCCTAGCATTGTAGGTTTGGACCTTCTTTTATTTATGTTATGTGATCCTTCTTTATGTTTCTTTCGCTCTTAAGGTTAATGGGCCTGGCCCCTCTATTGTACTAATATGTTTTTTCTGCCTACCAATCAGGGGCAGATATGTCTTTGTACTCTTATCTTAAAGCCCTACTATATATAATAAGATTAAGTTGTAAATCACATCTGCAATAATCTGAATTAAAAGAAAAGAAACAGGAGAAAATAAGGAGATTGAAGAGAGAGAAGTGATGGAGGAAGAAGATGGAAGAAAAGGAAGAACAGAGACTAGTTCAAAACCTCTCTTCAGCTCCCAATGATCTCTTTTATTCTTTTGATGTAAAAAATATGGATAATTACATGAGTGCCCTTAGTAGGGCGTCCATCACTAAAGACAGCAGTAAGGCCCACTACCTACTAACACAAGTCGTAAACATAACTTAAAGAAAAACAAAGAAACTAAGACCCATTTGGTCCATTATCTCTACACTCCCCCTCAAGCTAAGCATAGATATTGATCATGCCCAGCTTGCTTACACAATGTTGTAACTTTGCCTTGGGGACACCCGTGGCCAGAACATCTGCTAACTGTTGCCACCCATTTCTCTCAACCCTCTTCCTCTTCTTCTTTTCTCTTTTCTTCTCTAATCCAAAAACTAACCCAACAAATAGTGGAATTTGGACTGCTTCCTTTGATGGCTTCTTTTCTTGTGTTTTTTCTTCAATGCCTTAAACTTCACAATCCTCTGGAGGAGTAACTTACCCTAGGAAAGAAATTTGGAGTAGACCGGTCCCACCAAAAAATAAAGGCTTTCTGCTAGGAAGTTTCCCTTGGTAAGACTAACACCCGTGATGCACTACAAAGAAGACCCAATAAATGCCTTTCACCTCATGGATGCATTCTTTGCAAAGCAAGTGGTCTTCCATTTACTAATCCCTTGTCCTTTTGTGAATTGTGTTTGGAGGAATTTTTGCTCTCTTTTAGGTTGTAGGTGGGAACCTCCTCGAGATGTGACCAGCCTTTTCAGCCCTGGATTCATGAGATTACCAAAAAAGAGAGGAAGAATATTGTGGAGGGCAATAGAACAGCTATTGTATGGATTACTTGGAAAAAAGGACTGCACAGATATGCAAGGAGAAGTATAGCACAGAAGAAGATTTAATAAATGGTATAAAGCCAAAGGTATCACATTGGGCAAAAACAATGGAAGACTTTAAAGCTTTCTCGGTGGATGACATTCTCAGATCATGGGAAGTGGTGTCCAACCCACAACTGTGAAAGATAAGGGAATGAAACAGGTGAAAGTCAAAGGAGACTCAAATCTAGTTTTATCGTGGATGAGTTGCAACATTCCGGGTGCCTGGATGTATAGGCAAACTATTAGGGAGATAAGAAGCTTAACAATTGAAGTGGAAGCTACATTCAGATGGGTGAGGAGAATGGCAATCGGGTTGGCTGATGTCCTAGCAAAACAAGGGGTTTATAGTGATCAATTTTTCTGGGCAGAATTGAAATGGGTTGAAAACAAAAGAATGGGATGTGGATCAAGTCCTAGACCTGTATGTAATGTTTTAAAACTCTCTTAATGAAAGTAAATTTCCGTTGCTGATCAAAAACAAAATAAAATGAGACTTGGTAGCAGTATTCTGCAGCTGATGCTCCTCAACAACTAAGCCTAAATCACCTATATGCATAATTCATAATAGAAGTCATGGTAAAGAAGAACAAAACATTATGATAAGATTTTGAAATGAAATGAGTACACCTCTGAACTAGATAGTAAAAAGCAGAAAGTTATGTTTCGGTATCAGCATAGATGCTGTAAGTTAAGGAATGATGTAAATTGCAAATCCATAACTCCATCAAAGGGTTTCTAGAAAAATAGCACGCCATTAAAAGTTAAAAGGTCATAAGTGAGTTTGACCTTCAATTTCAGCCATCCAACCATAACCTTAGCATGTCAACTTAGAAGCCAACTAAGAGTCTCGTCCAAGTTGATACAACTCTCAAGCCTCGGGAATCAAGCCATGCTGTTGAATACTTTTGTGTAGGATTCTCAGCAGCCAAGTCACAACATTAGCTTAAATGACTCATGACTTGGGATGAGTCTTGCACAAGCTGTAAAGTGTGTTGTAAAAAGAAAAAAAGTAAATTTGATAAAACATAAAAGGTTGACTCTTGTTTTAGTGTTTAAGGAGTTGACCTTTAAGTTGAGATTTTGAAGTTTGTAAGGGCTGGCTACAAAGCTTGAGATACGAAGAACACGTGAATGTAAATCTTCAGGTATGTATTTGAATTTCAGGTCAACAAAAAAATGTTGACCTTAACCCAAGACTTGCCATTATATTCTCATGAATCTGATACCTGTTCAACTATTTCTATCTCATGCTAAGGCATTCCTCTAAAACAGAAAATTGCATCACTGTGTTAGTACCATGACAACTGAGCAAAGGTTAATCAAAGCTTTTCTCAAGAGCTACATGCCATGGTGGCGTCCAATTATGGTGCCAAGTAGTAGGAAAGGATTTTTCAAACATATTCTAGGCTATGGTTCACGGTGATGTTTCCACAAAATATCAACATTTTTGAGCCTCACAAGGGGCAAGACAAAAACATGGAATCAAGAAATTCTAAACACCCCTTGATATTCCCCAATATTCAAATTTTTTTGACATGGAGGGAAAGTTCTCCTTTTTCTTTTTTCTTTTTTCTTTTTTTTTTTTTAATCAGCAGGGAAAGTTCTCATTTGTTATGTATAAATATTTCAACTCTAGACAAAATATTGGAGAAACATCACTAGGTTTGATCAAAATCAATTGGGAATAGTTGTAAGACAGAGAAAATACACATGCCACATATTTGTATACAATAAGTAAAAGGTCTAGACCTTTGAATCAATATTCAATAGTTCTTCAGATATAAAGTTCTTTTAAAAATAATTAAATAATTAATTTAAGAAACATTTTTATTGGTACTTGTTAGAACTATTATTGACTGAACAAAGGAATAATTATTTACAAGCATGCCAAGCATCCTACAAATTTTAGGTCGGCATCAGCCACTTAACCCAGTCCATTTGTTGTTAGATTATAAAAATCATATAGTAATATAATAATCACAGTAATAGTTAATGTTTTACTATGGCGGTATGGCCACATAATTCAAGCCAAGATGGACATACTTTAAAGATGCCAAAGAAAAGGAATTGGGATATAAGAGTTATAATTAGTTCCAAGCATAGTCACATTTTATGGCTTTTTTTTTAGGAAAATGTAAGGTAGATTCATTCATTCATTCAAATCATATTATATTCATGTACACTAAGACACTATACAAAAAGTGCATGGCAATTACGACTCCCTTGCACAAAAACAAAGTGGCGGGATCAAAATAACCATGATAGGAAACATTACTGAATTGATCCATTGCTGCCAGTCAAATTTTAATAAACCAGATGTTCTCATTATTCCTATTTAAGAAATATAATATTTTATCACTTATTGCACATAATGGGTTGTTACTTTTTAAGTTTTTTAGTGTGTCATTATACCTCTTTTAACATTTTTGAAGTCACGAATTAATTCTATATTTTCTAATATTTTAATATTTTCCCAATTTCCCTAGACTTTCCAAATTTCTAAAAGAAAATTACGAAATTTCAGTATTCACACATGGTCAAATGCTTAAGAAGAATTTTAAACCATGATCTGGATGGATGCATGTAAAAAGCAGCACATGAGAGTAAAGAGTGATCCAGACCATGGGATGTTGAAATTTTGACAAGGAACATGGAGGTGATTAATACTATGAAAAGAAGAAAAACTAGCATATGTTTCATAACACTGATGAGGTTGATGACTATAAAGTTAGCTCTGATATATGGGATTTGGGAACTTCCAGTTATGACATGACACACAAGTTGAAACCCGCAAGATAAGGGTTTGGACGTACATGAGCTGATGGGCATGTTTTAATTCTAAAATATACATCTGGATGTGACTTAGAAAGTTTAAAATTTTCAGGTGGCTATATTCTTTAAAATTGGTAACATGCAGAATGCACAAATTGAGTAATTTCAGATTGGTTTCTTCATTCTGCATAATACCTGTGCATGTATTATGTATATGTCCATTTATACCTTTTTATCTATATGTATTCACTTATATTGAGTAATTTCAGAATGGTTTCTTCATTACATCAATAGAATAGTTTTTTTTTTTTTTTGAGAAAGGTATGGAAAGATTATATTAATAACAACAGGAAGAGTCATTCTAGACTATATAGAAGTATACCCCCATCCATATAATCAAGATGCTATGCATTAATCCAAATGAAAGACAAAAATCATTCACAATGACAAAAAAAATGGTAGTAAAAAAAGTCTGAATACACAGAATAGCACGATAATAATCAATCCAGATCAGCAAGAGATATGGTCAAACATTACACTTGGATGAGAAGATTCTAAAGTTGATACCGAATGTGATAAAAAAGAACAACAAGATCTCTTTTAATAATATCATCTATATCTAATGGGCAAAAAAATAAAAGATATACAGAGCATGCTGTGCAAGTGTGCTTGGGCATACTTATTTAATTCTTCAGTCTTCAACACTCCATTTTTATCAGCATCATCTTTGCAGCTACAATTTGAGTTTCCAAAATTATGTCTTTGTTCAGCGCTCCTAGCCAAGCGGTATAAACTATCTCTTATACACAGCTTTGTCCTGATATCCAACTGAATTTAAACAAGTTCAAATCAGTCAGTTCCAAGTAAATTTATGCCAATGTAAACTTACACAGTTAGTGTAAACATCACCAACACATGCATGGACATGCACGCACACACACACACACAGATAATGTTTATGGATAGTGAATATATATGACATACAATCATGCACAAGCTTCCCTGCCTTATAATTTTAATTGACCAGCCTCTAACCATATTTTTCCAATCACCATGATCACTCCTGGCCATAAAGGAATGCAGAACAAGTACTTGGGAGTTAGGAAAGGTAATATGCAGATACGCCCCATGTTTGCAACCTCTTCATAAGGAAAGTGTAAATTAAACAACATATTATCAGTATTCAACGGAGTCCTAACTAGGTTAATTCCTTCCAATTTTATTCACACCATGTATAGAACTGTTCCCATCATATAGCAGATAGTTGTATAGGGATCTACAGAAGTTTGAATCCTTTATGAGAGGTGGAAAATACTGAGCCAATCATGTCTAGCATGTGACACCCATATATACAGAGTTGATATGTTGTATTATGGTTGGTGCAGCATTACGAGTAGAACTGTTGAGAATTGGAACTCTGTCTACAGAGCCCATAGAACATTTTGGGGCCCCCTAACTTGAGACAAATCCTACATCCACAAGATTGGATCAACCATTAAAGCCCTCTGAAAGTCTGACCAGGAAAATCAGCTTCGTATGTATTTGAAAGGATACAATTTTACTGCTTACATTTGGTAGGAGAACAATTTTAAGTCTTCTAAAAAGACCCTAGAATAACATATAAATCAGATGATTAAATGTCATTTGATTCTGCTGATTTTTAGTGTAGGCACCTTCTACGGTGCAACAGTGCAACACATCTAGTTTTGGGGCTTCATATGCAAATGTCAGGCTGAAAAGCATGAGAATGTGGGTTCAAGTCTGAGAACGACCACTATGTGCAAAGACCCACCAGATATCAGTATATCCCTCCCAAGACCGACCAGATAACTGGAGCATCATCAGGTCACAGGTATTTTAGCTTTTTTTGCTTTCCCATGCATATAGAAAACCATTCATGGCCATGCACATATATGAGAACATAATCACATATCCATGAATGTAGGAAACCTTTATACCTGTTCCATGACATATTGAAGCTGTCGAAAACTAGTTGCATCTACAGATATTTCATGTGGCAATGCAGAGCTCATACAAGAACTTTGTTGTACAGTTGATGAATCTGCGTCTGGTGGATGTTCTTTACTTACTCCTTCAACTTCACTATCACATCCGACTTCATTTTGAATCTGATGCATGTATTTTGGGACATGAACTTGATCATTTAATGTGGCTTTTACTTGCTGCTGAAGAAGTTTTTCCATCTTTTCCTCTGATGTCATAGATGGACCCTTTGGTGAAGAATCAGTAGGCTGGACATGATCTGATGCATAAGAAGAAACCTTTGAAGACAGAGAAGGATAATTTTGGTTCTCTGATTTAATACTCGTTGTTGTTGGTGTGATGGCAACCTGAAGTGATTCACAGGAAAGATTATTGGACTCTGAATGCACATAAGAAATACGATCATGCAAATAACTCATATAATCAGGTCCCATATTTTGCTTTGATTGTAGAATGTCTGGAGAATGAGAAGTTTCTCTGGTTGAGGACACAGCAGATGGAGGTTTTACATTTTTAAATTGGTTCTGGTAATTTGAGTGCTTTCTTTGCAAAGTGATCTGTCACATGATAATATGTAAGTATGAAACAAGTGACCTTATTATAGAGTCTAAAATCATAATCTTTTGATAATTATCCAACATCAGATTGGATTAAATAGAAAAAGATCCTCCAATTTTAAAGCAATTTACAAGGTCATATCTGATGTAAAGCTAGTGCCATGACTAAGTGTCTCTATCAATTTATAACAGGCCAAAATTTTATGATTTCCATTGGTATAGTTTCCAGGCATCTGCATTTAAAGTTTCTGTTGATTAAAATGAAAAGTCTTTGTTTTTTAGTGCATGTGAATTGATTATTTAATGACAACTGATCGTGAGGACTGAGAAACACCTTTGGCAGGTAAGTCTTAGAATTTTGGTTTCAGGGGACAACTGAGAAATAGGAAGATCAAGATGTAATTGAATTTCTCAATCTCCTTGGAGGAGTCCTGTTCCTAATGAGCAGGACTGCCAAATCCCATATTTTTTTTTCTAAAAATTGGAAAATAGTATATTAGGGTTTTCTGATCGTGGCAAGCAACAGGGCTATGTTTGGTGATTGGGACTGATAGTGTTTGGTCCTTAGCATATATCTGTAGTTGCTGGAACTGGTTTTAAATTTTTTGGCGGAAGAATGAATTTTATCTAAATTTTTCATTTTCCTATTTTACTGCCCCTGTCAGCATGATTGTGAAGGGTTGTTTTTACGAATTATTTGAAACGAGTGTTCTTGGAGCCTTGTTTTCTAAATCAGAATTTGTTAGAAACTGATTGAAAATCGCTCAGGACTTTCTTAGAAAGGCGACAGATACATATTCCTATAAACTAATTTGGGAGAGCATTCTAACCTATAAATCATAGCCTTTGCATTAGTTAGATGTAAAAAAATGCTTTCCTCCATGGTGAATTAAAAGAAGAATGCATGATTCCTCCTCCTAGTATTGTGATACCTTCAAGGGAGGTTTATAGGTTGAAGAAGTCTATTTATGGGCTGAAACAATCTGCAAGAGCTTGATTTGACCGGTTTAGTACCACTATCAAGAAATTTGTGTACACTCAAAGCAGGAATACATACTTTGTTGGTTAACCTTGAGAATGGTTTGTCCTACTTTTAATATATACATTGATGACATAGTTGTTACTAGTGACCATTAGGTTGAGATTGAGAAACTGAAGACTTTTCTAGCCTCTAAATTTGCGATAAAAGATTTGGGAGATCTTAAATATTTCTTGGCCATTGAGGTGCCAAGGTCCAAGAGGGGAATATTTGTCTCAAAGGAAGAATATTCTTAATCTTCCAGAAGAAATAGGGAAATGGGTGCTAAGATGATAGATACACCTACCAACCCCAATGTTTTAAAAGCGCAAGGCGCAAAAAAGGTGCAGAGGCCAATTTGTGCCTCAGTCGCAAGGCGCAAGGTGAGCCGCACATCTTTTTAAAGCAAGGTGCAAAAATACAAAAAAAATCAAAAAAAAATGTCAAACAAAGAGAAACAAAAATTATTAAACATAATATTAATAAAAAATATAAGCTTAAATTTTAAAATAGATGTTATAAAAAACCCTTTATCTAAAATTAAAATAGATAAACATAACATGTAAAGCGTATTCAAATGAGAATTTAAAATAAAATCAAACATATAAAACATTTTCAAGCAAGTAAAACTCACAATCTCTTTTTTTCCTCAATTGCATTACTTTAAGTAGCTAATGTGATGTAAAACATATTACATTCCTGATTCTACGAGCCACCTTTGTGCCACGCCCCTCAAGGCAAGCCCAAGCAAGTCCATATTAGGGTCTTAAGTTCTTAGTTTTCACACAAAAAATAATGATTTTATAATTCTAATTGCTTTTTAAGAAGATATTTTATTAGGATGAATGAATGAGCAACATTAGCAAATAGAGGTTGGAGAACTTTTTGAAGCAAGGCACAAGGTGAGGCACACACCTATCACTCAAGTATAAAGACATGTTTCAAAAAGATTGATGGGAAGATGATCAATCATAAAAAATTAAAAAACAAAAAGATTGGTGGGAAGACTTCTTTACTTGTCCTTGACAAGACCAACTATTGCCTATGCAATTGGAATAATGTCAATATATGCATACTCCTCAGGTTCCCCATCTTGAAGCAGCTGAGATGATTCTCAAATATTTGAAGGCCTCTTGTGGAAGGGGACTCTTATTATATGATAATGGGCATCTACAGCTAGATGTGTACACTAATGCAAATAGGGCCAGGTCAATTGATGACGAAAGGTCTATTTAAGGATATTGCACCCTACTTGGAGGCAATTTGGTTACTTAGAGGAGCAAAAAGCAAAACGTGGTGACTCGATCTAGTGCAAAAGTAGAATCCGGTCCATGGCTAATGGAATATCAAATTATGGCTAAAAATAATTTTGAAGGAGCTTCATATTGAATCTAAGAATCCTATGAAATTATATTGTGATAATAAAGTAACCATTAACATAGCCCACCATCCTGTGCAACATGGTCAAACCAAGCATGAGAAAGCTGATAGCCATTTTGTTAAGGGAGAAGATTAACATGAATTCCAAATGTCAAGACTGTAACCAACTTGTTAAATTTTTTACAAAGAGCTCATTCGTTTCCTCTGGTGTTTAACATCTAAAACTATAATAATTACTTTAAGAGGTGCATTGGAGTTGGAGAACTTTTCTTGGTTCCAATATCTAAATGTAGAGAATGTTGTTCCAAAATCTGAATGTTATGTTTTGAAAAATAGTAATTGACTGCTTTAACCCTAGATATGAGAAAATTTCTTTATCTATTTAATAAAATAATTAACAATTAATTAATGAATATAAAAAGATTAAATTAATTAATTGATCAAAAAATAAATAATGTTTTAATAAATATATATAACTAGAACTTAATAAATAATTAATAAAAAATAAATAGATCAATGATGAATTATTAAATAATTAATAGTATCTAACAAATAATAATATTTATTAATTATTCATAAAAATGTTTATTTATTAAATAATTATTTAATTACACTACATTATTTATAATAGAAATTTGTAATAACTATTTATTAAGAATCAATTATGTAATAATATAATAAAATTAATTATTAAAATCAAATAATTAGAATTGGAAGGAGCACATATCTAGAAATTAAAATTAAATATTAATAAAATAATAATTATTAATAATCAATTATTTAAAATTAATTAAATATTTTAGCATTTAATAAATAGTTAAGTATTACTTAAAAAACAACACGAAGGTTGAACAATTTTTTGCCTCCAGGTTGTGGGTCAATGGTTCAACCATTTGGGTCAAACAAGCTAAACCTTTTATATACATACATACATGCATACATACATATATATATATAGAAAGTTTGATATCATCCGATACATTAAGGCTAAAGAAGAAGTGGCAACCAAACACCCCCTCTTTTTCTCTCTCTAAAAGTGGTACAATTCCACTTTAGAGTTAAGAGCTAAGAGGAAACAAACAGGCCCTAAGGGTTTAATAAAGAAGAAACTTAACTTTGACTAGATACGTGAGCATAATTGACATCTATGCTCCACTTGAGAGGGAGTGTAGGAATATTTAATTTTATTTGTTTCATGTAAAGAGGGGCATGATAATAGTTTCGTTCCTTTTAAACACACAAGTATAAATAAGAAAGGACGGATCGACTCAAAAGCACTTCCACTATTTCTCATTAGTTAGTTAGCCTATATACAAAGCAAAGGCAAAAGAGGCTTTGATTGATTTTATCCCATTAAGGTTTGCTCATTGCATAAGGACAAAAGATGGACTTGGGGGGGGGGGGGGACATTCAGAAATCATGATTCAAAGATGGTATTAATGCACTTTGGTCCCATAGAAGAGAAATTCTTATCAGGAAGAGCCGCCATCTGTTCTTGAAGGTTGTGCTTTTGTCTGAAACCTGCAAGGCTGTAGGAGGAAGGCAAGCCACAGGTGGTGGGTAATAGGGTAGATGAACAAAGAAAGGCCCCATGCCCCATAAGTTTTCATACAGTTCTCCAGGAGGCAAGATTTGTAGCTAATACTGGACACTTCAATCAGATGGACCAAAAGAATTATTAATATTTTGACGAACAAGCTAGAAAAGGAGAAAATAGGGTAGAGCTATATTCAATGTCTACCGATCCAGTGTTGGCAAAATGGCCATTTATGTACTCGGGTGTATCTCCTTATGGGAGAGTTAAGATGCTCTATTTATTGATATGCTTTCTTTTACAACTTGATAAAATTTCTTTGATCTGTTAGTTATCAAAAGAAAACAAAAACTAATAGAGATGGTTACAAAACTGTTAAGGAAATATGTCTCAAGAATTTTCCCATGTCAGTTTTGTAACATACCGTCACACCAGTTTCATTCTTAGCTTGGGTGGAAGATGAAATTTTAACCTCAATTCCTCCAATAATCTCATTCCCCTGCAAATGTAAAGCAATTCACCAACACCAGTTCTCTTTAAAGAGAAATGTAAGTGAAACAAAATGGTTAATCGTGTCAGATAAATAAATGATTATGACATTGAAGTGATTCAACCATGAGATAACATGTTATTTAATTTTTTTCTTACTGACCTCTCTCTTGGATAAGGTTTCCTCCCAATTCTCAGTGTCTGTGTCCAACCAATCAGTATAAGAGGAATCTTCCAAAGTAACAGCCTCTACAGCATCCATTGCCTGAGAACTTGTTCTACAAATATCGGAATTATCAGAATCAGTAACCAAAGGACTAACTGTGTCAGGTGAAATTTTCATATCAGGTTGCCGATGCTTTGATGTATTTCTCAGTTCACTTGACTCTGAACATGAAGATTTGAAGCCTGACTTCTTGAGAGGGTCTTCAGGGCCATCAATGGCACGAGAAGAGGATGAAAACCATGACATTTCATCATCATTACTAGCATTCCCTTGCCCGAATGTGGAATCACAGCTTCTGCATGTCAAAGTCAAGAATGGGAATAGGCACTACAAATCAGGATTTACTTTTTTTTCATCAGAAACCAAAAGAAGATTAATTTACAATGGGTATGGAACTAAACAAAACAAAACTGCAAAACATAATTCATGTAGCCAACCCCATATAGTTGGGATATGGCTTAGATGATGATGATGATGAACCAAAAGAAGATTAATTTATTAAACCTGCCAAAGAATGTGGAAGCAATGCATTGCACAAAGGTTTGAAATTACACAAAAATTCACATATGTAGGCTAGGCCCAAGAATGATCCACATTTATACATTTTTGTTAATGCTTTTATGCTTGAAGGGCATAATGTAATTTATTTGTTTGTATTTTGAAGCAGGGAGGGGTGTTTGGGGGTTAGAGCAAATTTATAGCTTTGATACTAGGCGAGCATGTTCCTAGTGATTGAAGTAATTCCAAGGTACATAAGAAATTTGAGTCCTGGAAAAACAAATATGTAAAAATATAAACCTGGTAAACATAAGTTTAGCTTGGAAAACAAAAGACAAGTTCTTTGAAGTTACCTAAACATACGAACAACATCCTCAAAATTGCCAATATCAGGCCATCCATAATACAAAAGGTCACCATTCTCCTTGTCCTCTTGCTCATTACTAAAAAATTCAAGGTCGCTCCCTGCTGAAGAAATATCATGAAGTGGGAAGTGGCACAAACTGTTGTCCATTCCAGAACTTCTACTATCAAGCATTGCGTCATCTGCAGAGAACTCGTTGCCAATTGAATCTACATTGCAATTATTGAAGCAACTATTGGGTATCTCAGTGTTATCAGAAGTTAAAGTTGCTACTTCTTTAATGGAGTCAGTATCACATGAAGCAGAAAACACACCATCAGGTGTGCAAGACCACGAACCCTTTTCCAACATCGAATGCTTTCCTTGCTTTAGAGTTGGAGATATTGTTTCCTGTTTTTCTAAAATACCATCATCGGCAATATATTTGCTTTTTGTGTTCTTTGTAAAAGTACATACTGTCTCAAGGCGTGGCTTCTTGTGGCGATCAATTTCAGGTGCACAATCACCCCAAACAATATCGTCAAGCTGTAAAACCAGTTAGAGGATTTAGATTATCAGAATTGTACATTCAACATAAAATTAGCATATCATAATGAAAGAATAAAAATAACTGAAGTACCAGAAATGAACATGAAACAAAAACAAATATTGATAAATCATGATAAAGGAAGAAAAACAAAGTAAATAAAATTAAAGATGGAAAGTTGAGGTCATATGCATGAAATCCTGAGGTCCACAAAGTTTAGGGTAGGAAGAGATCGCTCAGCTCTCATTAACTCCCGCTAGAGCTGATCAATTAAACTCCATATTTAATATTTTTCACCCTCTAACCTCCTTATCTTCATTGTTATCCAAAACATCCTCAATCATCTCAGATGGATCATATTGAGACAATTCATTTTCTTCTTCAATCACACATAGGGATCAACACAAAATTAGCTTTGTCAAAATCCATCCACAGTTTGAATTGGCACAATCACCACAGTCAAAACTCCTACTCCTCAGGATGTATAACCAGTCACAATTTTTTTTTCACAATAAAATATTTATTAAAACAAAAAAGAATGTACAAGAAAGGTGACAAGAAGTCACCCAAGAGAAGAGGAAATATACTTTCACCCACTACATGCTAAAACTCTAAATCCAAGACATCACACCCAAATCTGAAAAGAAACAAACAACCCAATTGACCCTAACAAACCTGAACGCATTAAGATTCTGCCCTCCCATCCCTACCAACATCACAAAGCTTCAAAAACCTACATCAAGCCCCCCAATGCCAAACAACAAAGAGACTAAAATTCCAACTTAAACCTCACAATCTTGCTCAATTACTCGGCTTCTTCAGTGACTTGAACATGAAGTCCTTTGCTCTTCTTACAAACCTTCATTACCTTTTTCACCTTCTTACAAGGCTTAACACCAAACATCACCCATTCAATCAGCAAAAAAAAAAATTTGAAACCGGAATTGTATGAGGGCTTCTGTTTCTTCTAAGCCATCTCATTGCATTTGCGCCTCCACAGTTACCCGTGAATCCAATTGAATATCATTGATCCTTTCTAACTCTAACACTGAATTTTCCCAAAAGCCTGCTCTGTGACCACCTCACCTTCCTTTTTATCGTCATCCCCTGCCACACCAAACGCTTCCAATCTTCCTTGAGCATCCTTTACCCAGAGGCTAGTTCCTTCTGCTTCATTATCCAGATTATTTCTCCTTCGAACACTTTTTTGTAGGCATTCTATATTTCTCCTCCAGCACTTTGAAGGTTCTCCTAGCAGATTCTTCTCCTCTTAGGAAAAAAACCCCAATAACCAGTCAAAACCATCACCTTGACTTGAGTGTCTTCCCCCAAGGATTTCTATTCCAATTGCAATTAAAATAAGGGTTCGCCCTGTTAGCTGGGAACTTCTGTCATTAGATAGTCTCTCAATTGAAATTCTTCAACAAAGACTAACTCAATTCACATAAAATCTGGAAGAGGTTAATGATGGGTTGCACTTATAATCTATCAGCAAGGTCATGCTCCTTAATAAATGGTCACATGCTGCTAGAGAAATGTATCATGTAAAAATAACAAATCATGGTTTAATGCTTCAACTGTACAATCATTGTCATCAATTTGACTAGTCCAATGAGAGGATTAAGTCTCTTAATCTCCTGTTTCTACATCAAACAAACCATAAGTAATCTTCTCCAACATATGATTGAGATCTATATGTTTTTCATCCTTAAGATTCTGAAACACGTACTATTTTCATCCTCTCTGAGTTTTCCTCCGATGTTTTTAATGTTACTTCCTTTTTATATAAGTTCTTGGCCGCTTTCTTTTTAGTGATACCTCAAGGTACAAGGTGAATGTTCAATAACCAGCCATCTTTTGAAGACATATTAACAGTTTGATCCAAATTACAATAGAATACTTCCATAGGATCAAAGTATTGGTATTGGGTATCATATTGGAAAGTTTGGATATGCATACAAATACACTTTGGAAACGCATGGATACGGACGAAAGATATGAAAATGCTTGGATACACTAGGGAAATGCATACAAATCACATAAATATGTTAATAAAGCTAAATATAAAGCTGAGTTATCTATGAATACAATATAAGCACATGAGAAATGCACACTTTAATAGGTTATACGAAGAGGAACATTACAATCAACAATACCAGGACTCTAGAACATGTACACATCATACAATAATTATCAATCTATTTCAGTTTTCATAATTATAATTTTCAATTTTTGTTAACTTTTTGGGAAATTTTATTTTTTTAGTATTTGTATATAAATAATAGCTCTATTTTTTTCCAATAATAAATATGTTCTCATTTTTAACATGTAACTTTTTATTTTACATATAATTGTAAATAAATCATATAAATCATTTAAGATAGAATATTTTTTTATAAATAAGGTGAACAAAATGAATTATTTTTTATTTTCGATTTTCATTAAATTTTGGGAAATTTTTGGGAAATTTTAAATCTTGAATTATTTATTTCAGTTTTTATAATTATAATTTTCAAATTCTATTGATTTTTTGGGAAATTTTATTTATTTAGTATTTATACGTAAATAAACTCTATTTTTCAAATAATATATTTTCATTTTTAACATATAATTTACAAGTAAAATAAAACATAAGAACACATAAATCATTTAAGGTAGATAAAATAAATTATTTTTACCACTTTTTGTTTTATTAATTTTTTGAGGAAAATTGAAACTTAGATTATTTATTTCAGTTTTTATAATTATAATTTTCAATTTTTACTAAAGTCTAAAAACAGTCCAAAAGCGGTCAATATACAAAGTCATGAAACCATGCACCGATATGCTTCCGTATCAATGCATACCAGACCATATCCACCGATATGGTGTGATACAAAGATGTATCATACCGATACACATGACTCGTGCGATATAAACCCAGTTGTGGCATATCCTATATCTGTGGTCATTGATACGGATACGATATGCCCCATATTAGGAGTATCATGTCAATACTTTAATCACTTCCACTACCAAACCAGACAATTCTAAAGTAGGCTCTAGTTTACCTACTATCCAAAGGTAAATTTGTTTCATTTATTCATTGTTAATCCATCTCAAAGAAAATTACTTAACAATTTGCTCCAGTGGACCAAACTCTAGTGAACCATTTTTTATGGTTTTCAACATTCCTATTACTCAGGACATTTTTTTCTCATTCTAGTGAATATCACAGCATTGTGGATGCTCTCAATACTTAATCATACAACTAACATTCCCTTTAGTTTCAACAAAGTGTTGGAGTTCATGCATAAGCCCCATCTGCTCAGTTGACTGCTATCGGGTTCACCCTATGATATTTCATATACGCCATATTTTCAAGACCTTTCTAATTTGATGGCCCTCTCATCTTCATTTTCATGCTTATTTGGATGCTGAGCAGGTCAATCCCCTGCTGGATAATGTATCTTTCTAGGCAACTATCTCATTTCCAGAAGCTTTTACAAGCAGGTCACAATTTCTAACTCCAATACAGAATCTAAATATTGCAGCCTTACAAGCACATACACAAAATAAAATGGATCAGGTCCTTTCTTGGTGAATAGGGATGTGGGTTGGGTTAAGAAATAAACCTGTCTTGACCTTAATCAGGTTTGGTTTGAGGTCAACCTGCACCAAACCCAACCCCGTTGACACAGTGACATTGGAAAACTCTAAATATAGCCATTGCAAATAACTGTGGTGCTGTTCATGAGTCGGATCGGGTTCAGGTTGTGCCAGACCTATGTCAAACCCAATACAATGGCATCTCTACTGGTGAAGCTGTGCATGTTTTGTCTAGGCCTTCATATGTTGTGATGTGATGACAATGAAGGCATTATTACTTAACCTCTAATAAAGTATTCCATGCTCCCCCCGCAAAAAAAAAAAAAGTTCCCCTTGATTTCCATTTTGTTTTAGTCTCAGCTAAAAGTGCCCCTTGATTTCCATTTTGTTTTAGCCTCAGCTAAAAGTTCCCCTTGATTTCCATTTTGTTTTAGCCTCAGCTCATCTCAATCCATGATTAGGGTTCCAAATGTTATCTTCTTTCAGTATCACTCCCAATAGGGTTTTCTTTTCTTTTTTTTTTTTTTTTGTCTAATTGTTTAACTGTTCGCTTCATTACAAAATTGTAATATATAAATAAAAGCACGTCCTATATATGCCGATTAAGGCGTTATGGTTTGGAGAATTGAGTGCTGGCTGTTATCTCAGGAAGTGACTAGGGAGTTATAATTTTGATTCTTGAATTTTGTATTGGGGGATGTACCTCTGAGTGTTAGTTTGTAGGCTAGGGCTTAGAGAGCTTTTATTTCATTGTTCTTGATGATTCCATATCACCTATCTCGTATCCCTTCCTTTTCTTTTAATGAATTTAATTTTTATTTACTATCAGAAAATATGTCAATTAAGATATTTACAATTTCTCATTGACATTTTGATATATCTCATAAAGATAAAAGAGGTTTGACAAGTACAAAAAACAGAAATTGCATATTTCAAGAGTTTGAGAAAATTCATCAAGTGATTGAATAATCTGAATACTTATCTAGCAAGGTAGCAAGTTGGCAATTCGGCCGAGAGATAAAGTTTTGCTACCTAAAGACAATGGTAATAAATTTGCAGACGACCAGCTGGAAATTTAACGACCACTAATAGAGAATTTCAATGCTACCAGCCTCATCTTTTTTTTTTCTCTCATTTTTCTTTCCTTTTCATATTTTGGGCATGTAATTTACAAGTTCTACATATAAAGAAGTTGCGCTAACCATAAGAACCAGAGAACACATGAATTTCTTCCATTTTACTCCTTCCAAAAATCATAAGAACTAGACTGATATCTGTGGATGAATATGACAATCAGAATAACAAGTGCACGGAATGTTTAAAAGATTAGATCTACAAAATACAAAACTAAAAATAAATAAATACAAAACTCCCTTACCTCGTACGAAGTCCAGTCTGACATTCCTCCCAGATGCTCTATCCAGAACTAAGGATTTGCACAACTCTTTGATCTGATCTCATGTTTACAGCAGATTAAAAAGGAAAAAAAAATCTTTGTATTATCTCCAATTGTCGAATTGAAGAAACCAAAAGAGGGGGGAACCTTCCTCAATCACCAAACCCTAACTGAAACACCCCGAAAAAATGAATGGAAGAAGCTCCAAACAACCAAAATCTTCTCTAAATTAACACACATAATAGCTCATAGAGAAAAGTCCTTAAAGCTCCAAACTTATAACATTCGGTCTAAAATTTACCAGAAACTACAAAACCAGCTGTCAGAAAACTACTTTCGGAGTTATAGAACAGTCTGAGGACCGCCGGAAAACAAGAACTCTTGCCCTAATGAGAAGTCGCCGGAGATTAGTGTTTTTCCAGGTTCTATAGTCCCCTCGAATGAAGTTTTTTTATCTATTTTCATTTTAAAAGATAATAAATAGAGGGTTGTCGTGCGAGGAAGACACGTGGCGAATGAGATCAAAACAATGGCGGCAGCAAGCAACTGGAAAAAATTGCATATCAAAATTCGTGGTTCCGAAGCGGGTACAGGATACGATCTGTTCGTAAGACGCTATTGGTCCACGTCTACATACATATTTTTTCCTTTCGACACGTATACTTTCAAGATGCGTTAGATGTAAACCGGGTATTGGTCGAAGGCAAGTGGTGTGAAGTTCTACGGTTGGTTATTCATAAGGGCGGTTTACCTTGCTTTATTAATCTGCCTCCCTATCCCACCTGCTACCTTTTTATTTATTCCACAAGGTAATTTATTAATGTGACGCTATTTTCTATTTAAATGGTTTTTTGACTTTTCCTCGCGAGAAAACGAGAAGCTTCGTGTGAACGCAACGCAAGTGGTTGAGTGGTTTGACTGTAAAGAGTTCACATCAATTGGAGGAGCTCACATCTCCGCCCCATGACGCCCTCACATCAAATCCCCGCCGTGTGTTGGAGTTGGTGACAGCTGATTTGGCGGGTGCAAATGGTTCAAGTGAAGTGAAGTGTTACGGAAGAACCCGAATCAGTATGCCACGTGGATAAAAGGAGTCGTGAATGTACAGTTAAGAACTTCTCGAATGCTGTAGCGTCGCTAACAGGAGATGATAATTAAACACGTCAATTATTCACGTGGCAGGAGATACCCTATTTAACGGAAATTCACATGCGCGCTCGTACATTTCAGCCGTGTATTTAGAACATCTCCCGATGACAAACAATGGAAATGTTTCGAATGCACGATGACATGTGCACGTGGGGCGCCAAGAAATCGATTAATGGTTAATCAAAGCTTTTTGAGAAATTTTGGCTATATTTGGTTTGAAAGAAAAAGTAGGAAACCTATACAAGGTTTATAAGGCTTTGTTCGATTTGTGGGGCTTGAAGGGAATCGATAATGGTTAATTAAAGCTTTTTGGGAAATTTTGGCTATATTCGGTTTGAAGCTTTATTTGATTTGTGGAATGGGGATGAAAAACCTATACAGAGGGATGGAATGAAAAAATATGAGAAAACAAATCCCAAAATCGTGGAATCTGGTCTGGATTGCACTAAAACAGTGCAACCCGGGTAGAAAATCTGAGAAACTACTATTACTTTTCCTTCCCCGTTCGAACCCAGAAGAAGAGCGGCGGCGGCGGCGCCCCCTCTCAGCCACTCTCTTCCTTCCTCTCTCCTCTCTTTTTCTCTTTCTTCTTCCGTGTTTTGTTTTTCGCAGTACTATTCATCGTCTTCTCCACAACGAACAGAAAATACCAGCGGTGGTGACCATTTCATCGACTTCACAGCACTGTTACATCTTCGCTTTCCGCTGACGAATTAATATTCGTCTTCCTCTTGGTAAAACAGAGCACCCCACAGCGGCTATTCGTCTCCGATCACCCCACAGTTTTTGGCTCGTCCCACAGGAACTGAGTAAGAGAGGGAGGGAGAGAAAAGAGAGAGAGCTCGCTAGCTATCACCATGGGTGATATGCACAGTCGAGGTAAGGGTATCTCCTCGTCAGCTCTGCCATACAAGAGGACTCCACCCTTTTGGTTGAAGATCTCTTCTCAAGATGTTGAGGAGAACATCTGTAAATTCACAAAGAAGGGTTTGACGCCGTCTCAGATTGGTGTTATTCTTCATGATTCTCACGGTATTGCTCAGGTCAAGAGCGTAACGGGTAACAAGATCTTGCGTATCCTTAAGGTTCATGGGCTTTCTCCTGAAATTCCTGAGGATCTGTACCACCTCATTAAGAAGGCTGTTGCAATCTGAAAGCATCTTGAAAGAACAGGAAGGGCAAGGATTCCAAGCTCAGATTGATTTTGGTCGAGAGCAGGATCCACCGACTCGCCCGCTACTACAAGAGGACAGAGAAGCTTCCTCCCGTCTGGAAATACGAATCAACCACTGCAAGAACTCTCGTTGCTTAGTGTAGATTGTGTTTGGAAGGCGCAGATGGTGCAAATTCTATGGATTTCGGTGCCAAAGGACATCTTCCAAGTTCCAATGGATTTCTCTGTTTTTCCCTCCATTTTCTTCTTCTCTCTTCTCTTCACCTTCTTCTCTCTTCTCCCTCATAACAATATTTTCCTATAATTTTTTCATATATAAAACCAAACAGGTAAATTTTTATTTTCTCATCCCATCCTATCCATCGTTACTTTTCGCTTCCTCTCCTTAGTTTTTCCTTCAAACCAAATAAAGTCTTTACGGATATACTCCACCATTAAGATTCATGAATCATAGAGAATGGGACCCACAAATGAAACCAAGGAAAGCGGATGGCCTTCACTTCCTTACCTGGGTCCTGTTTGCGTTGATGCATGGCTTGATGCATTTCATCATTTCATGAGCATCACTTTGTCACGTTAGAAATTTGGGTAAAATATAAAAACCTCTCATAATTTTTTTTGGTAATATCCTGTGGAGTTTCTGACAATCATAATCAGGTTTCATTTTAATGAAAACGTTCTACGTAGGGGATATTTGGAACCGTGGCTATTTTTTCAAAAAAAATGGTGTCATGTCGGATCCACATAGGTCTTTCAACAAACACCCATATATTTCAATGTTTGGTTCAGACATTTATTGAAAAATCATGCATGCATCGGTGAACCGTTTCTCCCAACGGTTTATTGATTGGCGATTATGTGGTGCTTACCTGTCAAAAAATACATGAAAAAAAGTGATGAAAATCACCTTACCAAATAGCATAGTATTGCTCATTATCTACGTGGCAGAAACACTCCCAAACAAAATTAAAGCATTTTTTTTTGTAAAAATTAGGTCTTGGAAGCATGGGTGTTTTTTCTTGAAAATCAGTCCCAATAAACGTCCATGCTTCCAAACACCACCGTAATTTCACAAAAACTTACAATTACCTTCTATCTTTGTTCCAGCAATGGAGACTTCAAATTTATAAAACTACCCCTATAACTTATTAGGACATCTTTCAATATAATTTAAAATGCCAAATGTGTCCTATACTTCACTAGACCTAATGTTTTTATAGAATAAAATTATTTTATTCTTTTCAATCTAATTCAAGGAATTTTTAATTAAAAAGCAAAAAATTCTTTTGGAGGGTATTTTAATAAATTTCCATCTGAATTGATAGATATAAAGGTAAAATGGGTACTTTTGAAAAACTAATACATTTGGCCAACATTTTATATCCAAGACAATAACAAAAGGAGGGAACCGCAAGTTTTTCAAGGGAGGTTTTCTATATTTTACTCAAAAAATGAGCATGTCGTTGAATTGTATTGGGTGGCGTTTGAAATCAGTGTTGTTTCTCCAATGTTGCATTCCGATAAAAAATAGTGTTGCATAGGTATGTCATTTTTTTGAAAAACAGCATTTTTTTGTTTGTTTATGACCATTACTACCACGTAGGTGTTTTTCAATGCTACATCAGCACAAAGTTGCTAGTAACAATAGAAAAAACAAGAAAGCATTCAAAAGAGTGTTTTCTAGCATTTCCTGATTTCCCAATGCATGGTCTAAAAAAACGTTTTTTGGGAAAACACCCAACCAAATAGTGAGTGTTTCTTCAGAAAACATATTTCAAACGTGATGTTGATGTGGTGTCATTTTCTAAAATGGTATTGGTTCCAAACAAGGTTCAAAGTATTGATACATGTCATATCGGAGCCTTCCCGATATGCCCCTACAAGGGGTGTTTCAGATCGGCAAGTGGTTCGGGGGTAGATCAGCCTTAAACCGGCCTCTCTAAATCAAATTCAAAAAAAAAAAAAAAAAAAGACTACTGATATAGGCTAGCATGCCCTCGATACTTTGAACCTTGGTTCCAAACCCACTTGGTAAAGCATACTTTTGCAAAAGATGTTTCTTTAGGTTTCTTGAGAGGATAATCTTGAGTCCTCAAAAGTCAAAATGTGCTATTAGGCTCTATTTGGGATGAGTACAAATACCATATTTAGAAAAAGGGGTGTCAATTTGGACAGACCAATAAAACATCAGATTGGACTTGGTTCATCCGTAATGAATTTATATTGGATTGAGCCAATATCTGATCCAGTGATAGAAGATAAGAACACAAGTGTCAATGGACCATGTTTGAGTTCGAACCAATCTAAAGTAACATGAATTTGAATAGATTGGAGGACGGTCCAGACATTGAACTAGACCAGTCCAAAATGGTCCAAAATATATATTGGACTAGATTGGACCAGGTCCATTTGTAATGGACTCATACTGGAATAGATAGAATTGGACCAAATCCAGCCCAATTGACACCCCTATTTAGAAATGTAAATATAGAATATATTTGCATTCGCACAATTCTCAACCTTGTATACAATATTTTCTAAACCTTGCGTTTGCAAATGCATAAATACATATATGCATAAATATATGTTTAGATAGACAAATACATACATATATAGATGTGTGCATACACACACATAATTGCATACATGCATACTCATGTATATACATAAGTACATATATAAGTACATGCTTATATAACATTTATACATACAAACATGAAGTTAGGTTGGATTTGTAACGGCCTCAATCCTAACCCAACCTGAAGTGAAGTTAAGTTGGGTTCATACATTTCAAAAAACACACACACACAAACGAAAAAAACCCAACCTTTTGTTCGGGTTTTCAACTTTCGAGCTAACACCTACCAAGTTGCAGTCCTAGTTGGGAAGGGTGCAAATACAAGGTTTCAAACTAACCCGTCCCAAGTTGACCAATTTTTGTGTTCGCTTGGGAAATCATGCAGACCCCATGATAAATAAACTTTTTTCCCAAGTAAGATTTTTTTTTCTCTTTTTTCTCAAGTGAGTAAATTACTTTCTCACCTGAAGGGAAAGATGCCAAAATTAATTAAATTAAAGAGCTGATGAAAAAAAGAACATTGATAAGTAATTGAAACAAGGGTAAAAATGATAATGGAAAAAAAAAAACCATGACAAAAGTAGCAATAAACAAACAAGGCCTAAATGCCATTAGGGACTACTAACTACTAACCGCTACATGTTACGTGGGACAAAAATTCCTTGAATAAAAGATGTCTAAATGGTGTTTTCTCTATGAGTTGATGCAGTATAAACTCTTCAAATTGGTACTGAACTTGTACTCTTAATTTCCCCCAAGACTTTCACATAACCCACGATAAAGAGTAGTACAAACGGTTATAGTTGAATGAATCAACCCAACCAACCAGGATTATGTTTTGATAAATTCAAAATGCCTGTGTTTATCTAGCAACGAAACAGGTCCGCAATAACATGATACCAAAGACCTTATGTGGCATATTGAAACTTGAAAAAGTGTTCTCATAGGTAAGGCCCTTATTATGATGAATATATTTTGAAGATAAAGTCAAATCAATTTAAATGCCCAATCAACATACATAAACATTAAATGAGGTTTTCATAAATTGATGCATAATTAGGGGTGTGACCGTTGATTCTTTGTGAATCAAAATGCTTTTGAAACACTATGGTTTCAACTAACTTTCAAACAAGATCATTTGTGTTTCATTTCAAACCCTATTTTGGGATTTTTATTGATTCCTTTAGCTCAAATTTTTTTTTATGTATTTGTACAGTTGGGAATAGTGATAGGTAGAAGAATCTAGTTCAAGGGGAAATTGGCATAGATAAGGGGTTTGGGATAATACATAAAAAACCAATAAAATTTTCTAAGGAAGAACAAACCATAAAATTTTCTCATCATTGATAGATCAATCTTACCATTGGTTGAAAAATTATTGACTTGGATGGTCAAACTGATGGATCATTTAAACCATTGATGGGCTCGTGAATGAAGGTCGATCTGAAAAGAAGATTATACCATGTCGATGGTATCTGCTGGGAGTTGGATTATTTTTTATTAGAATGATTGGAAAACCAACCCGGAAACAAAAGTGCTTTTTCTCATGAGTTACTGGTTCAATTATTTAGGTCAAGTGGGTCAAAATGTTTGAGTTCAATTTACAGTTTAAAATTGCATCCTAACGATTAGATTAGAATATAGGGTTAAGTTATGAAGATCTATGGGTCATATATTTATTATTGGAGAGGAGATAGCCATGAAGACGAGTGAGAAAGAAAAGGAAGAATAAGAAAATTTGGGTGGTGTTTGGCAAGTTTTTTTGTACGTTCATTTGGGCTTTGGCAAGTTCAAAAGATCAAAATCAGTATTTTTCCATTTAGAACCAAAAGCCTAGAATATGGGAAGACGTGCGCATAAAGACCCAAAAGACAAAAAACACCAAATTTTGGGAAGCTTCAAATGAAGATTTTGTGGTCTTTCTGTGTGATATATAGCTTCTAAAGACATTTTTAAAAGTCCGATAGACCGAACCACTTACCAAATAGTTTTTGATTTTAAAGATAATACCCCAAAAGCTCAATATATTTTCTATCTATCTAAGCTTTTGGAAAATCTTTCTAAAAAAATTTGTCAAACCTAGGTGGTGATTGACTCTTCCTCCTCTTTTTCTCCCCCCACCCTCTCACCCCAACACACACACTAACTAATCTTTCTTTCTATCCTCCCACCACTATCCAAATCAGTGGTTTGTTGTCCAAATGATGATTTTTACAAAATTATGAACTGGGTGATAAACGAAACCAAAATGGTAACCAATTTTTGGGGTCAAATGGTTTAACCTTCTGGATCAACAACGTTCTGAAAACATTATTTTATTATCTGATGAGCGCCTTCCCTAGGCCTTTTATTCTTCCTTTTTACTAAAAAAAACATTGATGGGTTGTGATTTAAATTAAGTAAACTCTTTGTTTAAATTATGATACTATATTGTATGTATAATATATGTTATATACACATTTAATATACAAGAAAAATATGTAAAAACAGAAGGTGACGCCAAGGCGCGAAGCTCAATTGATAAGTTCTCTCACCGGAGATTGATCGATGGACCTATCGGTCCTATCATCCTAGAGACTGATGACCCAATTGTTGAAATGGTTATTTAGCTCCCCTCCAAATAAGAAATGTAGTATCTAATACATGTCCTATAGAACTCCAAAGCTTTTCTATGACATGGTCACTAGGGGTGATTTCAGTCGCGTTGAGTTGAATATCTAACTAGTTTATTGGTTCATTGAAGAAATACGAGGCTCGAGTTCAAGTTTGAGATTGATTCAAGCAAGAGACGAATTCAAATTCAGCTTCACTCAAAAGTTCATATGTTTGAGTTTGGCTAAGCTCAAACATATCCGTGAGCCAAACTTATTCAAAGAAATTGATAAAATATTATATTAAAATTATTTATTATATATAAAAAAGTAAATCATTTATGATGACGACAGATTTGGCCCTCCAATGGCATTATGACGCATTGCACCTCATGACAACTAGGTGCAGCCCGACACTTCACAGGCAGCTTGCCACTAGGCAGTTCGCCACTCCACCAAGCAACCCGGCACTTCATAGTTAGCTCACCACCGGCAGCTCGCCACCAAGCAGTTCGACAACTCGGCACTTCACAAGCAGTTCACCACTAGTCAGCTAGGCAGTTCGCCACTAGTCAGCTCGGCACTTCACAGGCAGTTTGCCACTAGTCAGCTCGCCACCAGGCAGCCTGGCACCTTACGGACAAATTGCTTCCTAATTAGACCGATCACCACATGACAACCCCGAGGAGTTCACCACCGTGCCCCGCATTTTACAGGATTATAACTTGTAACGATTAGTATTAGCTCACCCACTCCCTGATTCAGGCAGAAATGGGCAACCTTACCGGTTGGTGACGTTATCCCCAACTAACACGGAAACATATCCCATCACAGCGGGGATCCAGAAACTACTCCACCAAACCCGCAAAGACTCCATTATATAAAGGCCTCACCCCCCTCCCAGGGGCGATGATATGCATGATATTTGCTCTCTAGCTCTCTCATTCTCTAATATCATTTCCAGCTCATAATTAAGTGCTAATTTAGCCATCGGAGTGACATCGCTGGGTAAACACCCCCGGGTTCTCTGATTCAATTCTCACAGATCAACCAGGTCCGCCATCTATAAAGATGAACAGATCATCTTCTGCAGGGAGCAGCCGGGTTGCACTACACTAGGCAGCTCCACTTCTGCCTCTGAATCATCGGCCACTTGGGACAAGCTCCATTACCTAAAAAAAAACTCAATTTGTTTTACCCCTACTTTTGCAAAAATACTCCACGGTGGTAGAGATTTTTTTAGGCCACTTGACAGTAGAGATCAAGGATTTTAAAACCGAATGAAATAAGGAACCGATTAGGGTCCGGTTCTCAGGTCAAATGATTTGACCATTCAAAATGAATAAACAATTCATTCGAACAAAGAAATTAAAAATAAAAAAAACAGATAAAACCATTAAAAAATTCAAACAGTTTAACATCCGAAAAATTAACGGTTTTTCGAGCGAAATAACGATTCTGATGTAAAACGGAACCTGACCAGTTCCTTACTCTAATAATTTCATTAAAGATGAAACGTTCCCTATCTCCAATCGTGACACCTGATAGAGCCAACATATCTCGGTCTCTCGTTGTGCCTACATTTCTTGTCCTTATTCATCCCTCAGCAAGTGGACCGGGTGGAATAGGGAAATGGCAAACAGAAACATGGTAGTACGGTACCCAATTACCCATAACTCGACAACCCAAGTGCAGCAGATCCTGTGGGCATGTTCACCTCAAATAGCGAGCTGATATGGCCAATATCTTGATTGGCCTGTTTATCAGAAAATTAGCTTAATTGGTCGGTACCTTCAACCATGCAGGATTCGGGATTCCAAGTCCCATGACACATTGTATTTGAAACAACATGCGGAATTGGGATGTGGCCGATGTGTACGATTTTGCTGATCTGTAGCGAATACACCATGGTCCATGTACGTCACCTTTTGAGTGAAATAAATTATAAATGTGATGGCTTCAAAATAAAAAAGTGTGAAATAAACTTGATCTCTATCAAAAATGAATAAAATAAATAAAAGGAGAATACGTTAAAATTTAGAGTGAAAAACTACACTAATCCTATAGCAAAAGGAGATTTTACCGTTTCAAAAATTATTTAAATTACAATAAGGTGGTGTTTGGTATGACTTTTGTTTATTTGATAAATAGTATTATGTCAATGCTAAATCAGCACTTATCTGTCATATTGATTTGTATCATAGGTATTGATAAAAGTTGGTCTTGATTTATATGCATGTCAACCATTGAGGGAAGTTTCATTGTAACGTTTTTCCAACGGTTAAGTATTAATTCATTGTTTTATAAATGTCGTGTTATGTTATTGCCAAATCAACATTTGTCCCATAATGTCGATTCATATGCATAGGTATTGATAAAAGTTGGTCTTGATTTAATTGTGTGTGCGCCAATCGTTGGGGGAAGCTTCATTTTAATGCTTCCTCGAAGGGTTAAGTGTTTATTCACTATTCCACTAATGTGGTGCCATGTTATTGTCAAGTCAGCATCTGTCCCATCATGTCGATTCATACGCATAGGTATTGATAAAAGTTGGTATTGATTTATATGCACGCCAACCTTTGGTGGAAGCTTCATTTTAACTCTTCCTAAATGGTTAAGCATTTATTCACTATTCTACTAATGTGGCACCTAGTGATAATTAGTTGTCAACAAATCGTAGAAAAAAAATGTTGACCAATTACTTTTTATTGATTTTGAAAACAAATCAAGTACAAATGTTTATTTAAAAACTGGAAGCCATGCCCCAAAAGCTTTTAAAGACAATACCCCAAATAGTCTTTACTTTTAAAGACAATACCTCAAAAGCTCAATATGTCTTTTAGCTATCTAAGCTTCTGTAAGATCTTTCTAAAAAGATTTGCCAAGCCTAAGGGGTGGTTGCCTCTTCTTCCTCTTTCTCTCCCCCCACCCTCTCACCCCAACACACACACTAACTAACTAATCTTTCTTTCTATCCTCCCACCAACCAATCCACCCTTGAATTATTAATATTATTATTATTATTATTATTATTATTATTATTATTATGTTTGGGTTGAATGGTTCAATGGTTAAACTATCAAAATCAGTGATTTGTTATCCAAATAATGATTTTTACAAAATAATGAATTGGATGATAAACGAAACCCAAATGGTAACCAATTTTTGGGTCAAATGGTTTAACCTTCTGATCAACAACGTTCTGAAAACATTTATTTTATTATCTGATGTAGCAGAGTTAGCGCCTTCCCTATGCCTTTTATTCTTCCTTTTTACTAAAAATCCATTGATGGGTTGTGATTTAAATTAAGTAAACTCTTTGTTTAAATTATGATACTATATTGTATGTATAATATATGTCATATACACATTTAATATACAAGAAAAATATGTAAAAACAGAAGGTGCCGCCAAGGCGCGAAGCTCAATTGATAAGTTCTCTCATCGGAGATTGATCGATGGACCCAGCGGTCCTATCATCCTAGAGGCTGATGACCCAATTGTTGAAATGGTTATTTAGCTCCCCTCCAAATAAGAAACGTAGGATCAAACACATGTCCCATAGAACTCCAAAGCTTTTATATGACATGGTCATTAGGGGTGGATTTGAGTTGCGTTGAGTTGGATATCTAACTAGTTTATTGGTTCATTGAAGAAATACGAGGCTCGAGTTTAAGCTTGAGATTGATTCAAGCAAGAGACAAATTCAAATTCAGGTTGATTCAAAAATTCATATGTTTGATAAAATATCCGTGAGCCAAACTTCTTCATAGAAATTGATAAAATATTATAATTCAAAATCATTTATTATATATAAAAATTAAATTATTATATATAATATAAGCCTGATTAGATTAATGAACTTCATTAAAATTGAGCTTGACTTGATTAACAAATTAACCTATATATTAAACTCGAACTTTACTTTAAACTTAATTTAAACCAAGTCAGTCAATTTTTTTTACAAACAAGCTCCAATACCTAAAAAAACTCGATTTGTGTTCACCCCTACTCTTGCAAAAATACTCAATGGTAGTAGAAATTTTTAAAGCCACATGACGGTAGAGATCAAGATTTTTAAAATCGAACTAAACAATAAACCGATTAGGGTCCGATTCTCAGGTCAAATGATTTAACCATTCGAACCCAATAAACAATATATTCTGATAAAGAAATTAAGAAAAAAAAACCTTTAAAAAATTCAAACAGTTTAACATCCGAGTTAACCATTTATTGACCGTTTTTCGCGAAATAACGATTCTGATGTAAAACGGAACCTGACCAGTCCTTGACTCTAATAATTTCATTAAAGATGAAACGTTCCCTTTCTCTAATCGTGACACCTGATAGAGCCAACATATCCCGTCTATGATAGAGTCAACATACAGCCAACATTTATTGTCCTTATTCATCCCTCCGCAAGTGGACTGGGTGGAATAGGGAAATGGCAAACAGAAACATGGTAGTACGGTACTCAACTACCCATAACTCGACACCAAGTGCAGATCCTGTGGGCATGTTCACCTCAAATAGCGAGCTGATATGGCCAATATCTTGATTGGCCTGTTTATCAGAAAATTAGCTTAATTGGTCGGTACCTTCAACCATGCAGGATTCGGGATTCCAAGTCCCATGACACATTGTATTTGGAACAGCATGGGGAATTGGGATGTGGCTGATGTGTACGATTTTGCTGATCTGTAGCGAATACACCATGGTCCATGTACGTCACCTTTTGAGTGAAATAAATTATAAATGTGATGGCTTCAAAATAAAAAAGTGTGAAATAAACGTGATCTCTATCAAAAATGAATAAAATAAATAAAAGGAGAATACGTTAAAATTTAGAGTGAAAAGCTACACTAATAGTATAGCAAAAGGAGATTTTACCGTTTCAAAAACTATTTAAAGTACAATAACGTGGTGTTTGGTATGAATTTTGTTTATTTGATAAATAATATTATGTTGATGCTAAATCAGCATTTATCTCATCATATGATTTGTATGCATAGGTATTGATAAAAGTTGGTTTTAATTTATATGTATGTCAACCATTGGGAGAAGCTTCATTTTAACGCTTCCCCAACGGTTAAGTATTTATTCATTGTTTTGTTAATGTCGTGTTATGTTATTGCCAAATCAACATAATGTCGATTCGTATACATAGGTATTGATAAAAGTTGATCTTGATTTAATTATGTGTGCGTCAGTTGTTGGGGGAAGCTTAAGTGTTTATTCACCGCTAATGTGGTGTCATGTCATTACCAAATCAGCATCTGTCCCATCATATCGATTCATAGGCATAGATATTGATAAAAGTTGGTATTGATTTATATGCACTCCAACCTTAATCAAATACCAACGTTTATTTATAAACTGAAAACCATGCCAAACATGTACTAAGTTTGTTGAACTTAATAAGCACCTACACTTTCTCATAAATACTCTTAGGTACATTTTTAAAATGATTCAAATTCTAAATAACTACTAGAGTATTGTATTAATTAATATGCACTAATACGAACCAATACACTTATAAGCCATGCGCCCATGTGACTTTCTACTAAAAAATGGGAATACAATGATTTGAAGTCAAACCAACTAGCATAATAGCACTTAGCGCCTAACACCTAAGCTCTTAAATCACTAAGCCGTCTAGCTTCTTATGATAATAAGTGAAAAAAAAACTTTTATTAATTTTATTATCTGAATGGATATAAATAAACAATACATATTTATATTTCACAACTCCAACTAAAAATTAAAAAGAATATTATTCAAAATCAGTATTTTATAAAATAATGGAATAAATAATCTATCAAATCTACATTTATACCAAAAGATTATTTGAATCTCAAGAAATTTGTATAAATAAAATATTAATAACAAAGTTATTATTTTAGTACTTAAAATTTACAAATTTTCACATGGTATGTATCTTAAATTTTTATGTTTTAAATTATTAATTAATATTTTAATTTACATTAAATATCAATATATTTATTATTTGTAAAAATAAATAAATTATTTATAAAATATTAAAGAATATAATATTAAATTGAATATATCAAATCTACTAATCTACATTTATATCAAAAAATGATTTTTAATATAAAAATATATAAATAAAATATTAATAATAGAATAATCATTTTAGTAATTAAAAATTATGAATTTGCATATGATATGTACCTTAGAAAATACAATACATTTGATATATTTTAAGTTGAGACTTTATATTTTAATTAACATTGAAATTAATATTTGGTGGCCTTTTTTATTAGTGTAAACAAAAATAAAATAGTAAAATAAAAATAATTGATATGATAATTAAAACATAATAGGTGCATATGTTTTATGTTTTGGACTCTTGATTGATGTATTACCAATAAAACTGTATATATCTATGCATCTTTCTATATTAATTGTAATATATTTTTTCATATACACCATTAAAATATACATTTCTATATATTTATACATTATTTATAGCTATTTGACCTTAAATTTAGTGTTGTTAATGTATTTATGTATTTTGTATACACTTCCAAAGCGTATCCAAGTATTTACGTATTTTTTGTTTGTATCAATGCATTTCCAAAATGTATCAATATTTATATCCAAACTGTCTAATATGATACTTAATACCGATACTTTAATTTTTGCTTAGTATCCTCATCACTTGATCCGAACTCCTAAACATTAAACTACACCAATCAACAACCTTTCTAAGTTGAGAGAACTACTTCAACCATGACAATGAACTACCATTGATTGAAGCCTAAAAAATTAGAGAGGAAAAAGAGCCAAAATATCCATAAATGATTCACGTGGGGTGTTTTACAACATAAATGTTTTTCTTTTCATTATTTTTTTAAATTGTCGCATTATAATAAATGTAAAATATGTTCTTGAGCTGTATTTTTTGTTTTGAAAAGCAAAAACACATTAATTTCATTTCAAAAAACAAATTATATAAATAGGTTTATATAATTTGCAGCATGATATAAAATAATCTGACGAAAACACATATAATCAACATATTTTATTTTGCGTTTTTATTTTAAGAACCAATTTGTTTTCAAAATCTGTTTTACAAACTCACACCAAGGAAAATAACTCATATTGCAAAACGCCCCTTTAGGCTATATTTGCAAAACACCCTTTAGGTTATTTTTCCCTATTTTTTCCTTCAAACCAAACACAGCCTTAGTGTACATCAATCAATTAAATATATATTTATTAATGTAAATGCTCTGTAACGCTCACAACCTTTCTGGCCTGTCTTCTCCTCTGCACCATCAGCTGCAGTTGCATGGCAAAATCCAGCTGGCCAAACACCACAACAGCAACAGCATCCAGGAAGAAACCTATGAGTACTAAGGCTATGTTTGGCTTGAAAGAAAAAGTGGGGAAAGGTAGAAAAACCCATACAGTTTCTATATTTTCTCTACCTCCCTACCTTTTTCTTTCAAGCCAAACACAGCTTAAAATTGAGAGAGAGATGACATTATTTCCCTCTGTAAAGATCCTCTGATGACAAAGAAAACACTATAATTTTCACCGTTTGCTTTTACTTGCTTTTTTTATATTATTTGAAAGATTTAAAGGAGGTGTGTGGGCCAAAATGGTTGGCACCAGGCCAACAGCCAGTGAGTGGAGGAAAAAGATAATGAATTTACATGTAGGGATCGTCAGTGGCATCTTCAAATTATCCTACCTAGATAGACTTGAAAATCACCAGATGCCATGAAAGCGGATGCAAATATTTTGACACTCAAGTAATTCACTAATTCCAAATATTAAGTAATTTTAGATTCCTTCTAGTTCCTACGCTACTGGGCAAAGCTTAACAGTGCAAAGTATGGGGAATGATAGTTGGATTGTAGTCCAAGGCAAATGCTAAGTCATATATTCACTGAAGATTCATGTATTCAAGTCTCATTGATTGGCAATGTTATTTTAGTTGACTTTATTAGTAATAGTAATAACAGTAGTATATATTCATCGAAGTCACTTTCATTCAGTTCATTTTATATATTAATGATGTAAAATAGCAAAGTTAATTTAGTTGATTTTATTAATTACTAATAATATGTAATAGTTTGATGACTTTTAGTTTAATATTACTAAAATCAACTTGGGCATTGATCATATTGGCTATTCTGTCAATAGTTTATCGATTCAAATAATAGTTTAATCTTTAGATTTTGTTCTTTTTTTTTTTCATTAAATGGAGGGAGGAAGTTGGTGGACGAATAATTCTGCATTTGATTTTAATAGTTGTGGGTTCTATTATATATTTTTTTGTGGATATTTTCATCTCTCAAGTGGGTAAATAACTTTTTTTTACTTAGGGGGAAAGGAGTTACTAAAATATTATAGAACAAAATTGTTCATTTTAATAATAAAATTTTATAGATAAAAATGGTTATTTGATCAAAAGAACACAGATAAATGCATTTATCCAGATAAATAAATGACATATAAAAAATCATTGGGCCTTAATAACCATAGGAAACTATAAAAAATAATCAAAGCAGCTGTCTAATAATCAGTGCCAATGATGGTTTGGAAACATGGCAACTCACTCTTAGGCCCCGTTCTCTTTTAGGTAAGTTACTTATCCATGTAAATATAATTATCTGGGTAAGTTTTTCCTGAAAAACACTTATCCGAGTAAATGCATTTACCCATGTTTTTTTATTTTCAGATAAACGATGAAATGACCATTTGAGCCATAAAAATTCATTATTAAAATGAGCATTTTGTCCCATTAAAGTGTGGACAACTTTCCCCCTAGGTGGGGAAGTTATTTACCTGCCTAGAAGTAAAAATAAATTTTCTCTGGTCCCCGCATGAATTTGAAAAAAAGAACATAGTATTTTTGGTCAATAAGAACCAAAATTCTATTGACCAACTCCCCCCTCCCCACCTTTCAAAATCCCAAAAAAGAATACCCCCTCAGGAGTTAAAAAAACTTAGCCAATGTGTTAAACATCATCCCCTGTTTCTTCCCACTTCATAGGTAGGTTTATATGAACTTTATGTAACCTTTACCAGAAAAAAATGCAACAGTAACCGTGATAAAGGCATGATTTATAGAATAATATGTGGTAGAAAGAACCCTATAGAGACTTAGAGAGCAAAAGCTATTGATTTTGGACAGTTAGAGAACAATCCGGGATGTTAATAAGGCCCTTCCTGACATTAGTTCATCCAGCCTTGCATTGAACATCAATACCATTACGCCATGTCCAATTAAGTGGCAACTAGATCGGGTTGGGTAACCTATCACGAGTGAAGTGAATATCCAATGTTTGGTACACATAGAGCCTATATAAGACCCAAACTATATGCATACAGAACACTAGTGCGTTTACCAGCCAATGTGTATGTATGATTGTCTCTGGTCCATATAGAATTGTTCAAGTGAACTAATGTGTTGTGTAGGGAGAGACGAATTGACACGACCCAGGCTGTCAAATTTGGACAGCCAATTTTTCTCAGTGTTATCATATACTGAACATGTCCTAGCATTCTCCCAGTATATCCCTAGCAGCAATTCAGGAGTCAAAGGATGGTGGCTCAGCTTCAGCTCCCCAGTGCTATCAATCATTTGATTTTGTTAGAGAAAGAGGACCCCTCTCAAACGGGAACACAATGTCTAACTCAGTTATTCTTCTTTCCGTGTATATTTTTTATCAAGGTTTTTAAAATTGGACTGGACTGGGAAGGTCCAGTTTTCAGGTCAAGTGGTTTGATTGTCTGATTCAAATGGATGATCTGGTCTGACAAAAAAATAAAAAAATAAATAATAAATGGCAAAAAAAATATTGTTTGGGTCAATGGTTTGACTGCCCGAATCAACGTCTCATTGATCAAATCAACAGTCTTTGGCCAAAAAGCAGTTTTGGGGTTGATCAGTTCCTGGTTTTTCTGGTCCAACTACTATCTGATCTGATCCGGTTTTAAAAACACTGCTTTTGATCGATCTTCCAAACTGTGGTCTGTGGTGGTTAGACTTACACATCGGCAGCCAAACCTTCCTTATTACTAAGGCCCCATTAGGTTCGTGGGAATAGGGGTCTGGAATTGAAATTGGAATGGGATATTCCGATTCCAACTGCTTGGTTGGGCGGAATCGGAATCACATTGCCATTCCGGATGGAATGGCATTCCCCCATTTGAGGGAATGGCCATTCCCTACCCCTCCCTTTGATTCCATTCCTTCTCATTCTCAATTCCATTTCTATTCCTGTCTGAATCAAACAGACTATGAAACTGGATTATTTTGATTCTTACTGCAAACCAAACAGACCCTAAAATATCTCTCTACCAGCACCCAATAGATTTCCCAACTTCACCCCTCTTCCCCTCCAAAGCCACAAGCCCACAACCTTTGCCTGAAGGGCCCTGAATCCATTTTTACCCCGCCATTTTCTTCAGTTGAATCAAAATTTGACTCTCTCAACTAACTCAAATATCTCTCTAAGCTGAACTTTGCCTTTCGTCAAAGGTTAACAGAGTCAAATGTAGTTTCGGCATTTCTTAATTGTGTTCCAATTACCCCAACTAGCCAACATCCAATAATCACATTTCAATTCTGTTGAACCTCAATTTGGATGTTAATAATACAGTGGGCTTGGTGACCAGGGAGTAATTTACCGTGTCAATTTTGCTTCTTGAGGTGGACCTAGTGCAAATGCTCACAGTCTTGCCGTCATGGAAGTGAGGGGACGATGGGATGCTTGCTGGTTTGAAGTTAGGGTGGTAGAGATCTAGTTTTGCTCCTCTGGGTACATTTGATCGGAGTTTACTTCTCTTTTTATTTGTAACTATGATTTGCAGTTCCATTTGATACAAGTGTGTACTTTTTGCCTCATTTGCACCCACTACCACTAGTAGTAGTATAATTAGTTTATTGATGCAAATTTAGTACCACTTTTATCTTACCTCAATTCAATTCCCTCATATATAAAGTGGGAATGTATCATCTTACTTTCCTCCATTCCAATACAAAAAACCCTCCTACCCTTATTCTCTTGCATATAAGATGGGTCCACACAGTTTTATTTCTTATTTTCCTTTCCATTAACAAATAAGTTCAAATCTGAAGAAAAAATAAGTCAAAATTTACAAACAACCTATTTGCACTTCCCATACATTTATACCAGTGAAAATGAGGCAATCGAGTTAAATATAAGATATTCATTTTGCTGTGTTCAGTGCCAAACATTCATCCCTCTTTTTTATAATTTTACTACATAAATCTTATTTTGTCAGGTTGGATGGTGATATGGCGTCGGATATCTAAGAGTATCTGTTTATTATTTTAGAAACAACAACCTAAGTTGACTCCATGGCCCAATGGATAAGGCGCTGGTCCATTACTCAATTTTAATTTTATTTCTCCTATATTGCCTTTTGCTTTATTTTTATTGGTTATTACAGTGGGAGTAATTTTCTCGGATTTATTTCTTTTCTACTTTTCAGAGGATCTGAATCCATAAGTTTGTTTGTGTTGGATCAACCTTTTACCTTCTGAAATTTATTGATTTTACTATTTTACCCCTAAAACATACAATTTGGAAATATTGAATTCAATTTACATTATCTCATAAATAATAATTTTCAACCTCAAAATAATATTGAAACAATACAAATAAAAAATAATAAATGAAACAATTATTATTAAAAAAAATTAATGATTATAAAAATATTAAATAATACAAATAAAAATAATAAATTAATAATTTTCTCAGATTTATTTCTTTTCTACTTTTTAGAGAATCTAAATCCATAAATTTGTTTGTGTTGGATCAACCCTTTACCATCGAAAATTTACTGATTTTACTATTTTACCCCTAAAACATACGATTTGGAAATGTTGAATTCAATTTACATTATCTCATAAATAATAATTTCCAACCTCAAAATAATATTGAAATAATACAAATAAAAATTAATAAATGAAACAATTAAAGTTAAAAAAATAATTCATGACTATAAAAGTATTAAAATAATTTTAAAGAAATAATGAAATAATTAAAAATATTAAAATAATTAATAAAAAATAATTTATAATTAATAATTAATAAAAGAGATGGAGGGAGATTTGGCCCGACCCCTTGGCCATGTGACACGTGGAAGCAACCGAGAGTGACTTGGCAGAAGCACCAGCTCGGCACGATAGCGGGCCCACAACCCGAGCTCCGAGAAAAGGAGTCCCAAGCTCCCCCAGAAAAAGAACCCACGACCCGAGCTCCCCAAGGAAGAACCCGAGCTCTCCCTTGGAGGTCCTGAGCCTTACAAGGAGCGCAAAGGGCAAAAACCCGAGCTGACCCACCCCAGGGCAGTTCGGGCCACACTTCTATCCAAACTCAAGACTTCACCTCACACGCCACTTCGGCTCCAAGTTGCCTAACTGAACAACCGTACATGACGCCCAAGAAGCCCGTACATGGAGGCGGCACCCCTGACTGATTAGGGGTCCGACACATGACAGCCGCCCTCCAACAGCCACCTGCCACCGCCATCTCAAACGTGGCAGAGACGGCCCTGACAAGGAAGACAATGGCGATTATGACACCCAGCAACTAGCAGAGGTTATGACACCCGAACTGGCGTCTGGCAGAGATGATGACACCCGATCTGGCAGGAGGTGATGATGCACGATCTGATAGAGGTATGGGAGTGAGTGTACCAGGGTGATTATAAAAGGCCCCCTTCCCCCAAAGAAGGAGGTATGTGATTCTTGTGCTTTCTGGTCTTGAAGTCCCTCATTCCCCTTGCCTTCTCAAGAGCACTAACTTGAGATTCGGAGTGTTCCAACCGGGTTCCTCCCCGGAAGTCTTCATTTTCTTCCTTGTTTCAGGCACCTCCAATTTCGTCAAAGGCAAGGTAACCGACAGTTAGGACCGACCGGATTGCACATCATCAAAAAGCATTATTATTATTATTCACGGAAGTACCGAACCACCACTGCTGCTTGTTGTAGCGGCGGTGGCGGTGGTGGGAAGATAGGGGAGAGAGAGAGAGAGGGGAGAGAGAGAGAGAGAGAGAGAGAAGACAAGGGGAGAGAGCGAGAGCAAGAGAGAAAGACGAGGGTAGAGAGATCGAGCTACCGTTGGGGGGAGGGAAAGAAGACAATGACAATGGCGGTGGTGGGAAGACAAGGGAGAGAGAGAGTGAGAGGGAGAGTCACTGCTACAAGTTGCAATGGTGGTGGTGGGAATACAGAGCGAAGACAGAAAGTAAGAGAGAGAGAGAGAGAGAACAGGGGGAGAGAGAGTTGTCGTTGCAAGTGGCAGAAAGACATGATGGGGAGAGAGAAAGAGGTCGAAAGTTTAGATTTTCTGGATTTGGGGGTATTAGGGATAAATCGGATTATTTACAAAAAATTGTAAGAATATTTTAGACATTGGACCAGCTCTAAAACAAGTCTTAACGCGTTAAGAGCCGGGCCAAAGGTCTATAATTTTCGTAAGTGATAATCGTTTTCTGAATCGGTTTAAAAGGTACAACCAAAGAAGGGGTGAGGTCTGACACGTAGCATTTTCAGCTTCATACCCGTAGAAAGTGCAATCAAACGGCACCTTCGTCAGCTTTGCATGGGGCTACGTGTATGCCAACAAAAATAGAAAATTACGGAGCAAATTTCTGCCTTCCATACTCTGCTCCCCCCTGCCTTAAATTTTGAAAGCAAGCCTCTGTCTTTTCCCATTCTCGCTTTCGATTGTTACGATCGGAGAGAGGAAGACTAGACAACAATGTCGACCCTTGTAGTTCCTGAATCGATTCCGTCTGCGATCGAGGACTGCGAGCAACTCAGAAAAGCTTTTCAAGGTATGGAAACTTAAGAGTCTACTCTCCTCATTTTTGTGTTCCCTTGATCGATCATCACTACTTCTGTGTAGGTTTGATTTTCCACCTTTGTCATGTTAGATCGGTAGATCGTTTCTCGTTTTCTTCTCCGATCATCATAGATCGTATTCTTACTGGGATTTGTTACCGAAAAGATTAAAACTCGTATTCTTTCTTTCTTTCTTTTTTTTTTTTTTTATTTGGTTGAAATTCTGGACATGTGTATTATCTATGCTCAATGAAAATCTGTGATATTGTCCTGTTGGATTCATAAAAGAAAAAGAAAATTCTCGATACTGCCTTCTGCTTGTATTGCGAGTTGGCTGGTAGTAGCTGGAGGCTTAATTGAAAATGTTCTTCTCCAATCGTATATTTGTTATTCCCTACTTTAATTGAAAAAATATAACTAGCTCAAATTTCTGTGTTAGATTTCCGATCTGTTGCTTTTGAAATCCCTGCTGCAGCTGTCATGCTTTCCTTTTGGAAACTTGTCTTGATCTCAGTCTAAAATTATGTTATTGTCGTAATATTGTACATCAACATCGTAAGATTAGATTCTACATGCAACTGGATAATGATCAGCACTACATGCAAGCATAAAGGAGCGTTTTGCCTGGTGATCCCTGTCTGCAACAAAGTTCTCTGCAAATTTTAATTGTTCGAGTATCTTTTTGTTTATTATATAACGCTGGATGAACTTTAGATTATTCCAGAGTATGGTGTGGTATTTAAATATGTAGTCTATGTTGGCCTGTTTTCAGTCTACCACAATCCATACTTGAAGCAATTGCACAATCGCATTAGTTTCCTTTTGCATTAATTAAGGAGATTGAGATTGCATAATACACTGCATTTTCTGAGTACTTTATATTTCGAAATTCTTTTTTTTTTTGAGAAAAGTGATAAATTTTTAACCTCCTCTTTTTGTGGATCAGCTCTGAATTTGGTCATTTAGAACGTGAAATACAAAAATATATGGTTCCTTCTAATAGATTTAGCTCAGAAATTATGTTTTCTGCATGCTTCGATTCTTTATGATTATCAGTAGTAAGCAGTTTTGTCAACCTTTTGTAGGATGGGGAACAAACGAGAAGTTGATCATATCCATATTGGCTCACAGGAATGCGGCACAACGCAAGATAATCCGACAAACTTATGCTGAAAAATACGGAGAGGACCTTCTCAAATCTCTAGAAAGAGAGCTTACAAGTGATTTTGAAGTTAGTCTATTTGCATTTACCTTTCTTAATGTTCAGCAAAAACAAAGAAAATGGTGAAAATCCTCATGTTCTTAAAAAATGCAATGGCTATTCTGCCAATAAAAGCATAAAACCGGGCATGATGCTTATTTAGTAAGTGGCAGAATGTATAAACTATAAAAAAAAGTATGCCAGTACCAATAGGAGGAAAGCATTAATAAACAAGTAGTACTAATAAAATATGAATCTTATAGTACCTAATAAAATTCGATTATCTGCATTCTTTAAACAGATAGTAGTGCTGCTGTGGACACTTGATCCTACTGATCGGGATGCTTTCTTAGCTAATGAAGCTACAAGGAAGTGGAAAGCAACCAATCAGGTTCTTCTGGAAATAGCTTGTACCAGGACTTCAAATGAACTACTTTCGGCTAGGCAAGCCTATCATGCTCGTTTTAAGAGATCCCTTGAGGAAGATGTTGCATATCATACAACTGGGGACTTCCGAAAGGTATACCATCCCCTTCGACTGTTGTAAACTTGATTTGTACCGGAGACTTTTTAATTGTTTAGTCATTATGGTTTTCTTATTTATTTGTGCATGAATTCTTATGTACCAAGCTCAATGGTGTAAGCTTATCCAAAAATTACCTAGATATACACATTTTTCTCTCTAGTGCCTCCTTACTAAATTCTAATACATCCTAAAAATGGGCTAAGAAAAGGTTCCAGTATTTTGGATCCCATTTTTTAACACTGAATTCTGAAAGAGTTTGTGGTCTGGCAGGAAAATTTATTTATTGGTAAACGTAAATGCATATGTTAAACCAGTTCTGACTTCTGAGTCCTAATAATTAACCAAGATGGTCATGTCTTGCTAAGTACAAGTCATGCTTCGAATTCATTTCTAAGGACCTTGAATTGTACTGTATGTCAGAGTTGAATAGCACTGAAAACATTTATTTGATAGAAGAAACTGGGTATATGGTATTGGTATCATAATCACATTCTGTTCCTCCTGTGCATCTGATTCTTAGTTTTCCTTTAATATGTCCACAAAGTTTGTACTGGCCAGTTATCTAAGTTTCACTCCCGTACAGCTTTTGGTACCTCTTGTGAGCTCATACCGGTATGAGGGACCAGAGGTCAACACGACGCTGGCAAAATCAGAGGCTAAGATACTCCATGAAAAGATTATGGAGAAGGCTTACAACCATGAGGACATCATCAGGATTCTGACTACAAGAAGCAAAGAACAGCTTATTGCAACATTCAACAACTACAACAATGATTTTGGGAATGCCATTAACAAGGTATGCTCACTTTACATCTCCAAGTCTGGGGACTGGGAAGTAGACCAATGTGATGACTGAAATCATCTATGGTCTCTACCCGCCCCCACCCCAGAAAAGAAATAAAACATCATCAAAAACAGAAGAAGGTTGCCATATTTTCAATGCCTATACTAGGTTTGCAAAGAAGAATTTATTGTGATACATGGTGTAGGAGATCTAACATCATAGAATGGTGATGATTTCATGGCTATTCTGTTACTATATCCATCTGAGGAAGATAGACATTATGCTATAAACAATTCCCTTTCCTTTCAATATTGGCTTTATGATGTTGAATTTCCACCTATTAGTATTTATTTATTTATACTGAACTGAGAATTTCTGTTTACAGGATTTGAAAGCTGATCCCAAAGATGAATTCCAGGCAGCACTGAGGGCCTTAGTGAAGTGCTTGACCCGTCCTGAGAAGTACTTTGAGAAGGCTCTTCGCCTGGCAATCAACAAGAACGGAACAGATGAATTTGCTCTCACTAGAATTGTTACTACTCGGGCAGGGGTGGACATGAAGAAAATAAAGGAAGAATACCAACGAAGGAACAGCGTCCCTCTGGAGCGTGCCATAGGCAGCGACACCTCTGGGCATTACGAAGAAATGCTTCTAGCTTTGATAGGTCATGGAGAATCTTGAGCAGAGTTGCTCTGAGTGAGAATTATCCACGTGGGTGTCCGCTATTATCATAACGCAAGTCGAGAGTATTTACTGGTATTTGTGCTTATCTGGTGTTCTCATGTCGATGCTACCTTTTCATAGTGTTGCTGGTTTTTGTGGCTTTTGGCATATTATACTTATTAGTCCTAATAGTTGTATGGGACAAAACATCCAAGGATCTCTTCACTTTCTTACTCGTTTTCTTTTCCTGTTCATCTCTAGTTCAGCAGGCTCGCCCAGGGAGAAAATTGGGGAGAATCGATGCAGATGCCTTTTTAGCAATCAGGTATTCAGGATGGATTGCAAGTTTACAACCTACTCTAGGATGCTGGGTCACCCATCTAAGATCTTAGGTTCCGTTTGGTTTGCTGGAATAGGATTCCAACTGTTTGGTTGGATGGAATCAGAATCCCATTCCCATTTCCCCATTTGAGGGAATGGTCTATATGAATAGATCATTCTAATTCCGTTTCCGACTTTGAGCCAAATGGACCCTAACTATCTAACCACCACCTTCTCTTAGAAGTAGCATTCCTTCAGATCAAGGAAACTGCTCTGCTTTAGTAAAAGATACATTAGTGGCATTCCCTCAGAGCAAGGAAACTGCTTTGCTTTAGTAAAACATTCATTATAACTAGGAAAGTGAAGAGAAATCTAAGATCTAACTACCACCTTTACTTGTAGGTGGCATTCCCTCGTAGCAAGGAAACTGCTCTGCTTTAGTAAAAGAATGACATAGCTAGGGAAATGGTCTGGAGATGATCCACGAATCTTACGCGTTGTGGAATTTTTTGATTTTGGAGGCCGAACAGGGCTCCCCATGTGGTCCATCGGTAGGGGTCTTAATTGGACTGGATTTGGTTCAATCCGATCTGTCCAGTCCAATGTGAGTCAATTACAAATGGATCAAGTCCAATCCAAACCAATGAACATTTTGGACCCTTTTGGATGGTCCAATTTAATGTCTGGACCGTGTTCAAATTTATTTTAATTTAGATTAATTCTAACCCAAATATGATCTCTTAACACTTATATTCTTATCTTCTATCAAGGGATCAGATATTGACTCAATTCAATCCAATCCAATATAAATTTATTACAGTTGAACCAAGTCCAATCCAATCCAATAAATACTTTGGATCATTAAGTGTGGAGTTCAAATTAATTTTGATTTGGATGGAGTCTAATCCAAAACCGGTTCATTGACATCCCTATCCATCGGTTATGGAAGGTTTTGCCGAATGGCCCAACTGAGTCGAAAATTCGAGATCACTCCCTCTTTGCCGAAGAGGTAACCAGTCCAAACGGTGACGATCCCAGAATATGCCCGAGAGTCAAGGCCATGTTCACTCTGTAACACGACCATAATTGAATTCTTCTACAAGGGAGTGTCAGGTTATTGGAAGCTTCATCTTCCGAAGGACGGACGTCACGGAAAAGAGATGGGATTATCTCGAGTCCTTTTGGTTTTGGGCTTTCAGTTATATCCTCGTGTGGTCTAATCTCTTGGACGACTCAAACAACTCTTCTACTATGGGGCTGACATGGATAGCAGACTGGTTGGAGCTGGTTCACCTACCAAATGAACGTTCCAGCTTCCCTTTAATCAGCCAACTCGGTTTGTTAAAAGATGAAAATATGTTCCAAGAATCATAATGTCAAATGTAGGTCAGCCTCAATAGTTTGATTGATTGTCATAAAAATCTATTCTTAGCTACCTTGAGCATACAACCTAAAGTTTTGAAATTTGATGGACCTAAATGAATTAATAATCTGTAATCACACCCAGTCAGAAGTTGTGATAAATTTTGGGGTTTCAATTGAAAAGTTTATAGCTGTCCATAGTTTGATATTCTCACTTTATGTACGAGACTTGCAATTAATGCTCAGTTTTGAAGAAGTATAAATCAAGGTTCAAAATATCGATATACCCGATATGTCAGTAGAGGCGTATCGGGTGAATCGATACACATTTTTATTGTTTTTTTTCCGCAATTGGTTCAGGGGGGACCGGTTTAGGTCTCCTCTACCCCTTGAACTGGTCAGATTTCCGATACATCCACTGTAGGGGTGTATCAGGGGTCAAGCCTAGGCGGGAACAAGGGCACACTTCGCCGAACTAACCCACCTTGTAACAGTTCGGAGCATACTTCCGAATTGCCGCCTTGTAACAGCTCGGGATAGACTTCTCCCAACTGACCGCCTTGTAATAGCTCGGGATAGACTTCGCCGAACTACCACCTTGTAACAGCTCGGGGTAGACTTCGCCGAACTGCCACCTTGTAACAGCTCGGGACACACTTCGCCGAACTGCCACCTTGTAAGTGTTCAGGACACACTTCGCCGAACTGACCCACCTTGTTGCAGTTCGGGATACCTCCGAGCTCAAGACCGCCTCGCTCAGCACTTCGCATCTTCTAGGCACCAAAGCCAAACAAGTCGTACCATGCCTGGCACCAGGGAATTCCGTGCCCCAGGGCGCCACGCTTGACTGACTTGGGATCTGACGTTTTGGCAGCAACACTCTAAACGGCCACCTGCCACCGCCACTGACGCCGCCGTCTCCAGTTAGACGGTTAGGCAGTGACGGTTGGGCAATGATGGTTCTGTCTCAGCAGAAGGGACGACAGCCGAGTTGACAAGCGCAAGAGTAATCATACCCGATCTGACAAGGGCCTCAGGACGAGTACGCGAAGCAACTATAAGAGCCCCCTGCCCCCTCGACAACGGAGGTATGCAAAGACTTTGCGCTATCTGGTACTACTTTGCTTTTGAAAGATTCTAACTTGAGCTTCGGAGCCTCTACACCGGGTTCCCCCCGGAGCTTTCCCATTTCTCCCGTTTCAGGATCCCTGCTACCTCATTCGAAAGCAAGGCAGCGGACAGCTAAGACCAGCCAGATCACACTCCATCATACATATTTGTATTTATACTCCTTCCATAAATTTCATTATTCATCTAGAACTTGAAGACATTTGCTTTGGATTAGAGAGGAATAATGTAGAGCATAAAATAATTAATATTCAAAATACTTGCGGCTTAAATTTGGGATGACAAAGGTTACTCGTCTTGCTTGGTTTTTGAGTCATTTAAAGAATATTCTATAACCAATTTAATAAGCCAAAGATCACATGTTTGTAACAAGAATTGATGACCAAATCAGTTTCCAGAAAATCCACCTAGTTGTAGAATTTGTTTCTAGAAAATTAGTTTCATACTAGATCTAATTTACAAAGTGAGTAAAATTATAATAGATTATTTATTTCTTAATATTTTTAAAGACCTTTAGTCAGTTTTAAAGTCTCTATCCCTTTTATTTTTGTGTTGTTCTGGTGGCATGTATTTTAGTTTTAGGCTGTCTTTGGAAAGTAGGAATGGCAACAGGACTGGATGGAGCCGGTTTTTTTTTGTACATTCCATCTCCAATCCAGTAACACATGTGCCATATTGAATACCTCGTGGGGGCTGAAAATCCCAACCCCTTCTTCATCCCCAAGAGCCGATTTTGTCCCAACCGTTCCCACATGCAATTTTTTTTTTTGAGAAAAATGTATTATTATACACATATTATAATATATGTATAAAATATATTTTATATATTGCATAATATAAAATATTATATATAATTTGTATTATAAGTGTTATATATCGTATTATCTATTGAGGTGGGTTTGGGGCCAAAACCCAAAACCAGCCCTGAATCTGATTAACAGTCAAAAAAGCCGTCTCGACCACGGCGGGTCAGATTGCCATCTTTATTTAGAAAGTCGAAAATATGGGACTGAAACCAGAATTATGTGGATCCTCTAGAATGAATAGTTCCCTGAGGCTAGGATTCTAAAATCCACAAGGTATAAATTAGCCTGGATTTCCTATCGACCATTCTCCGTTATCTATTTATCTTCTCTACTAAACCCGATAAACCAATTCCAGCTATCTCTTATCATGTGACAAGGCCTAACCATCCTCTACACGATATACTCTCTCTATCAAAACTTAAAAACTAAAATAATGATGACTGAAGTCAAGTACTCATTCCGAAAATATTCCACCAGTTGGCACTTTGTTCTTAGGCCTTGTTTGGTTACAATTTTGTTATTTACCTCGCTATCTGGGTAAATTCGTTTATTCATGTTTTTTTATTTCTTAATTAAGTAATATAATTATCTTTTTGTCCATAAAAAGCTAATATCAAAATGGATAAATTTGTCCCATTATGTTTTATAATTTTTTTCCCTTGGTGGAAAAAACAATTTACCCACTTGGGAGATAGATAAATTTTAGCCAGATAAATGAGGCTCACTCTACCATGGAACCCAATAATTAATGCAAAAAGAATGCGGTAAATTGGTCAGTGGGAAATGAACAGAGCCTAAAGGCTAAATGATCATCAAATTCAAACCCAAGAAGTCAGAAGATGTTACCCGTACAGACTACATTATTTATTTATTTATTTTTAATCTTGAGATGTTTGTTATTCTTGGTGAACCGCCATGGATCTCAACGCTCAATGCTAATTTGCAATCAAACATGGCCTCATTGTGCTTGGGTTGCAGGGTGCACTTCACTGTTTTGTTTCTCTAGCAAAGCCGGCAATTCCCGAAATGATTCTCCGTTGTGTAAAGAGAAGAAAATTGAGAGGGGTTTAACATTTCAACAAACAGGTAAATAAGAGAGAAAAGGGAAGAAGACGTGCAGGAATAAAATAGATATTGTTCTTATTTTTAGAAAGGATGTATGCCTTAAAAATAGATATTCAAAAAAAAGAGAGTAATGGAGTACACCAGTTAGAACTCTTGTCACATGATAAGGAACAGATGGAATTAGTAGAGAAGAGAGTAAAGTAGGGAACCCAAACTCCCAAAGGTGCCCATAAACACTAGCCTACTATCATTGTAATTTTTAACAGTAGAATGAATGACAAATATTAGAACAAAGTTGGCAGCTTTTTCTGTCAAGAAGACTACTGGCTGAATGGTCTAGATGAAAGAACTAGAACGCTCACTTATGCTGAATGGATTTGTCAGAAGCAAGATTCAAAACTTTGAAACCTATCAGTCGATATGTACAAGTTTTCAAGGTAATAGATAGCTAAAAACAGTGACTTAAAATAAATGGCCATATTTAAAGAAAAATACCCTTCCCAGAGATGGTCTGATTCAAAACTTGAAGCCTAAAATAATTCATATCTATGTGTGTCGTCCCTTTGAATTGCATGATACATAAAAATTGCGTATTGTAAGTATCAATACTTGAACCTTGGGTGGTAAGGGTCATTTCTTCATGCTTCTATGTTCTAACGAGCGGCCATACATTCAAACTAGATAATGAATGGAGCAAATCAAGAATATCAATAAATCTATACCCCTGCATTTGGTAAGCTAAAACAAAAAAACTGTCCACACCGTACAGCCTCATGTAGTGGCCACTGCATTTTTGAAAGATGGCAATTCAGAATCGTGATAACTAGGACAACAGAATGATACATCCGTGTATCCAAAATTAAGCAACTAAAAGCAAAATTGCTTATTTCTTTTTACACTCTACAAAAACATGGCAGTCATGCCTATGCAACTTGAATCATCCCAATCATGTTCAGGTTATCAGCACAAGACTCTTTGCAGTTGGGAATTCTAAATCTGGTAGCCATAGATAGCAAATTGTAGTATAACAAAGTTATGCTGGTAATAATGGAGAACAACAACATCACTGCGTACCACCACAAAAATGTACATCACTTCTTCAAAAGGGCTCGTGAGAAGATCCTCTTGCAATATGGGTTGGTGCGTAAGATGGAAGCATGGGGCCGAATTGCATCAACCAAGGAAGCATGGAGAGGACCCTGGTTTTACAAAGAAGAATTAGAGAAAAAGGGTAAAGAAATTTCAAAAATATTCATCTCACTCCAAATGCCAATGACTACATAAATATGTAAGTAAATCAAACCCAGGTTCATAGTCAAACCTTGGTAACTCCTAGAGCAGACTGAATGACATAGTTTGCAAATGGGTGTTGTAGCAAGTGTTCGAATTGAGGTGATGAGAGCAATTCATGAATGATGCGTGACCGGTTCTCCTCACCAAATACCTTGAGACATTTTTCTACCACATTACTGCTAAACTTTTGTGTAGAAAGGTGAACATAATTCCCTTCAAACTGACAACTCAAGTTGGCAGTGGCAGATGGTATCTTCAGCTCTAAGATATATTGAACAACATAATTTCTAAAACATAAGCAATTTAAATTTGATAAGTAACATGGAACCGCTTCCACATGGGTGAAATAAATTTAAAGGATTGCTAAGTTTTATTACCACTCAAAGAAATGTAGGTGAATCTACCATTAACTTTGAGAAGTGAGTGATGTCAGCCTACAATTTAAAAGTACTGCAAATTTGTGTAGTGTGCAACATAATTCTACATCAATAAGCCAAACTTCTAAAAAGGAGTGTAGATAAGACCAAGTAAAACATTTGGACAGGATTATTCATAAAGAGCTTAACCAGTAGAATTAGAAGAACCTTAAATGATGTGTCACACACAGACAAATAGCCATGTAGAGAATTGAGAATAGCCATTCACAAGTTATATATGATAATACATGGGCTGCTCGAATAGAGGCATTGGCATGTCACTGACATGTGAGTATGAATACCCAAACACAAGCAAAGGGGTGGCTGGGAAGATGGTGGAATTCTTTATACATGGCAGACAAAGAAACATCCTTGACATGATTCCTTCACCCTACCCCTCTTATCTACAAAATAGAGGGAAAATGCAGCCTTCCATCATATAAAAAGTCCTTAATAAACATATCTTAAAGGATCACATGTCATCATGAAGAAAAACACTCATATTTAGTTACTACAAGACCACAGCTAGCTTCTCAAAAGTCATAATAGCACAACCATGAACTTAGTTGGTGACATGCCTGGGTCCCCCATAGGGGCCTTCATCAATTTTTTTTTTGTCATTTTTGGGAATAGCACAACATCACACATAGCTCTCCTTCAATGTCAATGGTAGTGGGACTCGAATCCGCATCTATGCTGGGAGAAACCAGTTAAAGTACCAACTGAGCCGCGCTGGTGATTCACTTGGGCAAAGTTCATTACAATGTTTGCAAACTTTAGGTTTCAATCAAGCAAAATCAAGGTAAATGTTTTTACTGCAGCTACTGTAGCTACTGTAGCTACAGTATTCCAACCAGTAAGGAGAAGAAGAAAGAGAAGAGAAGAAGAAGAAGATGAAAGAACTGTCGAACTTGATAGCTAAACCCTATCAGTCGACCTCTTAATAGCGATTAGGCTTCTAATTAAATGTACAAGGACTAAACTGCCCCTACTTAAGTATGGGACAGAGAACCTCTAATAAGACTGCCACATAAGCTCATAACTTAACCAAGGTGAGATGACTAATCTACCCTTATTCGGCTAACTCTAACACTCCCCCTCAAGTTGGAGAACATATATCATATAACCCCAGCTTGTTACATATATAGTTCACTCTCCCTGAGCTTAAGGATTTTGTAAACAAATCTGCCCACTGATCACCTGAGCTTACATGTTCTGTGCTTATCTCTCCAGTAAGAACATTCTCCCTCACAAAGTGGCAATCAATCTCTATGTGCTTTGTTCTCTCATGAAAAACAGGGTTGGATGAGATATGGAGCGCAGCTTGATTGTCACAGTACAACTTCATAGGTTTATCCACGTGGAACCCGATTTCTTGTAGGAGATTCCTCAACCACACTAATTCACATGTAGTGTGTGCCATGGCTCTGTACTCGGCTTCAGCACTGCTTCTAGCCACAACCGTCTGTTTTTTACTCTTCCACGTCACAAGATTTCCTGAAAGAACTGTGCAGTAACCTGTAGTAGATGTTCTATCAGACACAAAGCCCGCCCAATCTGCATCCATGTACCCAACTACTTCAAGTTTTCCTCCTGGTTTATACAATAGCCCACGGCCTGGAGCTCCCTTCAAATATCTTACAATTCTAAGAACTGCATCCCAGTGAGATATACAAGGGTTCTGCATAAATTGGCTCACCACACTGACTGCAAAGGAGATGTCTGGTCTCGTGATAGTCAAATAGTTCAGCTTCCCCACTAGTCGTCTATACCTTCCAGGATCATCAAATATTTCCCCTGTATCACCGCTCAACTTAACATTTGGTTCCATAGGAGTCTCAACCGGTTTTGCACCTAACAGTCATGTTTCGTCCAATAGATCAAGAACATATTTTCTTTGGCACAGGTTTACACCTTGTCTTGATCTAGCAACTTCTATACCCAAGAAATACTTCAATGTCCCAAAGTCTTTTGTTTGAAAATGATTTTGCAGAAAGACCTTGAGTTTGTCGATCCCCAATTTGTCACTGCCAGTTATGACAATATCATCCACATAGACCACTAATAAAATCTTTCCAACTTCTAAGTCATAGCTGAACACTGAGCGATCAACCTGGCATTGTTTCATTCCAAAATTCTTCACCACTTCACTAAATTTCCCGAACCAAGCACGAGGCGATTGTTTCAACCCATAAATTGCATTTTTCAGTCTGCGCACCTTACCAGCCTCCCCCTGAGCAACAAACCCAGGTGGTTGCTCCATATATACTTCCTCTATAAGGTCACCATGAAGGAAGGCATTTTTTATGTCAAGTTGAAATAAGGGCCAATCATACATAACTGCCAGGGAAATTAACACACGGACAAAGCTAATCTTAGCCACTGGAGAGAAGGTCTCCATATAGTCCACTCCATACAACTGTGAATACCCTTTAGCAACTAGTCTGGCTTTCAAACGCTCCACACTACCATATGGCAAGTATTTAACAGTATACACCCATTTACAACCCACGTGTGAGTAGTGAGCTCCCACGTGTGAGTATGCTGAAGAGCAGAGACTTCCTCCTCCATTGCCTGCCTCCAACCAAGTGAACTAAGAGCTTCTTGAACATTGCTAGGTATGGAAATAGATGACAATAGTGAAACAAACTGGCGATGTGAGGCGGAAAGGTGAGATACTGAAACAAAATTGGAAATGGGATGGAGAGTAGAACTACGTTTACATTTCCGTAAGGCAATGGGTAGGTCAAGTCCTGAAGGTTCAACAACAGAAGCAACGACAGGATCCGCGGACAAAGTAGAAGCTGGAGGAGGGGCCGGTGTCGTTCGACGTGTATACACTTGCCGAATTGGTGGTCGTTCAGTAGGGATCTGCACTGGATGAGATGACGAGTCAACTCCAACAGGAACACCCGGAACGGGATCACTGACCGGAAGAGGAAGAGGAAGTAAAGGTGGAGACGAAGATGCTTCGGTTCTTGAGAAGAAGGGAACAGACTCAAAAAAGGTGACATCAGGACAGACATAGCACTTTCGAGTAATGGGATTGTAACACTTGTACCCTTTTTGAGTCCGAAAGTAGCCAAGAAAGACACACTTAATGGAGCGTGCATCCAACTTGTCTATTCCAGGACTCAGATTGTGAACAAAGCACACACAGCCAAAGATACGAGGTGTTAATGGAAAGGGAGACAACGTGGGAAACAAGATAGAGAAGGGAGACCGACCATGAAGAATAAAGGAGGGCATCCGATTAATGAGGAAACACGCAGTAAGTACAGCATCACTCCAAAACCGTTTAGGAACACTCATATGATGAAGAATAGACCGAGCTGTTTTAAGGAGATGACGGTTCTTCCGTTCAGCCACCCCATTTTGTTGAGGAGTGGATGCACAAGAAGTTTGATGAATGATGTCATGCTGTTCTAAATACTGTTGAAAAGAAGTTATAAAATATTCACGACCATTATCTGAACGAAGAACTTTGATTGGAACACCAAATTGTGTACGTATTTCAGCATGGAATTTTTGAAAAATGGAAAATAATTCACTCATTTCTTTCATTAAATAAATCCATGTCATTCTTGAACAATCATCAATAAAAGTGACAAAATACTTGTAACCATTATAAGACTCTATTTTGATCGAGCCCCAAACATCTGAATGAACCAAAGCAAAAGGACTCAACATACGACTTTCAACTCTAGGATTGAAGGAAACACGACGATGTTTCCCAAACTGACACGACTCACACTGTAACACTGACAAATGACTCAAAGACGGAACCAGTATCTTGAGTGCCTTGAGAGAAGGATGTCCCAGTCGACAATGCCACTGTAGAGGAGTGAGTGAAGTCTGAAGTGCAACTGACGATCCACCACCGTCAAGGTAATACAATCCACCAGCTTCATGCCCCCCAATATTTGGGCTCTAACTGGTTCATACTCTGATTTCAACCCCACTAAGAACTTTGTGACATCTAGTTGTTCCCTCTATTGTTGCTGAACCTTAACATCTGGAGTGAGAGGATGATAGACATTGAGTTCATTTTTAAGGTTCTTCATACTGGCATAGTACTCTTCTAGGGTTTTATTTCCTTGTTGCAGACCAAAGTACTCCTGATAGAGCTGATATACCCTTGTAGTATTATCTTGCCCAGAATACAGCTTCTTGGCATGTTCCCATATGTCCTTAGCTGTATCTAAGAACATGAAGTTGGCACTTATTTTGGGTTCCATACTGTTCCATAGCCATGTCATGATTTGAGCATCCTCCTGTTCCCAATCATCAAACCCTGGAGAGTCAGCCAGTGGTTTATCTTCTTTCACATGCTTCACTTTTCTCTTTGCCTTGAGAAAAACTTCCACTGACTTGGCCCATGGAACATAGTTCTCACCATTCAGTTTAATTGAGATCATCTGTACGCCTAGATAGTCAGAGGAAACCACCACACTAGGTTTCTGATCACTACAGCCATCTCCCATTGCTGCCATGATACTCTTTCAGTGCTGCCTCTAATCTGAATTCCCAATCACCAACTAAGTGCTGCTGTCAAGTGTTTGATGTTCCAGAACTACAGCAGTCCTAAACACAATGATAGATACACACGTCTTTGTTCTTATCCACACCACTACCGATTTCACAAAAAAAAGCACAGACTACACCGACATTAATTCAGCACTTACCAACCACATGCAAGCTCTCTTACAACTACTCAACAAAAACTCAACTAGCTGTCACACCACTACTGCTGTCAAGAGTTTGTGCATTACAAGCACCACCACACAGCCATAGCTGTCACACACAATACAGACCTGCTTCAACGTTTTTAAGAGGGCACCACAAGACCAACAAAAACTCAACTAGTACCATTGCATTACACCTTGCACCATTCGGCCACCTACAGTAGCAGCCCTTACACCATTTGGTCACTGTAAACACAGCCTGTTCTTGGAATTTTTCCAAGAACCAGGGCAACAACCAACTTAGTTCTCTAGGTTCTAATCAGTCCTCTCAAGTTCTTGAAGATTTTCAACCCAGAAATACCAACAGCACATAGCGGAGAGATAACCAACCTTTGTTTGAGAGCTTCAGCCAACCATTCACTGCTGAAGTTGTTTTCTTAGGAAAGAAGGTTCTGTGCACCAGAAAAAAAAAAAAGAGTTGTGATGTTTCAGGCCTGGGACGAACCACTTTTCTCCATTGACAGCCCAGAGAAGAAAAGGAGAGAACTGAAGCACGAACTGAAGTTGTCACGAACTGAAACAGGTCACGAACTGAATTTGTCACGCTCTGATACCATGTTTTTACTGCAGCTACTGTAGCTACTGTAGCTACAGTATTCCAACCAGTAAGGAGAAGAAGAAAGAGAAGAGAAGAAGAAGAAGATGAAAGAACTGTCGAACTTGATAGCTAAACCCTATCAGTCGACCTCTTAATAGCGATTAGGCTTCTAATTAAATGTACAAGGACTAAACTGCCCCTACTTAAGTATGGGACAGAGAACCTCTAATAAGACTGTCACATAAGCTCATAACTTAACCAAGGTGAGATGACTAATCTACTCTTATTCGGCTAACTCTAACAGTAAAAATTACGTAGTTTTTTTTTTTTTTGAGAGAGAGAAAGTGACTGATTATATTAAACAGAAACTTCAAATGTACACAAGATGTTGTACAACAGAAATAAAAACCAGTTTTTTTCACCTAAAAAATGTCAGATGGCAAGTCCTGAACAAGGTACTACCAATAATTCTATTTTTTTTTTTTATAATGACCATGTTATCCATTAACCTATATAAAAGAGAGTTTCACACCCATACTTTAGTTGATGTGCAAACTTTAAATAGCCAGAATACCCCTGCTCTTTTGCAATTTCCTTTTCTATCCTAATCTCTCCTTAGTTCCAGATATGCCCCTATTTTCCACTTCTCTCTTTCATTTCTACTTCCTTGTACACAATTCAAGAAGCACCACGTGCATGTTCCTTCCTGGGTTTACAAAACCACGCATGCTGCCACTAATTGGTTATATATTTTCCCCATATTTTATTTCCATCTATTTTTTCATAAATGAGAGTAATTTTATTGAAAGAGTATCAGAAATACATGCAGCCTAGGAAGAGGCACGAGATGTTACCTCCCCCAAGGACTGAATCATAAGCACTAAAACATGCCCAAACCTGAGAAACAAATTACAAATTAGCCCAAAACAGATCACCCCTTGACCCCCCTTGCTTGGCCAGAGAATCAGCCATTACATTTGCTGATCTGCTAACCCACTGGAACCTAACAGTCATATTTTATTTCCATCTATTCTCTCCTTAAATTGGCTCGACTTGGCCTTTTTGAACAAATGAACTCCAAAAACACCAAAGCATAAACAAAATATACCATTTGAAGTCACTTCAGTTAGTCAAACCATGAACTCCACATCATCCACAAACCTACATAGAAGAAAGAGTTCCATGCCCCAACTTTAGTTGATGTTCAAACTTTTAAATGTCCAGAATACCCCTTCTATTTTTGCAATTTCCTAACCTATCCTTATCTTTCCTTGGCTCCAGATATGCTCCTATTTTTGCCTTATTTTATTTCCATCTCTTGTCCCCACAAATTGGTTCCACTTAAATATTTTGCCTTGTCTACCAAATCAACTCCAAAAACACCAAAGAAGCAACAAAGTATACCATCTGAAGTTGCTTCAGTTAGTCAAACAAATGAGCTCCACAATCCACATCATATTATCAAGAATCTGAAAACCCAAAAACTGCCAAACCATCCTACAAATAGATCTGTTTAGAAGGATACGGTTCTGTATTGAATAAAAGAAGCCACTCTCAGATGTAGTAGACCAAGAGTCAAATAAGTAAGATCAGATGGTCGGTGTCTTAAAGCTGCTCCGACCTGTTCACAAACCATTCCTAAGAGAAACCTTCAATATGTTATGTTATTGATGCTTTTGATAAATTGATAGCATCTGACTTGGGAGATGCACTTGTAACTAAGCATATAGTACCTTAATCAAGCATGGAGTGTGTTGTTATTTTTGTATTGGGCAGATGATCTCAGGTACATCTACCTTCAAATCATTTTTTTACCAATTCTCTTTAGCTACTTAATATTAGTCGACCCCCTCTCTCCCTCTAACTTCCTAGGTATTGAAAATATGGATCTATTGTTCTTATTATTGATTTTTTCCCTATTTCCTCCTATCTTATCTTCTCCTTAATTGTAGACTGTGGGTTCTCATTTTCTCTGTCTATTATACAGTTTCTAAAATGAGTCCTTCAAGCTCCTGTCTTTCAAGTTATAAAAATTTAGTCAAGTTTTTGCTACACATGAATATATCCAAAAAAAAAAATCTTTTGCTAAACATGCAATGTATATGTCTTTCCATTATTTGATCAAAAACAAAAGGAAAAGAAATCCCAACAGGCGCGAGTCCCAGCAGAAGGGGGACCATAGCCTTACAAGAGGATTACAATGCATCATAATAATCAATAAGGGAAATCACACCAAATCAAAGATCTTATTACCAATCATCTCCCACTAGAACTTGCATTATATAACAGTTCATCAGGTGTTTTCTCCTCTAGGTTGCTCTATATGGTCAGGTGCAATTTTAACACCAAAAGAATGGGTCTTGATCTACCAAGGTTATGAGGAAATTTTCAACCTTTTCCAAGATTAAGACTTCTAGTTGAGGTGTTACTCATAGAAAAGGAACTCTTTGAGGCATGCTTCAAAGATCAAAGGAATTGCAAGGGTTGGAAGCATTGTACTTGCTTGTGTACTTCTGCATTTGGCTAATGGGAATTGGCAAAATCATTGTTTATTGACTAGTCCTTTTCATCTGAAACTTGCATGCCATTTTATAAGAGCTGCAACGTCTGAATTGAATGATTTATTGCTTTAATTTTGGTCAATAAGTTACCAAGGATGTTGTGAGCTTAATGGCCGAACCCAAAGTTGGGTTGATTGTTATACCCTCAAATATTTTATTATTTAATTATTTTGTCCGCTAATAGACAAAAAAAAGTCATTCATTTCATCCACTTTAACAATTATCAAAAGGCCCCTTAGTGGTGTTACTTAAATGCTTTGAGTAAGCTTTTGATGTTCCTTCATGAAATGTAGCAATTCATGTGGAAATGGTATCTTGCACCACTTGGAAACATGGAAAAAACATCCTTGGAGAAGATTATTATGGAATTGACCTCCATAAAGTTGCTATTGAGTGTCTAAGGATAAGTTTTTCAACAGTGTTTCAGTTGGCAGGACAATGTTTTGATAAGAATATCTTTCACAAGGTGTACATTAGGAGAGAGCAAACCTACAGAAATCTTTCATGTTGTGTTTTTGAGAATAGGGAAATAGATTAACAAATTAAAAATTAAATTAGAATGCAATATGAGAATTAACATCTTGAGTATAAGGAAAATGGATGTTAGGTCTATAACCCAGATGGTTTTAATGACCAGACATCAAGAGAAAAGGCTGGATCTATGTTCTGTAAAAGGGGTAATCAAATCATCATTATCATCATCTAAGCCATGTCCCAACTATGTTGGGTCGGCTCAAGGGGGTAATTAAATAAAGTTCCAGTATCTTCAGAAAAAGATTGGATAATTGATGATTAGAACCTGACTTTAATGGGAACTGATTGTATTGGTAAATTGAGTATAGACTATAGAAAATAATATTTAATAATGACAAGGTGTTCAAATCAATCAATTATCTGTAACAGTTATTTAAGCCAATAAAGCTAAGGAAACCAGTGTTTTAGAAGGCGTGGGAGGCATGCGCCTCCAGGCTAGGCGCTCCCAAAACGCCCCGGGGCATATGCCAGAGGCGTTGACACCTCTGAAGCGTACACCTCAGGTGTGCTTTTTTCATGAGGCATGATAGAGGCGTATGCCTCATGCGCCTCATGCACATCTGATATAAAAAAGAAAAAAAAAAGAAAAAAGAAAAAAAAGAAAGGAAAGGAAAGGAAAGGGAAAGAAAAAGAAAGAGAAGAAAAAAAGAGAAGGAAATAAAATAAAAGAAAAGGAAAGGGAAGGGAAGGGAAGAAAAGATAAGGGGAAAGAAAGTGGTTTGCCCCCTGCCCCCCCTTTTAACTAATCTTATGCATCCTTATTCTTCTTAATATAAAAGATTTTTATTAAAAATAAAGAAAAAATGAGATCCCCCCCTTCCTCTTCATCCTCCTCCCCTTCCTCCTCCTAATCCCCCTCCTCTTAAGGAGGCTTATGCCTCCTTGTGTTCGGGAGGCTTACGCCTCTTGCATTCTGAATTACGCCTCACGCCTCTAGGTAGTGGAATGCCTCGCGTCACGCCTCCGCGTTTTAAAACATTGAATGAAACAATGTTATTCAAGACTCCGTATTTCCAAAGAGAGCATCACAAGTAGACTGCACGTGGAGATATTGTTCTAGTGTGTAAAGGAATTTTAAGACAGAGTTTAGCTAAAGTTGCCATTCTTTTTTTGTTTCCTTCTAGGCAGCTCGTAGTGTTTAATACTTCAATTATGTGCTTCAAGAAAAATACTGATTGACCAAGCCATAAACTTTGTTGTTTGTGGAACAACTACAAAAGTTTTTCTTTATACATGGAGAACTGTTACACCTTCTTTTAAATACTTTTTTCCTTGCCAAAGAGAAAATCATAAATGATCTCTCACAAACATAAATCAATTATAAGGACTTCATAGGAAAGCTACTAATTCATGGAATACAACATGAGAATGTTAAACGATAACTCAAAACCTTAAGAACTAAAATTGGACTAATAGGATATTAAGTAAAGAAAATTCTTACTAACATTATGTTCTTCAACTGTATGTGTCGATTTTGTAGTACTAGTTGAGTGGTGTATGCAAATTTCACGTGCAATAGGAAAGAGAAATGAATAGAAGAAAATAAATGGAATAAAACTTTGCAATGGTCATTTCGATGTGATGCCAAGGCAAGTATCAACTTTATATAGTAAATAATGTGTGTTAGAAAACCTCTGTGTTGTGTGAATCTAATTTTAAGCTTTCAAATCAGAGATTGTTTAGCTTTCATATCAGAGATGTATATATTCAATTTTGAAGCATGTCATAGGAAAGAAGGTTAACATTCTGGAATATTAGCTCATTGATATATTTAAACAAACTATATTTCTATAAAAAAAGGAGATGTAATAGAACAAAATGCAAATGGAATAAAATTCCTTCAAATAATTACCCAAAAGCATCTTGTGCCAGAAGGAGACCATTGGTGGAAATTTCTTCAACCAACTTCGCTTGGTGTTCTCCAGTTGAATGAGCAATACATCGTTGCAAAACACAACACCCATGCCGGTGAGTTGCTATATCCACACAAAATTTTGCAGCAGCATCAAAAATAAACTGCCATCAAATTAATAAAAAGAAAAGCAAAATGTTAGGTATTTGTGCTATCCTGAACCACATGATAGAAAACAGTCCACAGCACATAAACATTGACCAGAAACTGGATGCACAATGTCTTCTATCCAAAATGAAATACTTTAGGACATAGGTAGAAGCATCCATATAGGACGATTTCATAGATATTTTGACTTTTTCCAATGGGTCTGATTGAACATCCATATGCCCCACAAAAAAATGAAGGAAAAAAAAAAGAACAGAGCAATGCTACATCAACTGCATCAGGGGCCTTGTCCATCATGGAGATGTCAAATCACAAGAGAACAAAACATAAACATGAACCTTTTTTTGTGAAAATAAAGGGGGTAATGGAGAGAACCAAGTAACACTAGTATCCGACAAAAATAAACAAAAACAAAACTTGATTATTGAAAACATTTAGTTCATCACTAACTTAACAAAAAAAAAAAAAAAAACATTTAGCTCACCAACACCAATGAAACATTAGTCCTTTTTTACAATATGTTTAAATTAGATTGAAAATACCTTTTTCTAGTTGTATCTTTTTTTTAATTGTAGAGACTGAGTAAGTAAACCCTGGGTCTGGTGCCTCAAAACCAGATAAATCCTTGATATTCCTTCCCTAGCCAAAGCACCCACTAGACTATCTGACAGAGCATTTGCTTCTATGATTTAAGATATTTAAGCAATCACGGGCCCTCCATTCTTGTTGACAACCAGAAAGACAATAACCGCTTGACAATCTCCTTCAACAATCAGTCCATTCTAACCTGAAGAGAAGGCCCATTTTAGATTATGCAAGTGCTTGAAGTTCCACCCTTGGGAATAATATTCCCCAATGGTCTAACAACACAGACCTCACTACTGATGAACGTAGGTTTCCAAAGAACACCACCCATTAAGTTTAATTTTAACCTCATCTTTGTCCATGAAACTGCACTCTTAGATCTTGTGACAACTTCTTTATTTCTCCCAACACACGGCAATGTTGCCAAGGTCCTTTTTTTTTTTGTTTAACTGGAAGCTTACAACAATTTTAGAGTCACCTTCCACCAAGTTACTAAAGTTTAAAGGACTCTGCCAGGTAAAAACCTTGGTATAACGCCAAAAGTTCAGCCCATAACAAATCCCCTTGGCTAATGGGATCAAGTGAGAAGATAAGCCCATGTTTTTTAATTAATTTATAAGAAAAAAATATGTGATATATACAAGGCAAGTTGTGCCAAGCACCCCACATTCAGTCTGGGAAATCCCAGCTGCCTAGCCCATTGGAGTCCATTTTATTTGATCGCATATGTCACTCTGGTTACCTACTAGTAGTCCCCCCAATACAAATGATCTCTGCTAACACATTGTCTTGCTAATACACCTGCCAGACCATGTCCATTTTGTGATCTCGGTCTCCGGATGAAAGTGCCAAAATAGGTGATTCCAGATCTTCTAATCCAATTAACCTGAATAAACATGTCCCTAGCCATTCTTTCCCTTCTTTGGCCATTACTACTGCTTTGGAGTCAGTCGCCTTCAATAATTAATCTTTCAATACCCAATTCTTTAGCTTAGCAGCCAAGAATACTGCAGATGCCACATCACCTTGCTCAATTGGACCTGAGAAGAAAGCACATATATTTCCTTCCTCATCTCTGATTACACCTCCAATTCTGGAGGAAAAAACAATACATTCTTAATAATTTTCAATAGGTGGTATAGAACCAAATGGAAAACAGAAAACACTTTCAAGACCTTTATATGTCCATATGCAGTCTCCAAGAACAAAAAACAAACCCGTGCAAAATAAAACCACTTACTCCAAAAGCTACAAACAGTTAAAAAAAAACACTCCCAAAGACAAAAAATAAAATAAAATAAAACAGAAGCGACACAAAAGCCCACAAGAAACCCAAGAATGCACTTAAACCAGAGGAAACACAATAAACCTCCACATTCCTCCAAAACAAGGGAAAAATTCTACATCATAACCAACCAAATCCCAACCACAAAGATCAAATGAACTAACTTTACCTGCACAATTTGAAATCAACTCCAATAAATCTCTTAAGATTAACTCAATGGATACTCCTGCTTATACTTCCCTAAATCCTAAAGCTTAACTATTGGAAAGAACAATGGTATCAAAAGTAAAAAAAAATCAACCATATAGATGTGGATCCTTTGGCTATCCTTCCCATTACAGTCTAGGAAAATATAAAATCAATTCCAGAATCATTAAAGGTATAAATATATCACTATACAAGATTGAACTTGAAGGATAGGAGTTGAATATCATGTAATATATAAATATATTGATAGGTGAATATCGAGCTATGAAGATAGGATCATAAATTAATTGATTTAGAAGCACGAATGGAACAATATAGAAGACTCTAGAGAACCAGATAAATGTAGCTCCTAAGGAGCCGTGGTTGGTCCTACATTGAAAAGCCTATAGAACTATTGTAGCCCTTGCCAGTAACTTAACATCAGAGAGGCAAATGAATGACATCTAAAAATTATTATCAATTAAAGATGTTAGTGCCATATTACTAAGGCATCAAGGTGAAGAATCCAGACCTTATTGTCTTCATTGCTAAGGCATTGCAAGCAACGTGATACCACATGATTTCCATTGAGATCCTTAATGAGATGAAGGAACCCTGGTTCAAGGGCTGAGATAACCATTGAAATCTCCTTTCTGGTTTTGAGAGTCTCAATCAATTTCTGTACCGCACGGGTTCTAGTACAAAAGTACATTTCATTAGAGCAGCTAAGAAGGAATGCAACTAACAACAATGAACACGAACACGGAAAGGATCAAGCAACATATGGAGAACTTACCCATGTGTATTTAAAGAGATTTTGACAAGCTCGCCTGGTTCTTCTGTTACCATGAGCAAAATCTGCATTTTCTGCTCTTCACTGCATACATCCAACAATTTCTGCATGAGGTAATTCCCGAATGGGTTCATCATAAGTTCAACCACATGATCAATAATTTCATTAAATATTGTTTGCACATCTTGTGGTGTCCCTTCATCAAATATCCGTTGTAAAAATCGACAACCATGCTGATCCTTTGCCATGAAGTAGATATAACCCTGGACTTCCAGCAAGGAATTATATTTTGGTGGTAGGAGCAAAGGACAATAAGTCCTAGAATTACAACCATTTTCAGAATTCGTGGTAGGAATTCCTCCACGGTGGAATCCACCATCCATCTCAGAACTATTCTCCTGTAGGTGTGCTGGGCCAATTGCATTGCCAGATCCTTTTTTATGTCCTCTTAAACGATCACATCCCTTATTAATCACATAATTCAATCCCTTTCCCTGTATGATAATGCTATCCTCACAATTGAAAGCCTGGAGATCACACATACTTCTCATTGATGGTACAGATTGAGCATCCCAACTGTTTAGGAGTTTCCCTGACCTACTGTTGAGAACAGGAATGCCATAACCTAGTGGATTTTCCATACCCAAAGGCAGCTTTGAGTGATGAGAATTTAGTAAGTTCAATGCACCCCTGGCTCTACTAGAATCTACACCGTTTCTTTGTGAGAATAGGAAAGCATCAGTAGCAGAAGGCTTAGTGAATGATGGGATTACATTCGACATTTCAACTCCCCTATAATACGGGTTTCTAACAAAAATAGAATCTGCTCGGAGCTGCAAATTACTCAAGGTCTCATTGCTTGCATGCTCTGTAGCTGGTTGCCATGGAATATTGTTTGGGTCTGGGAAACGACTAGACTGAGAAAATTGCACATCAGATCGAGCAGGAGAGAAACACAAACCTGGTAAGTTACCCGTACGAGATTCCTTCTGCAATTTCCACAATGCCGGCCTCATGTCCTCATTTAAGTTATCTTGGCCCACACGACCAGAGTATTGAGGGCCTCCGTGATCAGCAAATTCTTTGCAATCTTCAAAGCAACCATTCTTTTCCACATTGCCATGGTTTCGCCTTGTTAATGGATGATCATTTAACCAGAACGCAATATGAGGCGATGACTGGAACGGTCTGTTCATCGATAAATCCTCTTGGTCATCTCTAATATGCATTCTACTAAAGCTCCCAGGCAAACTCAGTTCATCCATCAAGTTCTCATGGGCTTTCTTCCCCACAGGAGAATCCGACAATTCTGAGTCCAGCCACAATCCATTTGGATAACGGGTATTTCTCGGTGGTACCTGAGATTTAATCTCCTCCAACGGAGGCGGAGTGGGCGATCCGTCGTCGGGAGAGGACAAGCCACCAGAGAAGGAACTCGAAGAAGAGCCTTGGGATTGCAGAGAGACTCCACTAATAGCAGAGACACACATGTACTTATGATAATATGACGGATCATCTTCATACATGCCATTAATTGTCAGTGGAGAAGTAGAGCCGTGACCATAGCCACCATGAACATCGACGTGACGATTTTGTTGCTGAAAGAGGTGATGGAGATTGAGAGATGTCGCATGAGGGATCTCATCCAACAACATTTCTAGTTCTTCTTCGTCCTTCATATCTTTTCAATAATATCTATCTATCTTTTATGTCAATTTCTCCAATCTTCAGATAATAAAAACAAACACAGATTGACAGAGGGAAAAAAAAAAAAAGAACAAAAGCAGAAGAAGATTATCAATCCCAAAAGCCCAAAACTCACAACGGTTTTGATTCAGAGAGACTGAAAACCAGATACCCAAAAGAGATTACCAGCTCTTCTGGGTGTTCCCGACGGAGACCATCCTTGAAATGGTGCTTCGAAATTTAATCCCATTCCATTTCATTTTATTTGCATTTGGATTTAAGCTCCGAGGGAGTTGGTGAGGCATGCAAAGATGCAGAAGAAAGGATGATGGATTTTCATATATACGGGTACTGTACTCTAACTATATGTATTATACGCGCCAACTCCATTAAAACAACAGCAGAGAATCGAGACGCTCATTTGCAAAGAACACAGAGAGAAAGAAAGGAGAGAAAGACACTACTGTTACTCAGTATATAAAGTTATAAACTGACTCAAAGCACACCTATAATATTCTAATTCTATATTATTTTTTAATTAAAATATAAAAAAAAAAGCATTTTATTATTATTCTTTGATATTTTCGGTTATTAATATCTCCAACAGACGGACCAGCCACACCCACACCCAGTCTTCTTCCCCAACAAACTTCTCAGCGAAGATATCTTCATTTTCTCCACATCTAACGGACCTTTATCCTCCACATCACTAAAAGAAATCCGAATGATATTTACGTAAATGGGGTCATAGGAAAATACCAACTCACCCTTTTGCATTTTTACCATCATGTGAATTGTCACTGTTCCCTAAACGCCTAACGAGATTTCGATGATCGGATCGTAACCACACGACTTGATCTACGTACTGATGGATCATGGATGTATATGCAATCGACGGTTCGAAATCAGTCAAATCCGGGATACGGAATCGCTTCCACATAACACAACCATATTTTGATTTTGACTATCGTGTTTCTGAGGAGATAACATGTTAAGTAAGTAACTGGATGCCTGAGTGGACTGTATACTGTAGAGTGCTAATTTACGCACCCTGCAAATTCCACTTTTTGGTTCCCTTTGTGCCTTCCTACTTGTTTTGCCCCTCTGTTTGTTGCTTGTTATCCAAGAAAAAGATTGATAAAAATGTAATATAAAAATGTTTAAAAGGGCGGAGGGGGGATAGGTTAAGCTAAACACCCCGAGTGCCGAGTACCAACCTGAGAGATATCTTAATCGGAAAGGGAGCAACCTTTCAGGACCCCACCAATGGCGAAAATAGTTCTCACTTCTCACTTCTGATAACGGCTGAATTAGCTGGACTGATTAACTTAATAGTTTGTTTATTTTATAATTAATTTGAATAGTAAAATATATAGAGGGGGGTAATAATTAAAGACTTAATAAGTAGTAATGCACGGTAGAGTAGCTGTAGATGAGACATGAGACAAGTGTTCCATGCTACACTATGATGGTAGTAGGGACAGAAGTGAGAAAATAGAGTAGAAACTACAGACAAGAGAGAAGGAACGAAAAGGTCTATCGACCGAATAGTTAGCCTATCAAATTGGGGGACCCCTCCCCAAATTCTTCCCACGTACGAGCCGAAAGCAAAGTAATTAAAGATGCAAAAACTAACAGCTCTGCGATTATTAACCATTTTTAGTTTTAACCTCACTGACCAACGCGAAAGCCACTTTTAAAGCACTTTTTAACTTTTTAAGATGTGCGTTGACTGATGGGAACGTATTCATGATTCTCAGTACTGCTACAGTATCATAAATTAAGGATGTCAAATGGACCGCTTTGGATTGGATTTCATCCAGTTCAAAATCAATTTAGATGGATTGGAAAGAGGAATAAGATATAATAGATTGGATTAATACCTTTCAAAATATTTATTAGATTGGATTAGACCTCATCCATCTGTAATAAATTTATATTGAATTGGAATGGTTTAAGCCAATATCTGATCTATCGATATAAGATAAGAATATATATGTCAATGGATTGGATTTGAGTTAAAACCAATCTAAATAAAAATGATTTTGAACAGATTTGAATAGTTAAAATTTTGAATTGAACCAATCCAAATTAATTCAAAACATTTATTGGATTGGGTTGGGCCTGATCCATTTATAGTAGACTCATTGAAACTAGATCGGATTGGACCAAATCTAGAACATCAACCTTAACCACGCACTCTCCCAATATTTACCGGTTGGAGTTGGACCATTCAATTCTTGAGCAAGACATGACCATTGATGAATTGAAACCTATTAAATAAATCATCACTCCCAACTTTCTTGATTCCATTTCTACAGTTCTACCTAAACCTAAGTTGCTCTGAGTAATTAAAGTGTTTGTCCTAGACGTTTGATTGTTCCGATTAAAACTCAACGCAATATTCACATTGGCGAGGGAGTGAAACTGAAATGCATCGTGGCGACTTGCGAGCAAACTGATTCCTAGCAATACGGAAGGGGAGTACTGTAAAAGCTAGAACAGTATGTAATACCGGTGCAAATGATTTGGTTCTTTTGCATCAATGTCTGTTCGAAGTTCAAACTCAAACAAAAAAAAAAAAATCATAATAATGAATGTTCTGGCCTTCTAGGTGGACTCGGTCATTTTGGGGGACGGGCACCCCCCTACCTTTTCCAGTTATCAGTTATCACGGAATCACCGTCAGTTGCATAATTACATATTTTTCAGTAACATTTAATAACGATAAAAAAAAAGAAAAAAAAGAAAATCACCAAATGGACCAACCCCCATTCCACCAACCATGAAGTTAGCTATTCAATCATGGTATGGCAAGACAGGATAACAATATATTGGATGTACCGATGTAGATTGTAGACGTGAAAATTGAAACCATGGAATTAAATTTAAAACCAAAACGAAACGATAGAATGTTGTGAAGAAAGAGAAACCAATTAGATAAGAATCCATTCTTCCGGTTTGGATGTTAAAAGCCTAAGATGTTTAATATATCACACACGAACACGACACACCCCCAACTCGGCCAGAACCCACCCACAATCAAAGCATGTAGAACGAGGCCCTTCAACAGTTCATAAATACAAGATATCATTCCACTAAGAATTAACAGAAAACCAAAACACCAAGAAATAATATAAAAATGGAGAAGTTAGACACGACAGTCAAACCAAGGCAATGCTGCTCTCACCACCTGGAGGCTTGCGGACACCACCTAGGTAGTCTCTGGAAGCTGCCTTCCCATCAGCGAAGATGTCGCTCCCACTCATCTCTCGCAGCTTCGCCTCGCTAAGCGACTTCTCAGCCGAACCGGGAGGTGCATCCCCTTTGAAGATGTCATTGCCGGAGAGCTCAGCAAATTTCTGGTTATGTATCTTCTTTGCTGTCTTCACCACCGGCTCCTCGCTAAACATGAAATTACTCTGACCTCCAGCAGGCTTTTAAAATTCACACCAAAATCACAACCCAGTTAGATCTCTGAAGAAAACAGAAAAAATAAATTAACAACAATAATAATAGAGGTAGGTAAATTGAAAAATGAGTACAAGTGGAAATGCATGTCAGAATAGGTAAATTGAAGAGCCTGTCCAAGCCTGTCATGTCCCCCATACCAGAAGTTGGCTCTCTAAATATCATCTTCCATGACAAAATAATTCAAAACCAACGGGAATTATTTTCCATGTACCATTTAAAACGATATAAAACACCCTATAAATAAGTAAATCTTTATTACCAGCAAAGAGAAATTAAAAAAAAAAACAAAATAATACAGCAATGGGAAGATTAGAGAGTAGAAGAAATTGATGAAAAATAAAAGAAAAATCAAAATGGATCCAATCCCACCCCCACACATTTAACTCACTCACGTTAGACACTTTGACGGATGTGCGTACATTACGTGGCACGGGTTCTCCCATGTCTTTGCCTTCTTTCTCCAAGGAGCGTGCAGCCAATGGTCGAGGTGGATTTTCAGGAGGGGGGCCAAATATATCATGCCCACTAAGCTCCTTGCACTTTGCCTCTGATAGCTGCTTCCTTATCGTTGCCTCAGACTCAATTTCAAGTGTCCCACTTAGCTCTCGCTGCTTTGCCACCTCAGGAATTGAAGTTGGCTTCTTGGGAGAAACACTCTCTTCAGCACTAAATGAGATCTGGCTGATCCCACTCAGTGCTTGCTGAGAAACCCAACCATAAGCCAAATTTCAGTTAGACATTCTGCTAAGCATATGCATATGAGTATATGTATCTGAAAGCTATAAGCGGAGCTGTCATGGTAATGCAGTAATGAGAGGCATGCATACTGTAGTGCACCTTAAATCTCAAAACAAATACCTGGTAAATCCGTAATCCTGTTTTATTGTTAGAAGCCGGATTAGCACTACCAGATTCTGCTGCATCATTCTCACTATCAGCTGCAAATATACCACTACCAGTCATCTCCCTCCACTTAGACCCTGAGCATGGTTTCCTGCAAATTTTAACACAGATTGTTCCAGAAGGCCTCAGGAAAACTATATAGGCAAAGTGTCATCTTGTTGAATTTAACACACCATGGAGATGTTCTGTTTTTCTGATATTTGAAAACGAGCTACAGTCTATAAAGGCATATAGATCATATCTATTCAGCAAAAATAATATTTTACTACTTACATAATCAGTTAGAAGTCATTCATTACTAGAAACTACAAAGCGATGTACCAAAACAGCAGGATGGTTGGTTGAAGGAAAGATCTAATAGAGTAATGGTCAATGAAGTGAGAGGCCTATAATTTGATGAAAAAAAATTGCATTTCATTCAGCACAAGTATTTCCTCTAAAATTTAATTTAGTGAGACCCTACTTTTTGTCAATATTTTTATTACTTCATATTCATGAGTAGCATTGAATCATATTTTTCCACCTCCCTACTAACTTAAATAACCATTTCCTATTATTCTTATCATTTAAGCATCATTTAGAAACAATCTTTCTTAATTGCTCCATTAATTTCAGAAAAAATCTTTTACGGTTTAACCTGAAATATGTCAAAATTTTAGCAAAATATTCAAAGTTTCATCTAAAATAAAGAGAACAAGCAATAACCAGTGGAGCAAGTATGTTGAGGCTCATAATGTGTTGTGTGCCTTGCCTGAAATCATGTGCATCTCACCTGAGATTTGTTGCTATATTTTGATGAATTAACCTTGAATTTGATGTTGAATACATAGTTTACAATATTGTAGGGTGTATTCATGATGTTGAATACATAGTTTACAAACAAGTCAAGTATAGAATTTGATACTCCAATTAATTAAGCTAATAGGCATTTGAAATTTGTTAGGCTTTCAAATTTTTTTGATGAATTAACCTTAAATTCGCATGGTCTTATACAATATTTTTTTTACTTTCTTCTAGTCTTTTTCAAAAGTGATGCCTCACTAAATCCAGGCATGTGCCTTGCCTTGAACCCTCCTGTTCCTCAGGCTCTGGGAGCCTCAGGCACTTAGTTGCACTTCTCACTTACAGAGACTGGCAATAACAAACAAGGCCCAGCAAGGGATGCATGAGCTGTCTACTTCCCAGGTCCACTCAAATAGACAATCATTTAATATTTCTAACCCACAATTGGCAGCCTGTACAATAGACTTATTAGTCAAACTACAAAGCATTAAATCTACAGATGTTCCTGAGCACAGTAGTTTCTTTTAGGACTTGTAGAAGACATAAACATAGACAGATGGAAAACTATCAAGGGGGAAAAAAAAAAGAACTTTAGAATGTGCCCCCAACAAAATTTTTCGTAGCAGAGGGACAATACAAACAGTCACCTCTCATGATAAAGAGGTTAATTAGAAGAAAGCATCAGAAAGAAAGTCCCAGTGATAGGTAAATGGCATATATGTAGCGAACTAGCCGGGTTAAAATTCCCTTTCCCAACAAAAAAATTCTGAACCAATAAAATAACCATAATAATGATCCTGGAAGGATATTTGAAAGGGATCTGCATAAAATGTTAGTAGCTTAATTAGGCATGATTTCATAGAAGATTTAGTTTTTTTTTTTCAATAAGTTTCATACAATAAATTGTTTTTAGTTTCTAAGAGACTATTACAAAGTTAAACAAACTAAGAGAGTTTGTAGGATTTAAATTAATTTTGCTCCATGCTTTTATATTTTAAGAGTGTTAGCAAAGCATTTGTAAACATCACTTATTCCTACACAACTAGAACATATCAAAATGTAGCATTTAGTAACTTCTTTTACCTATTGATTAGTAATGTTTCATTGAGATCAGGGAAATCCTGTCTCGGGTGTTTCAGATGCTCTAGCAAAATCTAAGGTGGGCAGTAACTCCTCATATAGCAATTCTTAGTTACCTTTGTAACTGTTAGGGAGGATCATTTTTTCCTGGTCTTTTCTGAGTTGTTTTGGTGAGGTGTATGTCTTATATATCTTGTGAATCCTTCCCTTTTTTAGTTTTAATGAAAGTTCCTTTCTTTAAAAACAGATCAGAAAAATAAAACACAATAAAAGGAAGAAAGCAAACAAAAGAAAACAAATCATGGGGATCTGACATACTCAAAAGAAAACAGCATCCCTAACACCACATGTACAAAATGTCCAAAAAACCAAGGAACCAGAAGCTCCAGAATAACAACCAGAAGGAAACCACCTCAAGGAATTTCCGATATGAATGTCATTCGAAAGAATAAAATCGATACACCAATGTATTAGGAAGGCATCTTGTATAATTGAATCCTCCAAACAAGGCTCATTATTGGACATTCTAAATTGATTGAGAATATTGAACTCCTTGAATTGACATTATTTGCATTGTTCCAAGTGTAGTAGACAAAACTATCACATATTTTAACTCCTGCAAGAACTTCCTTCCAAACTGGTATTATGAATATAGTTATGGAACTAGGAATTTAAAGAGATCGTTTCCTTTACAACAGATACACTATTTTTATATCAATACCAAATTCACCATTGCAAATATTTGGAGATGTAACACCGTAAGGGATATATGATGCGGTTGGCATACAAACTGAAGATCAAATATGCGAATTCAATATGTTGCTGAACAGGTGTTGTGAAAAGCCATGAAGTTAAAAGACATAATAGATAGGGAAAGAGATAATATTTTAGCTTGAAGGACGAGATCTTTTGCATGCAATCCATAATCCCATCTTCCTAAAAGCTACCGAGGAAAGGGGTGCAAGGCATCCAGACCTCAAACTTTGGATTTTTTTGGACTTACTATTAAGAAAGTTAAACGCAAATGAAGTTTAGGGAAATAAGAAAACATGTCTTCCAGCAGCCGTTCTTTTGATTGGAATGGGACACAACCTCCTTTTTTATCGGGGAAAAAAACAAAGAGTACAACAAGCTATCAAGTCTCGCAGACAACTGTCACTCTGACAATCCACAGCGAGTTCATTGATCAGAACAAAATAATCAGTCAGAGGAGAAATCTATCATATCCAAGTACGTCGATCTGGTTATAATTCCTTGAAGATCTGAACATCTTCATTTTAAGGGATCTAAATTCTAAAGTATCAGATCAAAAGTGAAAACCATTAGAGAGAGAGAGGGATTACTTATACATGATACTCCTTCAAATCGAGTGGCCTCATCGAATTAGGTAGATCGATGACAAAATATTTAGAAGAGGTGTACATTCCAAAGAGCATGTCAAAACCATTAACCGACCAGCAGATCTAAAGAAAACACTTCACTAAAACCCGAAGCATCCCATATCTTTTCCTTTAAAAAAAGTGGAACAGAAATCAAGGAATGCGAAAAGCATGAACAATGCAGACGAAACGGAGTTGAGAAACAACGAAGTCTCCGTCCAGCTCATCATAGGATAGCATTGATTACCACAAATGGAAACTCCAATAACAAGAGAAACTTCGAAGTTACAAGCAAGAAAAAAAAGGAGAAACAGTGCCATTGAATTTGAAGCACACTCGAGACTCGAACAGATCTCACCTTTTCAACAAGCTATCGACTTCTTCATCAGTAACCTGACCGCCGAAGAGAACTTTACTAATCCCGTCGGACGGCTGAAATTTTTCCAAGAAGAAAACCCTAAGTCGCCCAAATATCCAACAAATATTAAAAGCCATTCCATTCTCTAACAAAAACAGAAACACTTACTTGGTGAGTACGGATTGTCGGTCGCGAACCGGAAGTTGCAGAATTTGAAGCAGAGGAGTCGGCGGGAGGATTTTCGGACCATGTGAGCAGATCCGCTGTAGATGTGTGAGGCTTCCTCACAGGAGTAGTTCTCTCCATTTTCGTTCAACTTCTATCTTAGTACTCTAGCTGGAGTGCTCGCCTAAACAATGAGGAGTGAGAACGAAAGGAAAACAGGTCTCCAGATCTCTCCTCTCTCACTCCTCTCCTTGCCTTTAATGGTTTTAGTTTTAAGAAGCACTTCTGGCTCTGCGTTTTCTCTGTCTTCACGCACAAAAAAGCTCGATCTCCGGAAATGACGTGCCTGTCCTCTCCCTTTCTCTGTCTCTCTCTCTTTTTCTCTCTTCTCGCCTGCTCTCGCCCACTATATGAGTTTCCCAATCTGCTACTCTACCTTTTTTAAACTTTAAAACTGGAGGATATACCTCATACCGTCCTACTGGCTACTTCCACCACTAATTTGAATTTTCAATTTTTGTTTCGCTTCGCCTCTCATTCGTTCCGTACATTCAACCGGCACGTGTCTGTTTCTCCATGATAGACAACCGGCTCCACTCGGTTTCAGTTCTGATCAGAATCAACGTATTTAGGGGTGAATTCACCGAAATTTCCCCACATTGAGAGCGAGGGTAGAGCAACCTAGGCCAGAAGTAGCGAAGGTTTCGGTTTCAGAAGGTTGATTTTTGAATTTCAAACTGTCATTCGAGGGGTAGTTTGGTCAAGGCAGGGTTATTATCTGCTAAGACGTTAGACTAAACGAGAGATTCCGTTACATCTTACTATCTTAGGGACCAAATTATGAAAAACGCCTTGGAAATTATCAGAATGACCAAAATGTCGATGTGACGGGAATTGCCGTTGCGAGTGAGAATCGACATGATTGGGGGGATTTGGGGAATAAATAGTGTGTGTGGACTGTGGAGGTGACGAGAGCAGGCGGTGGATGACGGAGGGGAGGAAAGCACGCGTGAAGTGAAGGTGATCGGCAGGATCCGGTGCAACTCCTGTCATCGGAAGGCTGCAGACTCCAACTTCTGTGGATCGATCCAATTCTATTTCCTAGTCTCTCATTATGGGGGCATGCGTCCATAAAACGAAACGGTTGTGAAAATGGTAATCCAGACTCCAGACTCCAGCTGTATGACATATTCAGCAAAATGGAGCTCGACAAGGGCCAGGGGTGGTCACTGGTCAGTGGTCGTCCGGTGTTAAGACATAAAGACAACCAGTCGGAAACATGGCCGGACTCCAGCCAGAAACTCCAAATCGGACCTGCTACATCCAAATACAGAGCTATTTCTTCACATCAATCTCTCGGTACTGCCCCCCGCAGGCCACCCTTCACCTCAGTAGCCTAATGCCAGTAACTAATAAATGTTGTCAATGCTGAATTTTTCAATATCCACTCATGAAGCATGATGGTCCACGAATAACTTCTAACTCTTCTCCATTTCTCTCTCCGAGTTCGGCTCCCGTCAGGGCAACCACATTCGAGCAGCTTTTACAGTCTTATATCTCCATACTTTAAGCTTTATTTCATTTCATGGAGAGATATTTATATCTAAACTTGTAAGAGACTTCCTAGTAGTTAAGTCTATTAGTTAAGCACTTGCATTGCATGTAAGAATTTTTTTCATATTAATTAATTGAATTTTAGATATATCATAATTAAGAAATGAATAAAAAATTAACAAAACAAATAATATAATTAAAAATAAACTTAAATACTTATAGTAAATGTACACATGCATTGCAATGAAAATTTTAAATTATAATAACAATTATTATTATTATTATTAAATTTTATATTTCATTTCTATCATAAATAAAAATAATTTTTATTTAATATGATAAATGTATAGCATTAGAAATGTTCCTAAATGTTTTTGAAAAGAAAAATCTATACTTTTTATAAGTTTCTTTGAAAAGTTGGATCATTGACCTCCCATTTAAAAAAAGAAAATAGCTTTGTTTTTTGATCAGTTTTAAATTATATCCATCTACATTATATAAATAATTTTTACATATCACACAATTTTTGTTTGACATAATTAATATATAAAAATCTATGATGTGGGAAAGACATGGTACCGGAAGAGTTTTGACCAATCAAAGCCATCCATGAATTTTGATAAATAACATCTGATTGGCTACCAAATTTTTTATACCAGCTAATTGGTAAAAAAAACTAGATATCATATCTTTTCAATATTATAGTCGAACCCAATTTTCATATATTTTTTTGATTACATGTATTTTTTTATTACTTACAAAAATTTATTATTTAACTATAATATTATCAATTAATCCATTTGACCCAAACCACTATCCCACCACCCAAAAAGAAAAATAGTGTGATTTCTAGATTGACATTAATTTTGTATTACATTTCCATCATTGATAAAATTATTTCTTATAATATTTATTTTTGTTCAATACAATGAATGTATAATATTATAGATGTGCTCAATATTTTATTTTTGTATAAATACATAACATTAGATATGTGCCCAAAATTTTCTCTACTTTTCAATTTTTGTGATTCTTTGTATTTTCCATTTTTAAAACTATTATTATTTGACTATGACATCATTTCATTTATAGATTGATTTAAATTTGTCATTCCATTTTCATCATTTATAAAAATACTTCTTACATTTCATACTTATTTTTGTTCACTATAATGAATATATAACATTAGAAATGGGTCTAGTTCTTTTTTTTGTATTGTATATTTTACTTATTTTATTTTTCATTATTTAATTATGGCATTATTTATTAACCCATTTGACCCCAAATGGTTAAATTTCTTTCCCGCCATTAGGAGGGAAGAAAATGGTTTTGTTTTCAAAATATTTTTAAAAATATTTATTTTTATATTATTAAAATTAATATTATGGATTTAATTAGTATAATTTAATGATGAAAAAATACATCTTAAATATAAGATTTAATAACAAAAGATACCTTAGATATGAGAATTAATAAGAGAGAATACAAAAGTAGCTTTATTTCAATCAGTTTGAAATTTTATATTCCATTCCATCGTTAATAAAAATATTTCTTATTTATCATCAGTGTTTTCAACCTACCGTTGCCTCAACCAAATCAACCGTTCAAAACGTCACTTGGCCTTGATTTTCAGGTTTGGTTTTGTTGAGACTCACCCTTTCGGTCAAAAACTGTCTAACCCAGGTAGTTCAACCATTGACCCCTTCAACTGGCTATAGAGTCATGGGTTGCACACTTAATTATGTGCAAACTTTTGGAGGCCATAACTTTGCACTCCGATGTTTTCTTTTACTTTAGGTAAATTTTCAAGATCAATATGCCCCAAGGGCCTTAGGTGTCTTGCCTTGCTATTTTCACAAAAAAAAAAAGAGTCTCTTTTTTTGCCCCAAATTGCAATTTTTAATCTTTTTTATAAATAAAAATTAAAACTAAATAAAAAACATAAATAAATGTAACAGAAGACATATATTATATGTAAAACATAGTTATACACTATTTATGAATACAATATGTATTTTCACACACACACACACATAGAGAGAGAGAGAGAGAGTGATGATGTAGATCGGTTTGACCCATTCAACCTTGATGATTGAACTGGTGACCTATGACTTGAAGGCAAAAAAGGTTAAACTTCGGTCGGTTTTTAAAATATTGTTTATCATACCTATTACTGTTTAGTATGTCAAATATACGATGTTAAAAATGTTTTCATTTTTATTAAATTTATATATTTTTTTGCATTTTATACATTTTTTAATTTTACTATTTAATTGTGGCAACATGGATTGGGCCATTTTACCCAACCTGGTTTAATTTCTTGTTACCACCTAGATGAAAACACTATTTTTTTTTCTAGGTAGATTTTAAAAGTTTAAGTTTTATGTTCTTGGAATTATTAATTTATTATGTATGGATTTAATTATAGAATTTAATGATGAGAACAAACAAAAATGCCTTAAATATATGAATCAATGAAAGTGAATGCAAATTAATACCTTAAATGTTGGATTTAATGAGAGAGAATTGAATGCATTGAGTATCTTAAAATTACATATTTTCAACTCATTTAATAGCAATATTATATTACCCTATTTGCCCTCATTTTTTATCAATAAATTTAAATATAGAAGGATAATTTTGGTCTTCAAAAAATTCCAAAAACATTCTTGATGCTATTAATACTTTTTAAAGTAGTACCAATAGGGTAATCTAATATTGCTATATAAAAATATATTCTCTCTAATCATATATAATAATACATTTAAAAATGAAATCTGTAGGTATTTCAATCAATTCTACATTGCTATACAAAAAATATGTTAATAAACATTTTTAAACCTAACCAATCCACCCAATAGGGGCGCTCATAACCGAACCGTGGGGCATTTTTTGTAATTGAACCAATAGTACCATTTTTTAAAAAATCGGTAACCAAAACCTATCAGTTAACCGGTTAGGTTAACTGTCGGTTCGGTTCGTTGGTTTTCAGTTTTTTTAATTATTATAATATATATTATAAAAATATAAAAAAATTATAAATATATAAAGTATTATATTTTAAATAATAAATAATAAATTTATATATTATAAATATATATTTATATATAATGCATATTTATTAATTTATAATATATAAATAATATAAATAATAGATATAATATACATAAATATATATAAAATATATGGAAATATATGTATACCGGTCGATTTGATTAACCACGAGTTTTCTATATTAATTAACTGAAACCGAACCAATACCTTTAATTTTTAAAAACACTGAACCAAAACTGAACCATCAATTTGATTAATTAATTTTTTAGGGTTAGCATATCATTAATTGAGCCAGATGTGTTTTTTTTACTACAAGACACATTTTTGCGATCCCAATGAGCCCCCTGCAACGCTGTAACCTGTCATGCTTGTTCTGCGGATCACAAGCTGACGAGAGAATACGAATGCTATGCTTGGAAGTAGTTTCTGCTGGTTTTCTTCTCTCTACAGACATAAAGGGGGCCATAATTGTCAACTTTATTCTGTACTGCCACTGTGTCTGTGTATACCCTTGTGGACCGTTGGAACGTTCAACCGGGAACCGGCCTCTAAAACGGTTATTTGTCCAGATCAATTTTAAAAAATTTGATTCAATGTTTTATAAGATTTCTGTTCTTCTACCCACAAGAATTCTATTCACATAACACTTACTCTATGCATTGGGAACATCTCCCCATGTATAATAATGTATAAGAACATGAGATGTTACTCATGTGTGACTGCCACCTAATGTGGCTTCATCTTTAGGTTGCTAATTAAATGACAGAGAAAGTTGTAAATTTTTTATATAGAGAAAAATCCATTTGTTTACAATCTCTTTCCACAGCCCACATGGACAGAATAAGTAGTAGTTCTTTGAATTTAGTTAGTGTCTGTGAAGATGTTTTCTAAGTAGTTTAAGCATCATTTGGGAATGGTGTTGGCAACTTATTTAGAAATTTGGTCAGGTAAAGAATCATCCAAATCAAGGTTCAATTGATCTGTTCAGTCAAACTCTACAGCAAAATATTTAAAGAAATTATGTTTAACTTTATTACAAGGCTATTACTTGTTGACCTGTTGTAATAATGGTAAAATAAAATTTAGTTTTGAGTCTGTGGACAACTATAAATTAATGCTTGGCTCCCTGTCCAATCCACCCTGAAGACCCCATATAGTTGTGACCGACATTGAGTAATACCCTTTTATTTATTTTTATTAAAATGATGTCACTAATTGGCCTCACATCAGTACATGACCATCCGAAATTTTAGTTTATTTTATGAGCATATAATGTCAATATTTAGGATCTGTTTGGCTCATAATTAGAATCAGAATTGGAAAAACTGAAATAGATTCTTATTTCCAAGAGAGAGAGAGAGGGAATCACCATTCTATCAAATGAGAATGGGATTCTGATTCTACTCAACCAGATGGTCGAAATTTAAATGAATCATCCCAATTCTGATTCGTGACCCCTGTTCTTGTAAATAAAATTGACTTTTACTTACTTTTTATTTTTGATAAATCTTTACTTACCTTTACCTCAGTCTTTTTATAGAAAGTGAAAAAATGAGATTGAATTTTTAATGGAGAAGATGATGGTTTCATGAGAGAGAGAGAGAGAGATTTCGTTCAACAGAAACAGAGAGAGAAGTGGAGTCGTTAATATTGGACAGAAAAGGAAAGCCAGCGTGGCATCTATCAACTACTCACCAAAGGGTCTACTTGGCGCAATGCCTGATATGCAAGCAAGGACTCCGGATCTCTTACCTACAAGAATTTTGTTCATGCCTACCTATAATACACTATCCCCGTGAATTGAAAGCATCTCCCCCGATATAATACTATGCAGAGGATGAGATGTTCTCCATGTTTGATTCCAATAAATATGAACAAATTTCTCATGGGCAGGAGATTTAGACTCATAAGCAAACCGCTTCATTTGCCCAATTTAGGCCAAACCATACGATTTTGCTGTACTAATTATCAACTCAACCCAAATTTAGGCATTTAACACACACAAAACCTGGCCTACGCGCAATTTTATATTCCAATGCAGATGAGTTATAACCATCACCAGAGCTTCAGACACCATCCATATATCATCTTCATGTACAGCGCCAACACCCTTCACAGTTTTTAATTAGAGAGAGAGAAAGGGGCCAAGTGGGCAAGACTAGTGAGCAGGATAATGAAGTCCACGTGCAACTTGACTTGCAACGTACACAAACAACAAAACATGGGATTCCTTAAAGAAACCAAAGCGTGGTGATTAGATTATATATAGGTTGAAGATTTATATGCCCTATCTTTCATTGTTTGGCTTATTGATTGATTGATCGATGATAATATCTTACTTCACTTTATTGTATTGATAATATATTAGATGGCACAGCTGCTACTCTCCCACCTGTCAAAGTTGACAATAATTTTGGGAGCAGTTGGTCCACCCAAACTTAGTCCAAACCTACTAAAAACAGGTACAGTCATGCAGTGAATTCACTGTACCAGGGCGCTGCAGGACCCCATTGTGCACCATTCGTTCGCCGTTCGTTGTCATCCACGGATGGTGGAACCTGGACCTGCTCCACACAGTCTGTATCATATTGTTCCTTTGTTTTGCACAAGCCCAATTTCACCGACATCTCATTCTCAAAAAAAGTCACCGACATCTCTTACCACGTTGGATGGTCTACGTGGCAATTTTACTTGACATGTCAGCCGCATCTAGGGATCGCTGCTGATTGGATTAATTATCACAGAGAATATAAGACCCCACCACTGAACACATTGATTTGACTTCATTCATTTTCCTTAGATCGCTTGATAGATAGTTGGATGAATCATGAATCAACTAGCTAGGACTAGGAACCACCAATGATCGATCAACACCTTTGATATGTGATATGTGGGGACAGTCATTATTATAACATCAACTTAGTCATTGAGCATGGATTCGGAGTGGGGATTGATGTAACCATTTCTGGCTACATACCAATGTTTTGTGATGCCAAAATTTTTTGGCTAAGTACCTTGTTATTTGACCCGGTGGTGACGTGTCTTGGTGATGAGCTACTTGTTGGCGAACTGTCTGGTGGCGAACTGCCTAGTGGTGAACTGCCTGGTGGCAAGCTCCTTAGTGTCGAACTGCCTGGTGGCGAACTCCCTGGTGGAGAGCTACCGGGTGGCGAGTTCCCTACTAGGTGGCCTATGACTTAGAGAAAGGTGGAGCTCCCTAGTGCAGCGCAACCCGACCGCCTTCTGCATGAGGTGATATTCTTTCCTTCGTAGGCAGTGGGAGCTGAGGGACCTGTGAGAACTCCATCTTTTCCTCCTCTTTGCAGGCACCGGGAGCAGAGGGACCTGCGAGAACTGAATCAGAGGACCCGGGGGTATTTTCCCGGCGGGGGCTCTCCGACGCTTAAGTTAGCACTCTGATTGTAGAGAGCTTTGAAGATGATATTGGAGAAACGAGAGAGCTAGAGAACAGGAATTACCTCCATTTTTTCCATCCTCCTCCCCTTTGGGGGGTGAGGTCTTTATATACCGAAGTCCTCATGGGTTAGGTGGGTGAAAAGCCTCCAACCGGTAAGACTCGTCACATCCCGTCAAAACCGGGGTACGGTGGTGAACTCCTCGAGGTTGTCATGCTGGCGCCTGGGCCAGGTTGTCAGGGCGGTGCCTGCGTTAGTCGGCAGGTCGGTGTCTGGGCCAGGTTCTCAGGTCAGCGCCTGTGTCAGTCGGCGGGTCAATGTCTAGGCCAGGTCGTCAGGTCAACGCCCGTGTCAGTCGGCGGGTCAGTGTCTAGGCCAGGTCGTCATGCAGGAGATCTTCCTACGATACGTCAAACTACTCTTGTACTGAACTACCCTACAAGTGGCAAGTTGCTTAGTGGCGAGTTGCCCATGCAATGCCGAGCTGTCTAAGTTGCCAAGCTATGAGGGTGAGCTGCCTATGGTGAGCTGCATGTGGCTAGCCGCCTGTAGGGAGCTGCCTGTGGCGAACTGCCTATGGTGAGCTGCCTGTGGCAAGCTGCTTATGGCGAGCTCCCTGTGGCAAGCTGCTTATGGCGAGCTGCCCGTGGCAAGCTGTCAAGAGGTCACACTTAGTTGGCATGAGGTGCCACGTGTCACAATTCCACTGGAGGGCCAAATCTGCCCTCATCAGGGATCATACTCTCTAGTTGCGATCCTGATCCTTTTTCGGGAGAAAGGTTAACCTCCACATGATTTTTAAAAACGAACTGGTGATTGAACCAGTCAGAGGTTCGGTTATCGGTTTGAATGGTCTGATTGTTTGGCCCCAACGGCCGACCTATTTCTGACAAAAAAATTAATAAATTGGAAAATGGTCAAAGTTGTTCGAACGATTCGAATAGTTAATCGACCGGTTCAGCAGTTTGCTGACCAAAATCAACGATTTTAAAGAAAAAAACGATTTTAGAGGAAAATCAAACCAGTGACCGGTTCCCAATATTTTTGATCCAATATCCAGTCCGGTCCGGTTTTAAAAACAGTGAACCTCCATCTTCAATCCCTCAGGGAGATGGGTTCTCATCAAGGGACCCAAATTCCTGACCTTTTCAATTAATAGTTTTTTTTTTTTTCTGGAAAAGGGATATACTTAAAGGAAAGGAAAATTTTAAAGCATAATTGAGAAGGCCGGGATTTCACTCGCTATGCCTATCCCTGCCAAAGCAGTTTCCATCATTTATCCAATTAGGTGGGCGAATTCAAGTACATAGAAGGGACATGAAAATATATCATCTCTAAGATTGAGGATACTAAGTAGAAAGGTAAAAAAAACAAAAGAAAAGGAAAACAAAAACGTAAAAGGTAAAACCATAAGTCCCAAACCTCAACTTGGTTTACATGGGACACGGACATTGATATTTTTCTTTATTTCTTACCTATTCACCCTTAAAAACGGACCATATTTAAGAAACCAAATTTTATTTGACCCCTCCTATTTTATTTGAGTAGGGATAATTGTAAAAAAAAATAAATTTATTCATAGATTTTATAACCATATAAAATTCTTTTCCAAATGTTGGTGGAAAAAATTGCTACACTGCATTCAACATAGATCCCAATGGGAATACGAGGTAAGAAAGCTCAATCAAGTTGACTCGGATTTATGTGGAATCAGTTAAAACCTGGCCAAGTGAATTTATGTTGATGGCATTCCTTCTGAAATCCGACATTATTGTTTTAAGAATAACTGATTTAAAGAGTATTCATAGAAATTTCTTTTCCCTTTCATTTTTAGCAATCTTAATATCAACGTTTATCAAAAACAGATAATTCGTATCACATTGTAACCTGATTTCAGCGAGATTGGATCTGCTCGATCCCGACAAAGTGCACCTCACATGCGCATTCCATTATGTACTGGGAACATCTTTAGTACTTATGTGTTATTACTTATTATTTATGGGAGATGTTTTTAATACATGGGGATGTGCATGTGAAGTCGTTGTGAGGTGCAGTGTGTGAGAAGCAGATCCCAATTCAAATTGAGTCCTTTCTGATTTCTCATGTGAATAGGAGGCAGGGACGGATGCAATTACTGGAGTAATGTATATCCCAATACAAAGATTTGTCTGATATTGATCCAGTAGTTGAGATAGTCACTTAAGAGAATACTTTGGATCTCTGGCCAAACGATTGCATCCTCACATAAAGAACATCTCCCTTTGAACAAAATATAAAGTACAAGAAATTTCCCAATGGGATTATTTGGCCAACTGATCCAAACTCCACTCAACATCCCTTACGTGCATCTTGTTCAATCTCCATCCCATGTAACAATGCAAATCATGTAATACCAATGACAATGACTCTTCGGTGGCATTTGATAAATCTGAAACCTGAAGTTTGAAAAGTTAAAAAGATATTAAAAATGTTTGAAATTTAAAAAGAGGCATAAATGATTTTCTACTTTTTAGAGGCTATGGATAGATAATGTTGTTTGTGTTGGATCAAAACTTTAACATCTCAAATTGCCTAATTTTACTATTTTACCCCTATAATATGATTCTCTCCTCCTCTCCACACACACTCATATTGACATGTCTTAAGTATTATAAGCCCTCTTTTTTTTTTTTTGTGTGTGTGTGCAGAGCATAACAACCTTCAAAACAGACCTCCAAACAGTCTCACAATGATAAACCATTTATTATGAAGAAAAAATTTCCCAATAAACAACACCTATAAAACCAAAATGCAGCTTTGTCTATCTCAAACAAATCAAAATAAATATATACAAATCAAACAACTATGATAAATAAATCAAAATGCAGCTTTGTCTATCTCAAATAAATCAAACAATTGCAAACAAATCAAAATATTTAAACATAAACAAATCAAAATATGACTGCCTCTATCTCTTCCAATTTGGTTTACGATGACGGGGAGATTGGTGTTTTCTCTTTGTCTATCTCAAAAATCTAAAATTGGTTTCTTATGAACAGCCATTTGAAGAAGAAGAAGAAGAAGAAGAACACACCTTTGCTGCTTGGTCACCATTGGCTAGGCGTCTAGCCTGAGGATGCTACTTTAACACCTAAAAAATGAAGAATACAATAAGAAGCAACACGAGAGATTAGATGTATAACAACGAAGAAGCAAAATGGAAAGAAAAGAAAGAGTTGTGACCATGAACATACTTGGAGCAATCTTCAGACGTAGCGTAAGTGATGATCGCCTTTCTCGTTCGAGAAAATACAAATAATCTTAGGATTTTAGGTTTGGAGTTAAGCAGGGTCAAATCACATCATTTCAAAACTATTGAGGGTATTTTTGACTTTATGTTAGCTCTGAAATGCGTTATCAAACACCACCTTACTATTGCAATTTATGGTTATATATAAATATGAAAAAGCGTGATTGGGGAGATTTTATTATTATTATTATTATTATTATTAATTTTAGTTTTTCGTCACTTTGATAGGATTGTTTTATTTGTTTTATGTTAAGAGAGAATGGATGGCATTGACGTGAAGCCACTTTGCTAAGCAAGTTTCCGCATGATATAAAGAAAAAAGACTTCTTTATTCGGTTGATACAGTAAAAAAATTCCAAAACCTCATAAAAATAATAATTGAAAATGATATCTGGTTAAAAAAAAAAAAGGAAAATTTAGAGTTCAGTCATTGAATATTGCTTATTCATGGTGTAGGCGATTTCCAAGATTAAATAGTCAACGGTGGATTTTGAATTCTTGGTCATTTATGCATGGGCACATGGTAGTTGAAGAAAGACCGATGGATATTCTATTTGTTCGTAAGGTTTTCAATGGATAAGATACTCAATTAAATTTCGGAAAAGTATATTGCATCACATTTTAGAATTTAGAATTTTACTGTAATTTTATATAATTCAAAATAATAAATACTTTCACCTTAAAACACCAATATCTACTCGTATATTAGCATTAATTCTGAATTACTTTATTGGTAAGAATTCTTAGTGTGTATTTCCGATAATTACCAGCTTGATGAAGGTTGCATAAGACCTCTAGGATATTTTAGAATTTGAAACTCTATGCGTTATTAGAGATTAGAATTGGTTGGTGTCTTTCTCTCTTTCAAGACATCTCCACATTTTTTAGATAAATCTTAAATCAGATTATAATTTCTTAATTTTTAAAAGAATTTAAGTGACAACATTGACTTAATGTAACTCGATCTAACATTGAAAACACTGGAGCTTTAATATTGATGAGAATCAAGAGAGAGAAAGAGATAAAGTTTTTATTTATTTATTTTATTTTTTATTACTTAACCATCCCCAAAACCCATAACCCCAATATTGGTGCAGACGGGATCTGCCTCGGTCCCCACCACAATCAGCCAGAAACCTTACGAATTAGTTTTTTTTTTTTTTTCTTTTTTCACTAACTAGCTAGTTGGCACCTTGTATTATGGTTATGCAGCTTGTTTTCTAGTTTTTCCAATGCATATTTTATTTGGGTTATCTATAAAATACCCTCGGTTTCTGACAAGGGGAGGTTTAATGCAATTACCCTAAATAATAAGGCAAGGGATCGAAAGGGAAGTTTATGGTATTGTCAGAAAAGCTAGGGAAAGTTTAAAGTATTTTACCTTAAGGTCTTGTTCGCATTTTGGTAAGTTATTTATCCGGGTAAATATATTTATCTAAGTGTTTTCTAGGAAAGACTTATTCGGATAAGTGCATTTACTCATGTTCTTTTATTTTCCATGCAAATAAGACAATGATCATTTTAGCCATAAAAATCCATTATCGTAAGGGGCATTTTTGTTCTATTCAAGTATTGGCAACTTTTCCCAAATGTGAAAAATCTTTTACCCACCTAGGAGATGGGTATCACTTACCCACACATTAATCTGAAATAAGAACATGTGATTCTTGGTCAATGGGAACCAAAATCCCATTGACATCAAAATCCCCTTGACCAACTTTCCCCCCTCTCAAAATCCAGAAAAAGAACGCCCCCTAGATAGTAATAATAGATGAATGTTTAAGACTAAAAAAGATAACTGAATAATAGCAACTTGTGACGAGGGGGAATTTTTGGATTTGAGGTTTTTCTTGGTGCGTCAGGGGGCTACATCAAACCCATAAACCCCAACCCTTGCAGGTAACGAATTGGATCAAGTTTGATGTTCCCTCTCTTTTTAATTGGATCAATTCGGGTTCATGGTGAAGATGCATCTGGCAAGGTTTGGGTTGGACCAAACTCTAAACTCGTGCCAAAATGGACTTATTGGTAATTCGGTATATTTAAACCCTGGTGAAGGTGGGATTTGATCCTAAGTGATGCTATCCGGTCTGAGGTGTTCTGAACCGAGGTTGTAGTTAGATAATCCTATCAGCTGGACAAAACTGAGATGGAAGGACAAAGTTGTACATCGAAGTCTACAATCACAAGAAGAGTCAGAGGCATGAGGAATTGTTCCTCATGTAGGCACTCTGATGCTCAAGTTAGTGAGTAGTAAAGAGATTGGTCAAGATGAACAGATATATGTGGTTGGTCGAGACCGAGGTGAACGCAAGAAGGGTGCTTGATTGAGTTCCGAGTCTAAAAGTCCCTTACTTTGAGCGTGGTGTACCTATTTATAGTTGGACGTCCGTATTTGGGTCAGATAGGGCTTTTGAGATTCTTGGGATGAGGTTGTCCGCCAAGGTCCCTTTCCCGACAGAATTTACTTCATTGTCCATGTGGGACACTCTTCCTAGCCGCACCCATCCTTCACACAATTTTGGGTGACGATACCGATGTGGTCCTAAGGGGGCGGCCACGGAATCGACCACGTGACACCTTGGGCCAGCTTAACAACCACCTGAACACTAAATCTCTACTACAACTAACTAGAGACCTTATCAACTGAGAATTTGGATTTAGTTAAGGGTTGGAACTAACTAGAGACCTTATCAACTGAGAATTTGGATTTAGTTAAGGGTTGGAAGAAAACAAACCGGATAAAGGTTTATAAAGCTTTCTAATTCTTAGTTTACCGTTGAAAATTCTTCCAAGAGTTTTTAGTAGTATGCAAAAGTGAATTGGGGTATCCAAAATTAGGTTTAAATGCTGACTAAAAACCAACAATTGGAATATACCATACGTCACATATTAGTGGACCTAGTAGCCTATTGCCTTATTCTTTTGTGAAATCTCTTGCACTATGTCCATGATTTGGTTTGATTCCATTAATTATTCCATAATAGCAAGCAGTATGGACAAGAAAAGAAAGGCATCTATATGTATTTTAAAAAGAGGAAAGAGGGGAATGAAGGGTCCTCTCGCCATAGAAAATGTATGCACCATCTCCTTTTTTTCACTTTTCATATACATGTAGGTATTTATTTTTTAAATTAAATTTATAAAAAAAAATAAATAGTTACAATTAAAACCCTCTTAATTCTTAATTTCTCTAATAAAATCCATCATTACTTTTATCATAGAACTTTAAGGATGACAATTTTCTCCATCCCCACCAGGTACCCGACCTCCCTGACCCCATTGGGTTGGGGATGGGGATTGTTTTGGTGGGGGTGGGGATGAAGATGGGGATTAATAGAAATCTCTGACTGGGGTCGGGATTGGGATGGGGTTGAGGTGTGTTTGTATGCATGTGTGCGATATTATTTATATTTTAATTTTTTTTTATTTTAAGTAAATTTTTTTTCAAAAAAAAATTAAATAAAAAATTTCAGTGATTCAGGTTCCCCATAGGGAGCCTGCCCCGTTGCCATTCCTATAGAGCTCACAGAGATATCATCCTCTCATTTTTTGCAAATGTGGTTATATATTTTTAAATTAAATTGTTAAAAAATATAAAAAATCACAATTAAACATTTTATGTCTTAATTTTCTTTAATAAAGTCCATTATCAGCTTTGTCTAATAAGACCAGTCTTAAAACTCTCTCTCATCACCCCCAATAGTTAATATATTTGTAACATTTCCCCTCTCCCATTAAATCAATCTCTTCTTTCCTTTGCCAAGTTAAGACCCAACCCAAGACTAACCCCCGACATGATCCTAACTTATACCCAAACTGATGTTCAAACGTCAAATTGTTAACTCAAATCAAACCAAATTTCTATTCAACTTCACGCATGGGGTTATTTGCCGATTTATCCAAGAAATAACTAATGGATTTAAATGGTTGAAGTGATTAACTGAGTTGACTTTTTATTTTGCCTTTTAGTGAATATGTTATAAAGTGGTTTTTCTGTTTGAATTGTTTAGACAAATGACCTAGCTGTTCTCATACTCACTATAGCCCCTATAATGTATGTGATCTAATACCAAAAAATAAAATAAAAGGATGACTATTTTTTCTTTTTTCTTTTTTTTTGTAACAGGACCTCTTTTTTTTTATTTTAACCCTATGTTTTGTTTGAAGGATAGAGTAGGAAAAGGAAGGAAAACCTATATACAAGCTAGATTTGTCAAGGTTTTCCTTCCTTTCCCTACTTTTTCCTTCAAACCAAACATAGTGAATAATCTATTAAGTTGTAAGAGTCTCATTTGCACCAAAAAAAAGATGGTAAGATTCCTACCATAATAAAAAGTGGCATGCTACCTAAAAACTTATAACCCATCAACCAAAATCAAAAAAATGGTGACCAATCAACTCATTGGGCTGATATGTCTAATTGGTCAAAGTTCTTCCAGTTATCCAGTATCGTGCCTTTCTAACATCATAAATATTGTCAAATTGTAAACTCTTGAACGTTGATTGGCTTATTAGGTTAATTACTATACTCCATATTCTTTCATATTTTATAGTGGGGAAAGTATTCAATCTACTAAAGAACCAAAGAATACTCAATGAAAATATCTCCCAATGAATTTAACATACAACTTTCAATGCCTTTTTCTTTTCACAACGGGTTCAGAGGGCCAGTTTAGGGCTCCTCCACCCTCTAAACCGGTCAGACCCCCAATAATATACCCATAAGACGTATAAGAGTGGTCCCATAATGATATGTATCAGCCGATACGTATCGATACTCTAAACCTTCATACATGTTAATAGAAAACTTTCATAACATATTCACAATGAATATGATGGGTCATGGGAACTAATTCTCATTAAAAAAAAAAAATTAAACAAGAAGAAAATTCTTTAAGATATGGTGAATCTGTTCAGTTGAGAATATTACAAGTATAATATCAACCCAATCTTTATTATAGAATAAATTATTTGCTTTGGCACCACAAGAAAGAAACGCAACTTGCCAACTTTGAATAAATGATTTATTCAATTAACAGAAAAAACGAATGGAATTATTTTATTTCTTTGTTTTAGGAAAGTGGCACGGTCAGCAGCCTTCTCTGCCTCTCACCAAAATAGGATAAGTCTTGCATGTGGATGATTGAATTTTAATAAATGAATTCAAATAATAAAACGCCCACCGTGGGGCTCGAACCCACGACCACAAGGTTAAGAGCCTTGCGCTCTACCGACTGAGCTAGACGGGCACCTTGCCACTAAAGATTAATAAGTCTATCACAAAGAAACTGTATTTATGTTTTTATTTTATGAAGAACCGAGAACTAATCACATGGAAGAGGACTTTGGGGTTTAGGGAGCCTGGTCTCCTCCCCCTACTAGTGTTGTTTTGTGATTGATATAATATTTTTATTATACGGTTAAACTGTTAACCTTGTTTGGCCTTAAGACTCAGTCCGGAAGGAATACAAATACAAATATGTATAGTATAAATATATAAAAATTAATACAAAATACATAATTTTGTACTCTATATATTTGTATTTATACTCTTTCAAAACTGAGCTTAAGATCAACTTTATTTGGGTGTATGATTGGATTAGGGTTTTGATGTTTCAACCCAAGTTGGATTTGCTTATCCCGGCCTGCGAGGTCATAATATTCTACATATATGTGGAGGGTATTCTATTTAACCCCCATAGTCTTAGAGTGGAATCTATTTCTTTGTTTGTTTTGGATTTTTCACTATGCAGGAAATGAAACCTTCTAACCCATAAATCAAATTCCAGCTCACAGTTTCTTGGCTTTTGAAAATGTGTTATAAAAAAATATAATTAAAAGACTGCGGGTTCAAATTAAGTTGATTGGTATTGGTTGAACCCTATAGCCTACAGGGTCAGGGCAGGTTCAAAAACGTACATGTTATCAGTCAGGTCCGATCAGATTTGGATTGAATTAGGGATATCAACGGGTCGGGTTTGGCACGGGTTGTCACAACCCTACCCTGATCCAATCCGCCTTAAAAATACATAATTTTCGAGCCTGACCCAATCCTATTGGGTCTAACCTGATACTGACCTGTAGCATCCAACCCTATAGGGTCAGGTCAAACCAGGTTTTCCATTTAACCCGACCCATTAACATCCCTAGATTGAACCATTTGAACATAAGGTTGTGTTTGGCTGTAGTGCAATTTTATTTGCACTAGTACAAATGTATGGGAGTGCAAATGAAAACATATGCAAATTTAATTTAATTTTGTTTCGGATTTTACTTTATTCTACTTTGGGTCTTATTTTATTTAATTTTTATTGCAACCAAACAAAGTAAAGTAAAATTTGAAAAAAAAATATCAAAACTTGCACCCAAATCATTTGCGCTGCAACCAAACACAACCTAAAGGTTAGAGTGAAGGCAAATCCATACTGAATTCAACCAACTGAACTTGTATTGAGATCCCTAAGTAGCCTAGAGTTGAGATCTTCTGCCAACAAAACATGTTCCAACCCTCTATCAACCTCATCTAACACCGCACATCTCATCGTGAGACTAGAACCCACCATAAAAATGGGACCCACCATTTATGCAGGGGCGGAGCCAGGAAATTGTTATAAAGGGAGCCAAAACATAAATGAAGTATGGATGGGCCCATAGGGAGGCCAACTATTGAGATGGATAGGGGTGGGGGTATTCTACAGTGCGGATGAGAAATTGATGGTTGTGGACTGGAACACACCACACAACAATCCACTGTTGTTCTGAGCTGTGAATAGATTATGTGGATTGGACCAGTCCACACCACTTTTTTATTCAATGTATCTCACATACATTTTATGAATGGCCTACATATTCGATCATAAATGTCTAATTTTTGCATTTTATATAATAAATATATTGAAAAGGCATCCATAAATTAATATTAACCAATAAATATTAATTTTAATAAAAACGATAATAAAATAATTAAAAAATAAAAAAATTATTTTAAATATTAAAAATATTATTTTATTGACAAAAATATTAAAAATTTAATATTTAAATAAATAAAAAGGAGTGAAGAAGGAGCATCGCCAAGCTTGTGCTAGAATTAAAATTAGAAAATATTATTTTATTGATATAATATTAAAATTTATTATTTTAAAATATAAAAATTAAAAAAAAAAAGTATGTAGAAGAAATGTATTGCATCAAAATAAAGTGTGGAAATGCTGTGGACCAAGTCCATCCCGTGGCGTGGACCAAAATGGTGTATCCACGAGATGAACACGTTACCAAACACCACCTTAAGTTGCCAGTTGTCTCATAAGTCTCTCTCTCTCCACACGGTTGAAGAAATCTAAGCTCACTGTCCACACATAAAAACATCTGATTGACATTTTGATTAAAAAATGGGGAAGAACAAAAATTAAGGATCCAGCAGAAAGAAGGGATTATTTGGTCCTGGTGGAGTGAATGACGATGTTTTCCAATCTCATGGGTTATTGGACAATCCAACTTCAGTTTGATGCGTTTATACAATTCTGCTAATCATGCCCATGGGTACAGAATCTATAGAGCTTCTGTTTTCCATGAAACAAACTTGCCCATTCAGTTAGCAGGTCCTGAAACTAAGCTATCTATCTCTACTCCAGTGTTTGTAAAACTCCCAAGTTGGGCCTCAGACAACATGGACCAAAATTTTCATTAGACTCCTTGCTCGTTGCCCTTCCTCTCAGGAATATTTTATGTGATACAATGAGTCCTACACACATACACAAAGATTAGAAAAAAGTCCAAGTTATTCTGTTATGCGTACAACCTTTTAGTTTTACTCATTTTCAGCTGAAATGTTTGCCCATTAAATTTACAGATAAATTAATATATATATATAGTAAATTGGTATTACTAGGATAATTAATAATAAGGTATTATGTATTTTCATATACTCTCATTTTTTGCCAAAAGTAAGATGTCTTTAAAAATATATAATTCAATGTTTTCTTTTCTTTTTTTTTTTTTTTTGTCCTATCTGTAGTCTGAAAGGCAAAAGCTTGGGTTTGGTGTTTTTACAATGTGTTAGGGTTGGGCTTGGGCCTTTGGCCCACTCAACCTGGTCGGTCGCCACCCCTTCATAATCCTATAATTTAATGCGTAAACAAAATCTTAGCAGTTTAGATTATTCAGGTCCTGTGGAGAAGTGGAGTGCTTTTATAGTTTAATGAGTTAACTCAGGGAACTGCTACAGGGATTAAAAACTGAATGTAAATCACGCTGCATGGTTTGATTGGAGAGGGTGTGATTAGATGGGTGTGTTCAAGTCGAGAAGTGTTTTGCTCTCATCTTGAGATAGTACAAAAACTGTGTAAGGAACATCCACAGGGATTGGGATCTGCTCCTCACTCGGAGCACCTCACTCTAATCTCACATGCACATCTCATCATGCATTGGGAACATCTTCACTGAATAATAACGTATAGTATACAGAAGATGTTCCCAATGCATGGTATGATGTGCGTGTGAGGTTGGTATGAGGCGCCCTGTGTGAGGAGCAGGTCAGGTCTCCATTCACAGGCAGTAGACAACTAAATGAGGCAGCAGCATCTTTTCATTAAACTCTATCAAAGAGGGAAAGAAGAGAACGTGAGAATTTTGCATGAATAAGGTACTCAGTGCTCACACGAGGGATCATATTCAAGTTCGGCTTCTATCATGGCAAGTCAGGGCTCGCACTGTCAAGCATCCCCTTGCAACCTTGCATTAAGAATATCTTCCATGAAATAAATCATATAAATACGGAGATATTCCCAACATAGACTATAAAGATTATTGGAACGGGCTTTGCCCTGACCAAGGCCAGACTCATCATATTCATAAATACAGTCCCAACGAGGGGTAATCACTCTTGGCCCGGCCATCCCCACAAAATTTCCAGGCCGGGTTCCAGGTTTTTGTGTACATGCAAACGTACGAATCAATTCAAGCATGAGAGTTGAGGCAAGGCCTTACTATTGATCCATTGAGTTCTGTCCCCAAGCCTTCATCTACTAAATGATATGTAAACCATTTGTTAGCCTAAAGCCTAGTCAAATCCAACTTAATTTCAGTACATGTAGTATATATAATTTAATTTAATTTAATATTTTTAAAATAACTATTTTTTTATAACTTGGAAAGAGGGGAGACACTCAGACACATAACGGGGGTAGTACATCCCCAGTCCACAGCTTTGTTAGCTTCTCTAAAAGACGTGATGATACTCCACTTGGTCATTGATCAATTCAAATCCATTGAGCCTAATTTGGAAAGAGTACAAATACATATAAAATATAAGATTTTGCGCTCTACATATTTGTATTTATACTCTTTCGATAGGCTCAGTTTCGAAAGAATACAAATACAAATATATATAAAATATAAAACTTTATATTTTATATGCATTTATACCGTAAATATTTATATTTGTACCCTTTCCAAACTGAACATTTTCTGAAAACTCAGATCCTCTGCACCAATCAATAAGCAATCCTGTGTGGCAGAGGATATAAAAGTATAAAAAGCCCAGCAGGCCCAAAATTACGAATTGCTTTTTATCTTACAACTCTTCTTTTTGAGAAGTTATTCCAAAAACATAGAAGTGCTTGGGTTTTCAAAGGTAAAGAAGAAATAGAAATCCAATCCAATATTGCCCAAAATTACATACAAATTGGTCCACGAAGCCCAACAGGACCACATAACTATGCATCTCTTCTTCGAATTGTTTTTTTAATAAAATTTCTACAACGCCTCCAAGGCTGCCGCGAGTGCAAAAATGTCGTCATCTCCACCATTGCAGCCACCGTGCTTGCAGCCGCACTCGCTCCACCTCGTCGACCTTGCGTCCATCTTCCGTTTCACCATCTCCTTCGCTTCTGGTATTCGAACCTTCATTCCTATCTGCAGTGCAGGTGGCTTGAGGCCTTGGAGAAGGCTTCTTCTTCTTCTGCTCTCAGGAATTGTAGTAACCCATTTCTCGATTGCCAACTCGGGTGACTCGAAAACGTCTTTCCACGCTACTTCTGCTTTGCCCAGTAGCTTAGACCCGCCGATCCTCCCCAGAATCGGTGCTGTGCTTCTCCATCTGAGCTCAAACACCACGGTTTGTTGCTTGAGTTCCTCCACACAGTCTTGCGATCCGAAACACTCCAACGATATTGACTCGTTCCAACACGGGCTAGCCGTTGATGGGATTTCTTGACTGTTGAGCCGAACTCTCTCGTTGTTTCTCGCAGAGAGATAATACCTCATAAACAGGTTTCCAGCCGGTATGAATTCCAGGTTCTTAGCTCTTATGATTCTCAGTTCACAGTTAAGGTAAGGAAGATTTTGAGGGGCACCCATGGGAGCAGAGAGAGAGAGAGAGAGGGTTGATGAATTGGTGGTGGTGAAGGGAGGTCATGGTGTGTGGTGTTATATACAGGTGAGAGAAAGGCAGTCGCTTTTGCTTTGGAGGAAACCGCTATGTGGCGTCCATGGTATGAAAAAAAATTGGAGAAAATGGAGCAAACCCAAATCTTTTTTTTTTTTTGGGATACACTTGGATGCGGTATTCATCAACGAGCATAAAGCGATTTATGTGGTGACTGGTGACATCGAATCTGTAGATTCGTTGAGATTTAAAATAAGCCCTAGGGGTTCACCAAAGGACAAATATATACAGGAACAACCCCTGTTGAATCGGGTTGGGCAAAATCCGATCGATTAGGAAAAATGATTGTAATCCCAAATCGACCCGGATTAAATCGGACCAGAAACTCCACATCCTAACATGGAAATATCACTCGATCATTTTGGGCCCAGATTTGGTTAATCAGGCTTCGGTTGGTTTTACTCAACACTTGGGGCCATGTGACAATGGAGATGGTTTGTTGGATGAGTCCTCCAGCAATGGCGGATTGGGTGGCGATCCAACAGGGTTTCAGTTAGTTAGAGGTGAGCATTATTTGGTTAAAATAAAAAATTTCGCATTATATTATGTATTAAAATATATAATTTATTATATATATTGTATAATATATATTAAAATATATATAGTATTGAAATTCGGTTTTAACCAAAACTACCAAAAATTGAACAAAAAATTTTGATTTTTCAATATTTCTATTTTGGTTTTGTTTTTCTATTTAAAATTTTAGTTTTAAAATTTTTGATTTATTTGATTCGATTTTAACCAAATAAGTTATTTGATCACCCTTAGTTTCATTCTCGTATTGACCATCCAATGATTTCCTATCTAGGGGTGTCAATGGATCAGGTTTGGGTTGGATCCATCCAATTCAATATAAACGGATGGAACAGACATTGATTTCGACCAGCCCATATTTAATGGCCCAAAGTATTTATGGGATTAGATTGGACCTAGTCCATTTTTAATGAATTTATATTAGACTAGATCAGATTGAACCAATGTCCAATTCATTGATATGAGATAAGAGTATGGGTGTCAATGGAACAGGTTTGGATTGGACCTAATCTAAATTCAAACCAATTTAAACAGTTTGGATGGTCCAAGCATTAAATTGGATCAGTCTAGAATGATCCACAGTATTCATTGGATGACATATGGACCGGCCAATGACAGTCCTACTCCTATCTAATGGATGGACGGTTTGGAATTTGAATTGGCCACATGAAAAGGGATTAACTGATATCTCCGGAAGAGATATGATCTCATCGATATCAGTAGGCCAGATATGAGATATCCTCTCCCACTTTAATTCATCTAACCAGGTGGGCGTGACTAATGAACATATATAGTTTATGAGAGAAGGAATATTTTGGATAAACATTCAACAAGTTTATCACCTGGTTTTCGTCAGCTATGTCCATATTGAAGTCTTCTTAACTCCTGAAGACTCCAGTAATGACTAGACATCAGACGTTTAGTTTAACTACGTTCTTCAGTTTTAAAAGATTTCCTTTTGCTTTAATTTCTCTTTTTGGCCACTTGACAAAGTCACAAGGGGACTCTGCTGGAGCCTGGCGCTTAAAATTGCCAACTTGAAATGCAACGCAAGCCAAGTAGTGAAGCTTTTTTTAGTTTTATTTTGTGGGGTGGAAGAAAAAAGATTGGAGATAGGTAGCAGATGGGTGTCGTCTAAATCTGAATCTGATTGCCAGATGACTAGTCTATCAAACGCGTGCATATGTTTATGTAATAAGATGACAGTCTCAAGATCCAACGAGGATCCTTTCCGCGTTTAGGCCATATGTATAGAATCTGGAATTAGTGATAGAGATTATCCGAATTAGAAATGAGGAGGATCGACTAATAAGGTGAGATACTGAGATTGAGATATCTTTCTTTGTTTTTTTCTTATACCTACGTGTTAACCACAATTCAGTTTCTCCACTGCTGTCCATGCAACCAACAACTTGGCCTGTTTATTTTATTGTCATAAGCCCAAGCAATATTAGAGCTCTGGGTTGCTTTTTGATTAAATTACTATAACACAATAAAAAAAAAAAAAGATCCTCTCCTAACGGATCATATATATACACCCCTAGTTTCAGTCTTGCTCTTAGATGAGTTGTAAAGTTATATCTCTTTGAAAATTAGTTGATGAGAGATACTGGTTGCCAATTAACAGATACATGAAACAGCTTGGTTCAGAAATCCTACGAAAGGATTTCAGGATAACCTTAAGAGGAGACTCTGTTGGCGTCTTAGAGCTAAAGGGACTCCTTTTTTCTTTCGACGTGCGCCAACCACTGTTTCGCTGTGCTCCCCAACTGGTATTGAGGGATTATGTATTGTAGGTAGAGTCCGCTGTCCCCATCTGCTAATTAAAATCCTAAATACTAAAATTTAGAAAGGCTATATATGTGTAACAGGCTTTGTATTCATTCCATACTATTCAGAAGCTGCTGTGAACTCTGGCATGTGAACCTAGCCACATAATCAATCACTAGTGAACACGTCAGTGTTCCATGCACGTGGGATCCACATATGGTATAGGTCCCACCTATCCAGAAAACTGGTGCGTTCACAGTTCACTCCTGAGTAGGGATGCTCACAATTCGGTTGCCTTTTTTTAATAATCGAACTGGTGCTATCAGTTTTTGAAAAACCGGTAAGTGAAACCAAGCCGTAGCTAATCAGTTAACCAGTTGACCAGTTCGGTTCATCGGTTTTTTGATTTTTTAATTTTTATAATATATATTATAAAAATATACATGAATATATAATAAAAAATTATAAATATGTAAAATATTATATTTTAAATAATAAATAATATATCATATATTATAAATATATTTATATATAATACATACTTATTAATTTATAATATATAATATACATAAATATATAGAAATATATGTATACCGGTCAGTTCGATTAACCGCCAATTTTCTATATTGGTTAATACCTTTGGTTTTTTTAAAACGCCAAACCAAAACTGGTGTGTGTGGCTATATCGGTTAACTAATTTTTCAGTTCGATTTCAATCGGTTCAGTTTTTTTGTTTGTTTGCTCACCCCTACTCCTGATTGGTACATAGCATAGCTTAATTAATACATGCTCGTGTTCATGGCATATACATGGGCCCTAGTGATGGGATCTCTTGCAATAAGCCAATAACTGTTGTGCATGTGTGTGTGTGTGTGTGAAAAGTTAAAATCAGCCCCCTATCGCGTATTGAAAACATCGCCCGATGATAATACCAGAAGTGATGATGTCATTGTCGAGAGATGTTCCCAATACATGGCAGGAATGTGATGTGAGACGTTGTGGGGGGCTGATTTGATCTTGTATGTGAACCATGCCACACAACTAATAAGAAGTGGATGCTGACATGTTCACTAGTGATCATATGTCTATTGTACACAACCATGTGAAATCACCCAAGGTACATTTTCCACACAGTTTCCAACATCATCTATAGCCACACATCTCAAGTATGCCCCTATCCACTTCATAGTATTCTCTTTGTGACACGGGATCTTCTATCCACGAGAACTCTGCCCACGTCTACTCACAACACACTACCTCCGTGTATTGGGAACATCTCCCCCTGCATAATACAATGCAAAAGGATGAGATATTCTCCTAATCGTGGGAACTCTTTGTAACTGCCACACTCTCCTAATCATGTGGGAAAACTCCCCAGATTAGTGGGAGAGGTTTTGTTTTGGGCAACCTTTCTTAATTGTCAAGGTAACTACATGCAACTTTTGTGTGATGGAAACTTGCTTTTCTCTTCGGATTTGCTCTCTCCTTCTTTGTTTTTTCTCTGTTGGATTGTATTGGGTATAGGGGTGTCCATGGTTCAGCCCTTTTTTTTAAACCGAACCGGTGGTATTGGTTTTTCCATTTTGCCAAACCGAAACCGAACTGGTACCACCGGTTAACCAATCCATCGGTTTTGGTTTTTGACCGGTTTGATTCTTCGGTTTTTCGGTTTTTTATATTTATAATATATATTATATAAATATATATATATTATTATTATATTATAAATAATAAATGATATATAATATTTTAAAAATATATAATATATACAATATATTTATAAATAGATCGTTATAAATATAATATAAATATATATTTATATATATATAATGAATATACATTTATATAATACATAGAAAATATGTGACATATATTAAAATATATATAAAATATGCATATATACCAGTCGGTTGGGTTAACCGTCAATTTTTTGTAGGTTAACCGAAAACTAAACCAGTCTTTCGGTTTTTTAAAAATTCCAAACTAAAAGTGAATCTATTGATTCGGTTTTTTCGATTTGGTTTTTTCGATTCTTCATGGACACCCCAAATTGGGAATACGTAAACACACCGGTTCATTGTTTTGGGCTGTGAACCCGCTCAATTCATTTTATCAGCTATAATCCCTTCATTTTATCAACCATTTTACTGTATACACCAATTACCAACCACCAAAATGGGCCACAAACCTACAATATACCATACCTAATGCTCCCCAAAAGAAATGAGGCTCTGTTTAGTTTTTAGGAAGATTTGGGTGGGATGGAAAAAGATGGGATGGGATGGGAATTTCTATTTTTCGTTTTATATGGAAAAACAGTAGAAAAAAATACCCAACCACCCCTGCGTTCCCATTTTTTCCGTCTCACAGGCGTCGCAGTGATGATGAGAGGAAGCGAATCTCCGCTTGTTGCATCCACCACTGTGAAATTCTGCTTGAAGACCAGACTTCATCATGGTCATCACCATCATTTCTCTGCCTTCACAGAACCTTCTTCCGCCATTGCTGCCTCCATCGTTTCCGCCTCTGCCACCACCCCCGTTAAAACCATACACTTCTGTTTGACAGAAGCCAATCTGTCAAAGTGTTGAAATCATCCTTTGTTGGAAGGGCACCTCTGTTTGACAGAAGCCAATCTGCAATGACTGCAACAACGGCAGTGCAGGTCTTAACTGGTCGATGGAAGCAAAGAGGACACTGGCTTTGAGCTTTGCCAGACCGTCTCGGCTGATAAGTTCCCTCTCTTCCCATCCATCAATAGATAAGCCATGGTTGTTACATTCGGACCTATGACCATGAGATGAACCTCTGCTTAATTTTTCACTGGTTTTCTGCAACAAGGGATACCACCAAGCAAGCTAGCTCCAAAGCCCTCATCTCGCTGAACCATTTCAAAACTACAGTTATTTTGAAACTCTCCTGAGCCATGGATCCGGTCTTAACTTTGAACCAAGTGGCCAGAAAAATCGTCAGAGATCTGACCGTTGGGATAGGTTGAGGTTGAAGAAGAAAAGTCTCTCGAGTTTTCTCGAGATGTTGAAGAAGAAGGCCCAAAATATTTTCTCAAGTATTTTCACCGGGGTCGCACTGTTCTGGTGCAATACCGATTATACGATTTTGGGTCCCGCATCGTTTTTCTCATCCCAACCCCCTATTTCACTCAAAACAAATAAGAGAAAAAAGAATATTTTTGGAATATTTCAATTTTCTCGTCCCCATCCCACAAACCAAACGGAGCCCGAAAGAAAAGTAAAACAATGAAAATGCATATTTATCTTCTCAGACATAAAAACGATGAAAGGTTTTTTTTTTTTTTTTTTTATGTACACAAGCCTCTCTATCACTCTACAAATAATCAACTTTATCTGCTGCCTCTGTTTCACCCCTCATCTTTGCAGTTGAGTGCCAAAAAACGAGATAAAGTGGAAAAGAAATACAAGATACATATGGGACAGGTTTAATATCAGAACACGGACCAATCTTAAACTCTCCTTAAAGGACCAATTAAATTACCTTCAACGTTGGAACTTGTAACTTGAAAAAATGCAAAGGGCTCAACCAATCCAAGTTGGTCTGCTTCAACATTTCTTCACAGTATTATCAATATATGTTTACAGCTTTGCAGGTTCCCTAAGTCATGTAAAATCAAGTTTCATCCTCAGCAAGTTGCACATTGTATCCATGCTTTATCTCTGTTTCAAAAGTGTTCAACAAAAGGTTCAGGTGAATGGGCAACAACCATGCATGATAACATAAAAGAAATATTGATGTATTAAAGCTTATAAACATTGGCAATTGAATTGTTAAAGTGAAGCACATAATGTGTGAAGCTTGTGAGCACCAAAATTAAAACAAATATGTGATAAACAATTACACATTATGGTTCATCTTTATGAGGCCTTTAGTCCTGGTATTAACTATTAATTAAGGTCATCCACACTGCAGTCAATTAGTCTTTCGGTCTTGGAACATCATGAACACCTTGTACTATATCAACTCATATTACAGTAATCCATAAAGAGAATTTCTCCTCAATAGGGAGTGCATCATATCCCATTTATTGGTTATCGGGCTATATCATACAGAAGTTTAATAGTTATATGATTGATACCATTTTTTTATGAGTAGTTTATGATTGATATCCTTCTCGACTTAAAAAGATGTGTTTTTAGCATCAACTTGTTACTCAAGATTCAATTTGCATTTTCTTCATTTTATCACAATGGAAGTAGGTATCTTGAACCTTCAATTTTGGTCTCTGACACACTCAATGCAACTGTAAGCAGTTTAGCATTTCTATAATTTTATTTTTTTTTTCTTTTGGAGTAAAGGACAGATGTGCAGATTAAGAAAAGACATGTGCCTAATGTCAAATTTTCCTCACTTTGCAGATATTATCTAATCCTGGTTAAGAAAATAACAGAGTTGATATCAACTCGGTAACCAACTTGAGGCACCATTTCTATTTCAATATTTGAGATGTATCAAACTTGAGAAACTATATTGAATATGGAAAAAAAATCATGTTTGATTCATGCCTGTTGCCTAAAATATGATAATCAATCCCTGCCAAAAAAAAAAAAAAAAAGATAAAATATTATGAATAGGAGAAGAGTCATAAGAAATGCAAATTCTTCATGTGCAGTCATGCAGAGTTAGGATAATAATGGAATTATCAAGTGAGAGAACATCCAAACTTTATGTATTACAAGTAGAAAATTTTCAATCAACATCAATGGTTATTGCTCAGTTTAAAACAGAAAAAACAGAAAACGAGACAATATATAAAATCCACATGAAGAATTACTAGATTAAAACTCAACAGATCAATAGACTGCAACATGCCAATCTAAAAATTCATCATAACTACTGACCAAAATAATTTTATCAGCTAGGTCAAGAATCTGGTTCTGTTGATTGTTGACCTAACTGAATATGGAAACTATATTGAATATGGAAAAAAATCATGTTTGATTCATGCCTGTTGCCTAAAATATGATAATCAATCCCTGCCAAAAAAAAAAAGATAAAATATTATGAATAGGAGAAGAGTCATAAGAAATGCAAATTCTTCATGTGCAGTCATGCAGAGTTAGGATAATAATGGAATTATCAAGTGAGAGAACATCCAAACTTTATGTATTACAAGTAGAAAATTTTCAATCAACATCAATGGTTATTGCTCAGTTTAAAACAGAAAAAACAGAAAACGAGACAATATATAAAATCCACATGAAGAATTACTAGATTAAAACTCAACAGATCAATAGACTGCAACATGCCAATCTAAAAATTCATCATAACTACTGATCAAAATAATTTTATCAGCTAGGTCAAGAATCTGGTTCTGTTGATTGTTGACCTAACTGATCTAAATATGAATAGACTGATGGTGGATCCAGTTTGTTGGGGACCACGTTCCTAGAATTTATTGATAAAAATCACCATAAAATAATTGGACTGATACTTGCATAAAAGTTGAAATGTTTGGAACAACGGTACCTTTTATTGAAGGCTTCTCATAATTATCTTTCATTTCATCCTCATTTTTCCATTCACTGTCATTATCACCCATTTCTCCCCTTCCATCATTTCCTATGTCACTTTCACTAGCTGTCTCCCACTCAGAATCATCAGCATCTTGGGCATAGATGTCACCTAAATCACCCTCAGAATGAATACCCCCATGTTTAATAGCAGCTTCTCTAAATAACCAAGCAGCACGCATTTGCTTCTTCACTAAGCGTTCAGCATAGTCAGGAACCCTGTTTTGCCTCATTGAAAGATCAGGGTCATTTGACTGAGAACACTCATTTATGAACAGAATGGCATCTAATAAACTCTCTTTTGCTAAGCCAAGCATATCATATGCTTGAGCTCTCCTCCACAAGCTTTTAGCATGACGATTAGGAGGGTTATGAAGACATAATGCACGTGTAGCATCACTAATTGCTGCCAAGGGTTGTTGCAATAGTAGATGACACTGAGCTCGATTACTATATAACACAACTCTCTCCTTTTTGGACCTCATTGGACATAATGACAGTGCTTCAGAGTACTTTGATGCAGCTCCAGATATATTTCCAGAAGAAAACAGAGAATTGCCTTCCAGCTTGACAACTAGTGCTGCTGCTTGTTTGATATGAAGATCTTCCTTTGGCAGACTCTTCTCCCACTTAAATCTCTGCCTGGAATCTATCACTTCATCAATCAATTCTTTTGTACGACTACTGAGAGAGTTACGCCCTGTTCCTTGTGATTGGACACAATCTTGAAGAACATTAACAATAGAATCCCCGAGCTTCTTGTGATCACCCAGAGTTGAAATCTCTGCAAGGTCTGTAAGTGCTGGAACTGCCTTGTCAATTACCTGTAGAACAAAAATGCATAGCATTAAATATTGAATAGAATAGTCCAAGGTGAGGGCGGGCCTTGGCAGAACAGTTGGGTTGCTCCATTGTGACCTTGACCAGGGTTCAAATCTTGAAAACAGCCTCTCTGTATGTACAGGGATAAGGCTGCATACATCTGTCCCCCCCCAGACCCCGCATTGGTGGGAGCTTCGTGCACTGGGTTGCCCTTTTATGGTCCAAGGTACCCAGTACATTTATTGGCAGGTAGGATAAGTTAAAAAAATGATTTTGGTTCTTGTTGTCCTCTGCTTTGCTTTTCTTATTAGTACTTTTTCTTTGAAATTTTTATTGTGACCTGTTGGCAGGTAAGATTATCAGGAGCAGTGTTCTATTTAGACTTGTGCAGAGAACTCTTAATTGAATATGGCTTTTCTTTGTTAATTTGTGTGCACATATGTATCATAGAGAGAATATAGCAGGCTTTATGGTTGGAACATCAGCAAAATCCCACTAAAAGGGACTCAATGACAGATAGTGTATAATCATTTATAGAATAGGAATGTTTTATGGCTATAACGCAGAAAACCAGATTAAAGGACAGAAGAATACTTATTGCAGTTTTCTGGATCAATAATAAAGATTTTGAGAATAGAAATAATAAGGATACAATTGTCAAACCATATAAAGGCAAGAACAGCAAGAGAGTTCTAGATATACATACACTTATTGCATTCTTGGTTAACTTTTTATAGTTTTGTGAATAAATATTTGCAATGGGAATAGATCTCAGAAAAACTGATTCAGCAAACCTGTAAATATAATTAGTGAATTTGGAAAACAGGGTCCATTGCTTGGTGTAATGGTTAAATTAAATCAGAGTGAATTTGGCATCAGTTTAGTGGATCAATCGGGAATCCAAAGGTCTGTGTTGTGGTTAATCTGGAAACTATGGATAGGGTGGGCTATTGGAACTAAACCTGACATATTTAAACAACTATACATGAAAATTGAAAAGAAAATACCATATATAGAGAAAATAACGCATCATCTTCCATAAATAGAGTAATTATAACTCATTACTTATCAAGCTAGGTCCCCAAGTAAAGCACTTGAAACATATAAAAGGCATGGATAAAGGAATTGCACCTTGTGACAAATACTTGGATCCTGAACCAACCAAAGAAGACAGTCAATAGCCATGTACTGCCAGTCATCAGATGAGCGGGCAATATTACAGAGTGCTTCGATAACTCCGGGACAGCTTGCAACAGGCCCCCTACCAAGTTTATGATGACAAATTGTTCTTAATAAACCAATGCCTGCTGGTGAGTTTTCATTCACAAGTCCACCCCACAATCCTGGTAACTTCATTAAGAATTCAGGCTTGCATATAACAGAGAGAAATTCAGGCTTGAAAGCAAAGCAATTAATAAGCTGAAGAGACCAACACTGTAACTGGCTGGCCCATTCCTCTGCCTTCCTGGACTCCATTTCTACACCACCCATGCCACGTGTAAGCAAATCAGAGTGATAACTAAGCCTTCTATCAGCATACTGGTAAAAATGCAAGTAAACAATTTCCAATGAACCCATTGCCAGTTGAATGGAAAGCTCAAGAACTTCCCCATGACTTGCCACTGCAGGGAAAGTACTGGGATATGTAGCCAGGTGTCCTAGAGCTCGGACTGCAACTCGCTGTTCCACCCAGGTTAACCTCCCCCTTAAGAGCTCAACCAAGGGAGGAATTACTCCAGCATGCACTGCACTTTCTGCAAATTCTTCCATATTCATGGTATAAGATCCAATGATATGTGCTGCATAATAAGGAATGTATATATTCTGGTCATGAGAGAGCCAGCGGCGGTTCTTTAAACCCTTCCATATAAGTGCAGCCATGCATTCAAATATTCCCAAGTCAATGAACTCAGGATCATTGGGATGTGCCATTGCAGTGTTCCAAAGGCCACTGATTGGAAGAACCTGACCATCATCATCTTGAGAAGGTAGTTCCCTGAAGAACTTTAGTATACTTGTTCTACGTTTACTTGGATTAGCTTCCTTCATAACACAGAAGAAGCATCCTGGATATGGACAGTCCTGGGATATATTATCCATGTTCAGAAAATGGAACTATGCCTCACTGCATATCAATTTAATTTCTACAAATAACAAAAGGAATAAACATATTAGTGCTTCCCTAAGTAATAAGCATTAGTGAATGACAAATGATGACCAAGCAACCAAGTGATGGACTTATCTTCAGTGTATCAAAGAAAATTCAATAAATGTAGACCAAGTATTGTAAAAAACCGTACAAGTTTGTTGAACAATTCCCCAAGGCAAAAAGCTGCTTAACCAGTTGGATACCATCTTCAAGTATTGTAAATGCACAGAAATCATAGTGAGATCCAACTACTATTTATGGCTTTTTCTATGACCAGAAAACAACTAACCAACCAACCCACACGAAATGTGCAGATTAACAGAACTGCTGAACCAACTGCAGCATTTATTGAAGTCATCTCTTTTACATCATGTTAAAGCAAAAAACCAAGCAAAAAGTTAAAGGTGGGTGGCAAACTAACGAGACGACAAGAAAAACATTATAGTAATAAATAATAATAACAATAATAATAGTATTATTACTTGTAAGCGTGGCTGCTTCCTAAAAGTTCTAGCAAGTTATAAGAAATTGACGGTATAATAAAATGAAAAAAATGGGATAGATAACAAATGAAGTTTCACTGGTAAAGTTTGTTAGTCGGAATTCAATTAGCTGAAAAACACGAAATCGACAAGCCTAAGTACTGAACGAATAATCCAAAATTGTTTCCGTTAACAAGCAACAATGGAAAAATGTCAACTAAATACTACCGCAGAAGGTAACAAAATCAAAACCCTACTAAGCAGCCTCAAAATAGACGGCCCAGTGATCACAAGACTTTCAAAATCAAAGACAAAATAACAACAACCATGACTGACACTGAAAGATCGGATTCTGATGCTTGCGGAGAATGTACAGAGACATTGTAAGTCTATGAGACGAAAAAGATTGAAAAGAAAGAGGATTAAAAAGAGGAAAGAAAATTAGATACCTTTGTAGCAGCTGTATGATTGCTTTACAACACAGGCAGAAATGGACACTACCCGTTAGAACAAATGAAAAGCATAAAGAAAGCTTCTTCTACGGAGAGAGAGAGAGAGAGGGAGAGAGTGAGTGTTGGAGGGGGAATCTGACAGAAGAGTGGATCTTGCAGAGCTTATTTGTGATTTTGAATGCGCAAAGCAAAATTAAAATGGAGTGGGGCCACGAGGCCCACGACGATCCATTATTTTCCCTTTTTTCTTTTTGGTGTTTGAGATTGGAGAGGGGCGTACCTTCAACACCCTGTTTTCGTACTCAATTACAGATTTGCCCTTATTAACCACCCTACACCTTAGACGGATAGATATCCTAAACTTTCAATTTGCAATGGTTGATTAATCAGTCACCTGACCAGCTGGGCAAAAAAAAAACATTGATTTGGTTTGTCAATGAACACCTGATTTCAGGTGGTTGAACCGTTAATCTGAACAACTAGTTTTGGTATTAATTAATTATTTATATTTTTTAAAATTATAATGGATTATCCGTTCAAAATGGATGGTCAAACTGTTTGACTCCTGGATTGGTGTTTTACTATTTGGTCCAATTTTAAAAACTTTACTCTCAAAAATAGACACGTGGATCCATTGTTAGTATTTCATTAGTTAAACATTATATAATGTTAAAAGTATTCCTCTTATGTATTTTTTAGATCATTCTCAAGTAACCAAACATCTCACCATGATAATATTTTTACATGAACAACAAATAACATAGAGATAATGGCATATAAGGGCAATTTTTGGGTCCTAATATCGATAAAAATAATATTTAAAAAAATAAAAATTAAGCAACTTTTTAAAAATAATATCAATTAAAGGCAAAATCACTGTTCATATTCTTCTTCTTGCAATCTGTTCACCGGTGCTGCCACCGCTGGCAACACCTCTGCCTCCACCTCCGGCAACAGTTGTAGAGGTGGGCAGAGATAGAAATGGCGGCAGCGGAAGTTGTCGAAAAGTGACCATGCAAAATACAACATTCATTCACTTCAGTCTTTTACATTAATGTTTTCCCAGTACCCATCAATCTGTTGTAGTTTCAATTTCAATCCAAAGATGAAATGGAAGGGGAAAAGAAAACACGCATAAAAGAACAAAAGAACATTATCCCAACTCACTGGATGGCTTTTTGAAGGAAATAAAAATGACGGCGATGATAATCTATTCTGAAGTCATCTCTCAGGGCTTCCTCCAACGTCAATGTAGCGTTGTTTACCTCTGAAACTCCTAACAAACAAATCAATTGAAGAAAATAATATATATCAGCACCTTCTCCACTTGTGATCATCAACATTTCAAGATATATGGGAAAAATTAATTACAGAAAAAAAAAAGATCAACTGTACGTGATTGATTAGCTCAAGCTCACCATTCTCTGTAATATAAATGGTTGGGTCATTGTATCGTGCCTTTACATAGAGCAACATGTCTCGAATTCCTCTTGGGTATACATAAAGCCAATCCGAACCAGACTGTAAAATTATCAAACAAATAAGTCATAAACTGTTAATTAATCCATTTATTTAATATAATTAGTTGATTGATCGATTAGTCGTTGACATGAAACCGATACGTTTGGACCAATGGGGACACCGTTCCGTTGCGATGTCAAAATCACTCGAGAATCTGTAAGGTAGATTGCGAGAGCATAGTTGGAGGTGGAAGCGTTGGCTGCATAAGCAGTAGAGTAGTAATTTAATTATAGGAAATCGAACAATCCCTTCACTGCAATGGAATGGTCTTGTGAGAAATTTGGCAACCGATTTCCCACAAGAACTCGCATGTTGTCTGGATAGTCGCCATTGGTCAATGGGTCGGTGTACCTGTAATAAAAAATCTTATTCTCTTCTGCACCCGCCGCCTCTGCCTCCACCCATCTCCGACAACGCTGGCGGAGGTGGAAGTGGGCGGAGGTAGTCGAAAGTGCTACTGGAGCTGGCGGTGGTGAGTGATGACAACACTAGTAAATATTATTTTTAAAAAGTTAATTTATTTTTGAATTTTCTTAATAATATTACTTTTATTAATATTAGAGTCCAAAAATTGCCATTATATGCTATTATCCCAATAAGATATTCAAATATTCCAATGGTTATATTTTCTATTGATGATTTTACTCCATAAAATGATCTAAAAAATACATGAAAAAAGTATTTTTGACTTATCCTTTTCATATCATAGTCAAGCCCTATATAAATGGACCTATTGTTTTAGAATTCATGATATCAAGTATTGAAATTAAAAGTCTAAGATACCTGTCCGAGTTGACATCTCCGCCCTAGAGCACATCCCTGTCATGCATTGGGAGCATTTCACATGCGAAGCGATTAAAATCCTAAATTACATATTTTTAATGTTAAAATTTGATTCAATAAAGTACTAATTTAATTATGGGACATTGAACAATCCATTCACTGCAATGGATTGGTCTTGTGAGAATTTTGGCAACTGATTTCCCACAAGAACTCGCATGTTGTCTAGATAGTCGCCATAAGTCAATGGGTTGGTGTACCTGTAATAAAAAATCATATTCTCTTTTGTCGCCACCACCTCTACATCCGCCCACCTTCGGCAATGTTGGTGGAGATAGGCCGAAGTGCTACCGGAGGTGGTGATGGCGAGCGACAACAGCACTGGTAAATAGTGATTTTGTCCTTAATTGATATTATTTTTAAAAAGTTAATTTATTTTTAAATTTTTTTAATAATATTATTTTTATTAATATTAAAACCCAAAAGTTACCTTTATATGCTATTATCCCAATAAGATATTCAAATATTCTAATGATGATTTTACTTCATAAAATAATCTAAAAAATATATGGAAATAGTATTTTTTACTTATCCTTTTCATATCATAGTCAAACCCTATATAAATGGACCTAATTTTTTAGAATTCACGATATAAGTATTGAAATTAAAATTCCAAGATACCTGTCCGAGTTGACATCTCCACAAAAGTATTTTTGACTTATCCTTTTCAAATCATAGTCAAACCCTATATAAATGGACCTATTTTTTTAGAATTCATAAGTATTGAAATTTAAAATCCAAGATACCTGTCCGAGTTGACATCTCCGCCCTAGAGCACAACCATGTCGTGCATTGGGAGCATCTCGCATGCGAAGGGATTAAAATCCTAAATTACATATTTTTAGTGTTAAAATTTGATTCAATAAAGATGGAGGTGCAGGGAATCGAACCCCGTGCCTCTCGCATGCGAAGCGAGCGCTCTACCATATGAGCTACACCCCCGATATTTAAAAGTGCAACCACTTATTATTAATGAAACATATAGTAAAACGAAAATCTATCAAATTTTAGTCTTGAATTAGAAGTAATATCTAATTTTGTCTTTTAACATTTTATAAAAAACAATAGAGCCATAGACGGTTAAAATGAACATGTTCGGTGAAATGGCTCAAGGGGTCTCTCACAAACAACAAGTAGATTTTGGTTAATTTTCTAATTGATAATTAAGAAATAATAAGAAAGGGGCATTTTTGTCATTAAAAATAATGGGCGTGACAATAAAGGATGGCAATTTTTCCCATCCTCGACGGGGACTCGACTTCTCCAACCCGATGGGGTCAGGGATGATGATTGTTTTAGTGGAGCAAGAATAGGGATGGGAATTAATAGGAATCCCTGGTCGAGGTCGGTGTCAGGGATGGAGATTGATGTCCATGCCCTGCCCTGGCCCTAATTATATATTTTTATATATTTAAGTGTATATTATTTATATATATATATACATATTTAAAACATTGATTAAAATTTAAATTTTAGCACTTTTATTTATTTTAAAGTAAATATATTTTTCAAAAAAAACTATTATCTAAACAAATTTCGGGAATTTGGGTCCCCGCGGGGAATTCATCCCTGTTGGGGATCAGGGATAGAGGACAAATTTTATCCCCAACGAGGATCGAGGACAGGGTGGGGGTTAATTTCAAAATTGGGGGCGGGGGACAGGGAATATGATCCCCGCCCCGTTGCCATTCCTAGTGATAGCAATTAATTTTTAATATTTTTATGATTTATGATATGGGCTGTTTGGTCGAGATCAATAAGTACGTACACATTATAACCCATTAGTTGTTTTACGTTTCCAAAGCATGAAAACTAGGCAAATGTTTCATTCCCAAATGACTTTTTTTTTTTGGCAATAACAAAGAATAGGTAAATAAATTGGGAAGAAATAGATTAAGAGGGAGTTAATCAAATCGAATTCGGATATGACCCGATTCGATTCGATAAATATCCAAATTTGATCAATTATTTAATTCAATATATAAAAATTTTAAATGCTTTATATATATAATAATTAAATTATATACATAATTTATATATTTATATACTTTGTATATAAATAACATATTTATTAATTACCCAAACTAATTAATTAGTTGAATTTGAATCGATCGAATATTTAATTGGATTCAAAATCGAATATTAATTTTCAATATCCGTCATATATCAAATCGGTTTTTTTAATCATATTCAAATTTAGATATTGCTTGATCCAAATCGAATTCGATCTGTTTACACCCCCAGTCCCAACTTTCAATGATAGTCCCAACAAGTAAATAAGATGTGGAGCTGATGGACGAGAGCAATGTGTCTATTAACTATAAACCCTCTTCGCTCTTCAATCCATAGCACAACACAGTGCACACTGAGCCATTGATCCACACTTGCTTGGCTCAGGGCTGGCTCCAGTGATTTCACATTTGCCCCACCCCCACCCACAAGGGGGCGCCCCGTGACATTCCATAGCACATCCTAGCTGTGTATTAGGAACGTCTCCCATGTCTTATCCTTTCTTGTATTTATCAACAGGAGATGTTTCGATACACAACTAGGATGTGCTATGGGATGTTGCGGGGGGCTGGTGTGAACTCGGCTCTGGTGACCTTATTGTTACCCATTTGACTTCAATAGGACTTAGGATATTCTCTTCATACTTCATTTATGTATTGATAAATGACAGAAAATACATTTTTTAATGCATATTTACATTGATAATGAGATGTAAAAGTACATCAATCAAAAACTTACTTAAATGCAAATTTACTTATTTTTTATTGATATACTTTTACATGTCATTATCAATATAAATATGTATTAACAAATGTATTTTCTGTGATTTATCAATACATAAATGTAATTATTACCAAATAAATGAAAAAGTGAATCAGAGGACGAAATTATCATGAACCAGCATTTATACTCCATTAGTCCAGTTGTATAATTTCCAAACGAAGCCTTAGGGGTTGTGCTGCAATTGTACAACCCGACTTATGGGATATCATTATGTGTTTCACCTCATAGATAATTTAGTCAATTCACACCAGTTTGGAGGGAAAATTGGACTCCAACCACATTCTGATGCCCCAATACTTGAATATGCGTTAACAACCAACCACATGTGCGATGCGACCAGTACACGTGGAGGAAACAAATCACACTTGTAAACTGTTACAAGATCCATTTTCTCCATACTATTGGCCCCCTCCTCTCTAATCTCGTGAATGTATACACAACTCATACTCTATTATCTTGCTCTTTAATCACAATAGCTCACTTGCCGTATCTACTTATTTATCTCTTGTTAATTTGACTGTCATATATCTTTGCCTCCACAACCTGGTTTTTGAACTGCCGTTGATTTAGACTGTCGGACCGTTTGGCCCAAAAACCGTTTAAGCAATCGATTATATTTTACCTCAAACCTGGTTTTGGATAAAATACTGTTAAACTAATCAATGATCTATTAATTAAGGTGGTCAAACCATTGACCCCTTCAAACAATTTTTGGTCATTTTTTAGTTTTATTTTTCTATTTTATTTTAAATCTTTATCAAAATGGACCATCTGTTTGAACAGAACTGAATGGTCAAATTATCAATCAAAAAACCGGTGACCAAAACAATTCCATTTCTGAATCGTTTTTTAAAACCATACTTTACAAAGCCACCCCAAATACTTTTTATGATTGTTTGCGACCGATGAAAGGTAATACCAATCATCAGGCAACCTTCCTCCATCCAATGTTCGCAGGCCTTCTTCCCAGTTTCATATTGGAATCCTTTCATTTCCTTTCTTCATTTTTCCACTATTTTCCCTCATCCTCTTCTTTCTCTTCCCCTCTATTGTCATCATTGGTATTAGCAGCGACAAATTATTATCCCCTTCTTCTTCTTTTAACAGAGAAATATTGAAAATCTCAACTGGTTCCAATTCCAATCTCTAATTGAACCAAACAATAATAATAAACAATTTCGATTCCTCAGGATTTCAATTCTGATTTTGATTTCAATCTTGAACTCAAACCAAACGGACCCTCAAGTTGAAAGGAGAAGAAATAGGTGACTCAATATGGAGTGAATGTCTACGGAATTCAAAGTTAGTTATTTGAAATCAGAAATCTGCATTGAACCTGTCCGTAATTTTCCGTTATTTTTAACCCCATGTCTCTCCTGATACTGGTGTTGGTAAAATGGTACTCTCTCTCTCAATGCCGCTTACTGGAGTTGGAGTTGGTAACGTGTAAGGCTTCTCTAAGATCAGATATGCGGTCAATAAGCGCTCCCAACACTGTCCTAACAAAGTCTTGCATACTTACAAATTTTCAATGAATTTTTTAGACATTTTTTTGTTGATAAGGGATATTGGGATGGGAGATTGCAGGTTACCTGTTTTCGAGGAAAAAAAAAACACTATAAAAGGGAAAAAAACGGAAAATCTGAAAATAGACACACAACGCTCAAGAGGGATCCGCTAATGTTGGGAGCGTTAGTTGGGAGCATATACGAACTCGCAATCTCTCTCGAACACTACTAGTTCGCTTGCTAGCTATCGAGATAGGGTTCCCTTCCTTAACTCATGGGAGGAAGAAAATAGAAAACATTAGCCGAGGAAGGTCCGAGAAATGGCGATCATGTCTACTTCCCTCGCATCTCAACTGTCTGGCTCCAAATGCGCAATCTCCTCTTGTCCGCAGTTCTCCGGATTGCGTCGCTCCGGCTTGAGCTTGAAGTTGGATCAGTCGCACACTTTCTCAACCACCCAATCCTTCTTTGAGCATGTCAATTCTCATCTTCGTCTCTCCGATGGTCGACGAGGTTGCAGAGGTGTCATTACAATGGCCGGTTCTGGGAAGGTGGATATCTGTGCGTGTGTGTTTTGCTTTCATTTCTCCACTTCAAGTTATTGTAAAAACTTATGCTTCATATGTGTATTTATGTTTGTCTGTTGAGATTTTCTGCAAACTTTTGTTGGATGATGGTGTATGATTATAGACTTGGAGGAGCTGAGTTAGTTTTCTAGGACTAGATGACATCTATGATGGAGCACATCTGTATTAGATGGGGATTGTTCTCTTTAAGTGGATGTGGATGGATTATGCGGCTTGTCTTTCACTTTTAACTTGCTTGCTATTTTTCCTTTTTTCCTTCTTGCTTTCCTGAATTTTCCTTTCCTCAAATTTTAGACTTTAGTGGGTTCTCGTACTATTGCAGTAATATAGAAATAATTTGGTTACAAGGTTATTTCTTTTTTCATCTAATCCGGTTTGTTTTTCTTAAATCGATGGGGACTTCTAGTCTGAAATTTCTATTTGGAGGAGCCGGATTGAATAATTAGTCAGCATGGGAAGAAATAGGAAGACTTCAGGATTCTTATAAGGTCATAAAGTTCTGATTCACAGACTTCACAACATAGAGAGAGGAGATTGCATCCTCTCCCTTTGCAGTTGTTGAACATTATAGACTGCATATTTGTATGTTGATCAGTTTAATGTTCTGTTTTATGAAGCTCAATACATACAATGCATTATAGAATGTGCATTTCTCTCTTGATTGATTGTGGGGTTTTTGTTTTATGAAGAGAAGTCTGGGTAATTTAGTTATAGTAATGATCAGCCAAGTCTGTCGACCTTTCTACAAAAAAAAAAAAAAAAAAAAAAAAGAAAAACCGACCAACCAAGGGAAACTGGTTCAGTTAGCATGCATTTGAGGCTCTAAGTCAAGTTAAATGAAATATTGTCATGGTGGGACATACAATCTTTACTTAATGAAACAGAAACCAAAAGAAGTAAGTCAAGTTGTAGTATCAACTACCAAGTGTTGAAGATATATTGGTAAACATGTACAATCTAAGTGTGGTGGGACATTTTAATATTGGTAAACATATGCTCTAGATGGTAGGACATTTTAATACTGGGACCAATCAGGAGTGTGACCCTCAAAAAGACAGAGCCGTCCTTTTAGAAGACTGAAAATCTCATGGACTTTAGTTTCATGAACTTGACTTTTCATGAGATTCCAATGATGCAATTGCTTAGGTATTTGATATTAGGAAAGCTTTGGAGGCTTTCTTACATCTAATATATTCAGGATAGGACCACATTAGGAAGCATTTTGTTCTCTGTACCCCTTTTCTTAAGGCTGCAACTTGGGTCGGGTTGGCCCGAACCCAACCTGAAAAAGTTGGGTTGGGTTGGGCCGGCGTGATGCTCGGGTTAGGGTTAGGGTTGAAACTTATGAACTCGACTTTACTTCAGGTTGGGTTAGGGTTGCCTGAGGAACCCAACTCTGTGGTACATATCATATATAAATATATGTTATATATATGATATATCATACATTGATTTGTTTTGATGCATGATAGTTGTATAGCCCCCACCACACACTATCATTTATTTCTTTTAAGATAATCACTTCACTTAATCCTAATTGGAAATACTAAAACCTTAATAACAGATTTTGTGTTTTTTGAATATTTTATTCTTTATCTTCTCTCTGTTGTTTGCCACCCATAGCTTGCTGCCCATAAAAGATCTATTATAAGTCATAACTCATAATAAACATATCATATATAAATATATGTTATATATATGATATATCATACATTGATTTGTTTAGATGCATGATAGTTGTATAGCCCCCACCACATACTATCATTTATTTCTTTTAAGATAATCACTTCACTTAATCCTAATTGGAAATACTAAAACCTTAATAACAGATTTAGTGTTTTTTTGAATAATTTATTCTTTATCTTCTCTCCGTTGTTTGGCACCCATAGCTTGCTGCCCATAAAAGATCTATTATAAGTCATAACTCATAATAAACTATAGTTATTCTCATTTCAAACATCTTTTTTTCTAAATTTTGTGCTTAAAGAACCAATAAAAACATCAACAAACAAATATTAATAAAATATAGGATTAATATATGTAGTGAAACTTGAGTTAAGATATGAGATTAAGAAGTTCGTACGAGATTTTAAGGGATGGGAAGAAGGTTGGGTTGGGCCCAACCTGAGCCTAGCCCATCCCAAAGTTGACTTTGGGTTGGGTTGGTTTGAATTAAGGTTGAAGGAATTTAGTTAGGGTTCTGGTTAGGGTTGGGTAGGTCAGGTTGAAGGTCGGGTTGGGTTAGGGTTGGCGGTGCAACTTGGGCGGGCCCAACCCGAGCCCGAACCGGCCCAAGCCAGAATTTTACACGGGCTGGATTTGGATTTTCGGTCCTTGGGCTGGGCTCGGGCCTAGTTCGTAGGTAACCCGAGCCCGACCCAATTATATACATTTATACATATATGTGTATATATGTAAATGTTGCATACATATTTACAATATATATATATATATATATATATATATATATATACATATACATACATACATATTTGTATATATAACATTTGTATAGATATTTTGCATACATATTTATATACATACATAACTATATGTATATATATTTGCATAAATACATTTATATATGTATAATTTTAGAGTGGGTTCATTGACCAACCCGAGCCCGGGCCCGGGCCCGAGCCCAACCCGAGTGCATCAAATTACAGGGTGGGCTGGGCTTGGGTTGGGAAAATCGGGCTTGACCTTGGGCTTGGGCCTTAAACCCAAATTGTAGGGTCGGGCCTGGGTTGACCATAAATCCGACCCAACCCGCCCGACTTGCATCCCTTGCCTCAACTCGACCTAACCCAGTCTGACTTGCAGCCCTACCTTTTCTCCTATTTCTGGATGGGTAACAGGTAAGTGGTCAGAATGCTGAATGTGTGATTTGGTCTAGGGGTGTCAGTAGACAGCTTTGCTTGGGTTAGAGGTGGGATCCTGTTTGGGTAACATATCATTGGGTCTTGGAAGGGGTGGACCGTGGACTGGATATGGCCCTTTTGCATTTTCTTGCACAAAGTGGCTGCTCTCAGAATTAAAGCCATGTTCTCATGCTTGTTAGCCTGGGATTTTATCGTTCCATCATGGATCAGCCCTTAACAACCTATGATTTACTAATGCTATACAAAATGCAAAAGCCATGTTCTCATTTGGAGCTCTATATTATTGTTTTATTTTTGGGTTCCTGAGTGTTGCAGATTGTACTTTATGTCTTCCAGCACCTGATCTTTCACTTTTCTTGTCATTGCAGTTTTTCGTTGGTGGGAACTGGAAGTGTGTAAGTGTCTGCTATGACTTGCATGATATTCTCATTGTTTTGTCCTTATCTTGCTATTATATTGTTATTCGTCTAGTCTTAATGATCCTACCTGCTTTCAAGACCTTACTCAGTTATGTTTTGTTTGTTTGTTTGTTTTTTTTTTCTTTTTTTTTTTAAATAGAATGAAAGAGCTGCAAATAATCATCATTTACTTGATATTCTACTCTTGTAGTGGAATTTATTTAGTTAACAGCCTATATGGTGGGTGGATGGAGAGCGTGTTCAAGTGAGTCATTACTGATGAGACTCCCCCAGAACAAAACAAAGTGAATATATTAGATGGATGTGATCTAATTTCTTTTTGTAAATGTAAATGAATTGGAGTATTTTTTTGTCAATATGATGAGTATCCTTCACTAAATTTTCAGGGAAATGTTAAAACGGAAAATGCAATTAAGTAGAATACAAATACAAAATAATAAAGGATTGACATGTGAACAGGAGAGATTAGATAACCAATGCAATGAAGGCATCCACATGATCTGAATGGGTTTGTAAATGGCACGATAACACTTGGATCACTTTCTCAAGGGTCTAGCATTCTTGATTCCAGCATCTTGCTGACATTCTTTGGTCTTGTTTTATCCAATTCCAAGTCACCAAGTGTTCAGAAGCTTCAGCAGTTTATACTTTGTGTTCTTATTGTATCGATTAGAGTCTGAATTTGATGTAGTAGAAGATCAGCAGTTTATAATAAAGGATTGACATGTGAACAGGAGAGATTAGATAACCAATGCAATGAAGGCATCCACATGATCTGAATGGGTTTGTAAATGGCACGATAACACTTGGATCACTTTCTCAAGGGTCTAGCATTCTTGATTCCAGCATCTTGCTGACATTCTTTGGTCTTGTTTTATCCAATTCCAAGTCACCAAGTGTTCAGAAGCTTCAGCAGTTTATACTTTGTGTTCTTATTGTATCGATTAGAGTCTGAATTTGATGTAATAGAAGATCAGCAAGTTGAACAGCAGATTTGATGTGTAGTGAAAATTTCAAACCAGATCCAGAATAGATCTATGAAAGCCGGGGGGGATTCAAAGAAGAGATAAAATAGCCTAGGAGTTATGCTTGCACTTCTCTAGGAGTTGGCACCTAGAGGAGTCTGCACCATCAAGAATGTTAATTCAAACCAAATAAGAAGCAAATATTGCTCAAAAATCTATAATCCATTGATTGAATTATCATAGCCCTCAATGTGATGCCTAGTCGATAAGGTGCTCATGGAGGCTCGCCTTGCTTAATTGCTAAGATATTTTTCACATGGTGCTATTGGATACTTTTATATTCTTAAATATTTGACATCATAATAATAAAATATACATTATTAAACTAAACCATTCAGTTTAAGTTAAAATACTAGTTTATTTTTATAATTTTTTTCATTTGTTAAGGTTCAATCAACATGTATACTGCCTTGAATCATCAAATACTTCAGAACTTTATCTGATAAGCATGGAAGTGCTCAAAATTTTATCCAATTAACACATGGAGCACAATTCATCATCATCTTCGATCAGTAACTGAATTTTCGTTAAAAGATAAAAATATAGAGAGCACAAAGTACAAAGAGCAGGCAGAGATAAAACCCCTTATCTCCACATCACTACATCTCTAGTTTACAAGATAACCCGAAACATTTGATTACTCCCAACTTCTTGTTTTACTAAGGAATCAGCCATGCTGTTGGCCACCCTATGCATCCATTGAACTTTTACAACTATGCCCCTAGTCAACCATTTAAACCTTTTCAATTCATTTGTGTACATCCGTAAATCACTTCCTGTTTTTTTTTTGAGGAGAGGTAAAGTATAATTTCATTATATAAAAAGGGTCCCTCTACAGCTAGTGGCTGTACAAGAGGAAAGTACAAAACCAAACATTGTTCCTGAAATCATTTGCCAAATGACTTTCCCTCTCTTGCTTTGAGCCCCTGGAGGTGCCACCCTTTCAAAAAGTATTTTACCAATGTTGGGCAAGAACTATTGAAAGCAAATAGTGTACACTTTCAACCAGATGTTATAAGAGAAGTTTCAGTGCAATAACATGTTATTCATTGATTCTTCCAGCCCTGTTATAGAGTACACATTCTGCTGAATCAATCCCTACACCTCTAGATAATAGATTATCCTTAGTAAGGGTCCTATTTAAGTAGGTATACCAGATAGAAAAGCTACCTTTGAGAAGATGTATTTGTACCAGATTATACCCTTATGGTACTCCTGCTCTTATTCCTGAATTAACTTGTTATAAAAGGATCTTATAGTAAACTGCCTAGATTTCTCTTCCAACCACAATCTTTTGTCTTCTCTGCTAGGATCAATGTACATATTATAGAGCTTCTGAAGCAATCCTGTGAAAGGTTCCATCTCCCAATCATTTAAAGCTCTTCTGAAAATGGTATTTCATACTCTTCGCTTCTGTGAATCTCCTTCAGTTATCTTGTTATGCACATTCGTATCCTCACTTTCTGAATTCATTCCATAACTGCCTTTACTTCAGCTTTCAATGAATCTCCAACGCTAATCAATCCTGAGTATAACGCTACCACATGTCCCAACTCATTTTTCAATATGCCTTCAATACATTTGATATATGTGGGGCTAGGACATTTTTCTCTTCTTTTACCCTTTATTTTCTTTTATTCTTTTCTTAGGACAAAAATAGAAGCCCAACCCTTATATGTTTTGAATTTCTTTTCTACTTCCTTTTTTTTTCTGAATACGTTGATTTTCTATGTTTCAAATGAAGCTTATACATTTTTTTATGAAGATTTTTTGATGAATAATAATAAGTTTATTGATCCAGAAGCAAATTAGAGTGAGTTCATACATCACCCCAACGAGAGGCGCGAGCTACAACCCCTCCTTGAAACTTACAAGCAAACTAGGAAAGAAAAACAAGAATCACAACTGAGCCCAAAATAATTCTTCCCTTTTTACCCCTTGCTTAGCTAACACATCTGACAAGGTATTTGCTGATCTCCCCACCCACTGTACAGTGACCAACATATTCCTTGTCAACCAACTAAATTTTTTCATTTCATTCTTGTATCGCCACATAGCCTCTTCAGAATTTTTCAACCAACCCACCACCACTTTGGAATCCCCCTTGATTATTAGGTATTGTACCCCCGGCTGGTTTGCAAATTGGACCCCTTGTACACCAGCTAAAAGTTCTGCCCTGATGGAATTCCCAATTCCCAAGGGACCTGAGTAGAGCAACAAAGTCTCTCCCTTCTCATTTCTCAACGCACCCCCCACTCCGGATAATCCTGGATTACCCATGCTGCTTCCATCAAAGTTCAACTTTATTTAGCCTTCGGGTGGAGGAGACCAGCTTGTAATTGATTTGTCCTTTAGAGATGAACACCTTGCTACTGTTGACCAATTTCTCCAAATGTCATTAAAGGAGAATTGATGAAAGATTTCCAAGGTCTTCAACCAATGTATTGCCCTGTTTAACACACAGTCTTTCAAATCTTGGCTGTTCCTTTCCTTATCTTGAAAAATTCTGAAATTCCTTTCTTCCCAAAGAGTCCAAGTCAAGGCAGCACGAGCACATCTCCACATAATTCCCCCTATTTTTGTAGGCCAATAAAAGGTAGAATGGTTGAAGAGCATGTGAACTTCTGTTGGTAGACTCCAACTACCCCCAAACAATGAAAGTAGCCAAGCCTAAAGATCTGCAGAAAATGGACAAGATACTAATAGATGGTAGCAATCCTCACTGTGAGTTCTACAGAGGATACACCAATTAGGAGAAATACAGAGAAAAGGTCTTCTCTTTTGTAGGTTGTCTAAAGTGTTTACTTTCCCATGGAAAACTTCCCAACAAAAAGCCATAATTTTTGGGGGAACTGGCCTACACCAAATTTCTTTTGACGGAAAGGGTTGGTGAGTAGAAAGTTGAGAGATGGATTTGAAGAAAGAAGCACAAGTGAAGGTTCCATTGGGTCTAGGAGTCCAAACCCTCTTATCTGGCTTGGAGGGATCCAAACAAACCTGATTAAGACAATCAAGCAAAATAGAAAGAGACTCAATTTCAACATCCCTAAGTCCTCTACGAAACCCAAAATCCCAAGTAGGATCTAAGGGTGTTCCCAAAGGTGAGACAAATTTTGAGACCACCTTTTTTTTGTACAAAGAAATAGAAAAAAGCGAAGGGAACAAATCCTTTAACGGTGAGTCTCCTACCCAAATATCCTCCCAAAAAAGGATAGAGTTGCCAGAACAAACTTCATACCTGATAAAATTGAGGAATTGAGGAAGGGTGTTGTGAATAGCCTTTCAAGGTGCTGCTAGGTTAGCTTGCCTCGATACACCAACATCCCATCCATTCTCTGACCTCCCATGAATGCTTCTCACCACCTCATGCCACAATCTCTCTCTTTCCAAAGGCCATCTCCACAACCATTTCCCTAACAGAGCTTGATTCTTTCTAGTTACCCTCCCAAATCCCAAACCCCCCTCTTCTTTACTTCTGCACACAATTTCCCAATTAACCAAGTGATCATTTTTTTCTTGTCCCGGCTCCCATAAAAAGTCTCTCATCAATTTCTTCAGTTTCCTAGCTTCCCTAACTGGTATCCTAAAGACAGACATATAATAGGTAGGTAAGTTAGCCAAGGTAGCTCTTATTAGGGTAATTCTCCCTCCTAAAGAGATATAGTTCCTCTTCCATGAGACTAATTTCTTCTCAAACTTTTCTAACACTGGGGTCCAAAATCTACTCTCCCTAGATTTGCCCCTAAAGGAAGTCCTAAATATGACATAGGCCAAGCAAAGGTGGAACACTCAAGACACTCCGCAATAGCCTCGACCTCCCCTACCTCCAAATTTATACCTGCTATACAGCTCTTTTCCAGATTTATTCTCAAATTAGAGACACTTTCAAATCCTTTTATTAGCTCCTTTAGGTTTGCTACCTTTTCACTAAGAACTCCTTCACAAAAAATCATTAGGTCGTCTGCAAACTGAAGGTGGGTGATAGGGACTTGGTGTCTTCCTATTCACCAACCCCTAATGGCATCTTCGCTGTCAGCCTTAGTAATGATCCTACTAATCACATCAGCTACTAAGGTAAAAAGGAAGGGTGAAAGTGGATCCCCTTGCCTGACACCCCTGCAAGCTGGAAAAAAGTCCCTCACCGTATCATTTACCAGAATAGAGTAGTGACAAGTACTGATAGACCCAAAGATCCAACTACACCACTTGTCCCCAAATCCACCATTTCGCATAATCTCTAATAGAAATTCCCAGTCCACCAAATCATAGGCCTTTTCAAGATCCAATTTACAAATGAATCCTTTCTTACTAGACCTTTTCATTTCCTCCACACACTCATTCGCAATTAAGATCTGATCTATTATTTGTCGCCCTTGAATGAAAGCCCCATGGGTTTCACTAATGATGGGAGGGAGGACTGTTTTGATCCTCAATGAGAGCACTTTAGCCAGAATTTTATAGATGCTTGTCACCAGACTAATAGGCCTATAATCTTTTGGGTGGTTGGCATCATTCTTCTTAGGTATCAAAGCCAAAAAGGTGGCATTAATTCCAGGGCTTATAGTGTGATTGTCTACAAATTCCTTAAAGACTTCAACTAGATCCTCTTTCAACACCTCCCAACAGTCTTGATAAAAACCCATTGTAAAGCCATCTGGACCCAGAGCCTTGGATCTATCCATTAGAAAGACAACTTTCTTAATCTCTTCTTCCTCGAAATCCCTTTCCAGCCACCTTGCCACTCCTTCATCAATTCTTGGCCAATCCACCCTTTCCATGTCTGTTCTCTCACTCAAAGGCCTTCTATAAATCGATTTGAAGTGGTCCACAAATTTTCTGGCTATGTCATCCTGGTTGGTAATCACCTCCTCTCCTATCTCTAGCTTGGTCACAAAATTCTTTCTTCGTCTCCCATTTGCCAAATCATGGAAGAATCTAGTGTTCCCATCGCCTTCCTTAATCCACTTGTGTCTAGATTTTTGTCTCCAACTGATTTCTTCCCTCAATAACACTTCTTCCAAATCCTTTTTTAATTGTCTCCTTAACACTCTGTCCTCCTCGGTCAGCCCATTGTGAGATTCCTTTACATCCAAATTCTCTATTCGAGAGATTAGGCCCAATTTTTGCTCCTCAATTCTACCAAACTGATCTCTATTCCACTCTTTTATTTTGGCTCTCAACCTTTTTAATTTCTTATGGAACTTGATTCCCTTCCATCTTACCCCCCTCTCCTCCTCGCCCCACCACTCCACTTTTTTCACAAAATCTGGATGGGACAGTGATCGGAGGTGACCCTGGGTAACGCCCTAGCAACCAAGTTTTCCAAACTATTCTCCCAGGCAAGGTTAAATGAGAATCTATCCAACTTCGAGCACAAAGGGCTTTCTTGAAGGTTGGACCAAGTGTAACTGGCTTGCAACAGAGGTATTTCCTTCAGTTCACAATCTTCAATAAAACCATTAAATTTCCTCATGCTTGTTGAGATTACCTGTTGGGGATTACTGGTTTCATCAGAGAATCTAATGACGTTAAAATCCCCGCCCAGGCACCAAGGACCATCCCATAGCCCCTTGATTGCATATAGTTCCTCCCACATCTCATTCCTCTCTCTATAGGAATTAGGGCCATAAACATTGGTTAAGACCCATACACACCCATTTTCTACATTCTTGCACTTAATGGAAACTGAGAATCTGCCTATCAATTCTTCCGCTACTTCCACCACATCCTCCCTCCACAGTGTTACAATCCCCCCCGAGGCTCCTCAAGAAGGAAACGAGCTCCAACCTAAACCTCTAGACCTCCAAAAACTCCTCATCCATCTCCCATCTAATTCCATCAGTTTGGATTCTTGTAACAGCACAATATCAGGTTTTTCCCTTTGGAGTAGGTCTTTGATCGCCCTTCTCTTCCTTGCACTCCCTAACCCTCTTATATTCCAGCTAATAATTTTCATCGAGACAAAATAGCAAAGGAACCCAATAAGAGGCCATATTCTCCTCATTTTAGGCCCTTCCTCCTATCCCCTCTACCACTGAATTCTAAATCCCCCTCAATGTCTGAAATTAGCCTTTCCACTTCAGATCTTTTTTTCTTATTTGTTCCTCTTTTCCCCCCCTTCCCAATACAACCATCATCCTTTTTCTTTCCTCCATCCTTTCCAGCCAATGTTTGAGAAAGAATTTTACCCTACTCACACTTATTTTGGCTACAACATCTTTCTACAAGTCCTTCCTTTTTCTTTTGTTCCTCCATCATTGTACATATCAACTCCCAAATTCTATCCGCCTCCCCCTTACTACTTCCTTCCAACACCCTCTCTCCTCCTTCCACTATCACCCTCTCTCTTGCATTAGAACCTCTTGGATGGGAAGCTGGGATATCCGTTACAGGCATAGCAAACAAGTCAGTGCCTAAAACAGAATTGACACCCATACCTGATAGAACGAGGGTAGGACTAGAAACACTGGAAATGACTTGCTGACAGGCGGCAAATGGTTTTAAAGCCTTTCCCCTTTTTGGACAAGGTTGTGAAGTAGACATGGTAAAAGAATCACTTCCTGACGACCTACCCACTTGGAAAACCTTTCTTTATGTTTCCGACATTGGAATACCCGCATCCATCCTCACGGCCGATTCTTGTCCCGATCCACCAACATCCTGTAATTCATTAGACTCAGGGTCAGCTCCCTCGACGAAGGGAGGAGGAGTTTTCACAGCTTTAGAACCAATTTCTTCACCATTTCTAGTCTTCCCGCCACCTGCCTCTTCAGTCTCTTCCTCTAAAAACAACAGCTCTGTATGCAAGCTTTCTATTTCAAGAAAATCATTGTTGCTTTTCGGAGACAGACTTCCCAGACTTAGCGTTTCGTCTCTACCAGAGTCGTTATTGCTGTTTTGTTCACTCAACCAATCTTCAAGCCTTGTACTGTTCTCATTACTTGGCTTCAGGTATCTCGGGTTGCGCCTATCTGGTGAGAGACGGTTCGCCAAGTTGGATGGGACCCACTGTAGAGAGCCTCGAGACTGAGAGTCTTGAGATTTTTTTGCGCCTGATCTGTTTGATCGAGAGGAGGAGTTCGGGGTTGAAGAAGATAGATGCTTTATCTTGTCTATCATCTCATCCCTCCTCCCAGTCACGTGCTTACTTAACGTGTCTCTCGACCCATCTGTCTTGTAATTGGCATCGGGTTCAAGACTATAGGAGCCCAACTTTAAGGCCTTTACTTGAGATGCCTTCTCCGGCCCACCATAAAAGGGATCCACTCGATTGGGCCCTTCTTTTCGTCCCACGTGACCACTTAAAGAGTCACACTCCCTGTTTTAATGGTCGAACCAGCAACCTTCCCTGTCAGAGGTTGCTGGTTCAGCCCTCTCCCTTTCGACACTAGAAAATTTTTGTCTGTTTCCCCTAACACCACCTGCGCAAAGGATCTACCATTTGTCATAACCTTTTCTTGCTTTCTCCAGGTTTGACCTTCCAATTCCCCAAAGCTTTTTGGCTTCCCAGAATTTGTTGGCCCTTCTTAGTGAAGCATCCCTTCCCATTTGAATTACCCAATCTCACAAGTCCACGTAGTGCTTCTTCTTCCTCCTTCTCCCCTCCTACCATACGAGCCTCCTTCCACAGCCTTGCTTCAATGGAGGAAGCTAACCACACAGAGACAAAGCTCCCCTCTGTTCGTGCCTCTACCTTTTGTGGAATTTCTTCTGGCTTCACACCACTTAGCAGGATTGCTACTGAATAGAGGTCGCCCTAGAAAGCACCTTTCAAGATTCCTCCACACAACACAGCTATAGACTCTGCTATTTCTTGTTTCCATAGATGGAATGGCAAGCCTATTACGCGCACCACCACACCATCTTCGACAAAAAAATCCTTGGAGTTGGATGTTGGATTCCATTTGAAGACTGTGAATGATCCGAACTCAGCCTGAACATTGATAGCTGATATTTCCAAATCATTCTCTATTGGATCTAGGATGGCTTTACAGTTATCGAAGGGGGTTACTACGAAAACACTCTTCAACTTCAACTTGGTTGCCAGTAAGTCAGCTACCCTCCTCCAATCATTTACCTTTTCCTTGGCTTGTATCACAAGCTTACTATCCCATTCCTCTCTCTCTAGACCTCCCACCATTCTGCAATGGCCTTTTGTTTTTGCCATGACCACTGGCCCTTGTTCTACCCTGTTGTTGCTGAGATATGCCTTCTCCTCCCTTATGGAGGCTTTTTTCTCATTTGCTACTCTTTGACTAAGAAATCTTTGAGCAACTAGTCAACTTCTCCCCAACCTTGGTTCTGTTTTCCTGCTGGTAGACACACCAGTTGCCTTTGTCCCTTACCAAAAAATTCAGCCAAAGCTATGAAGAACCCCTTTCTATTCCTCTTACATTCAACAACATATCTTCTCCCTTCTAGTGTACTAAAATCCTGCCAGTTTATCTGCTTACCTTTTGAACAGGCTCCAGCTATGAACTCTCTTAGCCACTCGATCACTTCTAATCCTTCCAGCAATATTGTACCCTTTTTCGCTTCCCTTACCTTCAGGCTTACCTTCCCCTTGATTCTCATCTCTTCGAACAAGAGATTTTTTGCTTCTATCTTCAAGGATCTCCTCCACTGACCTACCTGCACGAACTCCATTTTCCTTCTATATGGTCCAAGGACTTTGTTGTAATCAAAATAGCGCTTAGCGCAGAAGATCCATGAGATTGGATTTAAACTTCCAAACTTCAATTGTGACAAATGTACTTTTTTATGAAGATTATAGACAATTAATAGCGAAAGATGGTTCTACTTGCTATGGAACCTAAGGAAACACCCTAGGATTCATGGTTTTTAATAAAAAAATCCATTGCCTAGGCAACTAGGAGATAATTAATAGTGGAAGATGGGTTTTACTCAATAAAAAAAAAACATCACCTAGCCTCACCTTGATGCCTTGAAAACCATGCCTTTAGGGTCCATTGCCTTGCTTTGACAACCAAGGAATACAAAGGTAGTCTAACACGTGAAACAATGAGTTTGCATGCACACAAAACTTTGTTTTGACCTTCTAATAAAACGTGGCATGCTATCAATCAAATGAAAAACCAAATCACCCAGTGAGTGCTTGCTTGAGTGATTTGGTTTTGATGTGTTCGCACGGTCACGACACTTACTTGTGATCCCCTAATAAATATAGATGTGCTATTAATCAAACAAAAACCAAATTATCTGGTGAGTGCATCTTGTTGTTGCTACCCCAAATGGCACACTAATGACTTGTTAGCATATGACAAAAATAGAGTTTGCCTCTAGTACTTTTTTGTGACAATTTAGAAATGTTAATATTGCCTAACATGTTCAACAATTAATTCAAATGACCATGACACTTTTATGCAACTCTCCAATAAAACACAAACATGCTATCAACCAAATCACCCAGTGAACGCATGCCTGGGTGATTTTGTTTCATTGAGTTCACATTGTCACAACACTTTCTTGCAACCCTACAATGAAACACAAAAATGTTAACACTCAAATGAAAAATCATATTACCTAGTGAGTGCATGCCTTTTTCCTACCCTATGATACAAAAACAAGCCGCTGACATATGAAAAAATAGAAACTACCTCTAAGGTTTACTACTTTACTATGACAATCAAGAATTGCCCAGGTAGTCTAATATGTGTTGTGATGTATTCACATGGTCACAATACTTTCTTGTGACTCTCCGGTAAAACACTAATCTGTTATTGGTCAAAAGAAAAACCAACTCACCTAGTGAGTGCATGCTTGAGTGATTTAATTCTGATGAGCTCACGTGAACATAACACTTTCTTGTGACCCTTCAATAAGTCATGACCATGCTAATAACCAAATTTAAAACAAAATCACCTTGTGAGTGCATGGCTTGGTGATTTGGTTTTGATTGGTTCACATGGTGACAACACTTTCTTGTGACCCCCCAATAATATTTTTTTTGATCAATAGCTTTGAAAGAATTTCATTAATTAGAAAACTTTAGGATACAACAAGAAGTTGTGAAAGAAGTCAGCTTAGAAAGTTGACCCAGGACAGAATTACAAATGTGCCCAAAACATGTGTTTTTTGAACCCCTTGCTTTGCTAAGCTATCTGCCAAATTGTTGGCAGATCTCCTAACCCATCCCACCTGGATTGACATGTTTCTTGACATCCATTTAAATCTTCAGAAATCATTCTTCAACTGCCATGTCACCCCTCCCCTTTCTTCAACCATTTTATCACAGTTTTTAAGTCTCCCTCGATGATCAGTCTATTAATATCCAATTCTTTAGCCTTCTCAACCCCATATGCTGCAGCTAGAAATTCTGCCCTTGCCACATCACCCTCTTCCACAGGACTGGAGTACAGAGCAATAATGAGTCCATTTTCATCTCTAATGCCCCTCCAATGCCTGAAGGGCCTGGGTTACCCACACAACTCCCATCAAAGTTCAGCTTCTTCCAACCATCTGTTGGAGGAGACCAAGCCTCAAAAAACCGTTGTCTCGTAGATGATGAGGCAGCAATAAGTCCCCAAACCCTAAAAAAGTCTTCGACCTTAAAAGCTGAAAACAGCTTCAAGTTTTTTATCCAATGTGCCATCCTCAATGTTATTGTTTCAACTAAAGCTTCCTTGCATTTTTCTTTACCTTCAAATATTCTATCATTTCTTTCCTCCCAAACGGTCCAAAGAATTGTTGCTCTAGTACACCTCCATAGAATCCTATCCCTCCTTTTCATGCCACTGATACCATTAGGGCTGAATAAACCTTCCACCTTGTCAGGAGAGGACCATCTGCACCCAAAAGGGGAAGTAAACCAAATGGTCCAAATAAAACAGACAAAAGGACAAGATATTAGAAGGTGGAAAGCAGTCTCACCACTCAACTTACACAGGACACACCAGTTAGGGGACAAGCACCAATTTGGTCTTTTCCTTTGAAGTACATCAAAGGTATTAATACAACCATGAAATACTTTCCAACAAAAAGCACTATTTTGGGGGGGGGGGGGGAGTAGGAGGGCACCAAATTTCTTTGACTGGGAAAGGAAGAGAAGATCGTGTGGCAACCAATGAATGTAGAAGGGATTTACAAGAAAACGACCCGTCAGAATTAGGACCCCGAATCCTAGAATTTGACCCACCTTCCCCCAAGAATACTGAATTCAGCAATCCTAACAGCTTAGACACTGCAAGAATCTCAGACTCTCTAAGGTTCCTGTTAAATCCAAAGTTCCAATTCAATCCTGGAATGTGAGATGGTTGACTTAGAAAATCTGAAATGGGCTTACCCTTGGACCTGGACAGATCACAAAGAGGAGGAAATTTCTCACCCAAAGGAGTATCCCCAATCCACACATCCTCCCAAAATCTGATTTTACTACCAGAAGATAAGTCGTACCTGATATGATTTAGGAAATGTAGGGAGAACATCATGGATGGCCTTCTAGGGAGCAGCCAAGGTAGCCTTACGGAGATATCCAGCATCCCATCCGTTGCTGGACATGCCATGAATGCTTGCAACCACTTTGTGTCATAATTTCTCATTTTCATTTGGAAACCTCCAAAGCCATTTGCAAAGCAAAGCCTGATTCTTCAGTCTAACATTACCTATTTCCAAACCCCCTTCCACCTTTAATAATACACAAACGTTCTATCGTTCAAATGAAATACCATATCATCCAATGAGCGCATGCTTGTTCTTTAACACTTTATTTGTTGCTTTTGGCACCTAATCATGAGTTCATGACCTATATCCAAAGCTTGTGCTGACATCTATGTTTCATGCATAGTCTCTAACTTTTTATTTCTCTTCATTTTTGAATAATTTCATCAATGTTTTAAAAACCAACCCGAAAGCCGAACCATTTTTGCCTCTGGGTCGCGGGTCACTAGTTTGACCAGGAGGGTCGAACGGAACAGTTCAGACTATTCCACGTCATCATATATATATGTATGTATTAAGTATATATTTATATACATATGTATAAATGTGTATGCATATATATTTTATTAATAAATAATGTATAAATATTAGATATGTTATATGTATTTTTAAATTTAATTTATATTTTTTAACTCAGTTTTTATTTTTTTATTTATAAAAAATATTCAAAATTGCAATTTGAGGATAAATATATATATATATTTTTGTGAAAATAGCGGGGCAAGGTGCCTACAGCTCCTTGGGATGCATAGATCTTGAAAAGTTACCCAAAATCCAAAAAAAAAAACGCTAATCGGACATCGGAGTGCAAAGTTACGACCTTCGAAAGTTTGCATACATTGAGTGTGCAACCCGCGACCCGGTGACCGGGTCAAATGGATCAACGATTGAACTGGCCGGGTTGAACGGTTCTTGACCATCTGATGGGTCTTGACTGAACCGGACCCAAGATCTTGGCCTGGTGACGTTCAAACGGTTCGACCGGCCGGGTCAACGACGGGCTGAAAACACTGAGTTTTATTTATATCTGGCTTTTTATTTCATAGCTTCCCGAAGTTTGTTGGTTGCCTCTGAACTAATTTTTGATAACTTAACATTGCATTTACCAAGTTCTGCTATGTTTTTGTTAAACTGGTCTTACCTTTTGTAGTTGACTTACCATTTCTGTTTTGTTTTTTTTTTTAATTTTTTAATTTTTATTTTTAGAATGGAACAAAGGAATCTATCAGCAAACTTGTTTCTGACTTAAATGGTGCTGAATTGGAGGCTGATGTTGGTGAGATAATTATATTCTGCTAAATTACTTTTACCATTTTTGAATTGTTTTTTTAGATCCAGCAAAATTCTTATGTCTTCTCTTTTCCTCTATGCTTTGGAAATATTATACCTTTGATGCTTAGAAAGGAAAAAATATCTTTGACTTATAAGAGTATTTTGAAAGCATTCCTTAAGTGTTAAGCTTGTTGGCCTTTTAATTTGTTGCATCAAAATTTGGCTCTTAATTGAGCCTTTATTCTGAAATAATAGTTGAGATAATAATTATTTTATATTTTCTACTTAAAAGGTGACAAGTCTTGTATATTTTCTTACTCATTTTTTCTCTTTTCTTTCTCTGGATGATGCAGATGTTGTTGTAGCACCTCCCTTCATATACATTGACCAGGTAAAGAACTCTTTAACAGATCGGATTGAGATATCTGCTCAAAATTCTTGGGTTGGAAAAGGTGGAGCTTTTACAGGGGAAATCAGGTTGTCTTCTTCTCCTGGTTGAATATGTATAAGTGGTTCAGAATTTCTAGTTTTTCTCTGTTTTAGCTCTGAACAATTTAAGCTATCACCTAGCAGTTTAACATGTCAGTACTTCTATCTTTTCTGTAACCAATCAAAGTTCTGATTTGGCTTGTTGGAAACTATTTCTGTAAATGTGTGGATCCTTGTTGTGAAAATACAAAGTTGCATGAAGACTATATCGGGACTTTTAAATGCCAAAATCTGGTTGCTGCAGTGAGGCAGAAGAAATTGGGATGTTGCTCCCTCTCCTCTTTTCTTTTCTTCCTGGAGATTGTAGTTCATGGAAATGGATGGAACATTTTTTTTTTTGAAAAACATTTAGAAGTTCTGGCTTCTTTCTATCATTTTGTGCAAAGCAGCAATCTACATAGGACATCCCACTCTCACAACAAGAAATAAAAAAAGGAAATTTATCCAATCTTTTGATTATGTTCTTTGTTTTTGTTATTGTTTTGGCTATTTTCCTTGGGATTATGTTGTTATCCTTTAATGATCAATGTACCCTATGAACAGAAAAATTAGATGATGTTCTTTAAGCATCAACTTATAAAGAGCTGACAAATAAATTTAATGAAATTGGAAACTTATAATTATTTTTCATTTACAGTGTGGAACAATTGAAGGATATAGGCTGCAATTGGGTAATTCTTGGGCATTCTGAGCGGAGACATATCATTGGTGAGGATGATCAGGTATGGGTTCCCAACACCCTCTTGAAATCTTTTCATTAAACACTAAATAGTTCTTGCTCTGTAAGTGAATCTACATTTTCAAATCAATTTTCTGAATGACAATATAAAATTTGAACTTGACTAACATCCTGCCACCAGTTTATAGGAAAGAAAGCTGCATATTCTCTAAGCCAGAATCTTAAGGTTATAGCATGCATTGGTGAAAAACTAGAAGAACGGGAAGCTGGGAAAACTTTTGATGTCTGTTTCCAACAGATGAAGGCATTTGCAGGCAAGTCTTTGCAGTATATCTTTCCTGCAGTTGCGCACTTTTTATTTTATTTTTAAATTCAGGTATGTTCATGAGATGCAGAGAATGTGCCTAGTTGGGAGGATGTAGTTATTGCATATGAGCCTGTATGGGCCATTGGCACCGGTAAAGTAGCCACCCCCCAGCAGGCCCAAGAAGTACATGTAGCTGTTCGTGACTGGCTAAAAAAGAATGTCTCAGAAGAAGTTGCTTCCAAAACACGCATTATTTATGGAGGTATTCCATTTCCAACTGCAACTTTGTTCATTTTGATTTATGGATACCATAAAATTGGTGAGGTTTTATGTACAGCATTCTTGGTATATTGTAAGTCTGGCATGTGAAATTGTCAAATATCTGATAATTGATGGAACTTTTTTTTTTTTTTTTTGCAACAGAAGACACATGATTCTGGATATTTTTTTTGGGTTTTCAAAATCATAAGAAAAGTGTAAAACATGTAAAGAAAGCCAGAATCTATATGTTGCACTTTCTAAAGAGGTCATAATTTGACTGGTCACCCTTTTCATTGCTAATAAGATATAATATTTGCTATTATTCCGTCTGGAGTAATGTTGTTGGGTTTTAAAGAGAAGGCAGCATCGACTGGAAATCTTTTCTTATTTAATAATGTAAATGTCTTTTAACCTTTTTATGAGCTTTCAAGTGTTATTATGTCATTTGTGACCTCTTCCAAAAGTATTCATTTGTGGCCCTCCAATGCATGCTGTTTGTTCAAGTAGTTCTCCCATCTTGCATGTGTATTATGCTTTTTGGTATGAGCTTCCAGGTTGAGTATCAGGCATTTTGATTAAGCCTCACTTCAAAGTGAACCTCAAGGCATAATCCTTGTACACCTTTCAAGTCATTGTATCAAGGTAGTGCTCATTGTTAAATAAAGCTGGTGTTAAAATTTTGAAATACATGTCTTTACTTATCTCATGTACTCCTCTTGCTTTTAACAAATGCAGTCACTCTTCTCTTGAAAAATTTGAAATACTTGTCATTACTCGTGGAAGAAAAATTCAGTAAATTCTCTTTTCTTTTGGTTAGAACAAAGACACGTGTTAACCCTTACATCAATGCCAATATTGGACTTTAATACATTATTTTAGCAGTGTGGCGAGTGAAGCACTGAGGGTCATAGTTTCATTGTTTTTTGATCCTTCAATGATGGTTTGGTACCTCTTCTGTGATTTTTTATCAATCTGTGACCAATGTGGTATAATCTTCTCTCCTTTGATATGTGCAGTAGGAGAATGGTTAATTGGTTGGAGATATTTCATGTTCCTTTTCATGCAATGTAAAAGAGAGATGCAATATAATCATTGGATGCTCTATTCTTTTCATTCTTGCATGCATTGGAGGGAATTTTAGGAAATTTATTGCTTCAAGGGTAGTGTGATAAATACATTGTTATGTAACCTAGGCCATAGAGCTAGTCAAATGCATCCAGACAAGAGACTAGGCGTAGGGGTGCAAGTCGGGCTGGGTTAGGTTGGGTTGATGCCAACTCTAACCCAACCCCAGTTGTTGAGCCCTCAACCCTACCCAACCTGACAGGTTGGCCTTTTTTTTAAACTTTATCTTCCTAAAATACCCTTATTTGTTAGACTTGAGATTAGCATATGAAGGTTCTTGAATTTTAGGATTATTATATGTACAAGGGCTGTGGTGCTTTAGGAGTACCATATTTTATATTGCACTTGAAAGTTTTTGCCTTGAAACTTAAAATTGTTGATATATATATATATATATATATATATATATGCATGTATTCATGGATGCAACCATACATGCATAATACATATTTATATAATATCTATACATACAAATAAGTCAGGTCCACATTTTTCAACCCTAACCCTGACTCAAACTTCAACCCAGTCCAACCCAATCCGACTGTTTTGGGTTGGCTTCAGGCTAACCTGGCCCAAGTTGCATCCCTAACTAGGGGTGTGTGTGGGTGTATGGGTATATGTGCATTTGTTTGTGTGTATACATGCATCTAGATATTGAAAATGTAAGTTTCTAAATCCCACATATATTTATAACTTAAATTATGTATCATTAAGTGTGTTAACTTTCTATATCCAATATATGTTTATTACTTATATTATTAATGTTACATATAATTACCGATACTATACACGGGGTCACCTTAATGTTTTAAGAGGTCCCAAGCCCATTTTATGGGGCATTCCTTGCCTGAACTTAGGTTGTTTATCCGGCTTCTTGCTATATTTGCTAATGACACAATATTCTAACCAATTAAGGTAATAAACTTTTTGAAACATTTTATTTCTTTTAGAATTTAGATTTGCATATCTTTTTTTTCTGTTGACTTTTCCTTTCTTTTCTTTTTCAAAAGTGATAGCCTAACTTTGTTCAGGCATGCGCCTCATTTGGGCCTTGTACCTTAGGCTATAGGAACCCTTTCCACTTTAGTTACACTTTCTTGCTTTTAAGACATTGGATCATATAGATAATCATTTTCTCTCATCCTTGTAGTGCCAGGTGTCACCAGGCTTTTCTAAAAGCACTTTTATACCTTTGTTTTTATCTCAGTTTGTTACTTAGTTGTTTAGGATGTGAAGCAAAGCATAGAGTATTATTTCTCAATATTTTGTCAAATTTAGACCGTGTACATGTTTGTTGGTTTCTAAGTTGTTTTGTAGTGATCTTTGCTTAGTTGTGCTTTGGGGAGGTTTGAGTCAACTATTGATGTAGTTTGGAGTGTGGTCCTTCTGGGTAGGGAGCTTTTACCCTGTACATTCTTTCTTTCTTTATCTATATAATTATACCTTACCTCTTTGAATATATACTGTGTACATATTTAAAAGTTTCCATGCCATTAAAGATAAAATGTCCCTGCACTAGTAGTGGTACACATATACAATAAGCATGTACTGTTATGTACAGGCTTTGGAGAGTCCTATTTGATTATTTGGCAGATGTCAGTATGTTCCCTTTGTGTGTGTTTGTGTGTTTCTCATTTCAATTACTGTTTGTATACTCTCATATACCTCTTAACTATTGATGTGATATCATAACTTAAGTCTAGATGATTAACAGTCGTGGTATTAAATGTTACTCGACTCTTGTTGCCTTTCATGGGCTTTTCAATGAAACTAGGTATCACGGCCTTGATAACAGTATTGTGGTTCCCAAAATTGCAAGTGATATTCTTTGTTCAATAATTTTAATTTCTTGGTTTTTTTATTGCTGTCTGATGCTTATCAATAATCACAGCCTGAATGCTCTGGTTCTAATTTTGGATGGCTCTCTAAATTCTTGATTTCATCATGAACTTGACTCCATTTGCAGGATCTGTAAATGGGAGCAACTGTGCAGAGCTTGCAAAACAAGAAGATATTGATGGATTTCTTGTTGGCGGTGCTTCCCTAAAGGTACTCCTCTAATTTGTGACAGAAAGTACTTTGAAATGCTTATTGATGATGCAATAAGGTGAGCTTATTATTATTATTTTGGAATGAATATAAGATGAAGGTATCACAGCAGGCATGACTTACCTTGATGTTTGTACCTTCAACATACATGAAAACAAGGAAGAGGGGATGTTTTGTGGATGGTTTTGCATATGGGCTCCATTTGGCAGACTTTCTTGACCAGAACCAGTCAAGTGGGATGATTTGAATCATCTCTCCATCTCATTCATCTGGATGCCAAGGAATAAATGTCCAGGAAATTCTATCCATCTCTTTTTTTTTTATTTTTTTTTTTATCAATAACAGTAAACAGTAATTTTATTAGAAAAGAGATGGAAATTACAACCAGAATGGAAGGGTAAAAAGTCTTAACCCTCCCTGTCAAAACTGAAAAAACATATTACAAGATATAGCCCAAAAGAAATTTGTTCTTCCCACCCCCTGTTTAGCCAAAGTGTTTGCCATAGAGTTAGCACTCCTCTTGGCCCATTGAACCCTTGTAAGCATGTTCTGAGTTAGCTGATTAATTTTCTTTCTTTCATTTGAGAACTTCCACAGGCTGGATTCTTCCTTCTGCAACCATCTAACAGTCAGCCGAGAGTCACCTTCCACCAGCAAATTGTTAATATTGAATTGCTTAGCTCTTTTAATTCCTTCTAGAGCTGCCAGGATTTCAGCTCTCAGTGAATCCCTCCAACCTATAGGTCCTGAGAACATAGCAATAATTCGACCTTCTTCGTCCCTGAAAATACCACCTATGCCTGAAGGGCCTGGATTTCCTTCGCTGCTACCATCAAAGTTCAATTTGATGAAACCCAAATCTGGTGGAGTCCAAACTGGTCTAAGAGCAATAGACATGGGGGCTGACCGAGCCACTTCTTCCCAATTTCTTATAATGTCTCCTACTGAATAGGCTTCAAAGAGCTTCAAAGACTTGACCCAATGGGCCACCATAACATATATAAGTTCTATGATGGCTTCCTTGCTTTTTTCTTTTTCATGAAATAATATTTGATTTCTTTCCTCCCAGACCGTCCAACAAACAGCAGCTCTAACACATCTCCACAAGATTTTACCTATTTTTTTTAGACCCCTCACTGATGTGGAATTAAACAAGCTTTGCACACTTGAAGGGGAGGGCCACTTGCAACCAAATAGAGAAAAAAAACCAACACCAGGTATCTGAAACAAAAGGGCAAGAAACTAACAAGTGATAACAGCTTTCACCATTCTTCTTACATAAGATGCACTAATGCGGGGATAAACACCAATTAGGCCTTTTCTTTTGAAGTAGGTCACAAGTGCTACACTTTTTTAGGATAGCTTCCCAGCAAAAAACACCTACCCTAGGAGGAATTGGGCTACCCCAAACTTTCCGAACTAGAAAAGGAGATCCAGGTATTGGACTAGGTTGTGTTAATGCTTTGAAAAAAGAGGAACAAGAAAAGATACCCGAAGGAACAAGAGACCAAACCCTAGAGTCCACACTGGAGGGTTCAAGAACTACTTTGTCCAAGATCTTAAGCAAATTCGAAATGGGTTCCAATTCAGAATCTCTAAGATCCCTTCTAAAATCTAAATTCCAACCAATAGTAGAAGTAGTAGACAAGGTAGCAAATGTTGCTACTGGTTCATTTTTAAACTTTGACAGAGCAAACAAAGAGGGAAATTGCTCTTTCAAGGGAATATCTCCCACCCAAGTATGTTCCCAAAAGTTCACAGACAAGCCAGAGCTAAGATCATACCTGATGAAGGGAAGAAATGATTGAAGGATGGCATGGATCGACTTCCACGGAGAAGCTCTTGAAGCCCTAGATGATAGTCCTGAATCCCAACCAATTGTCTCTTGCCCATGAATACTTAGGATTATTTTAGCCCACAGGTTCTCCCTTTCTTTGGACCACTTCCATAACCATTTTCCTAAAAGAGCTTGATTCTTCTTCTGCAGATTTCCCAACCCCAGTCCCTCTTCACTTTTGGATCTTGTAACTAGATCCCACCCAACTCTATGGTCCATTTTCTCCTCCCCTGGTTCCCATAAGAAGTTCCTCATTAGTTTTTCCAACACCCTACAGATTCCTTCAGGAATTCTGAACACAGATAGGAAATAGATTGGAAGGTTTGCCAATGTTGACTTAATCAAGGTTATCCTTCCCCCCCAAAGACAGGTGGTTCTTCCAAGAAGCTAACCTTTTAGTGAATCTATTAATCACCGGATTCCAAAAGCTCATTTTTTTCTAGGATTATCCCCTAATGGAAGCCCTAGATATTTTAGTGGCCATTGAGCTACACAACCTAAACCTTGGGCCCTTTCCTCCACCTCTCCAGCACTCGTATTAATACCAATCACACAGCTCTTGCCATTGTTTACTTTTAGGTTGGTCATTTGTTCTAACACCTTAACTACCTTCAGGTTGCTAACCCATCTAATCTCATCTCCACCACAAAACAAAATTGTGTCATCTGCAAATTGTAGGTGAGTGACCGCAATCCTATCCCTCCCAACTCTCCAACCACTAATCAAACTTCTTGAATCAGCCCTCTCAATAAACCTCCCAAACACTTCAGCAATTAGGGTAAAGAGGATCTCCTTGCCTAATACCCTGAACAGCTGGAAAATGATCCACCACATTGCTGTTCACTAAAACAGAATAATGGCAAGTCCTGATACACCCTTTTATCCACTTACATCTTCTCTGCCCAAATCCAAAGGACTCTAAAACTTCCAACAATAGAGACCAATCAACCGTATCATATGCCTTCTCTAGATCCAACTTACACACCAGCCCTTTCTCTCCTCTATTTTTATAATCTTCCACACTTTCATTTGCAATTAAGATTTGGTCCACAATTTGTCTATCCATCTCTTGTTTCAATTTTGTATTACCATATAGATTGATACAAGAGATGGAAAGAACTACCACACATGCACACATAAACACGTAAGAACTAGCATATGGAAATGTGAATTATATAATAAGGGTATTAATTTTGTTATTGTCATAATGTCATCACATCATTTGAATTTTCATTACTGCAGGGTCCTGAGTTTGCTACTATCATCAATTCTGTCACATTCAAGAAGGTGGCTGCTTGATTCTTTTTGATGGAGTCTGTGCAGATAAGGTCAATTAAAGGCCAAATAAAGGCTATTCAAGGTAGCAATGTAATGTATCCAAACTATGAGCGTTTCTATTTGAGTGGGGTGTTGATCAGAGCCCAGTTTTCCCATCCCATTGAGAACGAATGCTTATTTTTGTTGAACTTGGTACTCTTGTTTCTGGTTGAAATTAAATTAATAAAATTATGTTAGTGCAATCCGTCCGTTTTCTTAGTGAAAAACTAATATCAGCCAACACAGATCCCATTGACTTTAAGGAAGAGTCAGTAGATGACAGTAAATCACGGTCGTTGAAACCAATTTATAATGTGTTTCATACCAATTCTTGTAGGGCTAATAGGTTGAAGTTGGCCTCTTACAAAATCTTGGAGAGATGAGTTCAAATTCTCTTTTAGAAGAGATGAGTTCAAATTCTCTTTTAGAAGATGGTTTAGTGAGGTGCACTTGCACATTGCATTCCGCAGTGGTCTTTTAAGACAATCGGTTTTGGAGAAGAAATGTCATAGTTTAAGCAATTTGCTTTGGTGAAGTTCTCCTAAACAATAATAACAATGGATGGAATGCTAGTGAATTTTTGAAAAGCCATTTTAAGTGTAATATTTTTTTAGCATAATTTTAAGCGTAATTGGGTAGAAGAAGTTGAATACAAAGAGGACCTAACGGGCACATGCTTTAGTTGAATCCATTAAAAGGGAGAGAGAGAGAGAGAGAGAGAGAGAGAGAGAGAGAGATTCAACTTCATACAACACGTCCGCGGCCATTAAAAGTGCATCAGCAATGCCCTCAAAATGCAGCAAGCATACAACAGATTAATCTGCACGTGTCCCAGCAAAGCTGGATAACAGCTTCAGCCTCCTCACATTCATCCAATTTATTCCTTCACCAAATCACCACCACCGCCATGCTTATAGGGGTTTAGCGATAAAAGCTCAATCAACACAATTCAGTGAATTCCCAAACGGTCCCTAATTTTATCGGAAAGTCAACTTTTCGTGGCTTTTGCGATAGTGGCTTTCCTGCAGGTCCACCTTGCAGCGCCAGAAGCCGTTGCGTCAGCGTGAAATCCCTCACGACAGATGTTGAGTGTAGTTCGTTAGTGCCGCTGACAAGACATATTCATACATGCTTGATGCATCCAACGAATTGGGATATGTTACTCAGAGCGCACCTCATACCGACATCACAGCCACAGGAACATCTCCTATCAATAATAAATACAAATATACGGCCAGAATACGCTTTGTGAGGTGCATTATGTGAGAAGCAGATCCAAACTCCAACAATAGAGTTCTGGTAGTCTCCGCTCAGTTGCCGTATATCTCAATGTCAATGCTCAACCGAAACAGGATTCAGTCAGCAAAGTTCATTAGAACAACAGTCATTATAGCCTTGTATTGGGAATATCTCTCAATACCAACGCCCAACCAAAACAGGATTCAGTTGGAGCAAAGTCTATTCGAACAGTCATCGTAGCCTTGCATTGGGAATATCTTCCCATGAATTTAAGCAAAGAAGTACGGTGATATTCTCTATGCAAGACTATAAGGACTGTTCGAACACTGTTCGAACGGATTTTGCTCCGACTGAAGCCGATCTCCGCCCAACCAACCCGTTTGATAACGGCTGAACTGAACGATTCAATTCATCCATTTCAGCGGTTATCAAAGGTCCAAATAGTATCAACGGGGATTCTTCTTTCTTAACTCTTAAGAATCATCGGATACGCTACAAAATACAATAGCCGAAACGTGCCGCTCTAGCTTTTATTTTTTGAACTACAGCCACAGGAGACAGGAGAAGAATCCGGTCCGGACGTCTAGACTCTTTAGGGAAAGCCGAGAAACCTCGCTTGGGGTTTCTCAAATCACAGTTTCACTCCTTTTTCTCATCTTTCGAACTGCCTGTTTTCTTACCTAGATCTTTTCATTTTCTCTCGCCAGTTAGGCTCCTAAAGTTTCATATTTCCCGCTCACTATGCCTGCTGAAGGGGAGAAGCCTGTGAAAAAGGAGGTGGAAGACGAAGACGAAGATGAGATGAGTCTTAGTTCTTTTGTTAAAGACAAGAAGAAGAAACCCGTCTCTGGCAGCACGGAAGCTCGCGTGAAGACGACCAAAGTAAAGAAAGAAGAACCCAAAGAAGACGATGACTATAGACTCCCCATCAAAAAGAATTTGAAGAAGGCTGACAAGGTTTTCTCTCAAAATTTCCACCCGAATTTGTTTCTTTGTTTTTCTGTTCTATTTACCCTTTGATTACGCTTAGTATATAATTTGGTATTTTTCCTTATGCATTCGTTCGGGATTGAAGGATAAGAAAAAGAAGAAGAAAAAGAAGAAGGAAGAAGTAGAGAGGAAAGTGGCCGCTTCCCAAGAAAACGGAAAGAAGAAGGAGAAGAAAGTCTTTGATTTGCCTGGTCAGAGGCGTGAGACACCTGAGCAAGTACGGTGCTCTATCTATTCAATATCGTGTTCCTCATTTCTCTCATTTTCTAAAATTATATTTTTGTTTATTCATCCTTCCGGGAAATTTTCAGTGATGGGTTTGTTGCGTTATGGGTTTGCAGAGAGACCCATTAAGGATTTTCTATGAAAGTCTGTATCAACAGATACCTAATAGCGAAATGGCAGCTTTCTGGTAATAAAATCTCACTTCGTTTTTACTGCTTATACAGAGTTCATTGTCCTCTTTTGAGTGCTGCTTATATGGAGTTTATTTTCTCTGAAGAATGATTGTTTCAACGCCATTGACCTAAAATAGAGATAATGGAATTCCGATATCCTTTTTGGAATCTTTTTCAGTTATTTTTAATATTTTACTGCCGCATTTTTATCTGTCTTTTCTTTAGAAAAACATTAACAAGTATAGTCCATGTATAGGGAGAAGCTATGGAACACCCCAAAACGAGAACTGTACTATTCCATCTTTGCATAAAAAATATGCCAACAGAAAAGAATGATTAGTTAGGCACATCTCTAAAGCAGTTATGTTTATGTTCCCATAATCAAGAGTGGTGTAGTGCCTTTTCTTTTCTTTACTTACTATCTTCTCAAGACTCAACATTTTTTTTTTCTAAATAAAAATACTATATTATAACACCAAAATATTTTTATAGTCTGATTCTGATATACAAGGGAGCCAATCTGGAGCAGACTCAAAAACTTCCATAGGCTGCCTGGAATGTTTAGCATATTGGGCCAGAGAGTGATCTGGGATATTGTATCTATGGTTAATATTTCAAAGGGTACAAGGCCCAACTTTAGCTACTAGAGAAAGAACAAGAGACAGTAAATATAAACAAGTCCAAGATACAGAGGCCTTTGATAGTAAAGCATGCAAAATAAGCAAAGAGCCAGTGCAAATGAGAAGATTTCCGCATCCTTTTCAATCAGCTCACTATAAACCCCTGTAGATACCCGTTAACTTCTCTTCTTCAACCATGCCTTGAGATGTAAAACGTTCTGCATAAGCACCTATCACAGAAGCATGGGGAGTGAGAAAGAGATAACCACAGGAACTTAGATGGGAAGAAATGATACCTCCATCAGAAAATAATATATAAGAAATATCAGTAGATAACTGAATGGAATAAGGTATGGAAGTTCCCGGAGTAACACTTGCTGGAGGGATATCATGTGGACAGCGTGAAGTCACAAAATTGACTTGGTTAATTATCCAATGAACATAGACAACTTTCTGGTCAAGTAACTTTTCATTACATGCAAACCAGATATAATAAGAAGCTACAGGTATCCAACTGAGAATCTGAAGTCTCAACAGCTGTGACTTTTTTTTTTTTTTTATCAGCAACAGTTGTGACCTTGTTTTTAGACACCCTTGAATTTCTTCAGCCATATTGTCCAGATAACATCCAGAAGAAAAATCCTCCATGCCATCCCTTTTTATTGAAACCATTTATCTTTCTCCCTGACAAATACTTCTCTATAGATCTTGGCAGCACTGCTTTTGGTGACATAGTTGAAAGAAATACACCCATACGGGATAACCAAATTGATAATGTAAGAATATCCTCCATCTCCAATTAATCAATGTAAAATACAAAATTTTGGGGGCAGGGGGTGAATCTCCATACATCTTCTCAATGATTTGTCCATTGTTAATCACTTGCCCATTTCGGCTGTTCATTCCATGAAGGAAACTTTTGCAAGAACTGGTGGATCACATAATTATGTTGTGAAGAGGGGTGATATATAGTTGTTAGTTTCTTAAGGAAAGATCTGACAGAGTAACAGCAAATACTTCTTGACTTATTCCGGCTCCAAATCCTAGTATCAGGTCATGTTTCCTTGGAATACCGTTCTGAATCATATTAAGCAGATGAGCAAAATATTTAATCTTTTTTCCCCAATCATTCCAAAACTAGTGCAACTAAGGGGTCCAAACTGGCCCATACTCAGTTTTAGGCCCATACTCAGTTAACTCATATGGATCTGCTGCTAGGTTATCTTTGTCTTCAGCTACACCAAACAAGTTTGGAGAAAATCTCCGTCAAGGTCCTAGTGTCACGCCAATGATCCTTCTAGAAATAGGCTCTATATCCTGCCCTTATTTTTCACTTGATCATTTCAACATGTGAAGGATATACCTTTTCTTTCCCTTTCCAAGTGAAACAACCGTAAGAGGAAGGCCCTTTTTTCTTAATTGGTAACCATAAATTATATTGATAAAAGAATGATGTACAATAGTTAAGTATCCCTCTTAGGGATACTTGCTAACCTACCAATCTACTTCCTATCTGTCTTTAGGGTCCCACCTAGAGTAGCCAAGAAACTGGAGAAGTTGATGAAAGTCTTTCTTTGGGAATTGGGGGAAAGTAGAAAGAACCACTTGATTGAGTGGGAAGTGGTATGCCAGAGTAAAGAGGGGGGATTGGGCCTAGGGAATTTAATTCAAAAGAATATAACTTTGTTGGGGAAGTGGTTGTGGTTGTGGCCCTTGGAGAGAGAGAGAGAGAGAGGTTGTGGCATGAGATGGTAGGAACATAGTTCAAAGTATCAATACACCTCTGTGTCAATACGCCATGTATCGGGCGTATTGTGTCAATACTTTGAACCTTGGGTAGGAAGCATTCATGGTAGCTCAGAGAATGGGTGGGATGCTAGCATATCTCGTAGGCAGCCTTGGCAACACCTTGGAAGGCAATTCACAATATTCTTCCTTAGTTTCTCAGTTTTGTTAGGTATGATGTGACTGTTGGCAACTTAATCCCCTTTTGGGGGGACATTTGGGTTGGAGATACTCAGAGAATGGGTGGGATGCTAGCATATCTCGTAGGCAACCTTGGCAACACTTTGGAAGGCAATTCACAATATTCCTCCTTAGTTTCTCAATTTTGTTAGGTATGATGTGAGTGCTGGCTACTTAATCTTCTTTTGGGGGGATATTTGGGTTGGAGATACTCCTTTGAATGACCTCTTCCCTTCCTTTTTCTTGGTTTCTTGGTAAAAAAAACAAAGAGTTTGTCTCAAAAATTTTTCTCCCCTTTGGAAACTCCTTTGGCACCAAATTGGGATTTTGGGTTTCGTAGAGGTTTAAGGGATGAGGAGATTGAGTATCTAACCAACTTGTTGAGCCTTCTTGATACAGTCTGTTTGGACCCCTTTTTTTTGGCACCAACTTGTTGAGCCTCCAATCACTCCCTAATTACCGTTTCTTTATCTGTTTGGACCCCTTTGGACCATATAAACTAAGGCTGCAACTTGGGCTGGGTTGGCTCGAGCACAACCCGAAAAAGTTGGGCCGGGTTGATGCTTGGGTTAGGGTTGAAATTCATGAATCCGACTTCATTTCAGGCTGGTTAGGGTTGACCCCTTGGACAATCCGACTCTATAGTATATGTCATATATAAATATATGTTTTATATATATATATTATCATACATTGATTTGTTTAGATGTATGATAGTTGTATAGCCCTCACTACATACTATCATGTCTTTCTTTTAAGATAATCACTTCACTTAATCCCAAATGAAAAGACTAAAACCTTAATAACATATTTTATGTTTTTTGAATATTTTATTCTTCATCTCCTCTCTAATGTTTGCCGTGCATAAAAGATCTATCATAAGTCATAACTCATAATAAACTATGGTCATTTCAAACACTTATTTTTCCGAATTTTGTACTAAAAGAACCAATAAAAACATCAACAAACAAATACTAATAAAACATAGGGTTAATATATATAGTGAAAATTGAGTTAAGATTTGAGATTAAATAGTTTTATGAGATTTTAAGGGATGGGAAGAAGGTTGGGTTGGGCCCAACCTGAGCCAGCCCAACCCGAAGTTGACTTTGGGTTGGGTTAGGGTTGGGGGTTTAGAACTTAGGGTTGGTCTCAACCTGACCTAACCTGGCCCGACTTCTTTCTTCAAGTCCCTATGCCAATATCCCTCCTAGTAGTTTTTCCCTATTAAGGAAGTTTGGTGTGGGCTTATTCCCCCTCAGGTTATGGCCTCCTGTTGGGAAGTGTACCATGGGAAAGTAAACGTTTTGGATAATCTACAAAAGAGAAGACATTTCCTTTGTATCTCACCTAATTGGTGTATCCTTTGCAGGTCTCATGGTGAGGTACTAATATCCCATTCCTTTACTGTAGAGTTATGGGATTGGATTTTTTTGATGTTGGGGTGCAGGTGAAATAGGCTAACAAAAGTAAGCCTATTTGATCCTTTTACCTTTGCTTGGTGTCAAAGAAGAGGAAGAATTATGTGGATAGTTTGGGAAGAAAGGAATGCTAGAAATTTCGAAGAAAAGGACTTAAGGAGAGAATCCACCAAGAGCTAAGGGCTGCATTTTGAACAGGGTTATTCTCTGGTTCAAATCCTTGGATTTGTTCCACCAATTCTCCTTTAATGATATTTGGAGGAATTGGTCAATAGTGGCAAGCTGCTCCTCTATAAAGGCTAGAGTAAGTATAAGCTGGGCACCCCCTCCTGAAGGTTTCTTGAAGTTGAACTTTGGTGGAAGTAGTCAAGGTAATCTAGGCCCCTCTAGGATGGGAGGAGGAACGAGGCTGGAAATGTGGTTTTCTTTTACTCGGGTCATCTAGGAGTTGGCTACTCTACTAGGGCGGAATTACTAGCTTGCCCCTCAAGGTGTACAGTTTGCATTTCAGCTAGGTGTGTAACAAGGTATACAGTTGATCACTATTTACTACTTGCTTGGCCATTGCATGAGCCGAGTTTCTTGCTGATCTTTACCATAAGAGAATGATGCTATTACCTAGAACTTAAGTTGTTTCTCTATTCCTATCTACCCTGGTGATTACATTCCATTGGGTTCCAAGGAGTGCAAATTGTATGGTTGTCCAGTTGGTGCCTTAGCTAGGCAAAAGGTGCATAGGAGGGATTTGTATTGGGAAGTTCCAAGGAAAGCCTAATGCATGTTCTGTTGGGGTAGACAGTGGTTGCTACCTCTCTTTTGTAAATCTGTATATTTTGTTTATTTGGCTTTCAGCATTTTACCTCCAATAGCCACTTATCATAGTCTAGAGTTAGCCTTTTGCAAATGAATACCTAGGCTTATTGCATGGAGAAGACCTTAGTCCAGTCAACTAAATGGGGTTTTAGGTTATCCTTCCAGCCTTTCCTGCAAAAATCCCACTGCCATTCTGCTACTGCTTCAATTTGTTTGTGATTGTGACACATACCAGGATTGGGAATAAAGTGAGGAAATGGTTTTTTTTTTTTGATAAATGAGTAAAGTGAGGAAATGGGTGTTGCAATATGCTCTTGATCAATATCACCTTGCCTCATTAAAAAGATACTTTGTTTTCCAAAGACAGTATCCTTCCTTCAAAATGTTCTATGACTGGTTCCTATATGGATTTGGAGGTGAACTTCGCTGCAAGAAACAAACCCAAATACCCGGTATGAAGAGAGCTGACACGACAATCCACATTTTCATCAACCTGAATATTATTTTTTAGGTTCCAACTCCAATTTAGTATTAGAGCTTGGGTTAACCATTGTGACTGCTGAATAGTGCATGAAAGATACTCTGCAATTGGAAGTGCTGATGAATGAGTAGATCTATCACCTTGTTTATTAAGGAATGTGTTTCTTGAGGATAGTTTTCTAGGAAACTAGGTCTTTTTTGTCCATTCTTTTGGATTAAAAAAAGAGTCATATAATATGATATGCAAATATTTTAAAAGGCGAAGCCACTATGATATGAAATGGGATGCTTTTAGACCCTTCGGAATTTAGATACAACAGGAGTTGATCTCAAGGCATGATTCTTTATCTTCAAAGTCCATCCTATCAGTATAGTCAAGTTCTATAGGTAATCTTTAGGACTTTTGTGATGCCAAATGAGCAATTGTCTCAGCAATGACCAGATGTGCCTGGGTGAACAGATAAATATACTCGTTAAACTTCACAAAAACAAAGATATGGAACTACTAGACTATTGCAGATGGGTGGTAAAAACTACTGGATGAACCTTTTCTTTTCTCTATTTTAGAAAAATAAGGGTCTTTTTGGTTTGTGGTTTGGAATTGAAATCAGAATGTGGTCCATTCTGATTCCAATCGTTTGGTTGGGTGGGTTCAGAATCCAATTCCCATTCCTGGTGGAATGGCATTCCCCCATTTGAGGGAATGGTCAATTCCCTCCCCCTCCCTTGGGAACGAGAATCCATTCCAGCTGATTCCGATTCCCGTCTGAACCAAACAGGTAGGAGGTATAGACCATTCTGATTCCGATACCGACTGTGAACCAAACGGACCCTAAAGATGGTTTATTTTCATCTCTGTTTTTCAGTGCTTTAGTGCTCTCCCTTCTTAGCCAGACTTCAACCATTTTGGAAACATTAACTTGTGAGAATGATCATCTCAGTTGTGTTAAACAATATTTGGTGAATGGTAACAAACAATGCCAGGATGTAAGTCCTTGGTTTTTTCCCAGCAGATAAGGTGGGGCCTGTGACATATCCAGCTTAAAATATCTCTTCATGGGTCCACCATGCCTCTACGGTGAAGAATGCAGGGAGTTGCATAAGATTTTGTTTACTAGCATTCCTCCTAATGTTAGTAAAAACTATGCTAAATGATATTCTAAATAAGATAGATGGCCTGCCATTTGTTATTATATTTGTTGACTATAATTTAGAATTATGTTCAGTCATCAGTGGTAATTTTTATTTAATGTTAATATGCTTATGGAGGCTGCTAGGCTGCTTGGGTGACACTTTTGACTAACTACCACAAAATTTCAACTAGTTTGTTTAACTTTCTTTATATTTTTTGTTTTGCTTGCTTTACATTTATGTGTTCTGTAATATTGGCAAGGATCAAAATATTGATATGCCTGATACCAACAAGGCAACAATTGGGTATTGGTGTGTACATAGTTTTCAAGGTGCCAAGGTGAGGCTAGGCGACAGGGGGTTGCCTTGTTGCCTAGTCGCCTAGGTGATGGATTTTTTAAGTAGAAAAACATATACCTAGGGTAGTTCCCTAGATTCCATAATCATATTTTCTTAATAATTATCCATAATTTTCATAAGAAAATCATAAACTTCATGTTAAAGTATAGAAAATCAACATTTTCATGAGAAGACAAAGAAGAAAAGAAAATTAAAAAAATGTAGGGCTGAACCCTTATTTGACAAAATTTTAAGTTCTTTTTTTACTTATTGTTCAGGTTTTGAATGCAGCAGTTAGCAATGTCTGTGTTAATTAAATATTCTAGTTTAATAATGTCTATTTTATAATTATAATCTCAAAAAATTAAGAATATAAAAGTATTTTGTAACTCGATATACAAAACTGCTTGGTGATTGGGCGAGGCGAGACTCTAAGGGCGCCTTGTCACCTAGGCACCACCTTGACAACTATGGGTGCGTATTGGTAAGACCAATACTCTTGCTTTATTTTTTATTTATTTTATTTTATTTTATCAGCATGAGTGGGATGCCTTCTACCCAGTGTTTTAAAAGCGCAAGGCGCAGGGGTCAATTTGCACCTGAGGTGCAAGGAGAGGTGCACACCTTTTTTAAGCAAGGAACAAAAATAAAAAGGCTAAAAAATAATAAAAAAATCAAAAAATTATTAAACATAATATTAATAAAAATATAAACTTTAATTTTAAAATAAATGTTTTAAAAAACCTATTATCTAATATTAAAATACATAAATATAACATGTAAAGCATACTCAAATGAGAATTTAAAAATAAAATCAAATATATAAAACATTTTCAAGCATCTAAAACTCACAATCTCTTTTTCTCTCAATTGCATTACTTCAAGTAGCTAATGTGATGTAAAACATATTACATTCCTGATTCTACGAGCCACTTTTGTATCATGCCCCTCGAGGCAAGCCCAAAGAAGTCCATGTTAGGTCTTAAATTCTTAGTTCTCACACAAAAAATAATGATTTTATAGTTTTAATTGCTTTTTAAGAAGACATTTTATTAGGATGAATGCATGAGGTATTTTAGGATTCAAAAGTCTACCCAGGGAGGGCAACAACTAGCTGGGCCAATGGTGGGTTGAAAACATTGATTCAAAGTCTTATTTTTTAATATAGAACTTGCCTCTTGTATTCGATTTGTAAGGTGAATGAGGAATGCGGTTATTTTAGGAAGGCAAATTATAGTCGGGGGTTTTATGTAATATCAGCTCTACATTGGCAAGTGGTATTATCAGACCAACAAATCTCTACGTTTTCTTCTTTCACATTATTAATATAGCAAGCCATAGGGTAGATACTAGTGATGAAAAAGGATACTCCCAGTTATACCTTAGTTACACCATTTAGATTCTCTAGTAATCCATTTAGATCAATGATCATATCATGGTTGCTTTATAAAGGTAGGGCCTAGTTACTTTTGAGTTTTGTCATTGTGCTTAGCTTCCATATTTTTTAATTGGAAAACGATCTCGGTCTTCTTTGATTTTTATGACTACAAACTATTATTGGTGAATTCTAATAATCTTTGTGGGCCTCAGCAAATCTGTTGATCTTCATTCCGATTCCAAATCCAAGGGATTTTGATTCCGATTCCAATTGTGAACCGAACAGATCCTAAGATCTAGACATAAGACACGTACTACTTGAATTGTATAGAAATACAGTATGTTAGATCATACCTGGATTCTGTGTATATCATTGTTGTGAGAATCTTTCATTTAGCTCGAATTGCTTTACAGGATGATGGAGTCTGGCTTGCTGCCTCTGGAAGTGGCAAAGAAGGTTTATGAGAAGAAACTCAAGAGAAACCAGCTTCAGAAGCTTGGCTCGCCAGTGAAAACTGTTGCATTAGTAAAGAAAACCACGAAGTCCGTCACTGTTGAGAAAAAAGCACCCCCGCCGGCTTCCTCAGCAAAAAAGAAGACACCTGAACCCAAAAGTGTGTCAAAGAAGCGGAAGAGTGGAGATATCAGCTCCGAGAATGAATCGAGTGACGACGACTTCGTTCTGAGCAAGAAAAAGACGAAAAAGCAAAGAGCTAATTGATCGGGAAAATGGATCCATAATCACACATGTTTCATTCTCCCTCATTCTCTCTGATTAATTGGTATAGTATTTTGGTATTCCCGCGTACCTTGATCGCTTGTTGTCACAGTAGTGATAGTAATGTTAGTAGTATTACTTGTTACTGCCCCCCATTTAAATATTTTTCGGGCCTTTGGAAGGTCCAGCAGACGTGTAAGGTTCATCTTTATCTAGTGTTGGGCCCGGGCCCCCATCCAGCATCCCTATTGCTGGATGCCTTAGTTACAGTGAGAGAGACATGATCCATCATGTGGGCCCACAAAATTGTCAGTTTTTGGTTTCATTTATTGGGCCTAACACGATTGGAGGCTCACATTGCAAAAACCGGCTTTTTGAATCGAACAGGATGGTCGAACCAATGAGCTTTCCGAGCCTTTTTTTTTTGGATGGTCCTATCCTATGGGCCGAGTCACTGAACTGCCGATTTAAACTGGTAAAATACTGACCCAGTGAGAGTCCATTGGTTTTACCTCTGTTTGGTTCAAACCACATGGGTCTAATTGCCAATGGGCATGTGGATCACCATTCCGACCATCCATTTGAGGGTTATTGTAGTACTCCTGAGCTTAAGAATTTTTGGCTTTAGATTATTAATCATAGTGTCTTACCAAACGTTCAAAGCTTTTTTTTTTTTTTTGGCTCAATTTTGCTTTCTCACAGTCTAAAAGGTCAAAAGCGAAAATTTACCCGAAAGGATTGTTAGAGAAAAAAAAAGCTTTGGGTTGGAGGAAATCAAATCATAATAGGGTTTTATCTTTTAAGGGCAGGGGGATAAGAACATAAGACCAGCCGAAACTCAAAAGCATCTTTTGATGTTTTAAAATATCACATAAGAACATAAATTATTATTAAATTGTTATCAGAGAGAGACAGGGATTTGAATCACCGACGGGGCCTCCTGATACAGGCGTGCGTTTGTTTCAGTTTACTTTTGAAAGTGGGGTAGAGGAATGGGAGTAGGGAAACTGTGTTCTCATATTGGAGTTGGTGACACTAAAATATTAGTTATAAATGGTTTACCATGAACCATAATCATATACTGAGGGCTGTTAATCCGTTCCACATGTATATTGCAGATTTACAACAATTCAAAATTTTAAATACCTCCATCTATAACACTAATACCCGCCGTGTATTGGCATCAATTTTGAGTTGACACCTACCCCAACTGTACGGTGGAGACAAGATTTGTTGGGAGTGGACTGAACAGTAAAAACCCCTTTTCTTTTTCTGCATGGACCATGGAGTAAGTCATGGCCAACTGCTGTAGAAGGTGTTTGGCATTGGTGCTGGGAACACCGGTGTTTATTTTTTTGTTTGGAAACAGTGTTACCACATAGGCTGTTTTTTGGGAAAACAGCACTGATTTTGTTTTGTGAAGTGCTGTAGAACTATTTTCAGCATTGATCTATATTATCCAATACCCAAGATGGTGCCACATCATTGCATTGCTTGTAGCAACGGACCGTTTTCTGAGAAAACATTGAATTTGATGTTTCTTCATAACACACTTTCCTGATTTTCAAGACACAGGCAAGAGTAACATTTTTTTAGAAAAAATTGGTACCAAACAAGAGGCCGTTTTCTAAAACACTACTTTTTCTAAAACACCTACTTTTTCTAAAACGGCATCGATGCCAAACACCACCATAATTTGGTCATTTTGATGGTTCTTTAAAGCTCTTTTGGTTGGCCAAGTCAAAGCCTTAAGGCCACAGCATTGGCCACTTGTTCTTTTATTAAAATATATATATGAATGTGGAACTAAACAAAAGGTTTCAGCTTTTGAGCTATCTAATTATCTTATGACCACCATTAGTACAGTGGGCCATTAACTAATTAATTAATGTAATCCAATTTGCTTCGCAGAAAATGGGTTTGACAACTGAACATAATTTGTGTAGATGACAAGTGTTAATTAACTGGTGGGGACAAATCTTACTGCTCACTTTCTTTTCTCTGTGACAAATCAAAATCGAGTGTGTTGATACGGGCCAGGCCTCCCATCAAAAAAAGATTAATGATTTGGATACTTCTCATTCTTAATATTGCCCGGCTTCTGCATTACCAATGAAAAGACATTAGATAGCCCTTTTTTTTTTAATATAGAAAGATATTTTGGTCATTCAAGCAAATTAAGTCTTCTTCTTCTCATATAGACATAGTTATTGAAGTCAGCACTGAAGTTAATGGTTGTCGCACCTCAAAAAGAAAAACAAGTTAGTAGTTGTCTAAATGTATGTCATGCCATAGGTGCATGTATATCAAAATTATATTGGACTCCAACTTTAATAGGACTAGTATATGGAAGTTTATATATGAGAATGAATTATGACCACCACACAATTCTCCTTGCTATGCATTCTCTTTTATATTGGGTTCCACCAAGTCCCACAAAGTTTGTGGTTGAGATTCTTACTTTGTGTTATGAAAGATCATAAAATATGTAAATAAATAATAAGAAAATATGTAAATAAATAATAAGAAAGACAATGATTTTCTTACATAAGTAGGGTTGTTCATAAGAAGGCTCAATCCGATCAAATCGATTAATCCGGACCGATTCAATCCGAGTCGGCCGGGTTATCTTCAGCATCGGTCGGTTTTGGGTTGTAAAACATTATAAATCGATGGTTCGGGTCGGTTTCGATTTTCTTGTATAAAAATCGAAACCGACCCAAACCGAACCGACTAATTATCCCTTTATGAAGTTTAAATTAATTAAGCCCCCATAACTAACTGTGCCTCTTCAAATCTATTACATTGGCTAGATTAATGATTGTAATTAACTATCCTGAAGTCTCCCTATAGAATTCACCCAAATCCCAATTAAGACAATTAAACTTCAAAATGAATATATAATCAAAGGGATAGGTTGGTGGTTTTGGAGATAAAACTTAATTACTGAAAAGGTATATAACATATATACCTCTATAATATGCATTATTATTATATATGAGTTTTGCTCTTCTTCTTCTCTCCAAAGTGCAAACTGTGGACTAGAGGTATATCCTATTTATCAAAAGCAAGGCTTTTCCCGCATTCACTACCTCACACATTGTGGTGCCATAGTCCCTACATATATATTGCAATTGAGTTTTTGTCAAGCATGGTTGAGCTTAGAGCCGAAACCGACCGAAATCGACCCAACTCAACTCAAACCGACCAAATCGGTTTTGCTTAACACTGGGTTGGTTTTGGTTTCAAGTCCAAGTAACCCAACCCGTGAACAGCCCTAATAATAAGTTCAAACTTCAAAGTAAATTCCGTAAAGAAAAATGGAAATAGGAATGACAATGGGGTGGGGACTATCTCCCCCCATTCCCCACCATGATTTTGAAAAAAATCCCTATCTTTGACCGCAATCCCTGTTGGAGATAAAAATGATTCTCTATTCCTGATCTCTGACAGAGATGGATTCCTCGTTGGATATCTGAATCCTTGAAGTTTTAAAAAAAATAAATTTATTTAAATTGTTTTTTAAATATATTTTGATATATAAAATAAATGATATTATATTTATATATTTTTTATATATAATTGAGGTTGGGGCAGGGTGGAAAATTCACACCTCATCCTGATTGGATATCACTATCAATCTCCATCATTGTCAAGACAATCTTCATCCCCAATTCCTTCAGGTGGAGGAAACTGAACATCTTGTGGAGGCGGAAAAAATTGCCATGTCATAAAAGATGTGTGCTAGTTCACGTTTTTGTTGCAGCATGCATCGTATATTTTGCCATAAATCATTAAAAAAAGGTAAATTATAGATCATTACCTTGTATTTGAGGGGGTAATTTCCATTACCCTAACTTTCATATTTTGGCAAGGACCCTAACCCCCTCCATTAGCATTCTGCCATTTAACTGTGAAAAAGATTCTCATATAACTACTTAAACTTTTCTAAATTTGTTATTGGTTTAGTTGATAAAAGTTGCATGTTGTGTTTGTTGCAATTCCAAGTTTTCATATAAGTTTTTCTTTTTATTTTTATTGTAGTTTCCATTTTATAGAAGCTTCTTTAGTGGGTATTTTGATGAATCAATCTCTTTTTAAAAAATATATATGGGCTGTGTCGTGTTGGCACACAGGCAACACGACCCGCTCGATCGTGCCATGCTGGCCTAGCCCACGGACCTAAAACCCTAGGCCCAGCATGGCCCACATGATCATGTTGGGCCTAGCATATGCCATCGTGCTGGGTCGGGCTGTGCTAAGCCACGGGCAACATGACCCCATTTACATCTCTAGTGGCACTAAGACCAAATATAGGGTACTAATCGAATATTTTCTCTAAATAAAAATATATTTTTAAAATCAATTATTTATATAAATAAATTAATATAAAAAATGTATATTTATATTATAAATATAAATATATTAAAAACAAATTATTTTATTATAATCTCGATTAGGTTGACGGGCTACTCGAGCCGGTTATTGTAAAAAAACTCGACTCGAGTCAAGCTTGACTCGAACTCGATTAATGCAAGCCAAGTTCGAAAAAATTAGCAAGCCAAGACCGGACGAGTCTACGTTCTGTGCACCCATGGGTGCATTCGACGCGTGAACCTACCAATAAAAAATTGCACATGGGCAATATAAAAAATCACAAACGTTAACGGAAATTCACACGTTAGTAAAAAAAAATCCGGTTGAACCGGACACAAAAGGACAAAATCACATTATTTCTGTCATGTGGGATTTTTGAACTCCCACCCATTTTCTCCTCTCCTCCATCGAGCCCCAATACAGAAGCATCTCCCACCGACGACCTACTCACTGCAAATCGGCATTTGTAAACGTGTAACCTACCATCGGCGATAGATTTTCGAATTCCCCCTCCCCTAACTAGACTTCATCCCTTTGTCTTTTCTTCTTCAACCCAAACCCCAAAGGGGAAGACATTTCTTTTGTGGGTCTTGGTTTGCGCTTCTACGGTTCTACCTTCCTCTCTCCTCCTCCTTCGGGCTTCTGGCCTTCGAGGCTTATGAGATCATGGGCATTAAGTTCATCAACTTCCACATGATCCCCTGTGCTTTCATTTGATGGGGAACTACGTCTCCTGTGTGCAACTCCCGTCCGAAACACCAGTCGAGACCATCAAGCTCATCAAGTCAGACGGCCTCGTCAAGATCTACCTTCGACACATCAACGTTTCCGATCTCATTCTTGAGTTCCCAAAACACCTTGTCTGCCACTCTGATTCCTTCTACATAGGTCAGAAGATTCTGGCTCTCTCCGAGAACGCCAAGCTACAAGTACGCTTCTCCTTCCAAAACATTTCTTTCAATCCATCCTATCCTTTGTCGTCATTGCTTCATTCGCTTCCTTCCCATCTCAATCCTCTTCATCGTGTAATATCTCTAAGCACAAGTTTTTGAAGAAGGCTGCAAATCGTCAACCTTTCGATATTCAAAAAACTCCATCCAGATCTCTTCAGATTCGAGTATCGGATGAGTTAGGGGAAGATAAAAGACGACCAAGGAGAGGATGAAAATCACTACAAATTCAAAAACAGAGTTTGCACTACGCCTCAGTTGCAGAAGGATTATACGCAGCTTGTTGGGTATCGAGCTCGACAATGGAAACCGAGCTTGAGCCGATACGAAAGTCCGAAAGGAGGAAGCTAGCTTTCATCCTTAACGATGAAGAAAAGGAAGACATTCCATCAGTCGAAAGGGACCGGTTAGGTTCAGAGACCAGAACGTCTTCACGTTACTTCCACAAAAACTCCTTCAAAAACAAAAAACAAATTCAAGATCTAGGGAAATAAAAGCTTGTGAAAATTGTCAAGCATTCTTAATTTGAACCTCTTTACATTTTTGTAAAATTTCATTTTAATTTGTTTGATATAGGTATATATCATTCGTTTTAATTTCACATGAACAAGTTCCATAACTCTCTCTCTCTCTCTCTCTCTCTCTGTGTCTCTCTCCCTCATATTGTAAAACTACAACTCGTTCAAACATGTTTTTCTTCGGTCATAGTGGATTTCATCTCGTTCAAACAGGGGGTTGTTTTTGGAATTTGATTGTTAGAACTTGGAGTTGTTCTGAGTCGCAGAGCGAGCGAGCGTGAGAGAGATTTCAAGGGACAAGATGTTTTTGGTTGTGCCTGTCAGTTGATTCCTTGCCGCTGCCGGCAGATTTCACGTCACAAACGCCGGTTTGCAGTGAGGTCTCCTGTGGGATGCTCAATGGAGAAGAGAAAATGGGAGGGACTTCGGAATCACAAATGACCGAAGGAAATGTAATTTTGTCCATTTGTGTTCGGTTCAACCGGATTCCTTCAATTAACGTGCAAACTGCAAACTCCCGTTAAGTTGGTAATTTTCTAAGTTGCAGACATGTTCATTTCTGATTGATGGGTTCACGCTTCCGGTGAACCTATGGGTTCACAGAATGCGAGCTCAGACCGGACATCTTGCGAGTAGGCTCGATGACACGCTTACACCGCTACTAGCTACCTACGTATGCGGGTTTGATAGAGCAGGATCAACGCGTCGCAGGAGGTCCATTGAACTAACCACGTGAGAGAGAGATAATGGGGTTTATCCCACGCCTTCCGATTAAAACCACGCGTCCAGGATCAACGCGTCGCAGGAGGCTATCACCAACGCCAAGTAAACGAAATGGGATTTGCTCTGGCACCGACCTCAGTCACATCCCACCGTCTATTAGGAACATTTCCCATGATACAAGTACATTCCACCGTCTATTAAAAACATCTCCCACAAGTTTGGGAATGTTTCCGATGTATGATTGAGAGATGCCGTAAGGTCGGTGTGAGGAGCAGATCTCGATTCCAAAAACCATGTCCGCCGTCATAATTAGAAAGAATGAGTCGGTCGGTGATGGCGAGGTTTTTTTTTTTTTGGTAATAGGTGACGGTGAGATTGAGATTTTTTCAAAGGTTTGAAAGTGATCAGAACGCACATGCATTTTTAACCAATCAAACATCATCCCTTCCGTCTGATTTGATTCCCTATATTGGTCAAGGTAAACCTATATTATAACACAATACTAAAGTTGCTAATGCGATGGTGTATATGATTTTTTTTTTTGGATAGTGCGGGGTATATGATCAGGATCGTCCAATTGGTAGAAGCTTTGCTTGCGTGGCCCGCATCCGAAAAAATTCCAGCTGATTCAATGGGTCTATCCGTGTTATTATATTCATTTGGTCTATTGGGTGACGACTACATTTGCTTTTTCAATACAATATGGTACAATAAATCAATTTTATAGATAAACGGAAAGAGACAAGCAGTGACCAAACAGACCTTTGAAAATTGGATTAGTGATATAATATATATAAATAGAATACACCCAAAGACCAGGTCAGCCCTGGATAGAAGAACTGTAGAAGCGCCCCATCTTGTGGAAGAAGCCACAACCTCCGCCACTTCTTTTCTTTAACGCCTTTTCTTCCCAAAATAATTATTCACCTAACCTTGAGTTCTACGCCGTTGGATGAAATATAAGTGATATCATAAGGTTGTTAGATGCTGTTCCAGCGGCTCCAATCAATTGCCTATATTGCACCAAGTGATGAGAGGGCCACCACATGAATGACAAAGCAACCAACAAGGCAACAACGATCGATCGATCCATAAGGAGAATACAGGGAAGAACGTGAAAAGGAGCCTAAGGTAGGAAGGGAGGTGAATTATCGCGTGGACTTTGATCTACCAAATTATAATGGACCAAGTTGGATTAATGCATCACGAAACTTACTACAATGATCAAGGGTGATAAGGCATCGAACAACATTAAACTTGACAGGTTTTGAACACAGAATTATGATGAAACAACACGAACGGAGTAGCGTAAAAATAAACGAAAACCAAGATCCAAACGAACAGTGTTTTATTTTAATTTTCCCCGTTGCATCCAATACAGGGGGGAGCTTCGGCCTTCAGCAGCGTACCCCCCTTCTCTCTCTTCTGCTCATATCTTATTGTCTTTGAAAAAGGTCTCCTTTGACCATGAGCCCTGCTTTCTTCTCTTCTTCCTTGCCTTTGCTACAAACCTTCCTCCTCCCATCTCATCTCATTTCATGATTTTTCTCTGTCTTACTCTTACACATTATGATTAGCAGTTTCTATTTAGAAATTTGATGGTATTCTTCTCTGGAATCTGTCGCGGTTCTTCTGCCAATCATGGGGTTGTGCTTTTCAACCAGTAAGGTAAGTGGCTCAAGCAGCAACGCCAACAAATACAGCAACCGGGAAGAGAACAGGAAAACCTCTTCCAGAAAAAATTGCTCGTCGCGGCACCAGAAACGAAATCAGAGCCACAAGAATCGATCACACCAACAGCAACAAAGGAATTCTCAGCAGCATCAAAACAAGAATAACGTGCAATCGAGACGGCCGAGTGGGAGTACTGCTTGTGGGAAGCGGACCGATTTCGGGTACGCCAAGGATTTCGATCAGAGATATTCGGTCGGCAAGTTATTGGGTCATGGGCAATTTGGTTACACGTTTGTTGCCACTAATAAGGTCAATGGCGATCGGGTTGCCGTCAAGAGGATCGAAAAAAACAAGGTATGTTACGAATTGTTCTTCTTCTTCTGTCTTTCTGGAGATGCTTTATGGCTTTTTTTTTTTTTTTGATAGTTGGATGCTTTATGGCTTTTCGCGACCCAATTTCTGTGTTTTTGGCTTTCGGGGATGCTGTTAATTAAACTTGTGCCTTGGATTCTTGTAACATGCTTTGATTCCAAATTTCCAATACCATTAAAAGATTCGGTAGATTCTAAACCGCACCTATGCACTTCTCTCTCTCTCTCTCTCTCTCTCTCTCTCTCTCTCTCTCTTTCTCTCTCTCTCTCTCTCTCTCAATTTTTCTTAGATCTGTGATTTAAGTTGCATTTATCGATTTTGGCGGGAGTGAGTAAGCGATATACACCTCTCCTTCGGTTTCAGATTCTGCTTTCCAACCCACATGGCTGTTGGGAGGAGCTCTGGATTTGTTTCTGCAATTTAGACTGCTTGCCCAAATTATATAAGGTTGATAGGGCAACCTCCCCGCGAGGACCAGGTTCTGCAATTTCAATTTTAGTTGCAAATCTAGCAAGACGCTATTGTAGATTGTTACCTTATCACCTGTTTGAAATATCCAACCTAGCCTTGATCACCACCAACGTCTGCACATTAACCGTCACGTACATTAGGTGGATCAAATGGACAGTTTAAAGGTTAAACTATCAGTTTCAGTGGCAATTAGTGGGTTGGGTTATTGTTCATGCATATCCAGGAACCTATTAAATTGTTGTATATGGTATTTGGTCCTTTTTACGTTTTAATTTGCATTTTGGTCTAAATGAGTTTCCAAAACATCAAAGAATGCTGAAGCATCTTTCTGCCACAGCAATGGAAAAGAATGTCTACAAGAGATATCTCAGACTTCCTGAGTTCTTTCAATCACTTCTTTGCTATAGTTTGTGCATTGTAAGCCACCTATTGCCAGTCCCAGAAACTGTGGTTGATGAAAAGCAATATCGTTGATCCTCAATAAATGTGTCAAACATGCATCTTACTGGAAAGTCCTGATACTCTTATGGAATTAGAACTTATAAAAACCAGGCCAACTTAGCAAAGGACTCTTAACAACCAGCACAAGCATAAAGAACCTGGATTAAATTGTAGTTTTTGATCCGATGTCTTTTGATTGTACGAAGGGATAAAAGGAAACAAAGATAAGGAGAGACAAATGAATTATAACCACAACCTAAACCATTGTATAACCAAACAAAGATAAGGTAGAGATTCTTAACTTTTTCAATAAGTAACTAATTCCTTAATTTTGTCAACCAAGAAAACAAGATTCTTAATTTTTTGCTCTGTATTTTTTCTTTCTTCTTTGTCATCTCTTGTTTTACATAAAATTGTAATAGAACTTTAGGTTACTAGTTCTTTGAAGCTAATAGCTGGTTTGGTTAATTAAAGCAACATAGATAGTCCAAATTAATAGACTGGATACCTCTTACTGTTTAATAATTTCAGCAGTTATTTGGTCCTAATTGTATATTCTTCCCCATGGCTATTTATCTAAAGAGTAACATGTCTTCTTTTTGATAACCTTAGAATTAGAGTAAACACATACTTTTAAGTGGCAGGGTTTTTTTTCCTACTAGCTTCTTTTGCTAGGCAGTGATTCAATGATTAGTTGAATCAATGGCCAGAGTGATGAAGGAGAGAATTTTTTTGCTAGTCAATAGTTCAACTGAATAAGTAGTTTTTTTTGGCTTGTCTTTGTTCCCTCTGCAGTCTGGTTCCATCTGCCCTTAATCAGCTGTTCTTATGATTATTGGTCTAGGGGTGGTTAGTGGTTATAATAATTTTGTGTGGTGATTTGGTGATTCTACATCTAATATTCTTAATTCCAATAAAATGCTTTACCTTCTTTGCTAATATTTTAAAAACATTGGTGGCAGATGGTCCTTCCTATTGCTGTTGAGGACGTTAAAAGAGAGGTGAAGATATTGCAAGCTCTTACAGGCCATGAGAATGTGGTTCAATTCCATAATGCATTTGAGGATGATTCCTATGTCTATATAGTTATGGAGTAAGTAGTGTTCTTTGTCTTGTATGGTTGTCTTCCATTCTTGAACCTTTATTTGCATTTAGGTAATATTTCATCTTTGAGTATTACCTCTCTCTCCCTCCACTATTTTATTTTACCTGATTCTAATAGAAAAATATTTAGTTAATTGCTTGTACATTTTTAATATCAGGTTATGTGAGGGTGGTGAGCTACTGGATCGAATATTGGCCAAGTAAGATTTAACTCTTTTAATATAAGACTTCTCAAGTTTTGTTCTCTCTCTGGGATTCCCGCCCCCCCCCCCCCCCCAAAAAAAAAAAAAAAAAAAGACAGAAAATGTGAAAAAAAAAAAACACATGCATGTGCAATTATATGTTGCCTAGTCTTCTAAGCAATTTCATTTTCTCCTTTATGCTTGTCTTGTTCATGTTACCATCTCTTAGTAAATTTGAGTTTTTCCTTTGTAGGATGCATTTGTTCCATGATTTTAATCACCCAAAATAGCATATCACCTTATTGTTATTATTATAGTGGTATTGATTATGGAGTTTTTTTCTTCATTCAGAAAGGATAGCCGTTACACTGAGAAAGATGCAGCAATAATAGTGAGGCAAATGCTCAAAGTTGCAGCTGAGTGCCATTTACATGGATTGGTACATCGTGACATGAAACCTGAGGTAAATACAGAGTGCACAAACACTATAGATGTAGTTCATTCTACATAAAACTGCCTATGCTGAGAAATCCTTCCCCCTATGTTTGTCTTATTTGTAGAACTTTCTTTTCAAATCAACCAAAGAGGACTCACCCCTGAAGGCCACAGATTTTGGTCTATCTGATTTCATAAAACCGGGTCAGTAGAAACTTTACAAGAATGATAATATTTCTGCTGCTTTTAGAATGTGATAAAAGAAACTTCTTTTCTTGTAATTTTTTCTTGAACCTTCAATTGCTATACACAACAAAATATTATGTAGAATTAATTGGGTTTTAATGCATATAAGTTAATGTTTAAATATTGAAGTTATAAAAAGGTTTCCTTTTCTATCTTGTCTTCATAAGATTTTCATTTTTGCCAAGAAATTCCTTTAGTAATCTATGACCACGGTTAGAACAACACCTTGCTCTCTTTGGTGTCGGTCATTTGTTTTTGTAGATCAAGAAGTTCTTACTTGAAGATCAATATATTGTACTCTTAATTCACATGACTGATGATCTAATGCAGGAAAGCAATTCCAAGATATTGTTGGCAGTGCATACTATGTTGCACCAGAAGTATTGAAACGCAAGTCAGGGCCTGAATCTGATGTTTGGAGTATTGGTGTCATTACATACATTTTGCTCTGTGGCAGACGCCCATTTTGGGATAAGACCGAGGATGGTATATTCAAAGAGGTATAATACATTTTGAGGCTGAGATTTTTAGTGCATCATTCTTCTCTACTGATTTTTTTTCTTATTCAAAACAATCAGTACAGATGCAATTTTAATGCACTCATCCAGAGACTATGTGCATATAGACTTGTTTTACATTTTAATTGCTTGTCTTAATACATCAATGCATCCACACCTTTAGGTATTATTCTTTTATTTTGGATTTTTGGTCACCATTCCATAACATTATTCAGCTCCATTCCTTTCATAATTGATTTTACTATTGTCTTTAGTTCTTTTGCCTATAATCAGAAAAGTGAATCTCCCATGCTGTGATGAACTTATATTAGGCATCATATCTAGGGCCAATTCTCTGGCCCTAGATAATTTATCTTTCATTCTCTATGCTTGTTTTCCCTTGATTATGCAGCAGATTGATTCAAATACGTTTCCTTCTACCTAGAAAGGGTTAAAAAGGCTGAAAACTCAACCTTAGCTTAGAAATTTAGTCAGGCATAAGAAAAGCAATTGCAAGAGCAACAAGCCTTACCTTGGGGATGCAAGTTGGAACTTGGCTTTACCATCTTCAAAGTGAGTTTGTCTCAGGCATGCTCTACATAACTTGAACCTAAACCCTGCACACGCCAATATGGTTGAGATTAACTGGTTTTACTAATATGATAGGGCACTGCCTAATGCATCTGGAGATATAATTTTTATTGATCACCAAAAGATGATTTTTATTAATTTAATAATTTAATAACAGGTTACAAGTACTTTCCAGTGTATAACAATATTGAAAGGTCCCAAATACAATGATCATCAACCCTCTTTTTTGGCACAGCCAGCTACAGTTTTGCCCAAAATAGAGAAGGACTATCAGTCAGCTCCCTGTTTTTCTAGAGTGTCTGCCATCTGGAGATATAAATTTTATTATGTAAATAAAAAACAACATTAAACATGTTATAAGAGAACAAAGTTAAAAGGAAAATGTTCATTAATGGGAAGAAAATTTGAGAAAGCTAAAAATATAAACAAAATTTGTGCTTTTGAAATTGGAAAAGAAAGTAAGTATTAGATCAAAATGTGAAACAGAACAAAAACCAAATTGTGATTTGCAGTCCTAAACCCATCCTTCTGCTCGAGGTTGTGTTGATCATGATAAAAGCCCTAAGCCTGGAAGGAAAATAGAAAGGATGCCAGGAACACGAAACAGGGTTCTGGTTTCTTTATTATGTTTTGATCAAAATAGCATAGTTTAGAGCAATTTAGGTATTGATTTTGCTCATATGGCAGATCATTTGGACTACAATATGAATATTATATGCATTCTTTTCAGGTCTTAAAAGGTAAGCCTGATTTTCGCCGGAAGCCATGGCCAAGCATAAGTGACGGTGCTAAAGATTTTGTTAAAAAGTTATTGGTGAAGGATCCTCGTGCAAGACTGACTGCTGCTCAAGCCCTGTGTATGTTTCTTCTCTTGAAAAATTTAAATTCTGTAATTGCACTACATGTTTGGTTTTGTTGTTTTCTGGAGAAAGAAATGCATTTACTTTTTAAGAATTTTCTTTCCATGTCTGATATTTAACTAGTTTACTTGCCCATCACACTGATGGATTGTCATTTCTACTTTGTGCAATTTTTCCAGCACACCCATGGGTTAGAGAAGGGGGAGTTGCCTCAGAGATTCCTCTGGATATATCTGTACTATCAAACATGCGGCAATTTGTGAAGTATAGCCGGCTGAAACAGTTTGCACTAAGGGTAAGCAGTTCTTTTGGTTGTAATCCATTCACATGAGGACCAATTATTATTACTGGTCATCATTTGACACCTTTAAATCTCCAATGTTTTTTTTTTCTGGTTTTCTTTTTGAATGGTAAAATTTGCTATCGTTGATAAAATAAATATTCATGCTTCTTTCTTACAGGCATTGGCTAGTACACTTGGTGAAGATGAGCTGGCTGATCTCAAAGATCAGTTTGATGCAATTGATGTGGACAAAAATGGTGCTATTAGTCTTGAAGAAATGAGACAGGCATGCTTTCCTTCACATTTTTATGTGTCTTGTATAGAAATTTGATATCAGGCTATACATCACACAGTGCATGTAATTTGAATTCAGTTCTTTTAATGTACTGTACTTGTTTGTTTTTTTAATATAGGCCCTTGCAAAAGATCTTCCTTGGAGATTGAAGGGGCCACGAGTTCCTGAGATTGTTCAAGCGGTAGGTTAATTTCCTTCAATTTACTAATATGTATATATTTCAATTCCTTCTGTGGCTCCATATATGATGTTCTTGTTATTTTCCTTTTCTACTATTATAAGCTATTAAGCTACTGGTTTCTTCAAGTTCTTTTCTCACTACCAATCTAGGGTTTCCATTCATCATGTTTGAAGTGATAATGATCTGTTCTGATTGAATTCTAGAATAATGAAATGTTCTTAGTATTAATGAGTTCAAGAATAGTCTCAGTCCTACATCCATCCCTGCCGATTTGCACTGCACAGTCTTCATGCTCATGGTGCTCTAAATTATTTAGGAAACTTATGTCTTTAACTGTATTGGAACAAAATTTACCTTGTATTCCTGAAAATAACCTATCAAATCCAATTTCTTTATTGTTTATTTTGCATTATTTTCTTTAATAAGCGTTGTTGTCCTTTGCAAAATCTTCATCTATGCTAAAAATTCCATTTGCTGAGCTTCTCATCCTCCATTTCATTTTCTGCTCCCTTTTCTTGAGGCAGATTGATAGCAATACAGATGGGCTTGTGGATTTCTCTGAATTTGTTGCTGCTGCTCTGCGTGTGGATCAGTTAGAGGAACATGATTCTGAGAAGTGGCAGCTTCGATCTCACGCAGCTTTTGAGAAATTTGATGTGGATAGAGATGGATTCATTACACCAGAGGAACTAAGGCTGGTTAGTATTGAAGTTGACACACACTCTCTCTCTCTCACACACACACACACACACACAGAGATGGGCCCAGATACGAAGGAACTAGAAAACTACATGCACAAATCGATTTAAATTTAAGTTTTTTCCTTTTTAGTAAAAAGAAAATAATGGCCACCAGCGGAATACGCTGACAATAAGCATAAATTTTTCTTGTGAGTTGACTTTCATGATAAAGCGTCAAATCTCAAATGTAATATGCCACAGATCAACATCCTGCACACTCATTAAGGTTATGTTTAGTACAATTGTTGTTTCTACCTGAAACGTCAATACAAATTGGCATACAATTGTTATTAAAGGCTTTTTATAGTTGAAACAGGCATGCCTTAAAAATGCATGTGTGGAAGGCTGTTATGTATTTCAGTACGATACAGGGCTAACCCACGGAAACCCCAAATAAGGGGTGTTTCGGAATTTGACCACACTTAGGGAGTAGGCATGCCTAAAACCGACCCCCTGAAACAATTTTGAAAAAAAAAAACAAAAAAGAAATGTTATGAAGTATCAGAACACCGATAGACCTGTTCTTGTGTATCGGGTGCATCGATACTTTAAATCATGGTCATTCTCTAGCTGCAGTGACCCATCTCTCACCAATTTGTATTGATTAACCCAAAACGTTCCAGATAGAAACAGCCAAGGCATAGGAAAGCATTTCAAGGGTTGGTGCTGGAGAATCATCAATTAGACTTTGATAGGATAACCCATGATCCTCAGGTACTTGTATCATACATGATCCTCTTGGGTTAATTATTGCAATGGTAGGCTTCATTATGTGGATCCACGTTTTTCTGTACTTCACATCCCCCAAGCTTCACATGCCAATTAAACAATTCTACTGGTTTCCCCATCAAAAAAATGTTATCCTGGAACATGATAAATACTACCAACGATTAATCTTTTTTCTTTTATAATTGTATATAGCACACGGGATTGAAGGGTTCCATTGAGCCACTTCTTGAGGAAGCTGACATCGACAAGGACGGGAAGATCAGCTTATCAGAATTCCGTAAGCTTCTAAGAACAGCTAGCATGAGTTCACATAATGCACCTGGCCCATCTGGTGCACGAAATTCTCGCAAGTTGTAGATTTCAAGTGACGAGTTAAAAAAGTTTAGGGAACTAGAGAGGTAAGAGAACGGTCAGAGGTGAAACAGGAGTCTTTTTTTTTTCTGTAATCTTACTAGAGGATGGCACTTGGACCCAGGTGGCCTCATGTTCTTGCATCGCCACTCATTCTGAAGACCTCTGCTGTAAATGAAGTTTTCTGTTGTATCAAAACTGGCTCGCAGAAACAGTTTAGGCAAAGAGAAAATGCTTATAAAGAGTTGGTGGAATATTTTTGCCTTTTTAGCTGTATATCCTTGGGCTTTTTTTATCCTTCTCTGCAATGTACTGAGTCATATAAATTTGATTTCTCAGAATCAGAATCCACTTAACTTGTTTATATACTTATTTTTCATTATTCCAATTTTAATACTAACCAATGATACTATTTCTTTTTATAAGTTCAAAACTAAAGGCCTATTCATTTGTTTTAAAATCTGGCATCTAAAAGTGCAATAATTACATCAAGAGGTATATTTGGTGAACTATTTTTTTAACTATTAAATGCAGAGAATATTGTTTTGAATTCTGAAAATTATTAAATATCCATTTTAATCTTATATATGAGAGTTTTTGTTTGTCTTTTTAGGGTATCATTGGAAAATAAATAGTTGTATGATTGCACTTTAAAAGATAAGAGATAAAAGGAAATGAATAACCATTTTTCTATTGAAGTTAAAAGATTCATCTTAAGAAATAAGTGTTACGAGGAAATTAACAAGCCCTAAATTCAAAACTTGTGGCTAAACGTGGATGATCCAAGTTAGAGCCGATGTACATATGGTTCAAAGTATTGATAGGTATTCTATTGTATCTTTTGGTCCCCGATACACCTGTAATTTAGAGATCCATTTTTTTAAATAATAGTATATAAAAATATGTTTAAACTGAAATTTGAAAAAAAAAACTAAAAACATATAGGGAGTATGGTTCAAAGTACCAATACATCTCTACTCATAAAAAAGAGTATCGATATACCTTTGCCAATGCATAAAAGGTGTTGATACATTTTTTCCTTTTTTTTCCCTATTCATAGGCATGCTGATACAGTTTCCTATTACCATTAATTTCAAGCCATTAGTTTTAAGTCCCAATTAATATGGCTGTTGCCAGGGGTTATTTGGCTTTTAAGTCCCAATTAATATGGCTGTTTTAAGTCCCAATTTCAAGCCATTGAGTATATGTATGTATGCATGTATCAAGTCTATTCATTGTATACTCATAAACCCAATTATCGAGTATGTATCAACTTTATTGATTGGATACTCATAAACCCAATTATTGAGTGGGTTGGGTTTGAAACTTTGAATCGACCCGGCACAAAGTGCTACGGCTGTTCTAAGCAGCTGTTTGATAATGGCTAAGCTGCGCAAACAGAACAACTTGTTACTTTGGGATCGGATCATGATCTCATCCGATCCTATTTGGTCAAAGTTGGGTCACCCCTTGTTCAATCCAATATATGTTATATATTATATATGTGTGTGTGTTATTTATTTATTTATAAATATATTATTTATATTGTATTTTTGTAAATTTGTTATATTATTAATTTTTTTTATGAAAACATGTATATATAATGATGAAAATAATTAAAAAAATACTTGTATTTTTTGTTTTTTGTTTTTATTTAAATTGGCATATTTTATTTTTCTTTTAGTAATTTATTATTTTTTAAAGAAAACAGGTCAAATTAGATCAGATCTAAAGATTTGACTTACCGATAGGATTCGAATTCAAATCAATGCCTATTAGATCCTATCAAGTCTTTGGATCGGATCGTATCCAACATGAACAGTACCAAATCATATTCAGATATACCCTGATTCAAATCTGATATGATCCGATTGCATCCCTACTTCCACGTGTTCAACCCTTTTACCTTTAAAGACTAGAAATGCCTAATACAATATTTTATTGTTTTTAGAGAAATGCTGCAAAGAGGTCTTTTAATTCCTTAATAAATTTGAACAGATGATCTATATCCACCATTTAATTGATCCCATCTGATCATGTAGGTGAAAATTTTATATAATTAAGTAATTGTTGCTAGTAATTAAACGTCTATATTACATTACCATTGGTTCCACAACCAACTGAACAGCCATCGCATTCAGCTAATCCCAATTCAATAGTCTGCCTGATATAAATTTTGACGACCAACTAAGAACCAGCCACTTGCGGCCTTGCACTCTCATTTCACCGAGCCTCTGATCTAAAATGGCAAATCCTCTGAAAGGCAGTTTGAATGTGAGGCGTGCTTGTTATTTGTGTTTGATTTTGGTTAAACACTTGACATCAATCCAACTTTGGGAACTCCTCAGTCTTGCCTTGGTTATGTTTGTACTTTGGCCTCATTCATTTGCTTATATCTTAATAAGTTGGTCAGCCGAGTAATTGATAAACTTTTCTACATTTTTGCACTTTAAAAACACTGGTACCAAAGTTAGGCACGGATAAATAACGTTACCCAGGTACCGAAAAATGAACCGGGCCCTTTGTAAGTTTGTAGCAAAAGAAGCTTGATCGGATTGAATGTGTTGGAATATATTCCCTCTTTGTTACGTGGAACATGTTAAATCATTTCTTTGTGAGCTTGAGTGGGTATAAGTCTAAAATAAAGGCTGGTTACAGATAGAATACATGCTCGAGCATTTATGCCAAAGCCGACCATATCTCTTCACCAAACTGCTTTTACCATCTCTATATAATTCTTTCTCATCAGTTCTCACACTGAAAGATCTCTAGTTAGGACACAAACAGATACAAACATGGGCTGGTTTTATACTCAAAGAAGGGGTCCTGAGTGGAAACAAGGGTGGACTGGCCGGACCTTGGGCTCCATCTCTGCTCCTCCACCTCCTTTGCTCGTCATCTTCGCTATCGTCAGTCTATTCCTTTCGCTCTCTCGGTATACAGACTACAGGGCCCAGATGCAGCACGCTATGATCAGCTTCCAGTTTCTGCTTTTCCTGCTGCCCGTCGTATTGATCTTCGTCGTTCGGTCCATGGCCACCAACGGGAGATTCGTGCTTCGACTACCACGTCCAGAACACGATTCAATTCATCGAGTGGGGGGCTCCCCTTGGGGCGTTGCAGCGTTGGTGGTTGTTCTTCTGGTGATGATTTCTTACCAGTCGTCTTTCCACTCGCACTGGTTTCGACCACTGTGGAGATCAGCTTAATATAATCCTCCCTGTACAATCTTACATAGTTTGTACGCTGAAGTCCTGATTTTTCTTGGGTGTCCTTTCTGGGCTTGAGTTTTCTCGATCGGATGGTATTTTATCTGCTTGTCTAGAAACAGTTTTCTGTATCTATATCCTGGCATAGCTTTTGTTCAGATGTTACTTTCGGCGTCATGATACAACTATCAACTAGTGCAAATGTGAACCGGGCACCATCCGATGTTCATAAATTTAATCCAGTTTACACAATCAGACAAAAAACACAGTGTAGAGAAAGAGAGGCCTATTTCACATTTTGTTTGGCTCCATCAGGGACTCTCCAAATGGCACCGTTAGGGGTAGGGGTGCTCCCAACCGAACCGTGGGCTTATTTTTTAAATCCAATCGGGATACCGGTTTTTAGAAAATTGGTAGTCCAAATCGAATTGAAGCCGATCAGTTAACCATCAATTTTGGTTTGTCAGTTTTTTATTATTTATAATATATATTATAGAAAAATATATAAATATATATGATATTATATTTTAAATGATAAATAATATATTATATATTATAAATATATATTATGCATATTTATTAAATTATAATATATATATATATATATATATATATATATATATATATATATATATATATATATATATATATATATATATCAGTCGGTTTGATTAATCACTAATTTTTTATTTTGGTTAACTGAAACCAAACCGGTACCTTCGATTTTTTCCGGTTAACCAAATTTTTGGTTTTATTTCAATCAATTTTTTTGATCGGTTCAATTTTCCAGTTTTTTTTTTTTTTTAGCTTGCCCCTAGTTAGGGGATTAGGGATTCCACTAACCACTCGATCCATAATCACTGAAATTAGCAACTCATAGCAATAAAATTAGAGATGCAACTTGGATTTGTTCCCCATTGCGCCTCACATCATCCTCATAGAGCATCAAGGCGTGTATTGAGAACATCTCCCATACATATGTTATCATTCATGGGAAAATGTCCCAACACACAGCTGCAATGCGCAATGAGGATGGTGTGAGACGTGCTTTGTGAGATGCAAATCCGAACTCGATGCAACTTGGGTGTGTTGTCTAAGGCTAAGGCTAACCTAGCAACAAGCTAAGACTTAGGAGTTAGGGCCAATTTGAGAGGGTTGAACTGAAGATAAGCTTTGGTCCATCTGTTAATAACTGTTCAGTGGGTTGTGGAACCAATAATAACTTCCCATGCCATTGATAAAACCCAAGGGGTATACTGTGAACAGATACTGCATTCACAGCTTACACTTTCTCCTCTTAAGAAGGCAGATATTCTTGACAATTCACTTGGCCCAGAAACATGGAAAGCCAGAAAACTTTGCTCTTCAGCCCTCCCAAACAGTCACTTAGACTTTAGGTCCAATCCCAGCCCAGCCTAAAGTAAGGAGTTTGGATCTGCTGACTACAACACATTGCTGGCCACGCTCATCCACCTGTGCATTGAGAATATTGGTGGCACAATATAACCAATGCTCCATATGTGTGGTTGTATGAACGTGGACAGCAGATCTGGACTCTAAAACAAGTTTCAAAATAATTTAGGGATAAGTAGACTACACTCCACCTCAGAATTCTGAATTCCACTGCAGACTTACAATAATTCAAAATTTCAAACACCTTCACCTAAACACCAATGTCCATCCATGTATTGGCACTAATTCGGATCTGGCACCTATCCCAACTGTACCATGGAACTAAGATTTATAGGGATGGACTGAACAATAAAAACCCCTTCGATTTATTGATACTCTGGGTATGCAAAAATTCGTGTATCCGAAGTATTTTTTTTTTCAGTTTGACAAATTCAAACATGTGTATATGAGGATAAATGTTAATGTTTAAACACATTAAATAGCCCTAATTCTCAGTATTTGTCATTTTAGTGAATTTGAAAGCTGATATGCATCATATGATATTATGCATCAATACGTTGCATATTTTGAACATTGGCCCGAGATCAAAGCCCGAATTGACCAGTGTCCAGTGAGCTTGCATTTAGGTTGGGCCAGGCTTTGTTAGGCTCAAGTTACTTAGAGGCCAAACCCTAGTCTAGAGCCCAAAAAACAAAACCTAGCTGAGCCAACCCATGCAAAATCTAGTCGTGCTCATGTTGGACCCTTCTCTTACCATTCGAGAGGTGAGTGAGGAGACTTAGCTTTTGTTTTCCTTTTCCTTTTTCTTTCCGGTAGGAATGGGGGTTAGGTGTCTTATATCTAACTTAATATTGAAAAGGACCTATGTGATTTGGAAATGACCTTTGGTCTGTGTATTGGTAGCTTTGGTGTATTTATTACTAAAGAACATTTTTGGGGGTTCAAAGCTCCATTGCTCGTTTTGAGACCTTAGACTTATTGGTTGGAATATTGCTATTATTTCTGGATTTAGATGCCTTCAAACGGATGAAATGGGTCAAGAGCTAGCTTGTAATAATCCTCAACTTATTAGCAGCTGTAAGGGAAATATGGTTCCGTTTAAATGTTGTCAACACCTTATCTATAGATAATGCAATTCTTGATTTTTCTTCTTGTTTCACAAAAAAAAAAAAGTGATATCATCAGAAAAGGCCAAAAAGTTCTCGAATCCTGACAAAGTTTCAAACTTTCTGAACTTGAGGTATTTCTTAATATTTTTGGGATAAGAAAAGGACGGAATAATTCTCTCTCTCTCTCTCTATATATATATAGTGAAGATTTTAATAAAGTTAGAGAGGAGAACTGAGAACAAGAGCTCCAAAATCCATGAAGTAATTTCAAACCCCAGTTTGTTTTCCAAATAGCTATACACAAGAAAACATTAATAGAAGAATAGAGAATGGAGACGTAAATTAATCTCTTCTTAAAACCAAAAAAAAAAATTGTGAATCAAAGTATCAAACCACATACAGACAAGAGAACGAGAGAGAGAATTTCAGTAACTACTCCGTTAATCATTTTATACACTCATCTCGTTTTTCTATTAGTTTCACAAAAAAGGAAAAAGATAAAAAAAAAAAGCAAGTGATGAATCGTTAACCACGTTTGATCAATCAAAACAACAATCCCATTATGTGGGCAGACGTTTACACAGTAGTATACAACAACCAACTCCACAAAAAACACGAAACACTGAAATATATAGATATCTTTGAGCTAAAGATGAAAAGATGGTTTAATTTAAGCATAACCTATCATCTATATATATATATGAACCAGAAATCACAAATAAAAGAAAATAAAACTTAAAATTGATTTGATGGAGTTTATTGATCAGTTCAGACATCAGACAGACCAGTTATCAAGGAAGGTAGATTGGTAAGAAATCATGATAAGCAGCAAGACGATGACTGCCGCCACGATCCATGGAGAAGTACCCTCAGACGGTTGATGATGGGATCTCCTGCGACGTTCAGCAGGAGAGGTGGCAAATAGGAGGTGGGGATTGTCTATGGACGACAACCAGTGGAGAGCAATGAGTAAGACAATAGGAACGGCCATGAGTGCCCAACTCATCTTCTCCTCCGCAGCTTCTACTGCTGATTCATAGGAGAAGTACCAGGAGGTGCCCAGAAAGATGAAGAGCACCGCTAAAATTAGCAGCACTGGATATGGCAGAGGATTTAGAGTAAACACCTCCAAAATAGAGGAGGTTTGGCTTCTCTTCCCGTAGGCCATACTCAATGGAGCAAGCAAGAGATTTCAGGTTTCAACTTTCAAATTCTTGGGTCTATCGATATTTATGCCACAAGAGAAAGTGAGGAACCCACTATGGTGATTGGGTGTGTGTTTTCACGTAGCAAAATTAGTAGTATTAGATCTTCCTTCTATTCTTAATTTTCAAGTAATTTATTTATGGAAGAAAAGTAGAAATGGTTGGGCAAAAGAAAGCCGCGTATTCCCTTCTAGTACCCGATTTAGAAGGTTAATAATATGAGATCCAAATCCATTGCCACCTGGCTAAAATAATTAATGTATGGAAATTAAGGGTAAAAACCAATTAAGGCTTGTGTAATTACTAGACAATATGCCCTGTGGCCCCACATTTCTTATTACCTGTAATGTCGAATGATGTGATACAATGAATTTGGGGATTAGGGATGCTTCCTAAACCTCCTCTTAACATCAAAGCTTTGTGCCACCTATTCTTAACAGGTGGCAATTGCTAAGGCCCCAATTTTAATTTATTCTCTCACAACTATTGAGCTTAATTAACATTCTATATTATTTAAAATGCAGTGTCCACATCACCCTATTCTCTATCTTCATATTGCTTTTCAATTCTCTTAAAATTTTGTGGTTTTTTTAATTAAAAAAAAATCAAACAATGAAACTATTTTTTCCTTTTTTCCAATATATTTTTAGTGAGCCCCCAATCTAAGCCTCACAATAAAAAGATGATTAGAACAAGGTTATGTGTGTGTGGTTCTTGGTTGCTCTCCTCTTACTCTGGACTCTAGAGTAGGTACGGGTTAACGTCTCGTCTTGTTATAAATGTGTTCATTTTCAAGCAATGGTCGTTGTCTTTGTTTGATTTGGATTTTGCTAATTCAATCGGTTTCTACTTTCTTCTAATGTTGGTCCTCGTGTCAAAGGAAAAGTATTAAAAAAGTGAAATGTTATGTCTATTTGTTTCAAGCAAGGTTTGCTGAACGCGATGGCTGTTCAGGGGGCTGTGTAATCAATTATAAGGTTTTATATCAATAATAAAATACATGGGACCTATATCTTTTATAGTGAGGTTTATAAATTTATAACTGATATACTGGTATAGAATTTTATCATTAGTTCTACAGCCTGTTGAACAACCATCGCATTCAGCTAATCTGAATTCATTTATAACTTCAATTGAAATTTTAGTCCATCTTATCATGTTTGATTAGATGATGCTTTCTTTTCTATTGAAATTGAAAAAGATATTTGTCAACAAAAAAAATAAAAATTGAGAAAGATATCCACATGATCTTTCGCCGCATGTATGAAAGGAAAAATCCTTGACTGGTTGAGAAAAATAGTGCTTGGGCTGTTCGGAAGCTTCCTCTACATATTTCATTATTTTATTCATTATTCAATTATTTATTTGTCTTATTGGCTAAAAGGGTATTATTGCAAATAAAATCAGGAGAAAAAATGAGTCTGGATTTTTTATACTTGTTTTGCTTTCATGTGTATTGGGGTGGAGATGGACTCTGTTACTCACACCTGGCGCATCACAGGCGCCTCACATGTACATACTATCATGCATTGAGAACATCTCCCGTACTTATTAGTTATTATTCATGGAAGATGTTTTCATTGCACGGTGGATGTGCCTGTGAGGCACCCATTTGTGAGGAACAGATCCGTCACATTAGGATGCACTTCTAATCAAATAGCAGAACGCCAAACTTCACTTGACACCCTGGCTATGCTTTAAAAGTGCAAAGCACAAAAAAAAAAAGGTACAAGAGACAATTTGTTCCCAAGATGCAAGTGCAAGGCATTCCAATTTGGCCCAGTCCAAACCCGGTCCATCGACACCCTTACTTATACGACAGGCCATTTAGGTAACATTTTGTAAAGGTGTAAATGCAAATTTGAATATTACAAAATGAAAAAAAAAAAAAAAAAAACGGTTCAATAAAATCCAAAATGGATTACTTATCACATGTTAGAATGTATTGATCTTGTTTGGCTGCGGGAGTGCACTTCCGCAAAAGTCATATGACACATTTGTTTTAACAATAGTAAGCGCAAACAAATAGGAATGCCTAAATCAAATTTTAACCATTTGAGTACGAATTCTGCTCAACAGTAGAAAAGAACTAGGAACACACCTCTGTTCGTTCCATTTGATCTCGGAGAAGAAAGCTTTAGCCGATTGCATGTTCTATCATCATCGTATTTGCAAAGGGAGAAGAAACCCAACTTTATCTGAACAGGAAAGTACTAAACTCCCTATCGATTGTGACTTCCTCCATTATCTATTCTATATAGTAGAATGATCTGATTAGTTTACCCTTGAAACATATGAGAAACACATGTCTGATTTGTTCCTTCCTTCACATTAGCAGAACCAGACCCGAATCGTTAAAATCCCTTCTGTCTGAACTAGCTATTCAACTTCATTTGTTAAATTGTCATTCATTACTGATTCAATATTAGCATTTAATATTTCCTGTATAAATCACCTCAGTCTTACCTCATTCTATCATTTCTTGATAATTGTAACAATTGTACCAATCCAATATCAGCATTCATAATCAGACTATAAGCCTTATTTGCATTTTTTTTAACTTTTTGTACTACTTGGTTAAAGTCTGTTGTGTAAATTCTGTTATATACACAATTATTATCTCTTTCCTCCTCAAGCACTTTAATTATTATCATCATTGCTCATTTTCTTCTTGTTGTTAGCTTTTACCATTGAATCATTGTCTTGCTGGAACTGTTCTTCCTAAACCATCATATTTTACTCATAGCTTGCCCCTAGTTTCATTCTTGTTTGTGATATATATTTCTATTATGTCGGTGTTCTGGGTATCTTCAATCTGTACCCCATTCCATCATTATTCATTTGCTCATTTTGCATTTCTACTGTTTTCATAAATTTTAAAAAATAACTTATCCAAACATGTGCATAAAAACCGAAATTCACTTTTACCATTTTCGATGCATAGGGAAGAACAAAAAATGGAAAATATAGCACATATGTGACAATGTATTTATTGAATGCATTGTTTATGTTTCACATATTGCAGGCCTCATCGGTAACGCACAGAATAGTTGACGAAAACAACGAGACTATGCTTTGTATGGCTCTAATGTGAGAATGCATGGTGAGTTACCGGGAATACAGGTCAAACTTCAGAGGGAGCTTAAAGCAGGTCCATCTATGCATGGTCCATTTCCAGACCAGACTTTGCAATCTCCTGTCAATTGTTTCAGATTTCAGATGCTTTGAAGCAATATAATCATATTTGTATATACTATATAGTCTTCAAAGTTCAAACTGAGGGTTATAATACCGTATTGGGAGTGCACATATAGGTGGATTCGCTTAGCTCCTCAGTTGCAATCAATGCTGCACCACTTTCTTCTCAACTGTGGACTTACTCCTGGGCCTTAAAATTAAGCCCATTTGGCTAGCCAGCCAACGAGACCATATTCTCCAAATTGTCGAAACGTAACAGAGAGACAAGAGAGAGAGAGAGATAAATGAGTACACATATGGCATATTTATTTAATTAACTCATATATGCTATTACCCCTTAATTAAATAATATAGCCAAACATTCAACATAAGCATTACGCTCAACGGAGACGTTACAAAAGACTATCTGATCATCATCAAAGGGAAGAGATGAATCGACTACCAAACCATAAAAACTAGTGTGAAGGCAAGTTTCTTAGGCGAAAATTTCGTCGATACCCTTGTTTTTGCTTTCCGTTTCCAGCTTAGCCTTTTCCAGCTCTTCGATCTTTTGCTCCTTGGCCAGCTTCTTCAGCCTCGCAAGCTCCAGGTCCTTGCTCATCTTCCTTCGGTACATCTCGGCGAATGTGATGGGCTCTTCCAGGATTGCCTTCTCTCCTTCCTTGATCTTCAGTGGGTACACAATTGCCTCTGGAGCAGGGTTCTGGAATGTTGCAATCGACAGACGGCTGCAGTTGGAATTAACAACTGCCTGGTGATCGGCGTTCTTGAACCTCCCATTGCTCAGATACTGTGCACAATCAAACGATACTTATGAACAGAGCATAGCAAGTGTTGCAAGTGGGAACTGTGAATTAGGCTAGAACTTACGTGACCATGGTCGCCAAGGTTGACGACGAATGCCCCCTCGACGGGCTGAACAGTGATCCATGTCTTTCCCCCATCCTTTGTAGCTTGAAGGCCTCCGACCTGGTCCTGCAGAAGAAGAGTAATGGTGCCGGGGTCGGTGTGTCGCTTGAGGCCGAGCGTGAGGTTAGGCTGCGGGCATTTGGGATAATAGTTGACGACCACCTTTTGGTCCATGTCGACGCAAGCCTTAGTAAGGGCTTCTATTTCAAGCCCCATCGCCTCCGACAGCACCCCCAACAACTTGCAGGCCAGTTCCATGAGCTTCTCACTGTATTTCTCGGTCACTTCCTTCCACCCCTCCGGCTTGTCGGGCCACCTCGAGTAGTCCCTGGTGCGAAGTGGGTATGAGAAGTAGGTCACGATCTCACGCCAGTCCTGCACTGCCTCTCCCTGCAAATATCCAAATTCTTCTCAACACCCATTTTACATGAGGAATTTGAGTCCAATTTCATCATTAAATGGTCGCCAGAATTTGGGGGGGCGATGATAATTTTTTTCCCATCGCAACGGCATCAGCTCTGAACTATGATGAGCTCAAAGAGGATGAGGGTGGACTGTTGTAGATGACCAATCCAATGGCTGCAACTTGCAACCGCACCTCTTGTCAATCCTTTTTGAGTCGCGTCCTTCAAAAGGACACGTATTCAGATTGAACTAAACGTCAGCTGAGAAAATTAGTTATTTAACGCCCCGCACCGCATGAATGTGTGAGAGGTTTGAATGATTGTGACCGGTGTGGCCGTGTGGGGCGTTGTAATCGGTTCACAGATGAGTCAAATGCATTGACAACACACAAGGCTGCAGATGACCTCTCAAGTACCAGAGTCTTACGATGGGCTGCGCAACCAATGTCTCAAATCAAAGTATAACTCACACAGACACAGTCTCTAGTACGTACCTGGAGGTGACTGGATACGATGAATCCACCCTTCTTGCCGCCAGTCATGTCGAATCGGAGCTTCTCCTCGGCAGGTAACGCGAAGAAGTCCCTGGCGAGACGATTCATCTCGAAGATGAGATTGGCGTCCACGCCGTGATCAATTACCTGGAAGACCCCCCAGTCCTCGCATGCCTGCACGATTTTCTGGCAGATCTCGGACCTCCGACCGTCGGCCTCGTCAATTCCGGCGAGGGAAATCACGGGGACGTCGTTGCTGAACTGGTTGTAGGCCACCTTGGGACGCTCGTCTTCGTCTCGGACGAAAGACGACTGAAGCGTCTTCTCCTCCACCAGTTCCGTCAAAGTTGCAGGCTTTGCGGGTGCCATTGCTGCTCGCTGCTGTCCACTTCGTTTCTTTTTCTGGTTATTTTGGTTCTTTCTTTTTCGCTTCTTCTTCTGCGAAGAGTGATTGTCGATGAGCGGCTACATAAATAAATATAGGTGGGAGCTGAAGTTATTAACTTTCAGACTCGTGATTGTGAAGAGGTGTGGCAGCTCCATCTACCTCTCGTGTCACCTACCCTTCCCTTCGCCCCTCTTCTTTTCCTCCTCCTTTTTGTGTGCATCGCGACGTATCGTCAATCGTCATCTAATATTAGAAGGATTTTGGATTATAGCGAATCTCCACCGTCCATTCTCTATGCGTGTCACGGTTATGTTCAACATATATGATCGATCACACGCTCAATGTTCATGAATAGAATTGCCATAATACCCCTACAATCCTGGCCAATGCGTGTGGAATGATGAGGAGAAGAAACTGAGGCCTGAGGGTAGTTATGATCTTTTCCAAGTTTGGCATATAATTGCTTGAAGAATTCGTGACTAGCTATTTAGCTAATCGTCCAGGCATTGAAGGAAAGAAGAGTAAGAACTGACAAGAGTAGTAAGTAAGTAGAGAGAGTGCGCTCCGATTCTAAATTCATATGCCTAAACCAAACCACACGCTGTCATGTCAATCGCCCAGCTAACCCCTGAGAAGCTTCTTACCATAACACACACATATCAATCAAGCTCGGATCAGATACCCACACAATACAAGACACTCCGGTCGAACATCGAGAACATCTCTCATAAATGACAACTGAGATGTTCCCGATATGCGGCTGCAGCGTCTACTGGGTAGCATAGCAAGAGAAGAATTTCAACATGATGAGTTTTTATTATGTTGATATATTGCTATGGGTTAGAGAGCATCCTCTGATTCCCGTACGTGAGGACCCGGAATGTTAGCTATTGGTTGTTTAAATAACAATAGTATAATAAAGAGATGCATGAATTGAATGCAGCATGCATTTAAAGCTAACAATCCCAACAACAACTCACTACTTACAACCGCACCCATGAACTTCTATTTGAACCTACCTTCTAATGGAAGGTGCATTAAGTATATTTTTTTTTGCAAAATAAGAGGGGAAACATGAAAACTAGGGCAGGTTTTCGTATTTATGTGAAACTATGTTAGGGGTGTCTTTATGACCAATTTTTTCATATTATATATTATAGATTTACAGGGACCAGGATTAAGTCCCTGTTTGGAAGTGTTTATTTGTAGGCAATTCTTTGGGGAAATCACTTATTTTAGATCAGGAATACATCAATAAGCACTTATATGCATGGTTTTTGAACCATTGTTGACCCAAATGGTCAGACCTAGATAATGGTTTTTGGTCATTTTTATTTTAATTATTTTTTTTATTTTTTTAGTTTTTTAGTTTTTTATTTTTTTAATTGGAAGAAGCCATCCCTTCGAACCGGATGATCAAACCACTGACCTGGAAACTAGTGGCCAAAGCGATTCTGGTTTTCAAGTCGATTTTTAAAACATTGCTTATATGTGTTTGGTAAATAATGCCATTTTGAATAAGTTCAAATTTTTGACTTTTTTTTTTCAAGCACTTTTTGAAAATGCTCTTGTTGTGTTATTGGGTTATCTTGGCCCACCACATAATTTTTAAAATGCCTATACTAGTTCTATTTTTTTTTCCTTTTTCTCGTAATCATACTACCCAATGTTTTTAAATTGACGCTGACTCGAACAATCAAACCGTTCGGCCCGAGAACCGTCCAAACAACCGGTTCCAACATAGTAGCAGTAGTTCATATTTCATAGCTACTGAGTGGCCACCCCATGTAGGGGTGTCAATAGACCAGTTTTGGGTTGGTCCTTTTCAAATTAAAATAAAATTTGATGGATTAGATGGACCAATAAGACATTGAATTGGACCAGTCCAGTTCAAAGTATTTATTGGATTGGATTGGACCTGGTCCATTCATGATGGTTTATATTGGATTGGCTCATATTAAACTAATATCGAGTTCATTGTTACAAGATAGAATACAAGTGTCAATGAACCCATTTTCGATTGGACTATGTCCCAATCAAAATCAATTTGGACAGATTGGATGGATCAATAAGATATTTTGAATTGGGCCAATCGAGTTTAAAGTATTTATTGGATTGGATTGAACCTGGTCCATTTGTAATGGATTTATATTGGATTGGGTTGGATTGAACCAATATTTGGTCCACTAATAAAAGATAAGAACACAAGTATCAATAGACCAAGTTTGGGTTGGAACCACTTTGAACTAAGAATGGCAACAGGGCGGGGCAGGGACGGGGCCGTCCCAGCTAACAGGGACAAGGTTATCCCCATTCCCCGTGATTTTTTATAATGTTAACCATTTTATTTTTATTTTTTATTTTATTTAAAAAATAAAAATAAATATAAAAAAAGATTCAAACATATTCAACCATATTTTTAAAAATATTAATATATAGATGTATGTGTACATATATACATATATAACATATGCATACAAATATACATATATATTAGTGGGGATCCCACAGGGTGGGAGTGCACTCCTTGTCCTTGCCCCATCCCCGCTAATGGAGTGAAAATTTCCCAATCCCTGTCCCTGCGGGGGGAAAATCATCCCCATCCCCGCTCCATTCGGGATAGACCCCCATGGGAATCGGGAAAATGGAAAAAATTATCATTCCTAATTTGAACATATTGAACGGTATAGACATTGAGTTGGACTGGTCCAAAATACTCATTGGATTGGTTTGGACCTAGTCCATCTATAATGGACTTGATGAGGGCAGATTTGGCCCTCCAGTGAAATTGTGACACGTGGCACCTCGTGACAACTAGGAAAACACCCAGCCAACAAACTTACAAAATTGGTGACCCACCAGGGCACCAGTCTGGCCGGCCTGGCGCGACCTGCGCGGCGTGACCTGCGCGGCGCGCGCGCAGCCTAGCGCACGGCCTGCGCGACCTGGCCGACCTGGACCAGCCTAGCGCATGATCCGGCCAAGGCGCCCACCGACGAACCTGGCCTAAACACTGTCTCGTCGACTGACACAGGCGCCAGCTTGACGACCTGATCTAGACACTGACCCGCCGACTGACACAGGCGCCGACCTGACGACCTGGCCTAGACACTGACCCGTCGACTGACACAGGCGCCGACCTGACGACCTGGCCTAGACACTGACCCGCCGACTGACGCAGGCACCCCTCTGACAACCCGGCCCAGGCGCCAGCCTGACGACCTCGATGAGTTCACCACCGTACCCCGGTTCTGACAGGATGCGATGAGTCTTACCGTTTGGAGGCTTTTCACCCACCTAACCCACGAGGACTCCAATATATAAAGACTTCACCCCCGAAAGGGGAGGGGGATGAAAAAGAAAGGGAAGTAACCCTGCTATCTAGCTCTCTCATATTATCTTCAAAACTCTCTACAATAAGAGTGCTAACTTAAGCATCGGAGAGCCCCCATCGGGAAAATACCCCCGGGACCTCTGATTCAGTTCTCGCAGGTCCTTCAGCTCCCGCCGCCTACGAAGATGAGGAAAAGATGCAGTTCTCGGAAGTCCTTCAGCTCCCGCCACCTACAAGGAGGAGGAAGAGATGGAGTTCTCGGAGGTCCCTCAGCTCCCGCCACCTACAAGGAGGAGGAAAAGATGGAGTTCTTGGAGGTCCCTCAGCTCCCGCCACCTACAAGGAAGAGGAAAAGATGGAGTTCTCGGAGGTCCCTTAGCTCCCGCCACCTATAAAGATGAGGAAAAGATGGAGTTCTCGCAGGTCTCTCAGCTCCCGCCACCTACAAAGAGGAGGAAAAAATGAAGTTCTCGCAGGTCCCTCATCTCCCGCAGCCTACAAAGGAAAGAAGACCACCTCATGCTGAGGGCAGTCGGATTGCGCCGCACCAGGGAGCTCCAACATTCTCTAAGGCATCGGCCGCCTAGTAGGGAGTTCATCAGGCAGTTCGCCACCAGGGAGTTCGCCACCAGGCAGTTCGCCCCCAGACAGTTCGCCACCAAGGAGTTTGCCACCAAGCAGTTCGCCACCAAGGAGTTTGCCACCAAGCAATTCGCCCTCAGGCAGTTCGCCACCAGGGAGTTCGCCACCAGGCAGTTCGTCCCCAGGCAGTTCGCCACCAAGGCAGTTCGCCACCAGGCAGTTCGTCACTAAGGCACGCCACCACCGGGTCGAATAACGAGGTACTTTGCCAAAAAATTTTACATCACAAAACATTGGTACGTGGCCGAAAACAGTTACATCAGGACTAATACTACACCAGATCAGATTGGACCAAATCTGATCCAATTGACACCCCTATCACACGCTGCCACTCCGGTAATGTTTGGTTCACTGCTCTAGTCCTCATTCTATTAATTCTAACTCATTCTGGGCAAAGCCAAAAATGAATAACATTAGAGTGTTTGGTTACAAAATTCAGCCTTATAGCATGAAAACTGACTAGCCTTGCATGAAAAATAATCATGCCCCATCTTGCTCATTTCATTCTTTGAGGAAACTCTACCTATAAAACTATTGCCATGTTTACTTTTATGACAGAAATTTTATAAAAGTCCTTTTACAAAAGTACTTTTATTTGAAAGCACTTTTATGAAAGTACTTTTACGAAAGCACTTTTGTGGAAGTACTTTTATGAAAGCACTTTTATGAAAATACTTTTATAAAAGCAACGGAAGCTTTTTTAGGAAAGTATTTTTATAAAAAGCATTTTTACGAAACTACTTTTATAAAAGCACTTTTACGAAAGTACTTTTACAAAACATATATGCCAATTGGTAAACATTGACTATTGGAGACCTAGGCTGGCGATTTGTGAATACCGGCACAATTTTTTTTTAAAGAATGAAAATGAGCAACATAGGACACCTGTTAGTCTGAAAAGAATTCATTTTTAGGAAAAAAGTGTTTGGTTCATAACAATATTTTCTCATTCTGCCTATTTTTATCCATTCTTTTCCATTTTAGAATTTCATATTGGGTACGAATGAAAAAGAATGATAATTGAACTAAACATGTCATTCATTTGTCTTATTGTGCAGTGTTGCATTAAAACATCCTAATTTCATGATTTAAATTCAGGCATTGTAACTCAGTCTATTAGAACGAAATACCAACCAGAGCTGGAGAAGAACAAAGATGTTGCCGCTGTCATTATACTTGACTGCCTCCTTCATCTCCTTTAAGGCCCCATTTGGTTTGTGGTAATAGGGGTCTGAATGGAATCAGATTCGGAATGGGCTATTCTGGTTCCCACTGTTTAGTTGGGTGGAATTGAAATCTCATTCCCATTCTTAATGGAAGGGCATTCTCCATTTGAGGGAATGGTCATTCCCTTCCCCTCCCTTAGAAATGAGATCCTATTCTTGTTGATTCAAATTCTCATTTCCATTCTTATTTGAATCAAACAGGTTATGAGAATAGATGATTCCGATTTCGATTCCAATTCCGACTTTAAATCAAACGGACCCAAATTTCTATATGATATCATCGACTTCCGTTAGCTTTTTCTTGCAACCGCATTTTCTTGCTTTTGCTTCTCCCCTAAGCTCTCCTTATTTTCTTTCAATTTTTAGACAAAAATATTTCAATAGAAAACAAGCCAAACAAAAAAAATCTTTCTCTAATATCAGCTCTCTCTCTCTCTCTCTCTCTGAGATCGTGTCTCAGACTCTCAATCCCTACCCTATCTCTCAATATCTTCTTTTTTCCTCTGTTAACAATCTAAAACAATCATTATTTTTTATTAAACCATAAACTGCTGCCCGGGTCGAACTGTTTAGCGGTTCAACCATTCAGGTCGGAGACCATAAGGGTAATTTTGATATTTTATACAACTTAAAAGGTCGTATGATGCATACATGACCATTTTCTGTCCAATTTTCTGATAGAAAGTTAATGAAGGAGGATATTTGACTTGAATTGGGATTTGATTTGCTCCTCACAAAGCGCACCTCACAGCCCAACCCCACAGTGTATTGGGAATCTCCTCATGAATAATAATACAAAGTATGGAAAATATTCCTGATGTGCAACTGGGATATGTTGTGATGTTGGTGTAAGAAGCACACTGTGAAGAGCAGATCTGAACTCATTTGACACATGAAAACTGAGTCCAGATCTACTCTTCACATCAACCTCACAGCATGTATCAGCCGCACATCAGGAACATCTCCCTTGTATGTTATTATTTATGAGAGATATTCTCAATACATGTTGGGATGCGGCTGTGAGGCCAGCTGCTGTGACGAGAAGATCCCAATTCATGAAAGCTTGGAGATTTGAAACTTTTAATAGTTTAGTCAGTAATGTGGCACACCTCCCATAGTTCAGGGGCTTTTTGAAGTTTAGTCACTGTTAAATGGGGCTTGGATCTGCTACCCACAGGCTGTTCCCACATTGCCGCAGGGCTTTACAGCTGCTCATTGCTACAATCTCCATTGTCATTCATAGGAAGATGTTCCTAATACAGGGCGATGATGGTCTATGGGGATAGGAACGTGGGAGCAATTTGTGAATAGCAATCCGAACTTCCAAAGTGATTAGATGGTCCTAGGTGTTGGTATTTTTGTTCATATGGCGTCATTATTTTAAAGAAAATGCAAGTTGGGAAATTTAAACCCTAATCAACTGCTTTAAAAATTAAAGAACTAACCATCTATACACTACATCTAAATACACTAAATTTAAGAATAAAATACTTAAACCTCCCCTAGTATTTCATTTAAATACTGAAACATCCCCTCAATTTTTAAAAATAGACTCAAACCTCCCTTCTCAAAAGATGTAGACAAAAACCTCCTATCCATTTCTCTATCCATGTCTATTAGAACGTGATGTCATGTGCACTTTTAAGTTTATTAATTCCTATTTTGCCCTCCATTACTTCTTCGCACGTTTGATTGTGTCATATATGAAAAAATAAAAATAAAAATAAGAAAACGCCACCTTTCACCGAGTAAGGAAGACAACGTCCAATTCACCACTGCAATGGTGTTTCAAAGTGATATGAAACAAAAGACCATCAGAGATGGCCAATGGATCAGATAAAGATCAAGATATTCGAGTTGTAGTTCTTTGAGGGTGTTATTTAGAGCATCTCTTACCCTATCTGGCGACAAGTCAGAGGACTCAGAGCACCATAGCTTTGATGTGATTAAGAGGTGCTTTCTCTCCACGCCTGCTTGTATGGCCTTCTTCAGTGCATACCCAACCTCTTCTTGAACTTATACTCCAAAGCCGTGTCCATGTGTCAATAACCAGTTTCAACAATTGCAGTGAACACAGAAGCTTCAGAACCAAGGTCTAAATCCAATTTAAAAAGCGAGGGTAAGTGTTTAGGTGAAATACCAGGGGAGGTTCAAGTTTTTTACCCTAAATTTAATTATTAACAGTTTTGTTCATTACTATTTTTTGCTAATAATTTAATTTTTCATTATTTTTAAATGGACTTTAAATTAATTAAAGTTATCTTTAAAATCAATACACTTCCATTAATCAGGGCTTGTACTGTACACGGCATCCATATGCTGCACGGGCCGATGTCTAACAAGTAACAACTACTAAAGCAGAATCATACACATTTTTTTATGAATAACAAAATCATACACATTAGTGAACACCATATTTATGGTGCCTTGTTGCCTAGAACGGAGAGCCCATTTTAAGTTTCTACCCTGGAACACAGGTACAGTTCCGTCAAAGGGGTCCCGACTCTGATGATGGTTCTCATTACAGAGGAACCTAAGTTTAAAAGTTTCTTCTGAACAAGAAGAATAAAGATAAATGCAGACCTGATTGAGAAAGGGCTTCAAATGGGGCTGCAAACAACCATATGTGGACTGGAGCATACCCCCTACCATGCGCATAAGCGCATCAGATCATCTGTCGCGAATCTGTTATAGCTTGCATTCTCAAGTTTAATGCTTGCAGGATCACCTCCAGAAAAATGAAGATGTGGAAACTTGCCACCAGAGTCACCACAGGGAAGAGTATATATAACTCTGAAATTGTGGTTTCTTGACTTGATTTGGGGATGGATGCCATCGAAAAATATTTTTGCCTCAAACTCTCATTTTGCCGGCAACACTCCAGCAAATAAAATGATCTTAATTTTAAGACCCAGGCAGAAAAAAGAATCCAATCAGACTTTTCCTTCATACTGGAAATTCAGTTTGTAATCATGTTGCAAAGTTGCCAGTGTGCTTCTACAAGGACCCTCTGCAAAACAATGAGCAAGAGAATAGTAAGCTCCAGCTTGAGTAGTTTTTGTCAGAGCTAAACTTCTATCCTGATCACATCAACAGTACTAACCTCCCAATACTGTGTGAAGTTGTTGAAGATCATCGGCAGAGCATGCATCTATTAAAGCATAAACACCCGGTCTCAGAGCCTCATCTATTTCCCTGCAAATTAGGAAACAGAACTTGTTCACTGTAGTGTGATGCTTAAAATTCCAGCTGAATAAAAAAGATGGTGGGGGAGGGGACAGAGTATACACAGGTAAGAAAAGTATAAGCTAACAATCTATAAGATTCACAGATAATGGTAGAACCACCTTCTAATGCCCGTTTTAAAGGGTCCATATCCTGAATAAATCCATATGTAATTTGACAGAAACAGGAAAGAGTACCGTCCAAGGACATCCTTTTGCTGTCTTACCTGCAAAGGTTGAATAAAGAGAAGATAAAAACAGGATAAAATTAATAATTAATTAATTAGTCTAGAAGTGTGAGAAAATTATATTAAGGCAACACAATACTGATTACAGAAATGCTGAAATTTGAGAAATAATGCAAAGTGATGATCCTAAAATATCTATCCTTTGTCCTCGTGAAATATAAATGGTTTTGTATTTCAAAACTAGATAAGGTAATCTATATTTTTTATAAGTAAATGTGATTACACTAAAAAGAGGTAAGGTAATATATTTGATGCAAGATAGAAATAAATAAAATGCTTTACATCAATATGGACATAAGATGTTAAACATACATGGCAAGAGGTATCATTCCATGGTGATTTTTAATTTTAGTGGTAAAGAAAGACTGCTAGAACAACATATCCATTTCTTTTGCAGTGCAAACACTTTGGCATGTCACCAAGTCCATTGTTCTATAGATTGGTTTCTTAAAAATTCCAAGTACTAGGATATTTTGCAATGCATTTTGTACAAGCTAACAATATAATAGAGTTTTCCCCAGAAACAAATGAAGCATCAGAATGCCATTGATGATGCTTAATAAAAGGAGAGGCATGTTACATTGCCAAATGGCTAGTTTCTAACACCACAAACCTCTTTGATCAAAAAAAAAAAAAAAGAGAACACAAACCTCTTCATAAATCCTCCGAAGAAAACTTGCACACTTTACTCCCTCTTCAACTTCCCAAGCAAAATAACCTTTGCTGGCCACTAAATCAGTATCCACTGTCTCCAGACAACGAAGGAGAACAAAAACTGAATCTTCAAGCAGAGCGATACACCGTTCTGACTCACTATAGAATAATTACAGAAAGTAGGAATATATTAGCGCTAAATGAATCAGAAAACAAAGGGAAGGGCACCACAAACTAAATGCCTACATACATGTGAAACAAAACAATAAATAGGTACTTCATTGTCTGGTGGAAGTGTGGAAGCCTAACATGACAGAAGGAACAAATGAATATCAGAAATTGATTGTGTGCAAAGTTTTTTCCAAGTGGTTTTTTATGCATCCCTACTTTTATCTGCAAAGAATAAAATTACAGTAAAATCACCACCAGAACCCCATGCACCTTGCCACCAACATCTCAGACTAAAAAGTTCCACCCAGCGCACAAAAAAATTTATAAATAATTGATAGCTCACTATTCACCTTATATCCCAGCACACAAGCAGATAAGAAAAATACCTCTAGGACAACACACACACACACACACACACACTAAAAAACAGGCTTTAGAGGAGGAAATTGTACACATACCCCTTGTGATGCCTAAGGACAGCACACACTAATCTGCAGCATGCAGAAAAGAGATCTATTGAGAATTGCTGATCTACAATGTTTGAACTCATGCATGCTACATGCCTTGAATCTTGGTCACCTGAGCCTTGGGAAGTTCTAAGCTCATGGAAATCTTTAAAAAGTGCTGCTGGTGTGTGCAGACATTGCGCCACATGAGAGGAATCCATTTGAAACAGTGCATGTCTTCCAGCAACCTTCGTTAGTACCTCAATGCACATAAGAATTACTGATCCTGGATCTGGATTAACATGTCCATGGTTAGAGGTAACCTTTTTATAAAAGATTAATGTACCCTGCAGGTGAAGAATTATGTTGAATAGAGCACCAACTAAGCTCTGAATATGTCTTTTAACCACACTCAAGCGCTTGCGCCCTGTCAAATAGATCTGGAGTCAGAACATGCATGTCCATTATACAGCAATGAGGAGTTCTAAAAAGATATGATTTTTATGGAGTCTCAGGGAGTGAATAGTCCTAGGGATATGAGTTCACTTCAAACATGAAATTTATAAGTTCATATTATCACAAACCTATGCTATCAAATCAAAAAAAAAAAATGCATAAGATAATATGCATCTGCACAAGACACATTGATTTAATTGACCATACATGCCATGCATTCAATTATCTAATCGAAATAAATCCGCGCATTATTTATATAATTTTGTCTCTGTTACATTGCTTGAACCCAAAATTTCCTGTAATTTTGTCTAGGCTAAAATTATGGTTTTAGTCAACAAAAAGTAGAACCCAGACACAAAAACCAAGGTCCAACATAGAACCTCAAATCCGTCTACCAGATAAAAACATGTTTTTGAAGAGTAAAGAAGAAATTTTATTAAAATAAAAGAAAGGTACAAGCTGACTGGGTGTCAAGATGACACACCACACCATATTTGAAGAATAATATTCTTCAGATAAACCAAGGTTCAACATAGAACCTCAAATCCATCTACTAGATAAAAACATTTTTTGAGAGTAAAGAAGAAATTACGTTAAAATAAAAGAAAGGTACAATTTAACTGGGTATCAAGATAACACACCACACCATATCTGAAGAATAATAGAATAATATAATTACTAATAATAGAAAAGAAATGCAACTATTAGTAACCACCGCTAACTCATATAAACCATAAGCATCTGAAACTTAAGAAGATGTAATGAACATGGTGTAAAACTGTAAAAATACAACCAAATAACACCTAGTGTTAACTAGTAGTAGCCACACAGATCGTTTCTGGATCAACAGCATGAAACTTTACTAAAGAAAATAACCAAAGAGAACATAAGATGGTAATCATGCAGATCATCAAACAAATAACACAAACAGGAAATTGCAAAAGGCAAGTAATAAGTAAGAAGATCAAACAAACAGTATATCTTGAAAGATGAAAACATAGTTTATAGAAACTGCAAACAGATAAAGATAATATCAACCCATTTGTTGTAGAACATTTGGATGCAAATTTGTGCATAACATAACAATAGAGGGGCTGACTGGGGCACATCCCATATTAAGATAAACCAGGCACATATAAATTATTAATCAAAAACATCTTGATTTTTCAAGACTATATAAGGTATTGTATTATATAAAAAAACAAAAGTGCAAACACTTTTCCTAATTACAAGGCACTACACACCGGGGTATAATCAACATATACAGCTTTTTTAGTTACAAAAAAGCACAAGAAGACAACATCACTCCTACATAGCTATCCATTATTATTACAGACAGGGTATCTCCTATTTTTTCACTGGAGATGTGCTTGGTTTATAATAAATGGGATGTGCCCTAATTAGCATCCTTACATCATAGCTGAAACATAACCATTATAGATGGGGGAAGGGAAACTGGCATCAATTCTAGTACTTGCTTCAAGTAAGGGGAAAAAGTGCTAGGATCTTTGGATAACTTAAAGGGTATTCGAATTCAACAATACCTGAAACAGATTCAAGAATCGAATCCAAGCAGTCAACCCCAGCCGCAACAACTGGGGAGACCTTCCCCCCATCTTGGCTTCCAGTATGTATTTCATAGATCATATTGCAGCCCCCCTGCACCCCAACCAGTGCTCTCTCTATAGCCTGCATAGCTGACAATAGATGCAACTCCAAAGGCTTCCTGATCAAAACTTTGAATGACATCCTTAACCTAGCTTTAAATTCGTCCAAGTTGTATGGCCCGTGACAAAGTGATGATCCCAATGGTTCCATTTGACCTTGCAGTGTCTTTGTACTTGATTCTGTATCATGTGATGCTAGAGTAGCCCTTTTGCCCTGTAATGAAATGCATCTCCCTATTGCTCTTAAGTGTATATCTACAAGCCTTGCATACACATTTCTAGATGAAGTAGGATTGGTTATGGAAAAATTATTCCCTAAAACTTCCAGATATTTTAGAATACCATCTAACCAAACAAAAGAAAATGAGTGTGGCACTTCAACCATGTCTGCAAACTCTAATAGCACAAACTGTGAAATACCAATAAAAAGGGGAGTCAAAGTTGATGACAAGGGATTGAAGTCAATGAGCAATTTTAGTCCGAGAATAGCTGAAGAAGCAATAAAAAGCTGTCTGACTAAAAATGCCACTTCAGGATTTTCACCTTTTAACAAGCCACACACCAAAGACTTCTTCAAGTGCTCTAGCTCAAATGAATCAACTGCAGTCAGAATACTAACAGCACATTCTGCATGGTCTATCTGCAACCCTTCCTCCTGGAAACTGGAGCTTTTAACATCAGAATTCTTAGTATTTTCATGGTCATCATCAGTCTCAGATGCCGATCCATCCATTCTACCAGGAAAATTCTCCTCTTGTTTGCCAGATGAATTCATGATCTCATCTCCAGATATATTGAGTGACTCCTTGAAGATTAGCGAACCAGTTAGATGGTCTATTTCGGGAAGATTATGCAAATCAGATAAGCCCTGAGGCTGTTGACCATTCTCAAAAAGCAATTTGCGCAGGCAAAAATTCATAAAATTCTCAAACACACTTATGCAAAGACTGATCTCAGACATATGACCGAGCTTCTGTATCAATGATTTTGTTTTCACAGGGCAACACTTCTCATCTATGCTGTTCAAGGAAGATGCTAGACCCCACAAAAATCCTTGGAAGCAAGAAACTGTAGAAGACAATTTATTCAAATCGGCAACACTGACACCAGTTTCTAATTTCGTGTTACAACTATTATTTTTTAGAGCATCAAGCACGCTTTCGGTTTGTTCCTTCAGAGCCTTTGCCACAAGTATCACAACCTTCCAGGTATCAAACTGTTTGGAGAAATCATCACTAGGCTCAGCTTCAATTATATTATTCTGTTCTCTAGGCAAAATAAAATTGGGTAATTTCAGTTGAGGCCTTTCGTATGTTAGGGAGCTAATTGCAAGACCAGATTGATGTTTGATTAATGTCAGAAATACATATGATGTATGATCCATCAATGAGAAGAATATATCTTTCATTTGGCTAGCCTGCTCTCCCAATAATGAATATGAGAATCCACCAATTGCAGAGACAGACTTTAAAAGCCATATAACAGAAAAGGAACCATCAAATAGTATTGAAACAAGTGAGGATTCTTGTGCTCCTATTGTCTCCTCACAAGATACCATTACTAAGTATTTCAAGGCCCTCCGGCAGGATAAGAACAACCTGAAAAGCTCATAGCAACTGTTCAGGAATAACTTTCCCTGAACATTTAATAAGCTGCAAATCACAAACCTGAAAATACAGAAAATCAACTTTATCAATGCAAAAGTTGAACAAGAGAATACAGAACACACCAAACATAATGGCTCAGAAGGTTTAACAATGAAAGAAGATACCAAACTATATATCCTAGGGTAGTTCCCTAGGTTCCATAACCATCTTTCCTTAATAATTATTCATAATTTTCACAAGAGAAGTATAAATTTCATGTTCAAGTCTAGAAAATCAACACTTTATGAGAAGAAAAAGAACAAAGGAAAGAAAATTCACAAAATATCGGGGCGGAACCCTTACTTTTGTTATAGGAAAGAAGAAAAGAAAAGGTGGAAGAAGAAGATGTGGAAGAAGAAAATGTGTTGATTAGACAAAATGTTAAGTTCTTCCCTTTGCTTATTGGTTCAGGTTTTGAAATTTTTGAGGGCTCAATCAAGGATCAAAATTTCGATATGATACACCCAGTATCGGGTGTATTGTATTGTATCTTTGGGGTCCCGATACCTGTTTACAAGTGTTTTCGGGGACCCTTTTTTTTAAATAATATATATATTTAAAAATGAAATTGAACACCAAAGAAATAAATAAAAAAATAGGGGGAATATCGTTATAAGCACCGATACACCTCTACCGATACACAGAGGTGTATAGATACTTTGAACCATGGGTTCAATACAGCAGTTAGCAATTTTGCGTTGATTAAACCCTAACAAAATAAGAAAATAATAAAAAGAAATTAGTATATAAACGCATAAAATGAATATTCTAGTTTAATAATGTTATTTTAAAATTACAATGTCAAAAATTTAAAAATATAAAAGTATTTTATAGCCCAATGCACAAAACTACTTGGCGACTGGGCGAGGCAAGCCTCCAAGGGCGCCTTGTCACCTAGGTGTCGCCTTGACAACTATGCTTGGGAGGTCTCTTTTAATTCCTAGAAGGGGGCGGTTGAGGTTTGAAGAAGGTTGGGAAGCTCTAGTACGAGTGGCCTCCTTTTCTCTTTTTCTCCCATTAAGTCGGGTGCAATGAAACCCTAGTTTTTTAACTTTTTAGTATTGACCTCAGTTAGGTCCATAAAGAGTGAAAAACCATTTTTTTATTTTCATTTGATTAATGGAGCAATCTAGAAGTGAAATGAAACAAATTCCGATATCCAGGGTTGGTCCATTAGATTCCTTTTTGAGTGGAGTGACTACAATTAAATTAGATGGAACCAATTATCTAGCCTGGGCAAACTTGGTGCTAAACTGGCCTCCACCCCTATAGACTTAAATCACAAGCTTTCTGGTGCTGATGGTGAATTGTTGTCTGATAGGGGAGTGTTCCAAAGACTACTTGGGAAGTTGTTATATCTCTATATGACACGGCCAAATATTTCCTATGCAGCGAGTTTAGTTAGTTTATGCATTGTCCTAGAGATACACATTTAGCAGACACAGAAAGAGTTTTATATTATTTGAAAGGCACTCCAGGAAAAGGTATCATTTTTGCCAAACATGGACACATGAAGTTGGAAGCATACACTGATACTGACTGGGCCGGATGTATTGATGATAGGAGATCCACCTTAAGATACTGTGCTTTGGTAGCGGGGAACATTGTCTCATGGAGGAGTAAGAACTTGTCTATAGTAGCTAGATCTTCAGCTAAAGCAGAGTACAAGGCAATGACACATGGAGTGTCAGAATTATTGTGGTTGAGATCACTTTTGGGAGATTTGGGTGTTGACTGTGAGAAGCCAATGATGCTCTATTGTGATAATCAGGCAACTATCAACATTGCGCATAATCTCGTCCAACATGACAGAAATAAGCACATAGAGGTCAACAGACACTTTATATGAGAAAGAGTTGCTTCAGGGGAAGTTTGCTTGCCATTCATTGCTTCAAAGGAGCAGTTAACCGATGTCTTGACCAAGGGTGTTCCAAAAGGAAAATTAACTCACTATATAAGCAAGTTGGGCATGATTGAAATCTATGCTCAGCTTGAAGGGGAGTGTAGAGAGGACCGAATGGGCCCTAGTACTTATTTATGCTTTAAGTAGTGTGAAAACCTTATTTAGTCCTAGGTTACAATAGAGAAGTAGGAGAAGAAGAAAAAGGGTTCGGCCAGTAGAGGAAAATCAGTCCCCTCTCTAGTTGACCCACTTGTATTTATCTCCAATAACATAGTTACAAGAAAGACCATATTGTCCCTCATAAGTGATGGGACACATAACTTAAGCTTAAACAAAACAGACCTTTCACTCTCAAATAGATAAACCCAAATAACCAAAACACCCATGCTTTGTGTACTCTAACACTCCCCCTCAAGTTGGAGAGTATATGTCATATAGTCCTAGCTTGTCACAAATATAATCTACTCTACCCCGAGACAATCCCTTTGTAAAGAGATCTACCCACTAATTTTCTAAGCTCACATGAGATGTGGTTATCACTCCACTTATCACTTTCTCTCTCACAAAGTGAGAATCGACCTCAATATGCTTAGTTCTCTCATGGAAGACTGGGTTGGAAGAGATGTGAACAGCAGCTTGGTTATCACAGTATAGTCTCATGGGTTTGTCAACCGAGAACCCCATCTCTTGTAGCAAGTTCTTCAACCATACTAGTTCACATGTAGTATGAGCCATAGCTCTGTACTCAGCATCTGCACTACTTGCCACCACTGTTTGTTTCTTGCTCTTCCAAGTTACAAGATCGCTACCAAGGAAGGTACAATACCCTGTAGTTGATCTCCTATCTGATATAGAACCAACCCAATCAACATCTGTATATCCTACTATTTCAAGAGTCCCTCCACTTTGGTATAGCAAACCACGACCTGGAGCACCCTTCAAGTACGTAACAATCCTTAGAACTGCTTCCTAATGAGGAACCTGAGGATGTTGCATAAACTGACTCACCATACTCACAGCAAATGATATATCTAGTCAAGTAATAGTCAGATAATTCAACTTTCCCACCAACCTCCTGTATCTTCCAGGATCATCAAACTCTTCACCCGCATCAACACTCAACTTGACATTAAGTTCCATAAGAGTCTCTACTGGTTTAGCACATAAGAGTCATGTTTCTTCAAGTAGGTCAAGAACATATTTTCTTTGACATAAGTTAATTCCATGCCTTGACCTTACAACTTCTATTCCCAGGAAGTACTTCAGCTTACCCAAATCTTTCGTATTGAAGTGGTCCTGTAGGAATTTCTTTAACCTGTCAATCCCATTACTGTCACTCCCATTTATGACAATATCATCCACATACACCACTAGCAAGATTTTCCCATCTTTTGAGTCATGGTTGAACACAGAATGGTCTACCTGACACTGTTTCATCCCAAAGTCTTTCAATACCTCACTGAACCCGCCAAACCATGCACGTGGAGATTGTTTCAGTCCATAAATTGCCTTTTTGAATCTATAAACCTTACCATCCTCCCCCTGAGCAACAAACCCTGGCGGTTGCTCCATATACACTTCCTCAATGAGATCGCCATGTAGGAAAGCATTTTTTATGTCAAGTTGCACAGGAGGCCAATCATACATAGCAGCTAATGAAATCAACAACCGAACTGAACCAATTTTAGCCGCAAGAGAAAATGTCTCCATATAGTCCACACCATACAGCTGAGAATAGCCATTGGCCACTAACCTGGCCTTCAATCGCTCCACACTGCCATCTGGAAGATATTTCACTGTGTAGACCCATTTACACCCAACAGCATGCTTACCAAGAGGAAGAGCAGTGAGTTCCTACGTGTGATTGTGTTGTAGAGCAGAGAGTTCCTCTTCCATGGCTTGCCGCCACCCTGAGGAGGTAAGGGCTTCCTAGACAGTCTTGGGAATGGAAACAGATGATAGCAATGATATAAAGTTGCAATGAGAAGCAGAAGGTGAGCAGCTGAAACATAGTGTGAAATAGGATGAGAAGTACAAGTGTGTTTACCTTTCCGCAGGGCAATAGGAAGATCAATGTCCAAGGGAGAAGAAGCAATGACAGGATCTGTCGATGAGGGCTGAATTGGAGGAAGGGGCAGTGCTCTTTTGTGAGTAAACACTTGTCTAATTGGTGGCCTACCAATAGTAACTAGCATGGGAGGTGAATCTGCAATTGGAATGGGAACCACGAGAAGGGGATCTGCAACAGGGACGGGAAGATGAACTACGGGAGGAGAAGAAAACACAGTATCCGAGAAAAAAAGAACCGATTCAAAGAAGGTGGCATAGGAGCACACAAATGACTTATGGAAGTTAAGTTTATAGCACTTGTACCCTTTTTGAGTCCTTGACTAGCCAAGGAAGAAAGACTTAGTAGCTTGTGCATCTAACTTGTCTAAACCAGGCCCCAAGTTTTGAATAAAACAAACACATCCAAAGACTCTTGTGGTGAGAGGAAATGGAGACAAGGTGGCAAAACAGGATGTGAGGACAGCATCACTCCAAAAATGCTTTGGGACATTCATATTAAGCATCAAAGACCGAGCAGTTTCAAGGAGATGTCAATTTTTCCGTTCAGCTACACCATTCTGTTGTGGGGTGTTGGCACAAGAAGTTTGATGAATTATCCCATGGTGCTCTAAGTATTGCTGAAATGGTACTAAGGTGTACTCTTTGGCATTATCGGAGCGAAGCATTTTAATATGAACACCAAATTGAGTACGTATTTCAGTATCAAATTTTTGAAAAATAGAGAACAATTCACTACGATCTTTCATTAGATAAATCCATGTCATCCTTGAAAAGTCATCAACAAAAATTACAAAATACTTATAGCCATTGTATGACATCATTTTGATCGGACCCCAGACATCAGAATGAACTAAAAAAAAATGACTCAAGACACGACTATCAACTCTTGGACTAAAAGAGACTCTATAATGTTTCCCAAGCTGGCATGACTCACAATCCAAAGATGAAAGATGACTCAATGAAGAAACTAGTAACTTCAAAGCCTTGAGAGAATAATGACCAAGTCTGCAGTGCCATTGAAGAGGAGTAAGAGACGACTGAAAAGCTACTGGAGGACCACCACCATCAAAGTAATACAATCCACCTGCCTCATGCCCTCCACCAATCTTCATCCCCGTCTTGAGATCTTGAAACACACAAGAAGAGGGATAAAAGGTTATGGAACAATTAAGTGACTTGGTTAATCTACTAACAGACATAAGGTTAATGGGGAACTTGGGGACATATAAAACAGATGATAAAGACAAGGAAGAGAGATCAACATCACCAACACCACAGATGGGAGATGTAGAACCATTAGCTAGAGTATGTTGACTTTCAATAGTTGTATTCTGTTGAATGGGCAAGGGTAGTTGTGTTCTGCTAAGAAGATGTCTGAAGGAACTGCTCATATACTGCAACGGGTACACTCACCATCTCCTTCCCAAAAACACCAATAGATGTGGAGGGGATCGGATCAGTTTGTTGACTTTCAAAAACTATACCACTACCCTTAGTCACAGCATGGTTAGCCCAAGTGTTGGATGGACCATGTAAATCATAGCAGAAACTAACTGTCTGCCCCTCTAATCCACAGTATGTACACTTCCTAGGGGCATTACTTCTTCCTTTACCACGACCTCCCCCTGAGTCCCGAGCTCCCATCCGGCCACCAGCACGATTAAACATGGAACCACCACAGTTACTTGGAAGTCCACGACCACCACCACCACCTCTATTTCCACGGTCTCCCCCTCTAGTCACCACAAAACCAGATCTGTCTGAGAGAGAAGAATGCTCTATAGACTCAATAGATGTCCTCCTAAGACGGGCAAAAACTTCTTCAAGTGAGGGAAGAGCAGACCCCCCCCCCCAGTATTTGTGCTCAGACAGGCTCATATTCAGCCTTCAAACCCACCAAAAACCTTGTCACATCAATTTGCTCATGTTGTTGTTGAATCTGAACATCCTGTGTTAGAAGATGATACACATTGAGCTCATTTCGGATATTCCTCAGACTTGCATAGTATTCCTCCAAGTTTTGACTGCCTTTCATTAAATTAAAGTACTCTTGATACAACTGATACACCCTAGTTGTATTGTCTTGCCCAGAATACAGTTTCTTAGCATGATCCCAGATTTCTTTAGTTGTATCTAGGAACATAAAGTTCACGCTAATTTTTTGTTCCATGCTATTCCACAGCCATGTCATTATTTGTGCATCTTCCTGTTCCCAGTCACTAAACCCTAGAGAATCAGAGGGTTTCTCATCTCTCACATGTTTTACTTTTTTTTTTTGCTTCTAAAAACATAGTTACAAGAACATAGTTACAAGAAACACCATATTGTCCCTCATAAGTGATGGGACACATAACTTAAACTTAAACAAAACAGACCTTTCACTCTCAAATAGATAAACCTAAATGATCAAAATACCCCTGTTTTGTATACTCTAACAAGTAGCATCATGTTTACATTTTATGTGTTAATGGGCCTTTTTCGTTATGGGATTGTAAACTTGTTTTGTGTTTCTTTTAAGTTATTTAAGTGCTGGCCGCCCATTTAAGGGCAGAGATGTAATTAGTCATAGTTAAGTGAGTTTAATAAAAGATTAAGACAGAGGAGGAAACCATCGAACTCTCTTCTCCTTTCCCTTCTTCTTCTCCATCTTCTTCTTCCTTCAGCTGTAATCACCTCTTTTTCGTTTTCTTTTTCTTTTATTGCTGTAATCAGGTTTAGTTATCATATTTGAAGGACAGTTTTACATCTTTATGATTGGTAAGTCAAATCTCGGAACCCATGAGGTATTGATCAAGCTCCTACACCAGTGGCAAAGAAAATAGTTTTTTTTTAAGAATTAAAGTATCAATTCATCAAAAAGATAAAGTACAACCAGAGGCTGTACAAAGAAGTTACAAAACACATTTAGACCACAATCCCATTGGGAGATACAAACAAGCTTTCAAAATCGAAAAAAAAAAAAAACTATAGAGAAAATTGTCAACTTTTATCTGAGTCAAAGACCAAGAATACAGCTTCCCCATGATTTTCTACCACACTTCATCTTCTTGACAGCTTTTGTTTTGAAATATTCTTAAGCTTCTTTCTTGCCATATCAACCATAACACAGCACCTGGAATCAAATGCCATAAGATTTTCCCTTTCTTGCTTAGGCATTGAATTCTCCATCAGTTTACAAAAGCGTCCACTGATTCCAGGCAGCTACTTCTGACAGCAAAAATTCTGAAAATCCTCACCCAAATTTTGTGAGTGAAGCCATAGTGCAGTACCAGGTGGTTAACAGACTCATCCGCACTGTTGCATAACACTCATCTTTTAGAATCAATCAACACACCCCTACTAATCAAGTTGTCACTTGTAGGAATCTTATTCAGGTAAGCAGCCCACATAAAGAATGACACCTTTGATGGAATGTGGTTGCACCAGATTATATGCATAGGGAAATCCAGATCTTCTTCTTGAATCAGTTTAGAAAGATTTCACCGAGAACTGGCATTTGCTATCTGCTAGCCTTTTATCTGTTGCATTGATGTCTTTTTGGGTGTTGTACAGCCATTGAAGAAGCCTACCGAATGGTTCAATCTATCATTCATTCAAAGACCTTCCGAAAATAGGGTTCCAAACAAGCACCCCATTTTTGAGACTGGACATATTCAGCCACTTTTGCCTACTGTCTGCAGCAATTACAAATAATTCCAGGAAAACATCCTTCAGCTTATTGTTGCCACATCAACAATCCAGCCAAAAGTTTACTCTAGTACCCCCTTCCCACAACGACCTTGATTTCCTTGCTAAAAGAATTGCAGCTTTTTCCAATTCCCTTCAAAACTGAACAACCATACGACTGAGTTGCATCTCCAGGGACCCAACCTTCATTTCCTGAACCATATTTTGCTTCGATTACTCTCTTCCACAAGCAATTCCTTTGATGCTCCAGAACCACTTGCCAAGCAAGGCTAAATTCATTTCCTGGATTCTTCTTATTCCCATCCCTCCATTTTTTTTTTGTTTACACACCTTTCCCCAATTAACTAAATGAATTTTCTTACTTTCCTTCCATCCCTTCCACAGAAACTTTCATTTTCCTCTCAATCTGGTCTGCAACCCCAGCTGGAATTGGATACAGGGAAAGTAGGAAAAACAGGGAGGGAGGAAAGGACATTCTTAATTAATGTGAGCTTACCTCCCTTTGATAGGTACCTCGATTTACATCCAGCCAATCTCTTCTCAATCCTCTCCAAAATGGGTTCCCAAATAGACTTGGAATTATTAGCCCCTAAGGGCATTACCAAATACTTTAAAGGGAACTTTCCTACTTTAAACCCCCAAGAGTCAGCCCAAGATTGCACCCCCTGAACCTCTCCCACTGCCACCAGTTCACTTTTGTGAGCATTCAAATGTAACCCCGAGACCACTTCAAACCACCAAAGAATGCCCATTAGATTATCAATTTGCTCCCTGGATGCATTGCAAGAAAAAAAAAAAAAAACTGAATCATTTGC